>NC_142078.1:2500-1318277 GCF_059756535.1 Pantherophis guttatus
AAAATTGAATGTGTTTTTGTCCTTTTTCAGACCGTGGGGAACATGAATACGTCTGTGTGTTGCAAATCTGAGCTGTTTGTCAAAAGTTATGTTTTCTTGCTGAATTGACTCCTACTGCCCATTCTGAGATACTCTTTGGTCTATCTCCATAGGGAAAGCTGAGATTTGAAAAAATTGTTTGTTTTTTGGGCTTTTCAGACTGTGGGGTACATGAATATTTGTTTCTTTTGCATATCTAATCTCTGTGTTAAAAGTTATGTTTTCTGGCTGAATTGACTTCTACTGCCAATTCTGAGACACAGGTTTGGTCTTACTCCTAAGAGACAGCTCGTATTGAAAATTGAATGTCTTTTTGCACTTTTTTCAGACCGTGGGGAACATGAATATATCTGTGTTGCAAATCTGAGCTGTGTGTCAAAAGTTAAGTTTTCTGGCTGAATTGAGCCCTACTGCCCATTCTGAGATACACTTTGGTCTATCTCCTCAGGGATTTGAAAAAAATGTCTGTTTTTTGGGCTTTTCAAACTGTGGGGTACATGAATATGTGTTTCTTTTGCATATCTAAGCTCTGTGTCAAAAGTTATGTTTTCTGGTTGAATGCAGTCCTACTGCCAATTCTGAGATACAGATTTGGTCTTACTCCTAAGAGATAGCTCGTATTGAAAATTGGATGTCTTTTTGCGCTTTTTTCAGAACGTGGGGAACACATGAATATATCTGTGTGTGGCAAATCTGAGCTGTATGTCAAAAGTTAAGTTTTCTGGCTGAATTGAGTCCTACTGCCCATTCTGAGATGCAGTTTGGTCTATCTCCTCAGGGAAAGCTCAGATTTTAAAAAATTGACTGTTTTTTTGGCCTTTTCAGACTGTGGGGTACATGAATATATGTTTGTTTTCCATATCTAAGCTCTGTGTCAAAAGTTATGTTTTCTGGTTGAATGCAGTCCTACTGCATATTCTGAGATACAGCTTTGGTCTAACTCCTCAGGGAAAGCTCAGATTTGAAAAAATTGACTGTTTTTGTATTTGTTATATACTGGTCAGCATGTTCTCCAACTATCTGAAAGCAGAATAATATCAAATTTACCAGAGTAGCAGTGTTGGAAGGGACCCTGCAGGTCATCCAGTCCAACCCCCTGCCTAAGCAAAATTGAATCTTTACTTATATTTCTAACCTATATATACCTACATACTATTTTATTTTTGAATTTTCTCATATCCTACATTGTTCAGCCTTGGAACAGACTCTGAAAGCACCATCCCTCTTTGGGGCATCTTCAGCGCACATCCCATAGGGGCTTTTCAAAAGACAACTGGAATTTCTTGGTCTTTTCCCCTTGAAAACGTTTCACTTCTCATCCCAGAAGCTTCTTCAGTTCTGACTGACTGGTGGGAATGGCAGAATTTATCCTCTATGGTGCTTAGCATTGTGGAGGTCAGCCATGAGCTCTCGGAGAGCCTTGAGGCTCCTTGGATGTTCATCTGCCCCTTCAGGGTCACCTGAATCAGAGGGCAAATGGGGGGAACCTCCTTGGAGCCGCAGAAAGGTTTTATAGGTGTATTGGAGGAAGCCCGGATTCTTCTCCCTGCAAGACTGAAAAATGCACTTTTGAAAAAAAGGCAAAGTTACTCTCTTTCTCTCCCCCCCACCCCCGTCTTCCAACCTCCCTCCCTTTGGGGAGGAAAAGAGCAGAAGCCAGAAGGAAAGAGAGAAAATCTCCCTGCGGTTGTTTTCCCCCCTCAAAATGGAGGAAGAATCTCCTCAGGAAAGAGAATAGAGCCACAAAATGGAGACGCTGCAGGGTCTTTGCGGGCTTTAACTGCCCTACTTACTGCCTATGGAGGCCAGCTGGGAGTGAAAGGCTAGAATGTAGACTGCCCCCTGCAGGCAGTGAGAGGGCCAGCTAAACCTGGCAGCACCCTCCATTTTGTGGCCCGGGTCTCTTGTGTGCCCCCTTGCGGCTTCCTCTGAGGGGCTTTCAAAGTCCCTCCAAGCCGGGATTTCGCTCCAGCTGAAGCCCAGGAAGGCGGGGTGGGATGGCTGTCGATAAAGTTGGGTAAACCTTACAGAAGAAGGTAAGGACAAAATAGCCATATTGTTTTCATGAAAAATAATATTTAGAGAGCCGGTTTGGCACTGGTTAAGGCTCCTAGGAAAGCAGGAGAAATTCAAGTCGTACCTTAAAGCCGTGAAAGCCTCATGGGTGACTTTGGGCCAGTTACTCTCTTTCTCTCAGCCCAACTCACCTCACAGGGTTGTTGTTGTGAGGAAAACAGGAGAGGGAAGGAACGTGTTAGATATATTCTCCGCTTTGAATTATTTGTAAAAATAATAAAGATGGGGTTTAAATAAATAAATAAAAATATTGCCTTCAGGCATCACATCTGGACTTGACTGGGGATAATCGAGGTGATAGTCCAAGATACCAGCAGGAAGCACCTCAGAAAAAGCACAGAAGTGCGGAATTAGTGGCTATCCAAAATTTGAACTCTGAAACGCAGGATTTCTTGCCAATGGTTGGGGTGGTGTCGAGTTCCTGATCAGTCTTTTTGGATGTTCCTCATCTTTTCCTGGATCCATTCCAGCTGACATTAAAAAAACAAATGGCAAGCAGGGTTTATAGACTCCTAGGTTTGGAAGACCCATCGAGGCTATCCAGACTCACCCCTGGCTCAATTGGCCAGTTCAACACTTTCAAACAGAAATATATTAAGATATTAAGCATCCCCATGGTCACGTGATAAAATTCAGGTGCTTGGCAACTTGTTCCATATTATGATGGTTGCAACATCCCAGGGTCATGTGACACCCACCCTTTTCCGACCTGACAAGGAAAGACGAGGAAACCAAGTTCACTTAACAACCGTGTTTCTAACTTAACAACTACACTGATTCATTTAATAACTATAGCAAGAAAGATCATGAAATAGAGCAAAACTCACTGAATGACTGTCTCACTTAGCAACAGAAACTTTGGGTTTAATTCTGATCGTAAGTCGAGGACTATCTTTATATGTTGGATAGTTTGTTTTTTGGGCCCACTGTCACAATTCAGTAATAATATTTTGCCAAGCGCATCTACCATGGCCAGTGGAAATTTGGTTCGGTGTTGCCTATATGACACAGGCTGGACAAATCAGGTGGTTTTTTGAAAATATAAGGCAAACTTTGACATTGTGGGGGGCCATTTTTTTCCCCCAATGGCTGAGAATTATCATCTCTACTGCATCTCCAATGGAGACCAACGCTGGATCTCATCCCTCTGATCTCTGTTTTGGCTTTGCTACCCAGGATCCTCAGGAAAATTTACCAGTGTCTCCCAAACATTTTGGAACTCGCAATGAAAGAACAGACTCTGAAGTCGGTGTGTCACCTGGCCTCAAAACAGGTGAACAAAGTGGTGGACATTCTCCTGGAGTGCTCAGTGGACTGCAATGGGTAAGAAGAACCTCAAGGAGATGTGCCTCCTGGCAGGATTGAAAATAAATAAAGAAAAAAATAAAATATTACAACATGTTTTAAAAGGTGTAATGAGGTGAAGAAAACTCAAGCTTAACTTCCCCATTAGGCTGAAGAAATTCTTGTTCCATTACAGCGATTAAAACGTGATTAAGTTTTTTAAAATAAAAAGAAAAATTGGAGATAAGAGAGGGTCGGGCAGGTTTTAATTCTCAAAATTAATGTCATCGTAATGGTTTTTCTTAGAAAAGCTAAGGAATAATTTATTTATTTATTAGTCATATTTCTATGCCGCCCACTCTCCGAGGACTCTGGGCGGCTTACACCAAAGATAGTATACTAAATAGCATATTGCCCCCAACAATCTGGGTCCTCATTTTACCCACCTCGGAAGGATGGAAGGGTGAGTCAACCTTGAGCCAGTGAGATTTGATCCGCTGATCTGCTGAACTAGCAGTCAGCTAAAGTAGCTGTAGTACTGCACTCTAACCACTGTGCCACCTCGGCTCATTCTCCTTCCCATTGGTTCAAATGCCACATTTCTTCTTGCTTTGCGTCATCCTGGTGCATGATACATTTTAATGCTCCAAACCAAGTTTACTAAGCTGACTTTCCCAAACCGGCACCTTCTGTATCGATAGCAAGGTGCATGATGACTGCTGGGACAACAATTTCCAAGTGCTGTTCCTCTGTTGCAGCGGTTCTCAATCTGGGGGTCGCGATCCCTTTGGGGATTGAACGGTCATTTCACAGGGGTTGCCAAAGCCCTCTCTCGCCCCCCCCCCCACGCCTTCACTCACCCTCACCCTCTGCCTCTGTTGGATCGCCCGGTCGCCGTTCGCTTACCCCACCCACTCCAATCTATTGCTGCCTCCGGAGTCCCAGCTGATGGCTAGAGGGAAAAAAACTTTGAAGCGTGGCTTCAAAGAGCTAGCTGCAAAGAGGTAAATTCCTGCAGCAATTTTTTTTCCCCCTAGCTATGCTGAAAAAGTGAAATTGAAAGTAAGGAAGCAGGGTCTTTGCTGCAACGTGACAAAATGAGGCAGAGAGATTTCTTTTTCTTTTTCCTCACCAAAAAAGGTAGGTGCAAAACTGCAAACAATGGGAAATTTAGGGCAAAAGAGGAGGTTCAAGATTTTAAAACACAAAAGAAAAAAAGCTCTATTTAACTAGGGAATTGTAATAATTGAGATACTATTAATTGTATATTGTGTTGAAAGCAGAAATGGTTAAGTAATTGGAAGATTCATGTTCATATTGATTAATATACAAAAAAGATAGTTATATAATTAAGACCAGCTGCCTGCAATTACTACAGGTTCGAATCTCGCCAGGCTCAAGGTTGACTCAGCCTTCCATCCTTTCTAAGGTAGGTAAATTGAGGACCCAATTGTGGGGGCAATAAGATGACTTCGTATAAATATACAAAAGGATGAAGGCTATTGCTTAGCACATTGTAAGCCGCCCTGAATCTCCAGAGAAGGGCGGCATATAAATCAAATTAAAAAAAAAATTAATTGATTTATATTAAAATGTTGAATTTGTATTAAACAACTGTATTACATAATTACATAATTAACCAATGTGAGGATGGATATAAAAATAGATGACAATGCGAAGGGGTATAATAGAGAATAGAAGGGAAAAATTGAATTTGATTAAGATTAGAGATGAGGATGAAGGGTAATATTGGATTTTTAAAAAAATAGATTAGGAATAAATATGGTAAAAAGGAAATATAGAAATTGTAAATGTAATTGAAATGACTAAACACTGTGTTGGAAGAAATATCCTTCTGGGTTCTGCTCCAAGTGGGAAAAAAGACACTGGAAACATGGAGACTGCTTGGAAAGATGGTTTAATGGTGGGCAGGATCAGATGGCTTGAGTTCCTGAACAGAAAAGGGGCAGAATCCTCGGGTTTTTAAGTTCTCTCTGGCTTTGCATTTCTTGGGGCCCCGAAAGACTATCCTGATTGGTTGTCAGACTCCCAGGGGGTGGGGGTCTTAGCTAGCCTTGCTGGCTGATGGTCACATGTGCTTCCCAGGTCACAGGCTTCCCAGGTCACATGTGGTGAGTTTCGGTTGCTAGATGGGGCCCATTGTGTTAGTTTCTGTTGCTATTGTGTTGCAAATATCCTTTGACAAAGGATTGACTTTCTGCCTTTGGCCCATTAACAAAGGGTGGGGGGCAGGAAGGTGGGAGCTGCTTTGTCTGTAAAATATGCTTCTCCATTTCTCATCCAGGGAAATATAATATTCTGCCTTTTTAATATTTCCCAAAATATTTCATTCTTTAGGAAAGGGGTGGGTGCTAACCTCCTACAACTGTTTAAATTTGTGAACCGGCCAAATACTCTGTTCAAAGAAAATACGTTGTATGTTTGTATGTGTGTTTCTAATTATTGTTATTTATTCCCATTTGTTCTCTTTTATTCTTTAAAGTTTAACAATTCATTCTTTATCTTAATATCTTTATATTTGTTTGGGGTTGGCTTTCTTCCCTTTCATCTTTTTTATTGTACAGCAATCTTTCTCCTCAAACCTACCACCTCTGTCTTTTCTTTCCTTCTTACTTTCTCTTCCCCCCTCTTCTTCTTCTCCCTACTTCCTCTTTCTTTCTCCTTTTCCTCCTCTCTTCCTTCCTCTCTTACCCTCACTCCTACTCTAATTTCCCTTCCCTTCCTTCATCCCTCTCTATTGCTGTATCCATGCATATGGACTACTCAGAGGGTTGAAAAAGTTATTTTTGACTGGTCCTCGCACTTTTGACCAGTCCTCGAATTTACGACTGTCCTCACAATTTACATTTTTGCCCTATCTTATCACCATGGTGAAGAGAAGCAGTTGTGAAATGAGTGACACGGTTGTTAAGAATGGTACAATGGGCATAAATGATGACCAGTCATAACTGCAAAGATCAGTCAAAAGTGCGAGGACCTGTCAGAAATCACATTTTTCAGCCCTCTGAGTAGTCCTTTTGTGCACAGGGACTACTCAGAGGGCTGAAAAAGTTATATTTGACTGGTCCTCGCACTTTTGACCAGTCCTTGAATTTACGACTGTCCTCACATTTTACGTTTTTTGCCCTATCTTATACCATGTTGAAGAGAAGCAGTTGTGAAATGAGTGACATGGTTGTTAAGAATGCTGCACAGGCATAAATGTGAGGATGGTCATAAGTGTGAGGACCAGTCAAAAGTCTGAGGACCTGTCAGAAATGACTTTTTTCAGCCCTCTGAGTAGTCCCTATACACATAGCCATGGCCACCCGCTCACATGACCAGCTAGCCACGCCCACCCAGTCACATGACCTCCAAGCCACGCCCACAAAATAAGCCACGCCCACAGAACCGGTAGTTAAAAAATTTAGAACCCACCCATTTGGGGGTCACCACAACATGAGGAACTGTATTAAAGGGTCGCGGCATTAGGAAGGTTGAAAACCACTGCTCTGTTGATACAGCCTAGGACTGATGGACAGTTCTAGTCCTGCCTAAGCAGGAAAGCCAGCTGGTGATTCTCAGCCAATCACCAGGATGTAGTGAATTCTAGTCCCTCCTTAAGCATGAAAGCCAGCCAGGTGACTTTGGACCAATCACAGGAGACAGTGAATCCCATCTTAGGCAGGAAAGCCAGCTGGGTGCCCTTACGCCACACATTCTCTCTCAGAACAACTTATCTCCTAGGGTTGTTGTTGTGAGGAAAGTAAGAGGAGGAAGGAGTATTAGGTATGTTTGCCATCTTGAGTTATTTATAAATAAATGCAGGATAGAAATAAAAGAAATAACCAAATAAATACATTTGCAGCAGGGGAGCCCTTTAGTCAGTTCTTTATCTTTCTTCTTTATCTTTATTTGATTTATATACCGCCCTACTCCCGAAGGACTCAGGCGGTGAACAGCCAAACGATAAAATACATAAATACAAAATTTAAAAACAGAATAAAACCAAATTAAACAATTTGGCCCAGACAATTTGGCCCAAAACACCCCAATCATTTAAAAACAGATTAAAAATTTCATATTAAAAAGAAAAAGGGAAAAGATTAGGCCAGGCCTGCCTGCTGGAATAAAAAGGTCTTGAGAGCGCGGCGGAAGGTGCGCAGATCCGGGATCCTCCGTATCTCCGGGGCAGCTCATTCCAGATAGTAGGTGCCCCCACAGAGAAGGCTCTCCCCCTAGGGGCCGCCAGTCAACATTGTTTGGCCGACGGCACCCAGAGGAGTCCCTCTCTATGAGAGCGTATCGGCCGGTGGGAGGCTATTGGTGGTAGTAGGTGGTCCCGTTGATAACCAGGTCCTAAGCCATGGAGCACTCTAAAGGTGGTAACCAAAACCTTGAAGCGCACCCGGAAGACTACCGGGAACCAGTGCAGCTCACGCAGGAGAGGTGTTACATGGGAACGCCATGTCACTCCCATTACCACCCGCGCAGCCGCACTCTGTGCCAGTTGGAGCCTCCGGGTGCTCCTCAAGGGGAGCCCCATGTAGAAAGCATTACAATAGTCCAGGCGGGAGGTGACAAGGGCATGAGTGACTGTGCGTAAGGAGTCCCGATCCAGAAAGGGACTTAACTGGCGAATCAGGCGAACCTGATGAAAAATCCTCCCGGTCACAGCCATCAAATGCTCTTCTAAAGACAGCCGTGAATCCAGGAGGACGCCCAAGTTGCGAGCCCTCTCCATGGGGGCCAATGATTCGCCCCCAATAGTCAGTGATGGCGCCAACTGACTATATCGGGACATTGGAAACCACAGCCACTCGGTCTTGGATGGGTTGAGCCTGAGCCTGAGCCTATTCCTCCCCATCCAGATCCACACGGCCTCCAGGCACCGGGACATCACTTCAAGGGCATCGTTGGGATGATCCGGGGTGGAGATGTACAGCTAAGTGTCATCAGCGTACTGGTGGTACTTCACCCCGAAACCATGGATAATCTCGCGGCTTTACATAAATGTTGAACAAGAGGGGCGAGAGGACCGACCCTTGTAGCACCCCACATATGAGGGACCTCGGGGTCGACCTCTTCCCCCCTGCCAACACAGACTGCAACCGATCGGAGAGAAAGGAGAACCACTGCAACACAGTGCCTCCCACCCCTAACTCTTCCAACCGGTGGAGCATGATATCATGGTCGATGGTATCAAAAGCCGCTGAGAGATCTAATAGGACTAGGACAGAGGAGCAGCCCCTGTCCCGAGCCCTCCAGAGATCATCTACCAAGGCGACCAATGCCGTTTCTGTGCTGTACCCAGGCCTGAAACCCGACTTGAACGGATCCAGATATGTCGTTTCATCCAGGTGCTGAGGGAACTAGTTGCACAACCACACTCTCAACAACCTTCGCCACAAAGCGAAGGTTGGAGACCGGACGATAATTAACCAACATTTCCGGGTCCAGGGAAGGCTTCCTGAGGAGAGGCCTCACCACCACCTCTTTCAAGGCGGCGGGAAAGTCACCCTCACCCAACGAAGCGTTTATAATCCCCTGGAGCCAGCCTCGTGTCACTTCCTGGGAAGCCAGCACTAACCAGGAGGGACACGGATCCAACAAACATGTGGTCGCGTTCAGTCTGCCCAGAATCCTGTCCACGTCCTTAGGAGTCACAGGATCAAACTCATCCCAGATAACATTCTCAAGACCTGCCACAGTCCCTCCCCCTGAGACTACCCAGTCAGAGACCAGATCTTCCCGAATCTGAGTGATTTTGTCATACAGAAACTGAACAAAATCCTCGGCTCTACCCTCCCAAGGGGTCCTCCCGTACTTCCTGGTGGAGCAGGGAGCGGGTCACCCTAAACAGGGCAGCTGGGCGGTTATCTGATGACGCAATAAGAGCAGCAAAATAACTACATTTTGCTGATTTTATCGCCACTAGGTAATTCCTAATATGAGATCTTACCAGTGTCCGGTCCGATTCAGAAAGACTGGCCCTCCAACTACTCTCTAGGCATCTTTTCCGGCACTTCAACTCCCTCAGCTCCTCAGTAAACCAAGGAGCCAAATGAGATCGGTGCCAGGTCAGAGGCCGCAAAGGACGACCCGATCTAGAGCTGCAGCGGCCGCCCTATCCCAGGCGGCCACTAGGTCTCCAGTCGAAGCGTGTGCCAGAGCCTCAGGAAATGGCCCAAGTTCCATCTGGAACCTGTCAGGTTCCATCAGGCGCCTGGGGTGGAACCATCTCACTGGCTCCGCCTCCCTGCGACGGGTGCAGCAGTTCGAAGGTCGAGACGAAGGAGAGAGTGATCCTACCATGACAAGGGCTCGGTAACTATATCCCCTATCTCAAGATCACTCAGCCACTGTCCAGAGACAAAAACCAGATCCAGCGTGTTTCCCCCCGTGTGGGTAGGGCCATGAAACAACTAGGTCAGGTGCATAGCTGTCATGGAAGCCATGAACTCCCGAGCCACCCCAGACGTCTCACCCACGGACGTCAGGTTGAAATCCCCCATGACCATAAGTCTAGGGGTGTCAACCGCCACCGCGGCGATGATGTTGAGTAGCTCGGGCAGGGCTGCTGCCACATGGCAGGGTGCCAGGTACGTGATCAGCAAACCCATCTGAACCCCATGACCCCATTTAACAAGGAGGGATTCATAGCCGGCCGTCTGAGGAACAGTGGCCTCCCTCGGTCTCAGACCTTCTTTAATGATAACCGCTACCCCCCCTCCCCTCCCCTGTGACCTCGGCTGATGGAATGCGTGGAAACCTGGTGGGCACATTTCAACGAGGGGAACCCCCCCTCCTGGCCCAACCAGGTCTCCGTAATACCTGCCAGGTCCGCTCCCCCCTCCTGAACAAGATCACAAATGAGGGGGGCTTTATTTACTATGGACCTGGCATTGCATAGCATCAGCCGAAGGCCCGGGCCCTGAGGGTCTGTGCAACCGGGGGAACGAGTGGAGCCTTGGGGGCCGGAGCACGCCACCGCTCGTAGACAGCGAGTGCGCACTCCCCTAACATGATATGGCCCCCTGCTCCCGCCGTATCTGCCCCTCCCACGCGTATCTGCCCCTCCCACTGAGAGCTCTCTCGGATCTCTCAGAGAGAATGTGCTAGAACACTTTCAATAAAGACAAATTCCTCCAATTCACAAAAACAGATCTGGAAAGTAAATTCTCTGCCTTCCCCATTATCAAACCCCATCTATCCTCACCTTGCGAGCTCCTTAGTTAAGTTAGCAATGCGCCTCTTGTCTTCAGGGCATAAATCCTTTAAAGAAGCCCTATTTGTTGCTCCTTTGTCAGGCCCCTAAAAAAATGAAAACCCATATTTACAAAAAGAACTTCGAAAGAAACCTTCCTGAATTTACCATAAATGTATTTTAACGACTAGAGATTCAGCTGAAAATTCAGCCATACTTGAATGGACTAAGGAAGACACATTTTTACAAACAATTGCAGTGGATAATTTCCCAAATGTTGCGTTGGAAGAGTCATTGTTGGTTTATGCTTCCACAAACGAGCTTCACCCAGGGCTGGAAGGAGGAAGAAGAGAAGGATTGTGATTTTGCAAGGGACTCAGAAATGGGGAATCATTGAAAACTAAGGAGAAATTTCCTGACAGTGAAGACAATTAATCAGTGGAACAACTTGCCTCCAGAAGTTGTGGATGCTCCAACACTGGAGCTTTTTAAGAAGGGACTGGGCAGCTATTTGTCTGAAAAGGTATAGGGTTTGCTGACTGAGCAGGGGGTTGGACTAGAAGACCTCCTTCCAACTCTTTTATTCCGTTCTGTTCTGTTCTATTATGTTTAAATCCCCAAATACTCCGAAACAAGTTATCATATGCAGGATTTGACTGCATGGTAAAAACTCAAGTTAATCCCATAATTCTAGCTTCAAATTTCAAAACATACAACATTTCCCTTTTGCAATGTCCCATTGGCTACCATTGGGTGAGTTTATAGGCCTCATGGGCCATCAAATTCTTCCATTCCATTCTGCATTCTATTTTATTCTATTCTTCCTCCCTTCCCCTCCCACCACTCCTTCTCCTATTTTCTTCTATTTTTCTCTTTCTCATACACATACACACACACACAATTTATCCCACATTTAGGCTTTTCATCTATCTTCAAGATTGTCATAAAGGCAACATTGTAAAATTTACTCTTTGGATTTATTGGCTTTTGACCTGGCGCTTTACTTTTCTTCATAAAGGTAAATTTGATTAATTTATCGACCAAGCTCACACATTTTTAATTACTCACCTTGGAGTTGTTTAATCAATGTCATAATGTTGGGTTTTATAATGCTAATGCTGGGTTTTATTACTATCTTTGCTTCCACTTCTTTTAAAAATGGAAATCGTGTAGAATTTTTCCAAGCGAGCCACATATCAGGGGATGGGACGGGATGGACTGGTAAAGACAGGACAGGAGGAACATGTGAGGAGAGAAGATGGGGGGGGGGAAGGGCAGGAAAGGAGGGGTCCATGGACTCCAAGCAGTGAGAAGCAAAGCACAGGATAGCCCAAGGGTCTCCCCCACCCCCATTCCATGCTCTGCTTAACACATCACACTCTTGCTTAATGACCATCACCACCTTCAACATAATGGGCCATAATTTCTCCTTATGTCCTAGCCACTTTTTACAGGGGCACAATTGAACGTGTTTTAACAAACTGCATCCCTGTTTGGTTTTATGGCAGCAGCGCCTCAGAAAGTCCCTACAGAGAGTGGTGAGGACAGCAGAGATGATTATAGGAAGTTCCCTTCCCATTATTCAGGATACTGCTTATAAGCGCTATGTGCTTCGAGCTCAAAGCAAACTTCATTTTAAAGTATGCTGATTAGAGCACATCTAACGTTACGAAGTGGAAGAAGAGAGCAGTAGCAAAGAGGAATTAGAATCTAGAAGTCAGGAATACCAGCACCGGGAACTAAAAGAAATAGAACTAGAGATAGAAAGCAGGGAAGAAAAGGGACAAAGGGAAGGAGAAGGAGTGGGTTTGAGAACACGACCACAAAGAGATGTTAGAATCAATAGAAGACAGAAATCAATATATAAGTAGAACAATGGAAGAAGAAATTAGGCTAATATCGATTGATTTTAATAGATTAAATGCCACTGCTAAAAGAAAACAAATACTAACAAAATTAGCAAAACAAGGTATAGATATAGTATGCCTACAAGAGGTACATATAAAAGAGCAGCATAGAAAATGTTTGGAATTCCCGAAATTAGGAACACTATATACAGCAAAGATGAGCATTATAAAGGACCAAAATGGCAGGGACCTAACAGAGGCAGAAGAGATTAAGAAGAGGTGGCAAAATTACCCAGAAGAACTATACAAGAATGAGCTTAACATCCCTGATGTTACTGATGTCACTGACCTCGAGCCCGACATCCTAGAATGTGAAGTCAAATTGGCCTTAGGAAATCTGAGCAACAACAAAGCTAGTGGAGGAGACAGTATTCCAGCTGAGCTATTCAAAATCTTAAGACGATGCAGTAAAAGTGCTACACTCAATTTGCCAGCAAATTTGGAAAACTCAGCAGTGGCCACAGGATTGGAAAAGGTCAGTTTACATTCCAATTCCAAAGAAAGGCAATGCCAGAGAATGTTCAAACTATCGCACCATTGCACTCATTTCACATGCTAGTAAGGTTATGCTTAAAATCCTACAAGATAGGCTTCCAGCAATATGTGGATTGAGAACTACCAGAAGTACAGGCAGGATTTCGAAGAGGCAGAGGAATTGAAGATCAAATTGCCAACATGGAGAAAGCTAGGGAGTTCCAGAAAAACATCTACTTCTATGCTAAAGCCTTTGATTATGTGGATCACAACAAATTGTGGCAAGTTCTTAAAGAGATGGGAGTACCAGACCATCTTATTTTTGAGAAACCTATATGCGGATTAAGAAGCAACAGTGAGAACTGGACACGGAACCACTTATTGGTTCAAAATTGGGAAAGGAGTTCCACAAAGCTGTATACTGCCGCCCTGCCTATTTAACATATGCAAAGCACATCATGAGAAAGGCAGGGCTAGATGAATCAAAAGCTGGAATTAAGATTGCTGGGAGGAATATCAACAACCTCAGATATGCAGATGATACCACTCTAATGGCAGAAAGTGAGGTGGAACTAAAGAGCCTCTTGATGCAGGTGAAGAAGGAGAGTGCAAAAGTTGGCTTGAAACTCAACATTAAGAAAACTAAGATCATGGCATCCGGCCCTCTCAATTCCTGGCAAATAAAGAAGAAGAAATGGAGGTAGTGACAGATTTTATTTTTCTGGGCTCAGATGGGGACTGCAGCCAAGAAATTAAAAAACTCTTGGTCCTGGGGACGAAAGCTATGGCAAATCAAGACAGCTTATTAAAAAGCAGAGACAACAGTCACCCTGCCAACAAAAATGCGTATAGTCAAGGCTATGGTTTTTCCAGTTGCAATGTATGGATGTGAAAGTTGGACCATAAGAAAGGCTGAGCGCCAAAGAATTGAGGTCTTTGAACTATGGTGCTGGAGAAGACTCCTGCCTTAGACTGCAAGGCAATCAAACTGGTCAGTCCTAGAGGAGATCAACCCTGACTGCTCTTTAGAAGGCCAGATCCTGAAGATGAAACTCAAATATTTTGGCCACCTAATGAGAAGGAAGAACTCACTGAAGAAGAGCCTAATGCTGGGAAAGGTTGAGGGCAAAAGAAGAAGGGGACGACAGAGAATGAGGTGGCTGGATGGAGTCACTGAAGCAGTAGGCGTGAGCTTAAATGGACTCCAGAGAATGGTAGAGGACAGGAAGGCCTGGAGGAACATTGTCCATGGGGGTCGCAATATGTGGGATACGACTTTGCAACTACAATAACAACTGTTATTACAGGATGAGGCAACTAGCTGGGGCACTTTGCTTCCCCCTCTGAGCTCTGATTATAAAAGGAACTTTGTGAGGCTTTCCAATGATTGATGGTTTAGAGTCTGAAATTCTATGAATAGTGAGGGGTCAATCATTCCCCACCTAGTCACCGTGAGAGGGTGGCTGCGGCTGGTTCTGTGGGACTCATTCGTTGCAGCCTTGGATTCTCCACCGCTGTGAGAGAGCGGTGGTTATGCCGGCCTGGGTTGACTCCTATTTTACCATCATTATCCCTCTTGTTTCTCATCTTGGTTTCCTGTTGCTATTTTCCATCCACTTCTCATATTTATTATGGCTTACACTTCGGCGACCCTCCTTGCTCTGCGAGATGCCCCCCTCTCGCAGACATGGCCTTCGAATTTATCGAAGGCCTACCTCAAGGACGGGTTTTGGAACCCCGAGTGGTGGCATGCTTCTAAGCGTGGTTTGAGGGGTTTTTTAATTAATGTTTTTAATCAAATTTTAAGGGGACCCGGGAGGCGGGTGGTAAGGGTTGAGCCGGGGGTGGCTCTTACGGTTCAGCAATTGGGCCCGTCGGATGGTTGTGGGGGGAGGGAGGGAGGAGGAGGGAACAAAGAGGCTCAGCGGAGAGAGGGTCTTCCAATCCTTGTGACAGTTGGGAGACGCAGAGGTCGGGAGAGGGGGGGGCTAGGAGGGCGCCGCCGCTCCATTCAAGCGGTGGCGCCCTCCTGCCCCCTCAGCTCATCCTGCTCCCCCGACGGCGACAGAGTGCGGAGCCCTGGACTCCGACTGGTGTACTTAAATGCCAGGTCCGTGGTGAACAAGACACTCCTCGTCCGAGATCTTATAGACGAGGAGGACGCGGACCTGGCTTGTATCACTGAGACCTGGCTGGGGCCGGAGGGCGGTGTCCCTCTCGTGGATTTGTGTCCCCCAGGTTTCCGAATACTACACCAGCCACGACTCCAGGGGAGGGGCGGAGGAGTGGCGGTAGTTATTAAGGAAAGTCTTAGGCCTAGGGAGGTCACTGTTCCTCAGGTTGGCGGGTGTGAATTCCTCCTTTTGAAATGGGACCCTGGAGTTCAGTCTGGGCTGTTGATCACGTACCTCTCCCCCAGCTGCGTGGCCTCAGCCCTGCCCGCACTACTAGATGTCTTAGCCGAATTGACGGTGGAACTCCCCAACCTTTTGGTTGTGGGAGATTTCAATCTGCCATCGGCCGGTGAGTCATCTGAGTTGGTGCGGGAGTTCATGACCTCCATGACGGCCATGGACCTGACTCAGATTGTACAGGGCCCAACTCATATTGGAGGACACACACTCGACCTTATTTTTCTCTCTGGACAGTGGATAAATGATCGTGGGGAGGGGACTCTATCTATTGACCCTCTGTCATGGACCGATCATTCCCTCCTTAGACTCGACTTTTCCTCCGCCATCCCCCGTCGCAGGGGTGTGGAACCAGTAAGATGGTTCCGCCCCAGGCGCCTGATGGAACCCGAAAGTTTCCTGATGGAGCTTGGGTCATTTCCCGCCTCCTTAGCCCACGATTCATCTGAGACCCTTGTTGCGGCCTGGGAACAGGCTGCGGTGGGGGCCCTGGATCGAATCGCGCCTTTGCGGCCTCTGATCCGATGCAGATCCCGGGCGGCTCCTTGGTTTACCGCGGAGCTCAGGGAAATGAAGCGTCGGAAAAGACGCCTGGAGGGTGGTTGGAGATCCTCCCGATCCGAGTCCGACCGAACACAACTAAGAACCCATATTAGGTCTTATCTTGTGGCGATGGAAGTGGCGAAACGTAACTATTTCGCCACTCTCATTGCATCTGCAGAAAATCGCCCAGCAACCCTGTTTAGAGTGACCCGCTCCCTCCTTAATCAGGGAGCGAGGGAGGACCCCTTACAGGGCCGTGCTGAGGACTTTGCACAGTTTCTGCAAGATAAAATCACTCAGATTCGGACCGGGTTGGACTCCGACTGGACAGAGTCCGTTGAGGTGACAGGGCCTAGTCTCGGTGGAGACATCTGGGTTGAGTTTGAGCCTGTTTCATTGGATGACGTGGACAGGATTATGGGTAGGCTGGGGTCTTCCACATGTTTACTGGACCCTTGTCCCTCCTGGCTTGTTTCGGCAGCCAGGGAGGTGACTGGAGACTGGATCCAGGCTATTGTCAACGCTTCACTAAAGGAAGGGGTCTTTCCCGCTGCGCTTAAAGAGGCGGTGGTTCGACCCCTCCTTAAGAAGCCTAACCTGGATCCAGACGTACTTAACAACTACCGTCCAGTCTCCAACCTTCGCTTTTTAGCGAAGGTTGTTGAGTCCGTGGTGGCACAGCAATTCCCTCAATTCCTGGAGGAAACTGACTACCTGGATCCTTACCAATCTGGTTTCAGGCGTGGCCACAGCACGGAAACGGCATTGGTCGCCCTAGTAAATGATCTCTGGCGGGCCAGGGATGGGGGTTGCTCCTCCATCCTGGTCCTTCTTGACCTCTCAGCGGCATTCGATACCATCGACCATGGTATCCTGCTGCAGCGGCTCAGGGGGATAGGGTTAGGAGGCACTGTTTTACAGTGGTTCTCCTCCTATCTCTCGGGCCGTCTGCAGTCTGTTTGGGCGGGGGGTCAGGGATCCTCCCAGAGGCCTCTCACTTGTGGGGTGCCTCAGGGCTCGGTTCTCTCTCCTCTGCTCTTTAATATCTATATGAAACCGCTGGGTGAGATCATCCGTGGTTTTGGGGTGAGGTATCATCAATATGCTGATGATACCCAGCTTTACATCTCCACCCCTGACCACCCTAGGGATGCCCTTTCCGTGATGTCCCACTGCCTGGAAGCGGTGCGGGTTTGGATGGGGAGGAACAGGCTCGGACTCAACCCTTCCAAGACTGAGTGGCTGTGGATGCCGGCATCCCGGGATCTGGAGGTCCCATCCTTAATGATCGGAGGTGAAACCCTTGCTCCCTCCGACAGGGTCCGCAACTTGGGTGTCCTCCTGGATTCTCGGCTGTCTTTAGATGATCATCTGACGGCCGTAACCAGGGGGGCCTTCGCACAGGTCCGTCTTGTGCGCCAGTTGCGCCCGTTCCTAGACCGGGATGCCCTCGCCACAGTCACTCACGCCCTTGTTACCTCTAGGTTGGACTACTGTAACACCCTCTACATGGGGCTGCCCTTGGGATGTGTCCGGAGGCTTCAGTTAGTCCAAAATGCAGCTGCGCGGGTAGTTACGGGGGCGTCTAGATACTCCCGTGTAACACCTCTCCTGCGTGAGCTGCACTGGCTACCGGTGGCACTCCGGATACGTTTCAAGGTGCTGGTGCTCACCTATAAAGCCCTTCATGGCTTAGGCCCGGGGTACTTGCAGGACCATCTCCAGCCGTTCTCCCATCGTCCTGTGCGCTCTCACAGAGTCGGCCTCCGCAGGGTGCCGTCGGCCAAACAATGTCGGCTGACGACCCCCAGGGGGAGGGCGTTCTCTGTGGGAGCCCCGACCCTCTGGAATGGATTGCCCACTGAGCTCAGGACAGCCCCCGACCTTCTTTCCTTCCGTCGCGAGCTGAAGACGTGGCTCTTCCGCCAATTAAACTGATCCGTTTGGGGGTACACTGATATAATTTTAAATCGTTTTTAATTGGGTTACTGATTTTAATTTGGTATTGTATTGTGATTTGTATTGAAGTTGTCTTTTTGTAAGCCGCCTTGAGTCCCTAGGGAGAAAGGCGACATATAAATCACAATAAATAAATAAATAAATAAATAAATAAATCATGTCTATGTCTGGGGTTCAATTTCTCAGGAAGGAAATCTGGGGAGAACCACAAAGAGGCCAATTTCTCACACTAGCTTCTCTATTTCAGAGGAACACCCAGGTCTGTAGAAAAGAATATTTGCAGTTCAGGGTTGAAATGAGGGGTCCTTGGTGCTCTGTGCGCTTGGCTGTTTTCTTATAGACATTACCTAACTAGGTAACATCATCAGTGCTAGAAGGGAGAAAGAACCCATAGTGTCAGTAAAAGTGTCCTTGCCAAAGGGAAGCACTCAGACAAATCAGCCATCCACAGGCACATAGAGATAAACGACATCTGCATTCAAAAGAGGCACTCAAAAAGCTTTTAAAAAAGGAAACAAAAACATTACAAGCACCTCTTTGCCAGCAATCAACACCCAGATAAACAGATTAATCTATTATTAATCTAGATTCATACTAGATTAACAGACAAGAAGTAAACAACACCCCAATGAAGGAACAATCAATTCAGACAATCAAACAATAAACCAATTACCAGGAGACTGTGAGTTCTAGACCTGCCTTAGGCTTCAAAGCCAGCTGGGTAACTTTGGAGAATCACTAAGAGATGGTGAGTTCTAGTCCCGCTTTAGCAGGGGTGAAATCTAAAATTTGCTACTACTGGTTCTGTGGGTGTGGCTTGGTGGGGGGGTTGTAATGTGGGCATGGCCATTTTTTTTTTTACTTTTAAAACCATTTTTTCTACAACCTCTTCGGCTAAGAGGTTGTAAAAAAATGCTTTCAAAAGACTCTGATGATCCAGGCTTTTTTTAAAAAGGGGGCTTTTTTAAAAAGCCTCTGGCGATCAGGGAACTCAGCTTGGATCGTCAGAGCATTTAAAAGAAAAAAAGGGTTTTTTTTTTCTTTTAAATGCTCTGATGATCTGCCAATCAATTCAGCTGGGATCGTCAGAGTATTTAAAAGAAAAAAAAAACAATTTTGGGGGGACTTCTGCTTGGTGACTCACGACGACATGGGTTGAGAGAGTGATCGCTGCTCCAAAATGCCGTTATTCACCGTGCTTTGGGGATCCTTTCGAGGCGAGAGGCCCGGAGAGTCTCTCAGACATTAGAGGGATTCCAGAGAGCAGAGAAGCAAGGTGCAAGCACTCCCCGCTCGACCGGACGCCTCTGTCTAGCCAGCACGCGTGTATCTGCTATCTAATGGCAGACCCGAGGCTGTGATAACCAACAAGAGACGGGAAACAAAGAAGAAATTCGGGAAAGCTGGCGGTGAAATGGACTTATACTTTTCTTTCCTGATACCGTGGGATTGATTGCAAAGAAGCGTGACCGGTTGTGTCGGGTGGAAGATCTCGTGGAAAGAGAGGAAAAGCGGCGATTGAAAGGAAAAGAGCAGACTGAAACTGAATGGATAACCGGAAAATCGGCAAGAAAAAAGGAGAACGCTGAAGCAGAGAGGCGGAGAGGCAACGCAGACAGAAGAAAACCGGTGAGACACCTTTAATCATAGAAGGAGAGAGAACTTTGATTGTGGACTGTATTTGGATTACGAGCTGTCAAGCAGAGAGCTGGACAGAATCAGAAGAGAAGCAACTGGACATGCAGCCATAAACCAGAATTGACAGTAAGAAAGACGAGGCGAGGCTGCGAAGATCAACGGAGAGAGTCTATCAAAGTCAGATTTAAGATTTAAGTGAACTTTGGAACTAAGAACATATTGGAATTGTGGAGACTGCTGGAGATAGGGCTGTAACGAAGCCTATGAACAATCAACAGGAGGAAAGTTCCTGAATCTTATAGTAACCCATACTCATTTTGAAATATATATACTCCCTTTATCTATACATTTAGATTTAAAACATTTATATTTGTAAGATAATTATTAAATTTATAGATACGTATACATACTTAAATATTTAAATAGCCTGAACTCTAAATAGTAAGATCAGTGATTTTTTCTTCCTTTTTTTTTCTTTCTCTTCTTCTCTACTAATTTGCTATCTTATTGTTATTTCTTTGTTATTAACTTGCTTGAAGGACATAGAATCATTACTTAATCAATTTATTAATACATTTATTAATTAACTTAATATAATCAGTAAATTAACCTGAGAATTGTTGCCTAATTGAAAGAACAGAATTAAGTCTTTTTGAAATAATTGAATTAATTGTGAATTAAGCATATTTTATTATTATTGATATTGATCGATAAGAGATAGAATAATAAGTGCATCTGTTAATATTTTTCCTCTGCTCCGGTGTGAACAATAAGAATTGGCAACACTTGCATAGCTTAATAGAAGTTGTTAGTGGATGATAATTTGGAGGAACATTGAGAGAATTGCAAGAGAGCAGAAGAAAGTTTTGAGAGACATGACAAGCATCTCATCAACTGTACTAAAAACGGGAAAGAAGACCTCCTCCAATCCCACAATAACAATGACCTCACCAGCAGTGCAAAAATCGACAGAGGGACTAACAAAATCAGAAAAATTGATGATGTTATTGACAATGCAGGCCATACAATCGACCTTAACAGCAATTCAAGATTTATTTATTTATTTATTTGTTTAAATTTCTATACCGCCCTTCTCCAAATAGGACTCAGGGCGGTGCACAGCCTAAGTAAAAACAAAACATACAAAATTTAAAAAACAGTATTAAAATAATTAGATATTCTGGCCGTAAATTAAAACAACCCAATTTAAAACCAATTTAAAATTTAGCTCAAGCCAGCCCAGCTAGTTGAAATAAATAAGTTTTCAGGGCCCGACGAAAAATCCGGAGGTCTGTTATTATACGTAACTCCGGGGGAAGGTTATTCCAGAGGGTGGGGGCCGTCACAGAGAAGGCTCTCCCCCTGGGGGTCGCCAGCCGACATTGTCTGGCGGACGGCACCCTGAGGAGGCCCACTCTGTGCGAGCGTACTGGCCGGTGGGAGGCTATTGGTGGCAGTAGGCGGTCTCGTAAGTACCCCGGCCCTAAGCCATGGAGCGCTTTAAAGGTGGTCACCAACACCTTGAAGCGCACCCGGAAGACTACCGGGAGCCAGTGCAGCTCGCGCAGGAGAGGTGTCACATGGGAGCGCCTCGTCGCCCCCATAATCCCCCGCGCGGCTGCATTCTGGACCAGCTGGAGCCTCCGGGTGCACCCCAGGGGGAGCCCCATGTAGAGAGCGTTGCAGTAGTCCAGGCGGGAAGTGACTAGTGCCTGAGTGACTGTGCGTAGAGAGTCCCGATCTAGAAAGGGGCGCAATTGGCGTATCAGGCGAACCTGATAAAAAGCCCCCCCTGGCCACGGCTGTCAAATGGTCTTCTAAAGTGACTTCCTGTTTGCTGTTTGTCGCTGCCAGACGTTCCTTCGGGATCGTCAGCTTCCATCGCCTGTCAGAGCCGCCTTCACAACAGAATGGTGGCTCGAAAAACTCCGTTTCCATGAGGAAACGGAGATAGAGCCGGCAGGGGTGGGTAGAACTCTCTGCGGAGTCCCAAAAGTTTTTCCTTTACTTTTGGGACGGAGCGGATGAGATGCCCCGTATCCCCAGCCGCTGCTCCGGGCTTTGGGAGACCTCTGCTGATGCAGAGCCAGGCGTCAAAAGCAAGCCTGCAAATTTAACAGACTACTCAAAGAAAATGTGAGCTGGACCTGTAATACTGAACCGCAAGTATTTTACTGATTTTTTAAAAGAAATTATTTAAGAGAGAGGAGGAAAAGAAAGAGGAAAAAAAAAAAGCCTTTTAAAAAATGGCGTCGGCTGGAGGAGAGGCAGAAAGGGAAATTCCTTCCGTTTTTTATTACTACAATGTAGCGGAATAAATACCACTGGCTACATTTGTAGACAAAACTTCGCTCCTGTGTTTTTTTCTCTTTTTCTCTCCCTTGGAGACCTGATATTGTTGTTGATTGGAAAGAAGTCTTTCTTGCTTTTTTTTTTAACAAAGTCTGCCTGGGCGGAAACATGGCACTGAGACTCATAAAGTCAGATACACAAGAAGGGGGGGGGGATTCCCCCACCAACAACTTAAAGGAACAAGTCTTAATTCTTCAGTCTGAGAAACCTGATTTTAATATAATAGAATTTTTTATAGAAGAGATTGAAAGAAGGGAGGAGATTGTGAATCAGCAATTTGAAAAATTTAAGCAGGAAATTAAAGAATTGGTGAAATCTATGGCTAATGGTTTTACAGAATTTATGATGCAGTTGGACACAAATACTAATGTACTAGAGTCTAAAATGGAAGGAATTCAAGATAAACTGGACAATAGAATCCAAAAAATTGAAAATGACTTGATAAAAATTCAGGATAATAGCTTAGAAGAAAAATCTAAAATGAATGCTGATCAAAAGTATGGTAATGCAGAAAATCTGCAACAGAAGATTGAAAAAGAGATTTTAATGGTACAATATAATTTCACAGAATATGCGATAAGATTAAGAGGTTTGCAGGAAAATAATAGAGATGATTTAAGGAAAATATCTTCTGAATTTCTAGCTGGGATTCTAAAGGTTCAACCTGATGAAGTGTTTTGTAGGATTGACAGAGTTTATCGAATTAACTCCTGGATTGCCAAGCATAGGCAATTGCCTAGAGATGTGGTGATTTATTTTACAGACAGAGAAATTAGGAATAACATCGTGCAAAATTCCTTCAATTCTAAGTTGCAATTGTATGGAAGAAAGATTTGGATTTACAAGGAACTCCCACCTAAGATATTGATGGAAAGGAAGAAATTTGGTTTTCTGGTGAATGAGTTAAAAAAGAGAAATATCTTATACAGGTGGGACGCCCCAGTTGGTATTATATTTAGATATCAAGGAGAAAGATATCAGCTAAACACTGTTGAAAGAGCGGAAGAATTTTATCAAAATAGGTTGAAAATGAACTTAACATCTTCAGGTATAATACAGGATAAGCAGAAGGAGCCGGAAATAAAGGTAAAATATCGAAATATAGAGACTGTACCAGAAGAATTGCCTTTGGATTTATTGGATACCCCAGCTGGATTATCTACAAATCTGAGAGAAGTGGCATCTAATCTTAAGGTGATGACTTATCAAGGCAAGGATAAGCATGGAAACCAATTAGGTGAAATACAAGGGATAAAAAAGAAATATGAGATACAAAAACCAAACCAACAAGACCAATCTACAAAGCAGAACAAAATCCGACCGGATGATACACAATTTGTAGAAAAGAAACCAGGATGGAAAACAAACCCACAAAAAGAAAAGAAAAAAAAAAAAGAAATAGGTGGCATAAAAATAGAAATTTCTAAATCAGGCAACAGTGAAGCCAGTGACTTTAAAATATGAATTATTATGTGTAAATACAGAAGAGGCGACGTATTGGTTAATATCATCCTGAAGATTGTGGCAGATCTCTGCATGGCCGTAATTTGGGGACATGAAATGAGCCTTAAACTGATGGATTTGAATTATCCATTTTGGAATTTTTTTTTTGTGTTGATAAATATATTATATTATCTTGAATTACAAGGCAAGAGAATTATGCTGGGGCATGCAGAAGATCGGGTTGTTACCCACTACGATGACGGGAATTAATAACCCTGATGAAACCCATAATTATTACTATATGGAATATAATTATAATGTCACTCGGGTGGTTGTTTTTACTTTTATATACATAAGAAGATATTTACTACTGATGGGGGCAGATATGATTGAAGATCTTGAATAAACTGTTGCACCAGCAAGTTATGTTACCCGATTATGGATGTTGGTTCTACCAATCCAGTGGAAAGATCTTAAAGAAGATACTATATGGATTATAAATTTAAAGTTATTGTCTTTTCTTTTTTTTTTATTTTTTTTATAATGGAAAATATAGACATAGATTTTTAAGTGGTGTGGGCAGTGAATCAATGATATTAAGAAATGTTGTGTATGGTAATTTCGCTTGATAGTGGGTGAATAAGCTAGTTAGTAGATTGATTAGTCTAAGAAAAGGGATTTTTAAGTGATATATTTAGGGGAGTGGAGGAAATGGATAGAGTGGAATAAATGTTAAACTAGATTTGATGGGGAAGGCTGCTTTGAAATGTCATAGTAATATATATAGAAGATTAAATGTTAAAGTAGGACTTATTGTATATTTTTAAAGTGGAGAAGTTATTTTATAATGTCATAGTATAATGTCTTTTTTTTTTTTTTCCCTTTCTTTTCTCTTTTCTCTTTTCTGAAATGTATGGATAAAGGGGGATGTTATAATATTAATAATATTTTTAGTAAGTAAAGGTCAATATCTAGAGGAGGGAGTAAGTAATCTGTTATGAATTAGGTTTTTTTTTTGTTATGAAGAAGTCACGGGGGGATGGGTGGGGTGGGGAGGGGGGGATAGGGAGGGGGAGGGAGAGGGGGGGGAAAAAGGGGGAAAAATCTGTATTTGAAAACTTTTTCAATAAAAAAAAAAATGGTCTTCTAAAGACAGCCGTGCGTCCAGGAGGACGCCCAAGTTGCGAGCCCTCTCCGTGGGGGCGAGTGATTCGCCCCCAATAGCCAGCGATGGCGTCAGCTGGCTATATCGGGACGCTGGAAGCCACAGCCACTCGGTCTTGGAGGGGTTGAGTCGGAGCCTGTTTCTCCCCATCCAGGCCCGCACGGCCTCCAGGCACTGGGACATCACTTCAAGGGCATCGTTGGGGTGGCCTGGGGTGGAGATGTACAGCTGGGTGTCATCAGCGTACTGATGGAACTCCACCCCGAAGCCACGGATGATCTCACCCAGTGGCTTTACATAAATGTTGAACAGAAGGGGCGAGAGGACCGACCCTTGTGGCACCCCACAAGCAAGGTGCCTCGGGGTCGACCGCTGCCCCCCCGTCAACACAGATTGCGACCGGTCAGAGAGGTAGGAGGAGAACCACCGCAGAACGGTGCCCCCCACCCCCAACCCCGCCAACCGGTGCAACATGATACCATGGTCGATGGTATCAAAAGCCGCTGAGAGGTCTAACAGGACCAGGATAGAGGAGCAACCCCTATCCCGAGCCCTCCAGAGATCATCCACCAACGCGACCAATGCCGTTTCCGTGCTGTGCCCAGGTCGGAAGCCGGACTGGAGCGGGTCTAGATAGACAGTTTCATCCAGGTACCGGGGAAGCTGTTGTGCTACCACACTCTCAACAACCTTCGCAACAAAGCGAAGGTTGGAGACTGGACGATAGTTAGCCAAAACAGCCGGATCCAGAGAGGGCTTCTTGAGGAGGGGCCTCACAACCGCTTCTTTCAAAGCGGCCGGCAGGACCCCCTCACTCAAAGAAGCGTTAACAATCTTCTGGAGCCAGCCTCGTGTCACCTCCCGGGAAGCCAGTACCAACCAGGAGGGACACGGGTCCAATAAACATGTGGTCGCATTCAGCCGTCCCAGGACCCTGTCCATGTCCTCGGGAGCCACAGGATCGAACTCCCCCCAGATAACACTCTCAAGACCTGCCTCAGTCATCCCATCCGGACATACCCAGTCAGAGGCCAGCCCTTCCCGAATCTGAGCGATTTTGTCATACAGATACTGCACAAAGTCCTCAGCTCGGCCCTGCAAGGGGTCATCCCGCGCTTCCAGATGGAGGAGGGAGCGGGTCACCCTAAACAGGGCGGCCGGGCGATTATCTGATGACGCGATAAGAGCGGCAAAATAGCTAGATTTTGCCGCTTTTATTGCCACTAGGTAGGTCTTAATATGAGACCTCACCAGTGTTCGGTCGGATTCGGAGCGGCTGGTCCTCCAACTACTCTCCAGGCGTCTTTTCCGGCGCTTCATCTCCCTAAGCTCCTCGGAGAACCAAGGAGCTAGGTGAGTTCGGTGCCGGGTCAGAGGCCGCAAAGGCACGACACGGTCCAAGGCCCCGGCAGCCGCACTATCCCAGGCGGCCACCAGGTCCTCAGCCGAGTCGTGAGTCATAGTCTCAGGAAATGGCCCAAGCTCCATCTGGAACCTATCAGGGTCCATCAGGCGCCTGGGGCGGAACCACCTGGTCGGTCCCGCCTCCCTGCGGCGGGGTGCAGCGGTTAGAAAGTCCAGTCGAAGGAGCGAGTGGTCAGACCATGACAAGGGTTCGATGACTATATCCCCTGTATCAAGGCCACTCGACCACTGACCAGAGACAAAAACTAAGTCCAGAGTGTGTCCACCCATGTGAGTGGGGTCATGAATTAACTGAGTAAGGTCCATGGCCGTCATGGAAGCCATGAACTCCCGAGCCACCTCAGACGTTTCGCCGACAGATGGCAGGTTGAAATCCCCCATGACTAGAAGTCTGGGGGTACCAACCGCCACCTCAGCTATGACGTTGAGCAGCTCAAGCAGGGCCGTTGCCACGCGGCAGGGAGCCAGGTACGTGATCAACAAGCCCATCTGTACTCCACGACCCCATCTCACAAAAAGGGACTCACATCCGGCTATCTGTGGAACAGTGGTCTCCCTCGGATCAAGACTTTCCTTTATAATAACCGCCACCCCCCCACCCCTGCCCTGAGCTCTCGGCTGATGGAATGCTCGGAAACCTGGTGGGCACATATCCACGAGGGGAACCCCCCCCCTCATGGCCCAACCAGGTCTCCGTAATACCTGCCAGGTCCGCTCCCCCCTCCTGAATAAGATCGCAAATGAGGGGGGCTTTATTTACCACGGACCTGGCATTGCACGACAGCAGCCGAAGGCTCGGGCCCTGAGAGTCTGAACTGCCTGGGATACGAGAAGGGCTATGGGGACCGGGGCGCGCCACCGCTCGAAGATAGCGAGTGCGCGCCCCCACCACATGATGCGGCCCCCTGCTCCCGCCGTATCTGCCCCTCCCACTCAACACATTGATAGAAAAGCCCTCGACAGAATGGACTCTAATGTCCCCCTTACCCCCGGAATCTGCACCCTCCGTGGCCCCACTAACAGCTGGGCCGGACCCCTCCCCCCGTGGGTTAACCCCCAAACCCACACAACCCTCCCACCCCTTAAAATCCCTTAAAAATCTATCAAAAAGTTTCCCTAAAAAACCCCTCAATCCCCTTTTTGCAGCATGCCACCTCTCGGGGTGCCAAAGCCCGTCATAAAGGTAGGCCCTTGATAAAGTAGAGGGCCACACCTGCGAGAGGGGGGAGTCTTGCAGAATAAGAAGTTCTGTTGGTGAATACATCTAATCAATCAGTTAATTAATTAAGCTGGGGGAAGTCCACGGCCTGGGGGTAATCCAGATAGTCCAAGGTCTGGGGAGGGACATTCAGTCAATTCCAAGTCAATAAAGTCAATAAATCCAATAAATCCCACTGCTCTCTCACAGCAGTGGATGGAGTCTTAAGCCACTTTGAGGCCAGATGTTAACACCAGCTGCCCTCTCACGAAAGCTGGGAAGGGCCAGAAACCGCAGTCATCGTCCGGCTCCATACAAGGCTTGAAATCTGAGATATCTCACTCACGAATCAGGAGGCAAATCAGGGGGCTGTAGATGTCCATGGGAGGCAAATATCATCCTATTGTTCAGAGGAACCTCCAGATAATAAGTGGCCTCACAGAGGCTAACAAACCACATGGGGCATAAGAGCTTGGCCTCAGGTCTTTTCCAACCATCAGAACCAGCAATGTTTTTAGCTCGCCCCCATCCACATAAGGGAGGGGGGGGGAAACCTCTGGGAGAGCCAAGAAGAGGCTCCCTCCAAGTAAGCCTCCCATCTAAGTTGTAATAGCAGTTCCAAAGAAACTGACATTACTAGTATATTGTGGTCAGAGGCTCCTCGCGCTCCCGAGCAAGTTCCTCCTCCTTTTCGCCCCCTCTGGTGCCATCCCTCACAGCCGCTCATCCCAGTATTGTAGCAAGTGCCAGCCCGACGATCCCAGCTCTCGAAAAAATCTCCATCCATCGCTGGGAAGCCCCTGCCGTCCCCTCGGAGCTCCGGGGAGAAACTGCATCGCCGACGCCGCCACCGCCCACTCCACTGGTCCGGCAGCTGCGGGGAGCCGCTCTCCCTGCTCGTAAAACTGCAGCCGCCTCCGTCTCCTCCCGACCATCGCGTTCTGGAAAGCTGCCAGCTCTCAAAAAGACAGCATCCGATTGGTGGGAAGCTCCCCTCGCCAGACATGGGGCAAAATTAGCTGGTCCGGCCCCCGAAAACCCCCAAAAGCCGGGGAATCTCCCCCAGGTATCACCGCCGCTCAGCAGGGAGCGGCCATCTTGGACATGCGCAGGAGGATCAAAATAGATACCATACAAAGGATGCAAGAAAAGATGACAAATAATCATGTAGAACTGAAAACGGATATTCGAGTCATCGACCAAAAAATGAATGAGATTCAAGATTCAATATACAACAATGAACAAAAAATAATAGAAGTGGAGACTCAATTGGTCAGAAGATGATGGCACAAAACAGAGAATTAGAGGATTCAATAATTCAGCTGGAAATGGATAGAGCATCCTTCTATCTACGTTTCCAAAATATATCGGAAGATAAGGAGGAAGATCTAGGTCAAGTGATGGCAGAGCTAATAGAGGAAATATTACAACAGGACAAACAAGATATAATAAAAGAGCTAGACGAGGTGTACAGAGTCCAAACCAATTATGCGAGGAGAAATTACCCAGAGAAGTGCACATCAAGGATATACTCTACAATGTGGTAAGAGAAGAACCGGTGACTTACAAGGGAAAGGAGATAATAATCTTAAAGCAAGATTCCCAGGAGAGTGAGAGAATTGAGAAGGGACTATAGATTCCTAGTGATATAGTTGAATAAGAGGAACATCCTCTTCAGATGGATTCTGCCGGAAGGTATGCTGATTACCTGGCAAGGGGAAAAAATCGAAATAGATGGCCTTATTACAGCACAAGACTTTCTAGATCAATTGAGAGGAGCGGAGAAAGATCAAAGTAGCAAAGAAGAGCTGGAGGTAATAGTACAAGAAGAAGAGAATACATATCAACAGAAGTCTAAAGGAACCGGAGGAAACGGAGACAGAAGAAAAAGAACTTAAAGAGACAAAGGGGAAGAAACAAAGACCGCAAAGAACTACACATGCAAATAAGAACTAAAGTAGGGTATACGAACTAAAAAAAAATAAAAATGGAGGGATGGAAAATATTATCAATTAATGTCAATGGACTAAATGACAATAGAAAGAGGAAACAACTATTCATAAAATTAGCGAAACAAAATGCAGATATAATATGCTTTCAGGAGGTTCACATAAAAAAAGAAGATGGGAAATATTTAGACTACAATAAATTTGGACAAACCTTCACATCATTAGCGGGGGGGGGGGAAAGAGGGGAGTAGTACTATATGTTAAGAAAGGGATAGTAGCTGAGCTAAAACATACCGACACCAAAGGGAGAACACTAGCAGTTGAGGTTAAGAGGGGGAATCTACCAATACTAATAGTAGCTATCTATGCCCCAAACAAAAACTTGGGAGAATATTATAAAAAAATAGGCGAGAAAATAAGCAAAATGGGACATAGCAAGATTTGTATAATTGGCGACTTTAATGGAATTGTAAATCCAGATAAAGACTATAAGAGTAACAAAGACAAAAAGAAAAAGAGAGATAAGCTACCAAAAACCTTTTTTGAATTGATGGATGAACTAAATCTAGTGGATATATGGCGGACCCTACATCCGAATAAGAAACAATATACTTTTTATTCAAATCCCCAAAAATCTTGGTCAAGGATTGACATGATGTGGGTCAGTAGGAGCTTGGGGATGGAAATTGACTCAGCAGAAATAACACCGAATATATGGGTGGACCATAATCCCTTAGAGATAAGATGGGTAAATTTACAGAGGAAGAGGCAAAAGAGATGGAGGTTAAATACCAAATTTTTGAGGGATAAGGAATACATCAAAAAAATCAAGGGAGAGCTAAAACTATTTTTCGAAGAAAATGGAAATCAAGATACACCCCGAACAACCGTATAGGACACAATGAAGGCATATCTAAGAGGGCTGGTAATATCTCACAGTATATATAAAAATAAAGAAGGAAGAAACAGAACTTGTAGAGAGACTGGGAGAAGCAAAGGATTCTACAGCAAAATCCAGGAGATGAGGTGGCAAAAGAAAACTGGATGCTAACTAGACACAAACTGAATATTCTGGATCAAGAAGAATTGGCTTATAAAATAAAACGCTCCAAACAATATTATTTCGAAAGTGCAAACAAACTGGGCAGATGGTTATCATACAAATTAAAAAAGGAGAATGAAAAAAGGATTATCCACCTACTAGAAGACAAGAATGGGAACATACGAAATAAAGAGGAAGATAAACTCAAAATAGGATGGATTACACAACATTGTACAAGGAGGAGGAAATCCCGAAGGAGAAAATTGAACAATATTTGATGGGGAAAAACTCCCACTGATAGGAGGGGAGGCAAAAGAAATGCTGAACAGGGAAGTCACAACAGAAGAATTAAAGATAGCAATATCCAAACTCAAAAGTAATAAATCACCAGGCCCAGACGGTTTCCCAGGAGAATTGTATAAAAATTTGGATTTCGAGGAAATATTATTACCAAAATTACAAGAAATATGCAATGAGGCTTTAATGAGATCCAGAATTTCGGACTCGTGGAGGGACGCATATATCACTCTTTTGCCGAAAGAAGGTACTGATGTAAAACCAATAAAAAACTATAGGCCAATTTCCCTCTTAAATGCGCACCACAAAATTTTTATGAGTGTAATAGCGGAAAGATTTTTAAAAATTTTAAACAATTTAATACACACAGACCAAAATGGATTTCTTCCCGGAAGACATATAAAGAACAACTTAAGAATAGTGACCAATGCCCTAGAATACTATGAAACCCATTCGGAGAAGCAGATGGCATTGATATTCTTGGACGCTCAGAAAGCATTTGATAACTTGAATTGGGAATTTATGACCCAGCAAATTAAAATGATGAAATTCGGAGATAACTTTGAAAAAAATGATAACCACAATTTATGATAAACAAAGAGGTAATATCCTATGAAATGGAAATATGACAGAAACTTTTCAAATTAGGAAGGGGGTGAGGCAAGGATGCCCGTTGTCACCGCTATTGTTCATAATGGCTTTAGAAAGCTTACTAAGAAGAATCAGGAACAATAATGAAATAAAAGGATTAAAAATTAGGAAAGAGACACTTCCGGTTTCCTTGTCTTCGGCGACGGCGGCGCTCTTTGAAGCTCCGCCAGCCCCGCCGCCTGTAGAGCCGCTTCGCGATCGAGAAGCGGCTCGAAAACTTCAAAATCCTGAGGATTATTGGAGGAGAGATAGCAGGGCACAGGTCGAGCCCCTGTAACCCCCCAGGGAATTGTTTCTGGGGAGGAAACAGGCGCGGCTCCCTTCCAACCTGCTGAGACTCCGGGCGGCGTGGGACGATTCTGCTTCTGCAGAACAAGCCGGCTGCAGGAAACTTAAAGCGAAAGAACCAGCTTTAATAAACAGCGAAACTACCTGAATCCTGAAATTTGGAAACGCAAGTATTAGCACTTTGTTGACTTTTCAATCTGAGAAAATGCGAGTGAGTGAAAGTGCTTTGAAAAAACATGGCGCCTAGCTTCAGAGTTAACGAGCCAGCGAGTGTGGATTGGTGAAGTTACTTTGTTTTGCTACAAAGTTTCCAAGTTGCTACTAAGCTGCCTTGCTTGTTACAAGAGAAATAACTCGGAAATTTTTTCCCTTTTCAATATTGGACTTTGCTTTATTTTAACCCTTGTTTGATCAAATCTGGGGGACTTTTTTAGAAGTCTTTGTGCAGGAGGGAAAGGAAAAGGAACCTCCCTCTTTAGAAAAACTAGATCACGAGCCAGGATGGCTTCAAAGAAGCAGGAAGGGAAGGCATTAGGGGGGGGATCCCCCACACACAAACAGCAAACGCAACTTCCCCCTGCTCAACAGTTACAAACTCAGAAAAAAGAATTTGATGTGGCAGATTTAAAAGAATTTATTTCTAAAACTTTGGATGATAAATTTCAAGAATCACAACAGGAACTTCAAAAATCACATCAGGAATTTTTGCAGGAAATTAATGAAATTAAAGACATGGTGAAACAGAATCAAATTATGGTGACCAAAAAAATATCAGAAGTGGCGTCTGGCCTGGCAGATTTTATTGGGAAAGTTGATTTTAAAGTTGAAGAATTTAAATCAGAAGTTAATGTTAGGATGAAAGACAATGATTATAAAATTGATGAAGTTGACAATAAAATGCAGAGAATTGAAGATGAGATTGTTATGATACAATTCCGGGCGATGGAATTTGCCATACGGCTTCGGGGAATTCGAGAGGAGGAAAGACAGGACTTGAGACAAGTTTGCTCTGAAGCCCTGGCTAAGATTCTACAAGTTAATCCTGATTTGGTATTTCATAAAATAGATAAAATTTACAGAGTGAACTCTTGGGTGGCCAGGCAAAGACAATTACCCAGAGATGTGGTCATATACTTTACTGAGAGAGAAATTAGAAATGATATCCTGCAAAAATCTTTCCACACCTCTATACAAGTGGGGGGCTCACGGCTTGTAATTTTTAAAGAGTTACCTCCTAAAATGCTGAAAGCTAGAAAAGAATTTGGTTTTCTTGTTAAGGAATTGAAAAATTTACAGATACCCTTCCGGTGGGATGCACCAGCTGGGGTAATTTTCAGATATAAGGGAGAAGGATATCGGTTGAATACCGTGGAGAAGGCGCAACACTTTTACAGTACTATTCTTATGGAAAGAACACCATCTCCACGTACATCTACAGTTCTGGAGATTAAGGAGAGTGAAGAGAGGCAATTGAAAGAACAGTCTAAGCAGGAATTAGAAAACGTGCAAGGTGCAGAAGGAGGTATTCTGAGTGAGCCATCGCTGGATTCTTCTCCAATTTTGGATTTGATTCAGTTGACTGAAGTTAAAGATCAACGTATAACTAGAGCTCAATCCAAGTTACTTAAACAGAAGCAACAACAACAACAGGAAAGACAAGACAAGAAGGCAGTTAAGAGCACTGCACAAGAGATTGGCGCTATGGGAGGAGCGAGATCGAAGCTTGTGGATGAACTTCAAGCATATTGCTCCGCGCTCCATGAAGAGGCTAATGACCTTTAAGTGTTTATCTTGGAATGTCAATGGGTTGAATTCAGCACAGAAAAGGAAAAAATTATTTACATATTTGAAACAATTTAATAATGATATAATATGTTTACAAGAAACGCACATTACAACTCAAGATCAAAAATATTTGATAAACTCAAAACTAGGAGCACATTATATATCTTCAACTTCGCAGAAAAAGAATGGTGTGGTTATTTATGTAAATAAAAAATTAACAGCAAAAGTTATAGAAGTAGATCAAGATGGTAGATTTGTAGCAATTGAATTGTTTACAGCAAATGGACAAATTCTTTTGATTGGAATTTATGCTCCCAACCAACAACAGGATTATTTTTACAAGATGTTACATACTAAAATATTGCAATGGGACTACAGATCTATTTTAATTATGGGAGATTGGAATGGAGTAATTGATTCTAAATTAGATAAAAAGAGCTTGGCAAAGTCTAGAATTAGATTACCACAGACCTTTTTTGATATGAAAGAAGATATGGAACTAAAAGATGTTTGGAGAATACATAACCCAAATGAATTGGATTACACTTTTTTTTCTGATAGACATAGATCTTTTTCTAGGATTGATTTTATCTTGTTGTCAAATGATCTACTTGTTAAGACAAAAAGAACAAAGATTTTTCCAAGAATTTTGACTGATCATAGTCCTGTATGGATAGAAATCGAGATGGATAAGGTTGAGAGACGTTCTTGGAGATTAAATGAGAACCTGTTTAGATATGAAAAAAATATAATAGAACTTAAAAAGCATTTGAAAGAATTTTTTGAAATAAATTTGAATAAAGGTACCCCAGTTGAAATTGTTTGGGATGCAAGTAAAGCTTATATGAGAGGGGTACTTATCTACATGAATTCTAAACATAGACTGTTCCGACAAAAGAAAAGATCTGAGTTGGAAATGGAAATAAAGAATAAAGAACAGTTACTTATTAAAAACCCAACAGATGAAAGAATACGAAGTGCTATAAAACTTTTGAAAGACCAATTCCAAATGCTTATGGCGGAACAAGTTGCAACAAGTTTACAATACGCGAAGCATAATACATTTTGCAATGCTAATAAACCGGGCAGATGGTTGGCTTACACATTGAGGAAAAAACAAAGTATACGGACTATTGATAGTATTGATATTGGAGGGAAAGAAATCTTTCAACAAAAACTAATTAAAGAAGCTTTTGTGGATTATTACACTAAACTATATGCCAAAGATGAGGTGCAGAATGGACTTATAGAAAAATATTTAAAGGATAAGAGAGTTACAAAAATTACTGATCAACAAAAGGAAAGAATGAATTATCCTATAACAGAGGAGGAGATAACAGCAGCAATTAAACAGCTAAAAACAGCCAAAGCTCCTGGCACGGATGGTTTGACTGCAATGTACTATAAAACTTTACAAGCTGAAATGGTGGGACAACTTAGAGATTTATTTTGCAATATTCAACAAGGGGGTAAAATACCCCCATCCTGGACAACTGCTTATATATCTTTGATACCAAAAGAACAAGTTGGTCCTAAAAAACCAGAGAACTACAGACCAATATCTCTTTTGAATACAGACTATAAAATTTACGCGAAGGTATTAGCCAACAGGTTGATGCCAGTAATCCAAAAGGTGATTCATGAGGACCAAGCGGGATTTATTGAGGGTAGATACATGAAGGACAATGTAAGGCAAGTAATAGACTTATTGGAATATCTTGATAAGAATAAACAGATTTCTGCAGTGCTGGTCTTTTTGGATGCGGAGAAGGCCTTTGATAGAGTGGATTGGAATTTTCTACTAAAGACTTTAAAAAAGATGGGCTTTGGGGACCAGTTTACACAGGCAATTTCAGCAATTTATCAAGAGCAAAAAGCACAGATTATTATTAATGGAAGTTTGACGACAGAGTTTAAAATTGAAAAAGGAACAAGACAGGGATGTCCGTTGTCCCCACTTTTATTTATTTTAACATTGGAAGTCTTGCTAAATACAATACGGGACTCAAAAATTTTGAAAGGCATAATGATAAGGCAAGAGGATTATAGAGTAAAGGCATTTGCAGATGATCTGGTGGTTACCCTATCACAACCAATGGAATCAATAATCTTGATGAACGACATTATACAAGACTATGGTAGAGTTTCAGGTTTCAGAGTGAACTCAAAAAAGACTAAAATGATAGTCAAAAATATGACACAAGATCGTAAATATGAGTTTGAAAGGAGGGCAGGTTTTGAAATTGTACCTAAGGTAAAATATCTTGGAGTTCAGGTTGCAGAATCAAACATGAAATTGTTTCAAAATAACTATGAGGTGTTGTGGCGAGAGGCTCAGAAAGACATGGAGACTTGGAAAAAGCTGCAACTGTCTTTACTTGGAAGAATAGCAGCAGTTAAGATGAACATTTTGCCAAGATTTCTGTTTTTGTTTCAAATGATTCCGGTGCTTAAAAGTGATAAACAACTGAAAGTTTGGCAAACTGGACTTAATAAGTTTGTCTGGAACGAGAAAAAGCCGAGAGTGAAATTGAAAATTATGCAAGATGTTCCAGAAAGAGGAGGCCTTAAACTTCCAAACCTACAGCTATATTATGATGCAGCAGCTTTAACTTTAACAAGTGATTGGTTTGGAAGTAAAAAGGCTGGAATATTGAATGCAGAAAGTTTTGATCTTGAATTTGGATGGCATGCTTACCTATTTTATGATGACAAAGTTGATAAAGTATTTAAAAGTCATATACTTAGAGACTCTTTGATGAGAGTTTGGAAGAAGCACCGATTCAAATGGGATTATAAAATACCGCTATGGCTGGATCTTGGTCATACCTTGTGGAATACAAATATAATGTCACTCGGGGGGTTTTTATACAAAGAGGTTCTTTTTACAGATGCGGGCAGATGGCAGTTGAAGACATTGCAGACACTGTTGGACGAAGGGATTAATTTAACCTGGTTACAATATAATCAATTACAACTGAGATGGAAAGAGGACCAAAAAACTGGTATTATGTTGCATGAGGAAGAATTGGTTAGACATATAAGAGAGAAAGGTCCAATGCATATTAAAAGGCTTTACAATGTTTTGCTAGAAAGGGATTCAGAAACGGAATTAGTTAAAGATTGTATGATTAAGTGGGCACAAAATTTTGAAGAACCAGTGATGTTGGAAACATGGGAAAAAATTTGGGTTCAGAATGTTAAATTTACACAGTCGCAGAATTTGAGGGAAAATTTCTATAAAATGTTTTATAGATGGCATCTAGATCCTAAAAAGTTGTCATGTATGTACCCTAATGTTCAGCCAAAATGTTGGAGATGTGAATGTTTGGATGCTACGTATTATCATGTTTGGTGGACCTGTAGGAAAGTTAAGGCTTTTTGGATAAAAATATGGTGGGTCATGCAGAATGTTTTGAAGAAAAAAATTCAATTTTCTCCACAATTGTTTTTATTGGGCATAGTTAAGGGTTTTACACGGGATGAAACAAAATTAATATTGTATATGATAACAGCAGCAAGATTGTTGATAGGTAAATATTGGAAGAATGAAGCTTTGCCTACTATCGAGGAATGGACTTCGAAGATGGCCAGTTTTGCAGAGATGGCGAAGATTTCAGCATATTTAAAAGATTGTTCACAAGAGACTTATGAATGGGAATGGAAAAGGTGGATAGAATATGTTCAGAACAAATACCAAATTAGAAAGTATCAAATAGCTTTTATTTGAAAACAATGTATTAGAAATATTTTAATATAAAGAGACAAAGAGGGAAAATTATGTAGGGGGAGGGATGGGTTCAGGTATATATATCAGTGTTATTAGTTATGAGTACATAATAGGGAAGTCTGGGGGGGGGAGGGTTAGGGAGGGTTAGGGAGGACGGGAAGTTTGGGGAGGGAGGTGGGGGGGTGAAAAAAAGGGGTGAAAATGTAATTGTAAAACTTTTGCAATAAAAAAAAAAAAAAAAAAATTAGGAAAGAGACTTATAAAATACAGGCGTTTGCCAACGATGTCACCTTAATTGTGGAGGAACCATTAGATACGGGGAAATTTTTTTTGGAAACATTGGATAGATATGGAGAGGTTTCTGGATTTAAACTGAACAAAACAAAAACTAAAATGTTAACTAAAAATTTGTCAGAGGACCAAAAGAAAATATTAGAAGAAACTCTGGGCTTGCAAACAGTAAAAAAAATAAAATACCTAGGCATTTGGATAACAGCAAGATGCTCGGCCCTAAAAGAAGATAATTACAAGCCTTTAATTAATAAAGTCAAACAAGACTTGGAAAGGTGGGGGAAATTACAACTATCACTCTTAGGCAGGATAGCCTCAATAAAGATGAGCGTCCTGCCTAAACTATTATATTTGTTCCAAACCATCCCAGTCTATCTAGATAAAAAATTCTTCTTAGAATTGAATAGTATCACCAGGAAATTCATTTGAGGAGGGAAAAACCCGAGGATTGCCTTACAAACATTACAGGATAAAAGGAATAAGGACGGTTTTGGACTCCCAGCATGGGAAGTGTATCACAAAGCAGTAAACTTGGTATTGTTAAGGGAATGGGCCACCTTAGATAATAAAAGAATCCTGACACTAGAAGGACATGATCTGCAGAGAGGCTGGCACGTCTATCTATGGGATAAAAGCCAAAGAACAAAGACATATTTCCACGGGCACAGAACCCTCCCTTTTTTAAAAAAATGCCTTTGACGAGCCACCTGATCATCAGAGGCTTTTTTTTTTTTACTTTTAAAAGCATTTTTTTGGCTGAAGTTGTAGAAAAAATGCTTTTAAAAGTAAAAAAAAAGCCTCTGATGATTGTGCAGCTCAGCTGGGCATGACCACCCACCTCCATCGCTACCAGATCGGGCGATTCGGTCAAAACCGGGAGCATTTCACCCCTGCGCTTTAGCCATGAAAGCCAACTTGGTGATGTTGGGCCTCTCTCTCAGCCCAACCCACCTCACAGAATTGTTGTTGCCGGGAAAATAGGAGGAAGAAGGAGCATTTGGAGTTATTTGTAAAAATAATAAAGGCGGAATATAAATAAATGCTGCACATACATACATAGAAATTATTCCAACTATTTGAGATAGTATTTTCAGAGAAAATGGGTTCAGTTCCATCTCACTGCTCTCATTCAACTCCAACAAAATGAACATCCAGGAAAAAATCTGGTTTCCTTGCATGGCTAGCTGATTTAAGAATGAACTTAAATTAATTAATTTAAATTAATTAATTTAAATTAAGAATAAGAAATGAACAAACATGCATTCCCACCATTTACTTTAAAGTGAGACAACCCACATGGCTATCATAAAAATTCCTGCAGGTAAAGGAGATCTCAGGGCTCTTTGGCGCCAGGATATAGGTTGTAAAGTATATGTTGACACAGGCAATGCTAGGGAATCCAAGTGTCCCCCCTCCTCCAACTGAATGGCAGTATCACTTTTAGGGATCTGACAATGTACATATTTTAAGTACTTTATACTTTTTAATATGTGTTAATTATATATGTAATATAATTAATACATATTTCATATGTATTTTATGTTCATACACTTCATGGACATTAAGTGTACATACATAAAATACATATTAAGTATATATTAAGTATATACCTAATATATATTTATGTACTCACCCATCGCGAGAGCAGTTTATGTTTAAGTTGAAGAACTGAGCTTCCTTTTCAGTTTACTATATAGTTTGCTGCATTAAATAAATTTTAGATCCGTCTTTAACCAGGTTTAAGGGCATAGTTTGTAAGTGGGAAACAACAACCCACCATTGTCAACATAGTTATTGTTGGTTTCATTCAAGCACAAAATGACATGTTGCTTTTTGGAGGATGAAGGCCACCCGATACGCTTGGCCTGCAATGGGATCTTTTAGGGCAAATTCCCACTGGAAGGACCCCCACCCTTGTCTGTCCGTCCTGCCACCAAAGTTATTATATAGGTTTTATGGTGCAATGAAGTCACCCAGAGTCACTTTGCTGAATGAGATAGGCGGTGTACAAGTAGTCCTCCACTTACAACAGTTCATTTAGTAACAGTTAACAACAGCACTGAAAAAAGTGACGTATGACCTTTTTCACACTCACGTCCTTTGCAGCATCCCCATGGTCACGATTCAAATTCAGATGCAGTGTCCCAGAGTCACGTGATCTCCTTTTGCGACCTTCCGACAGTCAATTGGGAAGCCGGATTCACTTAACCGTGTGATTACATGCCCAACTGCAGCTATTAACAACTGTGGCAAAAAAGGTCATAAAACAGGGCAAAGTTCAATTAACTGTCTCACTTAGCAACAGAAATTTTGGGCTCAATTGTGTCCATAAATCGAGGATTACCTGTACCATAAATGGAGATTTTACAGTATCCTTCCCCTGCCATGCCCACCAAGCCATGCCCACCAAGCCACATCCACAGAACCGGTAGTAAAAAATTTTGAAAGCCACCACTGTGCCACACAGCTGGCTGAGAAAGATGGGAACTAGAGTCCCTCCCTGCTGAAAAGCCAACGGCTCCACAACCTGCGGAGGATGGGTGTTGTAGTCCAAAAGACAAGCAGGCTGAGGAAGACTGCTTTATCTTTCCGGGCTACAAGCAACTTTAAAGGCCAGAAAACTCCTACGGGGAAAATTAAAAAAGACAACGGCAGCAATCTGTACATGTTCGGAGGCTACCCAGTCATGGTTCTCCGCGTCACCGCTGCCAGGCCATGGTCTCCCCTCAGGACAAGCCCGCCAAGATCCCTTCCGTCAACCGCCTCATCCCACGACCAACCGCCCGCGAATAAAGGATACGGCCTCGGCTCCAGGAAGCGGCTCCTGCCTGCTTCAGCCCCGCGGCCACATCTGCCATCTTGAAACAACCGCCACTCCCGGCGTCCCTCCGCCTCTCACGCCCATTCTCGCTCCTCATTAGCTAGCCGGCACAACCTTCGCCCAGATACGGGCCCGACAACGCGGAGTCTCGCCAGCAGCCAATGGTTGTCTCCCGCAGAAGACAAGGAAAATAATAATAATAATAAAAAAAAATCTACCGCGGGGCTTTATGGGAGATGTATTTTTTTTTACTTCCCTTCTCTTCCAGGAATCGGTACCCGAGTGAAACTACCACTCCCGTCAAGCCTCGCGAGTCAACGGGTGGCGAGAGTGGACCAAAGAGTTTCGCTTGGTGGCTTTGCAGGGATGTTGCAGCTGGGGAGATGGTGGACCGGGGTATGCAAGGCATGAAGCCCAACCTGTAGAAGTTCACCCGCCTCCTGGGTGAGTGACAGCCGGGTCCCGTCCCTTTCCGTTGTCAGGGAGATGGTCCTGCCGGTCCTGCCAGTATCAAGTGGCAGGGAATTCCGCGGGCAGCAACAAGAGAGGACTCGCTTTCCCGGGGAGGCGATGGCGGTGGGGGGGGGGAGCTTCACCCTCTCCCAACGTTGGCCCAAACTGCTCCTCACGATGCTTGGATTTGTATTTTCCTATTTTTCGGGATTGCCTGCCACCCAAAGATCTCCTGGTGGTCTCCCGTCCATTCTTACCAGTCAGGTTGAGAATACAAAGTGAAGGGGAAAAAATAGTTTGATTTTGGATTCCTGATCTGAAGATTCCAGCTGGGATCTCTTAATGGAGCCCTGATTCTTTGTACACCATTTTTAAATTTAATTTAATTTATTTTATTTTTTTTGGTTTTATTTTTATCTTATTTATTTTTAGTTTTTACTTTATTTTTATCATTTTTATTTTACGCTTTTGCCTTGTTTTTTTTTTTTATTTTTTTTATAATTTTTATTTGTTTATATTTTAATCTTATTTTATTTTTACTTTTTACTTTATTATTTTATTTTTACTTTTTATTTTACTTTTTTGGCTTATTTTTATTTTTATCAGTTTATTTTATTTTCTTATTTTTTTTGCCTTGGTTTTATTTACTATTTTTATTATTTTATTTTAATTTTCTATTTTATTATTTATTTTTAGGTTTTTTTATTTTTTTATTTTACTTTTTTGCCTTGGTTTTATTTATTATTTATTATTTTTATCATTTTTTATTTTTTACATATATTTTAATCTTATTTTATTTTTACTTTTTAGGCTTTTTTTATATTTTTTATATTTTTATTTTTTGCTGCCTTCAGAAGGTCTCTCTTCCCTTTCTTTTGCACTGGAGAAAATTTTCCACTGTTTTGAAAAGGAAGTCTCTGCTAAATCACATGCCCTAGATTCGTGGTTTCTGCTAAACTACGGCTTGTTTAACTGGGGCTTGATGAATCGGTCCCAGTTAGACAATGTGGGCAGCTGTGCCTAACCCAGAGTGGCTGCGCTCTTGGGGACACATTGGGGTAGGTTCTACTTATCTTTACTACCGGTTCACATCATGCCTGCACGTGCGCTCTTCTGCACATGCGCAGATCACTTATGATGACGTCTGGGTCAATGAGCGGAGCATCCCCCGGTTTTACTACTGGTTCTATAGAACCAGTCTGAACCGGGGGCAACCCACCACTGGGGACACCCCACTGCAAGCCTCAACTGCATTACACCATAGCAGGATGTATGAATCATAGACTTGGAAGGAACCCTTGAGATCATCCAGTCCACCCCTGCAGGGATCTCAAAAGACCTGGGGCTTTCCAAGCCTCTCCTTCAACGCCTCCAGTGAAGAGGAGCCCACTCTTCCTCTGGGTCACTGGCTCCAAACTTTTAGGACCCGGTGAAATCAGGCTTACTAGCAGTAGCTCTGAGAGGGATCTTGGAGTCTTAGTGGATAACCAGCTAAATAAGAGCCAGCTGTGTGCAGCGGCAGCCAAAAAAGCCAATGCAATCCTACATTGCATTAACAAAGGGATGCAATCAAGATCAAGGGAGGTACTACTACCACTCTATAAGGCCTTAATAAGGCCACACCTAGAATACTGCATCCAGTTTTGGTCACCACATTATAAAAAAGAGGTTGAGACTCTGGAAAGAGTGCAGAGAAGAGCAACCAAGATGATTAAGGGGACTACAACATATGATGAACGGTTGCAGGAACTGGGCCTGGCTAGTCTAGTGAAGAGAAGGACCAGGGGAGACAGGATAGCAGTCTTCCAATATTTGAGGGGCTACCATAGAGAGGAGGGGGTCAAGCTATTTTCCAAAGCACCTGAATGCCAGATAAGGAACAATGGATGGAAACTGAGCAAGGAGAGATTCAACCTGGAAATAAGGAAAAATTTTCCGACAGTGAGAACAATCAACCCATGGAACAGAAGCTGCCCTTGGAAGTTGTGGGAGCTTCATCACTGGAGGCTTTCAAAAAGAGACTGGATGCCCTCTGTCAGAAATGGTGTAGGGTCTCCTGCTTGGGTGGGAGGGAGGGTTGGACTAGATGACCTACAAGGTCCCTTCCAATTCTGTTATGGTGGATTGCCCATGTGGGCCTAGCTTCAGTGAAATCATGCCCTTCTGGAGAGTTGTGAGTCTGGCTTGCCCAGATTCAGGATGCCTTTGGGCTGAGTCCCTGGGCTGATCATGGGCTCCTTTTGTTCATGTTGACAAGGGCTTCCTTGGTGCTTGTGAAGAAGCTGGCCTTAGTGACCTAACCAGTGGAATGGCTTGCCTTCAGAGGTTGTGGGTGATTTTCAAGAAGAGACTACAGACATTTGTCTGAAATATTCTAAGGTACCCTGCTTGAGCAGGGGTTAGACAAGAGGACCTCAAAGATCCCTTCCAATTCTGTTATCTGTTCTGTTACGTGATTAAGAGCTGCAACTCACAATAACAATAACTTAGGATGGTTTTAATCTTCGCTGAGCAGGATATGGTCAGTCCCTGAGAAAACAGGTCAGGATGAGCCCCACTTTTCTCTTTGTTCTGGTGCTGCAGGCAGCTGTTATGCTGAGACTTCGTCTTTTGACCTGGGATGTCAAGGACACCCTGCTTCGGCTCCGGGTTCCCGTGGGGCAGAGTTACTCTGCCGAGGCCCAGGCCTTTGGCCTCCAGGTACCTGCTGAGGCGCTCAACCACTCCTTTTCCCAAGCTCATACATCCCATAGCCAGCGTTTCCCCAACTATGGCTTCAGCCAGGGCCTCAGCTCCAAGCAGTGGTGGCTTGGAGTTGTCTTGGAGACCTTCCAGCTTGCCGGAATTCATGACAGTGGTGTTCTCTGGCCCGTTGCCGAAAAACTCTACCGGGATTATAGCAGCCCAAAGAATTGGGAACTGGTCCCAGGTGCCATTGAGATGCTCCAGTGGTGCCAGCAACAGGGTATCCCCATGGCAGTGGTTTCCAACTCTGACCGAAGGGTGCAAGAGATTCTGAGCCGGTGTAACCTCCTACAATATTTTCAGTTTGTCTTAACCTCGGAAGAAGTGGGGTTTGCCAAGCCAGACCGGCGGATTTTTCTGGAAGCCCTCCGCAGTGCCAAGGTGGAGCCTCAGCTGGCTGCTCACGTGGGGGACCATTACGTGAACGACTACTTGGCTGCAAGGAAGGCTGGGCTGCACAGCTTCCTGTTTAAAATGGCCGGAGGGCCAATTGAGAGCAACATGGAGGTGCCAGAAAACCACCTTCTATCTTCACTTTTAGATCTGCAGGCTCGGATAGAGAAAGGCTAAAAGTAAATGACTGGATTTCGGCAGCTGTTTCTAATAGAGGAAATTGCAATTTTAACAAATCTTAACCCATAGTAAGTCCAATAAAACCTTATATCCCTGCTTATAAGAGTCTGCAGCTTCCCTGTCCCAGGTTTCTTGTATTAGAACAACAGAGTTGGAATTAGAGGCCGATACAAAATTTCTTTGGGGAGCTGAGGGGATTCTAACACATGGTGCCACTCAGTTGCTGCCAATAGGAAAAGAAATGTAATAGACATAATGGAGTGGGGGGAAAATATTACTTTGGAGCAGGGGTGAAATCTACTTACCTTCCCTATGGGTTCGGAAGTGCACGCTCCGCCCCCGTGTGCGCACATCATATGCGATTTTGAACCCTCTGCGCATGCACAGAGGGTCAAAAACAGGTTACTTCCCGGTTAAAACCAGGAAGTAACGACATCCGGGCGGGTGAGAGAGGAACTTCATGCTGCCACTGCCACTACCGGCTCGCCCAAACCTGTGTGAACCGGTAGCATTTCACCCCTGCTTTGGAGTATTACAGACACCTTGCTTATTTTAGGCGAATTTACAGACTGAACATGCAGTTATGGTTGATTTGTGAAAGATTCCTTGATGTTCCTTTACATGGGATCCCCAAGGTGCTTTTTCAAAAGGCAACTGGACTTGTTTTCCCTTGAAAGGAAAAGGAAATGGAAAGTCCAGTTGCCTTTTGAAAAAGCCGCCTTGGGGCAACTATGACTGGATGACTGAAAATGTCTATAGCAGTGATGGCTAACCTTTTTGCCATCGTGTGCCATAAGCGGGGGGGGGGGTGTGTCACGCGCACGCGTGCCCACATCCATAATTCTATGTGCCCCGCCCCTGTGCATGTGTGCGCGACCTCCCTCCCCCCTGCTCCTGGCAGGTGATGGCACGTTCCTCTCTCTCCCCAGGCTCCAGAGCGTTTCTAGGAGCTTGGGGAGGGTGAAAACAGCCTTCCTCACCCCCTGTAGGCCCCCAAGAGGCTGGAAACGGCCCATTTGCCAACTTCCAGTGGAACTGGAAGGCCTGTTTTTTGCTCTCCCCAGCCTCCAGAGCCTTTCTAGGAGCCTGGGCAGGGCAAAAACGGCCTCCCCCCCCCCCCGGAGGCCCTCTGGAGGCAGGAAACAGCCTGTTTCCCTACTTCCAGTGGGCCCAGAAGGCCCGAAAATCAGCTGGCCGGCATGTGCATGTGCACTGGAGCTGAGCTCGTGTGCCCACCAATATGGCTACACGTGCCACCTGTGGCACGCGTGCCATAGGTTCGCCATCACTGGTCTATAGATTTTATGTGGAATCTTTCTATCCCAGCTCTATCCCAACCACGGCCAGGACAGGGTCGATGGGGGCAGTAAATGTTTCCTGGTGCCCATGGAGAACAGCATAGGACTCAGGCTGATAAAGCTCATCCAGGTCAACCAATACCCCAAACTCTGCAGGGCACTTCAACAGCTTCATGTCAGCTGCTGATCATTGTGTGAGGACTTCGGGATCACCGCAGGAAACGATCCAGAAGGAGAGATTGTAGCCCAAGAGGGCTTCAGGGCCAGCCCTGTTTTAACATTGCAACGAGTCTAGGAAATGCCTAGTTTGTGTGTGCAGATCTTGCGTTCACTCCAGGATCCCTGCACAGGAGGATTCCTCAGCCAGGGCACTGGGCCAGTGATCGAAGCAAGCAGAGTCATCTGGGTCTGTCCTTCAGGCCATCTTGGGGCTGAAAATCAACTTTCTCTTGTTGATGAAAAGGACCAAGAAGGAGCTAACTCTTTTCTCAACAATGTGTATGTAAGCAGTAAAATGGCCAGTGGGAAAATTGCAGACAGAGTCAGGGAGGTAAGGTGACACTTTACAAAGATGATCAGGGGTCTGGAGGCTAAATTGCATGATGAACCACTAAGGGAACCAGGTACGTTTAGCCTAAAAAAGAGAAGGCTTAGAGACATGATAGTCATCTTCCAATATTTAAAAAGCTGCCGCAGGGAAGAGGAAGTGGGTTTATTTTCTGCAGCATTCTGAACAACAAGAAGCAATGGATGGAAGCTCATTGGAGAGAGGTCCAACCTGGAAATAAAGAAATCTTGACAGAACAATTTTATCAGTGGAACAGCTTGCCTCCCAGAGATGGTCCATTGCTGGAGGTTTTCAAGAAAAGATTAGACAACCATTTGTCCAGGATAGTATGAGATTCTTACCTTGGACAAAGAATCTGACTAGAAGACCTTCAAGGTCTCTTCCAGCCCAAGGGGTCTCTGATTTAACCCAGGGTGTGCAAGGCCAAGTCATCAGCCATGAGCCTGATCAAGGCATTGAGTAACCTGCAACTCCATCGCCCACAGCTCTGCTCTCCCTTGTGCAACCAGGCAGGTGAGTGTAAATGAACTGTGTGCTGACCCTGGGGCTGTGCCTGGTGGGGGAGAGCACCTCACTTGCAAGTCTACCCATTAAGTAGCACCCAGTATGATGGAGAAGGACATCCACTGGGCCCAAAAGTCGATTGAGCCCCACACTGTGATTACTTCTCACTGAGAAATACCACTTCAGTCCAGTCTAAAACTGAAAGGAAGAGTGGATCTGGGGCAAGACTCCAACTGGTTCTCACAGGGTTACAGGTCAGCCATAGTAGCTGAGTGTGGATGGAATAGCACAGAGCTACTGCCACTCACTGCCCCACTCACCTGAAGAACAGCCAAAGTCCAGAGCCATTGTGCAGGTGGACTTAACTCCTTTGCTTTGTTTTGTGGGGCTGCAGGATCCCCTCATCTTCCTCAGTTTGTGCAACACAAAATCGGGAGTAGCACTGAGTCTTGAAGGCACAACCTGGCACCCTCATGGGGCAACTTTTCTGGCTGGGGTTTGTCTGCAACGCTCATTGTCCCCACAAGATGGCAATGTTAGGGAAGGATGACATTTCCATTTGTGAGGGAGTGCTCCCCCCGCCCCCCCCCAACTGTTCTATCAGGGCAGCCTGGTCTACCTGAATATACAGGCAGTCGCTTTTGTGTTGAATTTATATTTACATTTATTTCTTTGTCAGTAAATATAAATTCAAAATTTGTGAGGAAGGTTCCCTAATGGCTGGGGTGGGGTGGTAGCTAGGACTGGGGACACCTTGGGCTCGGGTGAAATCCAGCGGGTTCTGACAGGTTCTGGAGAACTGGTAGCGGAAATTTTGAGTAGTTTGGAGCACTGGCAAATGCCACCTCTGGCTGGCCCCAGAGTGGGGTGGGAATGGAGACTTTGCAGTAATCTTCCCCTGCCACGCCCAGCAAGCCACACCACACCCATAAAGCCACACCCACAGAACCAGTAGTAAAAAAAATTGAATTTCACCACTGCTTGGGCTGCTTGCTTTTCTCAGCCCAGCTAACCTCCTAGGGTGCATTCGGAGGGGGGCTTTGGCACGGGAGGTGGGGGGGGGAAGGAAGACAACCACAGGCCTCCAGCCTCAAACCACATTCCTCCATTTTGTATAAATCCCTATCTACCTCTAATCTCTGCTCTCGGTAGGAGTTAGGTATCCTCCCACATACCACAAAGGGGGTCATCAGCGGCAGTAATTATGGTCACCAGGTAGGCTGCAGGGCATCTAGTTTCTGCAGTGACTCCTTCCAGTGCACCTCCTGGGTCTGGGCTGCTTTGGACAACCACTGTTCTCTAGTGTCCATACATACCTAACAAAGTTCAGATGCCAAATGAGGCCCTTCCAATCTTTGCTGGCAGCTGTCGAGTGTGCTCTCCACCTTGAAAAGCCCTGTGGCTGCAGTGCTTTCCATTGCACTTTGCAAAAATTTGCAATTGCATGGAACGACGTACGTTCTGCCTGGCATGAGCTTCTCAAAGGGATTTATGCACCAAATGCCACAAGATCTACATTCTTGGTTCTCTCTGATCAGGGGTTGCTGAAAGGAAATCAGCTCTGCAGCTAGTCCCCATTTTAAAGGAGTGGATGTGGCACCCTTCATCTCCCCCATTCTGCCTTTGCATCCAGAACAATAACTGATGATTATTGTTGTGGATGCAACAATAGAAGAAATGCCCTCTGTGTCAGAACCTCCACCAATCATCAAGCTGCTCTCAAAAGCCAGGAGGGGACTAGGGCACGTGCTGAAAGGGGTCACCATCCTCCTACTCTGAGATGCCTCTTCTTTTAGCCCCACATCTGCACTTTGCACACTTGCAAGCTGAAGTTCAATTAATATTGAGTGGAAATAACAGCTCCAGAAACAGCCTTTGGAGCTACTCCAGAGCCAGCTACTGGATTAGGTCCTGGAATTCTTTCTGGGGTCAGGGTGCCAAGGATCCCAAGATGATTATTAACACAAGATGCTGTTTATTTTCTGGCAGGACTTAGCCATGGAAGCACTTTGCCCTTGAGGTTTTTCACTATGGCCTGCTGGTTCCGAAAATAAAGAGGGAAATTGTGTGTGTGTGTGTGTGTGTGTGTGTGTGTGTGTGTGTGTGTGTGTGTGTTGCAAAGCACATTTGACACCGGCTTCCCCCCAACCAGGCCCGGGATTCCGGCAGTCGCATTCCAGGAAGGAGCTTTTGCAGGAAGGGGTTGAAAGCCAATTTGCTCAGAATTACTGCAGGGAGGCAGTGGGGAAGGTTGGCAGGGCAAGGCAAGAGAAGGATTTGTGTGGATTTAAGTGGCTCTGGCCATGTGCAGAGTAAGCACATGGCCAGAGCCGCTTAAATCCACATAAATTCTTGCATTCCCCACTATCCTGTCAGAGCTGAAGAAGCTTCTTGGATGAGAAGCAAAAGAAAAAACAAGGAAGTCCAGTTGCCTCCTGAAAAAAGCTCCTTTGGGACTTCTCAAAGGCTTGGCAAGCCGGGCTGGTGGCAGAGTGGGGAGCGCGGCAAGGTGCCTCTGTGCCCGCCGACTTAGCTCTTTGGTGCAGGTTGGCTGGGTCTGCCTATTCAGCATCTTTCTCGGGTGGGGAGTGTCCTGCTTGCCCCAAGGAGGGGCAGGGAGGCGGCGGGGAGTGGGTGGGTTAGGTGGATCCGGCTGCACTGATACGCGTTGCATTGTGCTAACCACACCGCCTTGCTCACTAGGCAGGGCGCGTGGGAGAGCCGCCGGTGCAGAAAGCAGCCACCTTGGCTTCCGCTGCCCGGGTTTCCTTCCAAGCGGGGCGATTTCCTTCCCTGTCCTGGGAAGGGGCGCGGAGCTGTGGAAGTGAATCGATGTCCATGCCTAGCTTGGTGTGAAGGGTTGAAGCTGCAGGGAAGCTCCCCCGGAGAGTTGTCCGGGCTGTTCTGGCCTAGAGACGCTTGTTGGGTCCTTTGCATTTAATCTTTCAGAGAGCTGAAGAAGCTTCTTGGATGAGAAGCAAAATGGCTTCAAAGAAAAGCCAGAAAGTCCGGTTGCCTCTTGAAAAAAAGCACCTTTGGGACAATGGCAACAATAGAGGCAATTCAGGAGCAAATATAATTGTTTCAGATTTCATATCTAACATTTCCCATGTTGCCAGAAGCAAATACTATTAGAGTCAGTAATTACTGCATTTGTGAATAAAATCCTGTATGGCATGTGTCTGAGATACCATACAATAGGAGCATCGCTAAAAATTCAGATCCTAAAAGAATACACAAAAGAAAACTACGGAAATAGGATACCAATTGGCCCCGGAGCCTGAGTGAAGGTAGCATCAGGCAGTCAATCTCAGTTCTGGTGAAGAAATTTCCCACATGGAAGTGGTCTGCTCAGATGGCCAGACCCACCCAACTCCTGCTCATGAATAAGCATATAGAGCAAGAACAACAGGGAAATTCACCTGAGTCCAGGTTATGCTTCAGACTTCTTGGTTTCAGAAAGGGGAGAACTTAAAGAGCTGTAAGCAGGCTGAGCACCTTACTGAACAAAGCAGATAGCAGTGGCCAGGTGTGATATAATCACCAGTAGACACGGCAAACATTGTCTAGCAAGTGTCTACAGATTCTCAGTCATCCAAGTCATGGTTGTCCCAAAGATGTTTTTTTCAGGAGGCAACTGGACTTTGTTTTTTTTTCTTTTGAAGTCATTTCACTTCTCATCCAAGAAGCTTCTTCAGCTCTGACTGGATGGTGGGGAATGGAAGGATTTATATTCCTTGCAGTCAGCTGGTTATTTGCGTCCTTTTAGAGGGTCGTTGAAGTGCCTGGAGGTTTATCTGTGTCCTCAGGGTCACCTGAGTGGAGCTCCTGGTTCCTGTAGTCTGCAATTTTTCCTCTGGAAATCGATTCCTACTCCCACACCGTTCCAAGGGTCTTCATCCCAAATTGTGTAGCTAAACAGATAACCCTTCAAGTGCTTCAACGACCCTCTAAAAGGATGCAAATGACCAGCTGTCTGCAAGGAGTAAAAATCCTTCCATTCTCCACTATCCAGTCAGAGCTGAAGAAGCTTCTTGGATGAAATGCGAAACGTCTTCAAAAGAAAAAACAAAAAAGTCCAGTTGCCTCCTGAAAAAGAACCTTTGGGACATTGTCTAGCAAATGCATTTTGTGCTGGCTGAACATTCCCCTTTTTCCAAAGCACCCCTCGGAGCAGGTGAACAAGTGTTGATTAAGGCTCCAGACACCAGGGCATTAATTGATTTCTGTAAGAACTGCGTTGGGGCCAGTCCGCAGAAGGAAGCCATGTCTTTCTTTCAGCAACCTGGTGTGTTTAACTTTGGCCTGCAAAGGTAAAAGAGAATCATTGTAGCGCACTATTCCTTTAATAGAATTAAAAAGCAACTGGCACTTCAGAAGCCAACTTGAGGCCCTACTATTTGAATCACTTAAGAACAAAGCAGATGTGCATAATATCTGAGCTGAGCCAAGCATCGGAGTATTCAGGAATCCAGAATTGGCTAGGCTGCAAAATTCAGACCTACCAAACAATGCCCACGGTACTGCTTTTAGCTGCATCTGCAGGCCTGGAAAAGGTCCCTTGATCCTTCACTCCAGGGGCCGTGTCCTCACACGCAGCAGCAGAGAGTTGAGCAGTCCAATTTCGCAGGGGCTCCCCCATTGCCTGCTTTCTTGTTCACTTTGGGCAGGAGGAGGACAAAAGACATGGCCAGAGCACAGTGGTAGAAGCTATGCACGTAGGTGTAATCCCAGTCCTAGGAAAAGGCAGAATTGGTCACATCAGCATCAACAAAGCCACATCTGGATGCTGCATCTTCATCCAGCTACCCAAAATCCATATGCAGAAAACATTTAACTAGTGGTGGGATTCAAATCATTTAATAACTGGTTCCCTGCGTGGCTGGATGGGCATGTGACTGGGTGGGCATGGCCAATTCAACGTCAAGGGGCACTTCATCTCGTCTGGCCTCTCCTTGCCACGCCCAGCCATGCCTCGCCCCTCCCCTTGTCACACCTGGCTGCTCACCTCGCTAAAGCGAGTAGTTTTCAAATAAAAAGAATGCTCGCCTTGTGCAAATAAATAACAAACATCTTGACTTCAGGTTTGATGCATCTTGCAAAGTATTACTGCTCATTCTAGTCTCCTTTCCTACTAATAGGTCCATCTCAGACTGTAATTTGCTACAACCTCTCTTGTCTTTTGCATCATTCTGAAATGTTATCTGTGGTGTTTGCAGCTTTACAAGTTTGTTTCCTCCAACCCTGTTTTGCATGCAATTTTTAAAAGTAATTTTGACATTCCTTCTTCCTTTTTAAACAAAGTAGTGGTTAAGATGCTGGCCTAGAAACCAAATGGCTCTTTGCTTGCTCTGAGTTAACAGAACATTAACAGATGGACAGAATTGGAAGGGACCTCGTAGGTCATCTAGTCTAGCCCCGCCCCACCCAAGCAGGAGGCCTACACCATTTCTGACAGATGGCCGTCCAGTCTCTTCTTGAAAGCTTCCAGTGATGAAGCTCCCACAACTTCCGAAGGCAACTTCTGTTCGACTGGTTGATTGTTCTCACTGTCAGGAAATGTCTCCTTATTGTTTTTCTCTTTTGCATTTTGATCAGACAACCTTACCTACCTCAAAGAAAAACCTCAGCATCAAAGCCAGGGCTCCAAAGCAGAAGCCGGGCCCGACCTGCTGCGTGTAGATGCTCTTATCTGGATACAGCCCTTTCTTCTCCTTCATCTTTTGCAGCTGGAGAGAAGAGAGATTACAAAGATTGGACTTTCTCCAATCACCACGGTTTAATTTTTGTTAAATGTGTTCGAGGATCATGCCCAATAACTCCATAGACAGGTTTTCATTAGATCAATTACTGTTTATTAATTATGCATCCTGTCGTTACAGGTACAAGTCTGGAACTGAGGCAGGACCGCATGGCTGACCCTTAAGTACCCCCAGGGCGTGGCTAAGGTAAGGAGGGGTTATTGGGTTAGGGTGGACCTTGGGGGCTGGCTTGCCCAGCCCCCCTGCCTCTAGCTCTGGATCAGAGGCAAGGCATTTATTCATGACAAAACCCCCTCTAAATGCCTGGCCGAGATATTTTTGTGTGGTGTGTACCTGAGGTGTCCTTTTCAAGAGGACACCTAATTTTGATGTGAGGTACGTGTGCTGTTTATTTTGCAATGGCTTTGTTAGAATGTCCGCTGTTTGTTCTTCTGTGTCACAATGTATAACTCTTATGAACCCTATGCTCGCGAACTGTCTAACGTGCTTGTACTTTATATCGATATGCCTCGACCTTTGACCCACTGCTTCAGCCTTAGATATTTCCATGGCGGCTTTATTGTCCTCATGCATGATGATGGGGTAGTTCGGTTCGGCCCATATGTCAGCGAGCAGGTCATCAAACCAGACCAGGTTGTTGGCGGCTTTGGACAAACAGATATACTCGGCCTCTGTAGTGGATGTGGCTACCAGGACTTGCTTGCCTGTATACCAATGAACTGGGCTGCTGTTTAGAAAGAATACGTAACCCGAAGTGCTCTTTCTGCACTTCACATCCCCAGCCCAGTCAGCGTCTGCATAGCACGTGAGTATGGGTGTTGTGGTGTTCTCAGGCTCTAGTGATAGGCAAGCCTCGGAGGTTTGCTTTAGGTACCTCAATACCCTTTTGATGGCTTCCCAGTGGTACACAGTAGGCTTACCCACATGTCTTGACAGCAAGTTAACTGGCAGGGCGATGTCTGGCCTGGTCCAGTTCGCAATGTATAGTAGGGAGCCTATGGTAGATCTGTATAATGTGTTGTCCTTGAACGCCTCAGCCTCATTATACATGTCCTTCAAGAAATCTGGTTGCATTGGTGTTTCACACCCCTTGGCGTTTGTCATGTTGCATTTATGTATTAGTTCCAAAATTTTATCCTTCTGTGACAGTTGGAAACCTTTGCCTGTTTTTGTGATTTGCACCCCCAAGTATTTATCTACCTTACCCAATATTTTTAGTGTAAAGTGTTTTCTCAGCTCATTGGCGAAGTTATTACATTTGCTAGCTTGATCACCGATATACAATATATCGTCTACGTATATCAAAACATACTCGAGGGAGCTGTCTGACTTCTTGGTGAAGAAGCAGTTGTTGGCCGAGGTGGCTGAGAATCCCATGGATTTCAATGTCTTGGATAGACGCTCGTACCAACGTTTCCCCGACTGTTTGAGTCCATACAAGCTTCGGTTTAGGATCCAGGTTTCTCCCTTCTTGGTGTTTTGGCTAGGTGGCGCTCTCACGTATATCTCTTTATCGAGCTCAGCGTGCAGATAAGCGGTTTGCACGTCGAATTGATGCACTTCTAACCCTAGCAGTGATGCGATTACCAGCGCACACTTCACGCTCTCAGCCCTGACTGTGGGGGAGTACTTTTCCGTGTAGTCATCAGGATATTTCTGGGCGAACCCCTGTGCCACCAGTCTAGCTTTGTAGAGCGCTTTGTTTCCCTCTAGTGTTTTAACTTTGTAGACCCACCTAGTGCCTATGGTCGTCTTTCCTATTGGGACTTTAGAGGGAGTGTATACGTTTAGTTCCCTCAGGCTGTCCATTTCCTTTTCCATGGCCTGTTCCCATTTTTCTCTCTCCTCATCCGGTAACCTCAGTACATCCTCATATGTGTTGGGGGTTAGTTGGTTAGTGTGGAGGGATAGTACGTAGTCCCCTAACCTTTCTGGCCTTTTGCCCCTGTTTGCCCTGACTGGCCTGTCAGGAGGTGTCTCTGTGTCATGCATGTACCTAGCTTCTCTCTCGGTGAGTGAGTCCACTTTGATGCATGGGTGGTTTTCTTTCCATCCCTTCACTGGTATTTCCTGTCCTTTGGGTTTATTCTTTCCCTGTTCAGTGCCCCTTCCTGCTTGGTGCTTTATTTCCCTTTGATCATCCCCTGGTCCATCCTTGTTAAGGGACACCTCGTTGAGATGTATTTTGGACCAGTTAGTGTTTTCGTGAAAAACAGCTGTTCGTGATATCACGAAATTGTTGCTGCTGTCTATGAAACCTGTATCCCTTCGTCCCTGGTTCATAGCCCATGAACCTCATCCTCCTGGATACCCTGTCTCCCTTACGTCTGAGTTGTTTGGGGATGTGCACATCTGCTGTGACCCCGAATATGTGTAAGTGTGACACCTGTGGTTTCCTTTGGTACATTAACTCGTATGGAGTTTTATTCAGTACGCTGGACCATAGCCTGTTTAAAGTATAATTTGAATAAATGAGTGCTTCGGACCAGAAATGCTGCCCTAGGCCGGCATCCTCTAGCGCGCACCTCATCATGGTCTGTAGTGTTCTGTTTTTTCGTTCTGCCACGCCATTCTGAAAGGCGGAAAACGGAGAAGTCGTGTAATGGACCATCCCGCGTGCCTTCAGCCACCGCGAGAAGTCGCTTGATAAAAATTCAGACCCCCGGTCTGTCATTATTTGCCTGATTTTGGTGTTGTGCTGTGTCTCCACCCTCGCATAGAATTCCTTAAATTTTTGGAATACCTCATTCTTGTGTTTTAGGGTGTACACGAAGCCATAGCGGCTGAAATCATCTACTATGGTCAGGAAGTACCTTTTCCTGTACTTGATGGAGGGCCTTAGTGGTCCCACTAGATCCATATGTACGAGTTGGAAGATCGAATTAGTTGTGCGTACTGACTTTTTGGGTCTTGGTTTGGTTTTTAATTTGGAGCTCTTACAAATAGAACACTCGAGGTAGTTCTCACAATTCTTTATTTTTATACCTTCAGAGCATTCCAACATTTTCTGCACCACGGGAAAGCTAATGTGTCCTAGTTTTCTGTGTAATAGGTGGGCACAGTTGTCATGCATCAGTTTTCCTATCGCTGGTTTCTCCTCCCTGGGTGCCCCCTGCTCACTGGGATCATCAGTGGTGTGTGCGTGCCTAACCCCTTCTACTTCCCCACTTGTGTTGTCTGAGCTATTGGGTCTAACCCCTCGGTGATTGTTTACTTCTGGCTGTTTGTCCTTGGCTGGGTGGAAGAATGGTAGTTCCCCACTGACTACTACTTTCCCTATCCTTTTACCCCCTCTAGTTACCTGTGCCTTTCCTTCTTTGAAAGTCACCTCGACATTGTTATCCTTGCTCAGTTTTAGGGTGGCAAGGATGTTATATGGTATATTTGGCACTAAAAGTACTCCCTGTATCACACCTATTCCTGGCACGTATGCGTTACCTTTGCCTGTTACTTATACGTTATTCTGGTTAGCCACTTTTACTACAAAGCTTTCTCCTGTAAAAGAGGTTAGTAGATTGCGGTCGTATGTGGTGTGGTTTGTGGCCCCTGAGTCCAGGAGCCATGTGCCTTCCTCCTTGTCCTGGCCTATGCGTCGTTCTTGATCCCCTATGCCATACAGTGATCCAGTGTGGCTCTCCCTGGAACTGTCCCTGTGATCTCTCCTGTCCCTGGGGCTAGGGGAATCCCTACGCCTGTGTCTGACCTCTGGTGAGCGTCCGCTGGTATGTCTTGCCCTTTGTTCTGGTCTATCTCTTCTATGTACCCTGTCCCCTGTATTTTTAGGGCAGTCCCTTTTGTAATGGTTTCTTGATCCACATATATAACACTCTGTGTTGCTGTGGTTTCTACCCTGTGGCTCAACCTTCCTGCTGGGTCTTTGCTCCCTGCGGCTTAGAGAGCGGTCCTTTCTGATGCTATCTTCGGATATTAGTTTGCTTGTTAGTAAATCCAGTGAGAGCCTCCCTGTCCCTAGGTTGTCTATCTGTGTAATGAAGGTGTCCCAACTGGGGTCTAGGGAATTTACTATGATACTTATCATGGTCCTCTCGCTTATGACCTCCCCCCTTTGTGTCAGCTGGGCCCTGGTGTTATTTAGTGATAGTAAATGCTCGCTCATTGGAGTCCCTGCCTTGAGTTTGGTGGCATAAAATTCCCTGGACAGTCTGGTGGTGCTGGCAACGCTTTGGCAGTAAAATAGTTTGTGCATTCTCTGTATTATTTCTAGAGCAGTCAGGTGGTGGCTAATGCTGGGGTAAATACTCGGGGTAATGCTGGCAATGACAATACAGTATGCTTTGTGGTGGATGCAATCTAATTCAAAAGTCCAGGGTTTTTCTGGGGGGTCTGTAACCATGGACAATAGGTCTTCCTTTAGCAGAGTGGCTTGGAGCTGTTGATTCCAGTCCAGGAAATTCTCCCCATCTAGCCTTAGTTTGGGAAAGTCACTGGGCAAAGTCCCTGAATTGTAAGTTAAATTACTTACATTATGTCGCTGTCCATGGTTCCTCACGTAAGGATACTCACAATAAGGCAGAGGAACGACTGTGGCAAGTCTGAACTGACTTGTCTCTATGTGCTTGCGTCGGTGTAGCTCTATGTCCTGTTCCGTTTCTCTTACAGGGGCGTGCTGCGCATGCGTGAGGTTCATTTCTCCCCAGTCGCCGTGGAGTGAGGAGCTCGTCCATGCTGCTCCCGGGTGAAGGCCCCAATCTTCCGGATGGGCCTTCAGTTCCTTCCCGGTCGGCCTCGCTTGCTCGGGATCGTCGCGGATTGCCGTCTGGAGTCTCGGAAAGCGGTGAGGATCGTCGGTAGACGCTGGGAGTCCCGCTGGGGCCGCGAATGGTCCCGGATGGCCCGGCCTCGTGCGGATGCCGCCTGTGGGTGTCGGGCCGAGCCCCCTGCCCGCCGATGGACATCCCCTGCCTGCGGATGGCCTCGTGGTCCATGGATCTGGTCCCGGTCGTCGGTCCGGTGAGTAATCCCATCGCCCTTGGTGTCCCGTTTTTGTGGGTAGGCTCCTTAGGGGCTCTGGGTGGCCCTGGGTTCATGCGATGGTGGTTAGTTCCCCAGGGTGGGTGTCGGTGCCGGCCCTCCTCGCGCTGGGGTCCCTTTTGCTTTTTGGCCTGGCACCGGGGTGTATGGTCGGTATTTTCACCTTGTCCCCTAGGGCCGCGGCGATTAGTTCGATGGCTTTATTGACCTCGGGCTCGGTAGGCGGGCCTGTAGGTTTTGGTTTTGGGCTTTTGTGCTTTTTGCAGTATTTTTGGTCGGTTGTTTTTGAGTAGGCCCCGATTCCCGCCATGGGATTTAAATCTCAGGAGTCTATTGGTGGATGGTCGGCCATCTTTGATGACGCCACCTCCCAAGATGGCCGCCGTAAAAAGGGCGCGAAGTCTCCTTCGGCCTTTGCGGTGGGTTTTTGGTGGGGGAAATCTTCCCTTACCGGGTCTTCGTCGCTGTAATCGGATTCGTCTTCATCTTCCTCACTCGCTGCTTCGCAGCCTTTGATCAGGCTTCGGAGTTCCGCGATGAGGTCGGTGTTGCTTTGTGACGAATCTATCAGCTCCAGGAGTTTTCCTTTTAGGTCGTGCATCTCTTCTTTTGAGGTTTCGTGTTTCGTCCACCCCTCGTTGCTTCTGGCCGGGGTGGATGGATGGTGGAGTAGGCCGCTCGTCTCGGGTGCCTCTCCTTGCATGGTTTCGGGTTGGGCAGATCGTTCTGCCATCTTCTTGGTGAATGCTCTGGTATTCACCCTGTCCGTTGTGGTCCTTTGCATGCTGTGGAGTATTAGGATTGGGCTATCCAACCATCCTCTGCTACCATATTGTTAAATGTGTTCGAGGATCATGCCCAATAACTCCATAGACAGGTTTTCATTAGATCAATTACTGTTTATTAATTATGCATCTTATCGTTACAGGTACAAGTCTGGAACTGAAGCAGGACCGCATGGCTGACCCTTAAGTACCCCCAGGGCGTGGCTAAGGTAAGGAGGGGTTATTGGGTTAGGGTGGACCTTGGGGGCTGGCTTGCCCAGCCCCCCTGCCTCTAGCTCTGGATCAGAGGCAAGGCATTTATTCATGACAATTTTAAACCCTAGTGACGCAGGAAGAATCCCATCACACAGTTTTGCTTGTGGTGACATATTTTGTAATCTTCCAAATCCTTTTAGAATATAGTGTTACACTTGTCTAGCTGAAATGAGTTCAGTGGGTTTGCCAGGTTAGGATTTTTTCTTACCTGCAAAGACAGTTCAGTTTCCATTCTATTTTGCTAGGGATGGGAATGGGGGTGGGGGTGGGACCTAATTTATCTCTTAATTTATGAAGTCCTCAAGTTGGAGAGGGCCCCCCAAGGCCACACTGCTCTTTGCAGGCCTCCCACTGAAACATACTGGACATCACTGGTTCCCACTTGAAGAATTATACTTCCAGACTCAAATTGCCCTTTTTGCTAAAAATTCCTTCCACCTCTCCCAACATAATCTGTTTCCTATCATCTAAATCCATTATTCTGGAAAAGACATTGATGGTGACCTTCCTCACTAACAGCAATTTTTCAGATAATTGTAGAATACCATAATCCCCCCCCCCAACCAAGTCTCTTTTCTAAAGGTGAAATATCTCCAGGACTTCATTTTCTCTTCACCATTCCTCTGATTATCATATTTTTCTCAGTCCCATCAAGATCATTTTGAAATTTATTCCAGTTCTCCTGCACCCTTTTTCCCCCACTAACAATGGGATATATTCATATTTTGCTGAAAGGCCTTTTCCTTCTATTGTTGAGGTGATTGTTTTTGCTTCTAATTTGACCATGATGGAATTCCTCAGCAGACACCTGCAAAAGCTGCAAATGGCGCCCAGTCCACGCATGAAGCCACAGTAGGACACTGTTGTAAGAGAACGGCAGTTGGCAGTGATTGGGAGTATCCTGTCCACTGTTATCAGGAAATTTACCCTTCCCTGAAATTGGCATGGTTTTATTCTTAAATTTTATTCTGAAGTTCTTCTCAGGTTTCAGTTGAAGTGACCCTTATATGCCAGCCCTTTTGTACTGTGACAAAGATGTGGCCTTACCCATTTGACTGTTATGACGAGAACTGCTGTGCCGATCGGTCCGGAGTAGACACCGTATCCCCATCGGTCATGGTAGATCCTGACAGCTATGGTAAGCGCTCCAAACATCACCAAAGTTGATCGTTTGGGTTCATCAAACTCTGCCAGAGCTAATAAAATGATAAGAATTGAAGTACAACCTCATTTAAAATCCCAACTCTTACCAGAACACTTTTAAAGGTTCCCTGGAACAGCACCCTAGTTCACCTGATGTAAAAAAAACAGGGTTAGATCTTGGTTGCTGTTTCAGTGGAGCCAGTTGGAGAAGGGGAGGCTGAAGAGGAAAACCATGATGTGCTCTATGGTTTTAATACTTGAGGGGCTGCCACAGAGAGGAGGAAGGGGGTCAAGCTATTTTCCAAGGCACCGGAAGGCCGGACAAGGAATAATGGATGGAAACTGAAGAAGGAGCTATTCAACCTGGAAATAAGGAGAAATTTTCTGGTAGTGAGAACAATCAACCCATGGAACAGAAGTTGCCTTCAGAAGTTGTGGGAGCTTCATCACTGGAGGCTTTCAAGAAGAGGCTGGGCTGCCATCTGTCAGAAATGGTATAGTCTCCTGCTTGGGTGGCAGGGGGGTTGGACTAGGTGACCTACAAGGTCCCTTCCAACTTTCTTAATCTGTTAAATCTGTTTGGGTAGACATATTATCACTCCCAAAGCCCTACATGGCACAGAGCTGGGACAGGAACATATGGTCCATGGGCTGCATCTGAAACACCACCAAAATTACCAAAATTACCCAAAAAGAAAGAGCCACCTGGCCCACAGGCCTGCCTCCTTCAGAGCAAAACTTTCCAAATGGTTTCCTCCCCAGAGTCCTCCCAAGTATCATTGTAAATATTTGTCACAAGTGGGGTTTATTTATTTATTTATTGAATTTATATTGCTGCCTATTCGCTCATGGCAACTCAAGGCAGTTTACAGAATATAAAACCACATTTAAAACAGGGGTGAAATGCTCCCGGTTCGGACTGGCTCGGGTGAGTAGGTAGCGATGATGGCCGGTGGTTCGGAGAACTGGTAGCAATGGAAGCTGGAGGCTCCAGCCACCCGCCCCATTCCCCGGAGTCGGGGAATGCACCATTCCCCAACTCCTACTGCTCATCTTTCTCCCGCAGCTGGCTGTCAGGGAAGGCAAATGCCCGAAAGATACCGGAGTCGCTCACTCTCCTTCCTGAATGAGCCGCTCTGGTCCATGCGCTAGCTGCACAAGCGCACACTGTTTACTTAATTCAGCGGCAGGTTGGATGTACACTTGTGCAGCCGGCGTGTGGACCAGAGTGGCTCATTCAAGAAGGAGAGTGAGCGACTCTGGTACCTTTCGGGTGCTTGCCTTCAATGACAGCCAGCTGTGGGAGAAAGGTGAGCAGTAGGAGTCGGGGAATGGTGCATTCCCCGACTCCGGGGAATGGGGCAGGTGGGCGGAGCCGTGTGGCGAAGGGCGAGCGGCAGCGGCTCCGCGGCAAGGCCGGCATCGGGGAATGGTGCATTGGACCAGAGCGGCAATTGTATCTGAACGGCCCCAACTCTGACCCCCTTTAGATGGACCGTGAAGACCTGACTCAAGTCCTGGCTTTGGCTTACAGAGAGATAAGGGCACTCCATCTGAGGGGGTTGGTAGTCGCTTCCACTATCTGCTTTGTTTTGTGGTCTGGCATCTTTCTTTTTTTGCAATACAGAATAACAGGGTTGAAAGGGACCTTGGAGGTCTTCTAGACTAGAGAGAATTCACGAAGATTTCCTATGCAGTTTGGATTGTTCCCTACTCCTTCAGGTGTCCTTAATGCCCCTCCCCCCATGCTCAAAAGAAGCAGCCCTTCTGGCTTACCTATCAGTGAAACCCACATAGATAAAGCGGTTCCAAAGATGCTGAAGTATTGCAGGAGATCGTACTTCATGAAACAAAGGAAGGTGAGCCCAGGGCCTTCGCAGGCATGGCAGACCTGGTGGGAAACAGTGGCTTGTTTATTTCCAGGGTTTCTGTGATAAAAATTGTAATTTAAAAAAATTGCATCTGAATCCTCTTGTTTGAAAAGCAATTAAACACCCACCCACCCTTTACTTCATCAGGCTATTCCAGAGAGTTGGTGCCATGGCAGTAAAGATCCTGATCATCTGTGGACAAAAGTTTTATAGCCTCAGAGGACGAAGGTAAGTTTTAAGATTCTTTGCAATTTATATCATTAAACATTGAAAGCAGTTCTTTGAAACAAGAATGTTAACCAATGTGGAACTTGAATGCCCTCCGGCTCCTTGCCTGACCTGACTTTTTTTTTTTTAATCCTTTAATTAGACTTGCATGCTTCTGGCCCTCCTGGACCATAGGCATTCTTTAGAAATAAACAGCCTGGTGTCTTGATTGATATTCACTCAAATAAACAACAAAGACTCATCAGAGTAAGAAGTGTGTAGGTATAGATGCTGAAAAAGTAGTCAGTGCTATGCAGGAACCACATTAACAGTTTTCCATTTCATTTCTGTCAGATGTGCAGACTGCTGTCTTGGAAGAGAGCTCTAACTGATACACTGGAGAGAGAGAGAGAGAGAGAGAGAGAGAGAGAGAGAGAGAGAGAGAGAGATACAGTGGTGGGATTCTGCCGGTTCTAGGGGGTTCGGCCGAACCCTTTGTTAAATTGCTGGCTCACCCCGCCCCTTGCCCCGCCCCTCCGCACCACTATTTATTGCCTATAAATAGTGGTGGGCGAGGGGCGGGCGAGCCAGCAATTTAACAAACAGTTCGGTGTTTTTTTGTAATTTTATTGGCCCGCGGAGCTTCAGCATAGGCTAATTAGCCCCTTGATTCTATCGGCCTCCCGACTCTCAACTGATTTGCTCTCAGCTGTTTTGCTCAGGGCTCTGCTGCTTGCTTGCAAAGAGTGCAGATTTTTTTCCCCCTATCTATGCTGAAAAACGAAACTGAAAGTAAAAGCCTGCTTTACTGTTGCTGCAACGTTGGAAAATTAGGCAGGCAGATTTCTTTTCTTTTTCCTCACCAAAAAAGGTAGGTGCAAACTACCTTTAGTGGAAAGGTAGTTTTCCCTAAAGAGGTAGTTCCTCTTTAGGGAAAAAGAGGAGAGTTCAAGATTTTAAAACACAAAAGAAAAAAAGCTCTATTTAAATAGGGAATTGTAATAATTGAGATACTATTAATTGTATATTGTGTTGAAAGCAGAAATTGTTAAACTGTGGTTTGGAGGAATATATGGGGGAAATTATTTGGTTTATTATTATTGGTAAATATAATTAATTGATTTGTAAGAAATTGGATTGCATGGAAATAATTGGAATATTCATGTTCATATTGATTAATATACAAAAAAGATAGTTATATAACTAATTGATTTATATTAAAATGCTGAATTTATATTAAACAACTGTAATATTACATAATTAACCAATGTGATGATGGATATAAAAATAGATGACAATGAGAAGGGGTATAATATAGAATAGAAAGGAAAAATTTAATTTGATTAAGATTAGAGATGAGGATGAAGGGTAATATTGTTTTTTTTTAAAAAAATAGATAAGGAATAAATATGGCAAAAAGCAAATATAGAAATTGTAAATTTAATTGAAATGACTAAACACTGTGTTGGAAGAAATATCCTTCTGGGGATGTTTAAATTTGTGAACCAGCCAAATACTCTGTTCAAAGAAAATTACATTGTATGTTTGTATGTGTGTTTCTAATTACTGCTATTTATTCATATTTATTCTCTTTTATTCTTTAAAGTTTAACAATTCATTCTTTATCTTAATATCTTTATATTTGTTTGGGGTTGCCTTTCTTCCATTTCATCTTTTTTACTGTACAGCAATCTTTCTCCTCAAACCTACCACCTCTCTCTTTTCTTTCCTTCTTACTTTCTCTTCCCTCCTCTTCTTCTCCTCCTCTCTTCCTCCCTCTCTTACCCTCCCTCTTACTCTAATTTCCCTTCCTCCCTTCTCTTCCTTCCCTGTCTCTCCTTCTTTCTTCCATCTCTCTTCTCCTTCCTTCATCCCTCTCTATTGCTGTATCCTTTTGTGCATATGGATTACTCAGAGGGCTGAAAAAGTTATTTTTGACCGGTCCTCGCACTTTTGACCAGTCCTCGCACTTACAACTGTACTCACATTTTATGTTTTGAGCCCTATCTTGTCACTGTGGTGAAGACAATTAGTGGTGAAATGACTGACACAGTTGTTAAGAATGCTGCAACGGGCATAAATGTGAGGAAGGTCATAAGTGCGAGGACCGGTCAAAAATGTGAGGACCAGTCAGAAATGACTTTTTTCAGCCCTCTGAATAGTCCCTATGTGCATATGGACTAGTCAGAAGGCTGAAAAAGTTATTTTTGACCGGTCCTCGCACTTTTGACCAGTCCTTGAACTTACGACTGTCCTCACATTTTACGTTTTACGCCCTATTTTGTCACCATGGTGAAGAGAAGTAGTGGTGAAATGACTGACACGGTTGTTAAGAATGCCGCAATGGGCATAAATGTGAGGATGGTCATAAGTGCGAGGACCAGTCAGAAATGACTTTTTTCAGCCCTCTGAGTAGTCCCTATGCACATAGCACGCCCACCCGGTTACATGACAAGCTAGCCACGCCCACCCAGTCACATGACCACCACACCCACCCAGTCACATGACCAACTAAGCCACGCCCACAGAACCAGTTGTTAAAAATATTGAATCGCACCACTGGATAGATAGATAGATAGATAAGATAGATGTGTGTGTGAGAGGGAGGGGGGAGGGAGGGAGAGAGAGAGAGAGAGAGAAAGAAAGAGAGAGAGAGAGAGAGAGAGAGATGGAATGGTTTCCACAAAAACTCGAAACTTTCCCTATGAACATCCTGCAATACCTGGTTGCTTCTACTGGCACCAAAACCTTCTCTGAAAACTATTCTTGGTATTTTGCATTTCCCTTCTTGTGTGTAAAGGATTTTTTTCCCAGGCTGTTGCTTTTTTCAGGCCACAAAACAACTTGCTTTTTTCAGGCCACGAAAGACAAAGGTCCCTGGTTGAACTGGGACTTGGTTCAAAATATATAATAGTCTCCAGAGTTTAACAATTGTAGTCTGTTACAGGAAAAAGAACAAGCCTCAGACATGCATTGCGATGTGGGTTAACCAAACATGTGAGAAAAGGATACAGAGGGAGAAAAGCAGGCAGCTGTTCCATCCGAGAATACACACTCACCCTCTCTCTTTTTTATGAATGAGAATTCTTGGCTAAAATGGTTAGTGGGAAGGAGGACTTACCGAGACAAAGAACATGGTGAAGAAGTAGACCATGGCCTCCATGTGGAACTGCCTCTTGGCTGCGATGCTGACGGTGGGGAGGAAGGCCAGGCTGCTGACGGTGGGCAGGAGGAACTTGGCAGCTAAAGAGCCCATTGGGAGGAGAGCAGCTCCTACCCCCGAGGGCTGCCCAGGAGACTGGGGAGCCAAGGCCAGGCCCTGGCTGTGCTGAGGAAAGAAGGCAGCTGGAACTGAGGACAGAGGCCTCACACACCTCCCCATCTCTTCTCTTCTTCGATGGACAACAGCCGCAGGGAGCCCACCAGCTGCTCCTGTTCTTGGGTTCCACTTGAACAAATGGCCCCTTCCGTCTCCCAGGAGGAGGCTTCCCTCTGGAGCCAGCTGTCTTTGGAGCAGCTCCTGAGAAGGGCAAATGGGGCGGGGGAGGAAGAGGAGGTCACCCTTGGTCATTGATTGCTGAACCCTTTGGAATAAACTGTTCCCCATTGGGAGGAGGAGAAATCCGGGATCTGGCCCAGGGCAGAAGGGGATTTGATCTGCAGAGGGTCCTTCTTCCTCCAGGAAAAGAGGCCCTTGCTCCAAGGAGGTTTTGGGAGGGGTTGCTGAGGACAGACTCCCGGGCACATGGTTCCCAGCTGCCTGGGAGCCCCAAGGTAGTACAGTGGTTTAATGCACCCTGTTATTAACACAGCTGCCTGCAATTTCTGCAGGTTCGAATCTTACCAGGCTCAAGGTCGACTCAGCCTTCCATCCTTTCTAAGGTAGGTTAAATGAGGACCCAGTTTGTAGGGGCAATAAGCTGACTTTGTATAAATATACAAAAGTATGAAGGCTATTGCTTAACGCATTGTAAGCCGCCCTGAGTCTCCAGAGAAGGGCGGCATATAAATCAAATTAAAAAAAAAAAAAAAGGTGCTCTCCACCTTGTCAAAGCTGTTTCCTGGCCTCTTTAGGGGCTAGCTGCTAGGTACAGCAAAATACCAGACTGCACCCTATATAAGGAAATGTAAATGCAAGTAAAACACAATTAAGACACGGGACAATGTAATGGCATACATTCCAAAGCTTTATTATTTCTTGTCTATCAGATATGTATGCCACCCAACTCCCAACCTAAAACAAAGTCTCAAAATAAAAACCAGAATATGATCAGAATAACCCCCTGGTCAAGCAGGAGACCCTATGCTACTAATTAATTAACCATTAATTAATTGTATACCTATTCAAAAACATAAACGACTTAGATGAGGGAATCCTAAATCGTATTAACAGAGGGATACAACCAAGATCAAGGGAGGTACTACTACCACTCTATAAAGCGACCACACCTAGAGTACTGCATCCAGTTTTGGTCACTACACTATAAAAAAGAGGTTGAGACTCTAGAAAGAGTGCAGAGAAGAGCAACCAGGATGATTAGGGGACTTGAGGCTAAAACATACTGTTAAGGAATTTGCAGAGTAACCCTTGAGTAGCAAGGGTGTGCACATGAAAGCGATTGAGAGTAGTTATGAATAAACACAGTAAACACACAGATACAGTGAGTTGTGTTTACTTTCAGGAAATAGTAAGGCACAGTCCACTAAACAGTCCAGGTCATACACATATAAAGCAGGAGATAGCCAAAACGACAGTCCAGGGATAATTCAATTAGAAAGTCTTCTTACCAGTTGTCGTCGTCATTCACAATAAACAGTTCCTCTGGATTTGCAAACAGTATCATACAAAGATATCAGAGCAAGAACAGCAAAGAGAACAAACCATGTTAAGGACTTCTTAAGGACATTGGCTACAGAGCTAACCAATCAGGACACAGTATGATGCAATACAGCAGTCTTAAAATTATATTGATGGTTTATATATTGCCAACCCAACAAGTTAGGTAATAGTCACTTCCTAACACATACAATGAATGGTTGCAGGAACTGGGCATGGCTAGTCTAGTGAAGAGAAGGATCAGGAGGAGACATGATAGCAGTGTCCCAATATCTCAGGGGCTGCCACAGAGAGGAGGGGGTCAAGCTGTTTTCCAAGGCACCCGAAGGCCAGACAAGGAACAATGGATGGAAACTGACCAAGGAGAGATTCAACCTGAAAATAAAGGGATTTTCTGGCAGTGAAAACAATTAACCAATGGAACAGAAGTTGCCTTCAGAAATTGTGGGAGCTTCATCACTGGAAGCTTTCAAGAAGAGACAGGACTGTCACCTGTCAAAAATGGTGTAGGGCCTCCTGCTTGGAGTAGATGACACCCAAGGTCCCTTCCAACTCTGTTAATCTGTTAATCAAGACTAAATTGCAAAAAAGAAGCCCTTTCCTGGAAAGGACCAGTGCAGCTCAAATGGGAATGGGGCTCCCCTGGACTTCAGAGTTGGCTCAGATCAACCCAGGGTGGGAGAGTCAGGCAAACATCCGGATGGTTGAGTTCAAGGTGACTTTGCTGGTAACGCTCCCCCCCCCCCAGGGCCTCCTTTTGTCTCCCTCTTCAGTTCCCAAGTGACCTGGCCATCTCTTAGGGACTCTGCTGGTGCAAAAGAACATTCAAGGTGGAACTGAAGCCCATTCAGGCCAGGAGGCTGAGGAAGCACTGTGGGGAGAATCAGGAGAAATAAGCCCACTCATGTTTTCTGTGCCACTTTCTGTTTCTGTTCCTTGCAAGCCTTCCATGAATGTCTTCCAGGGTGCCAGTGCATGACACAAAAACCACACTGACTCACCCACTGCAAGAGGTATTCCCTTGTATGTTTTGCTGTTGGGCATTCAGATGCTATCTACATTTTTTCTTTCTGTCATGTGGAATGTTTATTTTTTCTTCTTTTCTAAGAACAAAATAGATTATGTCAAATTTGGCCCCTGTGAAGTTAATTTCCCAGGTCCACATCTCGGGCACAGAGCCAGGAGGATGGCACTACAGAATCCTTCTGTTTGACAAAGTTATATTTTCCTTCTTCTATTTCCTTCCTTTTGCTCTCTTGCTTGCTGGCAAGACTTGTGGAGCTGCTCTGCCAAGTCAGGGTAAGCAATTTCTTCACAAGATTACAGAACTACAGAGTTGGAAGGGGCCTTGGAGGTCTTCTAGTCCAGCCCCCTGCTCAAGCAGGAGACCTTGTATCATTTCAGGCTGTCCAGTCTTTTCTTGAAAACCTCCAATGATGGAGCACCCACAAGTTCTGAAAGCAAGACATTCCACTGATTAATTGTCCCTAATTCCTGATTGGATCTCTCCTTGATAAGTTTCCATCCATGACCTGCCCCCAGGTGCTTTGGAGAGTAAGTCAATCTCTTCTTCTCTGTGACAAATATTGGAAGACTGCTATCAAGTCATCCCTAGTCCTTCTCTTTGTTAGGCAAGACATACCCAGTGTCAGTTTTGAAAGACAATTTTCTTTTTTGCTTCTAAACTGCCACATATTTTAGCTGGGGAAGTTGAGAGGGGGTTGTTGTTGGAGCAGTAGAAAGTTAGTCATAACAACATTCCGTACTCAAGGACTTTTGCCTGACTTTTGCCTGCGTCTGATGGAGACTGCCTGAAGATTGTATTCGGTGGAGTGTGAAGAGTTGATTGGAAAATGTGATGAACTTGTGGGTGTGGGGCAGGGTTGTGAACTTTTAGCTGGGTGGGGAAACCTGATGTGCCAGATGTGCCAACATGACATCTCTAATAAATTGGAACTTTGAGGAACCTCAGGTCTTGGAGCTTTATTTTGTTGGGGGTATTCCTTGGAATCCTGACATTAACCTGAATCTCCTAAATAACTAAGCAGCACCCCGAAAGGGGGCTGAATGGGGGTTCTGAGGCCCAGCACTAACCTAAAGCTTGGGTGGTGCAAAGATTCAGCGAAGATGGAAGGGAGAGAGAAGATTGCAGAGGGAGCACATACCGGAAGGTTTATTGAGACCCGGTATTCTCCTTCTGAAGGTGTGGTTCAAGCCCTTGAAGCTGCAGAGGTGATGCAAAGCCTAGGACAGTGATGGCTAACCTTTTTGCAATCGCGTGCCAGGAGAGAGGTGGGTGGGGGAGGGTCACGCGCGCACTTGCCCACGCGCATTTGTGCGCAACCCCCTCCCCCCCACTCTTGGCACATGATGGCCTGGTAGGCCCGTTTTTCTTTCTTACCTGGTTCCAGATCCTCTCTGTGTATCTGGGAATGGCGAAAACAGCCTTTCCCACTCCCTTGGAGGCCCTACGGAGGCTGAAAAAGCCCATTTCCCAACTCCCGGTGGGACAGGAAGTGACATTTTTTGCTGTCCCCAGCCTCCAGAACCTCTCTAGGATTCTCTAGGAGCCTCTCTAGGAGTCTCTGGAGGCTGGGGACAGGAAAAAAGTCACTTCCTGTCCCACCGGGAGTGGGGAAATGGGCCCTTTGAACCTCCGTAGGGCCTCCAAGGAAGTGGGAAAGGACGTTTTCGCTGTTCCCAGATATACAGAGAGGATCTGGAGCCAGGTAAGAAAAAAAAAATGGGCCTTCCCCACCCCCCACCCCCCAGGCCCTCCAGAGGCAGGAAACAGCCTGTTTCCCTACTTCTGGTGGGCCCAGAAGGCCCGAAATCAGCTGGCCGGCGTGCGCATGCGCCCCAGAGCTGAGCTGGCATGCCCACTAATATGGCTCCGCGTGCCACCTGTGGCACGCATGCCATAGGTTCGCCATCACGGGCCTAGGAGCTCGGTCCAGGGAAATGGATTCTGGGAAGAGTTGCCAGCCTGATCCAACTCCAGAAATGGGACCGAAAGAACGATCGCCTGGATGTCATACTCTATCCAGCCCTCGTCAACCTGCCTTCATACTACTCCCTGCGGAATTTATCTCCCCAGGCTGGGGATTCTATCTCGGCCAGGGGTGGGTCCAGTGCCAGTGGACACCAGCACCTGCTGCTCCCCCTCTTACAGGATCACCATGGGGACAATTTGCCCCAATGATCCCAGCACTGCTGTGGGGTCTGATCCAGTAGCCAGCAGCGCCGGCGCTGCCAGTTCCAGTTTAGCCGCCAGCATTCACCCCGCCTCCAGCCGCCGTGGCGATTCTGCCAGCAAGGGCCCCGCCACCACGGTTTAGAGCGACATTTGATGGTAAGCCTACCAAACTGGCCAATTTCCTCAGCCGAGTATGGGCTCATATAGATCAGTATGGAAAGCAATACAAAACAGATCACGACTTGGTATCTACGATCTCGGAATGAATGAGGGAGATGCTGCTGACTGGATAGCCCAGCTGCATAATGAAGGGGTTGCTGAATTAAATGATGTGGAAGGTTTTGTTGAGCTGCTCCAGGCCAGATTCGAAGACCGAGATCAAATCAACGAGAGTGAAGTCAAGATAATGGTGATGAGTCAAGGAAATCGTAAATCATAAAGGACTTCATATGGGACTTTAGACGGGTCGTGGGAAACCTTAGACATTGGCTGGACAGAATACTTCTGCATTATTTTAAAGAAGCCATTGATCAAGAAGTCAGAACCGCCTGTGGAATCTGGGGGATGCCAGAGCGACTGCAAGACTGGTAAACCATGTCAATAGCTCTTGATAGAGAAGTTCACCCATGCCACAACCCCTCAGCTGAGATGCCCCCAGGGAGAACTTTGGCTAGACATCCTCTGACAAACCCCATTGAAACCCTCCTGCTCAATCTACAGGGGTAATCAAGTGCTACCGTTGCAGACAAGTGGGTCATCAAGCTGCAGAGTGTCTGGCACCTGCACCAGTTCCACAACCGCACCCCGCCACATCAGCCTAAGGCAGAAGGGACCCACGAAAGCCCCCAGATGCCAGCAGAATTTCCCGGCAGGCAGTCAAGATTTCCCCTCCCCCTCGACAAAGACTTGCTGCCTGGGCTGGCCAGCAATAGCAGCAACGAAGACGACCCAATGGTAAATGGGACCATCCACCCCTTTGTGGTCAAAGTAAAGCTGACAGTGCCAGAGACAGGGGTGCATGGAGAGGTAGCAGCAATAATAGACACCAGCTGCACCCGTTGCTTAATTAGCTCCCCCATTGTTGAGCAGCTAGGCATAAAGACACACCTCTTAAGGCTGATGCCAGCAACGTTGCAGTGGCAGCAGTGTTTCTCCAGGAAGACCCCCAAGGGCAGCTGCTTCCTTGCACGTATGTGTCCAAAAAAACTCACGGATACCGAGCGGAGATGGGCAGTATCGGAGAAGGAAGCCTTTGCTGTTTGCTGGGTTCTTCTATCATGGCAGCACTTCCTAGAGGGAGCCAAGATCCCCCTTGAGGTATGGTCAGACCACAAAAACCTCGAAGCCTTAAAGGCCCCACGACGGCTCTCCCCCAAAGAGGTCCGCTGGGTGCAGTACTTCAAGCGGTTTGATTTCAAACTGAAATACATCCCAGGGGGTAAGAACCTGCTTGCAGATGCCTTCTCAAGGAAACCCCAATATGACAGCCAGAGGGAGGACGTCATCCATGCCATCATCCCGGACACGCAGAGTGTGGCGCAAGTCACTACTCGGAGTCAGGCCAGCAGGCAGACTGATTCCATCAATGGGAAGGTAACGGCCGACTTGAAGGCAGCACTATCTACTGATCCATGGCTAGCTGACAATCGAGACACTTTGACGACCTGTGATGGACTAACTTGGAAAGGTTCAAAAATTTATGTCCCCAACAGCATGAGACTCCTGGTGCTCCAGCAAAGCCATGATTCTCGATTGGCTGGTTACTTTGGATTTCTAAAGACCCTTCATCTGATTAGACGGCAGTTTTGGTGGCCAAAGATGAAAGCTGATGTGGAGGACTATGTAAAAAGTTGCGCCATATGTGCCAGCAATAACACAAGACTGGAGAAGCCTCCCGGTTTGCTTCAGCAGGTAGCTGAGCCCAGCCGCCCGTGGGAAGAAATAGCTATGGACTTTATAGTAGAGCTCCCAGAAAGTGGCCAAAATACTGTAATATGGACTGTGATAGAAACAGGCCCATTTTATTCCTTGTTCTGGACTTCCCTCGGCTAAGAGATTAGCCAAGAAGTTTGTCAAACAGATATACTGGCTGCATGGAGTTCTGCAACGGGTGATGTCCAATCGAGGAGTTCAATTCACCACTGAGTACTGGAGGGAGTTCCTGAGATCCATTGGGTCATCTCAGGGGCTTAGCTCGGCTTTTCATCTGAGTATGAACGGAGCTGCGGAACGCGCTAATCCCATGGTGAAACAGTACATCAGATGTTATGTAGATTACCAGCAAGATAATTGGGCTGACTTGTTTCCTTTTGCAGAAGTGGCTTTCAATAATGTGGCGCATAGTAGTATGGGACTGACGTCTTTTCAGATTATGAGCGGCATGGAATTCGTCCCTATGCCAGAACTGCTCAGAGAACAGCCTTCTTCCATGACTTTGAATGAATGGATGGAGTTATTAAAGAAAGGCTGGGAGAATACCAATAAAAGCCCTGAATGAAGCTGCCGAAGCATACAAAAAGCAAGCAAACACTGATCTCTCCAACCCCCCTTTCAGGTGGGAGATCGTGTGTATCTTTCCACCAAATACTTACATTTGAGGTTGAAGAGTAAGAAGTTAGGACTGAAATATTTAGGTCCCTTCCCCATAGTGAAAGTGATTAACCCAGTGATTGTACAGTTAAATCTCCCCTGCATACTGGGAAAAATTCATCCTGTTTTCCATTGCAGCTTGTTAAAGCCTGCTGTGGGATCTAAATTGAGACCTCAACCTGCTGCTCCCTCAAAGCTGATTGTGGTGCAGGGTGAGACTCATTATGAGGTGAAGATTTTGGACTCTAGATTGTAGAGGGGGCGTTTGCAATATTTGGTTCATTGGAAGGGGTACCCCTTGTCTGAAGCCATGTGTGTGAAGAGTTGGGATGTTCAGGCAGACACCTTAGTTAGGCAATTTCATGATAAATTCCCTGATAAGCCTAAGGGTCCTCGGGGGGGGGGAGAGGGGGTTAATGTGTTAATCGTGTTAACCCCTGACTTCAGTCTTGTCCCAGGATGTGTTCCTTTCTTGAGGGGGGAAAGCCTGTCAGTTTTGGAAGACAATTTTCTTTTTGCTTCTAAACTGCCACATATTTTAGCTGGGGAAGTTGGGAGGGGGTTGTTGTTGGAAAGTTAGTCATAACAGAAAGTTAGTCATAACAACATTCTGTATTCAAGGACTTTTGCCTGTGTCTGATGGAGACTGCCTGAAGATTGTATCCGGTGGAGTGTGAAGAGTTGATTGGACAATGTGATGAACTTGTTGGTGTGGGGCAGGGCTGTGAAGTTTTAGCTGGGTGGGGGAAACCTGGAAGCTTTCAGATTCGGGTTTTCCCAGATGTGCCAACATGACATCTCTAATAAATTGGAACTTTGAGGAACCTCAGGGCTCGGAGCTTTATTTTGTTGGGGGTGTTCCTTGGAACCCTGATACCCAGTTCCCACAATTGTTCATCATATAATTTAGCCTCCAGTCCCTTCATCATCTACACAGCTAGATCAAGGGTGTCAAACTCGATTTTATTGAGGGCCGCATCAGGGTTGTATTTGACCTCAGAAGGCCAGGTGTGTGTGTGTGGCCAGGGTAGGCATGGCCATGGTGGGCATTTGACACAGGCTCAAGATGTATTTTTCCCCTTCTCTTCTTTCTTTCCACAGTTCTTTACTATAACCATTTTCCTATCTCTTCTACCAGATATTACTGGCAAACATTTATTACTTATTCTTCATACTGCACTAAATTTTTTATTTCTAAATTTATACCCCATTGTTTAATAGTAAATTGCTTTTCCAGGCAGAAAAACTATTTATACTATTGTATTTTCATTATTTAACTAATAATAAAAATACAATAGCATAAGTAACATGATAATACAAAATCTAACAGTAAAGGTAAATTTATTTATTTATTTATTTATTTATTTAACACAAATTTATATGCCGCCCTCTCCCAAAAAGACTCAGGGCAGTGAACACAAGCTAGAAACATACAATGATAAAAGAAGAATCTAATTAAAACCAATTAAAATCAAATAATAAATAATAAAACCCCAGAATCAGAACTCAGCCCATTTGTTGACATAGGCCCCGATGGAAGGAGCAGAGATCAGGCGCCATCCAGAGCTCGGTGGGTAACTCATTCCAGAGGGTAGGAGCGCCCACAGAGAACGCCCTACCCCTGGTCGTCGCCAGCCGACATTGAGGAGGGCAGCCCTATGTGAGCAGACAGGACGGTGGGAGGCAGGCAGGAGATGGTCCTGTAAGTACCCTGGACCTAAGCCACGTAGTGAGTACCAGCACCTTGAAGCGGATCCGGAGGACTACCGGTAACCAGTGCAGTGCAATTTCCAGAATGGTAAATAGAAATTGCTGTCAATTATAGATTGTGGATTGTAGATTAAATGGACCTACAGTATGTAAAATCTGGCATTAAACTGTAGCATTAACATGTTGCTTGTTTTCTATCCAGATCGGACACTTACTTGAGGTCTCATAATTGTAATCCAGTCCAATCCAGTCCTCCTGCAGCACTTTGCCGGCCAAAAATGGGTCACACAGAGGACCTGTGCGCCCCCCGCATGCCCTATTTTCGGCCTCCCTGGCCTGCTGCAGCACTCTGCCAGCCAAACACGGGCCACATGCAGTGAGCGCGATCAACCAGTGGAACAGCTTGCCTACAAAAGTTGTGGGAGCTTCATCACTGGACACTTTTGAGACTGGACTGCCATCTGTCAGAAATGGTGTAGGGTCTCCTGCTTGGGCAGGGGGGTTGAACTAGATGACCTACAAGAAATGCCGCCGCCCCTCTCAGCCCAATCGCAACAGCTCCATCTCCCTGAAGGGCCACCCACCCACCCACTGGCTGGGCTGGGCCAGAAGCGGCACATCTCCCGTCACAGGCCGCATGTGTGTCCCGACCTTGGAAGACAAAGGCGCCACGTGGAAGGCAGTCAAGCATGCCAGCCCGCAGGGAAAGGAATAGGCTGCTAGCTCCCTTCCCTACGGACGGGCGGCCCTGACATGCTTGCCTGCCTTCCATGCGCCCTTCCCGGCAGTCCTGTGGCCTGGCCGGCTTACCTGCCTTCCTCCCCCACCACCACCTCTTTGTTCGGCTGCTTACCTTCCGCAGCGGCTGGTCCACAGTCGGGAAGGCAAGCTGTCCGGAATTTTCGGTGGCTCCCAGCCAACCGCCGCTGCTGGACACAGTATTCCAAGTGTATTCTTACCAAATCAGTATAAAGAAGTACTAATACTTCATGTGATTTTGATTCCATCCCAAAAATTGCATTGGCTTCTTTGGCGGCTGTACCACATCATTAACTGTAAGTGACTGGCTACCAGGACTCCTACATCCCTTACAGTTACTGTTGTTGAGCCAGGTAATGTCAGGCATGCCTCCATTCAAAACCCAAGAAAGGAAACCCCCGACTCATATTCCATACCTGTGCATTTGGGATTTTGCCTAGGCATAAGACTTTAGTTTTCTTACCACAGAACTTCATTTTGTAGGATAAGGGCCAGAGTTGAAGTCTGTCAAGATCCTTTTGAATCTTGAGTCCAACTTCCAAAGTGCTAGCAATTCCCCCCAAGCTTGTGTCATCTACAAATTTGATGAGTTCCTCTTCCAGCTGCTGGTTAAGACCATTTATGAAGATGTTGAAGAGTGCTGGGCCCAGTGGTGGGATTCAGCCAGGTCGCACCACTTCGGGAGAACCGGTTGTTAACTTTCTGAGCAGTTTGGTGAACTGGTTGTTGGAAGAAATCATTAGGGCAGAGAACCAGTGTTAAATTACTTGAATCCCACCACTGACTGCGCCTAAGATGGAACTGTATCTCCCAGAGAGAAAGGGATGTCCAGGGTCTCTTGATCCACAAGGCTTCTGGTGAGGAATTGGGAGTTATTTATTTGATTGATTGATCGATCGATTTCTATCTCAGTCAATGATTCTGAGTGGCTTACAATCCAGGATTGGATTCAGAATTTCTGGAACCGGGCCACCAACTCCCAGTTGGTAGGTTATTTAGAGAGTCTTTATCTCCCTCCACCCTGTGGTGGTACACAGAAGGTCTGAGGAGACATCTGGCAGATTCCTCAAAAGTAAGAGTTGGGGTGGACCTTGGAGAAGATCCAGTCACATGTCCTGCCCAGAGCAGGAATTACTAAAATGTCCCTGACAGATGGCTCTCCCGACTCTGGGCAGCTCTTAGTCATAGGGAATTCCTTGGAATTCTTCCTGAAGTCCAACCAAAACCCACTTTGTTACTTTTTTTGGAAACTTTTTATATAAAATTCAAAGGGAAATTCAAAAAAGTAATAGAAAACTAAGAGGAGGGGAAGGGAAAAGAAAAAAAATGGTGTAAAAAGGGAAAAGGAAAGAAAAAGGCACCGATTTCCAACTCTTTTTAGCACAGTAGAAGATAACATTACAACAGCAACTTTTTACTTTTGCACAATAAGTACAAGCCATAAACCTATCTAATTAGCAAAAACAAAATCAAAGTTCATTTTTTTTCCATTGCAAACACGAAATCCAGGAGCAATTTCAAAATGGAAACAAAGTTAGATATATTCTCTTCTTTGGATAAAAGAATCAATTTGACTATCTCTGCTTCTCTTTGCTCTGGGGAATAAAATATGCTTCTGTCATTAATCTTTATCATAATTCATATTAAGAGAATCCTCTATATCAGTGTTTCCCAAAGTGTGGTACGCGTACCCCCAGGGGTCCGGGAAGAGTTTGGTGGGGGTATGCGTTGCACCGGAGTTTGGTGGGGATCACGTGGGAATATCCACTGCACTGTGCTTAGCTGCGCCCACAGAACAAGGAAAGAAATAGGCGCGTATCGCAGTTTTTACACGGGAACTGGGGCCATCGTACATCGTATCGCAACTCATTATGGCGGGAACTTCTGCGCATCCTTCGCGCAGCTCGGGTTCGGCCATTTTTAAACTGCGGGAACATTAACAGTTGACGTTGAGCCGCGGAGCTGTTTAAACGCCGGAGAATTGCAGTGTTATCTAAGTGTTTCCCAAAGTGTGGTACACGTACCCCCAGGGGTACCATATGTTTTTTATGAGGGGTACTCAGCGTTACGAAAATTATAGAAGGGGTACACATATGTCAAAAGTTTGGGAAACACTGCTCTATATCAGTGATGGCGAATCTTTTTGGCACCGAGTGCCCAAACCAAAACGCACATGCGTGCACCGGAGCACCGGAAACCCGAAGACCATAATCAGGTGTTTTCTTGATATCTAGTCTAATAGATATGCGCACTGGCCAGCTGGTCTTCGGGTTTCCGGCACTCTGGCGTGCGTGAAGACCAGCTGGCTGGCGTGCATGTGCACGCTGGAAACCAGAAGAGCAGCTGGTGATGGCGCGCATGCCCTATGGCATGTCATAGGTTCCCCATCACAGCTTTATATTATTTAAAAAAAATTTAACCCTAAAGGGAGAAAACACTTTTTCTAATTTGGATATTTTACTAACTTTAAAAAATACTCAAGTATTATATATAAAGGAGGGGAAAAACCCTTCATTTTTAACCCAGAACCCAAAACACAAAACTATATTAGAGCTTTCATTCAATTACAGATATCACACCAATATAAATCCAATTAACTCCAATTAGCTCATGAATTCAAATCTCCCTTGAGTTTATCCTCATGGAGTAAATATTTTTCTTCTCTTATTTTCAAATTTAATTAATAGTATTTTACAAACTTTGGAAATTATTCAGCATTACATAAAAAGACAGAAGACATGCATTTATAAACTCATTTTATACATACAAAGCTAGCTTAAAGCTTTCTTTCAATACGTATATCAAACTTATAAAAATCCATCCTAATTGTCATTAAATTTAAATCACTCCCTCCAGCTTGCCTTCATAGAATGAATATTTTTTCTTTTCAGAAGTCTATCAAGTCTTTTTTCTTCAAGAAATTATCAGGCGTATTTATATCCGTGAAAAAAATGTCCCAAAGTTGTTCTGTTAGATGTTGTAGATTAGCCTGGAGCAAATCCTCATAGAATAAAAATTTCTTGTCTAAGATGTCTATCATATCTTTCTTTTCTCAAAGAATTCTCGACCTTGTTAATATCCATAAGAAAAAAGATTCAAACTTCACCTCTTACAGAGTTATAAATTTACTTGGCACAGTTCAGTTGAACTGGGAGGGTTATAATCAAACCATCATCATAATAAAAGTTGATGTCAGATTTATATTCCAAAGGTACAGTTATTTGTATTGTCCAGCATTTGTAGAGTGGACACAGTGGGTTGATAATGGCAGCATTGAAGCTACACTTCTACGCTTTTCTACAATTACGGTAATTGTGTCTCTTGTTGTTTTTTTAATATCCTCTGTATAATTAGTATATTTGGACCCTAACTGATTTATGGTATAAAATGATTTTCTGTCGACTTTTCAAAAATTTCCATGATGACAGACTCCAGCTCAGAGTTAAACATTTTTGTAGCTCCCTCTAGTGGAAAAAAATGTTATTTGTTTGTTTGTTTGTTTTCCCTTTTTCTAGCCAATCAGAGTTCATGAAAATCAGGAAATTTCAACCACAAGAACACAATACAGGACTAGAGATTATTTTAAAAGTAGTAAATTAAGACCACAACTTTTATCCTTATACTGTATTTCAAAAGAAAAAATACTCCACGCTTCCTTATTTTAGCTGCCTCCAGCAACCCTCTTCCTTCTTGTTTAACAATAAAGAAGTCTCAAAAATTGAGTTTAGAGCTTCAAAAAGAAGTGATAAGCTGTAACCACCCAGCCGCCCTGTTTAGGGTGACCCGCTCCCTCCTCCATCTGGGAGCGTGGGAAGACCCCTTGCAGGGTCGAGCTGAGGATTTTGCGCAGTATCTGCATGACAAAATCGCTGAAGGCTTGGACTCTGATTGGGTGGATCCAGACAGGATGATGGAGGCGGGTCCTGAGAATATTATCTGGGAGGAGTTTGACTCTGTGGCTCCAAGGACGTGGACAAGATTCTGGGGAGGCTTAGCATGGCCACATGTTTATTGGACCCGTGTCCCTCCTGGTTGGTGCTGGCTTCCCGGGAGGTTACACGAGGCTGGCTCCAGAGGATCATTAATGCTTCGTTGAGTGAGGGTTTCTTGCCTCCCACCTTGAAAGAGGCGGTGGTGAGGCCCCTCCTCAAGAAGCCTTTTCTGGATCCGGCTGTTTTGACGAATTACCGTCCAGTCTCCAACCTTCGCTTTGTGATGAAAGTTGTTGACAGTGTGGTTGCGTGACAACTTCCCCGGCACCTGGATGACGCTGTCTATCTAGACCCGTTCCAGTCCAGTTTCAGGCCTGGGTACAGCATGGAAACAGCATTGGTCGCATTGGTTGATTATCTCTGGAGGGCTCGGGACAGAGGTTGCTCCTCTGTTCTGGTCCTATTAGATCTCTCAGCGGCTTTTGATACCATCGACCATGCTATCATGCTGCGCTGGCTGGAGGGGCTGGGGGTTGGGGGCACGATATTATGGTGGTTCTCCTCCTTTCTCTCTGATCAGTCACAGTCTGTGTTGGCAGGGGGGCAGAGGTCGTCCTCAAGGCGCCTTATGTGTGGGGTGCCACAGGGGTAGGTCCTCTCGCCCCTTCTGTTCAACATTTATGTGAAGCTGCTGGGTGAGATCATCTGTGGTTTTGGGCTGCAGTTCCATCAGTACGCTGATGACACTCAGCTGTACATCTCCACCCCAGACCACCCCAATGATGCCCTTGAAGTGATGTGCCAGTGCCTGGAGGCCGTACAGGTCTGGATAGGGAGAAACAGACTCCGACTCAACCCCTCCAAGACTGAATGGCTGTGGCTTCTGGTGTCCCAATATAGCCAGCTGGTGCCATCGCTGGCTATTGGGGTTGAGTCATTGGCCCCCACGGAGAGGGCTCGCAACTTGGGTGTCCTCCTGGACGCACGGCTGTCTTTAGAAGAGCATATGACGGCTGTGGCCAGGGGGGCTTTTTATCAGGTTCGCCTGATCTGCCAGTTGCATCCCTTTCTGGATCAGGACTCCCTACGCATGGTCACTCATGCCCTCGTCACTTCCCGACTGGACTACTGCAATGCTCTCTACATGGGACTCCCCTTGAAGAGCATCCTGAGGCTCCAGCTGGTCCAAAATGCGGCTGCGCGGGTGATTATGGGAGCGGCGGGGCGCTCCCATGTAACTCCTCTCCTGCGCGAGCTGCATTGCCTCCCAGTGGTCTTCTGGGTGCGATTCAAGGTGTTGATTAAAATCTTTAAAGCGCTCCATGGCTTAGGACCTGGGTACTTACGGGACCGCCTTCTGCTACTGACAGCCTCCCACCGGCCAGTACACAGGGCAGGGCTCCTCGGGGCGCCGTCGGTCAGACAATGTTGACTGGCGACCCCCCGGGAGAGAGCCTTCTCAGTGGGGGCTCCTGACCTCTGGAACGAGCTGCCCCCGGAGGTACGGAGGATCCCGGACTTACGCACCTTCCGCCGTGCCCTGAAGATTCTGTTATTCCAGCAAGCCAGACTAGCCTAATTTTAACGGTTTTAAATTTTAAATTGGATTTTAATGGGATGTTTTTAATTATGGGCCAAAGTATTTAATCTGGTTTTAAATTGTTTTTAATTTTTATATTTATGTATTTGATCTTGGCTGTTCACCACCCTGAGTCCTTCGGGAGAAGGGCGGTATATAAATATAATTAATAAATAAATAAAATAAAACTAAAGAGAGTCTTTCTTAGCTAATAGAGATAATAGTGTCATGAATAGATTAAGAAATGAAGGCACAGTTTATTGTCTGTTTGAAAAATAAATTCCAAAACGGCTGTTTTATCCAACAACAATATAATTTCAGGCCCACCCTCCAACTTTAACTCACCAGCTATTTTGAAGCTCAGCTTCTAAAACTGCTTGCAGGCTGTTGCTCTTATTGGAGGATCTTGAGGGATGATTCTGGGACTCTCCCTAACCCAGGAGAGTGAAATAAATGAAAGGAAGCCTGTTTCTTCAGTTGTTGAGTTCGAAAGATGACAGTCCAGAGAGAGGAGATTCTTGGGGCATGTCAGGTGCTGGCCACGTCTTCACTGGCAGCTCCAAACCCTAACACCATAACACTTTGTTATGATTTAAATCCAATGTTTTGTGTCCTGGAACAACTGTAAACTCCCTGTCTTCCGGGGCACAGTTCCTCAGACACATATCGGCCACAACTGCATCTCCTTGTGGCCCACCCCAGCATGTCTAATTCTTCCTCTTAAGACTTCCATCTGTCTTGCTTGCTCAATTGTTCTCAGACCACAACTGACAAACTGCAGTCTGACCAACGCAGGCCACATTCAGAGCAACGACAATCTCACCTGATTCTGACATTATGCTTCTCTTAATGAAGCCTTGGATTGCTTTGTTACTGCTTTGTTGATTTTTTGATTTCACAGCTGCATCACACTGTTTGGCTTGTGATCCACCAAGACACTTAAAACCTTTTCACATATACTGCTGTCCAGTAGTGTCCCCGTCCAGCTGAAAAATGGTTTACAAAACTATTGGATCAGTGCATCTGCACATTGTTTCCCCTCTTCATCAAATGGTTTTTAGATATAAAGCTGTTAAATATGTAAATAGGGAGTGAAGCCTGGAGCACAGGCTTCACTCAGGTCTGGTCTTGGAAGAGACATCAACATACCCAGTGTTCATTGGTCCATTCGAGCGGTGGAAAAATAAAGAAATGATAGTGGCTGGGGTGCCTGACAGATCCCTTTAAAAGAGGGCACTGTCGGTCAGCTGGCTGAGGAGTTTTACCAAGCCACAAAATACCACAAAATTTTATTTATTTTATTTATTTATTTATTTTATTTTATTTCTATACCGCCCTACTCCCGAAGGACTCAGGGCGGTGCACAGCCAAACAATAAAATACATTCATACAAAATTTAAAAGTGGAATTAAAATCAAATTAAATAGTTTTGGCCCAGACAAATTAAAACCCCAATCAATTTAAAACCAGTTTTAAAAATTGAATATATAAAATGCTAAAAAATGTTAAAAATTAAAAATCTTTTATAAAAGAGGGAGAAAATTAGGCCAGGCCCACCTGGTGAAATAAAAAGGTCTTTAAAGCGCGGCGGAAGGTGTGCAGATCCGGGATCCTCTGTATCTCCGGGGGGAGCTCGTTCCAGATAGTAGGTGCCCCCACAGAGAAGGCTCTCCCCCTGGGGGCCACCAGTCGGCATTGTTTGGCCAACGGCACCCGGAGGAGCCCCTCTCTATGAGAGCGTACCAGCCGGTGGGAGGCTATTGGTGGTAGTAGGCGGTCCCGCAAGTACCCAGGTCCTGAGCCATGCCACAAAATAAAGAGCTGAAGTCACTAGTCAGAGTCCTGCCTCTTCATTCGACCCCCAACTTAACAGTGGCGACAAGGATGGGATTTGAAGGACAACGGAGCTGAACTGAACTGGGCATCCACATGGCATCAGCCATCATCGCAGCAACTGGCATCTGCATCGGCATCCAAGATGACCACGTATGTCCCACCCACTCCATTCAATCCAGTTAAAGAGACTTGGAAGAAATATATGCTCCGATTCAATTGCTTTCTGGAAGCCAACGATCAATATTCCAACTATTGGAAGCCAACGGTTGGTTCTATTAGGAAAAGTGCGTTTTTCCTGAGTTACTGTGGAGCCGAAGTCTCAACATGGCTGAAGCAATAGCAGATTGATAGACGGTACCGTGGCTGACACTCCAGGAATTGCTCAGAGCACATTATGCACCTGTACTCTCACCGATGGTGTACAAACACGCCTTTTACCACAGGAAGCAAGAGGGAGGTGAGAAGATCAATCAGTACATCGCAGCTCTACGAAAAACCATGGCTCGCTGTGAATTCAGTAATATAGAAGAAGCCATGTTAGATAGGCTTGTATTTGGACTGAGAGGCCTCCAATTACAGAGGAGGCTGCTATCCATGCCTAATCTCACATTTAAAGCAGACTTAGAGGAAGCCAGAGCAACTGAAGCAACCGATAAAACAGCAGCGGCCATCCAAAAAACAGGAAACATAAATGTGCCGCAAAGAGCAGCTACCGTGCATCAGGAGAGCTGGGAGCCTGAAGACTCCACAGATGAAGATGATGAAATCCATTGCCTATGATCCGAAAGGAATACAGGGAATTCAGAGACACAAGACAGATCGCTGTTTTATGCCTGCTGCGGGGAAAATCATCCCAGAGTGAGCTGCCGATTCCTGGATGCAATTTGCCAAAGATGCGAGAGAAAAGGACACATTGCAAAAGCTTGATGAGCTAATCTGCCTGCCCTGTACTGGCAATGGCCATCAGAAAGACAAACAGGATTCAGAAAAGTAGGGAAGACAGCTGACGCCGCGGCAACATGGACGGGGATTTCTGAGCTCCAGAAACCCCCGCCAACAGCCCTGATCCCAGACGGTCCCTTCGGGACCCCGCAGTCTAGTTTTGACTGCGGTAGTGTAGAGCACAACCCCGCAATCCCAGGGATACCGCAAACCCCCTGATTGATCCAGGGAAAGCTCTTTTTCCGGTGTCGGGGTAGCAGCCATTAACGGTTGCCAAGGCTGGGGCAGCTTGAAGAGAGAGAAAGTGACAGCGTATCGGATCGGTGAGAGCTTTCAATTACTAAATAATACAGAGAACACCCTGAGGGCAAATGGTTTTGAAGATTGCATCTAAGATGAGATAAGCGGCGAAGTTAAAGAAAGAAAAAAAATTCTTTTTACCCTATTCGGCTACTTAGCTAAAGGACTTAATTGTTTAATTGCTTCACTTTCACTATTAACTGAGACTGGCGCTGAATAGAAAGAGAGAAGTTTAGCAGGACTTGTAATCTTTGTTTGTTTGTTTTTTAAGAGAAGAATTGGTGAATATTGGCTGGAGTATTTTATTGGATTTGAAGGTTTTTTTTTTAATATTCCTTTTAAAACTTTCAAAACTTTTTTTTTCTTTTGGTAATTTTTGTTAGTAGAAAGACAGGAGACTGTACTGCCATCTGCTGGAGAAACTTGTTTTTTTATGTTTATTCAAGTTGACAGCTAAGAGCTACAGTGTAGACAAAACAAAGAGGCTGTATGTGAAGTAGATAAGACCTGTGAATAGTTGGAGAATGTGGTTTATCTGCACTGTATAAACAGGTGCTATGGCTGGTTCTTATGGAAACAGAAGCCTCGAAATAATATACAAGGTCACTGTGCTCTGTAGAGCTGCTACTTGCTAATTTTTTTTCCTGAACTAGTGCTCTCAATATTATGGCTTGACTAAAGTATCACTCTCTGAATGTTTTCATCCGTGGTTTTGGGGTGAGGGTACATCAGTATGCTGATGACACTCAGCTGTACATCTCCACCCCAGACCACCCCAATGATGCCCTTGATGTGATGTCTCGCTGCCTGGAGGCCATGCGGGTCTGGATGGGGAGAAATAGGCTCAGATTCAACCCTTCCAAGACCGAGTGGCTGTGGCTTCCGGCGTCCCAATATAGCTGGTGCCATCGCTGACTATTGGGGGTGAATCTCTGTCCCCCACAGAGAGGACTCGCAATCTGGGTGTCCTCCTGGACGCACGGCTGTCTTTAGAAGAGCATATGACGGCCGTGGCCAGGGGGGCTTTTTATCAGGTTTGCCTGATTCGCCAGTTGCAGCCCTTTCTGGACTGGAACGCCTTGCGCACGGTCACTCATGCCCTTGTCACCTCCCGGCTGGACTACTGTAATGCTCTCTACATGGGGCTCCTCTTGAAGAGCACTCGGAGGCCCCAACTGGTCCAGAATGCTGCCGCACAGGTGGTTATGGGTGCAATCCGTTGTGCCCACATGACACCCCTCCTGCGCGAGCTGCACTGGCTCCCAGTGGTCTTCCGGGTGCAATTCAAGGTGCTGGTCACCACCTTTAAAGCGCTCCATGGCATAGGACCCTGGTACCTTTGAGACCGACTTCTGCCACCAATAGCCTCCCACCGGCCAGTCCGCTCCCACAGAGAGGGTCTCCTCAGGGTGCCAAGTTATGTTGGCTGGCAACACCCAGGGGGAGGGCCTTCTCTGTGGGAGCCCCTGCCCTGTGGAATGAACTGCCCCCGGAAATGCGTAAGATCTCCGACCTCCGTGTATTTCGCTGTGCCCTCAAGACCTTGCTGTTCCACCAGGCCAGGCTATCAATGTAATGATTTTAAATTGGGTGTTTTAAATTTTTTGGGTTTTAAATCTGAGCTGAAATTATTTAATAATTTTAATTATTTTTTATTGATGTCTGTCTTTGTGCTTTTAATAGGCTGTACACCGCCCTGAGTCCTTTGGGAGAAGGGCGGTATAGAAATAAAATTATTATTATCATCATCATCATCATCATCATCATCATCATCATCATCATCTTCCCCAGGCGGATTTTTACGGATGTACTCACCGGCTGAGCTCTTTGCCTTGCGAGACTCCCCCCTCTCGCAAGCCTGGCCTTCTATGTTATCAAAGGCCTACCTCGATGAAGGGTTTTGGAACCCAGAGAGGTGGCATGCCGCGAAAAGGGAGTTGAGGGGTTTTTTATGTAAAGTTTTAGCTAATTTCTTAAGGGGTTCCGGGGGGGGAAGGGTTGGATTAGAAGTAGGGCCGTGGGTATGGGGGATAACCCACTAAGGGGAGGGCCGGGTATGGCTGTGAAGCACGGCATGGAGGGTGGGGGGCCCGGGGTTGAGGGGGGGGTTAAAGCTCATCCAGATAAAGTCTTTACTATCAGTACTGTGGGTGGGAGGGATAGATATGGCGGGAGTAGGGGGCCATATCATGTTAGGGGAGCGTGCGCCCGCTGTCTTTGAGCGGTGGCGCGCTCCGGCCCCCAAAGCTCCACTCGTTCTCCAGGTTGTGCAGATCCTCAGGGACCTGGCCTTTGGCTGATGTTGTGCAATGCCAGATCTGTAGTAAGTAAAGCCCCCCTCATTTGTGATCTTGTCCAGGAGGAGGGAGCGGACCTGGCAAGTAATACGGAAACCTGGTTGGGCCAAGAGGAGGGGGTCCCTCTCGTTGAAATGTGCCCACCAGGTTTCCGCACATTCCATCGGCCGAGGTTGCAGGGTAGGGGCGGGGGGGTAGCAGTTATCATTAAAGATGGTCTGAGACCGAGGGAGGCCACTGTTCCTCAGACGGCCGACTGTGAATCCCTCCTTGTGAAATGGGGTCACGGGGTTCAGATGGGTTTGCTGATCACGTACCTGGCTCCCTGCCATGTGGCAGCAGCCCTGCCCGAGCTACTCAACATCATCGCCGCGGTGGCGGTTGATACCCCTAGGCTTATTGTCATGGGGGATTTCAACTTGCCGTCCGTGGGTGAGGCGTCTGAGGTGGCTTGGGAGTTCATGGCTTCCATGACAGCCATGGACCTGACTCAGTTAATTCATGGCCCTACCCACATGGAGGGAAACACGCTGGATCTGGTTTTTGTCTCTGGACAGTGGTTGAGTGATCTTGAGATAGGAGATATAGTTACCGAGCCCTTGTCATGGTCAGATCACTCTCTCCTTCGTCTTGATCTTCAAACCGCTGCATCCCGCCGCAGGGAGCCGGAGCCGGTAAGATGGTTCTGCCCCAGGCGCCTGATGGAACCTGACAGGTTCCAGATGGAGCTTGGGCCATTTCCTGAGGCTCTGGCACACGCCTCGGCTGGAGACCTAGTGGCCGCCTGGGATAGGGCGGCCGCTGGAGCTCTGGATCGGGTCGTGCCTTTGTGGCCTCTGACCCGGCGCCGATCTCATTTGGCTCCTTGGTTCACTGAGGAGCTGAGGGAGTTGAAGCGCCGGAAAAGACGCCTAGAGAGTAGTTGGAGGGCCAGTCTTTCAGAATCGGACCGGACACTGGTAAGATCTCATATTAGGAATTACCTAGTGGCGATAAAAGCAGCAAAATGTAGCTATTTTGCTGCTCTTATTGCATCATCAGATAATCGCCCGGCCGCTCTGTTTAGGGTGACCCCCTCCCTGCTCCACCAGGAAGCGTGGGAGGACCCCTTGGAGGGTAGAGCCGAGGATTTTGTTCAGTTTCTGTATGACAAAATCACTCAGATCCGGGAAGATTTGGACTCTGACTGGGTAGTCTCAGGGGGAGGGACTGGGGCAGGTCTTGAGAATGTTATCTGGAATGAGTTTGATCCTGTGACCTCTGAGGACGTGGACAGGATTCTGGGCAGACTGAATGCGACCACTGGTTTATTGGACCCGTGCCCCTCCTGCTTAGTGCTGGCTTCCCAGGAGGTGACGCAAGGCTGGCTCCAGGGGATTATAAATGCTTCATTGGGTGAGGGTGACTTCCCCGCCGCCTTGAAAGAGGCGGTGGTGAGGCCTCTCCTCAAGAAGCCTTCCCTGGACCCAGCAGTGTTGGCTAATTATCGTCCGGTCTCCAACCTTCGTTTTGTGGTGAAGGTTGTTGAGAGTGTGGTTGCGCGACAGCTCCCCCAGTACCTGGATGAAACGACGTATCTGGATCCATTCCAGTCAGGCTTCAGGCCTGGGTACAGCACGGAAACAGCATTGGTCGCCTTGGTAGATGATCTCTGGAGGGCTCGGGACAGGGGTTGCTCCTCTGTCCTATTAGATCTCTCAGCGGCTTTTGATACCATCGACCATGGTATCATGCTGCACCGGTTGGAAGAGTTAGGGGTGGGGGGCACTGTACTACGGTGGTTCTCTTCCTTTCTCTCTGACCGGTTGCAGTCTGTGTTGGCAGGGGGGCAGAGGTCAACCCCGAGGCCCCTCATATGTGGGGTGCCACAAGGGTCGGTCCTCTCGCCCCTTCTGTTCAACATTTATGTAAAGCCGCTGGGCGAGATCATCCGTGGCTTCGGGGTGAAGTACCACCAGTACGCTGATGACACCCAGCTGTACATCTCCACCCCGGACCACCCCAACGATGCCCTTGAAGTGATGTCCCGGTGTCTGGAGGCTGTGCGGATCTGGATGGGGAGGAACAGGCTCAGGCTCAACCCATCCAAGACCAAGTGGCTGTGGTTTCCGACGTCCTGATATAGTCAGTTGACGCCATCGCTGACTATTGGGGGCAAATCGCTGGCCCCCACGGAGAGGGCTCGCAACTTGGGCGTCCTCCTGGATTCACGGCTGTCTTTAGAAGAGCACTTGACGGCTGTGACCGGGAGGATTTTTCATCAGGTTCGCCTGATTCGCCAGTTGCGTCCCTTTCTGGATCGGGACTCCCTACACACAGTCACTCATGCCCTCGTCACCTCCCGCCTGGACTATTGTAATGCTTTCTACATGGGGCTCCCCTTGAGGAGCACCCGGAGGCTCCAACTGGCGCAGAGTGCGGCCGCGCAGGTGGTTATGGGAGCAACATGGCGCTCCCGTGTGACACCTCTCCTGCGCGAGCTGCACTGGCTCCCGGTGGTCTTCCAGGTGCGCTTCAAGGTTTTGGTTATGTGAGAAATAAAGAAATTAGGGTTATTCCTGTAAAACAATATAGCCTAAGTTACTCCATTTTAAAATCATGTTAAGGCCTTATTTTACTCTGTATAACCTGAGTATATAATTTAGCTGACAGTTTAAGGAGTGTGAGAACAGGATGTGTGGTTCCTGTGTTTTTAGAGGAAGTTGTGTTCTTGAGATGTCCAGGTCGGCTTGACCTCGTTAAGAAAGGGAAGTGCGTATATGCTGATATTACTTGTTATGCTGATATACACATGTAAGCAATATTTTTAAGTAGGGTATTTTTATATACTGGAATTATGGGGACTTTCCATAATGGGAATATCATGTGTTCATCTATTATATAAAGTCTGAAATTGTACTCAAGGGACATGCTTGTATCCTGTAAGATGTAACCTGAAAATTGTATAAAAGACGGCGAGAAAGGATGGTAATTGCTCCCTCACTTTGGGGGGGACCTTTGCAAAGAAATAATTAAATAAACTGTATTCTTGTCTTATCTCACAACTCTCTGTCAATTATTTTCTGGGTACAGGCATTTCCTGTGTATCACAGGTTACCACCTTTAGAACGCTCCATGGCTTAGGACCTGGTTATTTACGGGACCGCCTACTACCACAAACAGCCTCCCACCGGCCGGTACGCTCTCATAGAGAGGGGCTCCTCCGGGTGCCGTCAACCAAGCAGTGTCGACTGGCGGCCCCCAGGGGGAGGGCCTTCTCTGTGGGGGCACCCACTATCTGGAACGAGCTCCCCCCGGAGATATGGAGGATCCCAGATCTGCGCACTTTCCCCCGTGCTCTTAAGACCCTCCTATTCCAGCAAGCCGGCCTGGCCTAATTTTCTCCCCTTTCTTTTAAATTTTTAAACTGAAATTTTAATTTGTTTTAAATTATTGGGATTTTTAATTGTCTTGGGCTAAATTATTTAATTTGGTTTTAAATTGTTTCTAACTTTTGTATTTATGTATTTTATTCTGTGCCTGTTCACCACCCTGAGTCCTTTGGGAGTAGGGCAGTATATAAATTTAATAAAACATAAAACATTAATAAAACATTATTATTATTATTATTATTATTATTATTATTATTATTATTATTATTATTCCTTTGATTCTTATATTTTTTGAGATTTCTCTCCTCTTTTTTCTTTTTTTTTCCTGCCCCTTCTCATAATTTGGATATAATTGTTTTGGATTAAGGTAATCAAGTGCCTGAAGAATTTCTGGTTTTTGTTTTTGATTTTTGTAATTGGTACCCCTATTTTTATTTTTTACTTTTTTGGCTTTCATGGTTTATGTCAGCCTCAGCTTTGCCTGCTTCAGCTGCCATAAGAAACGGGGGAGGGACTAGTTAAGGGGGCGAAGGGGGGGAAGGTGCAGGAGGTGTTTTTTCCATTGTAGGACGTGTCTTCCCAAGAAACGAAAGTGAATCTCCAAAGGGGCCGGCTGACCAACTGCCCTACATTCCTGATGAATGACGTTGCCAGACGTGATGCCACCTGACCTTTGGGAAACCTTTGGATTGGATGATGATCAATGGACACGGGGGGGGGGGGGGAGAAGCTTAGTAGATGCTATTTCGCGCGTTTTGCTCACTTCCAGCTTTACCTGGGTTGCGATCATTTCATATTCAGTAAAAGTACTAATCTCTTTAAAATAATTGAGTTTGGGTTTTTCTTTCCTGGATATTGAAGGAAGCATACCTGACAGTTTATTTTTCTTTTTTACCTCCTTTTGCTGGATCCCTTTTTTTGCTTTTTCTATTCTTTTCCTTTTTAATATCTAAAGGATTACGGTTTGGAAGAACCAGAAGAGCTTGTGATCAATTTTTTGTCTTTTTTCTGTTCTTGTTTTTCCCTCCAGTATTTTTTCTCCCCTTTTTTCTCCCTCTTTTTGGGGATTTTTTTCCTTTTTTTTTTCCCCTTTCTCCCTGTTTTCCCTTTCTCCCTGTTTTCTTCACTTGATTGGATTACAAAATGAGCAGAAAAATAGCAACAGTGGGATCTGCTGCAACAGTGGGATCTGCTGCAATCTCCTGCATCATTGCCATCTAGTGGGCAAAGATCTATCCAGACAATGTTGCAACAAGAAAAAGACAAAGATAAAGAATCGCCAATACAAACAATTTTACAAACAGTAGAAAGAATGGAACAGCAACTGACTAAAGTGGAACAACAACTAAGACAGATGAAAAAGTTCAAAGGATGGAACAACAGCTACTTAAGACAGATGAAAAAGTGGACAATATTCAGCAAACTATGGTGAATTATGAAGAGAGACTGTCAAAACTAGAGAAGAAGGAAGCCCAAAAGGAAGAGAAAATAAAAGAAATTGAGAATAGACTGGGAGACGTGGAATTAGAAGCAAGTGAATTAATCAGATGGGAAATAGAAAAAGCTGAATTTTGTTTAAGATTTCAAAATGTGGAAGAAGAAAAAGGAGAAAATCTTCCAGATGTGATGATTGGGTTGCTGTCTGAAGCCTTAGAAACTACTAAAGAAAAGGTGATGGAGGGAGTTGATGAGATTTACCGAGTTTACACTAGATACACAATACGTAATAAACTCCCGAGAGAGGTACATATAAGATTCACTAAGAAATTGATTAAAGTACAAATTCTTCAAGCAGCAAGAGAAAAAACGTTGAAGTACAAAGAAAAAGAAGTGGTTTTGAGACAAATACCAAGGGAAGTAAGAGAGCTGAGAAGAGAGTACCAGTTTTTGACGAAAATCTTGATGCAAAAAGGAATTAACTACAACTATTAAGATGAATATTCTGCCTAGAATTTTGTATCTCTTTCAGACAATTCCAATTAAGTTGGGTAAGGAATTTTTTGTAGACTTAAACAAAATGATATTGAAATATATTTGGCAAGGAAAAAAGGCGAGAATAAAATCAAAACTGTTATAAGATGCTAAAGCTAGGAGTGGTTTTGGTTTACCTAATTTTGAATTGTATTATCAAGCAGCAAGTTTAATGTGGACTAAAGAATGGATAACTTTGAGAAATTCCAGATTATTGAATTTGGAGGGACATGATTTGTTGATGGGGTGGCACGCCTTTTTATGGTATAAAGGTACAAAAATACAAGGGTATTTTAGAAGACATCAGATACCTGAAGCTTTATGGTTGAATTGGGAGAAGGTCAAAAAATATCACTATTTGAAGATTCCAACCTGGATATCTACAAATGAAGCTTTTTCATTTGCAGTAATATTTAAAAGGGAACAAATTATTAGGTATAGTGAATTGTTGGATGAAAAGGGTGAAGCGCTCCATGGCATAGGACCCGGGTACCTTCGAGACCGACTTCTGCCACCAATAGCCTCCCACCGACCAGTCCGCTCCCACAGAGAGGGTCTCCTCAGGGTGCCATCGGCCAAGTTATGTCGGCTGGCGACACCCAGGGGGAGGGCCTTCTCTGTGGGAGCCCCAGCCCTGTGGAATGAACTGCCCCCGGAAATACGTAAGATCTCCGACCTCCGGGTGTTTCGCTGCACACTAAAGACCCTGTTGTTCCGCCAGGCCGGGCTATTAACATAACGATTTTAAATTGGGGTATTTTAAATTTCTGGGATTTTAATTGGAGCCTAATTATTTAATGATTTTAAATTTTAATTGTTGTTTTGTTCTGTGTTTTTAATAGGCTGTACACCGCCCTGAGTCCTTCGGGAGAAGGGCGGTATAGAAATAAAATTATTATTATTATTATTATTATTATTATTATTATTATTATTATTATTATTATCTTAAATTAAAGCAAGAATTAGAAGATCAGGGATATAAGATGGACTGGTTTTCATATATGCAAATATTTTCTAGATATCGAGAAGCTCTCAAACAAGAAGGTTTTTATAATGTCTTGACTAATTTAGATAAGATTTTAATGGGCTCTGATGATCATATAATTAAAAAGTTGTATGGATATTTGTTAGAAGCAAAACTGGAAGAAGAACAAGTTAAAGAAAAAATGATAATGTGGGGGGAAAATTTTGGTTATGGTATTGTTTTAGAGAAATGGCAAAAATTGTGGTCACATAATTATAAAATGACAATGTCTACAGCATATGAGGAGAATTTGTATAAGATGTTTTACAGGTGGCATCTACCCCCGATGAGGATAGCCAGAATGTTCCAGAATAAATCAGAGAAGTGTGGGAAGTGTCATCAGACTCCAGGATCCTATTACCACATGTGGTGGACATGCAGAGACGCAAAGAGATATTGGACTAAGATACACATGTGGTTGGAAAAAATGACTAAGAGACATATTGATTTTAAACCAGAGATATTTTTAATTAGGGATCTTACCAGAGACATATAATAAAGAAATGCAATATTTAATTGTGAACCTTTTAACAGCAGCTAGAATTGTATTTGCAAAAAACTGGAAAGGAGAAAGGACACCTACTGATGAAGAAATTATTAAGAAAATGATGGACTGTGCTGAAATGAGTAAATTGACATTTGAAATAAGAGAACAGGAAGATAAACAATACTATTTGATATGGGATTTATTTTACCAATGGATAGAAAATAAAACATGGAGATAAATATGAAATATGAAGTTGAGATTAAAAAAAAAGGGAAATATTTCTTTATGAAAATAAGCTTGGGTCGTATATTGATAGTTTGAAGATGGGATTGCACAAAAGGATGTTAACCGATCGATATACTGTCTGTAATTGTTTGGAATGATGATGTTTTTATGTTTCAATTTTGTTTTAAAATAAAAAATTGTTTTTTTTTTTAAAAAAAATTTCCTCAAAAAAAGGATTCAGAAAAGTACAAATCCCAAAGAACAACTGCAGAAAAACTCGGAACGCGGAACATGGAATTTGGAATGCAGAATGCGGAACTTGGAAATCAGAACTCGGAATGCGGAACTCGGAATGCAGAAGACAGAACTTGGAACTTGAAACTCGTTATGCGGAACGCGGAACAAGGAACGCGGAATGTGGAATTCGGAATGTGGAACTCGGAACACGGAATGTAGAATTCAGAACTCGGAAGTCGGAATTCAGAACGAGGAATGTGGAATTTGGAATGCGGAACACAAAACTCACAACTTGGAATTCAGAACTCGGAACTCAGAATGCGGAACACGGAAGTTGGAACTCGGAACTCGGAATGTGGAACACGGAATTTGGAAAGCAGAATGCAGAATGCAGAACTCAAAATTCAGAATGCGGAGCACAGAACTCGGAATTCCAAAATCGGAAGTTGGAGGTCGGAACCCAGAATTCGGAACATGGAATTCTGAATTTGGAATTCCAAATACGGAACATGGAAATCAGAATTCAGAATGTGGAATGGAGAATTTGGAATGCGGAATGCAGAACAACTTGGAATTCAGAAATCGGAATGCCGAACTTGGAATTTGGAACACGGAACTCGGAACACGGAATGTGGAACTCGGAAAAGGGAATTTGGAATGCGGAACGTGGAACTCACAACTTGGAATTCGAAACTCGGAACTTGGAACTCAGAATGCGGAAAACAGAAGTTGGAACTCGGAATTCAGAATGTGGAACTCAGAACTTGGAACCCGGAACCCTGAATTTGGAAGTCGGAAGTCGGAACTCAGAATGCGGAACACGGAATTCAGAACACGGAACTCGGAATTTGGAATGCGGAACTCGGAACGCAGAATTTGGAACTCGGAACGCAGAACGTGGAATGTGGAATGCGGGACGCGGAACACGGAATGCGGAACTTGGAACTCACAACTTGGAATTTGAAACTCGGAAGTCGGAACTCAGAATGCGGAATGTGGAATTCAGAATGTGGAATGCTGAATGAGGAATTCAAAAGTCGGAAGTCAGACGTCAGAATGCGGAATGTGGAATTCAGAACTCAGAAGTCGGAAGTGAGAATTTGGAACGCGGAATGTGGAATTCGGAATTTGGAATTCGGAACTCGGAATTTGGAATGCGGAACACGGAACTGACAACTTGGAATTCGAAACTCGGAAGTCGGAACTCAAAATGCGGAACCCAGAATTTGGAATGTGGAACTCGGAACATGGAATTCAGAAAGTGGAACATAGAATGCGGAATGCAGAACTCGGAACTCACAACTTGGAATTTGAAAATCGGAAGTTGGAACTCAGAATGTGGAACTTGGAATTTGGAATATGGAATGCGGAATTCAGAACTCGGAAGTCGGAATTCGGAACGCAGAATGTGGATTTTGGAATGTGGAATTCAAAATGTGGAATGCGGAATTCAGAACTTGGAATTTGGAACACAGAATTTGGAATGTGGAATGCAGAATGTGGAATTCAGAACTCGGAAGTTGGAATTTGGAATGTGGAATGTGGAATTCAGAATGTGGAATTCGAAATGTGGAATGTGGAATTCAGAACTTGGAACTCGGAATTCAGAATTTGGAATGTGGAATGTGGAACGCAGAACTCACAACTTGGAATTCAGAACTCCGGACTCAGAATGCGGAACACAGAAGTCGGAAGTCGGAATGTGGAACTCAGAACTCGGAATTTGGAACCCAGAATTTGGAACTCAGAACGTGGAATGTGGAACTTGGAATGTGGAACTCGGAACGAATTCAGAACTCAGAATTTGGAAGTCGGAACTCAGAATGTGGAACACGGAATTCAGAACACAGAATTCGGAATGTGGAACCCGGAACCCAGAATTTGGAACTTGGAACTCGGAATTTGGAACTCGGAACTCCGAATGCGGAACGCAGAATGTGGAACACGGAACTCAGAATTTGGAACGCGGAACACAGAATGTGGAATTCAGAACTCGAAAGTCGGAATTCGGAACGCGGAACTCAGAACTCGGAAGTCGGTACTCAGTATTCAGTACTCGGAATTTTGAATGCGGAGTGCGGAATGCGGAATTTGGAACGTGGAATGTGGAAGTCGGTATTCGGTACTCGGAATTTGGAATGTGGAATGCGGAACTTGGAACTTGGAATGAGGAACTCAGAACTCGGAATGCGGAACTTGGAATGCAGAACATGGAACTCTGAATTTGGAATGCGGAACTCAGAATTCGGAACTCACAACTTGGAACTCGGAACTGGGAATGCGGAACTCACATTCAGAACTCGGAATGCGGAACTCAGAATTTGGAATTTGGAACACGGAACTGGGAACTCAGAACTCTGAATTCGGAATGCGGAACCCAAAATTCAGAATTTGGAACTCACAACTTGGAACATGGAACTTGGAACCGGGAATGCAGAATTCAGAACTCAGAATGTGGAATGCGGAATTCGGAAAACAGAAAGCGGAATGCGGAACGCGGAAGTCGGAACCCGGAATTCTGAATTTGGAATTATGAATTCCAAAGTCGGAATTTGGAATTCGGAACCCGGAATTCGGAACGTGGAACTCATAACTTGGAATTCAGAACTCAGAATGTGGAACTCGGAATTTGGAATTCAGAACTTGGATCACGGAACTCAGAACTCTGAATTCGGAATGCAGAACCCGAAATTCAGAATTCGGAACTCGCAACTTGGAACATGGAACTCGGAATCGGGAACGCAGAACTCGGAACTTAGAACTTACGTTTATATTTATGTTTATTGGACTTCTATACCGCCCTTCTCCCGAAAGACTCAGGGTGGTGTACAGCCATATTAAAACACATATAGATTTACAAAATTTAAAAACAATTTAAAATCGAATATATAAAAAATTTGGCCCACAAATTAAAAAATAACATACACCCATTATAAAATTCATATTAGGCCAGCCTGGCTTGCTGGAACAGAAGGGTCTTCAGGGTGTGGCGAAAGGTACGCAGGTCGGGGATCATACGAACCTCTAGGGGCAGCTCATTCCAGAGGGCTGGTGCCCCCACAGAGAAGGCTCTCCCCCTGGGTGTCGCCAGTAAGCATTGTTTGGCCGACGGCACCCTGAGGAGCCCCTCTCTGTCAGAGCGTACTGGCCGGTGGGAAGCTATCGGTGGCAGAAGGCGGTCTCGTATATACTTCGGTCCTAAGCCATGGAGCGCTTTAAAGGTGGTGACCAACACCTTGAATCGCACTCGGAAGACCACCGGGAGCCAGTGCAGCTTGCGCAGGAGAGGTGTTATGTGGGTACGCCGAGTCGCCCCCATAATCACCCGCGTGGCCGCATTCTGGACCAGTTGGGAGCCTCCGAGTGTTCTTCAAGGGGAGCCCCATGTAGAGAGCGTTACAGTAGTCCAGACGTGACGTGACGAGGGCATGAGTGACCGTGCGCAGGACATCCCAGTCCAGAAAGGGACGCAACTGGCGTATCAGGCGAACCTGATAAAAAGCTCCCCTGGCCACGGCCGTCATATGATCTTCTAAAGACATCCAGGAGAACACCCAAGTTGCGAGCCCTCTCTGAGGGGGCCAAGATCTCATCCCCAATAGTCATATACCGGGACGCCGGAAACCACAGCTACTCGGTCTTAGAAGGGTTGAGTCTAAGCCTTCCCCATCCAGATCCGCACGGCCTCCAGGCACCGGGACATCACGTCAATGGCATCATTGGGATGGTCCGGGGTGGAGATGTACAGCTGAGTGTTGTCAGCATACTGGTGGAACTTCACCCCGAAACCACAGATGATCTTGCCCAAGGGCTTCACATAAATGTTGAACAGAAGGGGCGAGAGAACTGACCTTGCGGCACCCCACAAACAAGGCGCCTCGAGGTCGACCTCTGCCCCCCTGCCAACACAAACTGCTTACGGTCGGAGAGGAAGGAGAACCACCGCAGCACGGTGCCCCTCACTCCCAACCCCTCCAATCGTCACAGCATGATACCATGGTCAATGGTATCAAAAGCCACTGAGAAGTCTAATAGGACCAGGACAGAGGAACAACCCCTATCCCGAGCCCTCCAGAGATCATCAACTAATGCGACCAATACCGTTTCAGTGCTGTATCCCGGCCTGAAGCCTGACTGGAATGGATCTAGATAATCAGTGTCAGGATTTGGTGTTATCTCAAATAAACTTCATTCTCAAACGCAAAGTCTTTGATGAAACTTTTCTTTATTTAAGAATTAACTACGTCATTCCTGAACTCTTGGTGCAGCCAGAACTGGCATCTCCTTCCAAACTCCTCCCTTTCCGCTCTTTATTCCCCAATGTCTCATTGGCCATCGTACAGATCCATCTCTCCCTCCCAAGCCCTTTCCAGTCACAGGAATTCCCCCCTCCCTCTATCACCTAAGTAACGTTATCTACCAAGGAGCAGGAAACTAAGTGAAAGTTCATCTCAGCATTAAAGCAAGGCTTCTCTTTCTCTCATTCATGTCAGTGCTGGGGAAAATCATAAATTGGAATGCTGACATCCAGCCCCTCTCCCTTCATTTCTCCAACGCGACCTGCCCCAAAGGAAAAAAAAACACAACAAGTTAAGTATCATTATCCCCTCCTTGGGCGCGTCCCCCCCCTCCTGGCTTGCCCAGGTGGTCTGCATGGAATTTTGCTATAAGGCGGTCAGCTTGGATGTTTGAGCTCTTCACCCAGGAAGCCTCTGACAATGGGTAGCCCTTCCATTTAATTAAGTACTGGAGGCGCCCCCTGTGCCATCTTGAGTCAAGAATTCGCTGTACTTCGTAGTGAGTTTGGCTCCCAACCACCAGGGGCCCAGAGGGGTCACGTGGCGTCGGCCTTAAAGTAGACCCCACTACAGGCTTCAGAAGGCTACTATGGAAAATGAGGTGAATCTTTCCTAGGAGCCGGGGCAACTGCAGTTGTACTGTAACCGGGTTGATTATTTTTACTATAGGGAACGGTCCTATAAATTTTGGGCCCAATTTCTTGCTCAGGAGTCTAAGTCTCAAGTACTTGGTGGAAAGGTAGACCTTCTCTCCCAGTTGAAATGGTCTTTGGGGAGTTCGGTGCTTGTCTGCTTGTTTCTTATAGGATTGGGCCGCCTTGGCCAGCGCCCTCTTAACATTCTCCCAGGTTTCTCTCAACATTGCCATCCAGTCAGTCAAGCTGACTGAGGAAGGGGGCTCCCTTGGGTACTCTGGCATGGGGACAAAATCCATACCACTCACTACTTTGAACGGGGTTAACCCCGTGCTACTGTGGACAGCATTATTATACGCGACCTCCGCAAAAGATAGGAGGTCTGCCCAATTGGACTGCTGGTAGTCGACGTAGCATCTTAAATATTGTTCTATCATAGTGTTCAGTCTCTCCGCCCCTCCATTGGTGCTCGGGTGAAATGCTGAACTGAGCCCTTGGGATGACCCTATGGATCGTAGGAACTCCCTCCAGAACTTTGCTGTGAACTGGACTCCTCGATCAGAGATGATTCTTCTGCGGACTCCATGCAGGCAGTAGATGTGTTTCAGGAACAGTTTGGATAACTAGCGGGCTGAGGGCAGTCCGCTGCAAGGAATGAAGTGTGCCTGTTTGGAGAATAAGTCTATTACGGTCCAGATCACTGTATTTCCACTACTCCTCGGTAGGTCTACTATGAAGTTCATCGCAATCTCCTCCCATGGACTTGTCGGTTCAGCTACTGGTTGCAACAGTCCAGGAGGGCACCCTGGTCTTTTCTTCACCGTGGCACAAATGGTGCAACTTTTTACATAACTGTCTACGTCCTTTTTCATGTGGGGCCACCAGAACTGCCTTCATACTAGGTGCAGAGTCTTTAGGAACCCGAAGTGTCCGGCTGGTTTAACGTCGTGGCTCTTCTTGAGAATCAGGGTGCGTAAAATCTGTGGGACATAGAGCTTTGTCCCCTTCCATGCTAGGTCATCTCTTTTTGTCAAGCGATGTTGATTGTCTCGGAACCAGGGGTCTGTCACTGTTTCATTTTTTAGTCTTGCAGTTAAGTCACTTGCAGGTTGGCCCTGCTGGTCACGTCGTTGCCGTCTGGTGATCACCTGACCCGCTGCTTGGGTGGAGGGGATGATGGCATTCACTACCTGCTCCCGCTCACTGTTGTATTGAGGCATCCGGGAGAGGACGTCAGCCAGGAAATTCCTCCCGCCTGGGATGTGCTTAAGCTCGAAGTTGAAACGATTGAAGTATTGAGCCCACCGGACTTGCCTGGGCGACAATTTCCATGGGGTTTTGAGGGCCTCCAGGTTTTTATGATCAGCCCAGACTTCGAACGGTTTCTGGCCTCCCTCTAGTAGGTGCCGCCAGGTCAACAATGCCCATCTCACCGCGAATGCTTCCTTCTCCCACGCCACCCATCGCCTCTCTGTGTTGGTGAGTTTACGGGAGGTGTAGGCGCAAGGTTGTAGATTACCCTGGCTGTTCTTTTGGAGCAGCACGGCCCCCACTGCCACATCACTTGTGTCTGCTTGGATGACGAAGGGCTATTCAGGGTCAGGGTGTTTTAAAACAGATTCTTTTACAAACATCCCTTTTAGCGTTTCGAATGCCCGTTGGCAGGTCAGATCCCACTGTAGGGGTTGTCCCGGGTGGGGTTTCGTCATCGGGCTTCCTGTCTTTAGGAGGTCCGTCAAAGGTTTGGCAATTCTCGCGAACGAGGGGATGAATTGTCTGTAGAAGTTTGTGAACCCTAGGAAACTTTGCAGTTGTCTGCGGGTGCGAGGGGGTTGCCATTGTAGAACTGATTGGACTTTGGCTGGGTCCATCTCTATCCCCTCGTTTGATACTCGGTAGCCTAGGTAGTCTAGCTGTGATTGGTGGAAGTCGCATTTTGACAGTTTGACATACAGGTTTGCCCTCAGCAGTTTTTCCAGTACTTGGCGGACGAGGGGTATGTGTTCGTCTATGGTCTCTGTGTAGATGAGAATATCGTCCAGGTAGATGAGGATCCTTTGTAAAGGTGCTCATGTAGGACTTCATTTATCAACTGCATGAACACTGCCGGGGCTCCTTGCAGTCCAAAGGGCATTACCTTGAACTGGAAACTCCCCAGGGGGCAGTTGAATGCTGTTTTCCATTCATCTCCTGCCTTGATGCGTATTCGGTAATAAGCTTCTCGAAGGTCTAGTTTGGTGAAAACTTTTCCTTTAGCTAGGTGGGCTAGCACGTCCTTCATGAGGGGGAGGGGATATAAGTTGTGTACGCAAACGGCGCTGATATCTCGAAAATCAATCACCAGTCTCATAGAGCCATCCTTTTTCTCTTTAAAAAGGACCGGTGCCGCTACCCTTGATTTTACTGGCTCAATGAATCCCCTTTGTAAATTCTTGTCTATATAGTTCCGCATTTCCTGCATTTCACGGGGCGTCATGGCATACAGATTAGGTTTGGGCACTTTCGCTCCTGGGATAATCTCGATGGCACAATCGGTCTCGCGGTGGGGGGGGGGGTAGAATGTCACACTCGGCCTCGCTGAATACCTCTGCAAGGTCTTGGTACTCCCCTGGGATCTGATCTGTATCACAAGCGCTATCGGGTGCGGCTGTCAGTTGCTTCGCTGTACCTTCTGGGAGGGGCCCTTGTGTTGGTATTTTCTTCTGCAGTGGCGGGCGGCTTTGGGGTCTCTGCGTGTGGGGGAATTCTCCTGGTCGGGGGGGTAGAGGTTGGGGGCCCTTTGCTATCCTCAGCCTGCGGGTCCCCTCTTGCCACCAAATGATTGGGCCCCATTTGTCCAGCCACGAGAGTCCCAATATGACTGGGTCTGTCATCTTGGGGGCTATTATGAACCAGATCGTTTCCCAGTGATCTGCTAGTTCCAGCCTCATGGGTTCAGTCAAGTGTGTGGCGTAAGTTCCCCCCACTAGGGACCCATCAACTTGCTCAAAACGAATTGGTTGGTTGAGCTTTTTAGCTCGGATCCCCAATTTTAGAACTGTAGGTAGGTTAATTAGGCACCTTGTGCTGCCAGAGTCTATTAGGGCTTGGAAAGTCCCTTGGGTCCCTGTTTTGGGGGCTGTTAGGCGTTTGGGGAAAAGGAAAGGATGGACGGGTCCACTCAACATTGGGTCGTCCTTGCCTTCGTCCTCGGTGTCATAGGGTTCGGGGGACTGATCTCCCTCATCTGGGATTCCTCGTTTCGGTCAGGTGAGCGAAAAACTCCGGGCTTTGGGGAGCTTTCCGTGGCACGTGGCTGGCGCGTTTGGGCCCTCGTTCCAGTCGTGCTTTGGGTGGTGGAGCTGGTCCCAGTCTAGGGGTTCCACACCTTGCTGCTAGGTGGCCAATTCCTCCACATCTGTAGCACCTCAGTGGGTTCCGTGGGGCGGCTGGCCTCTGGGTGGGCTGTGATGTTGGGGTTTCTCTTCTGTTGGGTGGCCCCTGGTCCAGTTGGCCTCTCTCCTTTCTATCTGGGAGTCGATTTGTGCTCTGATGATGTCTCCGTCAGATAACAAAACATCTGCAAGCAGCAGTCAAGCTCAGAGAGCACCAAGGAGGCCAACAGTTCAACCTTGAGTGTCAGTGCTAACAGACTACCCAAAATAGGGTTAATATCTTCATAAATGATTTAAATGAGGGAATAAAGGGGGAACTCACCAAATTTGCAGATAAGACCAAGCTGGGGGGAATAGCCAACACTTTAGATTCAATATCCAGAAATTCCCGACAGACTTGAGCACTGTGCCCTATCCAACAAAATGGAATTCAGTGTTGACAAAAGTGAGGTCTTAACACTTAGGTAAGTGTAAGTAAGGTTCTACATTTAGGCAAGAAAAACCAATTGCACATGTGCAGAACAGGTGGTAACGGAGTAGTAACTACAAGAGGGATCTTGGAGTCCTAGTGGACAATCGTTTAAATGTTCCAGCTGTCAAAAAAAGCCAACACAGTTCCAGGATGCATGATTCCACCGCACACAAGGCGGCAGGGAGAAGTTGCAGCTCACCTGCTTGGGCCCAGACCGGGCCGGTTTGGCACAGCCTCTCTACATGGGACCTGCGGCTTGGGAAACGGTCGTTGGAGGCCCCATCCGGAAAGGGCCCTGGACAGGAAGGGGCATCCAAACCAGCCCTCATCCTCATCTCCTTCCCCTCTCTCCCTCCTCGGCGGGCCGTTGGCTCCGCACACGGGAATCCCGATGGAAGTCCCGAACCCTCTCCCCTCCCTCGGGCCGGGCGCTGCAGGCAGTCGGGAGCTCCGAAGCTGCCGAGGGCCTCCTGCTGGCAGAGGCGAGGGGGCGGCGGCGCTCGATCCCCGGACGGGGCTGGGCAGCACCGGAGCCCCGTTCCTGCCCGGACGGCGCATTCCGTTCCGCTCCGAAACCGCTGCAGGTGCCGGCGGGGCGGCAGCGGTTTGCCTCTCTCCGCCTCCCTGCTCGGGCCCCGCTCGGACGTTTCCTCCCTCGGCCTTGGCCGGGGACGGAGCTGGGCCGGCGGGAGGGAGGAACAGCGATGGAGGAAACGGGGGGCGGCCGCCTCGCCCGTCTCCCCGCCGGCTCGGAGCCGGGCGGCGGCAGTAACAAGGTCGCTCCTCCTGGCGGGACGCCCCGCGGCCGCCTTTGAAGTCGGAGGAGGGGGGCGAGGCGTCTGGCCTTCCCCCTCTCCTCCTCCCCCCGCCGCTCCCGGCCTCCGCAGACAGACGGGCAGCCGCGGACAAGCCCGGAGCTGAATTTCGCTGAGGCGGCTAGCAGGACGCCCGACCCGAGGTAGGCTCGCTCGGTCTGTGGCCCGCAGCCAACATGCAAAAGCAACGGGGTGGGAAGGGGCTCCGAGAGGGCGTCGAAAGGGCCCCTCCCGGCTGGCTGGCGGGGCGCCGTCTGGCCCGGCACAGGGCGTTCTGAGGCTGCGGTTACGTAACCCGCGGGTTGGAGGCTCCAGCCGAGCGGCGGGTCAGCGCCTCCTTCGCCCGCGGGGCGCTCCGGCTGAGGGGGGCTGGTTGGCGTCCCCCCCCCCCCACACACACACTGCCCGGCGATCTGCTGCTCAGGCTGAGGAAGGGGGGCTCCTCCTCGAGGGCACCAAAGCGCCCGGCACACAGCACCCCTTTGCTCCTCACGCCCAAGGTGGCAATTACGGCCACAGCGCCCTGTGAGGTTGCAGGTTGGCTAAGAGCTCAGCTGTGTGGCGGAGCAGACTCGAACCCAGGACTCCCAGTTGTACGCAGTCTCACGGCTGCGCTGGACAGGGTTGAGTAGGTGCGCTCATCGGTGACAAGTGCACAAGTGGGTTGCTCGCCTCTCGGCCGTCCCTTTTTCACCAAGTAGGAGCATTCAGGTCCCAACTTAAATAGCCATTTTTAAAGATATCGGACTTGACTATAAGGTGTAATTAACTAAGTAAAAGTTTTATATTCTCCCCTAAAAAACAGCAACTGTGTTAAGTCTGCACAAGATGTTCCTGTAGTCTGCAACTTTTTTCCTCTGGTAATCCATTCCTACTCCCGCACCATTCCAAGGGTGTTCATCCCGAATTGTATAGCTATAGCAGTTAGCTAAACTACAATTAGCTACAATTATCTACACAATTTGGGATGAACACCCTTGGAAGGGTGTGGGAATAGGAATGGATTACCAGAGGAAAAAAGTTGCAGACTACAGGAACCAGGAGCTCCACTCAGGTGACCCTGAGGACACAGGTAAACTCCCAACGACCCTCTAAAAGGATGCAAATGGCCAGCTATCTGCAAGGAATATACCGTATTTTTCAGAGTATAAGATGCACCGGAGGATAACACGCACCTACCTTTTTTGGTTTTTTTATAAAAAGTTGTTTTTAATTTTTTAGACACACATACAAACATACAATGTATTTTCTTTGAACAGAGTATTTGGCCAGTTCACAAATTTAAACAGTGTTTAGTCATTTCAATTAAATTTACAATTTCTATATTTCCTTTTTGCCATATTTATTCCTCATCTATTTTTTTAAAAAAACCAATATTACTCTTCATCCTCATCTCTAATCTTAATCAAATTCAATTTTTCCCTTCTATTATACCCCTTCCCATTGTCATCTATTTTTATATCCATCCTCACATTGGTTAATTATGTAATATTACAGTTGTTTAATACAAATTCAACATTTTAATATAAATCAATTAGTTATATAACTATCTTTTTTTGTATATTAATCAATATGAACATGAATATTCCAATTATTTCCATGCAATCCAATTTCTTACAAATCAATTAATTATATTTACCAATAATAATAAACCAAATTATTTTCCCCATATATTCCTCCAAACCACAACTTAACCATTTCTGCTTTCAACACAATATACAATTAATAGTATCTCAATTATTACAATTCCCTAGTTAAATAGAGCTTTCCTCTTATGTTACTCATTTTCACATCTTAAACTCTCCCAATAACCCAAATAGTTTTGCCCATATAATCCTCCAAATGACAACTTAATCATTTCTACTTTCATCACAATATATAATTAAAAATATTTCAATTGTTACAATTTCCCTAATTAAATTTAAAAATGTTCTAGCGGTTATCCAAGTTACAATTTAATCCTTTTTACTTTCACCACCATATACCATTAAAGGTATTTCAATTGTTACAGTTTATACTTACTCATATTTCTAAAAAAAATTAAAAAAGAAAAACTTATCATTGTCTAGATTTCAAAAATACAAAGACAAATATTCCAATTATTATTCATTTCATTTTTACAATCATGATTTCCCATTTATTTTTTACTACTATTCATATTTAAATTCTAAATATGTATAACATCTTTCTCTTTCATTTCTTTTTCTCCCCATTTTTATTTTTGCCTTTTTCTTTCTCCTTTTTTTCTTTTGTGTTTTAAAATCTTGAACTCTCCTCTTTTGCCCTAAATTTCCCATTGTTTGCACCTATCTTTTTTAGTGAGAAAAAAGAAGAAAAAGAAATCTGCCTCTGCCTAATTTTTCCTTGCAGCAAACAGCAAACAACCTGCTTTACTTTCAGTTTCATTTTCAACATAACCTGATTAGCACAAGGGCGAAAAAATCTGCTCCAGCACTCTTTGGAGCAAGCAGAAGAACCCTGTGCAAAACAGCTGAGAGCAAACCAGCTGAGAGTGGGGAGGCCAATCTAATCAACTTGTGCTAATTAGCCTATGCTGAAGCTGAAAGGAGCTGCTTTTTCTTGCTGTTTGCTTGCAAGTAGGTAACTGCTGCGAGGCACAGGCCAAAGGGTGTGGGCCAGTGGGTGGGCATATTTTTCGGTGTATAAGACGCACCTAAATTTTCACCCCCTTTTAGGGAGGAAAAAGGTGCATCTTATACTCTGAAAAATACGGTAAAGCCTTCCATTCCCCACCATCCAGTCAGGGCTGAAGAAACTTCTTAGATGAGAAATATCTTCAAAAAAACAAGGAAGTCCAGTTGCCTCCTGAAAAAGCACCTTTGGGATTCCTTCAAAGTATTTATGGGAGGGGGGAATGGATTTTCTGAGAATGCCCTTGAATCCCCTCCTACCCCATGCCTTTTGCCCCCACCCCCACCTCCACCCCCTGGCCAGCCTCTGTGTGGGGGAGAATGTGCTGCCCCAGATCTACAGTGGCTGGAGGAGGGGCAGAATATGAATTGGCCCAATTTCAGAATGTCGTCCTGGACCCCTTCAGTACAGGAGTTTCAGCAGGACTCAGAGGCTGCTCCATTAAATGGGCAAAGCTCCACCAGGATCGCCCACCGCTGGTCAGGCCTCCTGGGAAAAGAAAGGCTGATCATGAGGTGTTGCTTTTCCCTGGCTCAAGAACTCCTCCAGGACAGATGCAGGCAAATCTCCTCCCTATGGCTGGCCATGGAGGAGGCGGGTCTGGGTCACATTGCCCCAGGTTTTTCGCTGGCAGCCAATCCAGACCACAGACCAAATTTGCACAATTTGGAATGTGTAGAGTCTTTTTGCTACTGTTGGCGACAGCCAGAGATGAGCAGAATTTTAGGAAGTTCAGTCTCTTGGCAGCCAGAAGTGGCGGGGTGGGGGTGAGAGGAGGTGGTGAGAGGAGAAGACATGAGTAAATCTTTGATTTTGGGCTGCACAAGGTCGATGTATGGAAGCATGTTGGGCTGTCCTCCTTTTAAAGAGTATATTTATACAAAAGTAAGCCGATAATGTTCAGCACAGCCGATTCAGTTTTAGTTAAGTGTCTCTGGAAAGGATTTGGGAGTTTGTTAAAGTACTTAACAAATGGAGAGTAAACCAGGGGTGAAATGCTCCCAGTTCGGACCAGATCACCCGATCTGGTAGCGATGGAGGCGGGTGGTTTAGAGAACTGGTAGCAAAAGTCCCCCCCCCCCCACGCACATATGCCCAGTTGAGCCGCACAATCATCAGAGGCTTTTTTTTTTAACTTTTAAAAGCATTTTTTCCAGAACTTTGGCCGAAAAAATGCTTTTAAAAGTAAAAAAAAAAAGCCTCTGATGATCGCACAGCTCGTCAAAGACATTTAAAAGAAAAAAACGGAGACCGCCTTCTACCGCATAACTCCCAATGACCGGTAAGATCCCACAGAGTTGGTCTCCTCCGGGTCCCGTCAGCTAAACAGTGCTGGCTGGCGGGCCCGCGGGGAAGGGCCTTCTCTGTGGCTGCCCCAGCTCTCTGGAATCAGTTACCTCCTGAGGTCCGGACCATCCCCACCCTATTGGCCTTCTGAAAAGCGGTGAAGACCTGGCTTTTCCAGCAGGCCTGGGGCCGTTGATCTCGCTCTTGCAATCCAGCGAGATCTGGCCATGAATGGTGTGAATGAGTTTTAATGTTTTTAATGTTTTTAATTTTTAAATGTTTTTTATAATGATTTTAAATGCATTGTGAACCACCCTGAGTCTTCGGAGAGGGGCGGCATACTAAATAAATAAATAATAATAATAATTAATAAATAAACCAGGTCATGGTTGTCGCAAAGGTGGTTTTAGTGGTTTCAAAAAGGAATCCACACCAATTTGCACCACTCAGGTGACCCTGATTGGCACAGATAAATCTTCAGGTGACCTTAACAACCTATTAAAAGGATGCAAATGACCAGCTGTCTGCAAGGAGTATAAATCCTTCCATTTCCCACAATCCAGTCAGAGCTGAAGAAGCTTCTTGGATGAGAAGAGAAACGTCTTCCAAGGAAAACCAGAAAGTCCAGTTGCCTTGGGAAAGCACCTTTTCGACCGTTAAGGAAGGGCACTTTGCAAAATGCCTCTTTGGAATCCTTTGTGTAGCTTTGCTCATTACACTACACATCATACCTTTTAAAAAAATATTGATTTACAATATTTACATGACCCACCCATCCTAAAACCAGAACTCTAGACAGCTTGCAACCACAGGATAAAACAATGTCATACAAAAAGTAAAAGCGAAAGCAGTAAAACCCGAAACGGAAAAAAGTGACATCATCACCAGCCCTCCCAATACAACTCAGTTCTTCTCCAACCCCTCAGATTCACCCCCTCCTCACATTTGGGGGGAAAGCCAGCTTTTTACCACTTTCCGGAAGGGTAGAGAGGACCTGTGGATCCCAAGGTGGGGTGGGTATTTCCCAGGACAGGAGTCGTGGTAAGATATAGCCACATTTTTATGTATTAAATAAGCCACATACACCACATTTTTATGTATTAACATTTCTGTCCCATTTCCTGTTACAAATCATCTTTGGGGTGACTAATAGCACTAACATAAAATTATAATCAGACATGAAAAATGAGTTAGAATAACCAATAAAAATTAAGTAGCAGTCCAGTGAAACCTTATTTCAGTCTTGCCTACTAGTAAAAGGAAGAGGAAGAAGAATGTGGCCTGAACACTCTGCCAGCAAAAATGGGCTCCCGAGCTCCGTTTTTGGCTGCGATGGCTTCCTGCAACCCTCTGCCGCGAAAACGGAGCTCCATAGGGTCGCAGTGGGACAATCCTTTGTTGTTTCCAGGGTGGCCCCGTGGGCCAGATCTAAGCATCCCCCAGGCCTTGAGTTTGACACCCCTGTTCTATAATGATCAGGTTTTGCTACTTGCTTTATTAGGATGAGGAGAGTCAAACACAGCTGGGACCACCAAGTTCCTCATGGCTGTTCCCACCTCAAGAGGACTCTTGTGCTTGCATTGTTCGTGCTGAACGCTGCTCTGACATTCTCACAGGTGAACATTTTCTTCTCGGTGATTTCATGCACAAGTTCTCTTTCATTTGTCTTTCATGCACAAGTCCTTCCACCTCCTTTTTTGTTCTGTATTCCTTGAGAAAGGTTTATTTGTTAATTTTCAATGATTGAACTTTGTTGCATTTTCAGTTGTCCCAGAGTCTGAATAGTCGAAAAGTATTCCACACTCGGCCCCTTGTCTGTAAATTGCTCTCCCATTTTCAGCTTTCCAATAATGGACCTGGGAGCTGAGACTGGTCAAAGGACAGCCCCACTGTTGTGGGCAGGGCTACTTCACATTTTCATCCACATTTGGGAAGGGAAAGGAACACAATTCCTGCCCACTGCAGCGGGAAGAGCAATTTTTTTTATGCCTTCATTCACTCAGCTTTGACACAAATTAAAGTCCAGGGGAAAAGACTGTGGAAACAAACCTTAGGGAGAGCAAGGATTGGTCAGGATTGAAATGCCAAATTGCAGGCAGCAGAAATAGCCTGCAGTACTAACCACTGTGCCACCACAGCTGATAGATAGATAGATAGATAGATAGATAGATAGATAGATAGATGATAGATAGATAGTGTTGTGGCCCGTCAGCAACCTGTGCAGCTAGTAGCTGATTCCGACAGCAAGGAGGCTGGTGTGGTGCTGCGTCAGCAGCCTGTGCAGCTGGCACTAGAGTCGGACAATGAGGAGGCTGGAGAAGATGTGGTGCCAGAGGCGGGGATTCAGCCAGGGCCTTCAGAACCTCCAGAAGCTCCCATAAGTGAAGAGGAAGAAGAGGAGCCTCTTCTCGATGCATAGGCGCGCAGAGCTGTCAAAAGGCAGGAGTGGCTCCTCAGGAGGAGGTCTCCTCGAGAGTAATGCTTGGGGCTAATTGGCCACTCCCTTAGCCTATTTAAGGAAGGACGACGACTGAGGCAATTTGCAGGGAACAACTTCATTCAATCTCCTTCGCGTCTTGATCTTAGTTCTCTGCAAATTGCTTCTGGGCTTTCTGCTAATCATAGTAAGATTACGATTATTTATTCTTTGGATTCTTGTAGGCTGTTAAGAAAGTTAATTAACAGCCTTTGTTTGAAAAAGACTGATTTAATTTAGTAAACTAAGGTTTGTACAGACTTTGTGTGTGCTGCGTTCTTTGGGGTCCGTAGCTGGGGCAGGACAGATAGGTGGGTGGGTGGGTGGGTGGATGAGAGAGAGAGAGAGAGAGAGAGAGTAGCAATATCACTTATATGCAGCTTCACAGTGCTTTACAGCCCTCTCTAAATGATTTACAGAGTCAGCATATTGCTCCCAACAATCTGGATCCCTCATTTTACCCACCTTGGAAGGATGAGTCAACCTTAAACTGGTCAGGATTGAACTGCCAAATTGCAGGCAGCTGGTAGGCAGCAGAAATAGCCTGCAGTACTGCATTCTAACCACTGTGCTACTGCAGCCCTTCAGATCCCTGAAGGTCCCCTTATGGGAAGCCTTTGGAGGCGAATCATGCAAGAATGGAAGGCAGTAGCAGGAAGGCAGATCCCACTGGATAGAAAAAATCTTAGCATGAAGAGCAATTGCGTGTGTGTGTGTGTGTGTGTATGTCTTTCCTGTGTTGTGTTCAAGTGGAGGCTGAACAGCCCCCTACCTGGGTGTTTGAATTCAAGTTTCCTAAGCTAAGCAGAGGAGCAAAGGGGTTCCGTTCTTGGCCAGTCCAAATTCATCCAAGGGGTGCCTGGATGTTTTGGGAACTTTGAGGTGCTTTGGCTGGTAACTTTCCATACTCCAGGCAAACGACCTTGAAGTTACCACGAGCTGGTCCCATGATGATCTCCTTGTCTTCAGTGGTCATCCACCTCCCTAGTCCCCACACAAGTATGCATACAGGTTTATTGCTGCCTCCCCTCCCCAGCCCTTTGATGGCAGGATGCCAGCACGGCGCCAAGCCTAAGATGCTGGATGTGATGTCAGTTATACTAGACTTAATGCTTGGTAATAGAGATGAAATGATAGAAGGGGTTGAGGATGCAGGAATTTTGGGGAACATGATCACATGATACTAGAATTCAACATAATGCAGCACAAGTAATCGAACAAAGTCAAATGTGTGTTTTAGACTTTAAGACAGCTGACTTCAACAAACTTAGAAAGACTTTAAGAAGGATTCCATGGGGACTTCTGGTTGATGTTGTGGTGAGAACGGCTGGAAAATATCGGAGCTCTGCTGGGCTCCATGAAATGCAGCTGGCAAGTGCTTGCTGGGAGATCCTACAGGGTTAAGCTGCACTGGAGGGGTGGTGAAGAAAGGAGAGGCGCTTCGTCAATCACAAGGAAACTACAATTTCCTTGTTGATCTGAAGAAAGCTCTCCTGAATGGCAGCAGGGACAATGGCCATTTTTGGTCAGTCACAAGCTAGGACAACTGGGACACTAAGATCTTGTGCTGGAGCGGTGTGTGGCTAGAACAGTGAAACTGGGTGAGAAAATTTCCAACTGTTACCTTAGAGAGTTAACCTAAATTAAAAGTTCCAAAAAATGATATCCAAATGTTAAAAAGGCAATTGGATTTATGGAGAAAAGATTAAAGACTAAAAACTAAAGAGGAAGATTCAAGATTCAAGATTTAGAAGTAAAAGAAAAACCTAAAGGATTAGAAGTTGAAAGATAAAAATCCTGTATATGCAATTATTATATATATTATATATTATTACTGTGAGCACTGTGTGAAAAATATGTTAACCCAGTCATTACACTGTCCACAAAAAAATGTTGATTGTTAAAGAAAAACTGTAAATAAAACATATACAAAAGAAGGAGGAGGAGGAGGAGGTGGAGGAGGAGGAGGAGGATTCCACGGATGGAAATCTTAAAGGGGCAAACACTTGGGAAACTCTGAAAAATGAGATTATAAAAGCCCAATCTCACACAATAGTACCAAGAAGAAAAACAAGAGCCCCAAGATGAAACCAGCAGGGTTGTATAAAAACACTCTGATCAACTGAAAGACCAAAGAAGTCAAGTATAAAAAGCGGAAAGAGGGACACATATAACTAAAACAGAACACCAGCAAATAGCCCAAATCTGTAAGGATGAAGTCAGGAAGCTAAGGCTCAGAAATTGCAACCAACGCCAAAATCAATTTTAAAAGTCTCTTTCATTATGTAAAAAACAAGAAATAATTAGGGAAAGTGCATGTAAAAGATGAAAGAAATGGTAGACATTCATTCTGCAAGACCAGAAACAGATTTCAATAGCATGAAAACCAAATAAACATTTCTTAATGCTAAGAACTGATGCTTTAAGCCTGTCTTTGGCTTTCCTGAAAATATAATAAACATTTCTGAATATGTTTATCTGGATGAAGTTCTTCTTTTAGAAGATATTTGGGAACAAACAAATATTTCAGAGTTACAAGAGCTGGAGAAGAAAAAACAACTTACTTTGGGTGTTGACGTAATATTTATAATACATGTCAAGATTGTGGTTTGCAAGTGCGTCAGTTCAGTTCTTCTCTGGGGTTGTCTTGGGCCAGGTTGAGATCCAGCCCTTCCAAGAACCATTTAACTCAGCCATCAACCATCTGGAGCCTGCAGAGGCTCTTGCCTCCCCTCCTTGCAGACCCAGGGCACCCGGTTAACAGAGGCTGTTGCCTCAGAGGAATCGTTTTATCTACTTTCACAATTTATGCAGCCTTGCAAGTGGAGACCTGGGAGAGTGGATTTCAGGGAGCCAAAGCGCTCTGCAGAGTTGAGAATTTCACCTCCAAAGTCTGGAAATTCACACAGAAAATCACTGCAAGAGCTGCTTAAGAAGACATCGCCCACACAGATGGAAGCTTGAATAACACTTATTCCTCTATCGGGCGATTCCAGGAACAGCCACTTGGTGAGTAGTTAGTATTGAAGAACTCTCTTAGGAGATTCGAAATTCCCAGGATTCTGCACATAAAGCCATAATCTAGTAATGGATATAAAAACTGAAAGTTATGGATGCTACTCCATTTTTTGTAGATTTCTTTTATCCTGCCTTTACTATTTTTATAAAACAAAACCTTCCTTCTGTTTTCTCACAACAACCATCCTGTGAGGAAGGTTGGGGTGAGGCAGAGTGACTGGTGCAAAGTCACCCAGCCAACTTTCATGCCCAAGGTGGGACTAGAACTCACTGTCTCCTGGTTTCTACCTGGTGTCTTCACCACTAGACCAAATTGGCCCTATATTCCCATATATTCTCATGTTATGCCACATTTTCATCAAGAATGCCTTTGAAGGTAGAGAAACAAGCCCTGAGGGCATCTGATTTTCCTCTCTTGTAAGCAGTTTTTTTTTTTTTAAATTAGCTGATCTTCCAATCTGTTTGGTGTTGATAGAATGAAGGGGGGGGTGGAGTATTGCAGGCAGTAAGGAAAAAAACAAGAGTAACCTAACCCATTGGGGCCAAAGTCTCACTGAAATAAAACCAGGTTTCTAGAATGTCACCAAATGTGGGGACCTTACCCAGGAGGGGCACTGCATACTCATTATAAATTATATCTAATACTTGGTTATAATTTTTCCAAAAACTCATATCTATAAATATATTTTATTTTAAACTGATCGTGCATGTCTAGGAATGAAGAAATATTTATATCGAATACTGAATTCACAAAAGAATGCAAATAACCAGCTGTCTGCAAGGAGTATAAATCCCTCCATTCCCCATCATCCACTCAGAGCTGAAGAAGCTTCTTGGATGAGAAACGAAACGTCTTCAAAGGAAAACCAGAAAGTCCAGTTGCCTCTTGAAAAAAACCACCTTTCGGACAACCAAGGTCTGATTGTTGGATTGCTGGATGACTGAGAATCTCCATAGACATTGAATTCGACAAGCAAGTTCTTACAACCAGTGTTACTGGATAAATTTATGAAATTCCAAAATCCTTAGAACAGAGATTAATCAATCTTAAAGAACAATATATCTAAAATCTTTTCTCAATCTTGGCAACTTTAAGATGTCTGGATTTCAACTCCCAAAATTCCCCAGCAGCACACTTTTTTTTAAATTATATTTTTTATTTATAACACAACACAATATAACAAACACAAAACACATAGTATATGTTCCCTTTTTACAACTGTTTTGTAACAGTAATCTTCTAATATTTACATTTCCCCCCCAATTCATCTTATACGAAAGGTTCCTGATGGAGCTTGGGCCATTTCCTGAGACTCTGGCTCACAACTCGACTGAGGACCTGGTGGTCGCCTGGGACAGGGTGGCTACTGGGGCCTTGGACCGCGTTGTGCCTTTGCGGCCTCTGACCCGATGCCGATCTCATCTAGCTCCTTGGTTTTCCGAGGAGCTGAGAGAGATGAAGCGTCGGAAAAGACGCCTGGAGAGCGATTGGAGGACAAACCGATCTGAATCTGACTGAACACAGGTGAGATCTTATATTAAGACCTACCTAGTGGCGATAAGAGCGGTGAAGTCTACTTCTCCGCTCTTATTGCATCTGCAGAGAACCTCCCAGCTGCGCTGTTTAGGGTGACCCGCTCCCTACTTTAGGTGGGGGTACGGGAAGATCCCTTAAAGGGTCGAGCTGAGGATTTTGTACAATTCCTGCATGATAAAGTCGCTCAGATTCGGGAAGGCCTGGACTCCGATTGGGTAGATCCAGGGGAGGAGACGGGGGCAGGTCTTGAGAGCGTTATCTGGGAAGAGTTTGACTCTGTGGCTCCTGAGGACGTGGACAGGATTCTGGGCAAGCTTAACGCTGCCACATGTTTATTGGACCCGTGTCCCTCCTGGTTGGTACTGGCCTCCTGGGAGGTTACATGAGGCTGGCTCCAGGGGATTATAAATGCTTCTCTGAGTGAGGGTGTCTTTCCCGCCGCCTTGAAAGAGGCGGTTGTGAAGCCTCTCCTCAAGAAGCCTTCCCTGGACCCGGCTATATTATCAAATTATCGTCCAGTCTCCAATCTTTGTTTTGTTGCGAAGGTTGTTGAGAGTGTGGTGGCGCGACAACTACCCCGATACCTGCATGAAGTTGTCTATCTGGATCCGTTCCAGTCGGGCTTCAGGTCACGATACAGCACAGAAATGGCATTGGTCGCATTGGTGGATGATCTCTGGAGGGCTCAGGACAGAGGTTGCTTCTCTATCCTGGTCCTATTAGATCTCTCAGCGGCTTTTGATACCATCAACCATGGTATCTTACTGCACCGGCTGGAGGGGTTAGGAATAGGGGGCACCGTGCTTCGGTGGTTCTCCTCCTTCCTCTCTGACTGTTCGCAGTTTGTGTTGGCAGGGGGGCAGAGGTCGACCTCGAGGCACCTTATTTGTGGGGTGCCGCAAGGGTCAGTCCTCTCACCCCTTCTGTTCAACATTTATGTAAAACCGCTAGGCGAGATCATCCGTGGTTTTGAGGTGAGTGTTCATCAGTATGCTGATGACACACAGCTATACATCTCCACCCCAGACCACCCCAATGATGCCCTTGCTGTGATGTCCCGTTGCCTGGAGGCGATGCGGATCTGGATGGGGAGAAACAGGCTCAGACTCAACCCCTCCAAGACCAAGTGGCTGTGGCTTCCGGCGTCCCGGTATAGTCAGCTAGTACCATCACTGACAATAGGGGATGAGATCTTGCTCCCCACAAAGAGGGCCCGCAACTTGGGTGTCTTCCTGGATTCACGGTTATCTTTAGAAGATCATTTGACGGCCGTGGCCAGGGGTGCCTTTTATCAGGTTCGCCTGATCCGCCAGTTGCGTCCCTTTCTGGATCGGGACGCCATGTGCACGGTCACTCATGCCCTAGTTACCTCCCGTATGGACTACTGTAATACTCTCTACATGGGGCTCCCCTTGAAAAGCACCCGGAGGCTCCAACTGGTCCAGAACGTAGCCGCGCGGGTGATTATGGGCGCAGCTCGTTACGCCCATGTAACACCTCTCCTACGCGAGCTGCACTGGCTCCCGGTGGTCTTCCGGGTGCGATTCAAGGTGTTAGTTATTACCTTTAAAGCGCTCCATGGCTTAGGACCTGGGTACCTACGAGACCGTCTTTTGCCACCAATAGCCTCCCACCGACCAGTTCGTTCTCACAGGGAGGGACTACTCAGGGTACCGTCAGTCAAATTATGTCAACTGGCGACTTCCAGGGGGAGGGCCTTCTCTGTGGGGGCTCCAACCCTTTGGAATGAACTGCCCCCGGAGATATGGAATATCCCTGATCTCCGTGCTTTCCGCCGTGCCCTCAAGACCCTGATGTTCCAACAGGCGGGGCTAAACATACGAACATGTGAATGATTTTTTAAATGTGATCTAATTCTGGGTTTTATTTAATTGACCAAACTAAGTAATAATTTTAATTAGCAATTTTATGATGTTTGTGTGTCTATATTTTTCTTGACTGTACACCGCCTTGAGTCCTAAGGGAGAAAGGCGGTATAGAAATATAATAATAAATAAATAAATAAATAAATAAATAAATACTATTCATTTCCTTCTTGTTCCATTATCTTTTATTTACACTAACAATCATATTAATTTTGTACATTTTATACATTGTCCTATAAACATTTTACATTTATGATTTCTCCCCTTTCATTATTGTTCACTATTTCTAATCTCCAGCCAGTTGTACCATTTGTTCCATATTATGTAGTATTCCGTATTTTCCTTTTCTTTAAGTTCTTTTGTTAATTTGTCCATCTCGGCACACGTTAAATTTTTTTTAATCAATTCTTCCTCTGTCGGTGTATTCTCCCCCCCCTCCCAATTTTGTGCATATGATATTTGTGCGGCCGTTATGATATGTAAAATTAAGTATTTTATTTCTTTAGTATATTTTCTAGTGAATATTCCTAACAAAAATGTCTCTGGTTTCCAATCAATAGGTTGATCTGTTATTTTTTCCAGCCAAGCAGCACACTTGTTTGGAAAATTTTGCAGTTAGCCAACTGCAGTTTGCAGTTAGTGTAGGTTAGCCGTGATGTAGGATTCACTGAGTCTTGCCTGAATCCCTCTTCCCTGAAGATTTCTCATTTTTGTTATATTTTTGTTATATATTTCAAGTATCCGCATCATCAACCGTGCCTTTTTTTCTTTGCTTCCTGATGGCAAACAGGAGAACGTGCCAGCTTCCAACAGCCTTGAAGAAAGAGCTGATGTCACGGCCTACTGGTGGGGGGAGTGGACCAAGTGGGCAGCCTGCACTCGGACGTGTGGTGGAGGAATCCGCTTCCAAGAAAGACACTGCCTGCAACAGAGGTAACCTTGGTGGCTTCATCCATCCATCATGGCTCACTCTAACTATGTTGCAGTCTCTTCCTGAATGTGCGTTTTGGGGTTCAGAGCATGTTTGCATTCAGAAGCAGCTGGAACGATGCTGTATGGGATCTTTGCTGTTGTCCAAGTCAGTTTTTTAACAGAATAACAAGAGTTGGCAGGGACCTTGTAGGTCATCTAGTCCAACCCCCAAGCAGGAGACCCTACACCATTTCTGACAGATGGCAGTCAGTCTCTTCTTGAAAGCTTCCAGGGATGTGTTGTGACCTAGGCCCAAGTAGTTATTACCAAACACAATCAGTCCTAAACAAACATTAAAACAGCTGAGAATTACTTCATTCTCAGCTTAGTCCAAATTAATTCCAAAACAAGTCCTTCAGAAAAAGTCCTTCGGTCTTATCACAAACCTTTATCTTCTTTGGCATCCTGCCAAAGGCTTTTCTTGGCAAAGCCCCACAAAATTCAGAAACAAGAGATCCCAACAAAAAACAAATGTAGCAACATTGCTTTCCTACAAAGAGCCCAAGAGCCATTGCTTCTCTTTTAAACCTTATGGGAGGGGCCAATCATCTCCTGGTTTTAGTCCCGAGTCATCCTTTTTGCTTTAGCTGCTCTTGCCTTCTGGCAGCTCTTCGTATGCAGAGGAACAGGAGGCTCCTCCTGTTCCTCTTCCTCTCTGCTGTCCGCCTCTGGAGACTTCAGAATAGCCCTGGCCCCATCTCTGCCTCCGACGCAGAGCCCTCGTCCGGCCTTCCCCTGACTCCAGGACTGGCCCATTGTCCTCTCCAGCTTCCTCACTGTCCAACTCTGCTGCCAGCTCCGCAGGCTGCTGATGGACCACAACACGATGAAGCGACCACAACTTCTGAAGGCAACTTCTGTTCCATGGGTGGATTGTTCTCACTGTCAGAAAATTTCTCCTTATTTCCAGGTTGAACCTCTCCTTGTTCAGTTTCCATCCATTATTCCTTGTCCGGCCTTTGGGTGCCTTGGAAAACAACTTGAGCCCTTCCTCTCTGTGGCAGCCCCTCAAGTATTGGAACTAATTGCTTTGGGTCCACACCACCAACCATCTGGGTGACCATGCCCTCTAAAACTCCTGGCTGCACAAATATGCTGGTCATGGGCAGCCTGCCCCATAGCCAGAATGGGCAAGTAAAGAGAAATAGGAAAAGGAGGGGACCAAATCAAAAACTCAGGCCATGCTAATGAGAGCAAGTAAACAGATGAGATTTTCTAAAACTGAATGGTTAACGATAGTGAATCACTTGGTTTAGGTTTAAGGAAATCATTGCCAGAAACCATTGCCAGAAAGTCAGGCTTTGGCTTGTCCAGGAAATGCCCACCAGGTCTACTGCCTGAAAATCATCCTGCTTTCCAGCCCTTGGCTTCTGCTCCCACACCAAATAGGAATGGAACAAGACTGCTTGCGGCTAGGATCTGATCATGGATCTTAGCAATAGCAATAGCACTTAGACTTACAGTATATACCGTTTTACAGTGCTTTACAGCCCTCTCTGAGCGGTCTTCTCATGAATGAGGGTGCAAACCTGGCGTGTCTCACCAAAGCCTGACTGGGCCTCTCAGAAACCTGCCATCCCAGATTTGGGATCCTGGTTAAAGTATTTTATTTTCATTATTTTAATTTTTTATTTTATTTACGGGACTTATATGGTCACCTATCTCATACAGTGACTCTAGCCAGCTCATAACATAAAACTTAGTTAAAAACATATCCTCGCTCCCCCCCCCCCAAAGGCACCAGGCCAAAACATCATTACTGCTCAACCCTCCCATCCTAGTTGGTGTTTGGAGGAAGAGCCCACCAGAAGGCTCGCGCACAAATGACCTCAACCCATTTCAATCCAGTTTCATGCGGGATTGAGGATCTCATCCCCCACGGCATCCTTCTGAGTTCGTCAGGTGCTGGCCTCTGTAAGTGCTGGCCTCTGTACAGGTGTAGCCTATATTTCTACCTGCCCTGGGGCCTGGTTCCTTGAGGGACAGCTTGTCTCCCATAGGGTCCACCAGCTGATTCAGCCTGGCAGGGGTGGTATGTCTCAGCCTCCTCTGGTTGAGAGCCTGTCTGTGGGGCAGGGCCTCCCTCTGGAACATGGCCCAGATGCCCTGCTGGCCTTTGGGAGCACTGGGTCTCCCCCTGGCTTAGGCTTAGGGGTGAGCGGAAGCCCTCTTTGGATTGTGTGGCCTCGGTTTTTCATTCCTGCCTGATTTTCATCATCCTTCTCATCTTTTTCTCTTTGTTTTGACCTGTTGCTGTAGAGGAGCAGCAGAAGAGCTAAAAGTCTAATGCTCTTAGTGATGAGCCTTTGGGAGTCAGGTGGAAAATAAATTTAAAAACATAAAAAGGATCAGACTCTTTTTCCATTTATGGGCTGCAGAAGAAGAAATTCTGAAAAGAAAACATTAATTTGGCCTCTGTTGTAGTTATTAATACATTTGTGGTGTTTCTTCCTGAATAGAGCAATTTAGATAACAGTGCTGCATCTTAGCTATTTAAGAATGAGAGGGCTGGGGGCTTTCCTGCAGGACCCTGAGATTCTCATACAGAGAAAGCCCCAACTTACTGGGGCCATACTTGCAGGATTAAAATAAGGCATCTTCTCTAACCAGCAATTAGACTGAAAAACACTTTAACAGGAATGTGCTTTTAGTCCTGAAATAGTTGTATGTAACTGCTAGAAGTGATAAAAATGGGAGATGAGCCCAATGCATTTGTTGCAGACAGCGTGAGAATTGTTACTGCTGTCCTTCTTTATTTAAAATGATTTAACAAAAATTGAAAATCATACCATCTGTCCTTTTATATTTAGAAGGAAGATGGTGACAGGATTTCTTAATAAAACCTGCAATGGGATGTCCAAAAGATACCAGCTGTGTGAAGTGCAGGTAAGAGAGTTGGTGGGGGGGAGGCCTCAAGTGGGATCTGCCTGGAATAAGGAAGAAACTTGGCCGGCAAAAGTTCCATCATTGAGAGTAAAGTCGATCCTCAATTTATGACAACCATTGGGGCTGAAATGCCTGTCATTAAGTGATGGAGTCCTTAAGTGGGGCATTTCTAATTTTATGACCTTTTTTGCTGCTGTTGTTAAGCAAGTTGCCACAGTTGTTAAGCAAGTCATGCTGTTATTAAGTGAATCTGGCTTCCCCCATTGACTTTGCCTGTTAGGAGACCCCTGGGAAGGTTGCAGGTGGCGATCATATGACCCCACGATGCTGCTTCAGTCTGATCCCTCAGGGAAGTGAAACTCTTGACTCCATTTGGTTGAAGTGAAAAGGCTGATTGCAGTAAAGTCAAGCGGAATCTAAAATTCCCGTGTGCTTACAAAGAACTAAACCCATTTCCCCTAGTCACCCTTGTGGTCCGCCCATGTGTAGCCGATCCTGCACCACTGTTTTGGGAAACTCTGAGGTGTTTGTGCTGGTGAAATTCCACTCTGAGAGTAGATGGCCTTGAAGATGCCAGAACTAGCACGAACTGGATTCCAAATGGTTCTGTTCTTTCTCACATATCTATTCCCCCCTCCCAATTCCCCTCCATAAAGGTATACATGTTTATTGCCCATTTGTCATCCCCCTCCCCTTTCCTAATTGATGGCAGAATGCCAGCAAGGCGCCAAGTCAAAGGTGGTGGAACTGACAGTCACTATTTTCTGCTCTGTTGTAACTTTGGTTGTTAAATGAATGGTCATTTATCATATGTCAAAGATTACCTGTACTAACACTTCTCTATTTAGAGATTTTGTTTGGCTTCCTACTGGAAGGTATGGACTCTCTGAAGCTGCAGAACACCAAGCTGAGAAACATCGTGCATCCCCACTTTAATTGTGATGCCCAAGCTTGGTTTTGAAGGCAAGCGGGCAGCTTGAGGAGCTGTCAGGGCAGGGGCTGTCCGGGCCTCACCCGGGCTTTTCTTCCTTCCAGCAGTGTCCTCCAAGTGGAAGGAGCTTCCGGGAGGAGCAGTGCTCCTCCTTCAACTCCAGGGTCTACAATGGACGCACCTTCCAGTGGAAACCTTTGTATCCAGGTAAGCAAGTGGCAGTCTTTGGTCTTCGCAGCATAAAGCAATGTTGAAAGTTTAAAATGAACTAGGCTCTTTCCTGCTCTAGGAAAAAGGAAAATCTCTGCAAAATGCCTTGTGTTTTATCATCTTGTTGATTTATTTTAAAGATTTATATTGCTACCCATTTTGTAAAATACCACTGACTAGCTCACAACAACAGCAAAATAGTAAGACGAAACAGGCACCTAACCTCATATTTCCCTCCATTCTTCTTTGGAAGCCCTGGCTCCAACCTGCTGTCCCAGCCCCTGGTGGGAAAGGTGCTTTCAGGAAGCTGAAGTGGGCGGGCCCTGCCTGTTCTCCAGGGAAAGAGCCTTCACAGGATAGTGGTGGCTAAGGAGAATAGGGCTTTCTTGGGACCTTAGATGGGAATGTTTAAGGGAAGGGAGTGGAGCAGGCCCACCCCATCCAATCTGGAGGAATTGCCATTGTCCTCAGGGAGGTCTGCAGGGGGTCTGCAAATAAGCTGGCTCCATGCCATTCATTGATAACCAACACCTTGAATTGCACCTGGAAAAAATCTCACACAGCAGTGATGCCACATGGGCAAACCAAGGGGTGCCCAGCAACTGAACCAGCTGCCACCTTCTGAACTAGTTGTAATTTCTGGGAGGTCTTCAAGGCCTCCCAGAAGGGGGAACACATTGTAATAGTCCAGCCAAGAAGTGACATGTAAGTGTTATGTAAATAGGTTTGTTTGGCGGGCAGTTTGAATTAACTGACCCTCAGCTGATTGGCTGACCACCACAGCTGCAAGGTATATAAAGGGAGCTGTTTCCCTAGGTCAGTCGCTGGGTTCTCACCCTAATAAACAGAGCTGTTGTCACTCACTGCCTGGCTTGCTGCGTCCTCATTCACCCAACTTAACATTGGTGACGAAGGTGGCATTTTGAGGCCAGCAGCCAAGGAAAGAGCTGAAGCCACAACCAAAAAGAGCTGAAATCACGTTCCGAGAGAGAAGCGGAACAACCGACCACAGAATCCAGCCAGGCAAGCGAGCGGAACACAGGAGAATCGCGAAGGATGTCTGCCTACACCCCGCCAGCACCTTTTAACCCCAAGGAGGAAAAGTGGGGGTCCTACATGTCCCGGTTCGAGTGCTTCATGGTGGCCAATGACCTGCAGGGACTACCGGACGTAAGGAAGAAGGCCCTGTTCCTGAGCCACTGCGGACCACAAGTGTTCGACACAGCTGAAGCCCTAGCGGAGCCAAATTCGGTCCACACCATATCATGGTCAACGCTACAGACCCTGCTGAAAGACCACTATGCCCCAACGCCTTCCAAATACGTCCAACGCTATGAGTTCCAGCAGAGGATACAGCAGGACGGCGAGTCGATCAGTGAGTACGTCGCTGCCCTGCGTAAGGCCGCAAACCAGTGCGAATACCGAGACCTAGATGAGATGCTCCTAGAGCAACTAATCTGCGGAGTGAGAGACGGCCGGCTACAATGGAGGCTGCTTGCGAGATCGAACCTGACCCTGCGCATCGCCCTAGATGAGGCAAGAGCTCAAGAGTCATCCGTGAAGGCCGCCGAAAGACTGCAGGGGACCTTCCATGGCCAGACAGTGCAGAGGTCGGCGACCGTACACCGTGAGGCCGCGAGCACCGAGAGTGAAGGGGAGTCCGAGGAAGAAGTCTACCACACCGAGCAGTCCAGGCCGGACCAATGGGGACCCAGAGACGACTGCACCAGCTGTGGAGGCCCACACCCCCGGCAGAACTGCAAGTTCCGGGACGCGATCTGCCGGTTCTGCGAGAAAAAGGGGCACATCGCTCGAGTCTGCAGAGCCAAGCAAGCGAAGGGCCACAAGCTACGTGGCCTAACCAGCCAATCCAAAAGGGCACTGCGCCAGAGATCCAATAAAGATGGCGGAAACCGGAAGGGCGCAAAAACCGAAGACATCGAGGCCTACACCATCCGCATTGGCCAGACCTGCACATCACCCGGCGAGAAGACCTACATCGCAGTCGAGATCGAGGGTCGTGAGTGCCAGATGGAGATCGACACAGGATCCCCCATATCCATCATGTCGTGGGCCAATCTCAAGAAAGCCATCCCCAGCGCACACAAGCGGGAGCTCCAACCACAGCAACGCTGGCTTAAGGACTACCAAGGGAACCGCATCCCAGTCGAGGGAATAGGCGAGTTCCAAGTACGATACGGGGAGATCAGTGAGAGGCTCCCTCTCACCATCGTCAGCGGCAAGCTCCCCAGCCTCCTGGGCATGGACTGGTTTTGAGCCCTGGGCATGGGATTCACCGGAGTGAGGAACATCCAGAGCACCCTGAGGGACGACCTGATGCAAGAGTTCCAGGACGTGTTCGACGAAAGGCTTGGCAAGTATGTGGGGACCCCTATTTCATTCAACCTCAACCCCAACGTTGCCCCAATCCATTTAAAGCCTGGGAGGCTGCCATTCGCCCTAAAGCCCAAAATAGACATTGAATTGGACAAGCTAATAAAGCAAGGGGTGCTCGTGCCAGTCGACCACGCCAAATGGGAGACCCTGATTGTGACACCCGTGAAACCGGATGGGTCAGTGCGCACATGCGCCAATTATAAATGCACAATTAATAAGGCCCTGCAACAGAGCGCTTATCCAGTCCCAATTGTACACCACCTCCTGCATTCATTGGGCCCCAGCAAGATCTTCGCCAAACTAGATCTTGCGCAGGCGTACCAGCAGCTACCGGTAGATGGCGCTACCGCGGAAGCACAGACTATCGTAACACATAGAGGTGCTTTCAAGTGCACGCGCCTACAATTTGGAGTCAGCATAGCCCCTGGACTTTTTCAAAGTATGATGGAACGGCTACTGCAAGGAATCCCCGGGGTAGTCCCCTATTTCGATGATGTACTCATCACGGCGGAAGACGAGCAACAACTGGGGGGGGGAGGCTGAGAATGGTGTTAGAAAAATTCAGAAAGGCTGGACTCCGGGTCAAACGCAACAAATGCATGATCGCTGTCCCCTCCGTAGAGTGTTTGCTATGGGGCAAATGGGTTGTTGTTCCCTTGTGCCTAAGGGAAAAGGTCTTAACACTGTTGCATGAGGGGCACCTGGGAATTGTACGGATGAAAGGACTAGCCAGGAGCTACATCTGGTGGCCCAACATGGACGCAGACATTACCAAGTGGGTGGGGAGGTGTCAGCCCTGCCAAGAGTCTAGGCCAGATCCACCAACGGCACCGGTGAGGGAGTGGGAAAGACCCAAGGGACCCTGGTCCAGAATCCACATAGATTTCGCGGGGCCGTTTCACGGGCAGACATTCATGGTCGTAGTAGATGCCTTTTCCAAGTGGCTGGAAATTAAGCTCATGAAGGCCACTACCACCGACGCAGTTATTAGGGAACTGAGGCAGTTATTCGCTACACATGGGTTACCGGACATCTTAGTGTCAGATAATGGGCCCCAGTTCACGGCCACACAGTTTGAAGGGTATTTAGCGGAGTTGGGGGTCAGACACGTCCTCTCGGCCCCGTTCCATCCGGCTAGTAATGGACAGGCTGAGAGATTCGTAAGAACGGCCAAAGAGGCCCTCTCACGCCTAGGCCCCGGAGACTGGCAGGAAAGGATAGATTGTTTCCTAACAGCCCAGCATTCCACACCTTGCACAGCCACAGGCCAAAGCCCGGCAGAACTACTCATGGGGAGGAAGCTCCGAGGAGTACTGGATAGGCTAAATCCCAATTACTCCCCCGAGGTCTTCAAGGGGGGGGGAGAGGAAACTCAGGGAGTTCATCATAGGGACTCCAGTCCACGCCAGAAACTACGGGAAGGGCCCACTCTGGGAAGCAGGGACAATCATGGAGATTACGGGGCCCAAATTGTACAGGGTAGACATGGGGCATGGGAGAGTTTGGCGCAGGCACATAGACCAATTGCGAAGGCGAATCGCAACAGACGCCGAGGAAAACTTCAACGAACCGCTCCCTGACTACCAGCCAGAGCAACAAACTAAGTCAAGCCCGAGTGCAGCAGAGGACTTAGCTGACGATCCTGGCGTCCGGAGCCATCCCAGCAAGGAGTTCCCGCCAGCCGAAGAAGTCGCTGCCCACGAGGAGATCTCGGAGGTTCCATTGGCGGAGCAGGGAGAAACAGGGAGTCCCTCCGACCTGCTTGACGCCGCCCCTCCGACTGAACTGCGCAGGTCGACCAGGCTACGTACACGCCCTGGTCACCTGAAAGACTTTGTATGCAAATAACACCCAAAGTGACTTCTGGGAGGGGAGGAGTGTTATGTAAATAGGTTTGTTTGGTGGGCAGTTTGAATTAACTGACCCTCAGCTGATTGGCTGACCACCACAGCTGCAAGGTATATAAAGGGAGCTGTTTCCCTAGGTCAGTCGCTGGGTTCTCACCCTAATAAACAGAGCTGTTGTCACTCACTGCCTGGCTTGCTGCGTCCTCATTCACCCAACTTAACAGTAAGAGTCCATGAGGAAGGCTTCCCAGGGCAGGAACAGGTCAAGTCAACACATGGGATGTGTCTGTACTGAGGCATCAGTCATAGTTACCACCAGGGGTGAAATCCAGCAGATTCTGACAGGTTCTAGAGAACTGGTAGCGGAAATTTTGAGTAGTTCGGAGAACCGGCAAATACCACCTCTGGCTGCCCCCAGAGTGGGCTTGGAATGGAGATTTTGCAATATCCTTCCCCCAGGAGTGGGAAGGGAATGGAGATTTTTCAGTATCCTTTCCCTGGAGTGGGGTGGGAATTGAGATTTTGCAGTATCCTTCTCCTGCCATGCCCACCAAGCCATGCATATCAAGCCACACCCACAGAACCAGTAGTAAAAAAAATTTGGATTTCACCACTGGATGCTACCTTAAAAAGAAGCAGCAAGAGACCCAGCCCTGCAACACCCCACATTAATCTAGGAGCCCAGGGCTAGACCTGTACCATACACCAGCCCTGCCTGGAACTGGACGCCCCCCCCCCTCCGAAAGGAGGAGAACCCTTGCAAAGCAGTTCCTGACCTCACAGCTGGTCAAGAAGGTTATGATGGTGAATGATACCAGTGGTGGGTTCCTCCTAGTTCTGCCCGGTTCCGTCGAGCTTGTAGCGGTGACGATATGATGTCACCGAACTGGTTCTGCCCCCCCCCGCACCCTCCCCCGCATTATTCTTACCTTTTATTTGGACCCACCCCCAATCTATTGCTGCCTCCTGAGTCCCAGCTGATGGCTAGAGGGAAAAAACCTATTTAAACTCTTGCCGTGGGGCTTCAAAGAGCCGCCCTACAGCTAATCAGTGTTAAAAGAAAACAAATGAGTAGACCGGTGCCTGCAAAAATACATGAGTAGATCAGTGCCTGCAAAAATAAATGGGTAGATTGGTACAGCTCTGCAAGCAGTTAAAAGCCTGGTAGACCAGTACCTCTGCTAAATCCTAAATAATTGTCACATGACCATCAAGCCATGCCCACAAAATAAGCCACACCCACAAAACCAGTAATAAAAAAATTTAGAACCCACCCCTGAATGATACTGAAAACTGCAGAGAGATCCCAAAGTCAGCATTCCGAGTAATGCATCCAAAGAAATCAACTCCAAGGCAGGAATGTTCCTCACAGCAGTGGTCACCAATCTTTTGGACCTCAGGAACCACTAAATTCATAATTAAATCCTGCAGACCACTAATATGATCTGCCTAATGACTGGCTGGGTGGGCATGGCTAACTTGATGTCACTCACATTGAGGGGCGCCTCGCCAGCCTCTACTCACCCCTCCCCTGTCAGCCACTTCTCGCCTCCCCGCCTGGGCTCCTTAGGGCCCCAATAGGAAGCAGTGGTTGGAGCTAAGCAGCCACCATGAGAAAGAGTTGGCAAAACAGCTGGCTCAGTTCAAATTGGATCTGACCAAGAAGGAGGCTTAGCAGAAGCACCTCACTGAGGACTAGGAGCATAGGCTTTCCAAGCATAGGGAAGACCTGCAGGAGTGCAAAGCCAGGTCCCAGTGCCTGGAGGCTCAGCGGGCTGAGATGGTCAGTCAGTTCCAGGCCATGATGCAGTCCCACTGGAACAAGGCCCTCTGGTTCTTCTCCACCAGCAGCACTTCCCTCCAGCCTTCGCCCAAAGCCCTGCACCAGGAGGCTGAAGCAGACCCCAAATCAAAATTTCTTCTCCCCTCTAACCCACACAAAAAGACCCTGAAGGGGGAGACTCTCTGCAGCAACACAAACGTTCATTGCACATATCCCGGCCAGGGGCTGTAATTTGAGGACCTCTGATTTAGTGCAATATAAAAAATGCAAATAATTTTTCTGGGGACCACCAAAATTTTCTCACGGACCACCAGTGGTCCATGGGCCACCAGTTGGTGACCGCTGCCTCAGAGAACATGTTTATTGGACACATCATATCAGCACAACTCTAAAAGTTTCCCGTGGTTACTATGTAATTAAAAGAGCTAATGTTTCCCTCCCCAGGTGTCACAGGTCACATTGTCCAATCAAAGCAGTTTATTTATTATTTATTTATTATTCGAATTTCTATACCGCCCTTCTCCTTTCGGACTCAGGGCGGTGAACAGCCAAAATAAAAACATTTATACATAAATACGATTAAAAATAGATTTAAAATAATTAAATTTGGCCCATAGTTCAAAATTTATCAATTTAAAATCCATATCAAAAATTTAAAACCAATCATAAAATCAAGAGAGACCGGCTAATTGAAAGAGATGAGTTTTTAGGGCCCGACGAAAGGTCCGGAGGTCGGAGATCACTCGTATCTCTGGGGGTAGATTGTTCCAAAGGGTAGGTGCCACCACAGAGAAGGCTCTCCTCCTGGGGGTCGCCAGCCGGCATTGTCTAGCCGACGGCACCCTGAGGAGGCCCTCTCTGTGGGAGCGAACTGGCCGGTGGGAGGCTATTGGTGGCAGAAGGTGGTCCTGTAAGTACCCTGGCCCTAAGCCATGGAGCGCTTTAAAGGTGATCACCAACACCTTGAAGCACACCCGGAAGTCCACCGGAAGCCAATGCAGCTCGCGCAGGAGAGGAGTCACATGGGAGCGCCCAGTCGCTCCCATAATCCCCCGCGCGGCCGCATTCTGCACCAGTTGGAGCCTCCGGGTGTACCCCAAGGGGAGCCCCATGTAGAGAGCATTACAATAGTCCAGATGAGAAGTGACGAGTGTTTGAGTGACTGTGCGTAGGGAGTCCCGATCCAGAAAGGGGCGCAACTGGCGTATCAGGCGAACCTGATAAAAAGCCCCCCTGGCCACGGCCGTCATATGCCCTTCTAAGGACAGCCGTGCATCCAGGAGGACGCCCAAGTTGCGGGCCCTTTCCGTGGGGGCCAATGATTCACCCCCAATAACCAGCGATGGCGTCAGCTGGCTATACCAGGACGCCGGCAGCCACAGCCACTCGGTCTTGGAAGGGTTGAGTCGAAGCCTGTTTCTCCCCATCCAGACCCGCACGGCCTCCAGGCACTGGGACATCACTTCCAAGGCATCGTTGGGATGTTCTGGGGTGGAGATGTACAGCTGAGTATCATCAGCGTACTGATGGAACTCCACCCCAAAACCACGGATGATCTCACCCAGCGGCTTCACATAAATGTTGAACAGGAGGGGCGAGAGGACCGACCCTTGTGGCACCCCACAAACAAGGCGCCTCGGGGTCGACCGCTGCCCCCCTGTCAACACGGATTGCGACCGGTCAGAGAGATAGGAGGAGAACCACCGCAAAACGGTGCCCCCCACTCCCAGTCCCTCCAGCCCGCGCAACATGATACCATGGTCGATGGTATCAAAAGCCGCTGAGAGGTCTAACAAGACCAGGATAGAGGAGTAACCCCTATCCCGAGCCCTCCAGAGATCATCCACCAACGCGACCAATGCCGTTTCCGTGCTGTACCCAGGTCTGAAACCGGACTGGAGCGGATCGAAATAGACAGCTTCATCCAGGTACTGTGGAAGCTGTCGCGCCACCACACTCTCAACAACCTTCGCAATAAAGCGAAGGTTGGAGACTGGACGATAGTTAGCCAAAACAGCCGGATCCAGGGATGGCTTCTTGAGGAGAGGCCTCACCACCGCCTCTTTCAAGGTGGCCGGCAGGACACCCTCACTCAAAGAAGCGTTGATAATTCCCTGGAGCCAGCCTCGTGTAACCTCCCGGGAAGCCAGCACCAACCAGGAGGGACACGGGTCCAATAAACATGTGGTGGCGTTCAGCCGTCCCAAGATCCTGTCCACGTCCTCGGGAGCCACAGGATCGAACTCCTCCCAGATAACATTCTCAAGGCCTGCCTCAGTCATCTCATCTGAACTAACCCAGTCAGTGGCCAAGTTTTCCCGAATCTGAGTTATTTTATCATCCAGATACTGTACAAAATCCTCAGCTCGGCCCTGCAAGGGGTCCTCCCGCGCTCCCAGATGGAGAAGGGAGCGGGTCACCCTGAACAGGGCGGCTGGGCAGTTATCTGATGACGCGATAAGAGCGGCAAAATAGCTAGATTTCGCCGCTTTTATCGCCACTAGGTAGGTCTTAATATGAGACCTTACCAGTGTCAAGTCGGATTCGTAACGACTGGCCCTCCAACCGCTCTCTAGGCGTCTTTTCCGGCGCTTCATCTCTCTCAGCTCCTTGGAGAACCAAGGAGCTAAGTGAGTTCGGTGCCGGGTCAGAGGCTGCAAAGGCACGACCCGGTCCAAAGCCCCGGCAGCCGCACTATCCCAGGCAGCCACCAGGTCATCAGCCGAGTCGTGAGCTAGAGTTTCAGGAAATGGCCCAAGCTCCATCTGGAACCTATCAGGATCCATCAGGCGCCTGGGGCGGAACCACCTGGTCGGCTCCGCCTCCCTGCGACGGGGTGCGGCGGTCAGAAAGTCAAGTCGAAGGAGCAAGTGGTCAGACCATGACAAGGGTTCAGTATCTATATCCCCTATATCAAGGCCACTCAACCACTGACCAGAGACAAGAACTAAGTCCAGAGTGTGTCCCCCCATGTGAGTAGGGCCGTGAATTACTTGGGTCAGGTCCATGGCCATCATGGAAGCCATGAACTCCCGAGCTACCTCAGAAGTTTCACCAATGGATGGCAAGTTGAAATCCCCCATGACCAGAAGTCTGGGGGTATCAGCCGCCACCTCGGCTATAACATTGAGGAGTTCAGGCAGGGTCGTCGCCACGTGGCAGGGAGCCAGGTACGTGATCAACAGACCCATCTGCACCCCACGACCCCACTTCACGAAAAGGGACTCACATCCGGCTATCTGAGGCACAGTGGTCTCCCTCGGATCAAGACCCTCTCTTATAATGACCGCCACCCCCCCGCCCCTGCCCTGAGCTCTCGGCTGATGAAATGCACGGAAGCCTGATGGGCACATCTCCATGAGGGGAACCCCCCCCTCATGGCCCAACCAGGTCTCCGTAATACCTGCCAGGTCCGCTCCCCCCTCCTGAATAAGATCACAAATGAGGGGGGCTTTATTTACTACGGACCTGGCATTACACAACATCAGCTGGAAACTCGGGCCCTGAGACTCTAAGCAGCCTGAGGAACGGGAAGAGCTAAGGGGACCGGGGCACGCAATCGCTCAGAGATAGCGAGCACGTGCCCCCACCACATGATGCGGCCCCCTGCTCCCGCCATACCTGCCCCTCCCACTCAGCGTATTGATGGAAAAGCCCTCAATAGAGGGCATTCTAACAGTCCCCTTTCCCCCAGAGTCCGTACCCCCTATAGCACCATTAACAGCCAGACTGGCCTCCCTCCCCACCCCCCTCCCCAAACCCCTTAAAAATTTACACAAAGACAATTTTAAAAAACCCCTCAGCCCCCTCTTTGCGGCATGCCACCTCTCGGGATTCCAAAATCCGTCATCGAGGTAGGCCCTCGATAACGTGGGGGGCCAAGCCTGCGAGAGGGGGGAATCTCGCAGACCAAGAAGCTCCGCTGCTTCTTGACAGGCTCCCTCAACCTCTCCTGCCTCCTCCTACTGCCACCTGTTGAGATGACCTTGGTTCCCATGGGAGAGCTCTTTATTTTGTCTATGAGACGGTTTAGCTATTCCCCCCCTCATCCTCACCCCATAGTGCGCGGCAACTATAAACCAGCACAAGATGGCTTCAGCCAGGTTTGATTCAGAGTTGACATCCAGAGGGCCAGAATCCTGGAATCACCCAAGCCCTCCAGAGATCATTCCCAAGGGCAAGGAAGGCAGTCTTAAATGGTAGCCTGGGCTGAATTCCAACTGCAGGGGCCCCAAATAATCCACCTCATTGAGGGCTTCCTGGAGTTGAAAGTTAACCACTCTCTTCCTCACCCTAACCTGGACAGGAAATAGTGGGGACTCAGTTGAATCCCCACTATATTGGGGATTGTCCAATATAGTCAGGTCCAAATATGGTTTTTGAGCAGGAGGTGAAATCCCCACCCCCTTCAAGGCAGGCACAACTACTCCTTCCTGCAAAAAGACATTAACCACCACTTGGACCCAACTAGAGGATCCTCCTGGGACACCTTGACCAATCGGAGGGCATGGGTCCGGCACATAGGTGACTGAGGCCACAGTCCTGTAAGGGTATGTGGGAAAGACCTTGGGAGACGTGGTGAAGAGAGGCTGCCTAGAAAACAGGCTGCATAGCCTGCAGCTGGAGAGGCCAAAGGGTCAGAAGAGACCCTCCTTTAGTTGCTCAGACTGTAAAGGAGACAGCAGAAGTATTGTACTTTCAGGCATTCACGGTTCTGTTTATGTAGCTTTAAAATAAACTAGAATTAGCTCATCTGGCTGTTTCTTGTCTGGTCTGCCTGGCGAGGCTGACAGGATTGACTGAGGCAAACTCCTCCTACATACATTTTCCATGTATGGAAGGAGGTTTTATAACACTGTCTGAGGTTTTTTTTAAAAATTGCATTGATAATTGCCATGACTATTTAGCATCTCCATTTAGCATCTCCTCCCTTCAGATGACTATGTCCACATCTCCAGCAAGCCCTGTGATCTCCACTGCACCACCACCGATGGGCAGAGGCAACTGATGGTCCTGGCCCGGGACGGCACCTCCTGCAAATCCTCTTCATTCCGAGGGGTGTGCGTGTCTGGAAAATGTGAGGTTGTTAAGCATTTTGGTTACCCTCTTGCCCACAGAATTTTTGTAGCTGTTCCGGCTGCCTCTCAAGGCACTCTTTCTTCTGCTGCTTCTAGCCCATCGGATGCGATGGGGTTCTGTTCTCCCCCCACGCTCTGGATAAATGCGGGGTCTGCCAAGGGAACGGCAGCAGCTGCACTCACGTAACTGGGAGCTACCGGAAGGGAAATGCTCCGCTTGGTAAGGCAGGAGGGGACCTTGGGGACGGCCTTGGCCCTGAGCAAGTTCAGCCTTGGGTAGGGAGGCCAAGCGGTGGGAGGGTCCCATCCCCTCCTTTTGGTGATTCTAGCCATCCCTGGTGATTTGCTTCTTACTCATCCATGCACTGTTCTGCAGGATACTCTTTGGTGACTCACATTCCTGCTGGAGCAACAGATATCCAGGTAGTGGAAAGGAAGAAATCTGCTGATGTTTTGGGTTTGTATTATACCTGGTATAATAACCAATAAAACGTTTATTTCTAGCTATCTCCTTAGGAAGCAAAGTATTTTCATTTTATAACCTAAATCTACCCTGGCTTCATGATCATAACATCTCCAAATTCACCTTGCTTGCTTGCTTAACATTTTTCTTGTTTCTGTGACTTTTTCCCTTTTCTCCTCAAAAAAATAACCTGCCTCCCAACTTCCTCTTGCTAATACTGATCACGATGCCCTGGTAATGATGCAGATTCCCACGATGGGCTGGATAGTTGGGGTGTTATTTCATTCAGGCCTGACCAGTGGCTGTCCCACGGAATAGCATTGCAGAGTCTGAGACCAGGGCAGAAAAGAAAGTGGATGTCATTTCAATAACTCCTACCATACAAATCATGGCCTCTCATTTGGATTTTGCAGCCATTGCAGATGAAAGTGGCTCTTACTTCTTCAATGGGGATTACAGAGTAGACATTCCGCAAAACTTCAATATTGCAGGGACTGTCTTCAAATACAGGAGACCCATGGACATTTTTGAGACTGGCATAGAATATATTGTCGCACAAGGGCCTACCAACCAGGGTTTAAACATCATGGTAAGTTTTGTTTCTTGGAACATATGAATACCTTTCAGTGCATGAATGTCGCCCGTCTTGTTACCAGTATGTAAACATAGAAAATGCATTGTAGAATCATAAAATTGGAAGATACTCTGGAGGTCTTCTAGCCCAAACATCCTGGGCAGGAATCTTCCAACCATTCCAGACAAACGGGGATCCAATTTTTGCTTCCAACCTCCAGTGACAGCAGTTTTAGGAGGAAGGCTGTTCTGCTGTTTAATAGCTTTCACAGTCAGGAAATTTCTCCTTAATTTGAGTTTGGATCCCTCTCTCTGTAAAGCTTCCACAAACCGATTCTTCTCCTACCCTCCTGCATTCCACAGAATAAATCCACCTTTTCTTTCCACAGAGAGTACTTGAGGCATCAGAAGATTGTTATCATGTTTCCCTTTAGCTCTAAAGAAACCTAGTTTCTTTAACTATTCTTCACAGGATTTAATCTACAAGCCTCTCACCATCATTCCTGATCTTTTCTGCACACGTTCCAGAATCATCCTTGAATTGTGGGGACCAGAACTGGGCAGCATAGATGTGGCCATCAATCTCTTCAGAGGGAGGCTGTTCCATGGGGAAGGCATGGCTCCTAGGACTCACCAAATCACCCTTGTTGGCTGAGGAGACCCAAAACATGCTTTTGATACTGAATCTGGTAGAATGGGTGGAAACATGGGGGAGAGACAGTCTGGCGCAGCTTATGATGGCCTAGGTAGTTGACTCATGTCACGCTTGCTAAGGAAACTGAGGGTCACAATTCATAAGGGGCGGAGTTTCAACTTTCCGTTGGGCTGTCTTTAAAAGGCTTCCCTCCTATGGAATAGTCTGCCTTGGTCTCTGGATCCCTCCCCTTTTGTTATTCTTTCAGAGCCTGGGATAAACCTGGCTCTTCAGAAGAGCCCTGGAGGACCAAGAAAGGATGGGGTATTAATTACTATAATTTATTGCTTGGTCTGGTTTTACTCTGTGGCTGTTAGCCACTCACAGTCAGTAGGACAGCAGTGACATATAAACCTGGACAAAACTAAATAATTAGCCCAAAAGCCTTTAGCAGATCTTGCCTTGAGGAGGAGCAGTCCTCAGTGGCTCTTAAGGTACCCCCAGGATCCTAAGGGGGAGCCATTGCAATGTAGACATTCTCCCTGACAAGCTTGTTACCCTAGGTCCCCCAGGGATGAGAGAGACGATTGGCTTTTGGGTCTGGGTCCTCCTCTGCTTGGCAGAATTGGAGCCTTTGAGCTTCTGCCTTGTTAAAAGCTGTCCCCCCCCCTCGCTTTACATAACAAGGGTGTGGCATTTCCCCCCCTTTCCTCCAGGTTTGGAACCAAAATGGTAAAAACCCATCAATCACATACGAATACATCCTGCAGACAAGACCTTATTTGAAAAAGCTGCCGTCAATGTACTACGGCTTCTCGGAATCAGATAGCGAAGAAAAAACGGAGTTCGAAGGAGGATTCCTTTGGGGTCTCGCTCAGCTCAACGCCAGCCTGCTGGCCACCCTCTCCCAAGAAAAGGACCACCTGGAGAAGCTGCTCTTTGGCTGGCAAGGGCGAGGAGATGAACTGAAGCTGAGCACGATGCAGCAGACCAATGAAGTTTACCCCAGGACCCCTCTTGAGTATGGCCCTGCCCTCCCGAGCAAGCCCTCCACAGGTGAGTAACCCACAGCCGAGGGCAGGCTTCTTCTTGTCAAGGTCCTGCCTGGTGGCCACTGAAGCTCTTGCTAGAAAGACCTGCTTCCAGCAAGACCTTCAGGCTGCCCTTTTCATTTCTGTGGGCATAAATTTCAGGGAGCCCTCAAGCTGGATGGCCCTAGAGAAGGGAATCCAAATTACAGCATCCCACACAAACGCCTGTCCAACCTTCACTTGGACAAAGGAACAGGGACTCTCAGAACTTTGGAAACTGTCTGGATTGATGTGGCCAAAAGTATATTTGCCTTCCTTGCCACCATATTGCGCAGCTGGCAATTCATTTTGCTATCCACTACTGTTCCAAGGTTTTCATGAGTATAAGCCAAGGATTTGACTTCTGTTTTCAAGTGAGAAACATTTAACATTGTTCTGTTGCTTTCAATTCATTCCTCAAAGCTATTGTTTCTCAGTTATGACCATTTTGTGTGTGGACTTCCGGAATTTCCCAACTAGCATGAAACACTGCTCTAAGCTATCCAAGTTGTTTTGAGTTCTGTTCTGTCTTCTCCAGTATTAACCCAATCACTAAATTTATATATCTGACAAGTATTCCCTCCACCTCCTTATCCAAAGCATTAATGCTTGACAAGTAGCCCTGAGCCCTGGGCCACCTTGCTGGATGCCTCTGCCCAGTTTGATGAGAAACAATTGATAAGACTCTACAGTTCTTGAGCCATTCATTCAATTATCGTACCATCCAGATCTCATTTAATTTGCTTGCTAGTCAATATGACATCATAACAAGAGTCGGAAGGGACCTTGGAGGTCTTCTCATCCAACCCTCTGCTCAATCAGGAGAACTTATACCATTCTGGACAAATGTCTGTCCAATCTCTTCTTCAAAACCTCCAGTGATGTCGTCCCAACGTCTGAAGGCGAGCCGTTCCATTGATGCGACAAATATTGGAAGACTCTATCATGTCACCCATAGACCTTCTCCTTGCCAGACTGGACATATGCAACCATTCATCATAAGTTTTAGCCTAGGTTAGATTAGGCTCCCTAATCATCTTTGTTGCTCTTCTCTGCACTCTTTCTAGACTCTCAAAATCTTTTTTATATCATGGTAACCAAAACTGGATGCAGAATTCTAAGTTTGGCTCACCAGTGCAGTATAAAGCAATACTATAACTTCTCATGATCGTGATACTATCCTTTTATTGTTGTAAACTAGGACCAAATTGGGTTTTTTGGTAGCTGCAGCACACTGCTAGCTCATATTTAATGGTTGTCCACTAAAGTCCTAGATCCTTCTCACAGCATGCCCTACTAAATGCTTTGGTGAAGTCCAGATCTATGAAAATCATTCCCATCGTCTATTAAGAAAGTTATCAAATTAAAAATGAAGTAAGACTACACTATATAAAGATGGAACCACAGAATGCAATGGAAGGGACCTTGGAGATTAGGAGCTCCCTCCAATCCCCAGTACAGGATCCATTTCTAAAGCATCTTCAATAATATCTGCCAAAATGAATTGAAGCAACAGGGACCACCTCTCCTGACAAGGCACTATGTTCCATTGAATGTCTCTTATCACTTAGAAATTCCTCCTATCTCCAATTGAAATCTGCTTCCTCATAATTTTGCATAATAAGATGTTAAGAGATCAAGAGGTTAAGAGATCTGAAGCCTAACTATATGATGAACGGTTGAGGGAATTAGATATGTCTAACCTAATTAAGAGAAGGATTAGGGATGACATGATCCACCTTTTCACTTTATCAAGATCCTCTTGAATTTTGAACTATCTTTTAAAGTGTTTTTGTTGTTCCTTCATTTGTGACATCTGCTAATATAATCTTGTTTTCTAAGCCCTAATCATTATAAATATGTTGAAGTGCACAGGGCCTAAAACGTAGCTTTGCAATATACCATTTGATATTTCAGCACAACAGAGGTTTTGATGTACTCTCATTGATAATTGTGTTAATTTTCCATTTGGTTATTTGATCTGATTAGATTAGGGGACTGGAGGCTAAAACAGACAATGAACAGGCAGGAACTGGGCATGGCCAGTCTAGTGAAGAGAACGACCAGGGGAGACAGGATAGCATCTTCCAATATTTGAGGGGCTGCTACAGAGAGGAGGGACTCAAGCTATTTTCCAAAGCACCTGAAGGCCAGACAAGGAATAATGGATGAAAACTGAATAAGGAGAGATTCAACTTGGAAATAAGGAGAAATTTCCTGACAGTGAGAACAGTCAACCAATGGAACAGACGTTGCCTTTGGAAGTTTTGGGAGCTTCATCGTTGGAGGCTTTCAAGAAGAGACAGGACTACCATCTGTCAGAAATGGTATAGGGTCTCCTGCTTGGGCAGGGGGTTGGACTAGATGACCTACAATGTCTCTTCCAACCGTTAATATGTTAATCTCACATATGCCTCTTTAGATGGTTTAGAGTAAAATAGATAAAATACATAACAGAAAGATAAAATCATGTGACAGTCAAGCATCTTGGACATGACCATCAACAAAGCCAAGAAGTGGACTCTTTCCACATCTGGCCACAAAATTACATTTCAATGATATTTTGAAGGACCAGCAGGGTCAGATCTAGTCTGGTGTCAGAATAACAGACTGGGAAGGGACCTTGGAGGTCTTCTAGTCAAACCCCCTGATCAAGCAGGAGACTCTAGACCAGTGGTGAAATCTAAATTTCTTTCCTACTGGTTCTGTGGGCGTGGCTTGGTGGGTGTGGCTTGGTGGGGGTCATGTGACGGGGATCAAAAGACAGAAACTAAGAATGTCCTGATGGAGCAGGGTTGGACTAGATGACCTCCAGGTCCCTTTGAGCCCTGGATTATCCTCTGAATCTGCGTCTAGTGCCAGGTTTGTAGTCCTTCCTTCCTCTCCTTTTTCTTTCCTTCCTTCCTTCCTTCCTTCCTTCCTTCCTTCCTTCCTTCCTTCCTTCCTTCTCCCTCCCTCCCTCCCTCCCTCCCTCCCTCCCTCCCTCCTTTCTTTCTTTCTTTCTTTCTTTCTTTCTTTCTTTCTTTCTTTTTCTTTCTTTCTCTCTCTCTCTCTTTCTCTCTCTCTCTTTCAAAAACGCACCCCCCCACCCCCATTTTTTGCCTACATCCCCGTTTTTGGCCTAAGAGCAAAAATGCGCCCCAACCCCCCTGTTTTTTGCCTACACCTCCCATTTCACCCCCCACCCTCCATTTTTGCCTACAAAAAACGCACCCCCACCCCACCCCGTTAAAAAAAGGTTCCAACAATCATGCGCCACAGCTGTGATTGTCAGAGTCTTTTTTTTTTTTACTTTTTAAAGCATTTTTTACTACCTATTCACCCAAGCCGGTAGTTAAAAAATGCCTAAAAAAAGTTCCGACGATCAGCTGAGTGATGTCGGAACTTTTTTTTTACTTTTTAAAGTATTTTTAACTACCAGTTCTGGCATGTACCCCTGCATGTGCAGAGGGTACAAAATATTACTTTCTGGTTAAAACCAGGAAGTAATGACAACCGGGTGGGTGGGCGGAGCCTTGAACCAGGATCGCTACTGGTTCTCCAAACCACCCACCACAATTGCTACCGGATTGGGCGATCCGGTTCGAACTGGGAGCATTTCATCTCTGCTCTAAACCATTTGAGACAACGGGATGATGTTCTAAAGGGCAGTGGCCCTGGCAGAAGAGAGCCTCCTGGGCTCTGCCAGCTGACACTCTTCGCTGATGAGGCCCAGGATATGCCTCTCCTACTAGAGCAGACAGGATGGGTAGAAGCAATAGAAGAGAGACCGTCTAGGCCAGTGGTTCTCAACCTTCCTAGTGCTGCGACCCTTTAATACAGTTCCTCATGTTGTGGTGACCCCCAACCAGGGGTGGGTTCTAATTTTTTTTACTATTGGTTCTGTGGGCGTGGCTTATTTTGTGGGCATGGCTTGGGGGTCATGTGACTGGGTGGGCATGGCTAGCTGGTCATGTGACTGGGTGGCCATGGCTATGTGTATAGGGACTACTCAGAGGGCTGAAAAAAGTCATTTCTGACAGGTCCTCGCACTTTTGACTGGTCCTCACACTTATGACCATCCTCACATTTATGCCCATGCAGCATTCTTAACAACCATGTCACTCATTTCACAACTGCTTCTTTTCACCATGGTGACAAGATAGGGCGTAAAACGTAAAATGTGAGGATAGTCGTAAATTCAAGGACTGGTCAAAAGTGCGAGGACCAGTCAGAGATAACTTTTTCAGTAGTCCATATGCATAAAAGGATACAGCAATAGAGAGGGATGAAGGAAGGGAAATTAGAGTAGGAGTGAGGGTAAGAGAGGGAGGAAGAGAGGAGGAGAAGGAGAAAGGAAGAGGAAGTAGGGAGGAGAAAAAGAGGATGGGGGGAAGAGAAAGTAAGAAGGAAAGAAAAGAAAAAAGAGAGGTGGTAGGTTTGAGGAGAAAGATTGCTGTACAATAAAAAAGATGAGAGGGAAGAAAGCCAACCCCAAGCAAATATAAAGATATTAAGATAAAGAATTAATCGTTAAACTTTAAAGAATAAAAGAGAACAAATATAAATAAATAGCAATAATTAGAAACACATATACAAACATACAATGTATTTTCTTTGAACAGAGTATTTGGCCGGTTCACAAATTTAAACAGTGTTTAGTCATTTCAATTAAATTTACAATTTCTATATTTCCTTTTTGCCATATTTATTCCTCATCTATTTTTTTAAAAAACCAATATTACTTTTTATCCTCTTCTCTAATCTTAATTAAATTCAATTTTTCCCTTCTATTATACCCCTTCCCATTGTCATCTATTTTTATATCCATCCTCACATTGGTTAATTATGTAATATTACAGTTGTTTAATACAAATTCAACATTTTAATATAAATCAATTAGTTATATAACTATCTTTTTTTGTATATTAATCAATATGAACATGAATATTCCAATTATTTCCATGCAATCCAATTTCTTACAAATCAATTAATTATATTTACCAATAATAATAAACCAAATAATTTCCCCCATATATTCCTCCAAACCACAACTTAACCATTTCTGCGTTCAACACAATATACAATTAATAGTATCTCAATTATTACAATTCCCTAGTTAAATAGAGCTTTTTTTCTTTTGTTTTTTAAAATCTTGAACCTCCTCTTTTTCCCTAAATTTCCCATTGTTTGCACCTACTTTTTTTGGTGAGGAAAAAGAACATAAATCTGCCTGCCTAATTTTCCAATGTTGCAGCAAAGCCAACAGCCTGCTTTACTTTCAGTTTCGTTTTTCAGCATAGCTAGGGGGAAAAAAAATCTGCTCCAGCAAGCAGCAGAGCCCTCTGCAAAACAGCTGAGAGCAAATCAGCTGAGAGTCGGGAGCCGATCTAATCAAGGGCTAATTAGCCTATGCTGAAGCTCCGCGGGCCAATAAAATTACAAAAAAACACCGAACCATTTGTTAAATTGCTGGCTTGCCCGCCCCTTGCCCATCACTATTTATTGGCAATAAATAGTGGTGCGGAGGGGCGGGGCAAGCCAGCAATTTAACAAATGCAGAATCCCACCACTGGCTATAGGGCGGCCTTTTGAAGCCCCGCCGCAAGAATTTAAACAGTTTATTTTCCTCTAGCCATGAGCTGGGACTCAGGAGGCAGCAATAGATTGGGAGTGGGTGATCCAACAGAGCAGAGAGTGAGGGTGAGTGAAGGCGTGGGGGGGGGGCGAGAGAGGGCTTTAGTGACCCCTGTGAAATGGCCGTTCGACCTCCAAAGGGGTCGCGACCCCCAGGTTGAGAACCGCTGGTCTAGGCTTAAGCTATGAAAAAACTTTAAAGTTGACAATCAGAACCCTGAATTGTACCCGGGACAAACACACCGGGAGCCAGCGGTGAAATGGTTTGCACCAGTCCGGGCAAACCAGTAGTGATAAAAGCTACCGGTTTGGGCGAACTGGTGGTAAAAAATAAGCTACTGGTTCATCCGAACCGGTATTTCTGACTATTAGCTGTGCCACACGATTTAAATTCACTAGCTTTCTAGCGAATCTAAATCATACGGCACAGCTATTCCCCCCTCGCTGTTCCACTTACCTTCCCAAGCCTCCTTTTTCCATGCAAAGCACACATTTGGCGCATACTGCACATGTGTACGCATATAGCATGTGTTTGGTATGAACTGCGCATGTGCATGCAGTATGTGTTTGGCACACACTGTGCATGCATGCATGCAGCGTGCATTTGGTGCACACTGCATGCATGCACGCAGCGTGCATTTGGCGCACCCCGCACATGCGTGGGCAGCAAACCAGTGGCAAACCAGGGAGGATTTCACCAGTGCCGGAAGCTAATGTAGTTCATGGAGCAGGAGCAGGACCTGAAACTTCCATGTATACCTCAAGCCCAGACTGTGTAGAGTAATCCAAATGGGAGGGGACTACAGCATGAGTGATCAGGAACAGACCCTCCCCGCTTTCTGGGCCAGGAACCGGCACACCTGATGCACAACTGGAAATTGAACACAAAGCCCTCCTAGCCAAAGCTGGGTCCAAGTGGATCCCCAGATTGTGCACCACCCCATCCTGAATCAAAGATGGAAGGTTTCTGGTCAGTCTTGCCTGGTGAGACAAAGCCTCCTGCACCCCGTTCAGGCCTCTACAGTTCTAGCAGCCCTTGGGATTCTGCTTAGTATTTTTTTTATTTTTTATTTTTTTATTTATTTTTATATGCCGCCCTTCTCCGGAGACTCAGGGGGGCTTACAATGCGTTAAGCTCCGTCTGTCATCCAGTCCGTGTCCACAAAAAAGTCATCAGACACAGTGCCCTTTAACAATCGTTTATTCGAGATCAGCAGCAGCACAGCAGGAAGAACAAAACGAACCGGAACACACAGTTTAAGTAAGCGCTGCATGCAACCGCCATGCAGTGCTATTTATATTTTCCCCGGCTCCCAAACCACCATCCGGCAAACTAATTTCAAAATCCCCCCCCCTCCCACATCAGCTGTTGAGTTCTGTGACGCCCGGCGTTGCAGCTCTGACATCACAGGACAGCGCCGGTAGTTCTCGGCCAGCTGCATCACCCCGATCCTCCAGCTGCTGCACAGAGCCGATGCCGCTGTGCCGGGAGGCCAGGTGAGCGCTTTGTCTGGCCCCAGACATCCCAGCGTCCCGGAGATGGCGAGCCCTGGCCAGGGCTCGACAATAACCTTCATACTTTTGTATATTTTATACAAAGTCATCTTATTGCCCCCACAAACCGGGTCCTCATTTTACCCACCTTAGAAAGGATGGAAGGCTAAGTCAACCTTGAGCCTGGTGAGAATTGAACTCGCAGTAATTGCAGGCAGCTGGATGTTAAATGCTGCCTTACGCCACTCAGGCTCTTAGTACTTTTTTAAGCTTGTTGAAATTGGATCTCCTGAATCTGGGGGTGGGGGGTGGGGGGTATGAGCAGTTCTCCTTTCTCTAGGACCCTAAGAAAAGAGAATCGCTTCCTTTCAAGAATCCTACTACTTTCACAGGGGTTGCAATCAGATCTTGTGAGAATCAGTCTCCTTGTTTTTCATCAGCCTCCTACAAAGTAAAAGCCGGCAAGGCCACGGAAAAATACTTTGGGCCCTAGCCATTTTGGCTGAGTTGGTTTTCCAACAGATGTCCAAGTAGTTGAATTTGCCTGTTATTACTGTGTCTTCCTTCCACAAACATTTGGAAATTAATCCAGGAGGACTTTCTCCAGATCATCTGCCTCCTTTAGCAATCTCTAACTCAACCCCAAGAATATGTTCCCCTCCCTTCTATTCCTGCCCAGGTGCTCTGGCCGGTTCCTCAGATTCCTGATCTCAGTGCATTTTCTTCACACCATATTTCCTTCTCTTCTGTCTGACCTCTTCAAAGTGCACCCTTCAGCTCCTGCCTTCCATTTTCCCCCCTGCTTCTCTCCCATATTCTGGGCAGCTCTCTGGAATCCTTGGGTCACATAACATTATCTTTCTCTTTTTACACTCAAGTGGCCATTAGCGAGGGCCTTCATGGCTTATGAGACCCTCCAAATTCCTTATATCTTTGTCGTCTCATTCAGGAAGGGACACAGTATTCTTTGTAAAAAAAAAAGTTGATCCTTTAATCCATTCCATCAATCTACTTGTGCAATATTTCACAAGCATGTTTTCCATCCTGATGGCTACTATTATATACCAAACAACAATCACATTCTTGGCTGGAGCAAATTATGGGCACCTTTTTCAAAGGTGAGAACATGCATGCTTTTCCATGAATTTTGGCATGCTTTATTATCCCCTTACTTTACTTTACTTTATTTGATTTATATACTGCCCTACTCCCGAAGGACTCAGGGCGGTGAACAGCCAAACAGTAAAAATACAAAATTTAAAAACAAAGTAAAATCGAATTAAACAATTTGGCCCAGACAGATTAAAACACCCCAATTATTTAAAAACCAATTAAAATTTGCATAATTAAAAAGAGGGAAAACATTAGGCCAGGCCTGCCTGGTGGAATAAACCTTAGAACAATCTGAAGAGTTTAAATGAAAACATTTCTGCTGTTTGTGTTGTTCCCATACTGTGCAAGAAACAGAGTCCTCTGTCGTTAAATTTTCTTCCAAATCTGGGTCAGTCACATTGAAGTAACTGGGTCAAATTGTGCCATCTCCACAACTCCAGATTCTCTGGACCAAGTAACTCTAGATTATCAAGTTTTTTTTATTTTTACAGCAAAACCATGGGATGTACTGTGTGCATTCAGCATTATCTCTCAACCTCAGAAGTCTCCATCTAGATTATAATTCTAAAAATGGGATTTACACTCCTTACCTCAAGGGTTTTCTGGATTATGTAGGACATTGGGAGCCTGAGCCCAATTGACATTTTCCATTAATTTTTTGAATTTGGCCAATTGTTCACTTCAGTTACCTTTGATATTTCCCCCCTTTTCATTCCAGAATCAAACGCAACTAAAACCAATTATAAGGTAGAAGGAAATAATGGAAGCAAACTGGATTCCCTTCTCCCTTCCCAAGAGTTCCTTTCAGAAAATGCAATCATCCACAGCTTTGGGGATAAGAGATCAGATTCGAAAGAATCCATCTGGAACAGGACCCTGAACAGTATTTTTAATCCCGTGAATCCCATCAACACCTTTGGGCCTGAAATAGACCATCTTTATGTTGACTATGATGACAGTGATGAGCTGCTGGCTTACGCTGCTAATGGCACTTTTATGGAGCTGACCCATGAGGAAGGCAGCAACACATCTTCAGAGATCCAGCTTTCCAATGCTACTATTTCTTCTGCCGGTGCCCAGGGGAACAGAACCCAGAAGATGAGGTAAGGACTTGGGAAGTGAAATTTTGCTCTGATGTTGTTTCTAATGCATTTCAAGATGAAGGCCTGTACAGTAAGTTGGACGGACAGTTATTTAAACAAAAAAAGGTCAGCTGCTTTCCAAAATAACCATGTGTAAAAGGAGGAAGTTGTTGCTTGTTTGCCCCAATAGAAACTCACTCTTCTAAGTAAAGACCTTTTCTGTCCTCAGAGCATCCTTCCCTCCAGAGAGGCAGAAGTCATGGTATGTGAGAATGGCCTTGAAGGAGGGAATGATCAGACAAGCAAGGCAGGAGCCCCAAGTGGTCTAATGGTCAGAGAAAGAAGCTTAGGAAGGGGACACCCCCCCCCAACTGATAGACTTGCATGATTCTATTAATGTAGCTTTACAAAAAGTAGAATTGTCTCATCTAATCGTGTTCCCGGTCTAGCTTACCTGGGAGGTTTGACCTAGGACAGACTTGTTTCCCTTCCATTTTAATACGTATGGGGCATATACTCCTTTTCTCCTGGAAGACAGGGAAAGGACCACGAGACTTCAAAAGTTCTAAACATGGCGATCTGGCAGGAAGATGCTTGCTGAGCCCAGCACAGAAATCTTTGAACTTTACATAATTTCTCTTCTACCCCGTCTTCATTTCATTTTATTTCTCCTTTTTCCTCCCCTTCTTGGAGTACTAACCCTTCCCTCTTCTTTCCTGTTCTGTTCCCAAAAGGAAGGAGACGTATGTAGGTTTGAGTGTGTGCAATTTGTGTATGAAATGATAACCTATATGTGTAGATATTATTGGGAGATTAAATTTACATATGGAATGACTTATTTTATAACTCATTTAATTTGGTCTAAGTCAGAATTGGCAACCATTGATTAACAAGTTTGGAAAATGGAACGTTGCACAGGAGTCTTACGTTTTGTTTTTCTCTTTCTTTGTTCGAAGAGGAACATCTTAAATTTAGGATCGACTTCCTTTTGGTAATTATGGTAATTTTGAAAGTAAATGAAAAATGCAAGAAAACAACCAAGCTCAGAGAGCACTAAGGACCTCTTAAATGAAAAATCTAAGAGCCTGTAGTACAGTGGACTCATAAGAGCCTGTAGTACAGTGGACTAAAGCACTGTTATTAAAATCTGCTGCTTGCAATTACTGCAAGTTCAAATCTCACCAGGCTCAAGGTTGACTCAGCCTTCCATCCTTTCAAAGGTAGGTGAAATGAGGGCCCAGATTGTGGGGGCAATAAGCTGACTTTGTATAAATATACAAAAGTATGAAGGCTATTGCTTAACGCATTGTAAGCCGCCCTGAGTCTCCGGAGAAGGGCGGCATATAAATTAAAAGCAAAAAAAAATGTATTACAATCAGGTTCTTTAATATCAAAACTTTCTTCAAATAAAAAGGAGGAAAGATACACTGCTATTACGAGTTTTCTGGTTTTATGTTGGAATAGAACCTAGAGAAAAGAGAGCAGGTCGGTTCTTTTGAGTGGGGGTTCGGGAGTCATTTGGAATTGAAGCTCTTTCAGTCCCAGATAACCTGAGCCTGAACCGGAATCTGGGTTTTGCATCCTACTTTTTTAAGCACTCCTTCAGAAGATGGATACCGTTCCTAAGGCATTTGGAGTATTAAGGGGAAGACTTACTCAGCAAACCCAACAGCAAGGCTGGCAGGGATTAATTGTAGATGAGACTTAGCTAGGCCAGGCGAATCTCCAAGTCCAGCAGTCCAAAGTCAAGCCAAAGATTTACATGCCAAATCAAAGGAGAGCCAAGGTCGTAGTAAATCAACAAGCTGGCATTGTAAATAACTGGATCCCAGGTGCCTCAATTCACAAGCCAGATGCTGGAATTGCTTCCAGAACAACTTTCTCTCTGCTGAATATGCACAGCTGTAGTCCTGCTGCTTTCTCACAAATTGCACACTTTGGTGAGGTGCAGAGATCCTTGGAGGAATTGCTGGGGTGAGGGGCAAGTGGGTGCCTGGGGCAGCCTGCATTGCAACCAAGTCAGACCCTGAGGGCACAGAATGCAAGGAATAGACAGAATAATCCAAACTTGGCACAAAATGTGGCTACACTGATGCTGGTTTGAAATTGGGAGGTGATTATCAGTAATTTTTCAACCCAACTCAAAATGCAACTCTTGACTTTGAAAGGGCTGCTGTCATTCATTCCAAGTTTACGTCTGCCTTCTTGAGTTCTCCTATCGTCTTCTTCAGAAGTTGAGAAGGAGGTGAGCCTTTTGTGGCTCAGTGTATCACGGAACTCAGCCACTGGCAGTCTGTGGTGCAGGAACATGATGTCAGCCTTGGAAGCCATATTAGGCCGGAAGCTTCCATGCTGCCACCTCCTCGTGTGTGGGAAAGTAGGAGGGGGGATTTAGCAGAGGGGAATTAGTAGACATAATAGCATTCTTCCTATCGGTCAAGGTCAGGGGCTGAGTCGGGATGGAACGGACGTTGATTGGAGCATGTGACCAACTGGGGAGAAATGGGATGGTTTTGGGAGCTTTGAATTGCTGAAGGAAAGCCGGGGCTTTTCAGATTCGGGATTTCCCAGATGTGCCAGTTTGCCTATTCTAGTAAAGAGGACTTTGGAAAATGCTTGCTTCCGCGTATTTACTTGGAGTGGGGGGTCTGGAACGCTGACACATGGTCTCATCTGGCTCGTGTGCAGCTGCCCTATGACCTCAGCAGCAAATTAAAGGGTCTGCTTTATACCACTGCCCTGTAACCCAAACCACAGAGGGTGTGATGTCTTCTGTGACCTCCTTATGCCAGATCAAGTTCAGACATACATTATAAATTGGATTTTTTTGATTTAAATCGGATTTTTTTATTTAAATCGGATTTTTTTATTTAAATAAAAATCACAGGTCACAGGGGAGGGGCGGGGGGGTAGCGGTTATCATTAAAGAAGGTCTGAGACCGAGGGAGGCCACTGTTCCTCAGACGGCCGGCTGTGAATCCCTTTTTGTGAAATGGGGTCATGGGGTTCAGATGGGTTTGCTGATCACGTACCTGGCTCCCTGCCACGTGGCAACAGCCCTGCCCGAGCTACTCAACGTCATCGCCGCGGTGGCGGTTGATACCCCTAAGCTTATGGTTATGGGGGATTTCAACCTGCCGTCCGTGGGTGAGACGTCAGAGATGGCTCGGGAGTTCATGGCTTCCATGACAGCTATGGACCTGACCCAGTTAATTCATGGCCCTACCCACACAGGGGGAAACACGCTGGATCTGGTTTTTGTCTCTGGACAGTGGTTGAGGGATCTTGATATAGGGGATATAGTTACTGAACCCTTGTCATGGTCAGATCACTCTCTCCTTCGTCTCGACTTTCGAACCGCTGCACCCCGCCGCAGGGAGGCGGAGCCGGTCAGATGGTTCCGCCCCAGGCGCCTGATGGAACCTGACAGATTCCAGACGGAGCTTGGGCCATTTCCTGAGGTTCTGGCACACGCCTCGACTGGAGACCTGATGGCCGCCTGGGATAGGGCGGCTGCTGGTGCTCTGGATCGGGTCGTGCCTTTGCAGCCTCTGACCCGGCGCCGATCTCAATTGGCTCCTTGGTTTACCGAGGAGCTGAGGGAGTTGAAGCACCAGAAAAGACGCCTAGAGAGTAGTTGGAGGGCCAGTCTTCTTGAATCTGACCGGACACTAGTAAGATCCCACATTAGGAATTACTTAGTGGCGATAAAAGCAGCGAAATGTAGTTATTTTGCTGCTCTTATTGCGTCATCAGATAATTGCCCGGCCGCCCTCTTTAGGGTGACCCGCTCCCTGCTCCACCAGGAAGCGCGGGAGGACCCCTTGGAGGGTAGAGCCGAGGATTTTGTTCAGTATCTGTATGACAAAATCACTCAGATTCGGGAAGATTTGGACTCCGACTGGGTAGTCTCAGGGGGAGAGACAGGGGCAGGTCTTGAGAATGTTATCTGGGATGAGTTTGATCCTGTGACCCCTGAGGACGTGGACAGGATTCTGGGTAGACTGAACGCGACCACTTGTTTATTGGACCCGTGTCCTTCCTGGTTAGTACTGGCTTCCCGGGAAGTGACACGAGGCTGGCTCCAGGGGATTATAAACGCTTCGCTGAGTGAGGGTGACTTTCCCGCCGCCTTGAAAGAGGCGGTGGTGAGGCCTCTCCTCAAGAAGCCTTCCCTGGACCCGGCAATGTTGGTAAATTATCGTCCGGTCTCCAATCTTCGCTTTGTTGCGAAGGTTGTTGAGAGTGTGGTCGCGCAACAGCTCCCCCAGCACCTGGATGAAACGACGTATCTGGATCCGTTCCAGTCGGGCTTCAGGCCCGGGTACAGCACGGAAACGGCATTGGTCGCGTTGGTTGATGACCTCTGGAGGGCTCGGGACAGGGGGTGCTCCTCTGTCCTGGTCCTGTTAGATCTCTCAGCGGCTTTTGATACCATCGACCATGGTATCATGCTGCACCGGTTGGAAGAGTTGGGGGTGGGAGGCACTGTGTTGCGGTGGTTCTCCTCCTTTCTCTCTGACCGGTCGCAGTCTGTGTTGACAGGGGGACAGAGGTCGACCCCGAGGCCCCTCATATGTGGGGTGCCGCAAGGGTCGGTCCTCTCGCCTCTCCTGTTCAACATTTATGTGAAGCCGCTGGGCGAGATCATCCGTGGTTTCGGGGTGGAGTACCATCAGTACGCTGACGACACCCAGCTGTACATCTCCACCCCGGATCACCCCAACGATGCCCTTGAAGTGATGTCCCGGTGCCTGGAGGCCGTATGGATCTGGTTGGGGAGGAACAGGCTCAGGCTCAACCCATCCAAGACTGAGTGGCTGTGGTTTCCGACGTCCCGATATAGTCAGTTGACGCCATCACTGACTATTGGGGGCGAATCATTGGCCCCCACGGAGAGGGCTCGCAACTTGGGCGTCCTCCTGGACTCACGGCTGTCTTTAGAAGAGCACTTGACGGCCGTGACCGGGAGGATTTTTCATCAGGTTCGCCTGATTCGCCAGTTGCGTCCCTTTCTGGATCGGGACTCTTTACGCACGGTCACTCATGCCCTTGTCACCTCCCGCCTGGACTATTGCAACGCTCTCTACATGGGGCTCCCCTTGAGGAGCACCCGGAGGCTCCAACTGGCGCAGAGTGCGGCCGCGTGGGTGGTAATGGGAGCGACATGGCGTTCCCATGTAACACCTCTCCTGCGCGAGCTGCACTGGCTCCCGGTGGTCTTCCGGGTGCGCTTCAAGGTTTTGGTTACCACCTTTAAAGCGCTCCATGGCTTAGGACCCGGGTACTTGCGGGACCGCCTACTACCACCAATAGCCTCCCACCGGCCGGTACGCTCCCATAGAGAGGGGCTCCTCCGGGTGCCGTCAGCCAAACAATGCCGACTGGCGGCCCCCAGGGGGAGAGCCTTCTCTGTGGGGGCACCTACTATCTGGAACGAGCTCCCCCCAGAGATACGGAGGATCCCGGATCTGCGCACCTTCCGCCGCGCCTTAAAGACCTTACTATTTCACCAGGCCGGCCTGGCCTAATTTTCCCCCTCTTTTATAAAAGATTTTTAAAATTTTAAATATTTTTTAGTATTTATATATTCAATTTTAAATTGGTTTTAAAAGTTTGGGGTTTTAAATTTGTCGGGGCCAAAATTATTTAATTTGATTTTATTCTATTTTTTAAATTTTGTATTGTATGTGTTTTTATTGTTTGGCTGTGCACCGCCCTGAGTCCTTCGGGAGTAGGGCGGTATAGAAATCTAATAAATAATAATAATAATAAAAAATCAGATTTTTTTTATTTTTATTGAATTTATTTTAATAATAAACTTTTGGGGTAAAAATCTATCGTAAGATAGTTTTCTATTTAAGATACATAAATAATTTAGTTTATTCAGCATGAAATGGAGCTTAGTTATGTAGCACAAGGCTGTATATTCTGCAACACTGGGACTATCTGTGAGTCAACAGCGGGTCAAAGGAGTAGCAGAGATGACAGTTGCTCTTTAAAAATTATGATTTAAATCGAGTTGATTTAAATCAAGTCTTTTTACTAGTGATTTAAATCATGATTTAAATCATGATTTAAATCGACTCAATTTAAATCAAATCCACCCTGATTATAAGACTAGTGTCTTCATTCCTAAAACTTGCTTAGTTTGGTTACTTTTATTTTGTTGGTTTTGTTGGTGGTGTAACACATTCTGTGAACTCACATAGGCCTTGCATTAGTTCATGATTCAGTGCCTGCCCCATAGTCGCCCAGCTGGCTTTCATGCCTAAAGGACATGAAACATGAAACTCCTACATCAATGACGCTCATCTATCACTATTTGCATATCTATCAATCTAGAAACAAATCTCTTTTTTAATTCAAGTAGCAATAGCAATAGCACTTAGACTTATATATCACTTCACAGTGCTTTCCAGCCCACTCTAAACGGTTTGCAGAGTCAGCCTCTTGTCCCCAACAATCTGGGTCCTCATTTTACCCACCTCAGAAGGATGGAAGGCTGACTCAACCTTGAGCCTGGTGAGACTCGAACTGCCAAACTGCAGCTAGCAGTCAGCTGAAGTAGCCTGCAGTACTGCACTGTGCCACCACAGCTCTTAAATACTATACTACTAGTGTAATTATTTGAGAAATATCACATAAGACTGAGCATTGTGATTTATTTGTGGGAGGCGGCTATTAAAAATGTTCCTTTGGGGTATTCTCTGATTTATTTTTTTTTAGAGTGGGCACCCAGAGCAATAAATTGAGCATATCCCTTCTGCTCGATTGTGTAGATAGATGATCTTGCAAGCTGTACAAGGGATCAGAAATTTAAAAACCAACTTGAATAGGGCCCGGATCCCTGATGGCAGCCAATGTAACTCCCACAAAAATAGGTGTTTCAAGTCTTATCCTGTGTCAGCCTTGGAAGCCATATTAGGCCAGAAGCTTCAATGCTGCCACCTCCTCATGTGTGGGAAAGTAGGAGGGGGGATTTAGGAGAGGGGACTTAGTAGACATAATAGTGTTCTTCCTATCGGTCAAGGTCAGGGTGAGCCAGCATCTGGAGGAGGAGTGGTCAGGGACTGGCTTGAGGTGAAACGGACGATGATTGGAGAGAAAGGAGGTGGTTTTGGGAGCTTTGAATTACTGAAGGAAAGCCCGGGTTTTTCAGATTCGGGATTTCCCAGATATGCCAGTTTCCCTATTGCTAGTAAAGAGAACTTTGGAAAATGCCTGCTTCAATGTCTTTACTGGGAGTCGGGGGTTTTTATGGAACACTGACATTCTGGTTTTTTCAGGTCTTATTCTGATGTAGCCGCTCTGATCGTGGTTCTCAGACCTGCCCCAGTAAAATTCTCAAGTAAAATTCTCAATGCCCTTTGAAGTGAAAAGGCACTTTTACTAAGGAATGCTGATTGTAGGAAAGTCAAGCAGAATCTAACATTCTTGCGCACCAATGCAGAACTAAAACCCCTGGTTTTCCCTCCCCCTCCCCCCCTATGGTCCATCCGTGTGTAGCCAATTCACCATCATTGTGATGTTATGGGAAACTTGGAGGTGTTTGGGCTGGTGAACTTCCACACTCAGGGCAAATGGCCTTGAAGATGTCAGTGCTCCAGCATGAACCAAACGGCTCTGTTCATCCTCAGCTGTCAATTCCCTCCTCCCAATTTCCTACCCTAAGGGTACCCAGGAAAGTGCCCATTTGTTCCCCACTCGCTCTGCCTTGGTACCGGCAAGTTGCCAAGCTGAAGCTGATGGTTTGGAAAGGCTGCCTCCCCTTGACAGGAACGTTGGGCCTGCAAAATAAATGGAAAGACACAAGAGAAACAAGATAGAAATACAGAGTAGGGTATTATTTCGGTTTATTGGGATACTGGTTATGGAAATGTTTGAGAAGTTTGGCTGCTTTAATGTGTTTAAGGTCCACCCATTCAGTTTCTGAAGGAGGGAAGTCCTTCCATGCTACCAAATACTGAAGTTTTCCTCGGTTTCTACAAGAGTATAAAATGTTCTTAATTTCAGAATGTTGTCCCCCTCGATCATGAAGGGTGGTGGTGGCCGGATTGGGCGTAGCAGGGATTGAGTTTCTGGTTTCATTAGGCTACAGTGGAAAATTGGGTGAATGGGCCTAAGGGCCTTCGGCAGTTTGAGTTCAACTGTGACCAGATTGATGATTCTCTTGATGGGGAAAGGGCCAACATACTTGACTCCCAGTTTTTTAGAAGGCTGCTTGGATTGTAGGTATTTGGTTGACAGATAAACCCATCTCCTATTTTAAAGGCTTTGGGATTTCTTCGTTTTTTTGTCTGCCTGTTTTTTATAAATCTCTCTTGCTTCCTCCAACGATTTCCTGACAACAGGCCATGTGTCTTGTAGTTGGACAACCCAATCCTTTAGGGATGAGATGCGGAGGGTGGTCAGGGCAGTTCAGGAATGGGTGCAAAGTCTTGTCCTGTGGCCATTTTTGAAAGGGGTGAATCTGGTGCTGCTATAATAATACTGAGTTATTATAGGCCACCTCGGCAAATGGCAAAAGGTCTGTTGAATTGTCCTGTTGATAATTTATATAGCAACTCAGGTACTGTTCTAGCACCCCATTTCTAGTATGTTCGCACCATCCATTTATTTGAGGATGATGACTGGAACTAAGCCCTTGAGATGTCTCAAGAAACTCTGAAAATTCCTGCCAAAATTTGGAGGTAAATTGCACTCCGCAGTCAGAAATTATTCGATAGAATGCCCTGTAGTCTATAGATGTGGTGAATGAACAGATAAGCTAAGGTGCGAGCAGACAGGATTTTTTGGCTGGGCACAAAATGCATCTCTTTGGAGAACAAATCAGTAATCACCCAAATTATGGTGTTTCCAGAACTTCCTCAGAGTTCCACTATAAAGTCCATAGAAATTTCCTTCCAAGGGGCATTGGGTTCCACCACAGGTTTTCCTTGCTGCTGTTTGGCCAAAGCACAAACTGGGCAGATAGCCACGTAACTTTTGACTGTCTTTTTAAAGTGACGGCCACCAGAATTGGCACTTAATCAGGTGTAGCATTTTTACAAAGCCAAAATGTCCGGTTGTTTTTGAGTCATGGCTTTTCTCCAGAATTAGTAACCTTTGACTTTCTTTCTTTGCCCCTATCAAATTAAACTTCCTTGCATTGTGCATTAGTTCTTTTGCTCCTGGAACCTCGTCTCCCTCTAATGCCATCTTTAGGGTGTTCGCTTTGCCTTCTCCCACCTGGGTTCTACTTTTGCCTGTGCTCGGGTGATGACCAGAACTGTGAGCTGGCAAGATAGAATAACTGGTCTCACTATTTCCTGTTTGGAGCTACTGTATTGGGGCATCCTGGAAAGGTCATCGGCTAAAAAATTCCCACCATCACCACAGAAGATAGCAGAGGGTGAAATTAAACCGATTAAAGTACTGAGCCTACCAGAGTTGCTTGGGTGATAGCCGCTGAGATATTTTTAGGGCTTCTAGATTCTTGTGATCAGTCCACACCTCGACAGGGACCTTGCTCCCTTCCAGGAAGTGCCTCCACATTAAGAGCACCCAGCACACCACATAAGCCTCCTTCTCCTCTGTTCAGTATCAGTTAGCTTCTTGGAGATGTATGCACACAGCTGCTGGCTGTTCTTTTGTGGAAGGACTGCCCCACCACCATATCGCTGGCGTCTGCCTGAATGATAAACGGGGCAGTTCAGTCTGGGTGTTTTAGCACCGACTTGGCAGCAAGCAATGTTCAAATTTTTCGAAAACTGCCTGGCACTCTTATTGTCCACTTCAGGGGCTGACTTGATTTGGGTTTCCTCTCCTCTTCGTCTTTAGCAGATTGGTGATGGGGAGGGCAATCTGGGCGAATGACAGGATCAATTGGCAGTAAAAATTTGCAAATCCCAAAAAGTTTGCAATTGCTTTTTGGTACGGGGCAGGCCCACTCCAGCACCATCTTAACTTTCTTGGGGTCCATCTCTATCCCCTCATAGGAAATGCGATAACCCAAATAGTCAATTTTGCTCTGATAGAACACACACTTTGAAAGTTTAGCAGCCCTACGTTTTTTGAGTACCACTCTTAACTAGTTTCACATGCTCTGCCATAATTTCTATATAGATCAATGTGTCATTCAGGTAGATCAACAGGCCCTTGTACAGGTGTTCATGCAGCACCTCATTTATCAGATACAAGAAAACTGTGGAGGCCCCTTATACCCTAAAGGGAAGGACCCTAAATTGAAAACACTCTAAGGGGCAATTAAATAACAATAGCAATAACCTTTAGGCTTGTATACCGCTTCACAGTGCTTTTACAGCCCTCTCTAAGCAGTTTACAGAGTCAGCTTATTGCCCCCAACAATCTGGGTCCTCATTTTACCGACCTTGGAAGGACGGAAGGCTGAGTCAACCTTGAGCCTGATGAGATTTGAACTGCCAAGTTGCAGGCAGCCGGCAGGCAGCAGAAGTAGCCTGCAGTACTGCACTCTAACCACTGCACCACCACAGCTCTTAAAAGTGGTTTTCCACTGTTTATTTGTCAGATACCTTATGACACCTAGTTTATTTTGCCAAGTCCAAATATGACACATCAATGTGGTTTTGATGGGGCCCCCTTATTTCAGAGGAACAAGCAACATACTGTATATCAAGAATAAACTTTCTTGTAGAAAGATGCATCAACCTGATGGCAATACAAATGTTAAAATTACCTGAATCAAAGGATGAACTAACAGAACAGACACCTTGCTAGGATTTTGCTGCACACTATGAAACCAGAGTCAGAAGTGGGTATGCAAGCAACTGTATGATGCCATGTTTGTAATGGGACCAGACGTAAAGTGCAGATTATGCAGAGAGGCCTCAGAGACAGTCCAACACATAACAGCAAGGTGTAAGATGCAGGTAGGAACAGCATACACTGAAAAGCACAACCAAGTAGCTGTGGCATTGTGTATCGAAACTTCTGTACAGAATAGGGGTTGGACTCTCCTAAGTCTACATGAGAGAAATCGCAGAAAGTTATAGAAAATAAGAGGGCTAAGATCCAGTGAGACTTGTTCCTGATAGATAGGCAGGTACAAGCCAATCAACCAGAAGACAGCAGTGATGATAGATGTAGCAATGCCAAGTGACAGAAACATCAGGAAGGAGGAGGATGAGAAGCTGGAGAAGGACCAGGGCCTGAAGGAGGAACTGGAGGGGAAATGGAAAGTCAAGGCCAAAGTGGTCCCAGTGATGGTAAGAGCACTCGGGGCTGTGACTCCTAAACCCAGGAATCTGGACATCACAGGCATCCAGAAGAGTGCAGTGGCCGGAAAAGCTGAGATTCTGTGCAGAACCCTCAAATGCCCTGGCCTCTGTAGAGGACCCAAGATTGAGGAGCCTAGACCATCCATAAGGCCAAGAAGGGACCTTTAAAAAAATACAATAAAATGTTTATTGTATTCAAAAATTACAGGTGGGCTTTGAGATCTGATACCTTGAATTTGATCATGACTAACAGAAGAATTGATTAAAGATACTAACATAAATGATTAAAGAGCCTTGGTGGCGCAGCAGACTAAAGCACTGTTAAGTAACACCAGCTGCCTGCAATTATTGCAAGTTCAAATCTCACCAGGCTCAAGGTTGACTCAGCCTTCCATCCTTTCGAGGTAGGTAAAATGAGGACCCGATTTGTGGGGGCAATAAGCTGACTTAGTATAAAAAAGAACACCGCTGGGGGGAGGGGCGAAAGCCCTACTAAGCAGGTATATACAAAAGTATGAAGGCTATTGCTTAACCCATTGTAAGCCGCCCTGAGTCTCCGGAGAAGGGCGGCATATAAATCGAACCAACCAACCAATCAATCAATCAATAAACAAACAATCAAACAAACAAACAAACAAACATGATGGAAACTTTGAGTGCAAGTCAGCACACATTTTTAGAATCCTTGATTTTAACAAATAATTTCTGTATTTCTTTACTTTAAAAAACAGTCAAGTGCAAACAAAGAGCAATAAAGATGACAAGGGGGCTGGATGCTAAAACAGATGAAGAACTTTTGCAGGAATTGGCTACGTCTAGTCTAGTGAAAAGGAGATGCAGGGGTGACAGAATAGCAGTGTTCCAATATTTCAGGGACTGCCACAAAGAAAAGGGGATCAACCTCTTCTCAAAAGCACCAGAAGGCAGAACAAGAAGCAATGGATGGAAGCTATTCAAGGAGAGAAACAACCTAGAACTAAGCAGAAAGTTCCTGACAATGAGAACAATTAACCATTGGAAGGGCTTCCCTCCAGAATATGTGGGTTCACTGGAGGTTTTTAAGATGAGATTTGACAGCAATTTGTCCAGAACAATATCGGGTCTCCTGCATGTGCAGGGGGTTGGACTAGAAGACCTCCAAGGTCCCTTCCAAACCTGTTATTCTGAACCAAGAAATGTAGGAAAGCAGATTTTGATAAAGTAACAAAGGTGTCATGGAAAGAAAACCTTGAAAGCTAAAGTAGAATTTATTGAAAAGGCAAAGGTGATCTTCCGGGTGCGCTTTAAGGTGTTGGTTCTCATCTTTAAAGCGCTCCATGGCTTAGGGCCAGGATATTTGCGAGACCGCCTGCTGCTACCGATAACCTCCCACCGGCCAATACGCTCTCACAGAGAGGGCCTCCTCAGGGTGCCGTCGGTCAGGCAATGTCGGCTGGCGGCCCCCAGGGGGAGAGCCTTCTCTGTGGGGGCACCCGCCCTGTGGAATGAGTTGCCTCCTGGAATACGATTGATCCCGGACCTCCGGACCTTCCGTAAAGCCCTGAAGACGTTTTTATTCCACCAAGCCGGCCTAGCCTAAATGGTTTTTAATTGGGATTTTAAATTTTATGGATTTGGGGGTTTTAAATTGGGAAGCTAATGATTTAATTCTTTTTAATTATCTTAACTTTTGTATTTGTATGTTTTTTAATTTTGGCTGTTCACCACCCTGAGTCCCCTCTGGGAGAAGGGCGGTATACAAATTAAATAAATAAATAAATAAATAAATAAATAAATAAATAAATAAGAAATAGACATAGCAATAGCACTTAGACTTGTATAGCGCTTTACAGTGCTTTACAGCCCTCTCTAAGTGAGTTACAGAGTCAGCATCTTGTCCCCAACAATCTGGGTCCTCATTTTTGAACAGACAGCTCCCAAGAGCTGAGTTGAGCTGAAATTAGAGGACAAAAAATGACTACAAAAAATGGAAGGAAAGACACATAACTAAGGCAGAATATCAGCAGATAGTCCGAATCTGCAAAGTTGAAGTCAAGAAAGCAAAGGCTCAGATAACAAAAAAAAAAGTTTCTTTCAACATATAAATAACAAGAAAAAAGTCAAGGAAACAGTTGGTCCACTAAAGAGAGAAGATGGCAAGGAAGTAACAGGCAGCAGAGAGAAAGCAGAGCTGCTTAACTCATTTTTTGCATCAGTCTTCGCACAAAAAGAAACTATAACCCAACCTACCAAAAACATAACTAAAAAACAGACTGGAAATAACAGTTAAAATAAGCAAAAAAAAAAAAATGGTAAGAGAACACCTGTCTGATCTTGATGAATAAAAATCACCAGGACCTGATGGATTGTAATCCATCAGGTCCTGGTGATTTTCAGCACTCCCAGAGTGCTGAAGGAGCTTGCAGATGTCATCTCTTAGCTACTGTATCACATCTTTAAAAAATCCTGGAGCACCAAGGAATTACCAGAGGACTGGAAAAGAGCTGATGTGGTTCCCATCTTCAAAAAAGGAAAAAAACCAGACCCAGGAAACTACAGACCAATCAGCCTAACATCAATACTGGGAAGATACTGGAAAAGATAATCAAAAAACAGATCATGCCACACCAATCTTATTTCATTCTTCAACATAGTGACTAAATTTGTAGACCAGCGAAATACTGTGGACATAATATACTTAGACTTCAGCAAGGCATTCGACAAAGTAGACCACAACCTACTTTTTGGTAAGCTAGAAAAAAGTGGGATAGATAGCATCACTATCAGATGGGATTGTCATCATTGGCATCCTTCAGTCTCAAGAGACTATGTGTTGTGGCCCGCCAGCGGCCTGCATGGATTGTGGCTGATCCTGACGACGAGGAGGCTGGTATGGTGTCGCGCCAGCAGCCTGTGCAGCCGGGGCTCGAGTCGGACAGCGAGGAGGCTGAAGAAGATGAGGTGCCAGAGGCAGAGATTCAGCCAGGGCCTTCAGATCCTCCAGAGGCTCCTTCAAGTGAAGAGAGTGAAGTGGAGGAGCCTCTTCTCAATGCACGAGCACGCAGAACTGCCAAAAGGCAGGAGTGGTTACTCAGGAGGAGGTCTCCTCAAGAGTAAAGCTTGGGGCTAATTGGCCACTCCCTTAGCCTATTTAAGTTTGCACACAGCTGGCAAAAATTGCAGGAAACAACATGTGTTTGTCCGGTCATTCATTGAGCATTTGAGAGTGAATTTTCCTTGCAAACCTGGTTTCTGGGCTAATTGCCAACTATTGTAAGCCTTTATCTAATCTTTGGAATTTCTGGCAGGCTGTTAAGGACATTTTTAGTAATAGCCTGCATTTGAAAAAGACTGTTTGTAGTAAACGGAGTTGTTTGGAGTTTTCTGTGTGCTACATTTCTTGGGTTCCGTAGCTGGGCAGAACACTATGGTATCGTGCTCTGGAAAGAGGTCCTAAAACAGCATCTAGTGTGACTAAAAAGGCCAATTCGAGAGTGGCAATCCCTTCCACACTGAGGGCAGATACATTCTGTCCCCTGCCCAGCCCCCAGATTATGCTGGTTCTGGGATTTTTTTTTTTTAATTTGATTTATATGCCGCCCTTCTCCAGAGACTCAGAGCGGCTTACAATGTGCTAAGCAATAGCCTTCATCCTTTTGTATATTTATACAAAGTCAGCTTATTGCCCCCACAACTGGGTCCTCAATTTACCTACCTTAGAAAGGATGGAAGGCTGAGTCAACCTAGAGCCTGGCGAGATTCGAACCTGCAGTAATTGCAGGCAGCTGGTCTTAATAACAGGGTGCTTTAGACCACTGTACTACCAAGGCTCAAAGAGGATTGCCTCTTTGCCTCAGCCTGCCGAACAAGTGTGTTAAGGAATTCGCCGAGGAACCTTTGAGTAGCAAGAGTGTGCACATGAAAGCAATTGAGAGTAGATAAACACAGCCAACACACAGATACACTGAGTTGTGTTTACTTTCAGGAAATAGTAAGGCACAGTCCAATAAACAGTCCAGGTCATACACAATTAAAGCAGGAGATAGCCAAAATGATAGTCCAGGAATAATCCAATAACAAAGTCTTCTTACCAGTCATCGTAGTCATTCACAATAAACAGTTCTTCTGAATTTGCAAACAGTAGCATTCAGAGATATCAGAGAGCAAGAACAGCAAAAAAACAAATAAACCATGTTTCTATGTCCTCTTAAGGACATTGGCTACAGAGCTAACCAATCAGGACACAGTATGATGCAATACAGCAGTCTTAAAGCTACATTGATGGTTATATATTGCCAACCCAACAAGTTAGGTAATAGTCATTTGGTGACTAAAAAGGCCAATTCGAGAGTGGCAATCCCTTCCACACTGAGGGCAGATACATTCTGTCCCCTGCCCAGCCCCCAGATTTTGCTGGTTCCGGTACTGCCTCTTTGCCTCAGCCTGCCGAACAAGTGTCTCTTCGAATTGGAGAAGGCCATGCTGCGTCTTTAGCCTCCAAGTTGAACGATCGGAGATCAAGGTTTCCCAGTTGTTAATATCCATTCCCAGGGCCTTTAGGTTCCTCTTGCAGATATCCTTATATTGCAGTTGTGGTCTCCCTCTGAGGTGCTTTCCCTGCACTAATTCTCCATACAGGAGATCTTTCAGAATCTGACCATCAGCCATTCTCACGACATGTCCCAGCCAGCATAGATGTCGCTGTTTCAATAGTGTATTGAAACGTGCTAGAAATTCCAGCACGTTCCAAGGCTGCGCTATTTGGAACTTTGTCCTGCCAGGTGATGCCAAGAGTTTGTCGGAGACAGCGCATATGAAAGGTGTTCAACTTTCTCTCCTGCCATGGTAGAGGGTCCAAGACTCACTGCAGTACAAGAGTGTGTTCAGGATGCAGGCTCTATAGACCTGGATCTTTGTATGTTCCGTAAGCTTCTTATTAAGCCATACTCTCTTTGTAAGTCTGGAAAATGTGGTGGCCGCTTTACCAATATATTTATTCAGCTCAGTATCTAAAGAGAGAGTGTCAGAGATAGTTGAGCCGAGGTATATAAAGTCATGGACGACCTCCAGTTCTTGTGCAGAGATTGTAATACAGGGAGGTGAATCCACGTCCTGATCCATGACTTGTGTTTTTTTCAGGCTGATTGTTAGTCCAAAATCTTGGCAGGCCTTGCTAAAACTGTCCATAAGTTGTTGAAGGTCTTCAGCAGAGTGAGCAGTGATGGCAGCATCATCAGCGAAGAGGAAATCTTGTAAGCATTTCAGCTGGATTTTAGACTTTGCTCTCAATCTAGAGAGATTAAAGAGTTTTCCGTCTGATGTGGTCTGGAGATAAATACCCTCTGTTGCAGTTCCAAAAGCATGTTTCAGCAAGAACATACAGCAAAAAAGATCCCAAATAAAGTTGGTGCGAAGACACAGCCCTGCTTCACTTCACTTCGAATATCAAAGAAATCTGAAGTTAAGCCATCAAAAACTACAGTGCCCTTCATTTCTTCATGAAAGGACCTGATGATGTTGAGGAGCTGAGGTGGACATCCAATCTTGGGGAGAATTTTATAAAGGCCATCCCTGCTAACCAAGTCAAAAGCCTTCGTAAGATCTATGAAGGCTACGAAAAGTGGCTGTCTTTCTTCCCTGCATTTCTCCTGCAACTGTCTAAGGAAAATACCATGTCAGTAGTGGACTTGTTGACTCGAAATCCACACTGTGATTCTGGATAGACTCTCTCTGCAAGCGCCTGGAGCCTCTTCAGTACGATATGGGCAAGCAGCTTCCCTACAACACTAAGAAGAGTGATGCCGGAGACTTCCGGTTTGCTGGCTCCCGGTGAAGACGGTCCCTTTCTAAGGACCGCCAGCCCCGCCGTTTGTAGAGCCGCTTCGATTGTGAGAAGCGGCTTGAAAACTCCAGAATCTGCAGGATTTGAAGGAGAGAGTAAGCAAGGCGCAGGTCGAGCCCCTGTGAGCCCCCAGAAGTTTGCTACTGGGGAGGAAACAGGCGCGGCTCCCTTTCAACTTGCGGAGACTCCGGACGGCGTGGGACGACTCTGCCTGTTGCAGAGCAAGCCGGCTGCAGCAAACATCTAAATTGATTGAAATCAACTTTATTAACTAGCGGACAAAACAACCTGAACCTTGAAATTAAGAAACTGCAAGTATTTTCTTTTTTTTGTGACTTTCCGACTTGAGTAAAAATTAGAGTGAGCGGAAGCGGCTTGAAAAGATGGCGCCGTTCCAGCGTTAACAAGCTGAAAGGGAGAGTGATCTTTTAAAGCTATTCCAACAAGTTACATTGTTGCGCTGCTTGTAGCAAGCAAACAGGAGAAGAGGAGAAAAAAATCCTTTTTAAAACAAGCTGAGCTCGCTCTAGTCTAATTCTATTTCTAACCCGACTAAAACTGGGGGACTTTTTTAGAGGACTTTGTGGTGCTGGAAAAGGAAAAAGGATCTCCTTTTTTAGAAAATCTAATCTACGTGGCAGAATGGCTTCTAAAAAACAGGAAGGCAAGGCAGCAGGGGGGGGGATCCCCCACACACAAGCCTGAAGAGCAGTTTTCTTCTGCTCAGCAGAGTCAGAAAAAAGATTTTGATTTTGAAAGTTTAAAAAAATTTATTACTCAGGCTCTGGATGATAATTTTCAAAAATCTCAACAGGAAATGGATGATAAATTTCAAAAATCTCAACAGGAAATCAAGCAGGAAATTAGTGAAATGAAAAAGTTGGTGAAAGAGAATTATGGCAAGGTGACTGATAAATTATCAAATGTGGTCTCTGGCTTGTCAGAAATTATTATTAAAGTGGATTCTAAATTGGAAGAATTTAAATCAGAAGTGAATGTCAAAATAAAGGATACTGATTTTAAAATTTCTGATGTGGATAATAAAATGCAGAGAGTTGAAAACGAAATTACGATGATGCAATTCCGGTCTATGGAATTTGCTATAAGACTTAGAGGTATTAAGGAGAATGACCGACAAGATTTGAGACAAGTTTGTGCTGATGCCTTGGCTGTGTTGTTAAAAATCAATTCTGAGGATTCCAGCGGCTCCGTAGGACGTTGAGGACACTCCCTGGGTGAGCGCTAGCCCCGTGACTTTGTTAGCCGCTAGAACAGCAAAAAATCAGCTGTCTAGCGGCGAAGAACCTTCCCCCCGGGAGAAGAGGGGGAAGTGAGCAGCCAGGTGCAGGGTAGAGCTCCATAAGAGCCCTAGAATTAATTCTGGGGCTCGAAAAGTGCGAGCTCCCCAAGAACCTGGGAAAAGCTCCAAAGCCGGGACGCCTCTGCCAGAAGGCAGAGCAAAACGCCACGTCCGCTCCTGCTTTTAATTGATACAAAGAGAAAATTGAAGCAGGCAGAACAAAAACAGGAGACTACATAATTGCAAGTACTTACACTTTAATTCCTTTGAACATCGTTTCTTTTCGAGCCTATATGAGCGGAGCTGGAGTGGAAAGGGAGGGGAAGATGGCGCTGGCTCGTTAAGACAAAGAGACGAAAGTGAAACTTAAGAAGAAAGTTGTTACAGGCTTGTTAACTCATTAATGCCTACCAGTTAACAACTCCGCTTAAAAATTTTTTGGATTTAATCTTATATCCTGGACTTTGGGAATTAAAATTTAAAGATTTTAAAGATTTTCTGATTTTTTCTCGCTGGCTATAAGAACTGTTCCTGAGACTGTGTAACTTTAAAATGGCTTCAAAGCAGACAAAATTGGTGTTGCCTAAAGCAGCGAGTGCGGGAAGTTCCCCAGCTCAAACTAGTAGGTTGCAAACCTTCTTGCCTCCGGCAGATACACAAGCTCAATTACAACCACAGTTACAACCACAAGCACAAATGTTAACACTTGAGATGTTTCAGGAAGCCATGAAAGAAATCAAAGAAGGTTTTAAAGAGGACATTGCATTTGCATTTAAAGGAGTCTCAGATCAAATGGAAGAAATGAAGGACATAATTAAGACAAGAAATCAACATATAAGGGAAGATATAGTCTTTGCACTCCAGGGACTGGCAAAACATGTTAGTTATGTAGAAGATAGAATTGATGAGGTTGCTCAAGCTAATGAGATTTTAGATGGTAAAGTTGAGGAATCACAAACCAAGATTGACAAAGCAGAAGCTGAAATGTTGTTGACACAATATAAGATGATGGAATTTGCCGTGAGAATAAGAGGCTTGAAAGAAAATCCGAAGGAAAATCTGAAAGAGATCTTTGAAGATGCTCTGGCACAATTTATAGGAGTGTCCAGAGGTGAACTCGAATGGCAAATGGATCGGATCTATCGTGTTAATTCATGGGTAGCTAGACAAAGGAAATTACCAAGAGATGTTGTGATTTATTTTGTTACTAGAAGGATTAGAAATGAGATTTTACAAGCTGCCTACAAAAATAAGTTGCAAGTGGCAGGACAAGAAGTTGCAGTATTTAAAGAAATACCACCCAAAATGCTGAAATCCAAGAAAGAGTATGCTTTTCTGGCAGATGAGCTGAGGAACCGACAGGTACAATACAGATGGGAAGTCCCAGTCGGATTATCAGTGGATTATGCAGGAGAGCGATATCGCCTTAATACAATTTACAAAGCAAGAGATTTTTATAGTAATATATTAAAGGCTGGACAACTACCAGTGCCAGGAGGCAAAAAAGCAAGAGAGGCGACAGAGGGAAGAAAAGAGGATCTGCAGAAGCAATCGGAAGGCGGAGCTATGAGTATGCAGGAGGAAGTACTGCAACTTTCAAGTGCTGTCCAAGCATGGGATATAGTTGAAAAACAAGAAGAAGGCAAAGATCAAAGACAAACCAGAGCAGCTACTAAACGTAAAGTTGAAGAGTTAAAAAAGTTACAAGAGCAGGCTTTATCACAAGAAGTGAATACTGGTGTAGAAGCTGTGGGAGGGGCGAGACCTAAAAGAAAATTCCAAGAGGATTATCAAGCGGTTCTCGCCAAGCTTCGAGATTCTGAGGATGGCTTCTAGGTTCTTAACCTGGAATGTTAACGGTTTAAACTCACCACAAAAAAGGAAGAAAATATTTCACCATTTGAGACAATTTAAAAATGAAATAATATGCCTGCAGGAAACACATATAAGGACAACTGACCAAAAATATTTAATAAATACAAAATTGGGAACACATTTTGCTGCATCAGCCCCGGAAAAAAAGAATGGAATAGTGATTTACTTGAAAAGAGATTTGATGGCTAAATTAGTTGAGGCAGATCAACAAGGAAGATTTCTGGCAATTGAGATAATGATAGAAGGAAAGAAAACACTCTTATTGGGGATATATGCTCCCAATCAACAGCAAGAGAAATTTTATAAGTTGATACATACAAAATTATTACATTGGGATTATAATTCATGTATACTGATGGGAGATTGGAACGGAGTGTTAGACCCTAGTATTGATAAGAAAAGAATAGTACAATCTACCAAATTGCGATCTAGACTGCCTAAGACTTTTTTTGATATGATGGAGGATATGGAATTAAGAGACATCTGGCGTGAAAGGAATTATAGAGAACAAGATTTTACATTTTTTTCAGATAGACATCAATCCTTTTCAAGAATTGATTTTATATTAATTACAAATGATTTTTTTTCCAGGGTAAAGAAGATAAAGATTTGTCCCAGAATTTTAACTGATCACAGCCCAGTTTGGATGGAACTGGAGTGTGGGGAAAGAGTTAGGAGATCTTGGCGGTTAAATGAAAACCTTTTCAGATATGAGAAAAATGTAATAGAATGTAAAAAACTAATGAAGGAATTTTTTGTTTTTAATATGAACAAGGGAACATCTATGGATATGGTATGGGATGCTAGTAAAGCATATATGAGAGGAGTTCTGATAAATATGAATAATGCTTATAGGCGTAAACAAGTGGAGAAAAGGAGGGAATTAGAAGAAGAGATTAAGAAAAAAGAAAGGGTGTTAATTGATAACCCAGGGGATAAGAAAATTAAAGAAGAGATCAGTTTATTACGTGGGCAATTTAATATGATGCTTTCAGACCAAGTGGCAACCAATCTACAATATGCTAAACATAATACTTTTTGTAATGCAAATAAACCAGGTAGATGGTTGGCATACATGCTGAGGAAAAAACAAAAATCTCGTACCATAGAGAAAATAGAGTATAAAGGTAGAGAGCTGTATCACCAAAATATGATTAAAAAGGCATTTTTAGAATTTTATGCAAGATTGTATACTGCAGACAAAATACAAGGTGCAGAGGTAGAGACATATCTGGATAGACAGAATATTCCAATAGTAACAGAGGAACAAAGAGAACGGTTAAACCAATTAATAACAGAGGAGGAGATCCTCTCAACAATTAAACAGTTAAAAACTGGTAAGGCTCCTGGTACGGATGGATTAACAGCTGTGTACTATAAATATTTACAATTGGAGATGGTTTTACCTCTTAAAGAATTATTCAATAGAATTCAGCTGGGTGAAGGGGTACCACCTTCATGGAAAACAGCTTTTATTTCGTTAATTCCAAAAGAAGATCAAGATTTGACACAACCCAAAAATTATAGACCTATATCCTTATTGAATACAGATTATAAAATATTTGCTAAGATATTGGCAAATAGGTTAATGCTAGTAATGCAGAAGACGATTCATGCTGACCAAACTGGTTTTATACAAGGTAGACAAATGAAAAATAATGTAAGACAAATTGTTGACATATTGGAACATCTGGAAAGGAATAACCAAATCCCTGCGGTGCTTATATTTCTGGATGCGGAAAAAGCTTTTGATCGATTAGATTGGCAATTTTTATTGAGAGTGGTCAATAGGATGCAATTTGGGAATTGCTTTATGCAGTCCATAAAAGCAATATATCAGGAACAGACAGCTCAGATAATTATTAATGGCAGTTTGACAGAAACTTTTAAAATTGAAAAAGGCACGAGGCAGGGATGTCCCTTATCGCCATTATTATTTATATTAACTTTGGAGTTGCTGTTAAATAAAATACGTAATGCAGATGGGATAAAGGGAATCAAAGTTAGAGATTATGAATATAAGATACGGGCATTCGCAGATGATTTGGTTATGACCTTAACTCATCCAGTGGAATCAGCAAAGGTTTTGATTGATATAATAAAACAGTATGGTCAAGTATCTGGGTTTAAGATAAACATTGGAAAAACAAAGATGATAGTTAAAAATATGACAGCTAATCAAAAAGAGGAGTTACAAAGGGTAACGGGATGTGAAATAGTTAAAAAAGTCAAATATTTAGGAGTTTATATTGCATCTTCTAATGGTAAATTGTATAAGTATAATTATGAATTGATATGGCATAAAATACAAGTTGAAATGGATAATTGGAAAAAACTACAATTGTCCTTGTTGGGTAGAATAGCAGTTATAAAAATGAATGTGTTGCCTAGGTTTTTGTTCCTCTTTCAAATGATACCAATACTAAAAAAGGATGCCAACCTGGAAGAGTGGCAGAAAGGTATTAATAAGTTCGTATGGCAAGGTAAGAAACCAAGGATAAAATTGAAAATAATGCAGGACATACGAGAAAGAGGAGGACTGAAAATGCCAAATTTAAAATTGTACTATGAAGCAGCTGTTTTATCAGCAATTAGTGATTGGATTAATTTAACAAATGGAAGGATATTGAATATTGAAGGGTATGATCTGGTCTATGGTTGGCATGCTTATTTAGTGTATGAAAAAAGGGTGGACAGAGCATTTAAGAGTCATATACTGAGAAATGCTTTATTGCGTGTCTGGAAGAAATATCAATATAAGTTAAATGAAAAAATACCTATATGGACAGCACCCAGGCACGCAATAGAGAATACGAGTATAGAATGTAGACAGGATGTAATTACGTATAAAGATATTCTCATTATGGAGGGAGGTATATTAAAATTAAAATCTGTGAATGTGTTGAAAGAGGAGAAAATAATTCAAACATGGTTTCAATATGTACAGTTACAAGCCAGATGGAGAAAAGACCAGAAAACTGGTGTTATACAAAGTGACGAAAATTTAATTAAACAAATTAGAGATCAAAGCCCAATGCATATAAAAAGATTGTATAATATACTGATAGAGATGGACTCGGAAACAGAGCTAGTTAAGGACTGTATGATAAAATGGGCGCAGAATTTTGAACAGCCAATAATGATGGAAACGTGGGAGAAAATATGGGTAACAAATGTGAAATTTACCAAAGCGCAAAATTTAAGGGAGAACTTTTATAAAATGTTTTATAGATGGCATCTAGATCCAAAAAAGTTATCTCGTATGTATCCGAATGTACAACCAAAATGTTGGAGATGTAATTGTGAGGATGCTACTTATTTTCACATTTGGTGGACATGTAAAAAGGTTAAAGCGTTTTGGATTAAAATTTGGTGGATTTTACAAAATATTCTTAAAAAGAGGTTGAAATTTACACCACAGCTGTTTCTTTTGGGTATAGTTACGGATTGTACAGTTATAGAGACTAAATTGATTTTGAATTTAATAACTGCAGCAAGACTGTTGGTGGCACAATATTGGAAGAAGCAAGGTTTACCTACAATCCAAGAGTGGACAATGAAAGTTATAAATCTAGCGGAAATGGCAAAAATCTCGGCGTACGTGAAGGATCATTCAAATGAAAGATATTTAAGAGACTGGAGAAGGTGGATAGATTATATTCAAAATAAATATCGGAATAAGAAATTGCAGATAGGTTATGAATGATTATATAGATATTTAGTGTGTCTTTAAGTAATAAAGCTAGGCGGGTAATTAGGGAATTGAAGAAACAAGAGATGTGAAATGTCATAATTGTTTAGATTAGGATTGATTATGATTGTTGAAGTTTATACCCTGTAATTTGTTCTGGGAAGGGGAGGGGGGAGGGGGGAGGTTGAGGTAGGGAAGGGGGGGGGAAATATGTAAACTTTTTGTAAAACTTTTCAATAAAAAAAAAATCAATTCTGATGAGATTTTTTACAAAATAGACAAAATTTACAGAATGAATTCGTGGGTGGCCAGACAAAGACAATTGCCTAGAGATGTGGTGATATATTTCACAGATAGGAAGAATGAGAAATGATATTTTGCAAAAATCTTTTCTTTCTTCTGTGCAAGTGGAGGGAACTCAAATTGGAATCTACAAAGAACTACCGCCAAAGATGTTGAAAGATAGAAAAGATTTTGGTTTTTTAGTAAATGAATTAAAAAAATTAGAGATTCCATTTCGGTGGGATGCCCCAACTGGTATAATCCTGAAGTACCATGGAGAAAGATATAGATTGAATACTGTTGAAAAGGCGGAACATTTTTATTATACTGTTTTTAAGGAGAGATCACTATCCCCACGTACATCTACTGTGTTGGAGATAAAGGAGAGTGATAAGGAGAAGCAATTTCAACAAGAGTTGGAAGAGCAGCCTAAACAGGTTGAATCAGACCCAACGGAAGTGCAGGGTGCTGTAGGAGGTTATCTGGAGGAGCCAGATTCTAACCAGATTAGAATCTTCTCCAATTTTGACTACAAGAGATGTGGCCTTGGACCTAGCGCGTATGGCTGAAGCTAAAGACCAGCGAATAACTCGTGCAGTTTCTAAACAACAATTGCAAGAAAGAGCTAAGGCACAACAATATAAAAAAGGAGCCAAGAGTACTACACAACAAAGTGAAGCCATGGGGGGAGCAAAGCCGATGGTCTCGGAAGATATCCGGCAATTCTGCTCGTCGCTTCAAAAAGGTATACATGACGGTTAAGTTTTTATCTTGGAATGTGAATGGATTGAACTCACCACAGAAAAGGAAGAAGATATTTACATATTTGCAACAATTTAATAATGATATAATTTGTTTACAAGAAACTCATGTCAGAACGCAAGATCAAAAATATTTGATAAATTCAAAATTAGGAACACATTATATAGCTTCAAACTTGGAAAAAAAGAACGGTGTGGTTATTTACATAAATAAAAGACTATCAGCTAAAATTATAGAAGTAGATGAAGGTGGTAGGTTTGTAGCAATTGAACTGTATACTGTACATGGCCAAATTCTTGTGATTGGAATTTATGCTCCTAATCAACAACAGGATCATTTTTATAAAATTTTGCATACTAAAATATTGCAATGGGATTATAGATCTATTTTGATTATGGGAGACTGGAATGGAGTGATTGATTCTAAACTAGATAAAAAAAGTTTGGCGAAGTCAAGGATCAGATTACCACAAACTTTTTTTGATATGAAAGGAGATTTGGAATTAAAAGATGTGTGGAGAATATATAATTCAAAAGATTTGGACTATACTTTTTTTTCTGACAGACATAGATCCTTTTCAAGGATTGATTAAAATTGATTGATTTTAATATCAAATGATCTACTTGTTAAAACAAAAAGAACTAAAATCTTTCCAAGAACTTTATCTGATCATAGTCCAGTATGGATAGAAATTGAGACTGGAAAAATTGAGAGAAGATCATGGAGATTAAATGAAAATTTGTTCAGATATGAAAAAAATATAATAGAACTTAAAAAGCAGATGAAAGAATTTTTTGAAATTAATTTGAACAAGGGTACCCCTATTGAAATTGTGTGGGATGCGAGTAAAGTGTATATGAGAGGGGTACTCATTCATATGAACTCTAAACATAAACTGAACAGACAAAAGAAAAGATCTGAAATTGAAGTAGAAATAAAGAAAAAAGAAGAGTTACTTATTAAAAATCCAACAGATGAAAGAATACGTGGTGCTATAAAACTTCTGAAAGATCAATTCCAAATGCTTATGGCGGAACAAGCTGCAACAAATTTACAATATGCAAAGCATAATACATTTTATAACGCTAATAAATCGGGCAGATGGCTGGCCTATACATTAAGGAAGAAGCAGAGTATGCGGACTATTGATTGTATTGATATTGGAGGGAAAGAAATTTATCAACAAAAATTAATAAAGAAGTCTTTGTAGATTATTATACTAAATTATATGCTAAAGATGACATACAGAATGGACTTATAGAAAAATACTTAGAAAATAAAAGAGTTACAAAAGTTACTAACCAACAAAAGGAAAGAATGAATTATCCTATAACAGTTGAGGAGATAATTGCAGCAATTAAACAACTGAAAACGGCTAAAGCTCCTGGAACGGATGGCTTGACTGCAGTGTATTATAAAACTTTGCAAGCAGAAATGGTGGAACAACTTAGAGACTTATTTTGTAATATACAACAAGGGGGTAAAATACCCCCATCATGGAAAACAGCTTATATTTCTTTGATACCAAAAGAGCAAGCAGGTCCTAAAAAACCGGAGAACTATAGACCAATATCTCTTCTGAATAATGACTACAAAATTTATGCAAAATTATTAGCCAACAGGTTGATGCCAGTAATTCAAGAGGTGATTCACGATGACCAAGCGGGATTTATAGAGGGTAGATATATGAAGGACAACGTAAGGCAAGTTATAGATTTACTGGAATATCTTGAGAAGAATAAACAGATCCCTGCAGTGCTGGTCTTTTTGGATGCGGAGAAAGCCTTTGATAGAGTGGATTGGAATTTTCTATTAAAGACTTTTAAAAAGATGGACTTTGGGGATCAATTTATACAGGCGGTTTCAGCAATTTACCAAGAGCAAAAGGCACAGATTATTATTAATGGAAGTTTGACAACAGACTTTAAAATTGAAAAAGGAACAAGACAAGGTTGTCCGTTATCCCCATTGTTATTTATTTTAACACTAGAAGTCTTGTTGAATACAATACGGGATTCGAATAGCTTGAAAGGTATAGTGATAAGGCAAGAGGATTACAGAATAAGGGCATTTGCAGGCGATCTGGTTGTTACCCTAACACAGCCGGTGGAATCAATAATCCAGATGAAAGAAATTATAAAAGATTATGGCACAGTATCAGGATTTAGACTGAACCAGAAAAAAACTAAGATGATAGTTAAAAATATGACACAAGATCGAAAATATGAACTTGAAAAGAGGGCAGGTTTTGAGATTGTACCAAAGGTCAAATATCTAGGAGTTCAGGTTGCAGAATCAAATATGAAACTGTTTCAAAATAATTATGAGGTGTTGTGGCGAGATGTACAAAAAGATATGGAGACTTGGAAAAAACTGCAGCTTTCTCTACTTGGAAGAATAGCAGCAGTTAAGATGAATGTTTTGCCAAGATTTCTTTTTTTGTTCCAAATGATTCCGGTGCTTAAAAGTGATAAACAACTGAAAGAATGGCAAAGTGGAGTGAATAAGTTTGTCTGGAACGAGAAAAAATCGAGAGTGAAAATGAAAATTATGCAAGATGTTCCAGAAAGGGGAGGTCTTAAACTTCCAAACCTACAGTTATATTATGAAGCAGCAGCTTTGACTCAAGCAAGTGATTGGTTTGGAAGGAAAAAGACTGGAATATTGAATATAGAAAGCTTTGATCTTGAATTTGGTTGGCACGCTTACTTATTTTATGAAAACAAAGTGGATAAAGTATTCAAAAGCCATATACTTAGAGATTCCTTGATGAGAGTTTGGAAGAAGCACCGATTCAAATGGGATTACAAAATACCGCTATGGCTGGATCTTGGTCATACTATGTGGAATATAAATATAATGTCCCTCGGTGGGGGTTTATATAAAGAGGTTCTTTTTACAGATGCGGGCAGATGGCAACTGAAGACATTAGAGACACTGTTGGAAGAAGGGATTAATTTAACTTGGTTACAGTATAATCAACTTCAATTGAGATGGAAAGAGGACCAAAAAACTGGTATAATGGTACATGAGGAAGAATTGGTTAGACATATAAAAGAGAAAGGTCCAATGCATATTAAAAGGCTATATAATGTTTTGTTAGAAAGGGATTCAGAAACTGAATTGGTTAAAGATTGCATGATTAAATGGGCACAGAATTTTGCAGAACCAGTGATGTTGGAAACATGGGAGAAAATATGGGTTCAGAATGTTAAATTCACACAATCGCAGAATTTGAGGGAAAATTTTTATAAAATGTTTTACAGATGGCATTTAGATCCCAAGAAATTATCCTGTATGTATCCTAATGTTCAGCCAAAATGTTGGAGATGTGATTGTTTAGATGCTACATATTACCATGTTTGGTGGAATTGTAAGAAAGTTAAGGCTTTTTGGATAAAAATATGGTGGGTTATGCAGAATGTTTTGAAGAAAAAAATTCAATTTTCTCCACAATTGTTTTTATTGGGTATAGTAAAGGGTTTTACATTGGATGAAACTAAGTTGATATTGTACATGATAACAGCAGCAAGATTATTGATAGGTAAATATTGAAAAAATGAAGCTTTACCCACTATTGAAGAATGGACTTTGAAGTTGGCCAGTTTTGCGGAGATGGCGAAGATCTCAGCATATTTAAAAGATCGCTCACAAGAGACTTATGAATGGGAATGGAAAAAATGGATAGATTATGTGCAGAACAAATATCAAATTAGGAAGTATCAGATAGCTTTTCATTGAAAGTATTATATAAAAATAGAAATGTATGAATTTTGTGAAGATGAAAAATTATAAGGGGGTTTGAGGGGTTCAAGTTTTATAAAAAGGGGATTTTGATGGGATTATATTCTGTGGAAGTCAGGGGGGAGGGTTGGGGGGGTTAGGGTGGGAAGTGTGGGGTGCGTTGGGGAAAATGGGGTGAAAATGTAATTGTAAAACTTTTGCAATAAAAAAAAAAAAGAAGAGTGATGCCACAGTAGTTGTTACAGTCACCCCTGTCACCTTTGTTCTTGTACAGTGTGACGATATTTGCATCCTTCATGTCCTGTGGTACTCCACCTTCCCTCCAACAAAGACAGAAGATTTCATGCAGTTCAGTGGAGATGTTCTCTTTGCAGCACTTCAGAACTTTGGCAGGAATGTTATCTTTCCCAGGTGCCTTGCCAGAGGCAAGGGAGTCCAGGGCTGGATTTAGTTATTCTAAAGTTGGTTCACTGTCAAGCTCCTCCAAGACAGGCAGGCACTCAATATTATTTAATGCTTCTTCAGTTACCACATTTTTTCTGGAATATAACTCAGAGTAGTGCTGCACCCAGTGTGCCATCTGCTGTGCTCGACCCTGGATAACCTCACCTGTAGCAGACTTCAGAGGGGCAGATTTCTTCTGTGTTGGACCTAAGGCCTGCTTGATGCCATCATACATCCCCTTGATGTTGCCTGTATCAGCTGCTATCTGGATCCGAGAGCAAAGCTGCAGCCAATAATCGTTAGCACATCTCCTGGCGGTCTGTTGGACTTTGTTATGAGCAGCTCACAGAACCTATAGGTTGCGCTCACTGGAACAGGCTTTATTTGCAATTAGAGCTCTCCCTTTTTTCTCGATGGCTGGCATCAACTCCTCTGAATGGGCTTCAAACCAATCTGCTGTCTTTCTGATATCCTTACCAAATACTGACAAGACAGTGTTATAAACAGCATTCTTGAAATATTCCCATCGTTCAGATGCATTTACTTCAGCTGGGCCTGGGAGAGTTTCCTTGAGTGCTTGTGCAAATTCCTCCACTTTGCCCTGATTGCGGGTGTTGTTGATGTCAATTCATGGTCTTCTTTCCTTCTTCTAGTGATGTAATCTCTTTGTTTGCAGTTTTATTCTGCTGCACACCAAGGAGTGGTCTGTATCGCAATCAGCACCCTGATAGCTGCGTGTGATTGTAATATTGGAGAGGTTGGAGTGCCTGGTAAGAATCATGTTGAGCTGGTGCCAATCCTTCAATCTTGGATGTCTCCAAGAGACTCTGTGTTGAGGCTTTGTTTTAAAGTATGTATTGCTAATGCAAAGACCATAGTAGCAGCAAAATTCCAGCAGTCGGCCATTTTCATTCATCTTTCTGATGCCAAACTGACCTAAACAAGTGGGCCAAGAACTATAATCAGCTCCAACTCTGAGGACCCGGTTTGTGGGGGCAATAAGCTGACTTTTATAAAAAAAAACACCACTTTGGGGGGGGGGGCGAAAGCCCTATTAAGCAGGTATATACAAAAGTATGAAGGCTATTGCTTAACGCATTGTAAGCTGCCCTGAGTCTCCAGAAAAGGGCGGCATATAAATCGAACCAATAAATAAAATAAATAAATAGCCTTGGTAGTACTAGGGTTTAAGGCACCCTGTTATTAAGCTGCTTAAGACCAGCTGCCTGCAATTACTGCAGGTTCGAATCTCGCCAAGGCTCAAGGTTGACTCAGCCTTCCATCCTTTCTAAGGTAGGTGAAATGAGGACCCAGTTTGTGGGGGCAATAAGCTGACTTTGTATAAATATACAAAAGGATGAAGGCTATTGCTGAGCACACTGTAAGCCGCCCTGAGTCTCCAGAGAAGGGCGGCATATAAATCAAATTAAAAAAAAAAAAAATAAACTCTGGCATTAAAATCGCCAAGGATAAACAGTGGTTCTTTCTCAGGGATTTTCTTGATAGTAGCAGCCAGATCGTTATAGAATTTGTCTTTGGATTCTACTGAAGATGATAATGTCGGAACATATGCGCTAATAAGAGTAACTAGCCCTGCTGATGAGTGGAGCTGCAAGGACAGAATTCTTTCACTTCCTGCAGCAGGTGGAGTAATGGATCCTAGTAGGGTGTTTCTGACCGCGAAGCCAACCCCATATTCCCTAGACTCATTTGATGGTTTTCCCTGCCAGAAGAACGAGAAGTTTTTCTTCTTAATAGATCCCAAGTCTAACAGTCTTGTCTCTTGAAGGGCAATGATGTCCATCTGCAGTCTGGTCAACTCCATGTCAATGGCAGCTGTCTTATGTATGTCATCTATCTCTTGTAAAGCATCAGAAAGGCCAGGGGTTATTGTCCGAACATTCCAGGTGCTCAACTTTAGGGCTAAAGTTTTCTTATGTTTGTTGCATGGTGCAAAATTATTGATCTGCTTGTCAGCTTTGACCCTAAACCCCACGCACCCTGTTAGGTTAACAGACAGTGGCTGGGCAGCACCTTACTGGCTGGGGATTCCCAGCTTAAGGCGGTTGGTAGCTGCCCAATGAGATACAATGACCTCTCCCACCGACGAAAGTGGTCCCTGGTGTCATGCTCTACGCCAATCAAGCAAAGCTTAATAACCGGTTATTATTGATTAATAACCAGTAACTGCCACTTCCCCTGTTGTTTCAATGCTGTATGCAAAGCTGGAGTGTCCTCTCCAGAGCATGAGGTCTGGGTAGATTAATATGGAGGATAGACTGTTACCCAAGCAGCCGATCCTCTCTCTCCATGTCGCTGAAATAATCCAATGGAACGCAAAACCGATACGATTAGTTCCAGCTGCATTGCAGGAGTTACTAGAATGTGATTGTACACAGTCACGAACTGCTTCCAGAACTCCGGCTCTGGATTTTGCCTTGAGGTTGACTCCTGAAGCCTTTTCCAGTAGTAGATATAGCCACAAGGCAGTGGAGGTTTGTAATCAGAGTTTCCCTTCTCCTAGAAGATGGTTCTGCCATTTTATCTGCTGTTGGGGCATAAAGCCCTCTTCCGCTTTCAAAACAGTTGACCATTTTCTCCTGTAACCCTGGATAGGGGCCCTTACGAGGTGCTACCAGCTGGGCCAGCTGGATCAAGGTTTTTTGTAGAGAGGTATTACTCCTCTAGCACTCCTCCTCACTCCAGGACTCCTGCTCCAGGTTTTGCCTCGAGGTTGACTCCTGAAGACACTCCTATAGATGGGTATAGCCACAAGGCAGTGGAGGTTTGAGATCAGAGTTTTCTTTCTCTTACATAAGTTGCCTTCCAAGGCTAGCGGACACCATCTTACCGGTTTTTCCCACGCACACAGCTAACAAGACTTCCCACTTAACTCAATGAAACAGCCACTCTCCCCTCCCCCTAGAAACAAGCAGATTCATTCATGAGGTGAACTGGAGCAGACCTTCCTCCCTGCGGTCACATGATTCACTCACTCAAACAGACACTCCCCTTTCCCCTAAAAACAAGCAGATTTACCCATGAGAAGAGCTGGAGAACTTTCCTCCCTGCAATCACATGATTCACTGTGAGGAATTGTAACTGGCTGACAAAAAGAGCCTTGGTACTACAGTGGTTTAAAGCACCCTGTTATTAACACAGCTGCCTGCAATTTACTGCTGGTTCGAATCTCTCCAAGGCTCAAGGTTGACTCAGCCTTCCATCCTTTCTAAGGTAGGTTAAATGAGGACCCAGTTTGTGGGGGCAATAAGCTGACTTTGTATAAATATACAAAAGTATGAAGGCTCTTGCTTAACGCACTGTAAGCCGCCCTGAGTCTCCAGAGAAGGGCGGCATATAAATCAAATTTAAAAAAAAAACAAAAAAAACATACTCAACGAGTAGTCCATAATGGGTCTACGTCTACATGGAGGGAAGTAAGCAGTGGGGTACCACAAGGTTCTGTCTTAGGCCAAATACTCTTCAATATCTTCATAAATGACTTAGATGAGGGAATAGAAGGGGAATGCATTAAATTTGCAGACAATACTAAGTTGGCAAGGATAGCTAACACCCCAGAAGACAAGCTCAGGATCCAAAAAGATCTTGATAGACTTGAACAATGGGCCCTATCCAACAAAATTAAATTCAACATGGAGAAAAGTAAGGTTTTACACTTAGACAGGAAAAATCAAAGGTACAAGTACAGATTAAGTGAACCCTGGGTCAAAAACAGTAACTGCGAGTGAGACCTTGGAGTTTTATTGAATGAAAAGCTAATACAACCCTTGTATAGAATCAAAATCATGTGAAGTATTAGTACCACTTTATAAAACCTTAGTAGGACCACACCTGGAATACTGCATCTAGTTTACAAACCACATTACAGAAAAGATGTTGAGACTTTGGAAAAAGTGCAGAGAAGAGCAACTAAGATGATTAGTTGGAGACTAATTAGTTGGAGACTAACCTGGAGACTAAAATGTATGAAGAACAGTTGCAGGAACTGAGTATGGCTAGTCTACAGAAAAGAAGGACTAGGGATGACATGAATAGTTCAGGATTTGAGGGGGTGCCACAAAGAGGAGGTGGTAATCTTATTTTCTAAAGCACCAGAAGTCAAGAAAAGAAACAATGGATGGAAACTAATCAAGGAGAGAAACAACCTAGAATTAAGGAGAAACTTCCTAACAGTGGGAACAATTAACCAGTGGAACAGCTTGCTTTCAGAAGTTGTGGGTGCTTCATCACTAGAGGTTTTTAAGAAGAAACTGGACAGTCTAAAATCATATAGAGACTCCTGCTTGTACAGCAGGTTGGACTAAAAAACTTCCAGAGTCCCTTCCAGCTCTATTCTGATTGATTAAAGTGATATTATTCCACAGAGTAAGAGCCATCGCCAAGAATGATTCTCTTCTTAGTCCCACAATACATGGGAACTGGACAGAGGTGAAATCCAGCAGGTTCTGACAGTTTCTGGAGAACCAGTAGCAGAAATTTTGAGCAGTTCGGAGAACCGGCAAATACCACCTCTGGCTGGCCCCAGAGTGGGGAGGGAATGGGGATTTTGCAGTATCCTTCCCTTGGAGTGAGGTGGGAATGGAGATTTTGCAGTGTCCTTCCCCTGCCACGTCCACCAAGCCACACCATGCCCACCAAGCCATGGTAGATGATGGAGGGTCCCTGGAACCAAAGGAGTCAAACAACCAAACCTTGCTGGTATTCAATCTATTGATAGCAATTCTGGGTTCTCCATCTCCAGAGGGTTTAAGAAAAGGTTGGACAGACACTTGGTGAGGATGACTTGATTGTTGACTTTTGCAGAGGATTAAGCTAGATGATCCTTGTGGCCCAGCTCAACAATTCAAGGCACTCACAGTTTTCAGGAAAAGCTGTAAAAAGCAGCATGTCTAACACTGGACTGACTTCTATTCAAGAGTTTTGTGCAGGCTGTCATTCTTCCTGCCTTCCCTCTCCCACCACATCTTTTCTGTCCAGCCTTGCACTGAGATGTCTTCTTTTTTTGTTCTTTTTCTTATTGCTTTTCTTGAATGAGCCTATGGCATTGCCTGTCACCCTTTTCTCACCGGTCCTGAAAGACTTTCTCCCCTCAGTTGCTGGTGCTCCAGGAAGCAAGTGCCAATAGTCAGGTAGCTGAAGAATGTGAATGCAGAGAAGAGGAGACACTCCTGACAATAATCCTGCCCTGGGGCCTGAAGGGCTTCTGGTGGCAACCAGCATCTTAACTGCACCCAGAAGCGCACTGGAAGCAGCGTAGCTCATGTGAGTTGTATCCACAACTGTCGGCACCATTTTGGACCAGTTCGGGTTCCAAGTGGTCTTCGAGGACAGCACATTGCAGGGATCCATTTGGGGGCGTGGGTGACCAAGACTTGAGTCACTCTGAGTAAATCCTCCCAATTCAGGAAAGGCTGTAAGAACCCCTACCAGTATTGTAGTCAAACTCTGCCCAGTGCCATGAGTTCAATCTTGATGGGCTCAGGGTTAACTCAGCCTTTTATCCTTCTGAGGTCTGTAAAATGAGAATCCAGACTGTTGGGGGCAATAGACTGATATTTCTAAACCACTCAGAGAGTGGCGTAAAGCACTGTGCAGCAGTATATAACTCTTAAGTGCTCCTGCTAAAGGTTGCAATTGATGCACAACAAGAGCCCTCCTGCCCACCACTGCCACCTGTTCCTTGAACAGGAGCCATGAGTCCAGGAGGACCCCCAAATTCTGCACAAGCTCTTACTGGATCAAGAACTAAGAATTAATCAAGAACTCTGGATCCATGGGGCCTTAAAACCAGAAGCCCCTTGGTCTTGCTAGGGTTGGGTCCTCCTCTAGGCACCAAGAAAGGATCTCAATTAGCATCACTTAGTTGGCCAGGAATAGAGACGCCTAACTGGTCATCTCCAGCATACGGACAGTACTTAGGCTTGTGCTGGCGGATGAGCTCACCCAGTGGTTTAACTCTGCAGATAACTAATGAAAATCGTGGGAGGCGGGGGGGGTGGTAATGTCTCCTAGGAATTACTCTACATTGTACAAGGATGTGTTCATTTCAGTGGTCTTTCAGTAGCTAAAATTTGATTTTCTTGCCATTGATCAGGTTGCAGACTGGAGAAGCTGACTGTATAATCCTAATTGTGTTTTTAGTTCATCAAGTGGAGCTTGCCAGAGCTTGTCAGGCAGTTTTTAGTTTGAAGATTTTTGGGGATCTTCTGGAATGTTTTTGACTCGGATATGAAAAACCTCATGCAGAATAATTGTGTCCATGTTTACTCTGACGTAGATCTCAGGGTTCCATGTGACTTACTCCGAGGCAGATACGCATGGGATTACAACCAAGCTATTTAAGCCTAAAAAGCAAGACTGAAAGGAGGAATCCAACATGGTTGCAACTTTTAAAGTGGCTGGGGTGTGTGTATGTAAGAGAGAACCCTTCAGTCTCATTGTGGAAAGGAAAGGAATTATTCCAGAGCTTCTGCTGTCAAGAAATGTGAGCAGCCCTGATTTGGCAATTCAGAGACAGGACTTCTCCACACTCCGTCCTGGGCCCATTTTCAAGCAGCAAAGCAGTTCTGCGGCTATCTGTGAGCAACAGTTGTGGGAAAGGTGCAGGGCCTCTTGCCCTGGGACAGGGACCCTTGGACACCAGACCCTTGATGACCCAGTCATCAGCCGGGGTGGACAATCTGGCAAACATGTATACACACACACACACACACACACACACACACATCAAAAAATCTACACAACCAGAAAATGTCACAATTCGTGCTGTCTAGATACAGTATTATTTTTCTTAAAACAAAGAGTATGAAGCAGAACTATAATACACAGAAACATAGAAGCCCACAGGTGGACATGCACACTCTTCTTCTGCAGATTGTGTAACATTCTGCATGTTGTACATATTTTCTTAATATCCTTATCTTACTCCTGCAAGTATACATCTACGTGTATTTATTATGGCTTTGCTAGTCAAAAGGAAGGCCTGGGTTTCTTCATGTTATAGCAGTTTGCTTCCTGTCCTTTTGAACACTTGTGTATCATCGCTCAGATAGCAGTCGGCACTGGCCTTTCAACCAGATGTTCGCATCCCTTTGGAGCAGAACTTTCCGAGGAGGGGGGACCAGGGTTGCACAAGGAGCATGTGGTCCATTCCACTAGAAAATACCAACAAGTTCACCACTGGCTGGAGTTACACATGTAAAGTGAGGGTGTTGTGCCTGTATCAACACTGTTAAGCAACAGTGACTGATAGAACATTTGTAGCTCAAGGTTGACATGAAGGCTCCTTGTACTCTCTGAGCTTGCTTGTTTTCTTGCAGACGTTTCATTACCCTGACTAGGCAACCTCATCAGTGTTAGACAGAGAGCACCAAGGACCCCTCACTGATAGAACGCTACATCACCCTGACCAGAAATTGACTACCTTCTCCAAAGGAGAACGAGAGAGGACCAAGCCTACCACTGGAAGAGGAACCCCACTGGTGTTTAGTCAGCTTGAAGCTTATCCCTCCCCACAACCAGTGAAGTGAGAGGAGCCTTAAACGAAGGAAAGGGGAAGGAGGTGCACCCTGAAGGCACCAGGGCTGTTGCATTGGTCTTGTCTTCTGGTGCATTCCTCCTCCACCTCCTCCTCTTCCTCCTCCTCCTCCTCCTCCTACTACTACTACTACTACTACTACCTCTCCTGGAGCCTTTAAACAGAACTTCCCATGATAGGCAAGTCATTTCATGAGATGAAGCCACTTGATGTAATGACCAATTTTTATTCAGGGACTGGACAGAATTGAATTCACTTCCTAAAATGAGCACTTTTCCCAGCTTAAAGTTCTTTCTCAGAAATGGTTGAATGGTTAGAACAGACTCTCCTCCACTCTCAGCAATATACCTTCTGGGAGGGAGTCTCCACCTTGGGGGAGCCCCCCCTCCATCTGAGACAGGGCCTCCTCCCTCTGCTCTGTTCAGAACTTCAGAAGTTGTGGGTGCTTCATCAGTGGAGGTTTTCAAGAAGAGCCTGGACAGCCATCTGCCTGAATTGATAAAAGGTCTCTTGCTTGTGCAGGGGGTTGGACTAGAAGACCTCCAGGGTTCCTTCCAGCTCTGTTATTCTGTTATTTCTAATGATAATAGAGCTGGCCTGGACCAAGAGGATTACACCTATCCAACTGGAAGGGAACGAGTATTATTAAGGAGGTAGCCCATAAAGGAGTCATTATATGAAGTGGCATCACAGCATGAAATCAGCTGTTTTTGGCATCTAATAGACAAATCAGCTTACAGGTGTGTGTGTGTGTGTGTGTGTGTATAAATGGAACTGTTTCTGCTTGTGGGTATTTTTATCCCATTCTCTCTATTTCTAGACAGTGGAAGCTCTGCCAATAACCGGGCTGGGGATTCTGCTTGGGGAACAGGACAGGTATGTTTTATTACAACCAAACAATCCAAAACACTATTTTTTAAAGCACAACCATATGAAAATATCTTTCCAAAATTCAAACTTTGGGACCCAAACCTTTCTCTCTCTAAAATTGGCTGTGCCAGAAAAGCTTCATTGGGGCTTTTTGTTTTTTAGGAACCGGCTGAAGCTCTTCCGGAAGGGCCAGAATATGAGCCCAGCCGACATGTACCGGTGGAAGCTCTCCTCCCACGAGCCCTGCAGTTCCACTTGCACCACAGGTGAGCAGTTCCCCAAAGAGCTTGCAGGGGGAACCCTCAACCAGTCTGCTTGGGAAGAGAAGCAGGTCTAGCTAGCCTTTCCCCATGAAGGGGCCCGCAGTCCATCCTGCGGCTTTAGTTACGCAGGCTTTCAAGGAGAGCTAATGCGCCACGGCAGAATTCAAGCACGGAAGCAGCCACTTCTGCACAGGACAAAGGCAGACAAAAGTTCTTGTGGTCCTACCCTGTTTCTCCCAAAATAAGACATCCCCTGATAATAAGCCCAATCGGGCTTTTGAGCGCATGGCAATAAGGCCAAGCGCTTATTTCAGGGTTCAAAAAAATATAAGACAAGGTCTTATTTTTGGGGAAACACGGTATTGCCCAAGGAGGGACGCGCTCATATCTCCACACATACACAAAAAGCAAAAAGCAAAAAACAAAGATGTGGCTGAGAACCTAACCAAAATAATAAAACCCACATATTATTACCCCTTTCTACTACTGCATGTAGAGACGAATGACACAAAGAAGGACTCGAAAACAATATTGAGTGATTATCAGCAGCTAGGAAAGAAAGTCAAGGACTTAGATGCACAAGTAGTTTTTTCATCTGTACTGCCAACAAAAGGTCAATATCCGGTAAGAGAACAAAGGATTCTAGAAGTGAACCACTGATTAAAGGTTTGGTGTCGCCAAAAAAACTTTGGATGCCTGGACCATGATCTGTACTACCTCCATGATGGGCTTTTGGCAAGGGATGGGCTGCACCTCACAAAGACTGGGAAGAATGTTTTTGGAAAACGACTGCCTCAACTTATCAGGAGGGCTTTAAACTAAAATTGAGGGGGGAGGATGACCAATCTCCAGGAGCTAATTCCAAGCAAAAACCCCTAGAAAACAAGTCAAATAATGAGGGAAGGAGGGATGGGAAGGAAGACAAACTCAAATACCAAATAGGAGACATAGGAAGCATACCCAGAGTCAGACATAAAAGACCCCAAGGGCTTATATACAATCGTATATATAATATACTATTATATAAGTATATATTATATACTAAAAGCCTTATGCAGAGCAGTGACCCAGAACAGTTTACATGCTGGAAATGGATCCAACACAGCCACCTGGTCAGAAATAATTCACTATACAAGGAGCAGTACTTGGGTCATGCGTAGAGGCAATATTTTCTCAAGTTGCAGCAGCTTGAAAGTTTTTACCAACTCACTTAAGAGATGTTAGATTTACATTGTTTTCAGAGAGAACGGAGGACTGTGAATTTCTGCAGACCAGAAATGGTGAATAAATTTGCTGAGAGTACAAACTCAGCCTCAAAATTGTTATCAATGAAGAATTCCTGTTTCCTATCCTTAAGAACAGCCCACCTGAGTCAGACTGAGACCCAGCCTGTTGTCCAGGAACTACCAGATGCCTCGGGAGCAGGAAGCAAGGCCCCCTCTTTTTGACTTCTTTCCCTGCAACCGTGATTTAAAGGCACACAGCCTTTGCATTTCCTGCGTCGGATGAAGAGAGCACCTCTTTCTCCTTCTGTCTTGCCCACTTTTTACAGAGACACGATTGAGAGCATTTTAACCAATTGCATCCCTGTTTGGTTTGGTGGCAGCAATGCCTCAGATAGTCCATACAGAGAGTGGTAAGGACAGTGGAGAAGATTATAGGAAGCTCGCTTCCTGTTGGAGACACACACCAGGCAGATGGAGACAAATGCCAGGAATTTCCATAAGTGCTGGACAGAATATGTGCTCATTATTTCAGTCATTTTGTAACATGATCATTTTTAATGAATGAATTCCTGGGTCATTTCTTGAAAAGATTCTCTGTAAGGAAAAGGGATTCAGAGTTGATCAGTGCTATTATTCACTCTTCAATCATGTTAGGTTATCTTTTTAAAGAATTGCCGGAGGTGGAGTGAATTGAAAATAATGATAATAATGATAATAATGATAATAATGATAATGATGATAATAATAATAATAATAATAATAATAATAATATTTATTGTTGGAGTTTTTGGTATGAAATACTGATGCAATTTTCCTTTCTCTTATTTTCTTGGATGAAGTTGCCAAAAGTATCAAAAAAAGGTGGTCTTGCTCCCCAAAATTCCCATTACTGATATTAAAGGAAAAATATTTCCTCGTTGCACAGGCCATGCCTCTAAATTTCCCCAGATCTTTCCTATGTCTTCTATGCTCCCCACCTCAGGAAGATTTCTTGTGAATGCCTGGAAAAATGATTTGGGGGAGAGGGAATCTTCAAGTCACTTTTGGACCCTGACAACGGGCTGGACTGGTCCCTGCTGGCATGGTTTTCAGGAGTGCCAGTTCCTGCTTCTACCTGGGAGAGAGGTGAGGGGCTGGCCCAAGGTGCCCCCAGTGGGCTCTGTGCCCAAGGTGGGTCTCCCAGTTTGTAGCTTGATGCCCTAACCACTAGACAAACTGGCTGTCTTGAAAACCAATGTCCCCCCCCCCCAATGTGAACAAATGAACACTCTCTTTCCCACTATCTCGTCTTGGTGAATGAGCTCAGATTCCATCTCTGCTTTGCAGGAATTAGAGGGGCCAAGTGTAATTCATGCAAGGTGATAAAAGGAGACAGGAGGTGCCTTGACTTTTATCGATGCTACGGTTCAGAGGAAAGAGTGGTGATGGGGGGAGGCTTCTGGATGACATCTGTGCAGACACAGTTGTGACAGTGAAGGACTGATTGCTTTGGTGTTTCTGAATGCAGGAGTGATGTCCACCTATGCCATGTGCATCCGCTACGATGGCACAGAGGTGGAGGACCCTTTCTGTGATGCAGCTACGCGGCCTGAGCCCATCCACGAGTTCTGTGCAGGAAGAGAATGCCAACCCAGGTTTGTCTTCTTCGCTGCTTGGGGAACCAAAGCCCAGAGGCAGCTGGGCAGCTTTCATTCCCAGGAGTGAGTGCTCTTTCTGTGCTTAGAATATTGCCAGGATGCCCGGCCCCTCCGGTGAACAGTAAGACGACTGCTGCAGTGCTAGGCTTTGTGCCTGTCGCCCTCGTGAGAATCCAGAGATGGGCCACTAGCAGGAACAGTGGATGAGGGCAGAAGTTTTTTATGGGGACCCCTTGGCAATAGAGGCAGGTCTCAGGGAGGAGGACATAGCCTGGTTAGTGGCTAGGATAGACTTTCCTACATGAAGGCAAGAGACTCTCCCTCTGGAGGGTCAGTGGTGGCTCTGGTGTTGGACAGCTACAGCACAACCATGAAACGGAAGGAGGGAGTTTGGTTGATTATCACAATCCCTGACTGCAAAGCAAAGGTAATTAGAAAAATAAAATGCCATCCCAACCATTCTTCATATGTCTCTAGGCCTTTACTCGTCTTAGCTGCTCTTTGCACTTTTTCCAAAGTCTCAACATCTTTTTTGTAATGTGGTGACCAAAACTGTCTTTGGTCATTCTTTGCTTTCCTGACCAGATTTGCGGATTCAGGATATCTGTTGATATTCACACAGTTATGTGTCCCACTTTCCATTTTTTTTTATTTATCCTTTTCGGCTTTCAGTTTATCAGAGAGATCTTTGTGCAACCATGCTGGTTTCTTCTTGGATTTCCTGTTTTTCTTTTTCAGTGGTATTGTATTGGACTAGGCACTGAGGGGGCTTGTGATTGGAGTCTGGTCAAAAGGCAGCTTTGGCAACTGATAACCAAACATGTGCACTTTGCAACAGAAGTAGGCAAATCTTCTGCCAGCATGCTCTAAAGCAGTGGTTCCCAAACTTTTTCAGTCCACCGCCCCCTTGGTACCACAAACTCATCCTCAGTGCCCCCCACCCAGGGGTGGGTTCTACTTACCTTTACTACCTGTTTGCAGGGGGCCGCGGATTGCGCGCTCACTTTGCTCGCGCATGCATGCACTCTTCTGCACATGCGCAGAAGCATTTTGGTGATATCGGGGTCAGTGGGCGGGGCCTCCTCCCGGTTTTACTACCAGTTCTATAGAATTGGTGAGAACCGGGGCAACCCACCACTGCCCCCACCTCCACCCCCACCCCCTATAAATAGCATTGTTTGGAATAGTGGTTTGCATGACCCACTAAGGAAGATAGTAAAATACATGGAATACAGCCATTTTTTTGCCTCCTGAAGCCTTGCTCTGCATGTCCCGTTTTTGTGAAAAACGGACCTGTTTTTCGCAAAAACGAGCCTGTTTTTCGAAAAAACTGTGTGCAGAGCCTTTGGGAGGCCTGCAGGCTGCTCCAATACAAATCTATCCCTATAACAAAAACAGCTAACACTATTAGTTAACACTAAAGAAATCCCCTGAATCAACCAATCTAGAGCAGTGGTTCTCAGCTGGGGGTTCCTTTTGAATTTGCTGACCACCAGTGAGTGGGAGAAAGCAATTTCACAGAGGAGGGGATGGAGAGGGCTGTGGGATGAATTCACACCCATTCCCAGACCCCCTTGGGATCAACCTGCAGCCCTGCCCTGCCTCCTCAGGCGGTGGAGCGTGGGGGGGGGGATGGTTTTCAAGAAGTCACAAGGAGGGCTGAGAGCTGGTTTCTGTCCCACAAGTAAGATTTGGTCCAGAATCAACCTCAACATGAAGGTCTTTTATTTGCTCCTTGTCTTTGCATTTTTAACAGGTAATAAATTAAATTTCTGTTGATGTAAAAATAGCTCATAACTCACCTTTCTAGACAGCTAGAATAGACAGCTATTATCATGTCTAAAAGCAAGATACTCTTCTCCATCTTTTATCTGGAGTACCATTTAATCCAGAGCCTTTTAATTCCAGAAGTCCAAGTTTAAAGAATGGACTTCTGGAATTAAAGCTCCATTTTTTAGCTAAAACTTAATTCACACCTGTTAGTTTTGCTTGAGCAGCGTGAACAATTGACAGTGGGATCCTCCAAAGGTCTGAAAAATATATCATTGATTTTTCTTTGGCATTTAAACTAGATAACCAATGTGAAAAAATGCATCAAGGAAGGACTGGAAAGCCAATTCATACTGAACTGTATTGGGTTTTCTGTTGTTATTTGAATAAAATGAAAAGAAATCACATAGAGGTACCTAGTGCGGAAAAAGAGATGAAATAATGGGTCATTCTCAACACTTGAATTCTCTACACTTAAAATATCTAGAAATTATTATAGTTAAGTGAGTTTTAACCCATTTTACAATTTTTCTTGCCATAGTTCAAATCAAAGTTCAAATCAGAGATTTGATAGTTCAAATCAAAGATTTCTGAGACCAATGTTGAATACTTAAAATTTCAGTAGTCACCAATCCCAGTCTTAAAATGAGTTTAGAATCAGTGGGAGTCACTGATAACAATGAACTAACTAGCTACTGATAATGAGTCCAGTCCTGCCTTTCTTTTCCTTCTGTCCAAGTTTTGCAAGTACTTTTTCCAGGTATATGTTTTATTCCAAAGTATACAAACCATTATTGTTAGGGAAAAAATGGGTCTTCCAAGCAATTTTAAAAGACACTGTCAGAATGACTCTGCTCTCAGCCCCCCTTGTGGCTCCTTGAAAAGCATCCCCCCCCACATATGTAAATGAAAAGAATAAGCTTAAAAATCCTAGCCTTTTAAAATTGAAAATATGGAGAATTAGGAGGATGAATATGAGACGCTAAGGGAGATGTTTCAAAAAGTAAGGGAGGCATTTAAGGGAAATAAAGAAGCAGAGAATTGGTTAGCTTGCAAAAAAAAAAAGAAAGAGAAAAGATGAATGAGAAGCAAGAAAAACAAGGAGATAATATTGAAAAGGAAATAATTGAAAAAAGATAAAGATGATTACACTGGGTTCAATAGTGATAGAATAAAAATGGATATGGGAAAATACATCTCAAATATGAAGAAAAGAGAAATAAATGGGGTAAAATTGAGAATGAAAAGTAATAGAGTTAAAATTAAAGGAAAAAGGCTGAAGGGGAGATATAAGAACAGTAAAAAGAAGGTAAAGAAAGGGGAGAAAGGGAGGAAAACATCAAGAAAGAGAACTGTGGAGAGACTAAGAGAAAATGGTTAAGAGTCACTGAAAACGTTAATTTGTTAATAAAGAGAAGGATGCTAGTTGTAGAAATTATATGTGAAAATGCTGTTAAATAAAAAATAGAACAATGTAATATGAACGAAAGAATGATATTGGAAGAAGCGCTAAAAGGAGAGAATAAATTATAATATAAGAATTAATTGAATAAGATGGAATATGGAAATTAAATGTAAAACTGAATGAAATTGAAATGCAAAAAATGATTCAAATGATATACTTGTAAGAAGTAAAGTAAAAATAGTTAAAAGTAAAAAGTCTAAGAATTGGAAGATTGGAAGAGTAAAGATTTAAAAGGAAAAATGGAATAAGATGAAATATACTGCTAATAATTAAAAAGATGAGGGGAAATCTTGATAAATGAAAGAAAGACCAGGGTTGCCTGGACTCCATAGTGGAAAATATAAAATTGAAAATGAATACAGTAATAGAGAGTGATGAAGGAAGGAGAAGAGAGATGGAAGAAGGAATGAGAGAGAGGGAAGGAAGAGAAGGGAGGAAGGGAAGGGAAATTAGAGTAGGAGGGAGGGTAAGAGAGGGAGGAAGAGAGGAGGAGAAGGAGAAAGGAAGAGGAAGTAGGGAGGAGAAGAAGAGGGGGAGGAAGAGAAAGTAAGAAGGAAAGAAAAGAGAGAGGTGGTAGGTTTGAGGAGAAAGATTGCTGTACAATAAAAAAGATGAGAGGGAAGAAAGCCAACCCCAAACAAATATAAAGATATTAAGATAAAGAATGAATTGTTAAACTTTAAAGAATAAAAGAGAACAAATATGAATAAATAGCAGTAATTAGAAACACACATACAAACATACAATTTATTTTCTTTGAACAGAGTATTTGGCCGGTTCACAAATTTAAACAGTGTTTAGTCACTTCAATTAAATTTACAATTTCTATATTTCCTTTTTGCCATATTTATTCCTCATCTATTTTTTTTAAAAAACCAATATTACCCTTCATCCTCATCTCTAATCTTAATCAAATTCAATTTTTCCCTTCTATTCTATATTATACCCCTTCCCATTGTCATCTATTTTTATATCCATCCTCACATTGTTTAATTATGTAATATTACAGTTGTTTAATACAAATTCAACATTTTAATATAAATCAATTAGTTATATAACTATCTTTTTTTGTATATTAATCAATATGAACATGAATATTCCAATTATTTCCATGCAATCCAATTTCTTACAAATCAATTAATTATATTTACCAATAATAATAAACCAAATTATTTTCCCCATATATTCCTCCAAACCACAACTTAGCCATTTCTGCTTTCAACACAATATACAATTAATAGTATCTCAATTATTACAATTCCCTAGTTAAATAGAGCTTTCCCCTTATGTTACTCATTTTCACAACTTAAACTCTCCCAATAACCCAAATAGTTTTACTGATTGATTGATTGATTGATTGGTTTGATTTATATGCCGCCCTTCTCCAGAGATTCAGGGCAGTTTACATCGCGTTAAGCAATAGCCTTCATACTTTTGTATATACCTGCTTAATAGGGCTTTCGGGCCCCCCTAAGCGGTGTTCTTTTTTTTTATACAAAGTCATCTTATTGCCCCCACAATCCGGATCCTCATTTTACCTACCTCGAAAGCATGGAAGGCTGAGTCAACCTTGAGCCTGGTGAGATTTGAACTTTTTTTTTTTTAATTTGATTTATATGCCGCCCTTCTCCGGAGACTCAGGGCGGCTTACAATGTGAACTTGCAGTAATTGCGCTCCATGGCATAGGGCCTAGCTATCTTCGAGACCGCCTGCTGCCACCGACGACCTCCCATTGACCCGTGCGCTCCCACAGAGAGGGCCTCCTCAGGGTGCCATCAGCCAATCAATGTAGGCTGGTGACCCCCAGGGGGAGGGCCTTCTCTGTGGGGGCACCCACCCTCTGGAATCAGTTGCCCCCAGAGATAAGGAGAATCCATGACCTCAGTGCCTTCCGCCGTGCCCTTAAAACCTTCTTTTTCCAACAAACCGGGCTGGCCTAATTCTTTTTAAGTGTTTTTAATTGTTTTGTTTATCGTTTTAATTAATGGGGCCAAATCTATATATATATTTTTAACTGTATTTTAATACTTGTATTTGATGTTTTTATTTGGCTGTTCACCGCCCTGAGTCCGCAGGGAGAAGGGCGGTATACAAATTCAAAATAAAATAAAATAAAATAAAAATAAATTGCAGGTAGCTGGTGCTACACTTTAGTCTGCTGCGCCACCAAGGCTCTTATAAGACTATAATTATATAGTTTTGCTCATATAATCCTCCAAATGACAACTTAATCATTTCTACTTTCATCACAATATATAATTAAAAATATTTCAATCGTTACAATTTCCCTAATTAAATTTAAAAATGTTCTAGCTGTTATCCAAGCTGCAACTTAATCCTTTTTACTTTCACCACCATATACCATTAAAGGTATATGGTATATGGTATTGTTACAGTTTATACTTATTCATATTTCTAAAAAAAATAAAAAATAAAAACTTATCATTGTCTAGATTTCAAAAATACAAAGACAAATATTCCAATTATTATTCATTTCATTTTTACAATCATGATTTCCCATTTATTTCTTACTAGTATTTATATTTCAATTCTAAATATGTATAACATCTTTCTCTTTTATTTCTTTTTCTCCCTTCCCATTTTTGCCTTTTTCTTTCTCCTTTTTTTCATTTGTGTTTTAAAAGTTTTAACTCTCCTCTTTTGCCCTAAATTTCCCATTGTTTGCACCTACCTTTTTTGGTGAGGAAAAAGAAATCTGCCTCTGCCTAATTTTCCAATGTAACAGCAAACAGCCAACAGCCTGCTTTACTTTCAGTTTCATTTTCAGCTTGATTAGCACAAGGAGAAAAAAAATCTGCTCCAGCAATTTAGCTCTTTGCAGCAAGTAGCAGAGCCCTGCGCAAAACAGCTGAGAGCAAATCAGCTGAGAGTCAGGAGGCCAATCTAATTCACGGGCTAATTAGCCTATGCTAAAGCTGAAAGGAGTTGTTTTTTCTTGCTGTTTGCTTGCAAGGAGGTAACTGCTGCGAGGCACAGGCCAAAGGGTGGGGGCCACCCTCCTTGCCACTTAGCGCTCCCCTGCCGCCCCCCCTTGCCTCTTACCGCCCCCCTAAGGCATCCCACTGCCCCCCCAGTACCGCCCACTTTGGGAACTATTGCTCTAAAGGCCCTAAGTGTTTTTTAAAAATGGCTTTTGATTTAAATGTTAATTTGAGCCAACCTCACTTAAATGGGCCAAGATACCACCATCCCTCTCTGGAGATGAAGAATAACAAAACCAAACCTGATCACACTCCTGGTCATCCATGAAGAGCCTGGCCTGGCTGTCCTCCCTCTGTTCCTTATCCTGAAACACCACCTTGTGTTGGACAGGTGGGAGACCAGCAGCTGGAGCGAGTGTTCCAGGACCTGCGGAGAAGGCCACCAGTTCCGGATTGTCCGTTGCTGGAAGATGATCTCGCCTGGCCTGGACAGCTCCGTCTACAGCAACCTGTGTGAATCAACTGACATCGCTCGGCCAGAAGAGAGGAAAGTCTGCAAGAACCCGGCTTGCGGGCCACAGTGGGAAATGTCTGAGTGGTCTGAGGTAAATTCTGGCCAAGAGGTCTCTGTGCTTTGATCCCAGCAAGCCCTGTGGATCACCTAGCTATGGGGGCAAGCTTAATGGGGGAGTTGGCGGGAGCAGTGACCAATTTCCGGGAGTCTTTTCCAACAGCTGTTCCCGCATGTGGTTTCAAATACAGGCAGCCAGGCTTCCGGTTGGTGCTGCCGTCATCGCTAGACGGTCTCTTTAAGACCGCCAGCCCTGCCTCCCGTAAAGAGCCGCCTCTACAGCGGAGAGGTGGCTTGAAAAACTCCGTGTTCCTGAGGAAACGTGAGGAGAGCCAGCAAGATCAGGTAGAGCCCCCTGCGAAGTCCCCAGGTTGTCTTTTTTGCTTCTGGGGAGGAAGCAGGGTGAGGCTCCCTATCCAGCTCGCCGAGGCTCCGGACTCTGGGGACAACTCTGCATCCAGCAGAGCCAGACGACGCGACCAACATAACCAGCGAAATCCAAGAGAATTATTAAAAATAAACAGGGTGAAATCTGGACCTGAAACTCAAAACTGCAAGTATTTGTATTAGCCCTGTGATTGAATTTAAGAACGGAGAAAGAGTGAAAGTCTGTTAAAATGGCGTCCGGCTTCAGCGGTAGGAAAAAAGCTGAAAGCGAAAGTGGATTTGCCTGATCATCTCAACACGTTATAAAGTACTTAAAGCAACAGCGCTGGCTAGAAGAAAAGGGAAAAGTTTTTTTTAAAGTGATTTTGATCTGTTCTTCCTCCCTTAAAGACTTGATTAAAGCTGGGGAAATTTCTGAGAGGATTCTGTGGTGGTGAAAAGGCTTCCTTCTTAGAAAAAGTCAGACTGCGTGGCAGAATGGCTTCGAAGCAGACAAAGCCAGCCACTAAAGCTGTGGGGGGGGGGCTCACCCACTCATAAGTCACAAGAGCAGCCATTAAGTTTGCAGACTCAGAGCCAAGCACAGGAGACTGGTTTTAAAGATTTGAAGGAATTTATTGCTGCGGCTCTGATGAATCAAAATGAAGTTATGGACCAGAAATTTGAAAAATCTCAACAGGAAATTAAGGAGGTGGTTCAAAAAAAGTATGATAAGATGAAGCGAGACATACTGACAGTTCTGACTGGCTTGTCAGAAGTAGTTGTTCAGATTGATAAAAAAGTGAGAGAACTTAGTTCAGAAGTAGAATCTAAAATGAAGGAAGCTGATTATAAAATTTCCAATGTGGACAATAAAACGCAAAGGATTGAAAATGAAGTGACAATGATGCAATTTAGATTTATGGAGTTTGCTGTAAGACTGAGAGGAATAAAAGAAAACAACAGAGAGGATTTGAGAAGGGTTTGTGCTGATGCCCTGGCTGTGATGCTAAAGGTTAGCCCTGAAGAGATTTTGTGCAAGATGGACAAGGTTTACAGAGTGAATTCTTGGGTGGCAAGGGAAAGGCAATTGCCTAGAGATGTGGTGATCTACTTTACAGATAGAAGAATAAGAAATGATATCTTACAAAAGTCTTTTGTTTCTACTATTCAAGTGGATGGAAGGGAGATTGGGATTTATAAAGAGTTGCCGCCTAAGATGCTAAGAGATAGAAAGGATTTTGGATTTTTGGTGACTGAATTAAAGAAACAACAAATTCCATTCAGATGGAGCACAATTTATAGCCTCAAATCCGGAGAAAAAGAATGGTGTGGTGATTTATATAAATAAAAGATTGTCAGCTAAAATTATAGAAGCAGATGATTGTGGAAGATATATAGCAATTGAACTTTATACATATAATGGTCCAATTTTGGTGATTGGAATTTACGCTCCTAACCAGCAACAAGAAAATTTTTACAAAATATTGTACTCTAAAATATTACAATGGGACTATAGATCTATTTTACTTATGGGAGATTGGAATGGAGTAATAGATCCTAAAAAAAATAAAAAGAGTTTGGCAAAGTCATGTGTTAAATTACCACAGATCTTTTTCAATATGAAAGAAGATTTGGAATTGAAAGACATATGGAGAGTGCACAACCCAAACTTTACTTTTTTCTCAGACAGACATAGATCCTTCTCTAGGATTGATTTTATCCTACTTACGGCTGATTTACTTCTAAAAACAAAGAAAACAAAGATATTTCCGAGGACTTTAACTGACCATAGCCCGGTATGGATAGAAATAGAAATGGGAAAGAATGAGAGAAGATCGTGGAGAGTAAATGAAAATTTGTTTAGATATGAAAAGAATGTAAATGAACTCAAAAAACAAATGAAGGAATTTTTTGAAATGAATTTGAATAAGGGTACCCCTATTGAAATTGTTTGGGACGTGAGCAAGGCGTATATGCGGGGGGCACTGATCTATATGAATTCTAAACACAAATTAAATCGACAAAGAAAAAGATTAAAAATGGAAGGAGAGATAAAGAAAAAAGAACAGTTACTTATAAAAAATCCAACAGATGAAAAACTACAAGGAATTATAAAACTTTTGAAAGATCAATTTCAAATGCTCATAGCGGAACAAGCAGCAACTAATTTACAATTTGCGAAACACAATACATTTTGTAACGCTAATAAACCGGGCAGGTGGCTGGCTTACACATTGAGGAAGCAGCAGAGTACTCGGACTATCGGTAGTATTGAGTATGGAGGGAAGGAAGTTTTTCAACAAAGATTAATCAAAGAAGCCTTCTTAGATTACTATACCAAACTATATGCCAAAGATGATATATAGAATGAACTTATAAATAAATATCTAGAAGAAAGGAGAGTTATGAAAATTTCTAGTGATCAAAAGGAAAGAACGAGTCAACCAATAACAGCTGAGGAGATTATTGTTGCTATTAAACAACTGAAAACAGCTAAAGCTCCAGGGACGGATGGTTTAACTGCGGTGTATTATAAAACCTTACAAGTAGAAATGATTGAACATCTTTTTTTTTATTTCAAAAGTTTTACAGTTACATCTTCACCCCATTTCCCCACCACCACCACCCACCCCAAACATCCCAACCTCCCTAACCCTCCCTAACCCTCCCCTCCCCCCAGACTTCCACACAGTATACTCATATCAGGTAAAAAAAAACCCTTAGTATAAAACTTGTATAAAACTTGAACCCTCCCCCTTATAATTTTTCTTTTTATCTTCATTACATTAAAATATTTGTAATACATTATTTTCAAATAAAAGCTATTTGATACTTCCTAGTTTGATATTTGTTCTGAACATATTCTATCCACTTTTTCCATTCCCATTCATAAGTCTCTTGTGAACAATCTTTTAAATATGCTGAAATCTTCGCCATCTCTGCAAAACTGGCCATCTTCAAAGTCCATTCCTCGATAGTGGGCAAAGCTTCGTTTTTCCAATATTTACCTATCAACAATCTTGCTGCTGTTATCATATACAATATCAATTTTGTTTCACCCAATGTAAAACCCTTAACTATACCCAATAAGAACAGTTGTGGAGAAAATTGAATTTTTTTCTTCAAAACATTCTGCATGACCCACCAAATTTTTATCCAAAAAGCCTTAACTTTCCTACAGGTCCACCAAACATGGTAATATGTAGCATCCAAACATTCACATCTCCAACATTTTGGCTGAACATTAGGGTACATACATGATAACTTTTTGGGGTCTAAGTGCCATCTATAAAACATTTTGTAGAAGTTTTCCCTCAAATTCTGCAACTGTGTAAATTTAACATTCTGAACCCAGATTTTTTCCCATGTTTCCAACATCACTGGTTCTTCAAAATTTTGAGCCCACTTAATCATACAATCTTTAACTAATTCGGTTTCTGAATCCCTTTCTAACAAAACATTATAAAGCCTTTTAATATGCATTGGACCTTTCTCTTTTATATGTCTAACCAATTCTTCCTCATGCAACATAATACCAGTTTTTTGATCCTCTTTCCATCTCAATTGCAATTGATTATATTGTAGCCAAGTTAAATTAATCCCTTCAGCCAACAGTGTCTGTAGTGTCTTCAGCTGCCATCTGCCCGCATCTGTAAAAAGAACCTCTTTATATAAACCCCCCCCGAGTGACATTATATTTGTATTCCACAAAGTATGACCAAGATCCAGCCATAGCGGTATTTTATAATCCCATTTGAGTCGGTGCTTCTTCCAAACTCTCATCAAAGAGTCTCTAAGTATATGGCTTTTAAATACTTTGTCGACTTTATCATCATAAAATAAGTAAGCATGCCATCCAAATTCAAGATCAAAACTTTCTGCGTTCAATATTCCAGTCTTTTTCCTTCCAAACCAATCACTTGTTAAAGTCAAAGCTGCTGCATCATAATATAACTGTAGGTTTGGTAATTTAAGACCTCCCCTTTCTGGAACATCTTGCATAATTTTCAATTTCACTCTGCTTTTTCTCGTTCCAGACAAACTTGTTCACTCCAGCTTGCCACACTTTCACTTGTTTATCACTTTTAAGCACCGGAATCATTTGAAACAGAAAAAGAAATCTTGGCAAAATGTTCATCTTAACTGCTGCTATTCTTCCAAGTAGAGACAGTTGCAGTTTTTTCCAAGTCTCTAAATCTTTCTGCACCTCTCGCCACAACACCTCGTAGTTATTTTGAAACAATTTCGTATTTGATTCTGCAACCTGGACTCCTAGATATTTTACCCTTGGTACAACCTCAAAACCTGCCCTCCTTTCAAGCTCGTGTTTACGATCTTGTGTCATATTTTTAACTATCATCTTAGTCTTTTTATGATTCAGTCTAAAACCTGAAACTTTACCATAGTCTTGTATAATGTCCTTCATCAGGATTATTGATTCCATTGGCTGTGTTAGGGTAACAACTAGATCGTCTGCAAATGCCTTTATTCTGTAATCATCTTGCCTTATCATTATACCTTTCAAGATATTAGAGTCCCGTATTGTATTTAGCAAGACTTCTAGTGTTAAGATAAATAAGAGTGGGGACAGCGGACATCCCTGTCTTGTTCCTTTTTCAATTTTAAACTCTGTTGTCAAGCTTCCGTTAATAATAATCTGTGCCTTTTGCTCTTGATAAATTGCTGAAATCGCCTGTACAAATTGATCCCCAAAATTCATCTTTTTTAAAGTCTTTAGTAGAAAATTCCAATCCACTCTATCAAAGGCCTTCTCTGCATCCAAGAAAACCAGCACTGCAGGGATCTGTTTATTCTTCTCAAGATATTCCAATAGATCTATTACTTGCCTTACATTGTCCTTCATGTATCTGCCCTCGATAAATCCCGCTTGATCATCATGAATCACCTTTTGAATTACTGGCATCAACCTGTTGGCTAATACTTTCGCATAAATTTTATAATCAGAATTCAGAAGAGATATTGGTCTATAATTCTCCGTTTTTTTAGGACCGGCTTGCTCTTTTGGTATCAAAGATATGTAAGCTGTTGTCCATGATGGGGGTATTTTGCCCCCTTGTTGGATATTGCAAAATAAATCTCTAAGTTGTTCCACCATTTCAGCTTGCAAAGTTTTATAATAGACTGCAGTCAAGCCATCCGTACCAGGAGCTTTAGCTGTTTTTAATTGTTTAATTGCTACTATTATCTCCTCCTCTGTTATGGGATAATTCATTCTTTCCTTTTGTTGATCAGTAATTTTTATAACTTTTTTATCATCTAGGTATTCTTCTATAAGTCCATTTTGCACATTCTCTTTAGCATATAATTTAGTATAATAATCCACAAAAGCTTCTTTAATTAATTTTTGTTGGAAAATTTCTTTCCCTCCAATATCAATACTATCAATAGTCCGTATACTCTGTTTTTTCCTCAATGTATAGGCCAACCATCTGCCCGGTTTATTAGCGTTACAAAATGTATTATGCTTCGCATATTGTAAATTTGTTGCAACTTGTTCCGCCATAAGCATTTGAAATTGATCTTTCAAAAGTTTTATAGCACCACGCATTCTTGAACATCTTTGAACATGATTGAACATCTTAAAGACTTATTTTGTAGCATACAACAAGGGGATAAAATACCCCCTTCATGGAAAGCAGCTTTTGTCTCATTGATACCGAAAGAGGAAGCAGGTTCTACAAAACCGGAAAATTTTAGACCAATATCTCTCCTGAATACAGATTATAAATTTTTGCAAAAGTATTAGCCAACAGATTAATGCCAGTTATCCAAGAGATGATTCATCATAATCAAGAAGGATTTATAAAAGGCAGATATATGAAGGATAATGTGAGGCAAATTATAGATTTATTGGAATATCTTGAGAAGAATAAACAGATCCCTGCAGTGCTGGTGTTTTTGGATGCGGAGAAGGCCTTTGATCGAGTGAATTGGAACTTTCTATTAAAGACTTTAAGAAAGATGGATTTTGGGGATCAATTCTCAGCTCCTTGTCCCGCACAGCACGGAGACAGCAATAAAACACAGCTGGACACATCAACTGGAGAGTGAATCCTGGTTTAATGCTTTTCATCAGTTACGGAACAACGCCAAGCTACAAACTTTCAAAGTTGGTGCTGTGAGCATCCGCCTCGCAGCGCTTTATATCCTAGTGCGCCACCCCTCTCTTGATGAATGTGTGGCTCAGCTGTGTTGGGGTGAGTTGCAGCGACGTTTCCGATTTTCTCATTCCGGGTTTCTCCGCGTCCTAAACGCAATCCCTCCACCGACGCCCCTCCACCATTTCCCGTGCCACTTATTTCCCGTGCCCCCTCTACGTTGTAGTTTTGTTGGGGATGTGTTACTCTTTCCAATCTGCCTTCCCGTCCCGGTCGTATGTCGGGCACGCCGGGCTCGACAGACGGCTCCCCTTTCACCAGGGTCCCCTCTGGAAAACAGAAAGCAGAAGAGTTAGCATCGGTTGAGGGTTTCCAGGGATAACGCTTATGGAACCGGCGTATTAACCGATCGGCTGCGGTATCCCTTGCAAGGACCCAGCTGGCTTCCTCAATTGGATATCCCTTCCATTGTACTAGGTATTTTAGTCTTCCCCTATGAAGTCGGGAATCTAATATATTTTCTATCTCATAGTGGTCACCACGAAGGGGTGGTGGTGGATCAGGCGTGGGTCTCACAGTGTCTACTGGTTTCAACAGGCTACTGTGGAATACTGGGTGAATTTTACCCAGAAGGGGCAGGAGTTTTAAAACCACGGTGACCGGGTTAATAATTTTGCTAATGGGGAAGGGGCCCAGATATTTGGGCCCTAGTTTGCAGTTAGGTACCCGAAGTTTAATGTATTTAGTGGAAAGGTACACTAGATCCCCCTCTCTAAGAGGGGGCCCGTTTCTTATCAGCTTGGGTTTTGTATTCGGCTGCAGCCTTGTCAAGTGCTGTTTTCACTTGGGGCCACAATGCTCGTATTTTATCTCCCCACTCACTAGGGGTTACCCCTGCTTGCACGGGTTTGAGCTCTGGAATAGCGACAAATTCTTGTCCCGTGACTATTTGAAACGGCGTGTAGCCTGTACTCCGGTGGACGGATTTATTATATGCCACTTCGGCGACTTGGTAATAATGCGGCCCAATCAGTTTGTTGATAAGACACATAGCTCCTAATGTAACGTTCCACCATTGCGTTGGCCCTCTCGGCTGCCCCGTTAGTACTAGGGTGGAAAGCTGAGCTAAGTCCCTGGGAGGAGCCTATTAATTTAAGAAAATTGCGCCAAAACCGGGCCGTAAACTGTACCCCCCTATCCGAAATGATTCTACAGGGTACCCCATGCAACCGATATACGTGTTGTACAAATAGCTTGGTTAGTTTTTGGGTGGACGGCAGACCGTGACAAGGTATGAAATGGGCTTGCTTGGAAAAAAGATCTATAACAGTCCAAATGACGTTACAACCCTGGCTTTGTGGCAGATCTACTATGAAGTCCATACCTATGTCTTCCCAGGGACTTGCTGGATTGGCTACAGTTTGTAACAGACCGAGCGGCTTTCCAGGCCTGGGTTTTGCTTTAGCGCATGTTACACATTTATTTACATACTCTTCTATGTCTCGTCACATATGAGGCCACCAAAATTGGCATCTCGCTAGATGTAAGGTTTTTAGAAATCCAAAATGTCCAGCCGCCTTGACATCATGGCATTGTCAGAGAGCCTCGCCTCGTAGGGACACAGGAACATATAATTTGTCATCCTTCCATGCGCACCCATCTCTGAGTACCACTAGTTGGGGATGTTCTGCTAACCAGCTATCTGTTAGTCCAGCCTCTCGAAGTTTGGCCCTCCACCCTTGTGGTGGTTCTGTTCAAACTCTATTGCCAGCTGCTATAGTGTTATTGGGTATCATCGCTTGTACGATGTCTTCTCTTTGGCTATGGTATTGTGGCATTCGAGATAACGCGTCTGCCAGAAAATTTTTTCCTGCGGGAACGTACTTTAATGCAAAGTTGAACCGTTGAAAATACTGGGCCCATCTCACTTGTTTAGGGGACAGTTTACGGGGAGTTTGTAACGAGATTAGGTTTCAATGATCTGTCCATACCTTGAAAGGGGACTTCGATCCTTCCAAAAGGTGTCTCCAGGTAAGGAGTGCCCATTGAACAGCGAAGGCCTCCTTTTCCCAGATAGCCCACCCCCGTTCAGCCGGTGTAAATTTCTTCGACGTGTATGCACATGGTTGTAATTGACCCTGCTCGTTCGGTTGTAGCAAAACAGCCTGGGGGCTCAATTACAGCCACGTCGCTGGCATCTGTTTGCACGATGAATGGCTTATCTTGGCTGGGGTGTTGCAGAATTGGTTCCTGAGCAAACAGGGTTTTCAACGTCTCGAAAGCTTTTTGGCATTCCAACGTCCACACGATGGGTTGATTTGGTTTTATGGGTGAGCCGCATCCTTTTGTCCGTAGTAGGTTGGTAAGAGATAGTGCTATATGAGCGAACGCCAGAATGAATTGGCGAACCCAAGGAAACTTTGTACTTGTTTCCTTGTTCTTGGTGGCTGCCACTCCATCACCGCCATTACCTTTTTCGGGTCCATCTGTAGAGTAGTCCATCCCTTTGAAATTCGGTAGCCCAAATAGTCCAGTTCGGTGCAGTGGAACTCACACTTAGATATTTTGACAAACAATTTAGCAGCCAACAGTTTTTTAAGCACTTGACGAACCAGTCGTATATGGTCCTCCATAGTGTCCATGTAGATAAGTATATCATCTAAGTATACTAATACTCCTCGGTAGAGGTATTCGTGCAGCACCTCATTTATGAGCTGCATGAAGACTGCCGGGGCGCCTTGTAACCCGAACGGCATGACTCTAAATTTATAGCTGCCAAGAGGACCATTAAAGGTCGTTTTCCACTCATCTCCCTCTTTAATACATATTCGATAGTACGCCTCCCTTAGATCTAATTTTGTAAAGATACGTCCAGTGGCCAGGGTGGCTAGCAGGTCTTTTATCAAGGGCAATTTATTTATTTATTTATTTATTTATTTATTTATTAAATTTCTATACCGCCCTTCTCCAATAGGACTCAGGGCGGTGCACAGCCAAGATAAAAACAAAGCATACAAAATTTAAGAACAGTATTAAAATAATTAAATATTTTGGCCGAAATTAAGATAACCCAATTTAAAATCAATTTAAAATTTAACTCAGGCCAGCCCAGCTTGTTGAAATAAATAGGTTTTCAGGGCCCGACGAAAAATCCGGAGGTCTGTTATTATACGTAACTCTGGGGGAAGGTTGTTCCAGAGGGTGGGCGCCATCACAGAGAAGGCTCTCCCCCTGGGGGTCGCCAGCCGACATTGTCTGGCGGACGGCACCCTGAGGAGGCCCACTCTGTGCGAGCGTACTGGCCGGTGGGAGGCTATTGGTGGCAGAAGGTGGTCTCGTAAATACCCCGGCCCTAAGCCATGGAGCGCTTTAAAGGTGGTCACCAACACCTTGAAGCGCACCCGGAAGACCACTGGGAGCCAGTGCAGCTCGCGCAGGAGAGGTGTCACATGGGAGCGCCTCGTCGCCCCCATAATCCCCCGCGCGGCCGCGTTCTGGACCAGCTGGAGCCTCCGGGTGCACCCCAGGGGGAGCCCCATGTAGAGAGCGTTGCAGTAGTCCAGGCGGGAAATGACTAGTGCCTGAGTGACTGTGCGTAGAGAGTCCCGATCTAGAAAGGGGCGCAGCTGGCGTATCAGGCGAACCTGATAAAAAGCCCCCCTGGCCACGGCCGTCAAATGATCTTCTAAAGACAGCCGTGCATCCAGGAGGACGCCCAAGTTGCGAGCCCTCTCCGTGGGGGCGAGTGATTCGCCCCCAATAGCCAGCGATGGCGTCAGCTGGCTATATCGGGACGCTGGAAGCCACAGCCACTCGGTCTTGGAGGGGTTGAGTCGGAGCCTGTTTCTCTCCATCCAGGCCCGCACGGCCTCCAGACACTGGGACATCACTTCAAGGGCATCGTTGGGGTGGCCTGGGGTGGAGATGTACAGCTGGGTGTCATCAGCGTACTGATGGAACTCCACCCCAAAGCCACGGATGATCTCACCCAGCGGCTTTACATAAATGTTGAACAGAAGGGGCGAGAGGACCGACCCTTGTGGCACCCCACAAGCAAGGTGCCTCGGGGTCGACCGCTGCCCCCCGTCAACACAGATTGCAACCGGTCAGAGAGGTAGGAGGAGAACCACCGCAGAACGGTGCCCCCCACCCCCAACCCCGCCAACCGGTGCAACATGATACCATGGTCGATGGTATCAAAAGCCGCTGAGAGGTCTAACAGGACCAGGATAGAGGAGCAACCCCTATCCCGAGCCCTCCAGAGATCATCCACCAACGCGACCAATGCCGTTTACCGGGGAAGCTGTTGCGCCACCACACTCTCAACAACCTTCGCAACAAAGCGAAGGTTGGAGACTGGACGATAGTTAGCCAAAACAGCCGGATCCAGAGAGGGCTTCTTGAGGAGGGGCCTCACAACCGCTTCTTTCAAAGCGGCCGGCAGGACCCCCTCACTCAAAGAAGCGTTAACAATCTTCTGGAGCCAGCCTCGTGTCACCTCCCGGGAAGCCAGTACCAACCAGGAGGGACATGGGTCCAATAAACATGTGGTCGCGTTCAGCCGTCCCAGGACCCTGTCCATGTCCTCAGGAGCCACAGGATCAAACTCCCCCCAGATAACACTCTCAAGACCTGCCTCAGTCATCCCGTCCGGACATACCCAGTCAGAGGCCAGTCCTTCCCGAATCTGAGCGATTTTGTCATACAGATACTGCACAAAGTCCTCGGCTCGGCCCTGCAAGGGGTCATCCCGTGCTTCCAGATGGAGGAGGGAGCGGGTCACCCTAAACAGGGCGGCCGGGCGATTATCTGATGACGCGATAAGAGCGGCAAAATAACTAGATTTCGCCGCTTTTATCGCCACTAGGTAGGTCTTAATATGAGACCTCACCAGTGTTCGGTCAGATTCGGAGCGACTGGTCCTCCAACTACTCTCCAGGCGTCTTTTCCGGCGCTTCATCTCCCTGAGCTCCTCGGAGAACCAATGGCTATACCGGCTCAACACTTACTGCGTTCAGGCCCCGGAAGTCAATGCAGAGGCATAGACCTCCATCTTTCTTCCCCCAGAACAAAACTGGGGCTGCCATGGGAGCTCGGCTGGGCGGTATAAATCCCCGGGCTAGATTACTATCAATATAGCGTCGTAACTCTTCTATTTCTCTGGGAGTCATGGCATACATGCAGGGCTTAGGTAATTTGGCCCCAGGAACTAACTCTATGGCACAATCGGTAGTCCGATGTGGGGGGAGGGTATCACACTGGTCTTCGCTAAAGACCTCAGCTAGGTCGGCATATATCTCAGGAATTCCGGGGCCCCCCGGGCTGTCTTCCTGGGGTGGGGTTTGAGGATGTACACCCTTGGTGTGATCCTTATCTTTCTCCCTGGCAGGTTCAGGTCCTAGTTCCAAACGTAGTTTTCTATATCCGTCCTCCCATCATATGGTGGGTTTCCACTTGTCCAACCAAGCTAACCCTAGTATAACAGGTTCTATTATACTGTCCACTACCACGAAACGGATATACTCCCAATGTTCCCCTATTTCAAGTTTTACAGGTTCCGTTATTCGTGTGGCCGGGGCGCCCCCAAGGACAGAGCCATCCATCTGTTCAAACTGGATGGGGGTTTTTAACAGTGCTAGTCGTAGCCCTAATTGTTTGGCTAGGGATGTCCACATCAAGCATCTGGTACACCCCGAATCTATTAAAGCCCCTCGACCTACCAGGGTGCTGGTGCGAGGATTTTGGAGATTGATTTGAATGATGAAAGGTCGGATGGGGGCACTTACCATGGGGTCCTGGTTGTCATCCTTATCGCTGTCTCCCAGCACCACCGGTAAGTCTCCAGGTCCAGGCACACTCCCCGCGTCACTCATCGGGCTATCCTTATCCATTATCGGGGTCTGTGAAGCCACTCGGGAACGTTCAGGAGTCACTCGCAATTTTCCTTTATTACTGGATCTATCTGGCGACCTCCGTATGGATGGTTGGGGCGGGGGAAATGGGCAGTCGGCTGCTCGGTGCTCCTCTTGGTTACACCGAAAACATCAGAAGGGCGCTCTTCGGGCGGAGCCCACAGGCCCAGGCGTCGAGGCGGGCCTCCCGGAATCCCGAGCCACAAGTGGTCTCTCCAGTGGTCTCCTTCCTTGGGTGCCCCCTGAGCTCCCTCTAAACCTGAATTCCTTTAGCCCCAGATCCAAGTCAATAGCCGCCTTAAACCATTCCGACAATCAAGGTGGCAGTCCGTGGTACACATAGGCCTGTCGGATCTCCCTATCTAGGCCAAGGTGAAATTGGTGGACCAGCATCCACTCCGGCCAAGCCCTCAATCTGCCTGCAATTGCATGGAACTCCTTTACGTACTCCCTGGCTGGCTGGCCTCTCTGATGTAAAGCCACCAATTCGCCCTCAGCTTGTTGCACCCGTGAATCGTCTTCAAAACAAACCTGAAGACCTTCTAGAAACAACCCTACATCTGTCAATTCTCGGGCGTGGTCACTATGAAGGTCCTCCACCCAGTCCGCTGCTTCTCCCTTCAAGGCTGTCGTGACTGCGACCACCATGGACCACTGGGTGGGGTAGAACTGTCCATATAAATCAAAATAACTGAGGACTTGACTCAAGAAAATAGCTACCCTGTCAGAACTGCCATCAAATGTCGCCTGTAGGGGAGGTGGACCCCACATCGGTTGAGGTTGCCAGGGTCCCTGTCCTGGAGCCCCTGCATATCCAGGGCCCACGGGGGCCTGGGGGGGTGGCTGGTTCATTCCCTGCTGTCCCAGGGGCCCCCGGCCCATATTGGTTGGTCGCCTATCGCCCTGGGTGGACAGCGTGGGTGGAGACCACCTCCCTCCCTGCTCGGCAGCTGTCCCTACCTCCACACACACCCCCGGCGTGGGAATGGGCCATCGGCTGTGCCTGTTCTGGATTTCGTGCTCTATCTCCGGAACTCTTTAACTTTAGTTTAGGGCTGGCCAAACGAAACCGGGTTGACCCAGATGCCTCAGACCCCTGCCAAGTGGTAGCTCGAGACTCCACCCCTTCGGCCCAGGACTGCCATGAGGGGGCATCTCTAAAGCTACTCCCCCCAAAATGGTCTCTTAAGACATCCAAAGTAGAAGAGCCGAGTCCCGTTGAGTAGCTCCCCTCGCCCCCCTCCTCGTCATCTACCCAGCGTCTCTCTCTCCAGCGCTGAAAAGGGTCACCCGATGAAGCAAAGGTAGAAACCTTACCCCCTGAGCCAGCTACTGCCGGGCTTCGCAACCAGTTCTCGGGGGGGGAGGTGCGTCAGTAAGCTTTGTCTTGGCTTCATCCGTTTCTCCCTCGTCCCCGCCGGGGTTTGGGGTCCATTCCTTCGACTGAGACTTCACCCCGGGTTGCAACTTGACCGGGGCCGCCGGCTGGACGGTCACCCCCTCTGCCAGCATCTCTGCCAATGTCTCCACCAACACCTTCGCTCCGGGGTCCGTTCCCTCCGCCATTCCAAATCTCCAAACACACCTCCAGGAAGAAACTAGAACGAAGGGAGCACCAACTTTCTCTCAGCTCCTTGTCCCGCACAGCACGGAGACAGCAATAAAACACAGCTGGACACATCAACTGGAGAGTGAATCCTGGTTTATTGCTTTTCATCAGTTACGGAACAACGCCAAGCTACAAACTTTCAAAGTTGGCGCTGCGAGCATCCGCCTCGCAGCGCTTTATATCCTAGTGCGCCACCCCTCTCTTGATGAATGTGTGGCTCAGCTGTGTTGGGGTGAGTTGCAGCGACGTTTCCAGTTTTCTCATTCCGGGTTTCTCTGCGTCCTAAACGCAATCCCTCCACCGACGCCCCTCCACCATTTCCCGTGCCGCTTATTTCCCGTGCCCCCTCTTACGTTGTAGTTTTGTTTGGGATGTGTTACTCTTTCCGATCTGCCTTCCCGTCCCGGTCGTATGTCGGGCACGCCGGGCTCGACATCAGTTTGTGCAGGCAGTTTCAGCAATTTATCAAGAGCAAACAGCACAAATTATCATTAATGGAAGCTTAACTACAAACTTCAGTATAGAAAAAGGCACAAGACAAGGGTGTCCGTTATCCCCGTTGTTGTTTATCTTAACTCTAGAAGTCTTGTTGAACACAATACGGTACTCAAGTACTTTGAATGGAATAGTTATAAGGCAAGAGGATTACAGAACAAGGGCATTTGCAGACGATCTGGTTGTTACCCTAACACAGCCGATGGAATCAATAATCCAGATGAAAGACATTATAGAAGAATATGGTATGGTATCAGGATTTAGACTGAATCAGAAAAAAACCAAGATGATAGTTAAAAATATGACAGAAGATCAAAAGAAGGAACTTGAAAGGAAGGCAGGTTTTGAAATAGTACCAAAGGTGAGATATCTAGGAGTCCAAGTTGCAGATTCAAATATAAAATTGTTTCAAAATAATTATGAGGTGTTGTGGCGAAAGGTACAAAAGGATATGGAAACCTGGAAAAAACTGCAGCTGTCTTTACTTGGAAGAATAGCAGCAGTTAAGATGAACGTTCTACCTAGATTTTTATTTTTGTTTCAAATGATTCTGGTGCTTAAAAGTGATGAACAGCTGATGGAATGGCAAAAAGGAGTGAATAAGTTTGTTTGGAATGAGAAAAAGCCGAGAGTTAAACTGAAAATTATGCAAGATGCTCGTGAAAGGGGTGGCCTTAAACTTCCAAACCTACGATTGTATTATGAAACAGCAGCGTTGACACAAGCAAGTGATTGGTTTGGAAGGACAAAGACTGGAATATTGAATATAGAAAGTTATGACCTTGAACTTGGTTGGCATGCATATTTATTTTACGAAAATAAAGTGGATAAAGTATTTAACAGGCATATACTCAGAAACTCCTTGATGAGAGTGGAAGAAGCACCAGTTCAAATGGGATTATAAAATACCGTTGTGGTTGGATCTTGGTCATATTATACGGAATATAAATATAAAGTCACTCGGGGGGTTTTTATACAAAGAAGTACTTTTTAATGATGGGGGCAGATGGCAACTAAAGACATTAAACACACTGTTGGAAGAAGGGATCAATTTAACTTGGTTACAGTATAATCAACTTCAATTGAGATGGAAAGAAGATCAAAAAACTGGTTTAATGTTGCATTAAAGAAGAAGAATTGGTAAGACAGATAAAAGAGAAAGGCCCAATGCATATCAAGAGGGTCTATAACATTTTGCTAGAAAGAGATTCAGAAAATGAATTGGTTAAAGATTGTATGATAAAATGGGTGCAAAACTTTGCAGAACCAGTTATGATGGAAACGTGGGAAAAAATATGGGTCCAGAATGTTAAATTTACGCAGTCACAGAATTTGAGGGAAAATTTTTACAAAATGTTTTATAGGTGGCATTTAGATCCTAAGAAATTGTCGTGCATGTATCCTAATGTTCAACCAAAATGTTGGAGATGTGATTGTTTAGATGCTACATATTATCATATATGGTGGACGTGCAAGAAAGAGAAGGCTTTTTGGATAAAAATTTGGTGGGTTATGCAAAATGTTCTGAAGAAAAAACTCCAATTCTCTCCTCAATTGTTTTTATTGGGTATAGTTAAGGACTTTTCACTGGGTGAAACAAAATTGATATTGTATATGGTGACAGCAGCTAGGTTACTGATTGGTCAATATTGGAAAAGGGATGTTATGCCTACTATTGAAGAATGGACTTTGAAGGTGGCCAGTTTTGCAGAAATGGCGAAGATATCAGCACACTTAAAAAACCGGACTCAAGAGACCTATGCATGTGAGTGGAAGAAATGGATAGATTATGTGCAGAATAAATATCAAACTAGGAAGTACCAGATTGCTTTTAGCTGAATGTGGTGTAGAAATGTATAGTACACAGGGGGTAGAATAGATGGGCGGTAAAGTATGATACAATATGATTTGGATTGGATTTCATCTTGGGGAAGTCATGGGGGGAGGGGAGGGTTAGGGAGGGTTAGGGAGGGAAAGGGGGGGGATGGGAAAATTTGTATTTGTAAAACTTTTTCAATAAAAAAAAAAATTAAAAAAAATACAGGCGGCCAAACAACCTTTTGCTCTGGTGTGCTGGCCATGGCTCACAGGATGCCTCTAAGTGGGTCCACCTGGGTTGAGGATTTCCCAGAGTCCTAAATTTACTGTAGGAAGGGCTAACGCTAGAGTTAGTGAGCGGTTTGGTGGTCTAGAGGTGGAGCTCTCGCCTCACAATCAGAAGGTTGTGAGTTTGATCCTAGATAGAGGCAGATATTTCTCTCTCTGGGCACATTGAGAATATATCTGCTGAACAAAACTTCGCATTGGCGACCGGAAGGGCATCCGGCCATTAAAACACTCTGCTAGCTCCATTCGGTTGCCCAGATTCCAGCCCGCAAGGGATTATGGGGACATTAAAAGATGATGATGAGGGCTAACACTAACCAGCAGATCCCTCTGGCTGTTGCGTTCAGCCCTTCTCTCCTGTCCTTTGTGGAAGGAACATTCGATGCACTTCCTTCACTCAGGAACAGAGGCCATTACCCAAATTGCACAAATTGATCCTGAGGTTCGATTTCTGGGGGACTTGCTGCTTTTTTATGCTTCTCCTTAGGGACAGAGGGTCAAGCCTCTCCGGCCTCCTATCCACCATGAATCCAGGGGCTGCCAAAGCTGACTCTCCCTATCCTTCCCCCTGCAGTGCACAGCCAGGTGTGGTGAGAGAAGTATGGTGAGCCGAGACATCCGCTGTTCTGAAGAAGAGAGGCTGTGCGATGCCAGCACCAAGCCAGCAGCTGATAAGAACTGTACCGGGCCGCCCTGCGACCGGCAGTGGACAGTCTCTGACTGGGGACCGGTAAGTCTTTTGGGCAGAGGAGGAACTTGCTGACCAGGAGAGAGGGAGGCTGGGGTATTTGCAGGAGCTGCAAGGGGGAGCCTGGTGTGGGTCACAAGACATGGAACGGGCCTGCCTTCCGGATCAGAGCAGGGGTGCCGTTTAATCTAATATCCAGTTTGCAGCCCAAATAATCTAATACCCGATTTGCTTGTGGTTTCTTCCACAAAATAAGATCACCTGAATTTTGGCTCTGGGGCCAGGCAGTCTCTGTGCATCAAAATAACTTTGAGGGCTTCAAACATCCTGATTTTGAATTTTTTATAGCATCCCTTTTGAAACATTAGTGTTCCTTCCCGCAGGAAGGCAGATTCCTAGCCGGGGGGGGGGGGTGTTTGCCAGTAAAGCCAAGAAGGCAGCTAATGGAAGGGGAGGGGGGCAGCTCTCCTTCCCAGTCCCTGATCAAGCAGTTATTCTTGAGGATGCCTCTCTGGATTTTCGCCCCAAGGGGTGAACTGGATGGCCTTAAGGGTTCCTTCCAGCACTAGCATTTTAAGACTCATCCCTGCCACTTCAATGTGTTACATGCAGCTGCCTGGGTAGCACTTCTCTTAGCTCAGGGGTCCCCAACCTTTGGGCTGGGGTATCTATGGCATGACAATTTTTTTCCCCGAAACCAGTTCCTGATGTCAGAAATGTTTGAGACTGCTGTCCTAGCTGTCAAAAGAATTGATGAGTCTCATCCTTTCTGTGTCTCCAAGTAGCTTTGTTCTTCCATCCCATTTGCCATTTTTGTTCTGTGTGTGTACACACAGAGGGAGGGAGGGAGGGAGGGAGGGAGGGAGGGAGGGAGGGAGGGAGAGAGAGAGAGAGAGAGAGAGAGAGAGAGAGAGAGAGAGAGAGAGAGAGAGAGAGAGAGAAATATGGGGAAAGTTACAAAAGTGTAAAATCACCTTGTTCAGTGGCCAAAGGACCTTGAGTTGTTCCTTTTGCCTGATAAGCTGCAGACCCTGTCAAGAGGCTAATCAGGGAGCCCACTTTGTCCCAAACCATGTGGAAATCCTCTAGCCATAGGTTCATGTACAGCTGGCATTGCCCAAAGAAAACAGGAAATTGGGCCAATGTCCCATCAAAGTTATTGAGCACCGCCATCGGGCATTTGCAGCAAGGCCAGATGGGGCCGGCAGCCTGCAACTGGGCATGTTGTGAGAAAAGGAGCATCACCTGCTGAGCTAAATGAGCATGTTCTGCCACAGTAACTGGGAGGGGTGGAGATGTTAGGCCAGGAACAAAGTGTTATGACCCAGGTGGTCAAGGTAAAGCATACATATTTCAGCCAAAGGCCCTTCAACAACCCATGCTACCCTGCAGGCAGCCACTCTCAGACTCCATAACACAGCCCCAGTAGTACAAAAGAAAGCCCCACAGAATAGGAGCATGCTCACAGGGCAAAGTCCAGGTTTTCAAGTCCAATCCACCAGGCAGAGTCCAGGCATAAGACAAAGGCAGTCCTCAGGACAAGAAACGGGTCTCAGAAAAGAAGCAGTTCCAAAGCCCCAGTGAAGCTGAGGCCAAACGCAGGCCACAAGAGAAGGGCCAGGTCCAGCCCAAAATGTGAAGAGCAATCATCCAAGCAAGGCAAGGCAAAGCAAACAGCAAATAGGCACCAGTTGAAGCCAAAGCAAACAATTATTCCTGACAAAGACTAATTCCCCATGGCTTCTCCTTAAATTATTCCCCGCCAGGTGTTCCTTGTGAGAAGGGGTGGGGGGCGATCTCCTCCTGAGTAGCTTTGCAGCCCTTCTCTGGACTTGCCTCCGCTCTGCTCTCCTTGCCATTGGCTCAGTGGAGTAGACATCTGTTTCTCATCAGAGGAAATTGGCTGCCTATTGGTACCCCTGCCATCCTCTGTGTCTGTGCAGGCAGGCAGCTTTCCGTCTGGTCAACCATCTCTTCCAATGCCTGAAAATCCAAGGACAGCATTGTCTTCTCAGCCCCTGGCGTGCCTTTCCTGTCAGACAGTCTCAGTTTTGACTCCCCCTCCCCCTCCAAACCGAGCTCTGAGGAGGCCATGACAGACACGAGTCTAGATATGTCTCTGCCCTTCTCTCTCCCTCACAGTGCAGTGGGGGCTGTGGGCCAGGCCGAATGATCCGCCAGGTCTACTGCAAGAGCAGCGATGGACGCGTGGTGCCGGAGTCCCAGTGCAACCCTGAAGCCAAGCCCCTTGCCATCCACCCCTGTGGGGAGAAGAACTGCCCCGCCGGCTGGCTGGCCCAAGACTGGGAACGGGTAAGGGGTCCCTGGGGAGGGTTTTATGGGTTTATGGCTGCCCAGGCCAGCTCTCGATCCTTCCTTCTTCTGGCAGTGCAACGCCACCTGCGGCCGAGGGTTGAAGAAGCGGACAGTCCTCTGCCTGGAGATAGTCAGTGGGAAGATCAAAACCCGACCCCCTGCCACGTGCAATGCCACCAAGAAGGAGGCTGAGGAAGCCACCTGCTTTGAGCGCCCCTGCTTCAAGTGGTACACCACCCCTTGGTCTGAGGTGAGGGCCTGGGGACTTCTGGTTCTGGTGACACTAGCTTGTGAGGTAAGAATGCCCCCAGCAACCCAGAGGTGGTGGCTCTTTGACTGAAGGAGGGCCAACCTGGCCTGCGGTAAATTCAATTTGTGGGACACAAAGCCAAAACAGGAACTTCCAGGAAAAGGTGTCTCCGATCGACCTGCCATGGCCGAACCTCCTTCCTCCCACCCCCACCCCAGTGAACCATGCTTGCTCGGAACAGGACACCTCTCCAGGATTCTACCAGACTATCCTGTGCAGAGCAGAGCTAAGCGGGGGGCTTTTTAGCAGCCAGGGGAATTTTAGAACCAGAAAAATTCACAACCAGCCGCCCCAATTAATGCCCTTCACGTTCCAAGACTACCCTCTACCCTCAGCAGGGTAGAGCTGAGGATTTTGAGCAGTATCTGCATGATAAAATCGCTCAGATTCGGCACAGCCTGGACTCTGATTGGATAGTTTCGGACTGGATGACAGAGGCAAGTCTTGAGACTGTTATCTGGGAGGAGTTTGACCCTGTGACTCCTGAGAACATGGACAGGATTTTGGGGAGGCTTAATGCTACCACATGTTTACTGGACCCGTGTCCCTCCTGGTTGGTACTGGCCTCTCGGGAGGTTACACGAGGCTGGTTTCAGGAGATTACCAATGGTTCGCTGGGTGAGGGTGTCTTTCCAGCCGCCCTGAAAGAGGCGGTGGTGAGGCCCCTCCTCAAGAAGCCTTCCCTGGATCCGGCTGTTTTAGCTAACTATCATCCTGTCTCCAACCTTCGCTTCACAGCGAAGGTTGGCGAGAGTGTGGTGGCGAGGCAACTTCCTCGATTCCTGGATGAAGCTGTCTATCTAGATCCGTGCCAGTCAGGCTTCAGGGCGGGTTACAGCACAGAAATGGCATTGATCGCATTGGTTGATGATCTCTGGAGGGCTCGGGATAGGGGTTGCTTCTCTGTTCTGGTCCTCCTAGACCTCTCAGCAGCTTTTGATACCATTGATCATGGTATCATGCTGCATTGGCTAGAGGGGTTGGGAGTGGGAGGCACCATTTTACGGTGGTTCTCCTCCTTCCTCTCTGACCGTACGCAGTCTGTGTTGACGGGAGGGCAGAGGTCGACCTCGAGGTTCCTCACTTGTGGGGTGCCACAGGGATCGGTTCTCTCGCCCCTCCTGTTTAACATTTATGTGAAGCCACTGGGCAAGATCATCCGTGGTTTTGGGGTGAAGTGTCAACTGTATGCCGATGACACGCAGTTGTACATTTCAACCCCAGGCCATCCCAATGATGTGATGTCCCATTGCCTGGAGGCTGTGCGGATCTGGTTGGGGAGGAACAGGCTCAGACTCAACCCCTCCAAGACTGACTGGCTGTAGTTTCCGGTGTCCCGATATAGCCAGCTCACACCATCGCTGACTATTGGGGATGAGATCTTACCCCCCTCAGAGAGGGCTCGCAACTTGGGCGTCCTCCTGGACTCACGGCTGTCTTTGGATGATCATAAGATGGCCGTGGCCAGGGGGACTTTTTATCAGGTTCGCCTGATTTCCCAGTTGCGCCCCTTTCTGGATCAGGACGCCTTGCGCACTGTTACTCAAGCCCTCGTCACTTCCCATCTGGACTATTGTAACGCTCTCTACATGGGGCTCCCCTTGAGGAGCACCCGGACGCTCCAACTGGTCCAGAATGCGGCTGCGCGAGTAATAATGGGGGCGACCCGTCGCTCCCATGTAACACCCCTCTTGCGCGAGCTGCACTGGCTCCCGGTGGTCTTTCGGGTGCGCTTCAAGGTGTTGGTTACCACCTTTAAAGCGCTCCATGGTTGGTTATCTACAAGACCGCATTCTGCCACCGATTGCCTCCCACCGACCGGTACGCTCACACAGAGAGGGCCTCCTCAGGGTGCCATCAGCCAAACAATGTAGACTGGGGGAGAGCCTTCTCTGTGGGGGCCCCTGCCCTCTGGAATGAATTACCCCCGGACATACGAAGGATCCCCGACCTCTGCGCCTTCCGTCGTGCAGTGAAGACCCTGTTATTCCAGCAAGCCGCTCTGATGGGATAAATGATTTTAAATTGGTTTTAATGGGGTTTTAAAAATTGGTTTTAAAATGAGAGTTTTAAATTTGGCCTATGATTTATTTATTTTAATCTGCTTTTAAATTCTATTTTTGTACATTGTTTTTATTACGGCTGTTCACCACCCTGAGTCCTTCGGGAGAAGGGCGGTATATAAATTAAATTAAATAAATAAAATAAAATAAATAAATAATGAACCCCTGGCCAGTTCCCTGCCCGGAACCTGATATCCTCTCCCTGCTCAACAGATCCTGTGTCTCTGGGGCTTCCAAGAAAGCACAGTTGTTTCCGATTATGCCTGATGCTCCAGACCGCAAGAGGCTCGCATTGGCCTGTCAGCCATGGCGACTCGTTGGGCACTGGCTGGAGCTCCTGCAGGTCTTGCCAGGCTGCCCAGAGCCGGTGGGGTTTCTGGGCAGCAGAGATGCCCCCAGCACGTCCCTCTCCCCCAGAGCCTCTGCTGCAGATGCCCCTGTGAGAGCAGGGCAGGCCTTGCTATATATATGCAGAGCAAAGGGGCAGAGAGTCCCTGTCGGCATGCACAGCTGCCACCCCACCCACCCCCCAGCATAGAGGAGAAAGCTGTGGGGTGCTGAGTCAAGAACAACTTTCTTAGATTCCCAACCTATAAAATAAATGAAACTCCTGAGAGATGAAATGTGGAGGTGCAACTCCCCTCCCCCAGCTGGTTTGGATGGGCTTGGGAGTGGGGCTCGGGGGGGGGTTGTCTCCTGGGCTTCCTGCATTAGGACACTGCACCAATTTGAAAGCAGCAGCAGCCCATCGACTGCAGCCAAGAACTCAGGAGAGGTGATGTTGGCTCACCTGCAGTGTATTTAAAACAGCTGCAAAATTCCTCCTCCTCCTCCTCCTCCTCCTCCTCCTCCTCCTCCTCTCCTTGGTCTGCCGGCTTTTTTTTCTTTCTTTCTTTCTTTCTTTCTTTCTTTCTTTCTTTCTTTCTTTCTTTCTTTCTTTCTTTTATTAGATTTATATACCGCCCTACTCCCAAAAGACTCAAGGCGGTGAACAGGCACAAAATAAAATACATAGATACAAAAGTTAAAAGATATAATTAAAACCAGATTAAATAATTTAGCCCGAGACAATTAAAAAATCCCAATAATTTAAAACAGATTAAAATTTCGATTTAAAAGGATTTTAAAACAGGGGAGAAAATTAGGCCAGGCCGACTTGCTGGAATAAAAGAATCTTAAGAGCACAGCGGAAAGTGCATAGATCCGGGATCCTCCGTATCTCTGGGGGGAGCTCATTCCAGATAGTGAGAAGGCCCACAGGCCCTCAGAGAAGGCCCTCCCCCTGGGGGCCGCCAGTCGACATTGTTTAGCTGATGGCACCCGGAGGAGCCCCTCTCTATGAGAGCGTACCGGCCGGTGGGAGGCTGCTTGTGGTAGTAGGCTGTCCCGTAAATAACCAGGTCCTAAGCCATGGAGCGCCCTAAAAGTGGTAACCAAAACCTTGAAGCGCACCCGGAAGACCACTGGGAGCCAGTGCAGCTCGCGCAGGAGAGGTGTCACATGGGAGCGCCATGTTGCTCCCAAAACCACCCGCGCGGCCGCACTCTGCGCCAGTTGGAGCCTCCGGGTGCTTCTCAAGGGGAGCCCCATGTAAAGAGCATTGCAGTAGTCCAGGCATTGCAGTGACGAGGGCATGAGTGACTGTGTGTAGGGAGTCCCGATCCAGAAAGGGACACAACTGGCGAATCAGGCGAACTTGATGAAAAATCCTCCCGGTCACAGCCGTCAAGTGCTTTTCTAAAGACAGCCGTGAATCCAGGAGGATGCCCAAGTTGCGAGCCCTCTCCGTGGGGGCCAGCGATTCGCCCCCAATAGTCAGCGATGGCGTCAACTGACTATATCAGGATGTCGGAAACCACAGCCACTCGGTCTTGGATGGGTTGAGCCTGAGCCTGTTCCTCCCCATCCAGATCCACACGGCCTCCAGACACCGGGACATCACTTCAAGGGCATCGTTGGGGTGGTCCGAGGTGGAGATGTGCAGCTGGGTGTCATCAGCGTACTGATGGTACTTCACCCCAAATCCACGGATGATCTCGCCCAGCGGCTTTACATAAATGTTGAACAAAAGGGGCGAGAGGACCGACCCTTGTGGCACCCCACATATGAGGGGCCTCGGGGTTGACCTCTGCCCCCCTGCCAACACAGACTGCAACCGGTCGGAGAGAAAGGAGGAGAACCACCGTAATACAGTGCCGCCCACCCCTAACTCTTCCAACTGATGCAGCATGATACCATGGTCGATGGTATCAAAAGCTGCTGAGAGGTCTAATAGGACCAGGACAGAGGAGCAACCCCTGTCCCGAGCCCTCCAGAGATCATCAACCAATGCGACCAATGCCATTTCCATGCTGTACCCAGGCCTGGATCCAGATACGTCATTTCATCCAGATACTGGGGGAACTGTCGCGCAACCACACTCTCAACAACCTTTGCAACAAAACGAAGGTTGGAGACCGGACGATAATTAGCCAACACTGCCGGGTCCAGGGAAGGCTTCTTGAGGAGAGGCCTCACCACTGCCTCTTTCAAGGTGGCGGGGAACTCACCCTCACCCAACGAAGCATTTATAATCCCCTGGAGCCAGCCTCGCGTCACCTCCCAGGAAGCCAGCACTAACCAGGAGGGGCACGGGTCCAATAAACATGTGGTCGCGTTCAGTCCACCCAGAATCCTGTCCACACTGTCAGGGGTCACAGGATCAAACTCATCCCAGATAACATTCTCAAGACCTGCCTCAGTCAACCCCCCTGGAACTACCCTCCAAGGGGTCCTCCCACGCTTCCTGGTGGAGCAGGGAGGGGGTCACCCTAAACAGAGCGGCCGGGCGATTATCTGATGATGCAATAAGAGCAGCAAAATATGTAGATTTTGCTGCTTTTATTGCCACTAGGTAATTCTTAATATGAGATCTTACCAGTGTCTGGTCGGATTCAGAAAGACTGGCCCTCCAACTACTCTCTAGGCGTCTTTTCTGGTGCTTCATCTCCCTCAGCTCCTCAGTGAACCAAGGAGCTAGGTGAGATCGGCGTCGGGTCAGAGGCCGCAAAGGCACGACCCGATCCAGAGCTCCAGCGGCCGCCCTATCCCAGGCGGCCACTAGGTCCCTAGTCGAGGCATGTGCCAGAGCCTCAGGAAATGGCCCAAGCTCCATCTGGAATCTATCAGGTTCCATCAGGCGCCTGGGGCGGAACCATCTTACCAGCTCCGCCTCCCTGCGACGGGGTATAGCGGTTTGAAGGTCAAGGCGAAGGAGAGAGTGATCCGACCATGACAAGGGTTCGGTGACTATATCCCCTATCTCAAGATCACTCAACCACAGTCCAGAGACAAAAATCAGGTCCAATGTGTTTCCTCCTGTGTGGGTAGGGCCATGAATTAACTGGGTCAGGTCCATAGCTGTCATGGAAGCCATGAACTCCCGAGCCACCTCCGATGTCTCACCCACATATGGCAGGTTGAAATCCCCTATGACCATAAGTCTGGGGGTATCAACCGCCACCGCAGCGATAATGTTGAGGAGCTCGGGCAGGGAGCCAGGTACGTGATCAGCAAGCCCATCTGAATCCCATGACCCCACTTCACAAGGAGGGACTCACAGCCGGCCGTCTGATGAACAGTGGCCTCCCTCGGTCTCAGACCTTCTTTAATAATAACCGCTACTCCCCCGCCCCTGCCCTGTGACCTCGGCCAATGGAATGCAAGGAAACCTGGCGGGCACATTTCCACGAGGGGAACCTCCCCTCTCCTGGCCCAACCAGGTCTCCGTAATACCTGCCAGGTCCGCTCCCCCCTCACCATTTAAGTCACAGATGAGGGGGGCTTTATTTACTATGGACCTGGCATTGCACAGCATCAGCCGGAGGGCCGGGCCCTGAGGGTCTGTGCAACCTGGGGAATGGGTGGAGCCTTGGGGGCTGGAGCGCACCACCGCTCGTAAACAGTGGGTGTGCACTCCCCTAACTCGATATGGCCCCCTGCTCCCGCCATATCTACCCCTCCCACTCATGGTAGTGATGTTCAAAGCACTATCCGGACAAACTCTGACTCCCCCCTTGACCCCGGGATCCCCACCTCCCATGCCGTGCTTTCTTGCCAGGCCCGCCCTTCCCCTTAGTGGGCTATCCCCCATGCCCACAACCCACATTCCAATCAAACCCTCCCCCTCCCTAGAACCCCTTAAAAATTTAACTAAAAATTTGAGTAAAAGACCCCTCAACCCCCTAGTTTTCACATGCCACCTCTCCGGGTCCCAAAACCCATCCTTGAGGTAGGCCCTCGATAGGGAAGAGGGCCACATCTGCGAGAGGGGGGAATCTCACAGCGCAAGCAGGTCCAATGTCATATACATTTCCAGGTGTAACGATGGAGGCACGGAGCATAAACAGGGGTCTCACAAAAGATGTAAAATACAGGTATAGTTCAATGAGGCATACTGGTACTTCCACTGTCCTCTCACGACAGCGGGAAGGGTCCTGACAGATACAATTCAATAGGAGTAACATCCAACTCACCCTCACATGACGAGCTGCCTACAAATGACCTTAGATCGAAACGGAGTATTCCTCCCAGTAGTACAGTCAAGATGTAATAACGTCCCCCTCAGATATTGCCTTGTTGACTAACCACAGTCGGAGAGTCAAAAGCTATCAGTCTATCAGTCGGCCAATCAGTCCAGGGAGAGAGATGGAAATAGTCTCTGGCATAGTCGTATACTCGCAGATCATATTCGAGTAATAGTTCCGATAGAGGGGAAAAGAGGGAAAGGGAAGGGGGGGAAGGAGAGGAGAACCCCTTCAATTTCAAGGGCAGCTGGTAAGCCCGTTTCATAACATATGCAGTGCCCGGGAAGGGGGGAGAGGAGCGGGGGGATAGATATCAATGCAATGGAGGGATGCCCCTCCGTCGCCCCCAACCTTATTTTATGAAAGGCTGGAGCTCCTTTTGAATGGTTCTGGTTGTCTTAAGTTTGCCAAAAGAGCTTTTGTTCCTACCTCACAGTGCACAAAAACCTGCGGAATTGGCGTGCGGATGCGGGATGTCAAGTGTTACCAAGGGAAGGATCTTGTCCGTGGGTGTGACCCACTCTTGAAACCAGTTGTGAAGCAGACCTGTGACCTCCATCCTTGCCCAACAGAGCCACCAGGTTAGCTGGGATGCCTGGCAGATTGGGGGGGGGGGCGCTGGGATAGCTTAAGTGCCACAAGTGAGCCATGCCCGGCAGTGTTGGAGCCCCAGCGCTGGGAAACCCAGTTTCTGTCTCTGTCCTGGTCCTTATGCTGATCTGACCACACCACAACCTTCCACACGAACCATCTGATGAGTCTTCCCTCTCCAGAAGAGGAAGTTCTTCCCTTGGCCACCTCCCCCCCCCAGAAGGACTTCCTGGCCATTTGCAGTGGGGAGGGGTTTTAAGGGGAGGCTATGGCAGGTCACCTGAGGGGAGGGAGGACACCCTTCTTTTACCCTGGGGGGGTAAAGGTTCAGGAAAGCCCCCAGTTCTTTGCCCCGCCCCACCTTCAAAGACCACATTCAAAAGAAAACAATGGGGTTTATTCTGTGCGGGTGACCGAGAGCCAGAAGGGGGGACATCCCACATCCCTTGCTGAGGCATCATTGATGCTGCTCAGCACTTGGGGTGACAAGGTGGAGGCAGGCACTGGGGCCCAACGTGGCTCTCCCTCTTGCCTCAGATGACCTCCCTGACCTTGTGGCCCTCCCACAGACGACAGTTGCCAGGACCAGGCGGGGACCAACTGCGCTCTGGCGATTAAGGTGAACCTCTGTGGCCACTGGTACTACAGCAAGGCCTGCTGCCGATCCTGCCGCGTACCCCATTCCTAAAGGGGAGCAACGGCGTCCCATGTATGAGGAGGAGCAACCAGAGCTTAGCGCCATCAGGCATCACCTTGTGGTTCTCGCTTCTCTTTTCCTCCAGCCATGAAGGGGACTCCCACTTGACCACCAACGTCGCCTGCAGAATTCTGGATTTTTCTTTTAATTCACTGAGCAAACCTTTGATCTACCTGTACATGACTCTCCTCCCGCGAGTGATTTTGTCCATGACCGTCTAGCTGCTTCTCCCTGTCGTCCCTCACGTCTGCCTCCTCTGCATCTGTTTAGAGCTTGCCAGGCTGGCTTTGCTTTCCTGTTACTGGCACGTCGCCTGTTGCAGGACTGGGCTCAAGTCAGAATGCCCCCCCTCCGCCTTGGCTCTTTCCTTCCACCTCTCTGCCTTAAGAGTCTGTCCCATGGTCCCCACAAGGCTTGGGGCGGGGCTTTAAGTGAGACACAAAACCAAATAAAAGGTATGCTGAACCTCTGCAGTTAATAATTGCCCCACGTGTTGCAATGAAAAATATTTCAGGACTCGCATCCATTTTGGTGGGAATTGGTGGGAATGACATTTGCATCAGCTTTAGATACTAAAATGGCAATCAAATCACTAAAAGCAGAAGAGCCCTGTCATGTCAGGCTTGGGCACTTTGTCTTTATTCTCACTCAGTAGTAAATATAAATTAACGAAGGGCAGATAGTAAAGTCCACTAAATATAACATGTAAGTGCACATCTGGCAGAAATGTTTTATTTTGTAATTGAACTCTTAAATACATAATGCCAGCATATTGTATAGGATAAGTAAAACATAGCTGCACTTTATAACTCAAAAGGGCCCTGGACTGTTTTTTAATGTATTTGTTTACAAAATAATAAACTTTATCCTTTTTACTGTTGAATGGTACTGTAAGTGTACTTTAAATAAGGTTTCTGATATTTATGGTGACAGCTCAATCACTGTAAGTTTTTTTCCATTTGTTTTGGCAAATGGAAACTATTCTACCACCTCTGATTATATTCGACAGCACAGTATCAGCAGTAGAGTCCTTCAAGTTTTTAGGTTCTATAATCTCCCAGGGCTGGAAATGGACACCTAACATTAGAACCATCATTAAAAAGACACAAGGAATGTTCTTCCTGCGTCAACTCAGGAAGTTCAGACAGCCCCAGGAGCTGTTGACCCAGCTCTACAGAGGAATTGTTGAGTCTCATTTGTATTTCTAGAACTGGTTTAATACAGCAACCAAACAGGACAGATATAGACTCCAATGGATAGTTAGGACTGCAGAAAAAACAATTGCAACCAACCTGCCTTCCATTGAGGACCTGTATACTGCACTGGTCAAAAAGAGGGCTGAGAAAATATCTACAGACCCCACATATCCTGAATATAAACTATTTCAACTTCTCCCTTTGGGATGGTGCTCTAAGGCACTGCATGCCAAAACAACTAGACACAGGGATGGTGTTTTCTCTTATGACACCACTCTGATGAACATCTAATTCTTATAGTGCTGTCTAATCTCTATGTATATTTACACATTATGTTATTATTATAATTATTATTACTAGCTGTACCCGGCCACACGTTGCTGTGGCCCAGTCTGGTGCTTCCACTGGGCTAAAAGAGCGAGGCTGAAGTTCCAAACTCTCCACGAACATTTGGTGGGTGTGGCCAACTCGACATCACTCACTTTCATCAGTCACATGACAGCCCCCAAGCCACGCCTACCCAGCTAGTGATTAGGGCAGAGAACCAGTTGCTAAAAAACTATGGGAACCACAAAATCCTCCCTCTGTTTCCCCCTCTCTTTGTATCTCTCTATGTCTCTCTCTCCCCCCCCTCTGTATCTCTCTCTGTGTCTCTCTCCCACTCTCCCTCAGTAACTCTGTCTCTCTCTCTCCCCCTCTGTATCTGTGCCTCTCTCTCTGCATCTATGTCTCTCTCCCCCCCGTATCTCTCTGTCTCTCTCCCCCCTCTGTATCTGTCTCTCTCCCTCTCTCTCTGTATCTCTGTCTCTCCCCACTCTGTATCTCTCTCTCTCCCCCATCTCTATCTCTCTGTCTCTCTTTCCCCCCTGTATCTCTGTGTCTCTCTCCCTTTTTCTGTATCTGTCTCTCTCTCCCCCTCTGTATCTGTCTCTCTCTCTGCATCTATGTCTCTCTCCCCCCGTATCTGTCTCTCTCCTCCCTCTGTATCTGTCTCTCTCCCTCTCTCTATCTATCTCTCCCCACTCTGTATCTCTCTCTCTCCCCCCCCATCTCTATCTCTCTATGTCTCTTTCCCCCGTCTCTCTGTCTCTCTCCCTTTTTCTGTATCTGTCTCTCTCTCCCCCCGTATCTGTCTCTCTCGCTCCCACCCTCTCTGTATCTCTCTATGTGTGTCTCTCCCCCCCTCTGTATCTCTATGTCTCTTTCTCCCCCTTCTCCCCCTCTCTCTCTGTATCTCTGTATGTGTCACTCTCTCCCCCCCCCCCCGTCTCTCTGTATTTCTCTATGTCTCTCTCTCTCCCTATCTCTCTGTTTATCTCTGTCTCTGGCCTGGCCTCTTCTGCATCCCCCGCCATCACCCTTACCTTTTCAGGCCAGGCCTTCACAGCTCTCCGCACCACAGAAGAAACTCCGTCCTCCCTACACAGATGTTCTCTGGGGGCTCAACGGGGAGACGCATAGCAGGGAAGGGAAGGGGAGGGAGGGAGAGGGTGCGGTGGGGGTTCGAGGCTGGTTTGGGGCTTCCCGCCTGAAGAAAGAAAGTGGCAAAGCCAGGAGCCACACACACTCCACTGGACCCCTGCTGCGCAGTTCTTCCAGGCGAAACGAAGGAGGGCCGGTCATCCTCCCTCCTGCCCGTTTCCGGCCCCCGAAGCCTCCCCAGAGCCCCTTTTCTGCCAGAGGCTGAAATTTTCGTGTAGGCTCCGTGAACTGCCAGAGTACTCACCTGGGAATGCAAGGCGGCACTGGTCAAAGGTGACCCCGAGGCTCACTTGCCTCCATCTCCTGCTCACCGACTGGATTCGCATAGCGCCGGTTAGTGGCTGGTCTTTCTGACCTCGGGGCCCGTGGTAGCGCTGGGCCAGGCGCGATTCGGGCCTGGCGAGGGACGGAGGGTTCCCGCTCGGCGGACCCAGGCAGCCTCATTGCCAGGTGTTCTTTGGAGGAAGCCCCGAGAGCGGCTGGCGAGGGGGATGGGCAGCAGCGGCGGGTGAGGATAGTTCACGGGGCGGTCAGGGGAGGGGGAGGTCAGAGCCAGGCTTGGGCAGCCCTGGAAGCGCCGGCTGCGAGGGCTTCCCGGCGGGGAGCCAGCTGCCTACCTGCCGAGCCTGGTGGCAGGATATGGCCCTCGGGCGTCTCTGCCTTCCAAATGCGCAGTTTCTTGGAAGCAATATGGAGAGTCTAAATATAAGGAGCAGAAATCTGTTGACCGTAATCAGGGCCGGGAGGCTGCCATGTTGGTTTTACATCCAGCAGATGGCGCTGTTTTTCAATGTTTGTCAATGTCTTTCAATGTTTTTCATGTTTTTACCTGTCACAGGTGTGACATGTATATAATATAGGTATATAAAAACACACCCGTAGTAGAATGCAACGTTGTGTCAAAATTTGAAAGCAATTGGTGAAGAACTTTCGGAGATGTGCGGTTATGTACAAACGGACATTTACATTTTTATTTATATAGATTATTATTATTGATCATCGCAGTGTTCAGACTGGGTTTGGCATTTTTGTCTACCTATAGAATCCTTACCTGGGATAGGCAAATCTTAATGTTATTTATTATTATTCCTTTTATTCATTAAACATGAAACTCAGTCAACTAGGCATTTAAAAATGTGTCACAAATACCATTGACTGGTGCTAATGGCTGAAATTCTTTTTCTTCAACTCTAGTGTTTCCGGGTACAGCGATATCAATAAATTGTATTCGGCCCTTGACAACTGTGATATCTGGCGTGTTGTGTTCCAAATGACAATCTGTCTGTATTCAAAAATCCCACAAGATCTTCACCATCTCGGTTTCAACAACTTTTTCCACTTTATGTTCCATATTATTATTACCGTCTTATATGACCCTGTCTTATATTTTTTTGAACCCTGGCCTTCGGGGAGGGCTTATTTTCGGGGAAACTTATTATTATTATTATTGATTTATTCATTAAACATGAAACTCAGTCAACTGAACATTCAAAAATGCATCACAAATACCATTGACTGGTGCTAATGGTTGATACAGGTTGCTGCCAGCGTCCTAGGTATCAACCAAGTACCTTCTTTTTTTGTATTATTATTATTAATTATTATTATTATTGTTGTTGTTGTTGCCTTCTTTACTACCCCCTCTTATTGGTATCTTTATGTAGTTTTGCATGCACACTGAAAGCTTGTGTGTGTAATCACACTTGGCCAAATAGAGTATTCAATTCAATTCAAAAGGAAGAGAAGGAAGCCGTCTGGAGGAGATACTACATGAAGGGGCTCCACGCTCAGCAGATGTAGCGTCTCTTTTTTACATTATTTTTTTCCTTTTTATTTTCCATAGTTTTATTAATTTATAATATGTCATACAAGAAGAATACATAGTGGATAGTGGGGGAAAGCAAGGAAAAAAGAAAAAAAGGCATTGACTTGGTGCAGTAAAATAAGGCATTAAGACAACGCAAGTGTGGCATCTCAACGCCACATTCCAAAGAGGGTGGGAGGGCCAGGGTTGGGGGAGAGGCAGAAATTTTAAGAGGAGAAATTGGTGTCCCCATTTCTTAAATTCCCATTTTAAAAGGGCTTCCCCTTTTGTCCCCTCGCATGCTTGTGGGCCATAAAACAGATGGAGCATTCTCCTCCCCACTTTTCTTAAAGGTGTTAAATAATTTTCTTAAATACCGTAAAAAAACACTTCATTTGATAACAAGTCAAGGTAAGGTTTTTTTATTTTATTTTCGGAATCCAGAAGTCCTATACATGTTTATCACAAGTAAAGGTAAATGAAAATTCACGAAATAGTTTGAATTTATTTCAAAGATATATAAAGGGGAAAAATAAATAGCCATACTTATAAGCAACAAACTGTAGCCTTTTTAAGAGTGCCACTGAAACCAATACGAATTTTAAGAATTATACAAAATAGTTTTTTGGAAGCAGCAACTAGTTACAGATCACCGAAGACCAACATGAATGCATTTTATTGGATGCAGCCAAAGCAAGACATGAACATTAATTTCAAATTAAATGGAAAAAGCCCACCTGGATCAGTGACACTATTGACTTGTCTCTGAACTGGCACCCGTTTCTGCTCCTTGTCAGATGGCCCTTTGCCTCTTGGGCTCTCATGCCCTGTGCCCGCTCCAGAGGAGGTTGAATAGGTTGAACTCAAACTGCCCAGCCTGGGGTTCTTCCCATCATCCCCAGCACCTAACTTGTGAGTGCCAGTTTTACAAGCTACCTGAGCACATGGTCAGATCCCACAGGGGAACCATTTTCCTCTGGGCACTGTGGGGCAGTCTCCATCCCACTGCTGCCTCCAGACCCAAAGGCCTGGTGGAGGAGTGGTGTGGACTAGCCTTCTTTATCTCAGGTGGCCTCCGAAGGCAGTCTGTCCTGCTGTCTTTTAAGTCTCATCTCCCTGCTGATGTCCCATCTAGCCAGACCCCCACTTTCCTGGAGGCAGGTTGAGGGAAGCTGCCTTCTCTAACAGGCTGCCAATATCGCTGCACTAAATCTTATTGCCAGGAGCTCCAAGCTGCAGCCTTTCTGTCCCAAAGAAAAGGAATGCCCCTGTGCCCGCAGAAGTGCCTTGTGCCCACCGTCCCTCTGCGTCTGCCTCCTGGACACTCAGAGGGGAAGCTGGGACAGGGGACAAAGAACAAGAGGCCCAGAGCACAGCAGAGTCACCTCTGGTTTGGCTGGCAAAACCACTGATGAGTTTCATTGCAGGTGCGATAGAGGAAGTCCTACAGCAGGCAACACCACTGATCAAACATGGTAAAGTCCTGCCCCCCCCCTGCCAACCAAACATCTTCATGGTCCTTGGCAGCCCTCCACCCTTACTGAGCAACAAAAAACAGGCCAGGACCAAACTAAAGCTGAGATCTAAGCTGGACATAGTGGACAGGGTCCTGGCCACATTCCTGGCATGTTTCTTCTGTCATTCAAAACAGCTCTTTGAAAGCAACCAGGGGAAAGGGAGGGCCTCCCTCGAGGGGGTGGGCAGGTGCAAGGCTTTCATAGAGTAGACTGAATGTATGGCGGGGACACTGCAGGGAAGAGGGGAAAATAGTTGGATTCGCATTAAACAATTTGCAAAAACATCTGGCCCTGGCTCAGTTCCAGCCTCCTTCCCCACCCCCACCCATTGGGGAAAGCAGAGGCCACACTTTGTGCAGGCTGAAGAGTGGCAAACCAGTTTGCATATTCATACAAAAGGATGTCCTGTATCAAAAACCTCACCTACAGGAAGAAAGGAAGAGCTCCTTTGACCGGGGTTAGAAAATGGATTATCTCTACCAAGACAGCCGTGCTCCTGGCCCCATTCATACAAGACGAGAGAGGAAGAGGCTGGGAAGCAGAAGTTACCTTCAGCCTTTAGCCAAGCCTGCGAGCCGAGGGGGGGACGGGGCCTCTTTGGCCAGACCGGTCAGACATCCGTGCTGATGCTGCGGCTGCGGGAGAAGGCTTCGCGCATGGCGGAGAGCCGGTTGGGGTTGAGGGCCTGGAGACCACCGCTCAGGCCGATGGGTAACTCCAGGTCTTCTTGGCTGATGGCCTTGTAGTTGACCAGGTCACCCCCGTTGCGGACTTCCTCTTCGGGCTCCTGCAGGAAGAACGTTGGAGGCTCATACTGGGAGCAGCTCGGGCAGCCAGTCCGGGACTGGGAGGGCTTCTTGTAGGGGGAGCGGTACAAGGAAGGGCCGTTGGTCAGAGCCACGTTACGGTTGCAGTGCAGGGGGGGAATGTGTGAATCCACAGGGAAGTCGGGCTCGTCGCCGTCCTCTTCCGACTCATCCTTCTTGCAACAATAATACTGGAAGAGAGAAACAATTTGCATGGGCCGCCACTCCTTCCCCAGGCCAAGAGGTGCTTCTCTACAACCTTCACAAGAAACCCCTTCCCAGGGAGCTGGTTCAAACACGGTGAAGGCAGCCAGTTTGGATTGGGCTTGCTGCAACAGGCAACTCGGCTACTGGTATTTGCCAACCACGGTTTCTACCGTGTGTGAACTTGGCGTGCTCAACTTGGATAAGCAGACTCTGGCTTGGTTTGTAGGAATCCACAATCATTGTCACTCTCACACAATGTTGACACCATGACAGAGACACTTTAAAGAATCACAGCACATTAGAAAACAGAGAACAAATGATCTGCTCCCAACTAATTAAATATTAAGAGCCTTTTTTGAAAAGAGCAGACTAAACGTGGAATTGCAAGGTTCTAGTAAGAAGAAGAAAAAGGGACAGTATCTTCAAAAATAAAGTGGCTGCAGAAAACTCTGAACTGAAAATGAGAAGCCATCAAGCTAATCAGAAGGAAAGGAAGTTTAGATCTCTGTTAGGACCCCAGCAGGACAGTTAAAATTCAGAGTGCCAAAAGCCCTAGATAGATAGGTTTTTTTCAGCCACCTTCTAAGTCAGCGAAAGAGAAGGTCTCTCTGACTCATCCCAGGGCTGAACACAGGACAGCTTCTCCCTTGCGCAGTGCAGCAGGAGCCAGAGAAACGGGGACTTTAGGCAAGGTGGGGGGGCAATTGCAAAAGGGGACATCTACTCCTTTTTCCTGCTGTTTGATGGAGGATCCTGTGGCACAAATGATCCTCCAACCTCATCAAGAAAAGATGTGCCCGACTTCTGGTTTGGCGTCACGGGGATGCAGTCGGGGAAATAGCGGGGCTCTGAAGAGCCCCACAAAGATCCCAACTGGCAAACCACCACTGACAGGTCTGCGGACCTACCCTGTCCTGAAGGAACAGGGGAGAAAGAGGAAGCAGCCAAGAGGAACAGGCAAGTTCCTCGGAGGCCGGAGGCAACCCTCTAAGTCAGCAGTGGGGGACGGCAGCCATGCTGGCTGCCTCGAGACCACGACAAATCGGGACAAGCAACGCGCAGGAGGAAGGAAGAAAGGACAATGTGCTTCAGAGCCAGGTGAGTGACACCAACCCAGGAGAGAAACAACATATGAATAAGGATATTTACAAATAAGACCCCCAGCCTTACCTAGTGGCTGAAGATCCGAGGGGCTTGAAGATCTTGTAAAATAAGGAAAGGAGTTAAAGACCCTTTAAGAATCTTACTTTAATATTGATTGATTGGAATGAATTGCTTATTAACTAAATAGAGCTGGATATTCGAATTTTCCTGTTAAAACTGAAATGGATTTGACTTTTGGAAAAGAGAAAAGCGATAATTAAGGATTTGCCATCTTTAAAAGCCAGACAAAGAGATTAAACGGACTGCTACATAAATGTTTCAAAATGGCAATTGAAGCTGTGACCAAGTGAAAGTGTTGATTGCGGAAACTTGTTTTTTCCTGAAAAGAACCTATTTGAAAAGAATCCTATTGTGGATTACTTTGAAAAGTAAGGTTTTTTGAACTTTGGAGATTCCTATTCTGTCTTCTAATGGCTTTATAAAGAAAGAGGAAACACAATGACTAATAAACTTTTAACTAATTGGCGCAGCAACAAAAGGTCTGGTGCAGGAACGGAAGTGGAGAAGCTGATGGATTTTACTGGAAACAGATTTTATAATACAATATTTTATTTTATTTTATTTTATTTTATTAAATTTCTATACCGCCCTTCTCCTGAAGGACTCAGGGCGGTGAACAGCCACAAGATAAAACACAGAAGTACAAAAATTTAAAAGATTAAAAACAAATTAAATAATTTGGCTGAATTTAAAATACCCCATAATTTAAAACAGATTAAAATTTGTATTTAAAATTTATATTTAAAAGGGGAGAAGATTTAGGCCAGGCCAGCTTGATGAAATAAAAAAGTTTTAAGCGCGCGACGGAAGGTGAGCAGATCCGGGATCCTCCGTATCTCCGGGGGGAGCTCGTTCCAGATCATAGGTGCCCCCACAGAGAAGGCTCTCCCCCTAGGGGCCGCCAGTCGACATTGTTTGGCCGATGGCACCCTGGGGAGCCCCTCTCTATGGGAGCGTACTGGCCGGTGGGAGGCTATTGGTGGTAGCAGGCGGTCCCGTAGATAACCAGGTCCTAAGCCATGGAGCGTTTTAAAAGTGATAACCAGAACCTTGAAGCGCACTCGGAAGACCACCGGAAGCCAGTGCAGCTCGCGCAGGAGAGGTGTTACATGGGAGCTCCATGTTGCTCCCATAACCATCCGCGCGGCCGCACTCTGCGCCAGTTGGAGCCTCCAAGTGCACCTCAAGGGGAGCCCCATGTAGAGAGTGTTACAATAGTCCAGACGAGAGGTGACGAAGGCATGAGTGACTGTGTCCCGATCTAGAAAGGGACGCAACTGGCAGATCAGGCGGACCTGATGAAAAATCCTCCCGGTCACGGCCGTCAAGTGCTCTTCTAAAGACAGCCGTGAATCCAGGAGGACGCCCAAGTTGCGAGCCCTTTCCGTGGGGGCCAATGATTCGCCCCCAATAGTCAGCGATGGCACCAGCTGAGTATATCGGGACGTCGGAAACCACAGCCACTCAGTCTTGGATGGGTTGAGCCTGAACCTGTTCCTCCCCATCCAGATCCGTACGGCCTCCAGGCACTGGGACATCACTTCAAGGGCATCGTTGGGGTGGTTCGAGGTGGAGATGTACAGCTGGGTGTCGTCAGCGTACTGATGGTACGGAGAGTTCTAAGTGTGGAAGTATTGACTTTGAATTGAAATGCTTATGGACAGATAAGGAAATGAAGAAGCAAAATAGATAAATCAGATAGCAATGTTTGAATGTTTAATTGTTTAAATGGTTCAAAGTTTAAGTGAGCTTTAAATAAAAACAAGAAGTGCTTATGGTAAAATAAAGATAGAAAATAAAAAATAAAAAATAATTAAAATAGAAGTGGGAAGTTAAGGTGACTAAAAGTGATATTTTCATAAAAGCATAATTTGATGTAACATGTTTTAGTTTTAATTTGATAACAAAGTGGTGGATGATAATCATGATTAGTTGTTAATGATTACACAGAGGGAAGTCATAATTGAGATTGAATTTGAAATGATTAATATCAAGGAATAGATGGGGATACACCCTAGAAGAATATAGTTGGAAACAGTGGATCAACAGAAAACATATTGAAAAAGAAATTTTTAAAATAAATTAGCAGAATAGTAGTTGGAGTTAAGGAGGAGAATAAACTGAAAATTCAGCCAAAATAATGTAATGCTGGAAATCAGCCAAATAATAGGTGGGAGTTATGGAGGAGAATGCTGTTAATCAGCAATCCAAAACAGAGCATGCTGGAAATCAGCCAAATAAATAGTTGGAGTTATGGAGGAGAATATGCTGAAAACTCAGCTAAAATAAGTACTGCTGGAAATCAGCCAAATAATAGGTGGAGCTATGGAGGAGAATACTGGAAATCAGCCAAAATAAAGCATGCTGGAAATTAGCCAAAATAAGAGAAAATGCTGGAAATCAGCCAAATAATAGTTGGAGTTATGGAGGAGAATATGCTGAAAACTCAGCCAAAATATGTTATGCTGGAAATCAGCCAAACAATAGGGGGAGTGATGGAGGAAAATGAGGAGAATACATTGAAGAATAATTATTAATAAGGGGTGAAAAAGAAAATGTTGGGCGATAATTAAAATGAAATGGAAAATTTTGAGATGTCTGTGTAAAAGTTTAAGATCAAAATAAGATGAATTGGGTCTAGAAAGCGAGAAAAATAGAAAGAAATTTTGATTAATAGATTGAAATAAAAATTGAGTTGGAAATTAAGATTCGTGGTGATAAAATTGTGAGGTATATATATAGATTAATAGATTAGGCTGTTTTTGTGTTTAATGTTGATGTTAAAAGGAGCAATGGAAAAAAAATTAGAGCGGTATTGAATTTTGATTTATAATTGAATTTATAATTGAATATAAAAATGAGTTTTACTTTAGTAGATTTAGTAGTAGTAGATTAAGATATATGATGAGATAATAGAAAGATTTAAATTAAGATGCTGGAATTTAGGTTAAAATTATTTGTTTTTATTTGTTAAACTAGTATACCCATTTGTGACCGGACCAAGACTTCGTTCTTGAGAAAATTTTTCTTTTTTATGTTTATGTTGGAAAAAATAAAAAAAAATTACAAAAAAGAAAAGAAAAGAAAAGAAAAGAAAAAAAGAAAAGAAAAGAAAAGAAAAGAAAAGAAAAGAAAAGAAAAGACAGGCCCAAGTTCTGCTTCAAAGAGCCTGTTTCCTCACTCCTCCAAGGCAGGTCCTTCCACATGTAGATTAAATTAAGAGAGTTGGAAGGGACCTTGTAGGTCATCTAGCCCAACCCCCCTGCCCAAGCAGGAGACCCTACACCATTTCTGACAGATGGCAGTCCAGTCTCTTCTTGAAAGCCCCTTGTGAGGAAGCTCCCAGAACTTTTATATAACAGTATAATTTCAAATTATGCCAGGGCCAGGAATCAACACCACTCTCTCTTTATACTAAGCCGTGCAGTGTGACGCTTTCTAAATCTGAGGGAGATGGTTGGTTCAAAAATGTAAAAAATAAATCAAATAAATAACTGCTCACCAATTGCCTGCTTAATAACACACCCCAGAAGAGTGCTCAGGGTCTGGTCTGCAGTGGCCCCCTCCTCTTTTCCCAGGCCTGGCAGCCTCCTTAAGATTCTCTCAAGGCCAAGGCCCTAAAGGTCCTCTCTCGGCTACAACTCTTGCCTGCAGCCTCCATGCCACCTTCTTCCTCAGCCAGGCCTTCCTTTCACACGCACTGTAGACCACTTTCAACTTCCATCCCACCAGGTTTCAATCATGCCCATTAGGTGCCCATTCCTGTACGGAGGCTTCTCCCTTTGGGGTCCTTGTCGGCTCTTGGAGGCATTTCAGATCCAGATCAGAGCAACGTGAGGCCCCACACTGTGCAGCCAGTAGAGACAGAGCTTTTTATTTATCTCTATCTGTCTCCCTCCCTCGCTCTCTCCCCTTTGGTTTTCCAGCTGGAATCTGTTGGCCATCTCAGGGCAGTTGAGAGCATTGGAGAGGAGCACATAAAGGGGAGCCAGGGGTGGATTCCACTTACCTTTACTACTGGTTCGCAACAGCAACGCGCGCTGAACAACCTCCAGACTGAGACTGTGTCCAAAGCCCCTTCCCAGTTCTTGGGAAGTCCAGCCAGGTCTGGCCGGGAGCCCCTCCTTTCATCAATGAGGGACATGATTATCCCTTATGCCATTGGCACACCAGCCCTGCCAATGGCAGGGGATCATAGGACCACAGAATCATGGGACTGGAAGGGACCTTGGAGGTCTTCTAGTCCAGCCCCCTGCTCAAGCAGGAAACCATATACCTGTGATGGTGAACCTATAGCACACGTGCCAGAAGTGTCACACAGCACCCTCTCTGTGGGCATGTGAGCTGCCGCCCCAGTTCAGCTCTGCCACGCATGCCACCGTACCTCCCAGCAGCCAGCTGGTCTTTGGGTCTCTGCTGCACACGCACGGCAGGGCAAAGCACATGCAGGGGGCCCGTGAAGGCGGGGCGCATGTGCAGGGCCCGTGTGCACATTGTATTTTGGGGTTCGGGCATGCACGTGCATCTTCCATGATGAAGCACCCAAAACTTCTGGAGGCAAGCCCTTAATTGTTTTGTCATGAAATTTCTCCTTAGTTCTAGGTTGCTTCTCTCCTTGATTGGTTTCCAGCCATTGCTTCATGTATTGCCTTCTTGTGCTTTGGAGAATAGGTTGACCTCATCTTCTTTGTGGCAGCCCCTCAAATATTGGAACACTGCTATCCAAGATCTCCTTTTCACTAGACTAGATGCACCCAATTCCTGCAACCATTCTTCATGTGTTTTAGCCTCCAGCCCCCTAATCATATTTGTTGCTGTTCTTTGTTTTCTTTCCAGAGTCTCTATATCTTTTTTGTGCTGACCAAAACTGGATGCAGAATTCCAAGTGTGGTCTTACCAAGGCCTTACAAAGCAGTACTAACACTTCATGTGACCTTGATTCTATAGGCTTTTTTGGCAGCTGCAGCACACTGCTGGCTCATATTTAAATGATTGTCCACTAGGACTCCAAGATCTCTCTCACAGTTACTATTATTGAGCCAGGTTTCATGTACATTTGGTTTTTCTTGCCTAAGCGTAAAACCTTACTTTTCTCTACATTCTCTCTTTATTAGATAGGGTCCAAAGTTCAAGTCTCTTGAGATCCTTCTGTATCTTGAGCCTATCTCCTGGGGTGTTGGCGATTCCTGCCAACTTGGTGTTGTCTTCACATTTTATGCATTCTCCTTCTAAATCTTTGATGAAGTATTGAAGAGTACTGGGCCTAAAACAGAGCCTTGGGGTACCCCATTGCTTACTTCCCTCCATGAAGATGTAGTTCCATTAAGGTTGTACACAGTGAAATGCAGTTTGTCAACCAGTTACAAATACAATAATGGTGATGATGCTGTCTATCCCACATTTTTCTAGTTTACCAAGAAGTAGTGCTGTGGCCTACTTGGTCAAATGCCTTATTGAAGTCCAAGTATACTATGTCTACTATACACTTTGTCAAAAAATGAAATAAGATTTGCTTGGCATCGTTTTTGACAAACCCATGTTGGCTTCTGGTTATAACCTTGCTTGCCTCTAGGTGTTTGCAGATCTAGGTTTTTAAAAAAAAATATTTTCCAAGATCTTCCCAGATATTAATGTCAGGCTGATTGATCTGTAGTTTCTTGGATCTGCTGTTTTCCCTTTTTTGAAGATGGAAACCACATCAGCTCTTTTCCAGTGCTCTGGTAGTTCCCTGGTGTTCCAGAATCTTTGGGAAGATATGGTTCAATGGTTCTAAGATCACATCTGCCAGCTCTGGGATGTAATCCCTAAGGACCTAGTTATTTGAACTCATCTAGAGTAGAGTTCTCTTATTATTTTCTCTTGCCTATTTTAACTTATATTCCCAGTCTGCCCTTTTGTCCTTATTGCATCCTGGACAAATAGTTGTCCAATCTTTCCTTGAAAGCCTCCAGCAAGGCAGCACCCACAACTCCAGGAGACAAGCTGTTCCACTGATTAATTTTTACTCACTGATAGGAAAATTTTCCTTGTTGCTTCTTGTCCTGCCCTCTGGTGTTTTGGGCAATAAATCGACTCCCTCTTTCCTGCAACTGTCCCTCTGTGTTGGAAGTCTGTTATCATGTCGCCTCTAGTCCTTTTCTTTGTTAGACTAGGCAAACCTCATCATTCATTTTAGCCTTTATCATCTTGGCTACTCTTCTCTGCACCCTTTCTAGAGTCTCAACATATTTTTTCTATCATGATGACCAAAACTGGATGTAGTATTCCAGGTTTGGCCTGACCGGTACAGCATAAAGCAGTACTAACACTTCACATGATCTTGATACTATCCCTCTATTAATGAAGTTTAGGATTGGGTTGGCTTTTTGGGCAGCTGCAACACACTGCTGGTGTTGTGGCCTGTCGGCCACTGGCCCCTCCAGCAGCCCAATCAGATGAAGAGGCAGCATGGGAGTCAGGGCCAGCATCAAGGCAACCTGAGAGCTCCAAGGGGGAAGTGGAAATGAAGCTGTCAGAGAGACAGAGGCGGAGCCTGGGACATCCGTCAGCCCTCAGATGGAGAGTCAATAGCCCCCAGGTCTGGAGGATGAGGAAGAGGAGGAACAGCTGGGTCCAGTGCCTGACACGCGGATGCACAGAAGGCAGAGGAGAGGAAAGTAGTGGAAATCTATGGGCCGATCCTTGGGAAGGAAGAGCCACCGCTGCTAGGGAAGCCCCACCCTAGCTCTGGGGATAAAAGGCAGGGGGTAGAGATGAATAGGTGTGGCAGACAACTATTCATCTCCCTGCCGGACAGACTTGTTAGCCTGCTATGAGAGAGAGAGAGAGAGAGAGAGAGAGAGAGAGAGAGAGAGAGACAGAGACAGAGACAGAGAGAGAGAGAGACGTTTTGCCATGCCTGCTGGTGCTCCTAATAAAGGAATCATTGATTTAACTACAGAGGGTTTGTCGTGTTTGGAAGCTGGGTCAGTACAGCTGGCTTATATTTAAATGATTGTCCACTAGACTCCTAGATCTCCCTCTCAGTTACTACTGTTGAGTCTGGTACTGCCTATTCTGTGCCCTGCATTTGATTTTCACTGCCTAAGTGAGGACCTTATTTCTCTCACCACTCAATTGCATTTGTTGGAGAGGACCCAGTGTTCAAGTCAAGGTATTCATTTCTAGCATCTTCCCTTCCCTTCCCTTTCTCCTCTTCCTGGGCCTTCTCCTCTGCAGCCAGCAGTGGAGGGAAGATCCCCCTGCAGTCTTTTCAAGTGTCCTGAGGCCTTTTATTACCCTGGGAATCAGGAGGAGGCACAATGGCAGCTGGGGGTCATAGCTGTGGGAGCAGCTTTTCTTGCCAAAAATATCAGCCAATGGCAATGAAACAGGTCTCTTGGGAAACAGACTCCCTTCGGCCGGAAGGTTGATGTAGTAGTGAATTCTTACATTAGATCCCATCAGATTCTAGGATCAAGTTAAAATCAATCAAAGCTGCAATCTTAGAATTCTTAATTAGGAGACAGTTGAAGGCTGCATTTATGCAACGTGCTAAAGCAGAGTTAGTTTAAATGTTGTTAGGAGCCATTATTTGAAGCACAAAGATTTTATGTTTTGCAAAAACCACAAAATAGGCTAATTCAGTCAGTCTACCATGAGTTTTTAGGAATTTTTTATGGGATTATGCTGTCAATTAACCACATTCTTCCATTATTTACTGTTACTCAGCCAGCTTTCCATCTAATTGTTTTTAGTAATTAAACAAGCAAGTTTTTTTACATTTTTTTTCAACTGAACATCATCTTGTTATGAGCCATGGTGGCACATTGGTTAGAGTGCAGTACTGCAGGCTACTTCTGCTGACTGCCAGTTTGACAGTTCGAGTCTCACCAGACTCAACCTTCCATCCTTCCGAGGTGGGTAAAATGAGGACCCAGATTGTTGGGGAAAATATGCCGATTCTGTAAACCGCTTAGAGGGCTGTAAATATAAGTCTAAGTGCTACTGCTATTGCTATTGTGGCCCTCGTTTCAACCCAACAGGTCAGCCTCTCAATGAGGCTCAGGTCTCCCGTAAAAGCCCCAAAGCTTTTGTTGACAGGAACGGGGCTCCCTGGCTCTCTGGCACAGTTGCCTTGGGCTCCCCCAGAGTCTTGGGTGAGCACCGTCTGCCCGGCTGGCTTCTGCTCCAGCCTCTTCTTCCCTATGAGCTCCGGCTGGCCTGGGTCAATGAGCTGGTGGCCCACAGTGGAAAACAGGCCCCCTGAGGTCATCCAACCACTGCAGCCCAGATTGGAGAGCCAAGTAGTCCTTAACTTACAACAGAGACCATTCAAAGATACAATGGCACTAAAAAAAATGTAACTGATGACCGCTTTTCACACTTACGACTGTTGCAGCATCCCCCGGGTCACATGATCAAAATTCAGGCACTAGGCAAATGACTCAAATTTATGACGGTTGCCATGTCCTGGGGTCATGTGATCCCCTTTTGTGACCTTCTGATGAGCAAAGTGAGCAGCCAGGTTCATTTAACAGTTGTGTGGCAAGAAAGGTAATAAAATGGGGCAAAACTCACTTAAAAACCATCTCATTTAGCAACAGAAATGTTGGGCTCAATCAACTACCTGTACATCTTGAGAGGGGCTACATACTGGGACCCTCTTTGAATGCAGGTGATGTTGCTGGTGTTCCCCTCCCCTCCACAAACCGGCTGGTGGGTTTCCTAACCCTGAGAATCTCAACCTGCTTAGTTTATCTGTACATGAATAAATGCAAACGTCACACAAATGCATCAGCTCCTGCCCTGTGGATACACCTAGGCTGTAATTTAGCGGTCCCAGAATGTTCCAGGTATTTTACTGTCGTTTGATATAGCCTTGGCCAATTTTCTAGCTTTTGAGGATAGGAAATGAATGAGCAAATGAGGAATATAAAAAACAAACCCCAAGAATCCTCCCTGGGAATGTTCCAACTTGGAACATTTGCTTTTTTGTGTTTTGCCTTTCCTGTTGGGCACCCAGTTCTTCTGCCCTCAGATATTTCGACTTCCCTGCAGTTGATCCATTGCTCCCCCCCCAAAAAACCTTGGTAAACGTCTGCATTATGCACAGCACAATGGGTTTCCTTTAGTGCTAAACATTTGCTTTCTGTTTTTTTCCTTAATGTTTTCAAATCTTTTGTCTCCTGCAGCTTCATTCATGATTTTCCCGCTTTGGAATTTGCCCATGCTCAGAGACTACTTCATGGAAGGTTGTGAGACTGACATAGAATAAAAGGGTTGGAAGGGACCTTGAAGGTCTTCGCCCAATCCCTGCTCAATCTGGAGACCCTATAACATTCTGGGCCATAAAACAACAAATGCCATGGCCCAAGGAAGTGAAGATCAGCTTATATGGCTTGATCTGGCTCCAATCCCAGATTTAAATGCATTCATTTAAATCATTCATTTAATAGCTGTTTAATTCATTCTTTGCATCAGTCTTCACGCAAAAAGAAATTATAGCCCAATGTACCAAAAAACAAAACAAAACCCTGTAAAAGACTAACTAGAAATAAAAATTAAAATAAGCAAGAAAATGGTAAGAGAACACCTATCTGACATCAACAAATATAAATCACTGGGACCTGAAGATTACATCCCAGAGTTCTGAAGGAGCTGACAGATGTTATCTCAGAACTAGTGTACCATATCTTTCAAAAATCCTGGAGCACCAGGGAAGTACCTGAGGATTGAAAAAGGGCTGATGTGGTTCCCATCTTCAAGAAAGGGAAAAAAGCAGACCCAGGAAACTACAGACGAATCAGCCTAACATCAATACATGGGAAGATCCTGGAAAAGATCTAAAAAAACATATCTGTGAACAATTAGAAGGAAATAAAGTTATAAACAGTACCCAGCATGTGTTTGTTAAAACAGATCATGCCAAACCAATCTTATTTCATTCTTCAACATAGTGACTAAATTTGCAGACCAGCGAAATACTATGGACATAATATACTTAGACTTCAGCAAGATATTTGATAAAGTAGACCACAATCTACTTCTTGGTAAGATAGAAAAAAGTGGGATAGATAGCATCACCATCAGATGGATTTGTAACTGGCTGACAACCATACTCAACAAGTAGTCCTTAATGGTACTACATCTACATCTACATGGAGAGAAATAAACAGTGGGGTAGCACAAGGTTCCGCCTTAGGCCCAGTACTCTTCAATGACTTAGATGAGGGAATAGAAAGTGAACTCATCACATTTGCAGTTGATACTAAACTAGCAGGAATAGCTAACACCCCAGAAGAGAAGTCAGGATCTAAATAGATCTTGACAAACTTGAACAATGGGCCCTATCCAACAAAATGAATTTTAATGTGGAGAAAAGCGAAGTATTACATTTAGGCAAGAAAAACTAAAGGTATAAGCGAGACCTGGCTCAAAAACAGTAACTGTGAGAGGGACTTTGGAGTCTTAGTCAATGATCACTTGAATATGACCCAGCTGTGTGCAGCAGCAGTCAAAAAAGCTAATACAATCCTGGGTTGTAGAAATCTTGATAGAATCAAGATCACGTGAAGTATTAGTACCGCTTTATAAAACCCTAGTAAGGCCACACCTGGAATACAGCAACCAATTTTGGTCACCATACTACAAAAAAGATGTTGAGACTTTGGAAAAAGTTCAGAGAAGAGCAACTAAGATGTTCAAAGGCCTGGAGACTAAACCATATGAAGAACAACTGCAGGCCAGTCTAGAGAAAAGAAGAATTGGACTGACATGAAAGCAGTCTTCCAGTATTTGAGAGGGTGCCACAAAGAAGAGGAAATCAACTTGTTCTCCAAAGCACCAGAAGGCAGGACAAGAAACCATGGATGGAAGCTCATCAAACAGAGAAGCAATCTGGAATTAGGAGAAACTTCCTAACAGTGAGGCCAATTAACCAATGGAACAGCTTGCCTTCAGAAATCGTAGGCACTCCACACTGGAGGTTTTTAAGAAGAGCCTGGACAGCCACTTGTCTGAAATGGTATAGGTTCTCCTGCTTGAGCAAGGGGCTGGACTAAAAAAACTCCTAGGCCCCTTCCAGCTCCTATTCTATTCTATTCTATTCTATTCTGTTCTGTTCTGTTCTGTTCTGTTCTCTTCTCTTCTCTTCTCTTCTCTTCTCTTCTCTTCTCTTCTCTTCTCTTCTCTTCTATTCCTTTTATCCCTATTCCTATTCCCTGCTCTATATTCTATATTCTATTCTATTCATGTCCTTGGTGCCATCCAAGACTCCCAGTGAAACACCTGGAAGGAGGCTCTCCGGCTTCTACACAGCTGTGGGTAACATGTCCTATTTGGGAACCATGGCTGACCCCAACTTCCCAGGATCCACGGCATTCTTAAATTGAACTCTGGAAGATCAAATCTCCTGAAGCGTCTGCTCAGGCATAGCTTGAGCAGCATCTCTCTGGGGTGGAGTGATCGTCCCCTGACTGCTGGAGGCTCCCACTCACCATGGGGCAGATCTTGCTGGTTTGGGCATCAACATGATTTCCACACACTGAGCTCATTGTTCTGATTGCTGGCTTCTAAGTGATCATTGCTGGAGGATGTTCCTTGCACATAATGAGTTTGAGGCTGTGTGTCTTGCCTCAGGCAGTCAGGGCGAAAAAAAAGCACCATGGAAGAGAAGGCCCAAGGGGCATCAGATACTGAGCAGCCAAGGGAGCGCTGCAGGACATGCAGAGGCCTCTCCCAGACTTAAAACATCTGATTCATTCCAGAGAAGGAGGATACTCTGTGGGAGGAGAACACGGCAAGGCTGCCATAGACATGGAGCTCCCCACTTCCATTTCCTCCCCCTCCCCCGGGTGTTTGACAGAACAGCCGCCTCCCCAGAGCGACTTGGCCTTTCTGTTCAGGTGAATTCTCCTCTCCTCGTCTGGGAGCCAAATATTCTCCACCAACACTTAGTTCTTGCTGCCCTCAGATTCAGATTAACAGAATTGGAAGGAACCTGGGAGGTCATCTAGTCCAGCCCCCTGCCCAAGCAGGAGACCCTACACCATTTCTGACAGAGGGCATCCAGTCTCTTCTTGAAAGCTTCCAGTGATGAAGCTCCCACAACTTCTGAAGGCAACTTCTGTTCCATGGGTTGATTGTTCTCAGGGTCAGGGAATTTCTCCTTATTTCCAGGTTGAATAGCTCCTTCTTCAGTTTCCATCCATTATTCCTTGTCTGGCCTTCCGGTGTCTTGGAAAATAGCTTGACCCCCTTCCTCCTCTCTGTGGCAGCCCCTGAAATATTGGAAGATGCTATCCTGTCTCCCCTGGTCCTTCTCTTCACTAGACTAGCCAGGCCCGGTTCCTGAAACCGTTCATCGTATGTTTTAGCCTCCAGTCCCCTAATCATCCTGGTTGCTCTTCTCTGCACTCTAGAAAGAGTGCTGACTTTAGAGTCTCAACCTCTTTTTTATAGTGTGATGACCAAACTGGATGCAGTACTCTAGGTATGGTCTTACTAAGACTTTATAGAGTGATAGTAGTACCTCCCTTGATCTTGATTGTATCCCTCTGTTAATGCAGTTTAGGATTGTGTTGGCTTTTTTGGCTGCCGCTGCACACAGTTGGCTCATATTTCATTGGTTGTCCACTAAGACTCCAAGATCCCTCTTAGTTCCTGCTATTAAGCCTGGTTTCACCCAATCTATATGGGTACTTTTGGTTTTTCTTGGCTTAAGTGTAAGACTTTACTTTTCTCTACATTGAATTTCATTTTGTTAGATAGGGCCCAGTGGGGAAGTCTGTCATGATCCATCTGGATCTTGAGCCTATCATCCCTCAAAGGGAGAGGTCCTGATGGCATCTTCAGAGCCAGATTTTCTTCCTCCTCTCCCCTCCCTTCTTGACTGAACTGGCCAAAACTATTTACATTATTGAGCAGGGTGCCAAATGCCCTTTTTGCCCAACACAAAGACTGTTTTTTATAGTAATACAGGATGATCTATTCAATGTCCTTCTCCGAGATTTGCTATTAATTGTTGACCGCATTCTGTGGTCTTCCCAGGGATCGCATTGGGCCTTCTGCTCTCTTGGCTAAGGTGAGACTCACTCAAATAGAATTGGCTTGGGAAGCATCTATTTTTGATCTCTTACCTAAGCCTAGTCATCCAGATTTCTCAGCAGGCACAAGCCGCACCTTTGGGCCATATGATGTTGTCTTCAGCTTTGTCCTAAGGAACTCCAAAGCTCTGCCTCAGATGCGAGTTGCAAAGGCCACAAAGAAGAGCAAGGATCTGATCATTCCAACTCATTTGTCTTTCTATCTGAAAGTATCTGGTTCCACGATTCCAGCAGAAGAACCTTAATCCAACAATACTGTAGAGATTGGTTGTCCCAAAGGTGCTTTTTCAGGAGGCAACTGGACTTTCTTGTTTTTTCTTTTTGAAGACATTTCACTTCTCATCCAAGAAGCTTCTTCAGCTCTGACAGGATGGTAGAGAATGGAAGGATTTATATTCCTTACAAATAGCTGGTCTTTTGCATCCTTAGAGCGTCCTTGAAGCACTAGGAGGTTTCTCTGTGTCCTCAGGGTGACCTGAGTGGTGCAAATGGTTCCTGTAGTCTGCCATTTTTTCTCTGGAAATCCATTCCTACTCCCACACCATTCACCTGGTGGCTCAGCAGACTAAAAGCATTGTGATTAACACCAGCTGTCTGCAATTACTGTAAGTTCGAATCTCACCAGGCTCAAGGTTGATTCAGCCTTCCATCCTTTCTAAGGTAGGTAAAATGAGGACCCAGTTTGTGGGGGCAATAAGCTGACTTTGTATAAATATACAAAAAGTATGAAGGCTTACATATTGTAAGCCGCCCTGAGTCTCCGGAGAAGGATGGCATATAAATCAATTTTTTTTTAAAAAAAGGATGTTTATCCCAAATTGTATAGCTAAAAGTCTGTAGAGATTCCCAGTCTTCCAGGTTCTGGTTATCCCAAAGGTGCTTTTTCAGGAGGCAACTGGACTTTCTTGTTTTTTTTCTTTTGAAGACATTTCGCTTCTCATCCAAGAAGCTTCTTCAGCTCTGACAGGATAATGGAAGGATTTATATTCTTTTTATACGCTGTCTGTAAAGAATATAAATCCTTCCATTCCCCACTATCCTGTCAGAGCTGAAGAAGCTTCTTGGATGAGACGCGAAACATCTTCAAAAAGAAAAAACAAAACAAGTAAGTCCAGTTGCCTCCTGAAAAAGCACCTTTGGGTTAATGCAACAAGCACTTTGAGGGTGACGTAGTGGGCCTTCTTAGCTCCAGATTATTCTGGAACTGTTTTATTTGTTTCCATTGTTTTGCCCAGCTGCAAACCTTAAGTACAAATGCAGTCTGAACAACTACCAAGTTGTCTTCCATTTCCAAGTCTGCCCCCCAAGGTCAAGGATTTGGCAATTGTCCTTCCCCCTTCGCATCTACCAACCAGAGGGACTTTCCTTTTGAGTATTCTGAGAAGCAGTTCTGTGGCTGCATAATTTTAGTGATAAAATGAAACCTCCCCCAACTGATCTGGCTCACCAGAGAGTCTTCTAAAGCAGGGCTCTCCAACTTTGGCAACTTTAAGCCAGGTGGACTTCAACTCCCAGAATTCCACCAGGCTTAAAGTTGCCAAAGCTGGAGAGCCCTGTTCTAAAGGGAGCCCCTTGTACAGACCACTGGAAGTGTCACTGGAAGAGAAGAATCTGCCTTGCACAAGTTCTTCGGCAGCTCCCCCACCTGACTAAAATGAAATGAAATAAGAGGCAGCAGGGAGGTGACTTGAGATGTTCTGCACAGAAAGGGTTTGATTTTTTTCTGATGTGGTCACTTGGCTGTGAGTGGCAGCAGCAGATGCCAATTTTCACATTCCTTAGACTGCCAGAAGTATTCCAAAGCAACTCTCACCATCAAAATCTCAACTTTTGGCAATTGTACAAGATTTTTTTGGCAGCTGGCAAGGGAAGCCTTCACTCCTCTGGCAGAGCACACGTGCAGACGGTTCCACGGGGAAAGAGCAAACTGGTGAATCAAAACTTATGATATAATAAACATGTATGAAATCACATTCCTCAGCCACCCCCCCTCTCTCTCTCACACACACACACCATTCTCTGTGAATTCCTACACAAACCTAGTCTGGTTTCTGGCCATGCAAAATCCTGGCCAGATAAAAACAGGTATCCCCCAAATCCCAAGAAAAACAACAGCACGCTTGTAACACAACAGCTCCTCCCCATCCCAGGCATAGAAGTGTAATAATAAATAATTTAAAAAACTCATGTTGTGAAGCAAAATGTACCTGGAGCCTGCAGTAGCAGAGAACAGCTATAATGCACAGTAATATGACAGTTGCTAATATTCCGCCGGTGATGACCACAGTCCCCGCGGTCATCCGACCTCTTCCCCATCAACACCTGGAAAGGAAAGCAGAAAGAAGCATGACAAAGGGACCTTCAGGGTGGAGGGATCGGGGGTGGGGCAGGGGTTGCCTGTGGCCATCAGCATACTCCTTCAGCCCCAGACTGCTCCTCCAATCACTGAAATTGCATTTCAGCAACTGCCTATGACAGGGGTGTCAAACTTGAGACCCGGGGGCCAGATCTGGCCCGTGGAGCTGCCCTAGAAACAGCAAAGGACCGGGCCATGGTTCCTCTGCCAGTGAAAACAAAGCTCGGGAAGGCCACGTGTGGCCCTCCCAAGCTCCATTTTCACTTGCAGAGGCCGTCTGCAAGGAGACCGTCACAACGGAAAACGGAGCTCAGGAGCCTGCTTTTGCTGGCAGAGCGCTTGGGTCATTACAGGCCCCCCCGACATGAGTGATGTTTAGCTGGCCCCCCAAGGTCAAACAAAAACCTGATGCGGCCCTCAATGAAATCGAGGTTGACACCCCTGGCCTAAGAGAGCTCGCATCCAGTCGGCCGCCTATGGCAAGAGCTCACTTCCGATGTTTCAGCAGTCTTGTGAAAGGTCTCGCAAACCTGCAGGCACTTTGTGTGAAAATTCCCTTCTGTGATTGCTTGCAAGAATCTGGGCCGATTCCACAACAGGGCTAGGAACCAGAAAGAGTTGGCAGTCCCACATCCCATGGCATCCGAACTGTGATCCCTTGCCCTTTCAAACCCAAGCTTGGACAGTGGCCTTTATGCTGAACTGCAAGGCCATTGTTGATTGGCTGCCACGCCCCAATCCCTGAAGCTGCTCATTTGAACTAGCCAGTCAGCAGCAAGCAGACTGGGCCCAAACTAAGCCAGACCAGACTGGGTAAAAAATAAGCCTGCAGGCCCTCATGGCAGAGAAGCCGAGGTCTTTTATTCAGATGGGGAAAGCTGTTTTCCTTACATCTCATGTTCTTACAACTTCACGGGCTTCTGAATAAAAGACTTTGGCTTCTCTGCCACGTGGCTCAACCTCTTCTGCAGCTCTTCGAAAAGTAAGTACAGTAGGAAATGGGGTGAGGAGGGCAGATCGGGCCCAGGGACTGTTGACCTGGGCCCATACAGGGCATTTCAGTCTGTTCAGTCTGTAACAGACTGAGGGAGTCCTAGGATCGCCCTGTAACAGGCCGTTCATGCTGGCAAACAGGCAAAGGAATGGTCACCAGACAGGCAGGTAGCTGGGCCACGTGGGAGGCTGGGGTGAAAGCAGGCAAGTTGGCTGGGCCGCGGGGGCCACATGGTCAAGGCAAGCGAGCGAGGGAGTGAGGGAGCCAGAGAACAGCAGCTGCTATGCCACGGCCAAGCCAGCGAGGCGAGATAAGAAGGGCCAGCCAGTGGTGTGATTAGCCGGTTCTCCGAACTGCACAAAAAATTTAACAACAGGTTTGTCCAAACCAGTCTAAACCGGCTGGAGCCCACCTCTGCATCCATGGCTCTGGACTGAATGATATAGATTAGCTGACAATGTGCTTGTTTTCCCCATTTGGTTTTCTTTTCTTCTGATTTAATATATTCTAGCTTTGATTTTAAACAAAGCTGCTGTTGAGATGGGCAGCCTTAAAAAATCTTATAAATAAATGATCTATTTCTGAATAGCCTTCTGTTAGACCAAATTATGCCAACTTGATGATGAGCCAGGGCCAATTTAATAGCTAAAATCATGACTTTAAACTTTCCAAGAATTATTTGGCATCACTGAGAAATTGGATAAGCTTTAAATACCCCCCTGCATCTCTTGGCCTAGGGGGAACGTTTCCACCACCAAGGGGAAGCCTCCCCAATTACCCCATGGGGTCCCAAATCTGAGGCTCAAGGCTCCAGGAAAGGCCATGTTTGGTGACCTACTTAAGCTGTTCATTAAACCTTTTCATGAATAAAGGCTGCTAGGCATCACAGAAGCCTTGCTGATCTTTGTAGCACAACTATCTTAGCAGTGAAAGGGCCGGGCACTGGATTCTGTGTAAAGATCCTTCTCTTTAAAATGAAGACTGTTCTTGGGCTCTTTTGAACTCTGCCAAGCCATTTGCTCAAGACCTGCAGTCAAGCCATTCATTGCTGCCCGACCACTCCAGAAGGCAAACGAGAGTGGTGCGATGGCCTAGAGGTGGAACTCTCGCCTCACAATCAGGAGGCTGTGAGTTCGATCCTAGGTAGAGGCAGGTATTTCTCTCTCTGGGCACAATGAGAATATATCTGCTGAACAAAACTCTGCATTGACGACTGGAAGGGCATCTGGCCATTAAATGCTCTGCTAGTTCCATTCAGTTGCCCAGACTTCACCCCACAAGAGGTTATGGGGTTGTTAAATGATGATGATAACTCCAGAAGCAAACAGTTTGACTCTCAGCAGAGCAACTGATAAAGCAACCCTGAACAACAAAAGGGGGGAAGTATTAATGAGCCCCAAACAACCCTCTGATTAATACTTCACAGCAGGAACCAAAGGACTCTTTTGAAATGCTGCCAATTGAAGCAAAGTCTGAGGCCCAGTTGGCAAGAGCAGTGGTTTGTGTGTCCCTTGCAGATGATCTGACTGAGGCAAGATTAGAGACTGCAACTATTTTTCATCCTGTTGTCCAAGCTGAGAAGCTGGAACTGGGGAGAGCATTCAACCCTGCCAGACTCACGTTCATCCAAGGTGCAGCCCAGGGATCTAGTTTCACAATGACTTGGCCCCAAATTCCCTTAGTGTGGTGAAGAGGAGCTGCACAATCTTCTTCCACCCTTTGCTACTGATGAATGCTGTGTGTTTCATATACCAACAAGCAGACACAATGACAACCCTGATCTCCCTGCCCACATTCAGAGTCCAGATCAAGATCAACCCCCGAATCACAGGGAGAGCCTGCCAAGGGTTTAAAGCAATTGTCTGTAAGACAAACATCTGCATGCGATGCTCAGCTTCTTGAAATGCTGCTGAAAAGATGGGGAAAGTAGTGTAATAGCACTTACACTTATACCGCTTCAGTGCTTTACAACCCTCTCTAAGCGGTTACAGAGTCAGCTTCTTGCCCCCAACAATCTGGGTCCTCCCTTTACCCACCTCGGAAGGATGGAAGGCTGAGTCAACCTTGAATTAATGAGAATCAAACTGCTGGCAGTTGGCAGAGTTAGTTGCAATACTGCATTCTAACCACTGTGCCATCAGAGCTGAGAGAGGGAGAGAGAGAGAGAGGGGGGGGGAGGGAGGGAGGGAGGGAGAGAGAGAGAGAGAGAGAGAGAGAGAGAGAGAGGTAGCCCTTAGACTTATATGCCGCTTCACAATGCTTTACAGAGTACTTTACAGAGCGCCCTCTAAGAGCTTTAGAGTCAGCATGATTTCTCTCTAATCCACCACATCACATCTCCAATCAACTTTCTCTCTCCAGAGCCAGATATTATTCTCACCAATAGGAATATTTTTATTTTCTTCCTAACAGAGTCCACCTTTTTCATATCAACCAATTGATCCATTGGCTACAACAGGAATGGACTGCCAGCTTGTTACAGCCCATGCGTCTGTTCATGGGCCAAGCAAGAGAGACTGGTCCAAAGTCACCAACCACCTAAGACAGGACTAGAATTCACCTTCTCCTGTTTCTAGCCAGGAGCCTTAATCACTAGAGCAAATTGGCTCTCTACTGAGAACATTCATGCTTGGTCAATTACACAAGAGTAGCAGATGACCTAGCGTGGGTCTCATATGCATCCACCCAGAACCTTTGAGGTATACAAAATACCCCAGACAGCAAAATAAGTTGAAATAGAAGAGGTGCAGATCTCTGACTGCATTGTGCATCCGAAGAAGTGAGTTCTGTCCAATCAAAGCAAAATCTATTCAGTTACTACATCCCAGCTTCACTACTTCACAAAGTAGCTGAAGTTTTGCCAACTGTATGCATTGGGCTCTTACAGAGGAGCTGATTGTCCCAATTCAGGTGGTGGTTCCAATCTTCCCAAGCTCTCCAGCCTAGGACCTGTGTTCAGGAACACAGGGACAGCAGGCCTCACCCTCTGGGGGCTGCTGGGGCTTGTTTAACCTGAAGCCCGAAGGAACCACCAAATGAGGTTGAAGGCTTGGGCTCTGCTAAGGGCAAGTTCTTCTCTTTACACGGAAAGATTCCTTCAAAAGATGAAGACTAGAGAAGAACAGCTTCTTTTGCTCCACAATCAGGCCATCCTCTCCTCCTCACAAGACTCTCTAGCCAAGGTAAATGGGTGGGAAATAATGTCTTTTTTCAGTTAAGCACAGCAAGAGCAAATGGGGGAAGAGAATGTACAGTAACATTTCCTGCACTGACTCTGTAGACCTGGAAGCTTGAAACTTTCTAAAGCCCAAGGGGGTGGGGGGTGGGGGGAGGATTCAGAACAGGAGACATTCCATATGGAGACATTCAAAAACAGAATTTCCTGTCTAGACTTTTGGAAAAAACAACAACCCCAGGCTCTTAATTGGGGGCTCTGCAGGCTTCCAGAGTGATTGTGCAACTCCATTGGACATTCGCTCACTGGATTTTGTTCTGGCTCTTGAAGCTAAATGGGCACCCATGTTTTCTCCCACTGTGTCATCCTTTATTGCAGGAGTGTCAAACTCAATTTCATTGGGGGCTGCATCAGCATTATGGTTGCCCACAAAGGGGGCATATGACAACTCACAGCGGCCAGGTGGGCATGGCTGGGTGTGACTGCCAGCTTGTGTGACTAAGTGGGCATGGCTGGGTGGGGTGTGGCTTGGTGGGCATGGCTGGGGGCATAACTCCTTCCATTCCCCACATCCAGTCAGAGCTGAAGAATAGAATAGAATATAATTTTTTATTGGCCAAGTGTGATTGGACACACAAGAAATTTGTCTTGGTGCATATGCTCTCAGTGTACATAAAAGAAAAGATATGTTCATCAAGAATCATAAGGTACAACACTTAATGATAGTCATAGGATACAAATAAGCAATCAGGAAACAATATCAGTATAAATTGTAAGGATACAAGCAACAAAATTACAGTCAAGTGGAAGGAGATGGGTGGTGGGAACTGTTAGGTTGGGCAAGTGAATCAGGTTAACAACAGCTCTTTATTTCAGAGTGAGAATCCAGCAAATGTGCAACAATGACAGCTCTCCTTATATATATATATATATATATTTTTTATTGAAAAAGTTTTCAAATACAAATTTTCCCCCTTTTTTCTCCCCCTCCCCCTCCCTAACCCCCCCTCCCCACCCATCCCCCCCTGTGACTTCTTCATAACCAAAAACCTAATTCATAACAGATTACTTACTCCCACCTCTAAATACTGACCTTTACTTACTAGAAATATTATTAATATTATAACATCCCCCTTTAGCCATATATTTCAAGAAAGAAAGAAAAACATTATACTATAACATTGTATAATAACTTCTAATTTAGCATAGTATTATTATAACTCCCAATTTGGCAATAATCTGCCCTTTTTCTCCTCTCCCAAATTTATATCTATATATTATTACAACAATTCAAAACCACCTTCCACTTTAAAACTATACAATAAATCCTACTTTAGCATTTAATCTTTTATATATATTAATATAACATTTCAAAGCGGCCTTCCCCATAAAACCTAATTTAACATTTATTCAACTCTATCCATTTCCTCCACTCCCCTAAATATATCACTTAAACATCCCTTTTCTTAAACTAATCAGTCTTTAAATTAGCTTATTCACCCACTTTCCTGCAAAATTGCCGTGCACAACAATTCTTAATATCTTTGATTCACTGCCCACTCTGCTTAAATATATATATATATATATATATATATATATATATATATATATATATATATATATATATATATATATATACGTATATATTCCATTATATCTAAATAGAAAAGAAAAGACAATGACTTTAAATTTATAGTCCATATAATATCTTCTTTAAAGTCTTTCCACTGGATTATTAAAACCATCATCCATAATAGGGTAACATAGCTTCCTGATGCAACAGTTTGTTCAAAATCTTCAATCATATCTGCCCCCATCAGTAATAGATATCCTCATATGTATATAAAAGTAAAAACAACCACCCGAGTGACATTATAATTATATTCCATATAGTTGTAATTGTGGCTTTCATCAGGATTTTTGATTCCCATCATCCTAGTGGGTAACAGCCAGATCTTCTGCATGCCCCAACGTAACTCTCTTGCCTTATAACTCAAGATAGTTATAATATATTTATCGATACAAAAAAATAAATAAAAAATCCAAAGTAGATAATTCAAATCCAACAGTTTAAGGCTCTTTTCACATCCCAGAATTACGGCAATGCAGAGGTCTGTCACTGTCCTCAGGATAATATTGACCAATACTTCGCCTCAGCTATCTTTTCACATATTCATTCATTTTTTAAAGTCACTGGCTTCACTGTTGCTTGATTTAGAAATTTCTATTTTTGTGCGACCTATTTCTTTTTTTTTTTCTTTTTGTGGGTTTAATTTCCATCCTGGTTTCCTTTCTACAGGTTGTGTATCAACTAATCGGTTTTCATTCTGCTTTATAAGTTGATCTTGTTGGTTTTGTTTTTGTATCTCATGTTTCTTTTTTGCCCCTTGTATATCATCTAATTGGTTTCCATACTTGTCTTTGACTTGATAAGTCATCGCGTTAGAGTCAGATGCCGCTCAAATTTATAGATAATCCAGCTGGGGTATCCAAAAGATCCAAAGGCAATTTATCTAGTGCAGTCTCTGTAGTTCGATATTTTCCCTTTATTTCCAACTCCTTCTGCTTATCCTGTATTATGCTTAAAGATGTTAAGTTCATTTTCAAAATGTTTTGATAAAATTCTTCCGCTCTTTCAACAGTATTTAGCTGGTATCTTTCTCCTTGATATCTCAGTATAATACCAACTGGGGCGTCCCACCTAAATGGGATATTTCTTTTTTTTAACTCAGTCACCAGAAAACCAAATTTCTTCCTTTCCGTTAATATCTTGGGGGGGAGTTCTTTGTAAATCCAAATCTTTCTTCCATACAATTGCAAATTAGAATTGAAGGAATTTTGCACAATGTTATTCCTAATTTCTTTATCTGTAAAATAAATCACATCTCTAGGCAATTGCCTTTGCTTTGCAATCCAGGAGTTTATTCTGTAAACTCTGTCAATCCTAGAAAACACTTCCTCAGGTTGAACCTTTAAAATCCCAGCTAGAACTTCAGAAGATATTTTCCTTAAATCATCTCTGTTATTTTCCTGCAAACCTCTCAGTCTTATCGCATATTCAGTGAAATTATATTGTACCATTAAAACCTCTCTTTCAATCCTCTGTTGCAGATTTTCTACATTGCCAGTCTTTTGATCAACCTCCATTTTAGGTTTTTCTTCTGAGCTATTATCTTGAGTATTTATCAAATCACTTTCAATTTTTTGAATTCTATTATCCAAATTATCTTGAGTTTCTTCCATTTTAGACTCTAATAACTTAGTATTTGTATCCAACTGTATCATAAATTCTGAGAAGCCATTAACCATTTTTAAATTTTTTTGCTCCAAAAAATCAAACTTAGATTTCACCAGTTCTTTAATTTCCTGCTTAAATTTTTCAAGATGCTGATTCACAATCTCATCCCTTCTTTCAATCTCCTCTAAAAGAAATTCTATTATGTTAAAATCAGGTTTCTGAGACTGGAGACTTAAAACTTGTTCCTTTCAGTTGTTAGTGGGGGAATCCCCCCCCCACTACTTGTTTGTCTGACTTTATAAGTCTCAGTGCCATGTTTCCGCCCAGGCAAGCTTAGTTAAAAAAAAGAAAAAAGACTTCTTTCCAACCAAAAGCAGTATCAGATCTCCAAGAGAAAAAAGAGAAAAAAAACACAGGAGCAAAGTTTTGTCTACAATTGTAGCCAATAATATTTATTCCGCTACATTGTAATCATAGAAAACGGAAGGACTTTCCCTTTTAGCCTCTTCTCAAGCCGCGGCAGACGCCATTTTAAAAGTTTTTTCCTTTCCTTTTTTTTCTCTTAAATAATTTTTAAAAAATAAGTAAAATACTTGCGATTCAGTATCACAGGTCCAGCTCACATTTTCTTTAATTGATCTGTTAAGTTCGCAGGCTTGCTCTTGTCACCTGGCTCTGCATGTAGCAGAGGTCTCCCAAAGCCCGGAGCAGCGGCTGGGGATATGGGGAATCTCATCCGCTCCGTCCCAAAAGTAAAAAAAAAACTTTTGGGACTATGCAGAGAGTTCTACCCACCCCAGCCGGCTCTATCTCCGTTTCCTCATGGAAACGGAGTTTTTTCGAGCCGCCATTCCGTTGTGAAGGCGGCTCTAAACAGGCAATGGAAGCTGACGATCCCGAGGGAACATCTGGCGGCGACCAGCAGCAAACCGGAAGTTCGACAGCTCTCCTTATATTGACCAATATATGCTGGCCAATCATCTTCGAGTGTTTTCCCTCCAAAATTAGATACACAAAAGGAACTATGAGAAGATTAAAGTAGTGCACACTTAGAAGCTTCTTGGATGAGAAGCAAAACATCTTCAAAGAAAAACCAGAAAGTCCAGTTGCCTCCTGAAAAAGCATTTGTGGGACTACAGGCACTTGGATGACAGTAGTGGCTACCAGACATCACAGGATGGAATTTTGGGGTTCTTAAGAGACTTGGTCAGCATTTGCCTCAGCTCCTCAGGCTGCACTGGCTGCAAAGCCTGTCCTGGACAAACTGGCATTTGTTTCAACCCTTATCTTCTTTAGATGATCTTCTGGACAATGGAATGGATCTATGAAGAACAGTTGTAGGATTTGGATTTGGCTGTCTAGGGGGGACATGATAGCAGTATTCCAGTATTTGAGGGGCTGCCACAAAGAAGAGGGGGTCAACTTATTTTCCAAAGCACCAGAGGGCAGGACAAGAAGCAATGGATGGAAACTAATCAAGGAAAGAAGCAACCTGGAATTAAGGAGAAACTTCCTAACAGTGAGGACAATTAAGCAGGGGAACAGAAGTTGCCTTCAGGTGGCAGTCACTTGTCTGAAATGGTATAGGATCTCCTGCTTGAGCAGGGGCTGGACAAGAAGGCCTCCAGGGTCCCGTCCAGCTCTATTCTGGTTGACTGAATGGCTGATGTCCGAAGGTTTGGCAATCTTCTTAAATCCCTCTCTGGGCTTACAGTCATCCATAACCTCCTCTTTGAGGCCTCAGCATTTCTGATCCATGGTGATACCACCTGCTTCAACCACAAAGAGCAAATCAGACCAAATGTCTGACATTTCAATAAAACAGCTTCCTCCTGGATTCTCTCTGACGATGTTTTAATAGGTATTCGAGATAGTGATAAATGTAGGAGGATATTCACTTTTTCTAGATACAAAGTTTGCATTTATGTCTAGAGAGAGTGTAAAGCACTATGAAGCGGTACATAAATGCTATTGCTATTAAAATTACAAAGTGAAGAAAATGTAAATGGTGTCAAATTTGTTATATTACATCCTCTTCCAAGGTCAATTAACCCTGAGAATCTCACTCTGGATTTGTTTTCTCCCCTGGCACCAGCTTTCAAAACTGGGGTTTTTGGTGGGGGCAAAGGGCACCTGTCTCAGATAAAGGCAGAAGATCCAAAACAGTTCCAGTCCTGACCCCCGAGCTACCTTACACTTACACAGCAATGATTATGCACCAGAACTTCCAATGAGAGTTTAGCAGGCTCCAGAACCACCACGAAGACTGGGCCCTTCTCACAGCAGCCCACCCTCCAATTATCCCAACATGCATCAAGTTTAGCCGAGTTAAATTCTTATTCTTATCTCTTTCCAATCCTATTTATGGGTGTATTTTGGGTTTTAGTCAGTTGCATGTTTAATGTTTTAAATATTATCTAATTCCCTTGGACTGCAAGGCGTTCAAACTGGTCAGTCCTAGAGGAAATCAACCCTGACTGCTCTTTGGAAGGCCAGATCCTGAAGATGAAACTCAAATACTTTGGTCACCTAATGAGAAGGAAGGACTCACTAGAGAAGAGCCTAATGCTGGGAAAGGTTGAGGGCAAAAGAAGAAGGGGACGACAGAGAATGAAGTGGCTGGATGTAGTCACTAAAGCAGTCGGCATGATCTTAAATGGACTCCAGAGGATGGTAGAGGACAGGGAGGCCTGGAGGAACGTGGTCCATGGGGTCGTGATGGGTCAGACATGATAACAACACATAGTCAAGAAAAAGGTATAGAATAGGTAGTACCTAGCTCAACAGTTGAGGCTGTGAGAGAGATCTGGGAGTCTTAGTGGACAATCACTTGTCCACTAAAAGGTCAATGCAGTCTTTGCATTGCATCAACAGAGGGATAGTGTCATAATCACGTGAAGTGTTAGTCCTGCTTTAGAACTGGCAAGAACACGACTGGAATACTGCATCTTGTTCTGATCACCATGATACAAAAAAGTGGAGATTAGAAAGAGTGCAGAGAAGAGCAACAAAGGGGACTTGAGGCCAAAATGTATAATTGAAGTTTTGGGAACTGGTCATATCTAGTCTAATGAAGAGAAGGACCTGAAGCAATGGAGGGAACTAATAAAGTAGAGATCCAGTCTAGAACTAAGAATATATTTCCTGACAGGGAGAACAATCAATCAGTGGAATGGCTTCCCTTCAGAAGTTGTTGCGGCTATATCACTGGAGGTTTTTAATGACTGGACAGCCATTTGTCCAGAATGGTATAGGACAGTGCCAGAGGTGGCCCTCTAGAGCCCACTCTATGGGCACGTGCGCCGTTGCCCCAGCCCATCGCATTTCTCCCACAGGGAGGAGAGAGAGAGAGGGAGGGAGGGAAAGAGAGAAATGATATTACAAAAAACATAAAAGTGCATTTAACATATTTTTCTTAGAACAATGAGCTGAACTCTGCCTTGTATATTTTAGGTAGTAAAACCTCATTATTCAGGTTAAATTGCCGTGCTGGCACTTTGCGATAAATTAAGTGGGTTTTGGGTTGTAGTTTGGGCACTCGGTCTCTAAAAGAAAAGAAAAGGAAAGGAAAGGAAAGGAAAGGAAAGGAAAGGAAAGGAAAGGAAAGGAAAGGAAAGGAAAGAAAAGAAAAGAAAAGAAAAGAAAAGAAAAGAAAAGAAAAGAAAGAAAAGAAATAAAATTATTCTTATCCTTATCCTTAAAAGGTTGGCCATCACTGGTATAGGATCTCTTGCTCAAGCAGGGGGGTTGGACTAGAAGACCTCCAAGGTCCCTTTCAACTCTATTATTCTATATTCTAATCCCCACAAAGAAAACATTAAACAATATATGTAACAATAAATTCAAGTTTTCTACTGTGGTGTGGATTGTGCAATATCTTCTCAGAAATTAAAGACTGGCCTGATAGAACAGAAGAAAAATTATTCCATCATTAGAAAGGCTAGTTGTTCTGGGATTTTCACGTATAGTAGTGAAGACTGTTTGCAGCTTCTGCCACAATCTTCAAATTACAAGAATCCTTGAGGCCATATAGTTCACCCCCTGCTTGGTGCAGGAAGCCAATTTAAAGCACCCCCACCCAGAAGGCTGTCCAACATATCTGGAGAAGGGAAGCCCCCCTATCTGAGCCCCTAGCTCCATCCTGGTTGGAAGATTGTCCTTATGTTCCTGCATGGCCAAGCACCTTCTCCAAAGAAACTCTGCACGGCTCATTTCCATCCTGCTCCAGGTTCAGACTTTTATCATTTTTTTAAAAAACCCACAGAATAATTTTTCTTCATACAGAATTTTATTTGCTAGGAGCCTGTGCAAACAAACAGCTCATTTTTTTGTCCCAAACTTTTCACCTGAAGCTGAAGAGTTGGGCAAGTTTGTTCTGAAAGGCAACAAAGAATGCCAAAAATTGCTGATTTGCCAGCCAGTCTTGATGCTTTCAGAGCATCCCTTCAATGACCTTCCATCTGCTCTGGAAGATAACCCAGGTATCGCGCTGCTGCCAAGGAGCCCATTTTCACTCAACAGAAGCCGCTTACCAATGTTTTATTAATGCCTCCAGCTATGTCTTCTCAGCCAATCCCACCCTCTCTTGATGTAACTGAAGGTTACATTTTATCAGTCAGACACCAGCTGCCAACCGATTTGGTGAACCATTTAATCTAACCAGGCACTTAAGAGGGACTTCTATAACGTAGTTTCATAATTGGTGCCATCACCACATTGTGAGAGCCAGCATCCAGCAGCACCTTATCCCACATCGGGGCTGGTTTTGCCCCCCTCCCTCCATACAGCCTGGTGATGTTGTCAAAGGGACTTAAAATAGCAGGGGCTGCTTTTTCTATGACAAGAACTTTAGGAAGGGACCTTTGCAGGAAGTCAACCCATCATGGCATGGAATTCCCCTCTGCCACAGGGCACCAATGGCCAGAAGTCTGAGCTGTATTTATTTATTTATTAAATTTATATGCCGCCCCTCTCCGGAGATTCAGGACCACAAAGAGAACTTCCTGCCAATGGCACATTTGGTAGATTGCTAATAGGTAAGTTGGGATGATTAGTTTTTTAAAATTTTGCTACTAATCAAATAAGGAAGAATTACACCCGTTCTGAATATTTGACCTCTTGTGATAACATACGCCTCTTTTTTAAGAACAAAAAATGGGCTGGTTTGATTTATCCAACCATATCTGAAATACAGTTGCCGCTGCTTAATGCAAGATCAGTCTGCAATAAGCCCCACCAGGTCCATTGTTTAATTATGGTTGCCAGGCTGACCTGGGAGGTGGGCATGGCACAGGACAGCCATGAAGAGACTTTCTTGGAAATGTTATCCACAGGGCTTCAGGTGGCATCTCCACGCAGGAGCAGTGGCACAGCTATGTTGTCCAGGGGACTCCACAGATAACTGGATGTGACACTCTGTGAAACTGGCCCCTAGCAACCAGATGGGACCACGGCCATCAGGCCAGCCTCCCTGCCTCAACATTGTGGAGTTCTCCAGGCTACCAAGGAATTTTCACTTATTGTTGAACTTGTCAAAGTTTTCATGGATTATTATTTGATTGAAGAGGCAGAGGAAATGCTTACCAAGCTAACACTCTAGACCAGTGGTCCCCAACCCCCGGTCCGCGGACCGGTGCCGGGCCGTGGAGTACCTGGCACCGGGCCGCGCAGCGGCCGGGGGACATGAACGCTGCAGCGCAAAGGCCCCTGGGCCGTGCGCAATGGGCCGTGCGCAAAAGCTCCTGGGCCGTGCCCCCACCCCTGCTCAGCGGGCCGCGGCGATAAAAAGGTTGGGGACCACTGCTCTAGACGACAGAAATAAATTTGAAATGATTTTGATAGGTTCGGGAAAAGTAGAAAAAGGAGTCTGAAAGTAACAGACTGAAATTTAACGAAGACAATAGATTCTTTTAAAGGAAACAAAAATCAATACACAGTATACAAATAGGCAACCTGGGCCCCATTAGGTCATCGCTTCAGAAATACTTGCTTACCTAAACAGAGAAACAGAAGGACAAGCAAAAAAGTGGGGGAGTGACTTCCAACTTCCTGGCAGCTTCCCCATTGAGTTTCCTTGTGGGAATCTGTCAGGAATTTTCAGAAATCTTCCTTTTTCCCTTCCTCCCTTCCCTTCCTAGACAGATAAGTGGGAGATAACTGAAAATGGGTGGGAGAGTGGGCGATAGATTGCAAGACTACCTGGGAAACTGCCACAGAAATCTGAAAATGAATATCACGTGACCGCAACGGTAACATATCAACACAGCAACAGCCAGCAGCACTAAAGCAGCCACAACTTTCCCAAATTTCATTCCCTTATGAGACACGGATCCTGGATTTTGGACACATTCTATACATTAGCCCATTTGAGATACTTTGGTTCAAAAATGGTTGACTTACGATGCACCATTTTGTCTAGCTAAAGCTCATGAGTTGTAATAGTATATAGAATGACAGATACTAGGCTTGGAAAAAAAAATACTGGCAATAACATTTGTTTAAAAAAAAAAGGGTACAGTATTGACTGCAAAGTGATCCAACACTCTTTCTGCAAGGAAAACAGAAATGTAGTTCACAGAACATTTCCCAGGTGGTAATTCCAAATCTGCTTTGGACTCCACCTTCAGTCATGTGTCCAGTTGTGTTCCAGGTTTCAGAGATATTGGTCTAGTGTTGAAGACCCCAGCCTAGAAACCAGGAGTTTGGGTGGCTGGATGACTCTGGGCCAAGTTCCTCTCTCTCAGCCAAACCCAACTCATAGCGTGGTTGTTGGGGGAAATAGGAGGGAGCAGTAGGTATTTTGTCACACCGAGTTACCTATAAAGTAACAAAGATTGGATAAAAATCTAATGGATAAATAAATAATGGGAAAGATGCAGAGAAGTTCAATGAAGATGACCAGGGACTAGAGGCCAAGTCCTATTCAGAAAACTGAAGGAGCCGAGTATATGGAGACTTGAGGAAAGAAATCCCTTCACTCTTGACTAGACTGGACTTCATGTAGTCACCCAGAACTCAAGACCTCATCGGTCTCATTTGGCCAGCCATTCATCATATGCTTTAGCCTCCATTCCCGATTGCCTTTGCTGTCCTTCTCTCTGCACTATTTCCAGAGTCTCAGCATATCTTTTATATTGCGGCAAACGAGAACTGTATGCAGTGTTCCAGGGGTGGCCACACTAGTGTAGCATAGAGCAGTACTATCACTTCTCCTGATCCTTTATTTTGTCTTATTTTATTTTCCTAAATCCTGGATCAGATTTCCAGTTTGTTTTGCCGCTATGCTGTCTATGCCAAGGAAGCCGAGCATGACTGGAATTTCAGACCTTGCAATGCTGAGTCACAGAATCTCAGATTTAAATGTGTCTCCTCCAGCTGTGCGCTTTCTCTTCCCCATCCATGCCCTCTGTAACAAGGAATCAGGTCAGGAACCCATTTCCCAGCATCCAGTGGAGGTGCACCCATCCAAAGCCTTCGAGGCACCACCCGAGGGGTAGCAATAGCAATTAGACTTATACCGCTTCACTGTGCTTTCCAGCCCTCTCTAAGCGGTTTACAGAGTCAGCCTCTTGCCCCCAACAATCTGGGTCCTCATTTGACCCACCTTGGATGGACGGAATGCTGAGTCAACCTTGAGCCTGGTGAAATTTGAACTGCCAAATTGCAGGCAGCTGACAGTCAGCGGAAGTAGCCTGCAATACTGCACTCTAACCACTGCATCACCGTGGACAGGCTAGTATTTTGGGGTCCTGCTACAAGGAAGCCCCCAGAGAAACCACCAGCTGCAGCTACTTTAACTCTCCCCCCCCCGATATTTTTATTTGTATCCCACCTTTATTATTTTTACAAATAATTTTGAGGTGATGTACACATGCAAACACACCTTCGTGGAAATGAAAAATTAAGATGGAAGAGGGCATCCTGGCTGAAATAAGGTTCATACCGCACTTTTCAGGCTTTTAGGGAGAATTCCTTAGATTTAAACACTGCACAGTGCCTTCCCTGCCTTCAGAAAGAAGCCGCAGCATCTCTTTCCACTTACAGTAATGCAGACCTTCCAGTCTGGAGGTCCAGTTGCCTCCTGAAAAAGCACCTTTGGGAGGTCCAGAGAAGGTGTCACAACTGCCTTGACCTGAACCCTAAGTGAGAATGATCTATGACTTCATTTATGAGAAAAAGAGTCTTTACTAAAGGTGAAGTGCAGTACAATAAGGCAAAACCGGATCTAAAATTTGCTTGCCAAATTCCCAAGCATAAATCCCTTTTCTCAGGATCCTCTCCCCACTCCACTCCTCCGGTTAGTCCTCGATTGTCCCATCATATTCAAACTAGATGATGTTGGAAGAGTCATCCTGGCTACATTCCTTTGGAGCAGTGGTCCTTGAATTTGAGTCTCCAGTTGGCACCTATTCAGCTTCCCTCCCCTCTATAGCTCTTGGCAGTGAAGCAAAGGTGTAAGGCGAATACGAGGTAGCAGTTCTGACAAAAGGGAGGTCTACAGGGAAGACCTCCAGAGAAGGTCTCTGGCCAAGACGACCAGGGAATCAGAAAGTGGGTCCTCTGAAGCATAATAGAAGCAAAATAGAAGCGTATCCTGAGTCCCGAGAAGAGATGGCCCTAGGGAGACTGGCTAGTCTCAGACCTCTGCTGGAAAACTCAACCGACTGGGACTACAAGTCCCAACATTTGGTTAGATGTCTACCTTGTTTTAAAGAAGACTTGAGGAAGAACCCAGGGATCAGCTCTCCCAGACCTGAGAAAGGCTGCCTGTAAAGATCAAAGCAGTGGAAACTTTATTTATTTATTTATTTATTTATTTATTTATTTATTTATTAAATTTTTATACCACCCTTCTCCCGAAGGACTCAGGGCGGTGAACAGCCAAGATTAAAATACATACAATATGAAAGTTAAAATAATTGAAAACATAATTAAATCAATTTGGCATCCCCAATTTAAAACCCCTTACCCATAAAATTAACCATTTAAAAATTTTAAGCCAGCCCAGCTTGCTGAAATAGAAATGTCTTCAGGGCCCGGCGGAAAGTACGGAGGTCCGGGATCAGTCGTATCCCTAGGGGTAGCTCGTTCCAGAGGGCAGGTGCCCCCACAGAGAAGGCTCTCCCCCTGGGGGGCTGCCAGTCGACATTTTTTGACTGACAGCACCCAGAGGAGACCCTCTCTGTGGGAGCGTATTGGCCGGTGGGAGGTTATCGGTGGCAGAAGGTGGTCTCGTAGATACCCAGGCCCTAAGGCATGGAGCGCTTTAAAGATGAGAACCAATACCTTGAAGCGCACCCGGAAGACCACCGGAAGTCAGTGCAGCTCGCGCAGGAGAGGTGTTACATGGGAGCACCATGTCGCCCCCACAATCACCCGAGTGGCCGCATTCTGGACCCGTTGGAGCCTCCGGGTGCTCCTCAAGGGGAGCCCCATGTAGAGAGCATTACAGTAGTCCAGGCGGGAAGTGATGAGGGCATGAGTGACCGTGCATAAGGAGTCCCAATCCAGAAAGGGGCGCAACTGGCGTATCAGGCGAACCTGATAAAAAGCCCCCCTGGCCACGGCCATCATATGCTCTTCTAAAGACAGCTGTGCATCCAGGAGGACGCCCAAGTTATGAGCCCTCTCCGTGGGGGCCAGCGATTCGCCCCCAATAGCCAGTGATGGCACCAGCTGGCTATATCGGGACGCCAGCAACCACAGCCACTCGGTCTTGGAGGGGTTGAGTTGGAGCCTGTTCTTCCTCATCCAGACCCACACGGCCTCCAGGCACTGGGACATCACTTCAAGGGCATCATTGGGGTGGTCTGGGGTGGAGATGTACAGCTGAGTGTCATCAGCGTACAGATGACACTTCACTCCAAAACCACGGATGATCTCACCCAGCGGCTTCACATAAATGTTGAACAGGAGAGGCGAGAGGACCGACCCTTGCGGCACCCCACAAACAAGGTGCCTTGAGGTTGACCTCTGCCCCCCTGCCAACACAGACTGCAACCAGTTGGAGAAATAGGAGGAGAACCACCATAAAACGGTGCCTCCCAGTCCCAACCCCTCCAGCCGGCGCAGCATGATATACCATGGTCGATGGTATCAAAAGCCGCTGAGAGGTCTAATAGGACCAGAACAGAGGAGCAGCCCCTGTCCCAAGCCCTCCAGAGATCATCAATCAATGCGACCAATGCCGTTTCCATGCTGTACCCAGGCCTGAAGCCGGATTGGAACAGATCTAGATAGACAGTTTCATCCCCAGGTACTGGGGAAGTTGTCATGCCCCCACACTCTCAACAACCTTCGACACAAAGCAAAGGTTGGAGACTGGACATTTGCCAAAACAGCTGGGTCCAGAGAGGGCTTCTTGAGGAGGGGCCTCACCACTGCCTCTTTCAAGGTGGGAGGCAGGAAACCCTCACTCAAAGAAGCGTTTATAATCCTCTGGAGCCAGCCTCGTGTAACCTCCTGGGTAGCCAGCACCAGCCAGAAGAGACACGGGTCCAATAAACATGTTGTTGCGTTCAACCTCCCCAGCATCCTGTCCACGTCCTCAGGAGTTACAGGGTCAAACTCATCCCAGATAACATTCTCAAGTCCCGCCTCAGACATCCCGCCTAAACCTACCCAGTCAGAGTTCAAGCCTTCCCGAATTTGAGCGATTTTATCGTGCAGATAATGCGCAAAATCCTCAGCACGCCCTTGCAAGGGGTCTTCCCACGCTCCCAGGTGGAGAAGGGAGCGAGTCACCCTAAACAGGGCAGCTGGGCGGTTATCTGCCGATGCAATAAGAGCGGAAAAGTAATTACACTTTGCCGCTTTTATCACCACTAAGTAGGTCTTAATATGAGACCTCACCAGTGTTCGGTCGGATTTGGAACGACTAGCCCTCCAACCACTCTCTAGGCGTCTTTTCCGGCGCTTCATCTCCCTCAGTTCCTCAGAGAACCAAGGAACTGGACAGGTTCGGCGCTGGGTCAGAGGCCGCAAAGGCACGACCCGGTCCAAAGCACCAGCGGCTGTCCTATCCCAGGCGGCCACCAGGTCTTCAGTCGAGTCGTGAGCCAGAGTCCAAGCTCCATTTGGAACCTATCAGGATCCATCAGGCGCCTGGGGCCGAACCACCTAATCGGTTCCGCCTCCCTGTGGTGGGGTGTAGCAGTCAGAAAGTCAAGCCTAAGGAGAGAATGGTCTGACCATGACAAGGGTTCGATGGCTATATCCCCTGTATCTAGGCCATTCAACCACTGATCAGAGACAAAAACCAAGTCCAGAGTGTGTCCTCCCATGTGAGTAGGGCCATGAATTAACTGGGTCAGGTCCATGGCTGTCATGGAAGCCATGAACTCCCGAGCCACCTCAGACGGTGAAAACCGATGGTTGAAATCCCCCATGACCAAAAGCCTGGGGGTATCAACCGCCACCCCGGCTATTACGTTGAGGAGCTCGGGCAGGGCCGCTACCACGCGGCAGGGAGCAAGCCCACCTGCATCCCATGACCCCACTTCACAAGGAGAGGCTCACATCTGGCTATCTGAGGTACAGTGGCCTCCCTAGGATCAAGACCTTCCTTTATGACCCCCCCTCCTGGCCCAACCAGGTCTCTGTAATACCCGCCAGGTCCGCTCCCCCCTCCTGAATCAGCTCGCAAATGAGGAGGGTTTTGTTGACCAAGGACCTGGCGTTGCACAGCATCAGCCTAAGGCTCGGGCTCTGAGGCTCTGGACAACCCAGGGAACGAGGAGAGCATTGGGGACCGGAGCACGCCACCGCTTGAAGACAGCGGGTGCGTGCCCCCACAACACGATATGGCCCCCTGCTCCCACCATCTCTGCCCCTCCCACCCACAGTACTGATGGAATCGCCCTCTTTGGAAAAAGTGACCGTGTCAACTTCCAGTCCAGGTTGTTAAATAAACTAACACTCAGGAACAGTGGATTTCAGAAGGGACAATTTCAACAAGGGCTACTCAGGATCACACAGGCAGAATAAAGACAGTGCAGGATGGTTGGCCCAAAGACCACCCACCCACCAGTAAGGAAAATTGGGGCGGGGGGGAGGGCACTTAGGAAACAGTGGCATGTAGAGAGAGCTCTCCACTGATCAAAGAGACATACAAGTAACAATACCTGCAGGGGAAAAAAATAACCTAAAGGCAACAAAACACAGCTTTTTTGTCTCCATCAGAAGAAAATCAAAGGAAAGGCAGACTTTACTTCTTTGTTTGCTTTGATCTTGTCCTCAAAGGGAAGCTAGTTGGTCAAAAGGATCTAAGCAGGATAAAAGGGGTCAAAGAAGCTAATTGTTGGTGATGTCCCCCAGGTATCTTAAGTCACCAGCTATATTGCAAAATCTCAAAGGAGCTGTTCACCTCAGAAGCTCTACCGATATGGGGGAATGGCTGGACCCAGAGAGGCTTCCTAGGGAACAGCCAGAGTCTGCAGCTGCCCAGTGGGGAGGGGAGGGGGGAGGGGAGGATGGAATGAAGAATTTAGAAAGGATAGGATAGGATAGGATAGGATAGGATAGGATAGGATAGGATAGGATAGGATAGGATAGGATAGGATAGGATAGGATAGGACAGGACAGGTTTATTGGCCAAGAATGATTGAACACAGGAGGTGCATAAGCTCTCAGTGTACATACATAAGGATATAAGACATAACTGTTAATTTCAGTTGGTATACCCTCAATTCAGCTTAAGGCTGGAATGTCTCCACTATTTTTAATACTGGCAGGTATGTTTCATACAGGCCACCCAGTGGAAGGATTCGTACAACATGCTGTTTGATTGCTGAAAGAATCTGCTTTCTGTGCTTCCCAAACACATAGCCTCAGTTTACACAATCTGCTAAACCCAGATTAGCAACATATAACATACTATGTGTAATATTACACACTTCTACACTTGGTGTGTCCAGACAAAAAAAAGAAATTGAGAGGAAGGACTGGGGAGGGGCGATTGGAGGAGGAAACTGCATCAGGAAAGAAACAGTGGAGGAGGAGGGGGTCTTTGAGCATGCTGGAAGCTGGTTCCTGTGTCCTTATGCAAGAGAGGAGTGGGAGCAAAACAGGAAGTCCCTGAGGGGTGGGACAGAGACCTTGGGGACAATGCTGAAGGAGGAGGATGACCTCAGCTTCTAGGGCTGAGATGCCACAAACCTCCCTTCTGTTCAAGGTCTCCGAGATGCTCCTCTAATATGTGCTGATTTCCTAAAATGACTTTCAGAAGTGGCACCTTCCTGGATCAGCAAAGCCTCTTCCCCCAGTTTTGCAAATTGACAAAGTAGAGCAGCTCTTGGGGGGGAGGGGAGAGATCAGCACAGTGCCAGCCAATAGGATGACCTCACAGCCTTCGGGTTCCTGGTGTGGCTGCCCCTCTGCGACCAACCAGTGTCCACCAGGGCCCTTCTCAACAGCCTGCTTCTGGCCCTTCTCAATAAACTGGGGTCCCTGCTTCTGCGGCTGGCAGAAAGGAAAGTCCGCTGCAACCCACCTCAGCTGTCCTCTTGGGCCGTCTGGTCCCAAGGAGGGAGGCAGCAATAATTGCAGATGGTCGACTGGCTCTTACAAAAGAGCAGAAACCAGCCAGCCAAATATGAATTGAACTGAATTGAAGAAAATTTAAAAGAAAAACTAATGTAAAAACAAAGAGCAACTTTGAGAACGTGAACAACCGACTGAATAACTCAGACTGAATAACTATTGGGATCATTTTTGGCCTGGGATGCCCCGTTGCTGTTAGATACCAATGTTAATGGCCATATTGCTCTTGGTCTCTTGTGCAGAGAGAGACAATTTTTTTTTTTTATTTAATTTATATGCCGCCCTTCTCCGGAGACTCAGGGCGGCTTACAATGCATTCAGCAATAGCCTTCATACTTTTGTATATTTATACAAAGTCAGCTTATTGCCCCCACAATCTGGGTCCTCATTTCACCTACCTTTGAAAGGGCCTGGTGGCTCAGCAGACTGATAGCATTGTGATTAACACCAGCTGTCTGCAATTACTGTAAATTCGAATCTCACCAGGCTCAAGGTTGACTCAGTCTTCCATGCTTTCTAAGGTAGGTAAATTGAGGACCCAGTTTGTCGGGGGTTTGTATATTTATACTTTGCATAAATATACAAAAGTATGAAGGCTATTGCTTAATGCATTGTAAGCCACCCTGAGTCTCCGGAGAAAGGTGGCATATAAATCAAATTTAAAAAAATAAATAAATGGAAGGCTGAGTCAACCTTGAGCCTGGTGAGATTTGAACTTGCAGTAATTGCAAGCAGTGGATGTTAATAACAGTACTTAGTCCACTGTACTACAGGCTCTTATGTCCAAATTAAGGTGTTCAAATGTATGCATTCATCAGTATGTTAATCCACAACACAATTTCCCAGGCAAAACTATTGCAAACAAAATTGGAGGTGGGAAAATTCCTCTGTAAATGCAGCAGCAGCTTCCGCAACCATCTCTTACCTTCTACACAAACATGATTTAGAAAACAAATCAAGTCAAAGGGTTCCAAAAATGCAATAGACCTGCCTCTACTGGCCAGGAAGGGGAGGGCAGGGGGGCTCCTTTCTGGTATCCTTCCCCTGTTCCACTCTTCAATGTGAAGACAGTCCAGAATTTCTGACTGCCCCACTCCATTTCCATGACTAGCTTCCCGCTCTGTGCCTCGTCAGCACTGCCACATCCGGGCTACAAAAATTCTTATTATCTTGCTATCCAGGTCCTCTTCCTCACCCAGAAAGCCAGCTCCATGTAGTGCTTAAGGCCTCATGCTAGAAACCAGGAAATGAAGCCAATTTAGGAGGGGAGTGGGGGAAGAAGGCAGAGAACTGTGTAGACCTTGCTGCTCTCTGAGCTTGGTTATTTCATTATCTGCAATACGTGTGAGTGTGTGTGTGTGTGTGTGAGGGGAGTGGGGGAAGAAGGCAGAGAACTGTGTAGACCTTGCTGCTCTCTGAGCTTGGTTATTTCATTATCTGCAATACGTGTGAGTGTGTGTGTGTGTGTGTGAGGGGAGTGGGGGAAGAAGGCAGAGAACTGTGTAGACCTTGCTGCTCTCTGAGCTTGGTTATTTCATTATCTGCAATACGTGTGTGTGTGTGTGTGTGTGTGTGTGTGTGTGTGTGTGTGTGAAGGACAAACACAGCAGCAGTAGGTACCAAGAGCAACAGACTCCCAGCAGGGCCCCCCAAGGAGAGAAGTTGCCCAGCAGGCACTTCGGTAGCCATGGAGGAGGAGGCTGGGAAAAGAGGCTTTTTTAAGGGACAGGGGCAAAGGTGGCCATGTGCATGCTGAACCTCATGGAGAGAAGATAGTATCAGATTAACAGAGTTGGAAGGGACCTTGTAGGTCATCTAGTCCAACCCCCTGCCCAAGCCCAAGGGTGAAATCCAGCAGATTCTGGAGAACTGATAGCAGAAATTTTGAGCAATTCGGAGAACCGGCAAATACTACCTCTGGCTGGCCCCCGAGTGGGGTGGGAATGGAGATTTTGCAATATCCTTCCCCTGCCACGCCCACCAAGCCACACCCACAGAACTGGTGGTAAATATATTTAGATTTCACTTCTGGACCCTATTTCTGACAGATGGCAATCCAGTCTCTTCTCGAAAGCCTCCAGTGATGAAGCTCCTACAACTTCTGAAGGCAAGGTTCCATGGGTTGATTGCTCTCATTGTCAGAAAGTTCCTTCTTATTTCCAGCTTGAATCTCTCTTTGTTCAGTTTCCATCCATTGTTCCTTGTCTGGCCTTCGGGTGCTTTGGAGAATAGCTTGACCCACTCCTCTCTGTGGCAGCTCCTCAAAATATTGGAAGACTGCTATCCTGTCTCCCCTGGTCCTTCTCTTACTTGTTCCTGCAACCGTTCTTGGTATGTTATCAAGCCCTGAGTCTCCGGAGAAGGGCGGCATATAAATCAAATAAAAAAAAAAACTGATTGACCAGAGACTGTCAGATGATGGCACTCAACATGAGACTGAGAAAGGTCGAGGATCCCTCAGACCACTAACGGAATTTCTGACATGACTACATGAAAGCATTCTGAAGATCTGGGTGCCGATGCCCAGTTGAGGTGGGACTTTCAGTCAGAAGATCACCCGGTTTATTATTCAGGGCGAGAAAACCCGCCCATCAAAGGAGCAGCATTGCTTTCCGAGGAAAAACAGCACAATGCAATCACTGACCAGATAATAGCAATTAGACTTCACCGACAGCCCTTTAATAGGACAATGATCCAAATTTATGTTCCTCAGCTGGAGCTGAGGAAGCAGAGGAGGAGGAGGTCGAGAGTTTTATCATCAGGTTCAATCTGAAATCAGCCGACCATGTACTGGGAGGAGAGGCCACTAGTTGCTTGAGAAGGCCGAAGTTGGATACAGGAAGGAAGAAAACCTCACCTGGGGGTTGAGTCAGAGCCAGGTGGGAGCCCAGCAGGCGCTCGGGGGGGGGGGTTGCTTTGGGCGCACCACAAGTTGTTGGCACTAGTGTTTATTTTTTGTTTTGTTTTATTTTTATGCTGTGAGCTGCCCAGGGCTCCTCTTATAGAAATAAAGACAAAATTAATTTAAATTGGATTGCACAATACAGGAAATGGAGATAAAGCAGGAGAATCATTTTTCATTTTTACCTATCCCATGATTCCTTCATGGTTAACCGTTGTCCAAAAGTCTTTCCTGGGCACCTTGTGACTTGACTACCGCAATGAGCTCCCCACAGAGTTATCCAGAAGCCTCAGCTGGCCCAGAATGCAAGATGCTCGTCTCTGCTCCACGAGCTGCACTGGCTGCCAAATTTCCAGAACAATTCAACTTGCCAGTCATTACCCGTGAAGTCCTTCATGGCAGTCCTTCTGGGTACCTGAGGGACTGCTTGTGCCCTCAGGTATCTTCCTGGCCAATTCAATCTGGCAGGATTGGTGCGCTCTGGGCTCCTTTGATTAAGTAATGCCCAACAGTGGCCTTTCTCTCTGGTAGCAGCCCTCTAGAATGAGGCCCCACCCATGGTTCGAAGGGGCCTAAAGACCCAGCTCTTCTGAGTAGTGCAAGATGCTTATTGTTGTTTCCTGGTTTTCACCATCTTTTGCCTTTTGCTTTTATCATTTAATTGTTTTATTGTTCTCTGTAAATTTCAAAATTGCCCAGAGTCACTTGGAATCATGCAGTGTAAACTTTTAGTTATAAAAAAATTAAAAACCAAAACAAACCTTCTATGTTATAAATGCTACTGGCCAGGAGGAGGCGCTATGTGACCTGTTTTTGTCTTTATTGAGATTTATCAGGCATAGGTTTAAACTCATTTTCCCAGATTTGCCATTGTGACACAGCGGTTAGAATGTAGTATTGCTGGCAAACTCTGCCCACAGCCACAAGTTCAGTCCTGATGGGCTCAGGGTTGACTCAGCCTGCCTTTCTTCTGAGGTCGGAAAAATGAGGACCCAGATCGTTGGGGGAAATATGTAAATAATGCTAACATTGTAAACTGCCCCGGGTAGTGCTGTAAAGCACTGTAGAGCAGTATAAAAATCTAACTGCTATTTGAACTCTAGGCCCTCGATGACGCTACAGTATATCAAGTTTTTTTCTTGTCTTAGCTGTGAACTGCTGGAGAGTTGGGACTGGGACATACATCAGGTCTCAAAATCCGTGGCTCTCAATAGGGACCAAACTGGTCACAGATGACCTCCTACTAATGAGGAGCAATTATGATATCTATGTCAGCGTTCCAAATTAGGCTTTCTTCCAGCGCTGACATAACAAGTTGAAGCAGAAAGAGCGGAAGCTTGATTTATTGCTGAGATGAACTTTTACCTAGTTTTGTATGTACAGATAGTGTTTCCTGGGAGACGAGGATGGGGGCTGCATTCCTGTGAAAAGAACGTGCCGGGATGTAGAGATGGATCTGTATGATGGCCAATGGGACATTGGGGTTGGAGAGCGGAAGAGGAGGGGGTTGGAAGGAGGGGCCAGTTTGGCTGCAATTTGAATCAGAAATGTCGGATTCTGCTATTCTTAAAAATAAAATGATTCATTAGACAGCTTGCGCTTGAGAATGAAGTTTATTCAAGATAGCACCGAAACCTGACAATCTGTACACAAAACCCTCTTAAGGGGAAAGATCTTCCAGCACAGTCTGAGAGTGTGCAAAAAGAGGCCGTAAGAAACCTGTGGATGTGGACTTCACCAGATGGAGCACACAGAAATCACATTAACCGTATTATTGAGACATGGAGATGGAAAAGCTCAGTTATATTACCAAAGATATGCCCAGATGCTATCTCTGGACCACATCATCCACTGTGTATGTGCAGTTCCAAGTGAAGCTAACCAATGTCCACAATTTGATTTGAAGAAATGTTACCAGTGAGGAATTGCTTTTGAAGCCCTGAACTTCCCTGTTAAGGAACCATAAAAACTGTGGAATAAAATCAAGAAATGGACAAGGAAGGAAGCTTAACACAGCATTTAAGAGACTGTTAGAAGCCTGAAGAAGCAATCTTAGAACAAAACCCGAGATGGAAACTGATGCATACAAACCAGGATAATTTCCCAAAGCTCTCCAAATTCAAACTGGTGTGCTAAAAGACACCAACCTACAGGTGGAAACTGCTTCAAAGAACAACACGCAAAGCTGAAAGATGAAATTCTGCACAGTGGAGATATCAACCTCCAAGATTCCTCAGAGAATCTTCCCTGTTTACAAGAAAGTTTAGAAGACAATGTTAGAGAAACGCTCTGGTCACTATGAAGTCAGAAGCCCACAGGAATTCAAGGAGCAACAGAAGAATCAAGAAAGATGCTAAATAAACTCTGGTGGTCCTTGCTGCTCTCTGAGTTTGGTTGTTTCCTTGCAGAATTTCATTACCCAAACTAATGAACATCATCAGTGACTGGCATTGATGATGTTGCCTAGTTTGGTAATGAAATGTCTGTAAGAAAACAACCAAACTCAGAGAGCACCTTTTGACCCTCCCTGAGCTACAAATATTCTCTTTTATTGGTAACTAAACTATGCCAGCAAATCTGTAGAACAACTCAGTGGGCAACATGGATCAGATACCTATCAGCAACAAAAGGAGCAGCAGTCAAAACGTATGCCACAGACCAGGATTTGGTAGGGTAACTTTGGAAAAGATATTCATATTTTTAAACATTTATTCAATTAGGCACCGCCTACTTTCAAACTGACTCAAGTACATTGCACAATAAAACCAAAAAGGCAAGCTCTATGGAAGCTAAAATTGGACTTTGAAGAAGCAAGATAGAATGCAGATGCTTTTAAACTTTGCTGATAAAGGAAATTCCTGAGAATATCATGAATAGCCAAGAAAACCAACGAATGCATCATAAAACTAATCAGTCCAAAGAACTTACTTGAAGCACAAATTACAAGGCTCAAAAATCATATTTTGTACCCAATATGCAGAGATCGTGGGGGGGAGGGATGTGGTATGGCAGTTACGGCACAAGGCTAGAAACCAGAAGGGTGCGAGTTCTAGTTCTGCCTTAGGCATAAAGCCAGTTGTGTGCCTTGGTCCAGGCACTTCTCAGTCTTAGGAAGAAAGCAAGGGAAATCACTTCCAAAAAAAGGTTGCCAAGGAAACTGTTGTGACTTGTCCAGACAGTCCCCAGGAATCAACACTGACTTGAAGGGTCCAAAAAAAATGCAAAGACCCAGCCACTCCGTATTGCTGGTCTCAACTGCAACAGTGATGGGTCCACTGGATTGGAAGAGTGATGGGTCCACATTGGAAGAGCCCAAAGGCCAGTCTGGAAACAGATGGTGCTGAAGAAAGTTTATCAACATGGTTAAGGGTTGACACTGACACAATAAACACACAATATAGTCCATCACAAATGAGACCAAGGCAGAGTCTGGATTAGGAGTGTTTCCCCAGAAGCCTCATGGGCAAAGTTGGCAATTCTGGAGGACTCCCACTGCACTGGGTTTCTCCAAGGCCATAGCCAGTGGCAATGGTCCTGAAAGACACAACCTCTGTGACCACTTTGGAAGTAGCAGCTTCCGCAATCTGGGCTGCTATCCACCATGCTGCCTGGCAGGATCGATGCCCGAACTCGTGAATCTTGGCGAGTTTATCTCACCAAGTTGGAAAGAATAGAGAGCTAAATGGGGTGTGTGTGTGTAGGATGTAATGCTCATCTAAGGTTCAATAGACTTGAGAGACTATTACAGCACAACCTGCACACAGTGCTGGTAAAGTGGGATGACGAATCTGCCCCCTTTGTGGCAAACCAGCCACGGGACTCCCCATGCAAAGGCCGGCCAAAATGGAAAAAATTTGGCCCCCCAAAATGGAAGGGGCCATTCCTTCATGGGAATTCATTTTCAGGACTCTCTCCCAAAACCCAACCTCTTCTGTATGCATCCATGCCCCCCCCATAGGAAGATGTCCCTGCCCCCTCGTCTCAGTCACAGCAGAGGGTGCCTCTCTTTCACCCGATTTCTAACTGATCATCTGACTGACTGTTTTTTTATTGTTTTTCTCATTTCATGTTTAACTGACTGTGGGCTCCCCTGAGGGCTCAAACTGAGTAGCCCCAAGGGTTGCAAATGACACAAAGAGAACCAGATAAGTCGAGGGAATGGCCTCCTCCATATTTTTCTTCATTTTCCTCTCCAACATGAGATCTGATTTAGCCAGCATTGCTCAGAGAAGGACACAAAGTAAACAGGGGGAAACCAATACTCAGAAAACATTTTGATTTGAAAATAAAAAATAAAAAATAAAAAAATCAGAGCAACTTTTAAAAATTCTTTGAATATGACATTTGGATTACATTAAATATGTTTGCTTTATTTCCCCTCCCCCCCAACACAAATCCATTAAAGCAGTTTTCATTACTGAAACATAAACCACTGAAATATGGCAATGAGAGAAATGTAGGAGGGAATACAGGGACCATAATCTGAACATTACATTCAAACACACTCATATTTTATCAGAAGAAGATTTTGATTGGAAGAAGCCTGTCAATATTTTAGTTCTGAACTCACATTTGATAGTGTCTATCTTCTATCTTATGAGGAGGAATTTGTGGGATTTCATTTTGGGGACCTAAACCAAATTATCAAAGAGACCAAATTTTCCAAAGCTGCCGCAAGGAACAATGGCTGGTCTCCTTTCCTTTGGCTGCCAGCTAACCAAATAAATCTTGGCACAAAGATGAGCCTTGCAAACAAATTTCTGCTTTTTAACTGGCACTAAATGTGGCAGAACCTGACTCTTGGCAGAACACCCCCCCTCCCCCAATGAGCCACTCCATCCGCCCAAAATGCTCCCTCAGCTTTGGTCTCCACCCTCCCACCCTCCCAGATATCCACACGTTTAGGAAATCTATTCTGGCATGAGGGATTCTTGAGCCTCTTTGTGTCTCTCAGGTTTTAGGAACACCGTAACCTACTTCTTTTTCTCCAAACTCTTAAGGGCTAATTGTTTTAACAAGAATTCTAATTTGGAGATTAATGTGCATTGCTTTAATTTTGTATTGTTTCATGCTTTTCATTGTTGTTGGCCAACATGGAAGATAGAAAAAAGCAGAAAATCAGCCATAGGTTAGCAACAACAATTTGCATTTGGCCTGCATTTTTTCTTGTTTGGCTCCAATGACATAGTGGAAATGCTGTACATGCACTGGACTGACCACCATCTTGCCACAGCTGGGCTGGCATGGGACATGGGTCTGGTTGCAACATGGCTGTGGACTCAAAAACCAGAGGTGGACAGTTCTGGGATGGAAGAGACACTCAGAAGGAGTGGGTGCCAGAGAAGCATGAGTTCAAAACATGCTTCACTCAGCCTTCTAAATAACAAGGCTGAGTTCATCCAGCTGTGACCTTGGCTGCTGCTTCTAGGACTTACTTTCTGGGTGAACTGGAGGAAAATCCTCTGGTTTATGATCCAAACATGTTTCAAAAAGGTCTCCCTGAGTTTAAGGGCCAAAGGGATTTTATGCTCGTGTTTAATGAATGCTTTTTTCCAACTTCCGTGATGTTTAGTTTAATCACTGCAATATACACACGTTCTTTATTGTGCTGTCACCAATCTGTTACTTCATTTCTTTGATTTAAAAAAGTGCATGGCAGGACGTATTTGTGGAGCCAAACAATGGACTAGCAACCAAACTACATACCTGTGGACAGTCCAGCCAGCCAGGTCCCCCTGCTCATCCCCACTTATTTATTTATTTATTTATTTATTTATTAAATTTATATACCGCCCTATTCCTGAGGGACTCAGGGCGGTGAACAGCGAACGATAAAAATACATGTAATACAAACGTTAATAATAAAAAACCAATTAAAATATACTAAACATTCTGGTCCTAGATAATTCAAGATATCCCAGTTTAAAATAAAATCAAAAAGCAATATAAAGGGAAAGTTAGGCCAGGCCGGCCTGCTGAAACAGGAATGTTTTGAGGGCACGGCGGAAAGTGCGCAGATCCGGAATCTTCTGTATCTCTGGGGGGAGCTCGTTGACAGGATAGCAGAAGTAAGAGCTCAACTATTTCCCCCCTCCCCCCAAAAGACAAGGTGCCGCAAGCAGGACCCTCTCAGGGACCTGGAAATCCCCAGGATGAATAAAGAGAAGAGGAGCTGCAGCTGTAACAAGCACAGCAAAACAAAACCTAACCTCACAGTCACACTCCTCCTCCCCACACTTGGCATCATATGGAGAGCAGGCACCAAACACGCAGCCCACGATTTGTGGGCAGCCATCAAAATGCAGATGCGGAATTGAAAATGAGCAAATTCTCAGACTCGGGTGCTTAGTGACACCCCAATCCCTGAAAGGATCCATTTGGGAGAATCTCCCCCCACCCCTGCCCCACAGCAAAGCAGGGCTATTGCTTTCCCTGAGCTGAGCTCCCTGTTTCATTTGATCAAAACATTTTCTGGTCTCCTGCCCTTTCTCTCCAACCCTGCAAATAAAGTTGCTCACCTTTCCATCCATACACACACACACACAAACTTGGCTGTGAGCTCTGGTCAATTCCCACTCCTGTTCTGTCCTGAAAAGCTGCCTGGTCAGTCTCTGGATGCCCTGTGGAGAATCTGCCCTTCTTTCCTGGAGCTTGCAAGGAACCAATGATGCTGTTCCCCATAGAACAGCAGGGTGAGGGTGACCCTCTTGCCCAAACGGGGTTGGGGTTGGGTGGTGGTCTCCAAGCCCTTCTCTCAGAAGGGTTGAGGCACAAGCCCTTCCCACCACAAACAGGGCCTGCCTCTTCCTTCACCCTCTGTTCACACCCCAGGCCCACTGCAGTTCTCCTCCAGGGCTTCCGGCCCCAGCACTTCTGCCTTCAGAGAGACCAAGACAAGTCCGACTAAGGAGCAGAGCCTGCTGGGGCAAGCCAAGGTCAACTGAACCCTTCCTGCCCTCTTGCAGCCCAGCAAAGGTCCTCCACACACCTGTCCTCCAGGTACCTCTTGAAAGCCCCCCGGGCCTACTCCTGTCCCCACACCTGTGGCCGCAGATCTCCGGCCTTTCCGGAAACTGCATCCTCCTTGGCCTGGGCCGAGGATTTAGGCAGGGAGCCGGGGCGCTTTGTCCGGCCTGGCTGTGATTTGAGATGCCTCCAGCATCCTTCCTTTCGGCGGCCTTTCTCTTCGGGGCGTGAGGAATAAAGGCCCGGAAAGCGCCGCGGGGGGGATAAAGCACTTTCCCCGCTCCTCCCAACAGGCGCCCGTCTCGGCTTCGGATGGTTCAGTTGGCCAAGCAAAGAAGCCTGGCGGTTGCCCCTCGGCCTGAGCCACGGTCCGGGCCGCTCTCTGCCCAACTCCGGACCAAGCCGAGGCTCCCCGATCCCCCACCCCCACCCCCACATTCTCGGCTGCTCTGCCCGGCGCCCGTAGAGGCTCCCGCAGCCCGAAAAGGCCAGGCCCGGGCTGGGCACCGCCTCCGCCCCCCTCCGCCTTCCGGGAAGCGGCTCTCGCGGGTGGCGGAGGCTGCTCCGGCTTGCAACGCCCGAGCGGCTCCCTGCCTCCCGCGCCCGGCCGTCCCTCGGCGGCTCCAGTTTCGGGAAGCGGCGCGGGCCGCATCTGGCGGCAGCGAGCCCCGCATCCTGGGCGACCGGCAGTGCCGCCGCGGCACCTCCGGGAAAAGCTCCGCCGTCCCCTCTGTCACGCGCGGCCGGAGCTGGAGCCGCGGCAGCAGAGCCGAGGCTGCGCGAGGCGGCGGCGGCGGGGCAGCGGAGCCTCTGGAGCCGCGGTGGGGGGTGGCGGGCAGAGAAGGCACAGCCGTCCATCTCTTACCTCCGATGCCTGGAAGGGAGCGGGACTCGCCGGCGCAGCTGCCCGTCTGCTTCAGGCGCGCACCGCCGCTGGCCGGGGCTTCCGCCGGGGGCACATCGGGGAGCGAGGGAGGCGGCCGGCCGGCACGGAGCTGCTTTCCCGCTGGCTGCGCCGCCGCCGAGACCCTCCGGGGAGAGCCGCCCGCCAGTCGCGGCCGAGTCTGAAGCCGCGCCACCCCCGCACCTGCCGCCCCGGGAAAGCTGGGCTCGGCCGGCAAGAGAGGCTCGCTCGAGCGGCGGCGCCTCCGGCCGCGGCTAAAGGGCAGAGCGACGCGGCGGGCTCGGGCGCTGCCGACGGGCGGGAGCGAAGGATGCGCGCCGCCGTTCTCGGCGAGAGGAGGGGGAGGAGGAGGCGCGCACGCGCCACGCGGCCCCGCGGGGGCGCCGTCACTCCTCTGACCCCCCCCTCCACCGCGCCGGACCCGCCCCCTCAGCAGGTGCCGCTTCTGGCGCGGGGAAGTGGGTGGGAGGCCGGTCCCGCGCTCAGAGAGCCCCGAAACGGCGGCGGCGGCCTTACTTCGCTTGCCCTTGGCCGGCGCCGAAGCCGCCCCGCTTCTCGCAGCCCCGCTCAGCCGCCGCCGCCGCCTGCCAATGGAGACTCCGGGACGAGGGGCAGCGGGCAGCGGGGCCGCTTCTCTGGCTGTGGGACAGGCTGCGCTCCGTCTGCGGGAGCCGCCCTGGGCAAGGTGGAAGGCCGGCTCTGGTCCGGGGCGTCAGCCGCGCCTCCCCCAACAGGGTCCCGACCCCGGTCTGGCTGGTTTTCCGCCTCCGTCCCCACAAGAGCAGCTAGGTGTGGGTCGCTGCCCCGATGCCCCCCCCCCCGGGACTCCGGCGGCGCCTGCACAAGGCGAGCGGCGCGAAGGGCGCTTCCCTGTCCCGCTCTCCCCTGGCCAGCAGCAGCGTTGCTAACGCGTGTGGATGGGGACTCTGGGCGAATGGGAGATGCTTCTCTTGCTAGAATTAGGCTTATTAAAGATGCTGGCAATCGCCGAGTACCGTGGGTTCACCTTCCCCAACTTTCCGCCGGTGCTCCATAAAGAGAGACTTGTAACCTGAGCCGCAACCTAAGCCTCCCAGAATCGTTGACAATGTACAAGTTTAATAAATGATGGTTTGTCACACAATCAGCCGGATGTCTGTGGAGATTTCTCAGACATCCAGGTCACGGTTGTCCCAAAGGAGCTTTTTTCAGGAGGCAACTGGACTTTTTGGTTTTTTCTTTGAAGAGGTTTTGCTTCTCAGCAAAGAAGTTTCTTCAGCTCTGACAGGATAGTGGGGAATGGAAGAATTTAGATTTGCAGATAGCAATTTCAAAAGAAAAAACAAGAAAGTCCGGGTGAAAAAGCACCTTTGGGTAAGGTGACCAGACGCCCCGCTTTTGGCGGGACAGTCCCGCTTTTGAGCAATTTGTCCCGCGTCCCGCGGCGTTTCAAAAAAGTCCCGATTTTTCTTGAGCCCCAGCTGATGGCTAGAAGAAAAAAAAACTGTTTAAACTCTTGCCCGGGGCTTCAAAGGGCCGCCTTACAGGCAATCAGTGTAAAGCAGTTTTTTTTCCCCCTAGCTAAGCTTCAGAAACGAAACCGAAACCAGAGTCGAGAGGCAGAGAGAGATTTATTTTTATTTTTATTTTTCCTCCCCAAAAAAAGGTAGGTGAAAAACTGCAAACAATGGGAAATTTAGGAGGAGAGTTCAAGATTTTAAAACACAAAGGAAAAAAAGCTGTATTTAACTAGGGAATTGTAATAATTGAGATACTATTAATTGTATATTGTGTTGAAAGCAGAAATGGTTAAGTTGTGGTTCGGAGGAATATATGGGAGAAATTATTTGGTTTATTATTATTGGTAAATATAATTAATTGATTTGTAAGAAATTGGATTGCATGGAAATAATTGGAATATTCATGTTCATATTGATTAATATACAAAAAAGATAGTTTTATAACTAATTGATTTATATTAAAATGTTGAATTTGTATTAAACAACTGTATTACATAATTACATAATTAACCAATGTGAGGATGGATATAAAAATAGATGACAATGGGAAGGGGTATAATATAGAATAGAAGGGAAAAATTGAATTTGATTAAGATTAGAGATGAGGATGAAGGGTAATATTGGTTTTTTTAAAAAATAGATGAGGAATAAATATGGCAAAAAGGAAATATAGAAATTGTAAATTTAATTGAAATGACTAAACGCTGTTTAAATTTGTGAACCAGCCAAATATTCTGTTCAAAGAAAATACATTGTATGTTTGTATGTGTGTTTCTAATTATTGCTATTTATTCATATTTGTTCTCTTTTATTCTTTAAAGTTTAACAATTCATTCTTTATCTTAATATCTTTATATTTGCTTGGGGTTGGCTTTCTTCCCTTTCATCTTTTTTATTGTACAGCAATCTTTCTCCTCAAACCTACCACCTCTCTCTTTTCTTTCTTTCTTACTTTCTCTTCCCCCCACCCTCTTTTTCTCCTCCCTACTTCCTCTTTCTTTCTCCTTCTCCTCCTCTCTTCCTCCCTCTCTTACCCTCACTCCTACTCTAATTTCCATTCCTTCATCCCTCTCTATTGCTGTAATCCTTTAATGCATATGGACTACTCAGAGGGCTGAAAAAGTTATTTTTGACTGGTCCTCACACTTTTGACCAGTCCTCGAACTTATGACTGTCCTCACATTTTACATTTTTGCCCTATCTTGTCATCATGGTGAAGAGAAGCAGTTGTGAAATGAGTGACATGGTTGTTAAGAATGCTGCATGGGCATAAATGTGAGGATGGTCATAAGTGTGAGGACCAGTCAAAAGTGCGAGGACCTGTCAGAAATGACTTTTTTCAGCTCTCTGGTTAGTCCTTTTGTGCATATGGACTACTCAGAGGGCTGAAAAAGTTATTTTTGACTGGTCCTCACACTTTTGACCGGTCCTCGAACTTACAACTGTCCTCACATTTTACATTTTTGCCCTATCTTGTCACCTTGTTAAAGAGAAGCAGTTGTGAAATGAGTGACATGGTTGTTAAGAATGCTGCACGGGCATAAATGTGAGGATGGTCATAAGTGTGAGGACCAGTCAAAAGTGTGAGGACCTGTCAGAAATGACTTTTCAGCCCTCTGAGTAGTCCCTATACACATAGCCATGGCCACCCGGTCACATGACCAGGTAGCCACGCCCACCCAGTCACATGGCCTCCAAGCCACGCCCACACAATAAGCCACGCCCACAATGGTGTCCTTCTTACCAATGTTAAAATCTGTTCACCTTACCCTATAGACATAGCCATGGCCACCCGGTCACATGACCAGCTAGCCATGCCCACCCAGTCACATGACCAGCTAGCCACGCCCACAAAATAAGCCACGCCCACAATGTCCCTCTTTACCAATGTTAAAATCTGGTCACCTTACCTTTGGGACAACCATGACTTGGAGAACTGAGAATCTCTACAGACTTCTAGCTATACAATTTGGGATGAAGACCCTTGGCATGGTGTGGGAGTAGGAATGGATTTCCAGAGGAAAAATTCCAGGCTACAGGAACCATTTGCACCACTCAGGTGACCCTGAGGACACAGATAAACCTCCAAGTGCTTCAAGGACCTTCTAAAAGGGTCAAAAAAACAAACAAACCTAAAACCTTCCTCAAGAAGCGTTCCCTGGATCCAGACTCACTTAATAACTATCGTCCCGTCTCCAACCTTCACTTCATCGCGAAGGTTGTTGAGACTGTGGTGGCTCAACAGCTCCCAGAATTCCTAGAGGAAACGGAATACCTTGACCTGTACCAATCAGGCTTCCGACACGGTCACAGCACGGAAACGGCACTGGTCGCTCTGGTGAATGATCTCTGGTGGGCTCGGGATGGGGGTTGTTCCTCCATCCTGGTCCTACTTGACCTCTCAGCGGCTTTTGATACCATCGACCATGGTATCCTACTGCAGCGACTTGTGGGGTTAGGGGTGGGAGGCACTGTCTTACAGTGGTTTTCCTCCTACTTCTCGGGTCACTTTCAGTTTGTATGGGCGGGAGGGCAGAGATCCACCCCGAGGCCCCTTAATTGTGGGGTGCCTCAGGGGTCGGTTCTCTCCCCCCTGCTCTTCAATATCTATATGAAGCCACTGGGTGAGATCATTCGTGGCTTTGGGGTGAGATATCATCAATATGCTGATGATACCCAATTATACATCTCCACCCCAGACCACCCCAGAGATGCCCTTTCCGTGATGTCCCGTTGCCTGGAGAAGGTACGGGCCTGAATGGGCAGAAACAGACTCAAACTCAATCCCTCCAAGACTGAGTGGCTGTGGATGCCGGCATCTCGGGTTTCAGAGGCTCCATCACTTTTGATAGATGGGGAAAAACTTGCACCCGTTGATAGGGCTCGCAACTTGGGTGTCCTCCTAGATGCTCGGCTATCCCTAGAAGACCATCTAACGGCCGTGACCAGGGGGGCCTTCACACAGGTTCGCCTGGTCCGCCAGTTGCGCCTTTTCCTGGACCGAGATGACCTTCACACAGTCACTCATGCCCTGGTTACTTCCCGCTTGGATTACTGCAATTTCATCTACATGGGCCTGCCCCTGAGATGCACCCGGAGACTCCAGCTGATCCAGAATGCAGCTGCACAGGTTGTTATGGGAGCCCCTCGTTACTCCCATATAACACCCCTCCTGCGTGAGCTGCACTGGTTACCAGTGGTTCTCCGGGTCCGCTTCAAGGTGCTAGTCCTCACCTATAAGGCCCTTCATGACTTAGGTCCGGGATATTTGCATGACCTTCTCCTGCCTGCCTCTCACCGTCCTGTTCGCTCACATAGGGCCGCTCTCCTCAGGGTTCCAACAGCGAGCCAATGTCACCTTGCTGTGCCCAGGGGTAGGGCGTTCTCTGTGGGTGCTCCCACCCTCGGGAATGAATTACCTACTGAGCTCCGGACAACTCCTGATCTCCGCTCCTTCCGTCGGGACTTGAAGTCTTGGCTTTTCAAACAAATAGGCTGAGACTGATTCCGGGCTTTATTATTTACTACTAATTAATTATTTGGATTAAATTATGATTTTATTGTACTTGTTTCTTAATTTGTGTTTGCCACCCTGTCCTTCGGGAGAATGGCGGCATATAAATACATGTAATAAATAAATAATAAATAAATAAAAGGATGCAAATGACCAGCTGTCTGCAAGGAGTATAAATCCTTCCTTTCCCCATGATCCTGTCATGGGGAGCTGAAGGAGCTTCTTGGATGAGAAGCGAAATGTCTTCAAAAGAAAAAACAAGAAAGTGGACTTCCGGTTTTTCTGGCTCCGGTGAAGACGGTGCCTTTTTAAGGACCCCGCCGTTTGTAGAGCCGCTTCGATCGTGAGAAGCGGCTTGGAAACTCCAGAATCTGCAGGATTTGAAGGAGAGAGTAAGCAAGGCGCAGGTTGAGCCCCTGTGAGCCCCCAGAAGTTTGCTATTGGGGGGGAAAGAGGCGTGGCTCCCTTCCAACTTGCGAAGACTCCGAGCGGCGTGGGACAACTCTGCTTTTTGCAGAGCAAGCCGGCAGCAGCAAACACAAAAATCGAATGAAACTAACTTTACCAACTAAAAAAAACCTGAACCCTGAAACCAAGGAACTGCAAGTATTCTTTCTCTTTGTGATTTCCCGATTTTACTAAAAACTAACACGAGCGGAAGCGGCTTGAAAAGATGGCGCTGCTCCAGCGTTAACAAGTTAACAAGCTGAAAGGGAGAGTGATTTCCTAAAGCTATTCCAACAAGTTACATTGTTGCGCTGTTTGTAGCAAGCACAGGAGAAGAGGGGGAAAAAATCCCTTTTTAAAACAAGTTGATCTTACAGTCTAATTCTCCTTCTAATTTGCTTAAAACTGGGGGACTTTTTTAGAGGACTTTGTGGTGTTGGACGAGGAAAAAGGATTTCCCTTCTTAGAAAATCTAACCTACGTGGCAAAATGGCTTCTAAAAAACAGGAAAGCAAGGCAGCAGGGGGGGGATCCCCCCCACACAAGCCTGAAGAGCAGTTTGATTTTGAAAATTTAAAAAAAATTATCACTCAGGCTTTGGATGATAATTTTCAAAAATCTCAACAGGAAATGGATGATAAATTTCAAAAATCTCAACAAGAAATTAAGCAGGAAATTAGTGAAATGAAAAACTTGGTGAAAGAGAATTATGATAAAGTGACTGATAAATTATCAAATGTGGTTTCTGGCCTGTCAGAAATTATTATTAAAGTGGACTCTAAATTGGAAGATTTTAAATCAGAAGTGAATGTCAAAATAAAGGATACTGATTTTAAAATTGCTGATGTGGATAATAAAATGCAGAGAGTTGAAGACGAGATTACGATGATGCAATTCCGGTCCATGGAATTTGCTATAAGAATTAGAGGTATCAAGGAGAGTGACCGGCAAGACCTGAGACAGGTTTGTGCTGATGCCTTGGCTGTGTTGTTAAAAATTAATTCTGATGAGATTTTTTACAAAATAGATAAAATTTACAGAGTGAATTCGTGGGTGGCCAAACAAAGACAATTACCAAGAGATGTGGTGATATATTTTACAGACAGAAGAATGAGAAATGATATTTTGCAAAAATCTTTTCTTTCCTCTGTGCAAGTGGAGGGAACTCAAGTTGGAATTTATAAAGAATTACCTCCAAAGATGCTGAAAGATAGAAAAGACTTTGGTTTTTTAGTAAAGGAATTAAATAAATTAGAGCTACCATTCCGGTGGGATGCCCCAATGGGTATAATTTTGAAGTATCATGGGGAAAGATATCGACTGAATACTGTTGAAAAAGCGGAACATTTTTACCATACTGTTTTTAAGGAGAGATCACCATCTCCACGTTCATCTACTGTATTGGAGATAAAGGAGAGTGATAAGGAGAAGCAACCCCAGCAAGAGTTGGAAGTGCAGCTTAAGCAGGCTGAATTAGATCCAATAGAAGCGCAGGGTGCTATAGGAGGTTTTCTGGAGGAGCCCCTGTTAGAATCCTCTCCAATTTTGACTACAAGAGATGTGGCTTTGGATCTAGCTCGTATGGCTGAAGCTAAAGACCAGCGAATAACTCGTGCGGTTTCAAAACAACTCAAAGAAAAACAATTGCAAGAAAGAGCTAAGGCACAATAATATAAAAAAGGAGCTAAGAGTACTACAGAACACAGTGAAGCCATGGGGAGAGCAAAGTCGGTGGCCTCGGAAGACATCCGGCAATTCTGCTCGTCGCTTCAAAAAAGTATACATGATGGTTAAGTTTTTGTCATGGAATGTGAATGGACTGAACTCACCACAGAAAAGAAAGAAAATATTTACATATTTGCAACAATTTAATAATGCTATAACTTGTCTACAAGAAACTCATATCAGAACGCAAGATCAAAAATACTTGATAAACTCCAAATTAGGATCACACTTTATAGCTTCAAACTTGGAAAAAAAGAATGGTGTGGTTATTTATATAAACAAAAGATTATCAGCTAAAATTATAAAATTGAGATTGGAAAAATTGAGAGAAGATCATGGAGATTAAATGAAAATTTGTTTAGATATGAAAAAAATATAATAGAACTTAAGAAGCAGATGAAAGAATTTTTTGAAATTAATTTGAACAAGGGTACCCCTATTGAAATTGTCTGGGATGCAAGTAAAGCGTATATGAGAGGGGTACTCATTCATATGAATTCTAAACATAAACTGAATAGACAAAAGATTAGAAATTGAAGCAGAAATAAAGAAAAAAGAACAGTTACTTATCAAAAATCCAGCAGATGAAAGAATACGTGGTGCTATAAAACTTTTGAAAGATCAATTCCAAATGCTTATGGCGGATCAAGTTGCAACAAATTTACAATACGCAAAGCATAATACATTCTGTAATGCCAATAAACCGGGCAGATGGCTGGCTTATACATTAAGGAAGAAACAGAGTATGCGGACTATCGACTGTATTGATATTGGAGGGAAAGAAATTTATCAACAAAAATTAATTAAAGAAGTTTTTGTAGATTATTATACTAAACTATATGCTAAAGATGATATACAGAATGGACTTATAGAAAAATATTTAGAAAATAAAAGAGTTACAAAAGTTACTAATCAACAAAAGGAAAGAATGAATCACCCTATAACAGTGGAGGAAATAATTGCAGCAATTAAACAACTGAAAACTGCCAAAGCTCCGGGAACAGATGGCTTGACTGCAGTGTATTATAAAACTTTGCAAGCAGAAATGGTGGAACAACTTAGAGACTTATTTTGTAATATACAACAAGGGGGTAAAATACCCCCATCATGGAAAACATCTTATATTTCTTTGATACCAAAAGAGCAAGCAGGTCCTAAAAAACCGGAGAACTATAGACCAATATCTCTTCTGAATAATGATTATAAAATTTATGCAAAAGTACTAACCAACAGGTTGATGCCAGTAATTCAAGAGGTGATTCATGATGATCAAGCGGGATTTATAGAGGGTAGATATATGAAGGACAATGTAAGGCAAGTTATAGATTTATTGGAATATCTTGAGAAGAATAAACAGATCCCTGCAGTGCTGGTTTTTTTGGATGCGGAGAAGGCCTTTGACAGAGTGGATTGGAATTTTCTATTAAAGACTTTGAAAAAGATGGACTTTGGGGATCAATTTATACAAGCGGTTTCAGCAATTTACCAAGAGCAAAAGGCACAGATTATTATTAATGGAAATTTAACAACAGATTTTAATATTGAGAAAGGAACGAGACAAGGTTGTCCGTTATCCCCTTTGTTATTTATTTTAACACTAGAAGTCTTGTTGAATACAATACGGGATTCGAACAGCTTGAAAGGTATAGTGATAAGGCAAGAGGATTACAGAATAAGGGCATTTGCAGATGACCTGGTTGTTACCCTTTCACAGCCGATGGAATCAATAATCCAGATGAAAGACATTATAAAAGATTATGGTACAGTATCAGGATTTAGACTGAACCAGAAAAAAACTAAGATGATAGTTAAAAATATGACACAAGATCGAAAACATGAACTTGAAAGGATGGCAGGCTTTGAGATTGTACCAAAGGTTAAATATCTAGGAATTCAGGTTGCAGAATCAAATATGAAACTATTTCAAAATAATTATGAGGTGTTATGGCGAGATGTACGAAAAGATATGGAGACTTGGAAAAAGCTGCAGCTCTCGTTACTTGGAAGAATAGCAGCAGTTAAGATGAACATTTTGCCAAGATTTCTTTTTTTGTTTCAAATGATTCCGGTGCTTAAAAGTGATAAACAACTGAAAGAATGGCAAAGTGGAGTGAATAAGTTTGTTTGGAATGAGAAAAAACCGAGAGTGAAACTAAAAATTATGCAAGATGCTCCAGAGAGGGGAGGTCTAAAACTCCCAAACCTACAGATATATTATGAAGCAGCAGCTTTGACTCAAGCAAGCGATTGGTTTGGAAGGAAAAAGACTGGAATATTGAATATAGAAAGCTTTGACCTTGATCTTGGTTGGCATGCTTACTTATTTTATGAAAACAAAGTGGATAAAGTGTTTAAAAGCCACATACTTAGAGATTTGTTGATGAGAGTTTGGAAGAAGCACCGATTTAAATGGGATTACAAAATACCGTTATGGTTGGATCTTGGTCATATTATGTGGAATACAAATATAATGTCACTCGGGGGGGGTTTATATAAAGAAGTTCTTTTTACAGATGCGGGCAGATGGCAACTAAACACATTAGAGACACTGTTGGACGAAGGGATTAACTTAACCTGGTTACAGTATAATCAACTTCAACAGAAATGGAAAGAGGACCAAAAAACTGGTATTATGTTGCATGAGGAAGAATTGGTTAGACACATAAAAGAGAAAGGTCCAATGCATATTAAAAGGCTTTACAATGTTTTGTTAGAAAGGGATTCAGAAACTGAATTGGTTAAAGATTGTATGATTAAATGGGCACAGAATTTTGCAGAACCAGTAATGTTGGAAACATGGGAGAAAATATGGGTTCAGAATGTTAAATTTACGCAATCGCAGAATTTGAGGGAAAATTTCTATAAAATGTTTTACAGATGGCATTTAGATCCCAAGAAATTATCCTGTATGTAATGTTCAGCCAAAATGTTGGAGATGTGATAGTCTAGATGCTACATATTATCATGTTTGGTGGAATTGCAAGAAAGTTAAGGCTTTTTGGATAAAAATATGGTGGGTTATGCAGAATGTTTTGAAGAAAAAAATTCAATTTTCTCCACAACTGTTTTTATTGGGTATAGTAAAGGGTTTTACATTGGGTGAAACTAAGTTGATATTGTACATGATAACAGCAGCGAGATTATTGATAGGTAAATATTGAAAAAATGAAGCTTTACCCACCATTGAAGAATGGACTTTCAAGATGGCCAGTTTTGCGGAGATGGCGAAGATTTCAGCATATTTAAAAGATCGCTCACAAGAGACTTATGAATGGGAATGGAAAAAATGGATAGATTATGTGCAGAAAAAATACCAAGTTAGGAAGTATCAAATTGTTTTTCACTAAAAGTTATATAGAAATAGAAATGTATGAATTGTGAAGAGAGAAAAAATTATAAGGGGGCCTGAGGGGTTCAAGTTTTCATAAAAAAGGGGGATTTTGATGGGATTATATTCTGTGGAAGAGGGGGAGGGTTAGGGGGGTTTGGGGGGGTCAGGGTGGGGAGGGAGGGCTGGGTGGGGGGGGGAAAGTGGGGTGAAAATGTAATTGTAAAACTTTTGCAATAAAAAAAAAGAAAGAAAAAACAAGAAAGTCCAGTTGCCTCCTGAAAAAGCACCTTTGGGACAATCAGCAATCCAGGAGCCCTCAGACAGTCACTTTCACCACAATTCACTTTCAAATCCCAAAAGGCTAGCTGATGAGAGCTAAATAGCTTGAAATAGATCTATACTAGTCCCCTTTTATTTCTTTGTCAGTAAATAATAATAATAATAATAATAATAATAATAATAATAATAATAATAATAATATATTATAATATAATTATATTATATTATATTATGAAGAACTATTATTGATGGATTATTGCCTACACTTTAGAATTTTAAAACAAGGCATTTGCAGGTGCCTGAAGGTGAATCTATAAGTAAACCACAGATCTAACTGGTCTTCTGGATGGACTAAATCATATGAAGAATGGCTTCCGGTTTTGGGTCTGGCTAGTCTAAAGAAAAGAAGAATTAGGGTAGCAGTATTCCAGTATTTGAGGGGCTGCCACAAAGAAAAGGGGTTCAAATTATTCTCCAAAGCACCAGAGGGCAGGACAAGAAGCAATGGATGGAAACTAATCAAAGAGAGAAGCAACCTGGATTTAAGTAGAAACTTCCTAACAGTGAGGATAATTAACCAGTGGAACAGAAGTTGCCTTCAGAAATCATGGATGACCATCACTTGAGGTTTTTAAGAAGAGACTAGACAGCCAATTGCTTGAAATAGTTCTCCTGCTTGAGCAGGGGACTGGACTAGAAGACCTCCAAGGTCCCTTTCAGCTCTATTCTGATTCTGATTCTGTCATCCTTTCTTGTATGTAAATGCTTGGAAAGTAGAAGAGGTAGTGCAAGAAGCTTAGAGAAGCAAGAAGCCAAGAGGGATTTGTGTGGATGGACAAGAAAAAAATAGGTCTTATACATTTGAATCATCCTGTAGTAATATTGGAGAAAGAGTCTGAGGGAGCTAGATATGTCTAGCCCATCAAGGAGAAGGATTGGGGAGTCCAGTATTTGAGGGCCTGTTATAGAGAAGAGAGGATTGACTTGTTCTCCAAAATACCAGAGGACAGGACAAGAAACAATGGTTGGAAGTGTCAACTGTCCCAATTAGTGAACCCAAAACAAGGAAATACTTGAAGGAGATTTGAATTCCCAAAAGTAAAACTTAATTGGGTACACCATATTGCTACTGAAGAAACAAAACCAGCTCTAGTATTCCCCGCACAAATGCTTGCCCAGTTAAAATATACCTTCCCCTTCTCACCAACCCTGGGTGATCACACTGTCCAATTATGAGACGTTATTTTGTTATGGGATTAGTCCATCTCTTTCTCAAGCACCTGCAAGGAAACCTTGAGGACTTCCATGCTCTGACGATCTCTATAAATTCTCCACATTCCATTTCCCCCTTCCCTCTCCCCAGTTCATTGGCAAATTGAAAAGTATTAAGGTTTGAAAGAAGCAAAGCGGTTCAATCTTGACAAGCTTGTTAGGCATCCAATCTAGAAATAAGGAGAAATTTCCCAACAGAACAAAACAATGGAAGAGCTTCTTTGGAGTTGTGGCTGCTCCATTGCTGGAGGGTTTAGACTGAACAATCTTTGTCCGGGATGGTATTAAGCAAGTGTTGGACTAGAAGGCTTCTGAGGTCCCTTCCAGTCCTATGAGTTTTCAAGTAATCATATACTTGAAGGAAGAGGTGAAAGAGACATTTATTGCTTCTGGAGTGTTGAGAGCATAGGTCTAAAAATAATGGAATGAAATTTAATAGAGATGGACTTTACTCTTTGTTTATATAACAGAAATAAAATGTTAAAGCAATCCTGGCTTGCTACTAATACTTTCCCAAAAGATCTTGAAATACTGGTTGATGGCACATAGAGGCACATGATGGCAGCAGTTGGGTAGAGTTGTAGAATGGCAGGCGCCCTTCAGCTGCATGCTGAATCCTGTTGCAGGTCAAAGAAAGGAGAAAAGAGGAAGTAATTCATCACCACAGATACACTTCTGTAGGCAAACTTATCCCTCAAAACTGACACCAGCCGGATCATAGAACAACTCTAAAGAAATAGTGCAAGATCACAAGATACCTGGCCAACTCTATGGAGTTGGACACAACTGAATGGATAATATCATCATTATCATCATCAGGCAAAGCTTTGGTTTGGGATGAAGACCATGCCATGATGAACAAGGTAAGAGTTGAGGTGGCTCCCATGCCAGGAGTCCCAGACAGCATAGCAACTCCAGATTTGGCATTATTATGAGTGGTGGTGATGCAGTGCCAGGGCTGGGTGGCCCCTATAGAAAGCAACTGCAGGCTGACACAGGATAATGAGAAAAACATCTGTTGTTTTGGTGTCTGAGAGCTGGGTTTCCCCTCATCCAAACTATTCCTTGATTCTATATCCAGGTTAAGTTCCTGAGCATTGCTTCAAATACTATATCCAGGAAAATCAGATTGACTCAGAAGGATATTTTTCCTGTTAATGGGGATCTACTGGTTGCTGTGGAAGACAAGTGTCAGAATAGCTGTAAATATTGAAAATCATTTACCAAAAATAGCAGGCTTTATACTCAGTATTCAAGATGCCCAAAGTGTTTTGTGGTTCTCCAGTTCTTCACTGTTGATGTCCTTGCATCTGTAGGTGGTTGGTTTCATAAGAAAAATGATATGGAAAGATATTTTTTGATCTCTGAAGAATCCTTTGATGTAGTTCTGCTATGATGTACCTCAGCCTCCAACTCCATCTTGAACGTCTTCTGGAGGAAAAAACTGAAATGTCTCCTGCAGCATGGTTTTCATCCTGCTGCCTAGAGAATGCCAAGCAGGACCTCCTCGTACATTGCACAGCCTACATGGGTGGTTATTGCAAGATTCCTTCCTCCCTACCATGAGACCTCATTGCCTTAGCAAAGCTTATTTCCAAAACAAAGCAAGGAGCATTTTTATTTGGTCTTCATAGTATAGTTGGTTTATTGAGATACTGTAACAAGAACTATCATGGAGTAATGCCATTTTATAACTATAATTCTAACCCTCTGTTTCATATTTTGCCCTCCTACACTTCCAATCATCTCTGCCTCTTGCCATCTTTACCTTTTTCTATCTTTCCACCTGCCCTGTGCCAGAACCTCCCAAGCAGGTCAACCAGTGGTGGGTTGCCCCCGGTTCGTACCGGTTCTATAGAATCGGTAGTAAAACCAGCAGGAGGCTCCGCCCACCGACATTTTGATGTCAACAAAATGCTTCTGCGCATGCGCAGAAGCTGCCCCATTGCGAACCGGTAGTAAAGGTAGGTAGAACCCACCCCTTAGGTCAACCCTGATTCTGCTGGCCCTTTTCACGGCCTTGGAGACATGGCTGTATTCCAGGCCATGAGGGTCCGAATGTCAGTCCATGAATTGGTCATACCAATTGGTCAATTGGTCATACTGAGGCTGTTTGCTGTTTACCTACCCCTATTTGTTTTGGGCTAATATGTTGTTTTTAATTATGATTGGCTGCCCAGGGTCACTGTTGAGATGGGTGGGCCATATAAATTAATTGCCTAATCCAAAAGAAGAGTTATAAAACCGAGTGACCAATTGTTTTGGGATTGACCTCAAAAGTACATGATTGGTTGGATAATGTTAATGACGGTGTTCTTTATTATTATTTTGATGGCTGCAAATAAATCCATTCATGTTTTTTGTCTTCCTTAGTTAAAAAATAAATTTGCTCGATAGTTAAATTGTTGTTGCCACAGGAAGCGCTAGTATGTATAAACAACGTAAACCTGTTGTTGCTTTAAAAAGTGTTGTTTTAAAATTGAACATATCTTTTTCTTGTCAAGCTATGAGTTGTGATTGCCACATAAGTGCTGGTGTGCACTAATAATATAAATCTAGAATCAGGAGGAATCCTGGATCATCTAGTACAGAACTTCCTTGCTTTTTATAAATGTCTCCTTCATTTGTTGCTATTACTGGATGATCTTTGGAAAGGACTAGACCAAAATTGTAGGATGGATCTGGAAGGGTTTTGAGGCAGAAATAGACTTGGTAGCTTTTGTTCATCTGCTGTTCTCCTTAGCCAGATTGCAAAAAAGACCCGTCTGGTGTTTTTTAAAAAACCAGCTGCTGAAAGTAAAATCCAGTTACCACCCGCACACAACAGACCCTTCCCACATGCTAGTTTTTACTAATAAATATGAAACCCGCATAACTAAGGATTGTGTAATTTTTCTGGGAAACAAAATAATAATTTTGAGTAATTATCAGCAACCACTTGAAAATGTAAAAGAAACATTTACGTTATTCAGATATTACTTTGTAATATTGGTTGCTTTGGTTTTTAAAGTTGATTTTCAAAAGTGTTGCTGACGCACTAAATGAGGGATTAAAGCAGGCAGTTCTCCTTGGAGCTTCCGTCACAGAGATGGCTGGTGGCATTGCAATCTGACTCAAATCGAAGATGGAGAGGCGAGGAAAAAGACAGGCTGCTGTCCAGGTAAACAAAGTGAGCTCCTTGCCTGGAGGCTTCTGCCATTTACCACCAGACCAAACTCCATCTCCTCCCGTGATTGTCTTGATCCAATTTATGGGATGCTGATCAAGTTAGCCACCCTGACTTAGACCGCTGGGGAAGGAGGGGAGTGAGCTGAGATAGCACAGAGGCACTAGCTGCAGGTCAGAGGCCAGGCTCTCTCTGACCCTTCCTTTCCCCTTTTCTGGTAGAAAAGGGGAAAGGGAGGCAAAGGTATCTTTTTTTATTCACATCCTCCATAACTTGAGCCATCTCTTCAAGAAGAGACTGGACTGCCATTTGTCAGAAATGGTGTAGGGTCTCTTGCTTTGGCAGGGGGTTGGACTAGATGACCTATAAGGTCCCTTCCAACTCTGTTAATCTGTTATGGCTGAGGCACAGTTGAGAACTATGGGATTTCCATATTTCATCTGCCTCCTTTTTGGATTTTATCCTTTGCTGCAAATTGGCATGGACTTATTCGTGTAAAAGTTTTTTTTGAAATGCCTCAAATAAATTTTAAAAAATATTTCTGTTTGGGAGCCTCTTCGATATCAACTGCATTTAATGTATTGCTTTTCAAGCATCCATTGCAAATTAAAAATCGCTGAAGTGATGGTCATGCCCTACTGTGAGAAAGTTCAGGTGATTCTTGATTTACAACAGTTCATTTAGTGCCCGTTCGAAATGACAGTGGCACTGAAAAAAGTGACATGACTGTTTTTCACACTTAACAACTGTTACAGCATCCTCATAGTCGCATAGTCAAAATATGGGTGCTTGGTAACTGACTCACATTCATGACGGTCACAGTGTTCTGGGGTCATGTGACTACCTTCTGCAAACTTCTGACCAGCAGAATGGGGTCAGTCAACGGGGAAATCAGATTCACTTAACAAGTGTGGCAAGAAAAGTAATAAAATGGAGTAAAATTCACTTAAAGCTGTCTCACTTAGCAACAAAAATGTTGGGCTCAATTGTGGTCTGTTAGGTGTTTTGTGCCAGCCATGGCAGTCTCTTCAAAGGCCACCAGATGGGGGCAAAGAGACACCTTTGATCCCACTGGTGGGTCAAGGGGCTCCGGCCCCTGCAGCCCCATTGGGGAAAGTTAATGGCCCTCTGGCCCCCTCACACACCTTGTAAGGGAGGGGCCAGGGGCCCCTATAAGAACCCCTGCACAGGGGCTGCTCCCCCCTTTTTACCCTTTCCCTCTTGCCTGCTCTTGTTCTAGTCTCCTATGGGACTGACCCATGGGCTCAATCCAGGCATGGATGCCTCCATGCCTGGGACCTTATTTTACTCCACTTTTACTTCTAAATAAAGACTTAATTTGATTGCATCCTTGCGTGCTGACCTTTTCTTGGAAGCGCCCTCAACGAACCATCGTTCTTCGTGAGATCCCTCACATGGTTGTAGTTCAAGGGCTACCTGTAAATAAAGGAGAATATTTGTAGCTCATGCACCAAGGACCACATGAGAGGTCCTTGGTGCAAACTAGAAACACAAGTTTACAGAAAAAACCACCCAGAAGCTGCGTAAGGACTTTATTTAGACGAGCCCAAACACTCTGCAACAACCCAGAACAGCAGAAAAAGGAAATAGAGCATCTATGCAACACATTCCAACAAAATGGATACCCACACAACTTTATCAAAAAGTCTCTGATCATTCAACCCAATGCAACACAACTAACACCAGCCCTAAAAAGCATCACACTGCCATACATCAAGAAGATCTCAGAAACCACCAATGAACTCCTACAACCACATGGAATCAGCACAGCACACAAGCCAACTAAAGCCTTTCAAAACTGTCAGCTCAGTAAATTGTACTCTTGGCAAGAGAAAAATGTCTCGAGAGCCTTTGTTTGCTGCATGAACTGCGTGGGATGGTCGATATTTAGTGTCTTTATTTTCTATTACTTTGCCCATTTTGTGGTCCTACCAATTCTTACTTACAGGCAAATTATATTTCTTGTAGATCTTCCCAGATAAACAGTCCTCAGCTATTGCTTTACTCCAGAGGAAACTCTACTCCACAATGCGGAGCCTTGCGATGGAGAAAAGAAGACTCGAAAGGGCTTAGTCGATGACCAATTGCATTTCAATCTCAGTAAAATCGTATTCATAATTTAGATTTTCCTTTGGTTAGGGTTGTTGTCATTGTCGTTGTCACGTTGAGAACTGTTTGGCCTTCTTCCTAGGGCTGAGACAGATAAATGGAATGGACCCAGAGTGACCAACTCTTCCTCTTTGTTCAGATAGTGTTCTTGGTTTTTTTTTTATTTTATTATTATTATTATTATTATTATTATTATTATTATTATTATTATTATTATTATTATTTAAATTTGTATACAGCCCTTCTCCCGAAGGACTCACTAGCTTCCTAGAAGAATTTTCAGTTCAAAATAATTTGTATTCAAAAAGTCTTGCTGCAATCATGTTGTTGCTCTGCTGTTTGGGCATTTTATTGATATACTACTAAAACTCTTGTCATGGCCTTTAACTGGACAAAACAGTGCATCATCAGGCAACAGGTTTTGGAACAGGAACTGAGGTACCTCAAATTGGTTAACTTACATGCTGAGCCCTCTTCCAAGGACCCAGAAGGGAGAGATGCCCAGGGCTGGGTGGCCCCAAGAGACATTGTGGCCTAAAGTATCATGTTGGGATGGTGAAGCCAGAGAAGATCTAGCTCTAGTCTTCCTCAGCCAGAAATGAATGCTTCCAGCTACTACTACCCTTTTCATGTAGTTGAAGTCATGAAGATGTAAGCGCTCCTTCGAACTCTGACCTAGGCGCTCGCCTTTCCTCTTGATGGATTCTCCCTCCAGATGCATGTATTCCAGATGTGTGATAAGCACATCGTGCAAGAAGAAATTGAATGTTGAAGGCAGTGAGAAATTTGCTTCTGAGGGGTGACGATTGTTTGGGCGGCGGCCGTGGCGTCATCAACAGGAAGCTGTTGATACGCCTGGGACATATCCAATTTAGCAAAAATAGACCCTTGACCCAAAGAATGTAAGAGGTGCTGAACTACCGGGACCGGATACGGGTGGGCCTGCAAGGCCCGATTAAGGGTACACTTAAAGTCCCCACAAATACGGATGGAACTATCCGCCTTAGTGGGGATAACAATAGGGGTCTCCCATCGAGAATGATCCGTAGGCTCAAGTACACCCTGAGCCAGCAACTTATCTATCTCAACATCCACCTTAGGGCAAAGGGCAAAAGGGACTCGTCGGGGCTTAAGGCGTATAGGTGGCACCTGGGGGTCTAAATTAAGAGATATGGGGGTACCCTTATATTTACCCAAGGTGCCGTTGAAAACCTCAGCGAACTCTGTCGTCAAGGTTTCGAAGTCATCACTAGACGTGGTATGGATGCCGGCAATGAAAAGCCCCAATGCCCCGAACCAGTCTAAACCCAAAAGGCTAGGGAACCTGCCCTTGACTACCAAAAGTGGGAGGGGACCTGCAAACTCCCCCCACTCCACCATAAACCTGCTGCAACCCAAAATGGGAATGCCATTTCCCTGGTAGTCGTGAAGATGAGTAGAACAGGGTTGCAAACGGTCACAAGCAAAGGACGGCACCAGCTTCTTAAGGGTCTGCCAGGCGATGATGGACTTAGATGAACCAGTATCCACTTCCATCCTGCACGATTGTCCTTCGATACGAACAGTCAGAAAGATCTTCTTGTGACCCGAGACAGCATGGCTGCCAGACGAGAGAAGATCACAGCGGGAAATAGCGAAACAAGAGTTCTGAGGACCGTTGAACCCTTCCCGACCTAATTTAATGGAAGATGGTACACCCATGACGTCCGCGGAGGATCTTGAATGGCAAACCTTTGCCAGGTGACCTTTCTTTCCACAGTGACGGCAAACGGCATTTTGAAAACGGCAAAAGGCACGAGGATGTGAATCCCCACAACCCAAGCAAAATGCTGGAGCCTGTCTTTTGGAGGGAGGGCGTCGATTAAAGACCGACGCCTTGAGGCGGTCCACCTCCTCTTCGCTATCAGCAACGGTAACAGAGCGTTCGTAGGCCTCCCCTAGCTGTATGGCTGCACAACGAGAGGCCGGTAGAACGTGCGGGAAGTTTCGAATTTCCGCCGCAGAGCGGTTAGACATCTCAAACGCAGCCGCTTCCTCAACAGTAGTCTCCAAATTGATGACAGATTTGGCCAAAAGGCGGCGCTGCACCTGCAAATCGCGCACGCCGCTTGGGACAGGGGCTGCTCCTCTGTTCTGGTCCTATTAGACCTCTCAGCGGCTTTTGATACCATCGACCATGGTATATCATGCTGCGCCGGCTGGAGGGGTTGGGACTGGGAGGCACCGTTTTATGGTGGTTCTCCTCCTATTTCTCCAACTGGTTGCAGTCTGTGTTGGCAGGGGGGCAGAGGTCAACCTCAAGGCCCCTCATATGTGGGGTGCCGCAAGGGTCGGTCCTCTCGCCTCTCCTGTTCAACATTTATGTGAAGCCGCTGGGCGAGATCATCCGTGGTTTCGGGGTGGAGTACCATCAGTACGCTGACGACACCCAGCTGTACATCTCCACCCTGGATCACCCCAACGATGCCCTTGAAGTGATGTCCCGGTGCCTGGAGGCCATACGGATCTGGATGGGGAGGAACAGGCTCAGGCTCAACCCATCCAAGACCGAGTGGCTGTGGTTTCTGACGTCCCGATATAGTCAGTTGACGCCATCACTGACTATTGGGGGCGAATCATTGGCCCCCACGGAGAGGGCTCGCAACTTGGGCATCCTCCTGGATTCACGGCTGTCTTTAGAAGAGCACTTGACGGCCGTGACCGGGAGGATTTTTCATCAGGTTCGCCTGATTCGCCAGTTGCGTCCCTTTCTGGATCGGGACTCGTTACGCACGGTCACTCATGCCCTCGTCACCTCCCGCCTGGACTATTGCAATGCTCTCTACATGGGGCTCCCCTTGAGGAGCACCCGGAGGCTCCAACTGGCGCAGAGTGCGGCCGCGCGGGTGGTAATGGGAGCGACATGGCGTTCCCACATAACACCCCTCCTGCGCGAGCTGCACTGGCTCCCGGTGGTCTTCCGGGTGCGCTTCAAGGTTTTGGTTACCACCTTTAAAGCGCTCCATGGCTTAGGACCTGGTTATCTACAGGACCGCCTACTACCACCAATAGCCTCCCACCGGCCAGTACACTCTCATAGAGAGGGACTCCTCCGGGTGCCGTCAGCCAAACAGTGTTGACTGGCAGCCCCTAGGGGGAGAGCCTTCTCTGTGGGGGCACCTACTATCTGGAATGAGTTCTCCCCGGAGATACGGAGGACCTTGGATCTGCGCACCTTCCGCCGCGCTGTGAAGACCTTTTTGTTCCATCAGGCGGGCTTGGCCTAATCTCTTCCCTTTTTTAAATATCTTAATTTTAATCTGTTTTTAAATCATTGGGGTGTTTTAATCTGTCTGGGCCAAAATGATTTAATTTGATTTTATCTGGTTTTTAAATTTTTTGTATCTATGTATTTTATTGTTGGCTGTTCACCGCCCTGAGTCCTTCGGGAGTAGGGCGGTATACAAATCAAATAAAGCAAAAACCAAACCAAACCATAGTCATTAATGGACTCCCCTTCCTTTTGCACCCGTTGTCGAAACATGAAACGGCAAAAAAATGCGGGAAGGTGCGGGTGCATAATGGCCCTTCAATTTAGCCAGCAAAGTAGGCCAAGAAACGGTGGACAGCTGTTGGGGCGCTACAAGCGCCTGCGCCATTGCAAAAATCTGCGGCCCACACGCATTGAGAAAATGGGCTCGTTTCCGGTCATTGGAAAAGTCAGTATAGTCATTTGCCTGCAAAAAACACTCGAAACGCTCAATATAAGCGTCCCAAGTTTCTGCGCTGGGCACAAAAGGCGCAAAGATAGCCAGATTACTCATTAGAAAGAGTTGTAAGCCCACAAGGAACAAGAGACAAGAGGGAAAAAAATGTTGCCTCACGTAGCTACCTCCGAAATGCCAACAACAGAACAATTCTTCTCTCGTGGCCATACTCAGTGGGAGTCATCCCACCTTCGTCGCCAGTGGTCTCCCTCGGACAAAGACTCTCCCTAATGATCACCGCCACTCCCCCACTCCTCCCCTGGGCCCTTGGCTGATGAAATGCACGGAAACCTGGCGGGCACATCTCAACGAGGGGGACCCCCCCTCTTGGCCCAACCAGGTCTCCGTAATACCTGCCAGGTCTGCACCCCCCTCCAAAATAAGATCACAGATGAGGGGGGCCTTATTAACCACCGATCTGGCATTACATAACATCAGCCGTGGACCCTGGGCCTGAGGCTCTACACAACCCAGGACACGAGTCATGCATTGGGGGCCGGAGTGCGCAATCGCTCAGAGACAGCGCGTGCGCACCCCCGACACTTGATATGACCCCCTGCGCCCATCATACCTGCCCCTCCCACTCATGATTTCAATTACACAGCCCTTTCTATCGTCCCCCTGCCCCCCGGTTAAATTTCCTTTCGCGACCCCTCTGCTGCAGCTAATCAACCCATCATCCCGCGCAGTCGCTATCTGGACCCCCCCAGGTCCACTTTTACAACCCCCACCCGTCCTCCCGGGTCCCCTTAAAATTTTCCTTAAAAATTTAGCTAAAAAACCCCTCAACCCCCTCTTTGCTGCATGCCATCTCTCGGGGTCCCATATGTAGGGGTCATGGCTGGCTCTATAGGCAAAAGGGGAAATGCAAATCCTAGGTGTTTGTCTGAGCTAATCTTGTCAATCTTTGGCTTGTTGCTTATCTGAAGTTTCTGTCTGACCCAGTCTTTCTGGATGGATTACCAAATCTGCATTTCTAAAAGCTGGCCTCTGTTTCTGCTTGAGGCAGGGAGACTGGGGCTGGCTTCTGCCTCCCTTAAGATTTTTTCCCCCCAATTCTCCTTTAGGGGAAATCTTCTATCCTGCCTTTTTAATATTTATTTATTTCATTCTCTAGGAGGGTGGGTGATAAGGGGCAATTGCAAATTCTGGGGCATTAGGGCAGGTCTTATTAGCATAAGGGCAGGTCTCTGCAATGATGGAGTGGCCTTTGGGGAAAAATCCCGGCCTCCATTTGCTGTTGGTACACCAGGGTAAGACTTTCTGGCCACTCAGCAGTTCCCACAAAGTCTCATCTCTGGCTCCATTTTGGAGGAGGGAAGAGAGCAGCAGAGAAAGAGAGACAAAGCACACACAGGAGTGGGAGACAAATCAACTTCAAGACCAGCCTTTCAAAAAGCATTAAAAGGACATTAAAAAAGAAAAAAAACCTATCCAGTCCAGTTAAATTCCCATTGATGATGTCCACAAACAATTAAAGGCAATTAGAGAGAAGCAGAAACTGACAAGCGCATGGGCCCGGGGGAAGGAGGAGGAGGAGGACACAGGCAAGGCTGTTCAGTGGCCCAATCCGATTTTCCACCACCAAATGTAATTAAGGGGAATTACTGATCCAGTTGCTAGGAGGGTCTCTTTATAAATGGGAAGAGCTGAGGGCCCCATGACTCTCACTGGCCAGAATGCCAAGCTCCGAGAATCGGCTGAAGGGAGACGCCTGCCTGGTGCTCAGGATGCGGGAAGCAGCATCCATGTACTTCTCCCTGCTCGCCGTCTTCTTGGTTTTTCTGGTGGTGGCCCTCCAAGGCACAGAGCCAAGAGAAAGCTTCCCATACAAGGTGCCCCTGGACCCTCAGGGCCTCCTGGAGCTCTCCTGGAACATCAGCTATCACCTGGAAGAGGTGCATTTCCGGATTGTGGCCAAGGAGCTGAAATATGGCTTTCTTTTTGGCATGTCAGACCGTGGAGGCTTTCAGGAGGCAGATCTGGCTGTCCTATGGAGCGATGGGGTCCAGTTCTATTTTGCGGTGGGTAAGCAGGGAAGCAGTTCCTATGCCAAGCTCAGACCTGGGGTGGGGGTCTCCTTCTGGTATTGGGATCTCTGTTGATACTGACAAGAAATCGTTTTTGGGTTCCAAGGAGAATATCCAAGAAAGAGGGAGCCTTGCTTCTATATCTCCGGGGTTAGTTCCTTCATTGGGTGAATCTGGATGGGGACCAGACTGGGAAACAGACTTTGAGAAGATGTAGATCAGGGCTGTCAAACTCCCGGCCCACTGGCCATGCCCGTTTTAGCAAAGGGGGGAAAAGTCCCAATACGTCACATGATGCCTCTGTGATGACATGAGTTTGACACTCCTGGTCTAGATCTAGGTGAGGGGCTAGAAGACTCATCAAATCTGCAGATGACACCAAGCTGGAAGGAATAGCCAACATTTTGGAAGATAATCAAGATTCAGAAGGATCATGACAGACAGGAGAAAAGGCCCTCTCCAGTCCAGTGATGTGAAAAGTAAGGTTAGGACTTGGGCAGGAAAAACCAAATGCATGAAATAGAATAGGTGGTACTTGGCTCAGCTATTTTCCAAGGCACCTGAAGGTCATACAAGGAACAATGGATGGAAACTGAAGAAGGAGCTATTCAACCTGGAAATAAGGAGAAACTTCCTGACAGTGAGAACAATCAACTCATGGAATAGAAGTTGCCTTCAGAAGTTGTGGGAGCTTCATCACTTTCTGTCAGATAGTGTAGGGTCTCCTGCTGGGACGGGGGTGGGTGGGTTCAGTGGTGGGATTCAATTTTTTAAACAACCAGTTCTGTGGGCGTGGCTTATTTGGGTGGGCGTGGCTTGGAGGTCATGTGACTGGATGGGCGTGTCTAGCTGATCATGTGACTGGGTGGCCGTGGTTATGTGTATAGGGACTACTCAGAGGGCTGAAAAAAGTCATTTCTGACCAGTTCTCGCACTTTTGACTGGTCCTCACACTTATGATCATCCTCACATTTATGCCTGTTGCAGCATTCTTAGCAACCATGTCACTCATTTAACAACTGCTTCTCTTCACCATGGTGAAAAGATAGGGCAAAAAACGTAAAATGTGAGGACAGTCATAAGTGCGAGGACTGGTCAAAAGTGCGAGGACCGGTCAAAAATAACTTTTCCATAGGTATGGCTGATAGGGACTACCCAGAGGATTGAAAAAAGTGATTTCTGACAGTTCCTTGCACTTTTGACTGGTCATCATTTATGCCCATTGTAGCATTCTTAACAACCGTGTCACTCATTTCACAACTGTTATTCTATTCTATTCTAAAGTAAAAAATAGGCCCCAACAATCACAGCTGTGATCGTTGGAGCCTCTTTTTTTTTACTTTTTTAAAGCATTTTTTACTACCTATTCGTCCGAGCCGGTAGTAAAAAAATGCTTTAAAAAAGTTTTTAAAAAGGTTCCCACGCGTACCACAGCTGGTCACCCACCCACACCTGCACTGTTCTACTTACCTTCTCAAGCGTCCTTTTGGCAGGCACTGTGTGTGCGTGCGTATCTCGCATTTTGTGCACATTGCGCATGCATGAGCGCAGCACACGTTGCGCAGCCAGCAAACTGGTAAACCGGTTCAGATTTCACCACTGGGGACAACCTATTCTCCAAAGCCCCTGAGGACAGAACAAGAAGCAGTGGGTGGAAGCTTGTTAAGAGAGATCCAAGCTAGAAGTAAGGAGAAATTTCCTGACAGTGAAGACAGTTCATCAATGGAACAGCTTGCCTTCTGCAGCTATGGGTGCCCCATGACTGGAGGTTTTCAAGAAAATATTGGGCAGCTGTTTGCCTGGGATGCTCTAAAGATGTCTATCTTGGGTAGGAGGTTCAAGGTCCTTCCATCCCTAGGATTCTATGATTCTAATTCTGCTATTTTTAAGGCATGAGCCAAGGAACAGTCTGTTTTTGAACAAGCTAATATTAAAACTGCACTAAATGTACTTGAAGTTAATATTCGTCATTATTTTATGCTTGGTTTAGCTAATTTTTATTTTTTTGAAACCATAACTGAAACCAGATTCTTGGGGTTTTATCTTTTAGCATGAATTTGGCACTCTTGATTCCTCTGCCTCTTATTCTATCTAGATGCTAGATTCTATTTTGGATGCATTGTGGAGAGCTAAAAGCTTGGGGAAAGTCTTTTTGTGTGTGGGGGGAGGGGGGTTCCCAGATGCCTCTGCAGGCTCACCTGTCTCTGAACCCCAGAATATGAGATGCCCAGGGCATCTGTGCATCTGTGAGCCTGGGCGCTTCCCTGGCAAAGATGGGGCCCAATTGCCCCACTGAAAGGGGCTTTTTCTGACCAGCCATGCAGGTCAGCAAGACTACAGTCTTGCCACTGACAATATCCAAAGGTTAGGAAGCCAGCAAAAATCCCCACCCGGAACAAATTCAAAAGGGCGGAGAAATTGCATGATGGGCTGGAGAAATGTCAGGTTCAAAGATCATAGTACACACAAACACACAGACATACACACACAAGAGCCCACTCAATGGCTTCCCCTTAACTTAAAGCCTGGAGTCTGCGAGAGGTAACAGGACAAAATGAAATTCAATGTAGAGACAAGTAAAGTCTTACACTTAGACAAGAAAAACCAAAAGTACACATAGAAACTGGGTGAAACCAGGCATAATAGTAATTGTGAGAGGGATCTTGAAATCTTAGTGGACAACTAGTTAAATAAGAGTGTGTGCGGCAGCAGCCAAAAAAGCCAATGCAATCCTAAAATGCATTAACAGAGGGATTTAATCAAGATCAAGGGAGGTATTAATACCACTCTATAAAGCCTTTGTAAGACCACACCTAGAGTACTGCATCCAGTTTTGGTCACCACACTATAAAAAAGATTATTATAATTATAATTATTATTATTATTATTATAAAAAAGATGAGTCCACGGGAGGAGACCGGGGCAGGTCTTGAGAATGTTATCTGGGAGGAGTTTGATCCTGTGACTCCCGAGGATGTGGACAGAGTTCTGGGTAAGATTAGTGCCGCCACGTGTTTATTGGACCCGTGCCCCTCCTGGTTGGTACTGGCCTCCCGGGAGGTTACACGAGGCTGGCTCCAGGGGATTATAGGTGCTTCTCTGAGTGAGGGTGCCTTTCCTGCCGCCTTGAAAGAGGCGGTGGTGAGGCCCCTCCTCAAGAAGCCTTCCCTGGACCCGGCTGAATTAGCTAACTATCGTCCAGTCTCCAACCTTCGTTTTGTGGCGAAGGTTGTTGAGAGCGTGGTGGCACGACAACTTTCCCGACACCTGGATGAAGCTATCTATCTAGACCCGTACCAGGCGGGCTTCAGGCGGGGGTACAGCACAGAAACGGCATTGGTCGCGTTGGTGGATGATCTCTGGAGGGCTCGGGACAGGGGTTTCTCCTCTGTCCTAGTCCTATTAGATCTCTCAGCGGCTTTTGATACCATCGACCATGGTATCATGCTGCAGCGGTTGAGGGGGTTAGGAATAGGGGGCACCGTTTTGCGGTGGTTCTCCTCCTTCCTCTCCGACCGCTCGCAGTTTGTGTTGGCAGGGGGACAGAGGTCGACCTCGAGGCGTCTCACATGGGGGGTGCCGCAAGGGTCAGTCCTCTCGCCCCTCCTGTTCAATATTTATGTGAAGCCGCTGGGTGAGATCATCCGTGGTTTTGGGGTGAAGTGCCATCTGTACGCTGATGATACTCAGCTGTACATCTCCACCCCAGACCACCCCAACGATGCCCTTGATGTGTTGTCTCGCTGCCTGGAGGCCGTGCGGATCTGGATGGGGAAGAACTTGCTCAGACTCAACCCCTCCAAGACCGAGTGGCTATGGCTTCCGGCGCCCCGATATAGTCAGCAGGTGCCATCGCTAACTATTGGGGGTGAATCTCTGCCCCCCACAGAGAGGGCTCGCAATCTGGGTGTCCTTCTGGATGCACGGCTGTCTTTAGAAGAGCATATGACGGCCGTGGCCAGGGGGGCCTTTTATCAGGTTCGCCTGATTCACCAGTTGCAGCCCTTTCTGGATCGGGACGCCCTACGCACGGTCACTCATGCCCTTGTTACTTCCCGGTTGGACTATTGTAATGCTCTCTACATGGGGCTCCCCTTGAAGAGCACTCAGAGGCTCCAACTGGTCCAGAATGCGGCCGCGCGGGTGGTTATGGGCGCAACTCGTTGTGCCCATGTGACACCCCTCCTGCGCGAGCTGCACTGGCTCCCAGTGGTCTTCCGGGTGCGATTCAAGGTGTTAGTTACCACCTTTAAAGCACTCCATGGCATAGGACCCGGGTACCTCCGAGACCGTCTTCTGCCACCAATAGCCTCCCACCGACCAGTCCGTTCCCACAGGGAGGGTCTCCTCAGGGTGCCGTCAACCAAGTTATGTCGACTGGCAGCGCCCAGGGGGAGGGCCTTCTCTGTGGGAGCCCCATCCCTGTGGAACGAACTGCCCCCGGAAATTCGTAAGATCTCCGACCTCCGGGCGTTTCGCTGCGCACTGAAGACCCTATTATTCCGCCAGGCCGGACTAACAACACAATAGTTTTTAAATTGGGATATTTAAATTTATTGGGGTTTTAAATCTGAGCCACTTTATTTAATTATTTTAAATTTTATATTGTTGTTTTGTTTGTGTTTTTAAACAGGCTGTACACCGCCATGAGTCCTTCGGGAGAAGGGCGGTATAGAAATAAAATTATTATTATTATTATTATTATTATTATGAGACTCTAGAAAAAGTGCAGAGAAGAGCAACAAAAATGATTAGGGGACTGGAGGCTCAAACATAGGATGAATGGTTGTAGGAACTGGGCATGGCTAGTCTAGTAAAGAGAAGGACCAGGGGAGACAGGATAGCATCTTCCAATATTTGAGGGGCTGCCACAGAGAGGAAGGGCTCAAGCTATTTTCCAAGGCACCTGAAGGCCAGACAAGGAACAATGGATGGAAACTGAACAAGGAGAGATTCAATCTCGAAATAAGGAGAAACTTTCTGACAATGAGAGCAATCAACTAGTGGAACAGAAGTTGCCTTCAGAAGTTGTGGGAACTTCATCCCTGGAAGCTTTCAACAAGAGACTACCATCTGTCAGAAATGGTGTAGGGTCTCCTGCTTGGGGGGCGGGGTTGGACTAGATGACCTACAAGTTAACTCTATTAAACTGTTAAACCTAGTGAAGTCATTGAGTGTAAAGTCTTTGGTAGATGAGCCTCTCAACAAGGAGGCTTACAGCTGAGATGCCGATTAGAGCTGCTGCTGGTTTCTACTAAATTATGCTTTAGAAACAGAGTTGCTTAAAAGAAAAAGAGAATGTTTACTCCAGGAAAATCAAATACTGAGATATGAAAAATTTCTAAAAGAAGATGCCTACTACCGATGCCTAAATTACTAAGCCTCTTTATGTGAAGAATAACCCACACCAATGTGGGTCTTGCCCACATGAGTCCTATAGCAGAGTTTTTGCAGAAGCATCTCTGACCGTTTGCTCCCTCGCCTCTCCCAACACTGGACCTCCTTATGTCTCTTTCTGAGTGACATCTGTCATTAGCAAGAAAGAGGTAGGGAGGAGTAAGGCTGGCAGAGACATTTTTCCATCTTGGAGCCTTTAATCTTATTTCATGAGGCATAGACGCTCCAGAACAGCTTAGAGACTGTTCAGCCAAGTTTGAGCTCTGGTGATGCAACCTGTGGGTTAGCCCCACAGCCCAAGAATAATACAGATAGGATAGGATAGGATAGGATAGGGTAGGGTAGGGTAGGGTAGGGTAGGGTAGGGTAGGGCAGGGCAGGGCAGGGCAGGGCAGGGCAGAACAGAACAGAATAGAACGAATGAGTTGAAAGGGACCTTGGAGGTCTTCTAGTCCAGCCCCTTGTTCAAGCAGGAGAACCTATACTATTTCAGATAAGTGACTATCTAGTTTCTTCTTAAAAAGAAATGTCAAGCAAGTCCAGGTACAGCCTCAGCCAGTCCTGGTGCTAGAAGCTCAGCTGAGGTATTTCTTTGGGCATGGCCTTGTATGAAATATGTTCCTTATGTGTATAGAGACACCCCCAGAGACATTTTTCTCTCACGTTGTTTCATGTTGTTAAATCCAAAAAAAAGTAATGAGGCAATTCCAAGCTAAGTAGAGAAGGTGGAACCTGCTTGCCAGAAGCAACATTCAGCCCTGAATTCAATAAGGGCTAAAGATGCTAAAGAACCTACAGTTTAGGGCCTCACAAAATTTCAGAATAGCTGTATTCCAATTTTGCAAACAAGTTCATTGTTTTATATTCTTAATTTTGGAATTTTTAACAAGGGGAGTCCAAGCTTTCTTTAGTTAAAGTATAAACCCAAGACTGGATGCTTTAGCCGGGCTGCAATGCCCCCTCCACCTCTGCCGTCTGAAGTGCAATCCTTCTTGTTGCTTCACCTGTAGGATGCCTGGAGTGACCAAGACACACAGCTGCACATGGACGCCCAGCAGAACTACCATCTCCTGGGGGCACGGAGAATTGGCGGAGGGCTCTCCCTCCTCTTCAAGAGGCCCTTTGCCACTTGTGATCCAAAGGATTATCTGATTGAGGTAGAATCTTTAGTCACCTTCTGCTTCAGAAACAATTTTGAAAAAGAACTGTCCCAAATCTGAAGAGTATAATGCAGGAAGGGAGGCAGAATATCCTGAAAATGCTTTGTTTTGCACAATCTAATATTATGTTTTGAAAATGGAAATCAAAACTCAAGTCTGAATTGCTGAACATTACTTTTAAATCTCCCTTTTCCTATTTTTTTTTTAAAAAGAAAACAGTTCCTTGGTTTTCCCAGAATGGCTTGCGTGGGTGTCTCTTGTGGGTGTCTTCTGGGCTGTTGACCCTTCACAAGGCTCATGGCAGCTGAAAGCAGCCCAAATCTCATAATATTGGGAAGAGAGAAAGTAAAAAAACAGAGAGAGAAAGTAAAAAATGCTGCAATCCTGAATTTTGTGGCATCATTCATGCAAACTTGCTCAAATATTTTAGAGAGGGCCTGCCACAATTTTTCCTCCTCACAGGGCTTGGAGAGGAATAGACTTTTTTTTTAGTAGTGGTCCCTCTTTAAGGAATAACTTCCCCACCTCCAGATATGGATGGCCCCAGCTCTAGAGGTATTTCACAAAACACCTTGTTTAGCAACCACAATTCACACAAGCAAAGATGTTGCTAAGCGAAACCACAACTGTGCTTATGACCTTTACTTCAGCTTTCCTTTGGTATACAGACTTCCAGGTCGCAAATGTGAAAACTGCTTGCACAGTTACTTCTTCATCATCATTTAGTGAAGAGTCACTAAACGAGTCAGTTGCTAAATGTGGAATATCGGTAGAGCAAGGCAGCCCAGATTTTCTATTATTTTATTTATTTATTTTATTTATTTGATTTGATTTCTATACCGCCCTACTCCCGAAGGACTCAGGACGGTGCACAGCCAAACAATAAAACACATACATACAAAATTTAAAAGTAGAATAAAATCAAATTAAATAATTTTGGCCCCGACAAATTTAAAACCCCAAACTTTTAAAACCAATTTAAAATTGAATGTATAAAATACTAAAAGATATTTAAAAATTAAAAATCTTTTATAAAAGAGGGAGAAAATTAGGCCAGGCCCGCCTGGTGAAATAGTAAGGTCTTTAAAGCACGGCGGAAGGTGCGCAGATCCGGGATCCTCCGTATCTCTGGGAGGAGCTCGTTCCAGATAGTAGGTGCCCCACAGAGAAGGCTCTCCCCCTGGGGGCCGCCAGTCGGCATTATTATTATTATTTTATTATTCATATTTCTATGCCGCCCACTCTCCGAGGACTCTGGGCGGCTTACACCAAAGACAGTATACTAAATAACATATTGCCCCCAACAATCTGGGTCCTCATTTTACCCACCTCAGAAGGATGGAAGGCTGAGTCAACCTTGAGCCGGTGAGATTTGATCGGCTGAACTCGCAGTCAGCTAAAGTAGCTGCAGTACTGCACTCTAACCACTGCGCCACCTCGGCTCTTTTTTTGAGTGAATGATGCCTTTGATGAACTGGGTTTTGCTGTGGATGTTTTTAGTGAGGGGGGATTTTGTTCACCCTTATCAATCCTTTAGGATTGAGTAAATTATAAATATTATCAAAATAAGAAATATTAAATAATTAAATATATAAGCAAGCCCACATTATGCCATCAAAGCACCAAAGGGGCTGGGTTCCCATAATAGCCTAAATCTACAAAGGTCCCCAGTGCTGAGACCAAGCAAGCTAAGCTGCAGAAATGGATCTCAAGGCCAGGTGACCTAACACTTGACAAAAGTCTGAAGAGTGAGGCTGCCTGAGTTTTCTTTAAATTTAAAAACATTGTTGAAAGTTTACAATTTAAGTTGTAATTTCTATGTGCTCGTGTGGCTTCAGTATTTTTAATTTCCATTAAGAGAAACTCTTGGACTCAAATGTAAGGATATTCTACAGCAAATGTACAATTAGAATAGTAATTGAAATCTTTTGTTCAAGAGATTCATCCTTATGGAGCTCTGTGGCCAAAAACAGACCGATGGATTAGTGTGGCTTAACTTGTAGTTATGATCTTGCATTCCCTGTTTTATGATGCAGCCTTTTCAGGGAATTCTTTTCAGTGCTTTTCATCATGGACTTTTCAGTCCATGAGGGCGTCTCTTACAGAGGATGCTGCTCCCTGTTTAAATTAGTCCTTCAGTTGGCCTTGGGGGTCTGATCATTCTCCAACCCAAGGAAGCCTTTTCAGGGTCCACTGCTTTCTTTCTGAGCTTCTGCCACTTTAAACCAGGGCACCGGGGGCATCCTTGGTGGCTCAGAAATAAAATGGTTGGTGACTTCCCTTTCAGGATGGAACTGTGCATCTCATTTATGGCATTTTGGAGAAACCAGCTTCGTCCCTCCAAGCCATCAATGTTTCTGCTCTGCTCCGGAAGGGACTGCAGCGGGTGCAACTTCTGAAGCCCAAGATCAGAGTTCCCCCACTGCCTGGGGACCTGAAGACCATGGAGATCCGAGTCCCAGATGTGACCATTCCCCACCAGGAGACCACATACTGGTGTTACATGACCGAACTTCCAGACGACTTTGAAAAGCATCATATTGTCATGGTGAGTAGAATGCTCCCTTTTCTTCCTCTTTCACCGATTTGGGTTCAAGTCCTCCCAATGTGTTTTGCAAGGGACCGATTCTTCCTGAATCCAGGCCATCTTGTGCAAGATTAACAAGGATTGCAACCATCCCCACTGACCCCATCTGTACAGCTAGCATCAGTCAAGATTATAAGGTCCCAAAAATATGGTGATGATATTGTTTCCCCTTTTTCCAGCTTTCAGCTGTTAGATGGAATGGGAGCTTTGCAGGACCCATTTCAAATGTAGTGAACTTCTGCCTTGGTTGAAGTACTTCTTCCATCAGGGTAAAACATCATCATTACAGATTACAGATTAATAGAGTTGGAAAGGACCAAGCCCAGCCCCACCCCCCACCCCCCAAGCAGGGTGACCCTACACCATTTCCTCCTCCTCCTCCTCCTCCTCCTCCTCCTCCTCCTCCTCCTCCTTCTTCTTCTTCTTCTTCTTCCTCCTCCTCCTCCTCCTCCTCCTCCTTCTCCTCCTCCTCCTCCACCTCCACCTCCACCTCCTCTTCCTCCTCCTAAAAACATCAACATCATAAGGCTAAAAACATCATCATGTTTTTTAGCCTTAGCTCCAACGTTCTTCCGCATTGTGCAAAGGAAGGAAAGAGGTATCCTGGCTTGTCTGGCTATTCCTTCTACCTCTCGGGAGCAGGAAGAGGAAGAGGGAGAGTGGGGGGAGGCATCTCCCTCGGTTGGGACTCAGTGTTGCCCCTGCATGCTGCGTGAACTGGGCCTTTTTAGTTTGGGCATCACACACCATGGGGATGGAGGAATTGGCCTGGGTTTATTTCTGATGGTGGTTCTGACAATCTAGCTAGCATGTTGTGTGAACTCAGGCTTACTCTGAGATAGGGCTTACTCTGTGCTATTTCTTCATATCCAGCTGGACGGAGGAGGTTCACTTTGAAAGTCCCCTCAGCATAAGACCATTTCCCATTTTTGTGAATTTTCAGAATGAGGGAGCAATGCTTACTCCACCTGATTCATTTTGAGAGCAAGGAGATTCCTCTTTCCTCTTTCCAGAGGAGTCCAATGGAGACTTCTAGTGTGGCTTCCCATTTGGTGAGGGGATTTTTATCCACCCCAAATCATCTGCCTTTAAAGAGACAAAATGGAGATTTTGCTTCTCCTGTCAATGGGAGCCTTGGTAGTACAGTGGTTTAAAGCACCCTGTTATTAACACAGCTGCCTGCAATTACTGCAGGTTCGAATCTTACCAGGCTCAAGGTTGATTCAGCCTTCCATCCTTTCTAAGGTAGGTGAAACGAGGACCCAGTTTGTGGGGGCAATAAGCTGACTTTGTATAAATATACAAAAGTATGAAGGCTATTGCTTAACGCATTGTAAGCCGCCCTGAGTCTCCGGAGAAGGGCGGCATATAAATCAAATAAATAAATAAATAAATAAATAAATAAATAAATAAATAGCGCATACAGAGCTTGGAGTGTCTCTATCTCCCCCATTCCTCCCTCAGTATGAGCCGGTGGTCACAGGCGGGAACGAAGCCCTGGTCCATCACATGGAGGTCTTCCAGTGCAGCCCCCACTTCCCAGCCTTCCCACACTACAGCGGCTCCTGCCACTCCAAGATGAAGCCGCAGCGCCTGAACTTTTGTCGACACGTCTTGGCTGCCTGGGCAATGGGTGCGCAGGTGAGTCTCAGGGGCCTTAACAAAGAACTGGGGCGGGGGCAGGAGAAAGACCCAGGTGGGAAGCCCCCCTGGATCCTCTGTCCTCAGACGATGCTTCAGGAGATGTTTTTTGCCCCAAATCGGCCATCCTGGCCTCAGGCAACATTTTGAATTAAGATGTGACCTGCCTCTCCCACCAGGGGTCTCCAGGTCTGCTTGCCTCCTTTGCTTTGCTTGCTCGCTTGTTTAGGGGGGGGCGGGGTTCTGCGGGCTTGGGGTTTGGGGCAATAGAATGAGGCCCAAGCACTGGCAGAGTCCTATTTCAAAATGTTCTGGTTGGCTTTCAGGGCAGGAGGATCCATTGGGTCTCGGTTCTGAAGCAGCCTCTTCTGGGCTCCTCAGATTCCCTGAGCCTCTGGAAATCCCTTCTGGGGGTTTGGGGGGTCTGAGCAAAATGGTAAAGCAGCAGCTCAGGGGGGCGGGGGGTGCTTATGTAGACCTGCCAGGAGTCCTTCATTGTTCTTGCCCGCACCAAGACCGGGTAGTAGTTGAAGTCCAAAGTGCTGTTGCACTTTGCTAAAGCCTAGCTTTATTGGGGGAGCTTCGGTCTGGTGTCTCCAGAGAAGGATTGGTTTGAGCTGCTGAAGTGGACCAGCTCCACCAAGGATCCCTCTTCCTTCCTTCCAGGCCTTTTACTACCCCGAAGACGCAGGGCTAGCCTTGGGGGGTCCCGGCTCCTCCAAATATTTGCGCCTGGAAGTCCACTACCATAATCCGCTGCTATTCGAAGGTGAGTGAGTCTGATCTTTGAGGATCAAAAAGAGAATGGAGGGGAGGAAGGGAGGAGAAGAGGGTCCTACAGGGGCTTTCTTCCAGACTGGCCTTGATCAGGAGGAACAAGGCAGCCATCTCGCCATCCATGTTTTAGGCTGCCTCTTCCCCTGCCAAGGTGGGCTTGCCTGAATTAAGCCAATAGCCCCTTTCTTGCAGTCTTGCCTCCCTAAAAGCGAAGGAAAGCAGCATCCGACCAGCTTGCAGCTGAGAAAGGGACACACAGTCGCTTTGCAGATCTCCAGAAGGGCCCTGCTCTTCCCTCCCTCCTGTGAAAACTCCCCCATCCTGCTGCCTTTCGCTGGCCTGGGAAGGAGCACCCCCCCCCAGCTAACTCAGTACACTTCCCCCTGTTTGCATTGCCTTGTTTTGACAGCTGGCAGGTTTAAAAAAGGAAGCGGGGAGAACCGCATTTACATAATCAGAGTTGCTGTTCCTTGGCTCTTCAGGATTTGTGCTATTTCTGGGCTGTGCTATTTCGCACCCAGGGCTGGGAGGCCAGGCAGTTCCGGCCAATGGGGGCCTTGCAGTCCTTCCTTTCCATCCATAAGATCCTCTGGACCTTTCTGTGCCTCAACTGAAGGCAGGCCAGGAGCTGTCTCTGGCTGCAGCCCCAGGGCCTCATGGAAAGATGGCGCTATTCTGATGGCCACCACCAGCCCCCAAATCAAGGTTTGCTGGCCTAACCGTAGCAAACCTTCTCCAACGGCTGGCTACTAGTGGTGGGAGAGCTCCCAGCTAATTCCTGCCCCCCCCCCACCAGTTCATGCGCAGGTGAAAGCTTGCCATGAAGCCAAAGCAATGCATCGTGAGGTAGTTGATTCCACTGGTTGATGGCCTTTTACCCTTTCCTCTTCTGGGGAAATCTGGGGTGAAACCCCCAAAGAGAATCTGGGCAGGAAGCTGCTGCTGCCCAAGTGATCTGAACTCTCCATTTAGGTTGGAGGAAGAGTAGTGCCACTCGCCTGCGTGGAAGATGAAAAAAACCGATGTGGCTCCAGAAGCCTGAGCTGCTGATCAGATCTGGCAGCTTCCATCGGTTTCATCAGAACCGCTCCTTCCGCTCACCACCTCTGACTCCCCACCTCTGGCAAGCAGTTGGGTAGCAATACCACTCTATAAAGCCTTAGTAAGGCCACACCTAGAATACTGCATCCAGTTTTGCTCACCACACTATAAAAGTCACTATTGAGACTCTAGAAAGAGTGCAGAGAAGAGCAACCAAGAAGATTAGGGGACTGAAAGCTAAAACATACGATGAACGGTTGCAGGAACTGAGCCTGGCTAGCCTAGTGAAGAGAAGGACCAGGGGAGACATGATAGCAGACTTCCAGTATTTATTTATTTATTTATAATTAGACTTCTATACCGCCCTTCTCCCGAAGGACTCAGGGCAGTGTACAGCCGTATTAAAACACATAGATTTACAAAATTTAAAACCAATTAAAATCAAATATATAAAATTTGGCTCAAAAATTAAAACATACATACGTCCCTTATAAAATTCATATTAGACCAATCCGGCTTGCTGGAACAGAAGGGTCTTCAGGGCATGGCAAAAGGTACACAGGTCGGGGCTAAAACAAAGCTCTAGGGGGAGCTCATTCCAGAGGGCTGGTGCCCCTGCAGAGAAGGCTCTCCCCCTGGGTGTCGCCAGTCGACATTGTTTAGCCGACGGCACCCTGAGGAGCCCCTCTCTGTGGGAGCGTAGGGGCTGCCACAGAGAGGAGGGGATCAAGCTATTTTCCAAAGCACCCGAAGGCCAGACTAGGAATAATGGATGGAAACTGAACAAGGAGGGATTCAACCTGGAAATAAGGAGGAATTTTCTGACACTGAGAACAATCAATCAATGGAACAGAAGTTGTGGGAGCTTCATCACTGGAGGCTTTCAAGAAGAGACTGGACTGCCATCTGTCAGAAATGGTGTAGGGTCTCCTGCTTGGGTGTCAGGGGGGTTGGACTAGATCCACTGGTGGTCCGTGAGAAAATGTTGGTGGTCCGTAGAAAAATTATTTGCATTTTTTATATTGCACTAAATACTATTTATCTTTTTAAAAATATCTTATTAATGGTCCACAGGATTTAAAATTATGAATTTAGTGGTCCCTGAGGTCTGAAAGGTTGAAGACCCCTGGACTAAATTGACCTATAAGGTCCCTGCCAACTCTGTTTCCAATCCAATCCAATCCAATCCAATCCAACCCAACCCAACCCAACCCAACCCAACCCAACCCAATCCAATCCCAATCCCAATCCCAATCCCAATCCCAATCCCATCATCTCTGGGTAGCAATAGTGAGGACTTGAGGTCCTGGCGGAGTTCTCCCTGCCATAGGCCCATCCTAGAACCTAGAACAATGATGGCTAACCTTTTTGCCATCGCGTGCCACGAGAGGGGGGGACGGGGGAGGGTCGCGCATGCACGTGCCCACGCGCATTTGTGCGCAACCCCCTCCCCCTCCCCCCCCACTCCTGGCATATGATGGCCTGGTAGGCACGTTTATCTTTCTTACCTGGTTCCAGATCCTCTCTGTGTATCTGGGAACGGCGAAAACAGCCTTTCCCACTCCCTTGGAGGCCCTACGGAGGCTGAAAAGGCCCATTTCCCAACTCCCGGTGGGACAGGAAGTGACATTTTTTGCTGTCCCCAGCCTCCAGAACCTCTCTAGGAGTCTGTAGGAGCCTCTCTAGGAGTCTCTGGAGGCTGGGGACAGGAAAAAAGTCACTTCCTGTCCCACCAGGAGTGGGGAAATGGGCCCTTTGAGACTCCGTAGGGCCTCCAAGGGAGTGGGAAAGGCTGTTTTTGCCGTTCCCAGATACACAGAGAGGATCTGGAGCCAGGTAAGGAAAAAAAACGGGCCTTCCCCACCCACCCCCCCAGGCCCTCCAGAGGCAGGAAACAGCCTGTTTCCCTACTTCTGGTGGGCCCAGAAGGCCCGAAAATCAGCTGGCCGGCGCGCGCATGCGCCCCAGAGCTGAGTTGGCGTGCCCACTAATATGGCTCTGCGTGCCACCTGTGGCACGTGTGCCATAGGTTCGCCATCACGGACCTAGAACCTAGGACCTAGAACCAGGTCCTCTCTCCTCTCACCTGGAGGGACTGCTAGATGTCTTGTTGCCGAACCTGGCTACTCTTTCAAGACAAGACCTGCCGGTGGGGTGGGGCAAACTTTCCCTCGACTTTCTACTTCTTGAATCTTGCTCACCCTGGAATGGGTTGAAGAAGGCTTTTCGGGCTTCAAGGAGACCTCTGCACCTACCTTCCCACAGCTGGGGGGCACCGCCTGAAGGAGGAGGTTCCCTTCAACCCAAAGAAACACCCGAATTCAGTCTTTGTTTTCTGGGCAAAAGTTGTGGACCGTGACCCTTTGTCCAAGCATGCCAGAGGTTGGTCTGGCTGTCCCATCCTCAGAGAAGGCACACAGAGCCCCTTTCCTGAAGCGGTGCCTTCAGTGTCCTTCAGAGAATTCGTGGCTGGCCTTGCTTGCACCCTGGAAGGCCCACTCAGTGGGGATTAGGGCTGGGGGACTCCCATAGGGCAGGGAGTCGCCAAAGAACTGGAGGGGCAGATTGTTTGGCACTGCCAGGGCCCAGAAGGGCGCATGCCCTCCCACGCTCCCAGGACAAAAGGGCTGTTGTGATTTCCAGGCCTCAGACAAGAGCAGGATCTCTTCTCAAGAGTCTCTCCCATCCCCAAATACCATGAGAGGCAGATGGCAAACGGGAGTCTGACAGCACCGATGCCAAGGTGGCATTGCTGGGATCATTTATGAGTAGAATGCTTCTTTCCAGGGGGGTCTTCAGCAGCGTTGAAGAGACTGTCCATGCCATCCTGCCAAGCATCAGCAATGGGTTGGGTTGTGCACCTTGGGATTGCGCCCAAAACTTAACTTGACCCCGCTGGACTCTCTGGGGCCTTCCTTAGGAGGAAAGCGGTGCCCATTCTTCAGCAGAAAAGGTCTTTGTGCAATTCTCCCCCTTTGCTTCTTGCCAGGCCGCCGCGACTCCTCCGGGATCCGACTCCATTACACGGCCTCCCTCCGACAGTATGACGCAGGAATCATGGAGCTGGGACTGGTCTACACGCCCGTGATGGCGATTCCCCCTGGCGAAAGCCAATTCTCCCTCACTGGCTACTGCTCGGACAAGTGCACCCAGCTGGTGAGGCCTCTGCCACTCCCTTAGGCTGCTTTCCTGCAGATCTTGGTGCTGGGGAAGGCGTCCCTTCCCTTCTTTTAAAATGGAGAAGCTGCTCTTTGGGGTGGGGGTGGGGACGTGGCCTGCAGCACTTCCAGTAACTACCCTCCCTCCCTCCTTTCTTTCTTTCCTTCCTTCTTTCCTTCTTCCCTTCCCCTTTCTCCTTCCTTCCTTCCTTCCTTCCCTTCCTTCCTTCCTTGCCTTCCTTCTTTCCTTCTTCCCTTCCCCTTTCTCCTTCCTTCCTTCCTTCCTTCCTTCCTTCCTTCCTTCCTTCCTTCCTTCCTTCCTTCCTTCCTTCCTTCCTTCCTTTTCTTCCTTCCTGTCATTCCTTCCTGACTGAGCTCCTCAGTCAGACTGATTCTGAATGGTGTCCAAATTCCCCAATACAGGAATTGGGTTAAAAAGACCAATTTACATGAAAATGCTGGTCAAGAGCAGAGGAAACCTCCACTCCCTTCCCGTCCACACAGGCAGCAGTGACATCCTCCCCAGCAGACCTGTCCAGTTGCCCCCCATAGCAGAGCCTGGCATTTGAGTGCCCCATTCTCAGCTTATGGTTACCCTAAACATCCAAGGCTCCATTCATGTATCAGTTCCCTCAGCCGCTGTGCCAGGGGATTGACGTGCCTCCTAGGAAGCTATGGTTGTTTCACAAAGGAAACAACCTTTGTAAAATTGGCGGGAGGGGGGGGCAGAGATGAAACTTCATTTCTGATCCTGGATTGCATTCAGTGGATGAGAAGCAAACGGTGGCCAGCCTAACGCTTTCCCAAAGGGCACTCTGAGAAGCTGCACCTGTGCCTTTTCCCCCAGCCCACCCTGGGTCCACCAGGTATGGCATAAGGCAGGGTTCTCACCTGCAGTACCCCTCCCACAGACAGTCCCAGTGTTGGCTTCCTCCTCCCCCCCACCCGGCCCCCTCCCAGGTGAGCACTCCCAGATGAGCACATTCCTTCTCACTTCCTCTTCCTCCTCCTCCTCTCTGCAGGCTTTGCCACCTGCCGGGATTCACATCTTTGCTTCTCAGCTCCACACCCACCTGGCCGGGAGGAGTGTGGTGACCATGCTGTCCCGCGAAGGGAGAGACCGGGAAATTGTCAACAGGGACAGGCACTATAGCCCCCACTTCCAGGTACCCAGGGGAGGGGGGGCTCCAGGAAAGCATTGTGGTCTTCCCTCTCGGTGGCGGATGTGTCTCTTGCTGCAGCCAGTAGAGAAACTCAGCCCCCTCCTGAAAGTAGCAGCGGGAGGGCCAGCCCCCCCAAGAGAAAGCAGCCATTCTGCTGTGCCAAACTCCTCCCCCCATTCTCTGAGCATGGCAGACCGGCCTTTGTCCAGAGAGCTCCCAGGTGCTCCCAGCCTTCCAGGTGCCTGTGTCTCTTTCCTTTGGCCCCAGTGCAGGGCCTTTTCTTGGTCCCAAGGCCAAAGGACGACTGGGGCAGCACCAGGGGTTGCTGCCATGTAGCTGAAAAGCCGTCTTGTGGCTTTTCTGGAGGGGCTGATATACTTCCTCCTTCTTTCCTCTTACCCTGCGGGGGGGGCGGGGGGGCTATATGTGTCCCTCATCCTTCCAAACAGCTTCTGAGCCGAGAAAGGAAAAAGAGACGCAGGTGGGGCCAAGGAGGCCTGGAGGGGAGCAGGCTGGGAAGCCAGGCAGCAAGGAGGGTTGCAGAAAGAAACGTCAGGACAGCAGTGGAAACCAGACCAGGCTTGGGAAGCCTCCCCCCCCCATTGATATCTGTTATAAACCAAAATTATAAAGGAACATCAAAAGCCAAAGACCATTTTTGCAGTTGAGCCACGATGGCGCAGTGGTTAGAATGCAGTACTGCAGGCTACTTCTGCTGACTGCCAACTGCCTGCAATTTGGCAGTTCAAATCTCACCAGGCTCAAGGATGACTCAGCCTTCCGTCCTTCCAAGGTGGGTAAAATGAGGACCCAGATTGTTGAGGGCCAGAGACTGGCTCTGAAAACCACTTAGAGAGGGCTGTAAAGCACTATGAAGCGGTATATAAGTCTAAGTGCTATTGCTTTGCAAGCAACTCCTGATAGATTAGAGCCCCCACTTGTGCCAGGGGCTCCATGCTGGCCATGGCGATGCCAAAACCCTACAATCAGAGAATTGTGTAGAATCAGACTCTCCCATGATAGGCTGGGGTCTTTCTCCAAAGTGAAGCCTCCTCCGTCGCTCTGGCTTTGTGGCAAAGCCATGAGCAAAGCACACCAATCTGGTGTGCTTTGGGGACAGATGCTCTGGGAGGGCTTTGGGCTGGGGCTGGAGCTGGAGCTGTGTTTGGGGGCTGTGACGGCTCCTTTCTGTGAGGGCTCCAGGTGGCACTTATGCATCTATCAGTCTGGTGGCCAGAAACATTTTTCTAGGGGGAGGGGGACAGCATTGTGGAATGGCCTCCTGTTGGTGCCCCCCCCACCTCAAACATGATCTGGCCTCCAGTGAAAGAAAGTGAGGAAGCAGAGCTTTCATGGGTGGGAGGACTTTGGGGAGAGGGGGGATCCAATGCCCTGCATCTGGAGAACAGCTTTTTTGGTTGGTGCTTGTCAAATGCTAAGTATCTTTTAGGATTGTGTCAGGATATCGGTCTGATATTGGTCTTATTTCCTGCCCTTCCCTCTGCACCTTCTTTGCCATTGTGCCCACCCACCCCTTTCTTGCCCCCCCTTTCTTCAGGAAATCCGCATGCTGAAAAAGGAGGTCTCCGTCTACCCGGTAAGCAAGCGCTGCTCTGCTTCGGAGGGGGGGGAACCCTCTGAATCGCCTAAGTAGGAACCAGAATGGGCTCATCAATCATGATTTCATTGAGGGCTGCATCAGGATTGTGGTTGACAATTTGGAAAATGATTGTGCATGGCCCACTCTGGCTCCCTCGTCACTTGTCTGACAAGTCACTTGTGTGATCAAATGCCACTTTTGCTAGTAAGTTGTTTTGTTAGTACTCTGCCGCAAGCAGCCCTCATGAGCTCTGTTTTCACTAGCAGAGGCACCATGGGCTGGTCTTTCACTGTTTCCAGGACTGCCCCACGGGCCAGATCTAAGCACCACATGGGCCGGATCTGGCCCGCAGGCCTTGAGCATGATACCCCTGTTTTAGAGGGTTGTTAAAGTCATCTGGAGGTTTATCTGTATCTTCAGAGTCACCTCAAATGGGTATGGAGCCTTCTTGGAACTGCTGAAAGGACCGTGTTGTAGATTGGAGAGAGATGTTGTTGTATCCCTCCCCCTCTGTTGAGAGAGGGCTGCTCAATTTGGACAGAGATGGCCTCTTCGACCCCTCTTTCAAACCAGGGGTCCTCTCTGTCCCCAGCAGGGACTTTGCTGTCTTCAAACAAGTGGTCTTTGTGTTTTAAATGTGGATGGGCTGGTTTGTTCTCCTATGTTGAGCCATGCGTTTATGAGAATGGAAAAATTTATTAATATAAATCTTTCCATTCCCCACCACCTTCTGAAGCTGAAGAAGCTTCTTGGATGAGAAGCAAAATGTTGTCAAAGAAAAAACAGAAAGTCCAGTTGCCTCTTGAAAAAAATCACCTTTGGGACAACCTTGAGGACAGAGCTTCAGCTGCTTGGTACCCCTTGAGGAGAGCCACAAGGGCAGCCCCATTAGCAGCAGCAGCTGCCACAGCACACAGCTGGTGGCACAGAATTCGTTCCCTGCGTCCCTTAGATGCCCTCCTGTATCTGAACCAAGCCTGCTTTCTGTCGTAGGGCGATGTGCTGAGAACCACCTGCGTGTACAACACAGAAGACAGGAATGAGACGACAGTGGTGAGTTGGGCTGGTGTTAAGTTGGGTGAAGCAAGCCAGGCAGTGAATGACAACAGCTCTGTTTATTAGGGTGAGAACCCAGCAACCGACCTAGGGAAACAGCTCCCTTTATATACCTTGCAGCTGTGGTGGTCAGCCAATCAGCTGAGGGTCAGTTAATTCAAACTGCCCGCCAAACAAACCTATTTACATAACACTCCTCCCCTCCCAGAAGTCACCTTGGGTGTTATTTGCATACAAAGTCTTTCAGGTGACCAGGGCGTGTACGTAGCCTGGTCGACCTGCGCAGTTCAGTCGGAGGGGCGGCATCAAGCAGGTCGGAGGGACTCCCTGTTTCTCCCTGCTCCGCCAATGGAACCTCCGAGATCTCCTCGTGGGCAGCGACTTCTTCGGCTGGCGGGAACTCCTTGCTGGGACGGCTCCGGACGCCAGGATCGTCAGCTAAGTCCTCCGCTGCACTTGGGCTTGACTTAGTTTGTTGTTCTGGCTGGTAGTCAGGGAGCGGCTTGTTGAAGTTTTCCTCAGCGTCAGTTGCGATTCACCTTCGCAGTTGGTCTATGTGCCTGCGCCAAACTCTCCCGTTGTCTACCCTGTACGATTTGGGCACCGTAATCTCTGTGATTGTCCCTGCTTCCCAGAGTGGGCCCTTCCCGTAGTTTCTGGTGTGGACTGGAGTCCCTATGGTGAACTCCCTGAGTTTCCTCTCCTCCCCTTTGAAAACCTCGGGGGAATAATTGGGATTTAGCCTATCCAGTACTCGTCGGAGCTTCCTTCCTTCCTTCTGCCGGGCTTCGGCCTGTGCAAGGCATGGAATGCTGGGCTGTTAGGAACCGATCTATCCTTTCCTGCCAGTCTCCGGGGCCTAGGCGTGAGAGGGCCTCCTTGGCCGTTCTTACGACTCTCTACACTGTCCATTACTAGCCGGATGGAACTGACCCCTAACTCTGCTAAATACCCTTCGAACTGTGTGGCCGTGAACTGGGGCCCATTATCTGACACTAAGATGTCCGGTAACCCATGTGTAGTGAATAACTGCCTCAGTTCCCTAATAACTGCGTCGATGGTAGTGGCCTTCATGAGCTTAATTTCCAGCCACTTGGAAAAGGCATCTACTACGACCATGAATGTCTGCCCGTGAAACGGCCCCACGAAATCTATGTGGATTCTGGACCAGGGTCCGTTAGGTCTTTCCCACTCCCTCACTGGTGCCGTTAGTGGATCTGGCCTAGACTCTTGGCAGGGCTGACATCTCCCCACCCACTCGGTAATGTCTGGGTCCATGTTGGGCCACCAGACGTAGCTCCTGGCTAGCCCTTTCATCCGTACAATTCCTGGATGCCCCTCATGCAACAGTGTTAAGACCTTTTCCCTTAGGCACAAGGGAACAACAACCCGTTCACCCCATAGCAAACACCCTCCTTGCATTGTTAGTTCGTCCCTTTTGCCGGCGTACTGTTTGAATTCCCCGCTCCGTGTCATTTCGGGCCACCCCCTCGTCACCCAACTTGCGACCGTCCGGATCACGTGGTCTTTGTTTGAGGCTCTGGCTACTTCTGCTGATGTGATGGGCCCCAAGTCCAAAATGTCTATCAGCAGGATGGGGATGCCAGGTGTGGGGTTGTCCAGCTTGTCTGGTAGTGGGCAGCGGCTGAGTGCGTCGGCGTTTCCCATGTCCGCCCCTGGTCGATGTACCAGGCGATAGGAGTAGGCTGCGAGGAAGATGGCCCAGCGTGTCATCCTGGGCGATAGGGCTGCCGGTGTGGGTCGGTCTCCCGCAAGGAGACCCAGGAGTGGACGATGATCAGTGATCAGGTCGAAATCCCTCCCGAACAGGTATTCGTGGAACTTCTTGACTCCCGAGATGGCGGCAAGTCATCCCCTCTTTGTCAAGCTGACTGTAATTCCTCTCGGCGCTTGCAAGAGTTCGGGAGTAGTAGGCAATGGGCGCCTCTAGGCCATTCGGGAGTCTATGGCTCAGGACGGCTCCCACGCCGAAAGGGGATGCATCACAGGCTAAAACAAGGGGAAGCGTTGAGTTGTATTGAATCAAAAAACTCTCAGCTGATAGCAATTTCTTGATATTTGCAAACGCCCTGTCCTCGGCCTTCCCCCAGGTCCATGTGGACTTTTTTGCTAACAGTCTGTGTAGGGGTTCAGCCACTGTTGCTTTGTCCCTTAAGAAGATCGCATAAAAGTTAAGCAGTCCCAGGAACGCTTGTAGTTCCACCTTGTCTTTAGGGGTGGGGGCTTCTTGGATTGCCCTGATTTTACTCTCGGTGGGGTGTATGCCGGTGCCATCTACTCGGTACCCCAGGAACTCTACGGAGGGAACAGCGATCATGCATTTGTTGCGTTTGATCTGGAGTCCAGCCTTTCTGAATTTTTCTAACACCATTCTCAGCCTCCCCCCCCCAGTTGTTGCTCGTCTTCCGCCATGATGAGTACATCATCAAAATAGGGGACTACCCTGGGGATTCCTTGCAGTAGCCGCTCCATCGTACTTTGAAAAAGTCCGGGGGCTATGCTGACTCCGAATTGTAGGCGCGTGCACTTGAAGGCGCCTCTATGTGTTACGATAGTCTGTGCTTCCGTGGTAGCGTCGTCTACCGGTAGCTGCTGGTACGCCTGCGCAAGATCTAATTTGGCGAAGATCTTGCCGGGATCCAGGGAATGCAGGAGGTGGTGCACAATTGGGACCGGATAAGCGCTTTGTTGCAGAGCCTTATTAATTGTGCATTTATAATTGGCGCATATGCGCACTGACCCATCCGGTTTCACGGGAGTCACAATTGGGGTTTCCCATTTGGCATGGTCGACTGGCACGAGCACCCCTTGCTTTATTAGCTTGTCCAATTCAATGTCTATTTTGGGCTTTAGGGCGAATGGCACCCTCCTAGGCTTTAAACGGATTGGGGCAACGTTGGGGTCGAGGTTGAATGAAATAGGGGTCCCCACATACTTGCCAAGCCTTTCATTGAACACGTCCTGGAACTCTTGCATCAGGTCATCCCTCAGGGTGCTCTGGATGTTCCTCATTCCGGTGAATCCCATGCCCAGGGCTCGAAACCAGTCCATGCCCAGGAGGCTGGGAAGCTTGCCGCTGACAATGGTGAGAGGGAGCCTCTCGCTGATCTCCCCGTATCGTACTTGGAACTCACCTATTCCCTCGACTGGGATACGGTTCCCTTGGTAGTCCTTAAGCCGGCGTCGCTGTGGTTGGAGCTGCCGCTTGTGTGCGCTGGGAATGGCTTGCTTGAGGTTGGCTCACGACATGATGGATATAGGGGACCCCGTGTCGATCTCCATCTGGCACTCATGACCCTCGATCTCGACCGCGGTGTAGGTCTTCTCGCCGGGTGATGTGCAGGTCTGGCCGATGCAGATGGTGTAGGCCTCGATGTCTTCGACTTTTGCGCCCTTCCGGTTTCCGCCATCTTTATTGGATCTCTGGCGTGGCGCCATTTCGGATTGGCTGGTTAGGCCACGTGGTTTGTGGCCCTTCGCTTGCTTGGCTCTGCAGACTCGAGTGATGTGCCCCTTTTTCTCGCAGAACCAGCAGATCATGTCCCGGAACTTGCAGTTCTGCCGAGGGTAGGGGCCTCCGCAGCTGGCGCAGTCGTCTCTGGGTCCCCGTCGGTCTGGTCTGGACTGCTCAGTGCAGTAGACTTCTCCCTCGGACTCCCCTTCGCTCTCGGTTCTCACGACCTCGCGGTGCACGGTCACCGACCTCTGCGCTGTCCGGCCATGGATGGTTCCTTGCAGTCTCTCAGCGGCCTTTACAGACGACTCTTGAGCTCTTGCCTCATCAAGGGCGATGTGCAGGGTCAGGTTTTACCTCACAAGTAGCCTCCGTTGTAGCCGGCCGTCTCTCACTCCGCAGATTAGTTGCTCTAGGAGCATCTCATCGGTATTCGCACTGGTTTGTGGCCTTACGCAGGGTGGCGACGTACTCGCTGATCGACTCGCTGTCCTGCTGTAGCCTCTGCCGGAACTCATAGCGTTGGACGTATTTGGAAGGCGTTGGGGCATAGTGGTCCTTCAGCAGGGTCTGCAGCGTCGACCATGATATGGTGTGGACTGAATTCGGCTCCGCCAGGGCTTCGGCAGTGTCGAACACTCACGGTCCGCAGTGGCTCAGGAACAGGGCCTTCTTCCTTACGTCCGGTAGTCCCTGTAGGTCGTTGGCCACCATGAAGCACTCGAACCGGGACATGTAGGACCCCCACTTCTCCTCCTTGGGGTTGAAAGGCGCTGGCGGGGTGTAGGCAGACATCCTTCGCAATTTTCCCTTGCTCCGCTCACTCACCTGGCTGGATTCTGTGGTCAGTTGTTCCGCTTCTCTCTCGGAACGTGATTTCAGCTCTTTTCGGTTGTGGCTTCAGCTCTTTCCTTGGCTGCTGGCCTCAAGATCCCACCTTCATCGCCAATGTTAAGTTGGGTGAATAAGGACACAGCAAGCCAGGCAGTGAATGACAACAGCTCTGTTTATTAGGGTGAGAACCCAGCAACCGACCTAGGGAAACAGCTCCCTTTATATACCTTGCAGCTGTGGTGGTCAGCCAATCAGCTGAGGGTCAGTTAATTCAAACTGCCCGCCAAACAAACCTATTTACATAACAGCTGGAATTTTGTTCTGGGCTACTTTTGCTGCCCTGAGACTCAAGTTAGAAACCAGCGATTGAAGGAAGGCCTGCAGGAGCTCAGAAGAATGACCGTCTGCTCCAGTGGAGCCCCCACTCCCACTGACCTTCCTATTAGGGCAGTGGTTCTCAACCTTCCTAATGCTTTAATACAGTTCCTCATGTTGTGGTGACCCCCAACCATAAAATTATTCCTAAAACCATTGAAAATATGTGTTTTCCTATGGTCTTAGGCGACCCCTGTGAAAGGGTCATTTGACCTCCAAAGGGGTCACGGCCCACAGGTTGAGAACCACTGTATTAGGGAGTCTTCCAACCTTCAGCCTCCAGAGCACCTGAAGGCCCACAACTTCTGAAGGCAACTTCTGTCCCATGGGTTGATTGCTCTCACTATTGTTCTGTCCCCGTCCCCACACACACACAAACAGCCAGCCGGGGGTTAAAGAAGTACTCGGCACACACAAGGTTCTTGGCAGGAACTTGGCAGCAATACGATAACCGTCTGCCAAGTGCTTTACTACAAGAAGAGGGAGTGTTCCTCCACCAGATAACAGCAACGAATACACACAGTTTTTTGAAACAGTCCAGCTCAAACATGAAACCTTCAGCAGATCAAGCGTTGTACAAAGTGACTAGCCAGAAGTTAGCTTTGTCCGTCACAGAGTCTAAATGGCCACCACACTCTCTTATATAGCCTGTGGGGTGTGGTCCAGTGACTCAGCTTAATCCCTGGCACGCCTCCTCATCTGCTGCAAACGTTTATCTTGCCTTCGTTGGCGTGGATCCAGGAATGACTTATCACCCTCATCGCTGTCATTGGAGACACCTGGCTCCTGTTCTCCCTCGGCAGACACCTGAGGCATTGCCAGAGAGGAGGGGCCTGGAGAGGGAGGCCTGGCCGGCTCCTCTCCTTCATGTTTGGAGCCTTCTTCCTCCGATAAGATGGGCTCGGGGGTCGGAGCCACAACAAAATTTCTCCTTCTTTCCAGGTTGAATCTCTCCTTGATCAGTTTCCATCCATTATTCCTTGTCTGGCCTTCGGATGCTTTGGAGAATAGCTTGAGCCCCTCCTCTCTGTGGCAGCCCCTGAAATATTGGAAGATGCTATCATGACTCCCCTGGTCCTCCTCTTCACTAGCCTAGCCAAGCCTTCTTCCTATGTTTAGCCTCCAGTCCCCTAATCATCTTGGTTGGTTTTCTCTGCACTCAACATCTTTTTTATAGTGTGGTGACCAAAACTGGCTGCAGTATTCTAGGTGTGGTCTTACTAAGGCTTAATCTCCCATGATCTTGATTGTCTCCCTCTGTTAATGCAATTTAGGATTGCATTGGCATCCTCTCATTGTCCTTCTCTGGACATCGATTACTTAGTTTGTGTAAGTGATGAAATGTAAAATTTGTTACTACCGGTTCTGTGGGCGTGGCTTGGTGGGAGGGGGGTTAATGTGACTGGGTGGGCGTGGCCAATTTTTTTTTTTTTACTTTTAAAAGCATTTTTTCTACAACCTTAAGAGGTTGCAGAAAAAAATGCTTTTAAAAGCCTCTGATGATCCCAGCTGAGCTGCGCGATCAACAAAGGCTTTTTTTTTAACTTTTAAAAGCATTTTTTCAGCTGAAGAGGTTGTAGAAAAAATGCTTTTAAGTTTTTTTTTAAAAAAGCCTCTGATGATTGCATGGCTCAGCTGGGCATGGGGAGGGGGGCAGAGATTTTTGCTACCAGTTCTCCAAAGCACCTGCCACCATCGCTACCAGATCGAGCAATCCGGTCCAAACCATTTCACCCCTGGTTTGTTTTCCTTCTGGTTTTCTGGTGGCCTCTGGAAGAAGGCTGTTCTTCCAGAGGCCACCAGAGCTCTCCTTCCCAACACGGTGAGGTTGAAACAGATGATCTCCAGGATCCTTTCTAGCCCTTACATTTCATGATTTGTATAATATGGTGCCTGGACATGCAGGTATAAAGCAGAATTCAGAAATAGTATCTCAAATTGCACTGGCTCTTTGGTAGCCCGTCACAATGTTATGTGATATTAGAATCAGTGGTGAAATGTAAAATTTGTTTCTACTGGTTCTGTGGGTGGTAATGTGATGGAGTGGGTGTGGCCAACTTTTTTTTTTTACTTTTAAAACCATTTTTTCTACATACAAAAATGGTTTTAAAAACCTCTGATGATCCTAGCTGAGCCGCGCGATCATCAGAGGCTTTTTTTTTAACTTATAAAAGCATTTTTTCGGCCAAAGAGGTTGTAGAAAAAATGCTTTTAAAAGGCTCTGACGATCCCAGATGAATTGCCTGATCGTCAGAGGCTTTTTTTTCTTTTAAAAACATTTTTTCTACAACCTCTTCAGCTGAAGAGCTTGTAGAAAAAATGCTTTTAAAAGCCTCTGATGATCCCAGCTGAGCCGTGCGATCATCAGAGGTGTTTTTTTTTTAACTTATAAAAGCATTTTTCCGGCCGAAGAAGTTGTAGAAAAAATGCTTTTAAAAATAATTTTAAAAAAGCCTCTGATGATTGCATAGCTCAGCTGGGCATGGGGGGTGGGCAGGGATGTTTGCTACCGGTTCTCTGAACCACCCGCTGCCATTGCTACCAGTTCAAACCAGGAGCATTTCACCCCTGATTAGAATGTTATTAGATTGAAGCAGTTTATAATAGGAAACACTTTGCATAAGCTCCCCACCACCAGACCCCACCACCAGACCCCAACTCGCCGAGGCTGATGAGGGCCTGGAAAAGAGCCCTGGCAGACCTCGGTTCCTGGCGGACCTGGCGGACCTTGGTTCCTCTCTTGCCCTCCTGTCAACCACAGCAGAGCAGATCAAGGCCAGGTCAGCCCCTGAGGCCCCTGGAGTTTGCCAAAAGGCAGGGAGGCCTTTTTGTCCAAGGCCACAGAGATCCCTCAGAAGGGCCGAAGGCCATCTGCCAAACTCAGGTGTTTTTCTGGGAATGTCTAGCAGCTTAAAGCCAAGAGGAAGGCAGCACTGCCAGGAATTGGGAGTGGGCTTCCGTTGTCCAGCTGGCCAATGTTTTTCCCCCCATTGCCGGCCAAACAGGAGAACAAATCCTTATGCTCCCAAGAAGGGAATTTGCATCAACAGGTCCCAGTCCATGGCGCCCATAGTCCCAGCTGTGGGCTGAAAAATGGAGCAGGCAAAATGGAGGCAAATGGGGGCTGGGGCTTGCGGGGGGGGGGGCTTTCTGTGTGTGTGTGAAATGCTGAGGAGCTTTACTTCCCTTTTCTGCAGGGAGGATTTGGAATCATGGAAGAGATGTGTGTGAACTACGTCCATTACTACCCCCAGACGGAGCTGGAGCTGTGCAAAAGTGCCATCGACCCGGGATACCTGCACCGCTATTTTCAGCTTCTGGACAGGTAAAATGATGCTGAGACAGCAGCAGCAGTCGGGCATCCCAGGTAGGGGATAATAATGTTTTTAAGGTTGGCTCTTTCCTTGGCTCTGCTGCTAAGGACAGAAGGAAGTTGGGGAAGGAATTCCTCAGGATGTCTCTCTGACCGCAGCCCCTCAGGGCAGTGAGGGCTGCCCTGAGGAGCAGCTGGCCTGGAATGGGGCTAGGAGGGTGGCTGCATACAGGTGGGGGCCCTCCTTGCCCTCTTGGCAGCTGGCCAGCAAACCCCCTCCCTGCTTGGCTGGTTGTCTCCTGCTGGAGGCAGTGACGGCTGCAGAGAGGCTCCCCGGGAAATCCTGAGGCTCATTGGAGCAAAGGCTGTTGGTTCTGTGGGGCCCCCAAGGCTTTAGTGCCTAGAGAGGGAAGAGGGCCTGCCAAAAAGCAGGAGGAAATGGCCCACCTTCATCCCAGGACTCTTCTCAGAAGGCTGAGGTTAAGCAGGTTACAGACTGAGTCTGATTTGATAAACTTTTTTTGAAGCAGTTGTTAAGCAAATGTTAAACAAATCCATTTTATCCAACAGGCATTATTTGCCCATTCCAGTAAACACTGGAAACCAGCCCAAAATTCCAAAATTCATGGTCGCCTGATTACAGGACACTGCAAACATTCATAAATACAAATCAGTTGTCAAATGCTCAAAACACAGTTGTGGGACTGTGGGGGCGGGAGGGGAGTGTGTGTGCAGCCACACACTCTCCAGGACCAGATTGTAAATAACATTGTGGGTGTGTGTCTCATAACTTTGAACCAGGTTAACTACCGGCGGTAGTTATAATCATACAAATATGCATACCATTAAAAGCAGAGCTGATTGCAAACTAGTAAATAACAACAGCAATAAGACTATTGCTATTGCTGTAATATATTCACAGTGCTTTACAACCCTCTCCAAACAGGGTTAAGAAGAGTCAGCCTCTTGCCCCCAGCAATCTGGGTTCTCATTTTACCCACCTCAGAAGGCTGGAAGACTGAATCAACCTTGAGCTGGTGAGATTCGAACTGCCAAATTGCAGGCAGCTATCAGTCAGCAGAAGTAGCCTGCAGGCTACTGCGCCACCATGGCTACTGTAATAATAGCGAGTGACAACAGAGAAGATAGTCAGGACACAGGATGGCAGGTCTTCTGCATGGTCCCAACCAGCGTGGCTCCCTCTTCGAGTCCCAGAAGACGTGATGCGTGACGGGCTGTCTGTGGAGAACCCAGGAGTGGGTGGCCTCTTCTGCCCTCTCAGTTTGCCAGGCATGGGCCGGGGGCGGGGGGGGGCATGTCCTAATGCTTCCAACTGTGGTCCAGTGGTGCCGGGAGAAAATCAATAATTGCACTGGAACCAGAGGAGGAATTGTGAGAGGATGGTGTCCAATATCCACTTTATACTTGAAAAACTCCCTATAGACAAATGAGGATGCAACGTAACCCTGGGATTATCCCAAAGGTGCTTTTCAAGAGGCAACTGAACTTTCTGGTTTTGATTCCATCCAGTCAGAGCTGAAGAAGCTTCTTGGATGAGAAGCAAAACGTCTTCAAACAAAAACCAGGAAGGTCAGTTGCCTCTTGAAAAAGCACCTTTGGGATAACCATGATCTGGTTGAGAATCTCCATAGATAACCCTGGAATTTGTTTACTCTGTCTTCCTAGTGTCCATTAAATGGGATTCTCCCATTGATACTTTCCTCCTCTTCCTCCCCCTCATCTTGAAATGCTCCTGTACTCTTTGCTCTTGTTGTTGGGACCCCTCTCTGCTTTCCCATTCCTGATGCACGGAATTTCTCCTCTGGTAGATTCAACGATGAAGACATCTGCACATGCCCAGATGCCTCAGTCACAAGGCAGTTTTCTTCCGTCTCTTGGAACCTGTTCAGCAGAGAAGTCCTGAGAGCCCTTTATGACTCTGCTCCAATTTCCATGCACTGCAATAAATCCTCTGCTGTCCGGTTTCCGGTAGGAAGGACCCTCTGGGAAAATTTGGGGCATCCTTGGGCAAGTTTGGCTGGTGGGCTCTGCTGATCCCTCAGCTCAGGGCTGGATCTGGCCTCTCGTGGAGCCTGGATGGACTCTTTTGACCGGGCTTGTATGGGCTCTTAACTGCCCCTGCTGTGTCCACAAAGTGGGAGTCTCCAAGCCCACAAAATGGGAGCTTGTGAGAGGTGGAGGCTGCTTGGGGTGAAAGGAGAACATTCAGGAGATTGAAACAAGGATCCTTTAAATCTGGAGTTCCTGAGAGGGGATGTGTTTGTGTGGCGCTGAACTATGTCTGCCAAAGTTTCCACTGGGAACTTGTGAACATCCTAGACCAGTGGTCCCCAACCTTTTTATCGCGGCGGACCAATCAGCCTTTGATAATTTTACCGTGGCCCGCTGAGCGCGCGCAGGGGTGGGGGCTTTGGGCCACACGTGCGTACCTGCGCGGGGCTCTCTTCCCTGGAGCCTTTGCGCACGGCCCAGGAGCTTTTGCGCACGGCCCAGGAGCTTTTGCGCACGGCCCAGGAGCCTTTGCGCTGCAGCGTTCATGTCCCCCGGCCGCTGCGCGGCCCGGTGCCAGATACTCCACGGGGACCACTGTCCTAGACCAAGCTAAGACCAAAACTGTTAGGGCCTTTGAGATGGCAGCTTCTTGCAACCTTCCACGGGACTGGGGGCAGGACGTGATCTCCCTCCCTCCCCTTCCTTCCTTATTAGGATAAGTGCATGTAGCTGTGTGCCTCTGCCGTTTGGCTGCCGCACCTCCCCCATAGCCCCACAGCCATGGTGCAAGCTGTGAACTTGCACCATGGCTTCTGCCTGCCATCCAATTGGCTGGTGGCTAACCGTACCATGCAGCCAAAGGCCCAGGACAAATGGTATCTTGGCAAATGGGCCAGACCTAAGGGCGCGGGGCGGAGGGCCGGAATAAATATGGTGGTTTATATCAGGACATATAAACCATCATATTTACAAACCATTCAAAAGAGGCAACCAAAAAGCTAAGAGGAAAACAAAAAGATCAGGTGTAGGTCTCCAGCAGCCTACACCTACACCAGATAAGCAGGGATTGACACCAAACAATCAGGCAAAAAACAATGCCCTAACCAAGGAACCACCCAGGAGACAATCACACCCCTACCAGCGTTGGCAAGCCTGGACTGGATTAGTCTATGGTGTAGTCTAACCAAGAGAAAAAGTAGGGGTGATGTGATAGCCATCTTCCAATACTTGAGGGCTGCCCCAAAGAAGAGGGGGACAGCTTACTCTCCAAAGCACCTAATGGCAAGATAAGAAGCAACTGGGCTGGTTGCAAGACGCATTTCCCTTGCATGTCCTCATGAGCATCTACGCATTGTCAATCAGGAGCTCTACCTGTGCAGAGAGAGGAAAGGTTGCTGGGTCTTCAGAACTCAGCCAGTGCCCAGTAGACGTTCTCCGGGTTCCAGGGATGTGGTTGGGATGCTTCCAACCTGTAGCTTGCTTGGGTTGGAAGCTTTACTTGGAAAACACAGATGGAATAAACCAAGCATTGACTTATGTCAATGCTTGGTTTATTCCATCTGTGTTTTCCAAGTAAGGTTGGGCATATTGCCAATTGGCCTTGTAGATGGTTGATAGTGTGCACTCCAGACACTTATAGTCTCCATTTTCTCTCTAGGGTGAATGGGAAAAGCAGCCTTTACCGAAAATCACCCAAGTATTGCCCATGTCAGCGCATGGCCACTGCGAAGATCATAGACCTCTGGGCCCCACCCATGTCAAATTAGAAAAGGCTCAGTGAGACGGAGGCTGCCCTTGGGCCTCTTTCGTCCCTCCCCAGCTCTGCTTTGTTGGTACTACAGATCTGGAAAGCTTTGTTTGGGGAGGAGAGGAATTGCCATGCCCTCCTTCCAGCGGCTGTGCTTTCTGAGCAGCCAGACAGAAGCCCTGGCAGCCGAGGGAGGGCTCTGATCTGCAGTCAGCTGGATTTCACCTGTCCTGCCTTGGAAATCGTTGGGGAAGCCTGCAGCACCTTAGCCGGAGTGGGAATTGCTCTTGCATATGCTGTAGCCATCTACTATGCATGTGGCATCTTCAGGCATGCCCCCTTCTGGAATGAGTTCCAAAAGGATGTTCTCCTGTGGCTCTGCGATGGAGCATATTCTTGCCCCCCCCCCCCCGTTCCTCAGTTCCTGCTTGCTGGAATTCCTTCACTCACCTGCAGATGCCTTGGCCAGCCCATCTTCTCCTTCCCTGTTCCTTGGATACTTTGCTTTCCCCTCACAATTGACTCCAGAATCACATTCCAATAAAGGCAGTAATTAAGGTGTCTTCGGTTGTTCAACGTTCATTATTTAATCATCTGGATAACTGGCAAGCACTTTTGAAAGTGGAGAAATAAATTTTAAATGTGGCCCCTAGTAAGAGTGGTGGCTTTGGACCACCCTTCCTCCTGTCCTCCAGAGGGAATGGGACAACTTGCCACAGCAAACTCGCTGCAGCATATTCATTGAAGCCAACTCCCCATGGCCAACTCCCCATAGCCAACTCCTCATGGACAACTTGGTGTAGGACAACTCCCCATGGCCAACTCACTGTGAGATAACTCATTGTGGGACAATTAAATAGAAACAATTCTATTTAATTAGCACTAGCACTTAGAGTGCTTTCCAGCCCTCTCTAAGTGGATTACAGAGTCAGCCTCTTGCCCCCAACAATTTTTGGGTTCTCATTTTACCCACCTCGGAAGGATGGAAGACTGAGCCAACCTTGAGCCTGGTGAGATTCGAACTGCCAAACTGCAGTCAGCAGAAGTAGCCTGCAGTACTGTACTCTAACCACTGTGCCACTGTTGATGCATGATTCTATTCCAGCATTTTTTTTTATATTAATGTGTTAATATAAACCCCAGCTATGGACCCCAAAGAACGCAGCACACACAAAGTCCGTTCAAACCTTAGTTTACTAAATAAACCAGTCTTTTACAACAACAGCTGTTAATTAACGGCATTAACAGCCGCCAAGAATTCAAAGAATAATACTAGCTGCACAGGCCGTGTACAGGCCACAACATAATGTAACTCTTGTCCTGCAGTGAGTTGTCCTGTTTCGAGATGGCCATGGCAAGTTGACCGTGGTGAATAGGCCCCCTCCAGAGGGCCCTGGCCAGCCATGACTTTTGCTCTGCCCTGGCTGAACAGAACTGGGGGGGGGGATACATCAGGGCAAGAGAGACTGAAGCCTCTTTTAAGTTCAGAAATTGGATAATCAAGACCCCGAGACTTCCGGCGGTGACGTAGAGTCGTGGCAGCACAGGAGAGAAGCGCTCTCTCTCTGTTGCCGATTTTTTGAGCTTTGGTGCCTTTTTTTGGCAGAGACCGGTCCCAGAAAGATCGGAAATAAAGAGGGGAAGCTTTGGGGGAGGCGAGGAGAGGTGCGATCTCCCGCCGTACCGAGAAGATCCCTCAATCCAGGCTTGGGAAGAAGCCGGCTGGCGCGGTGAGCACAGCCGGCCCGGAGACCCGACGAGCCAATTGAGACCATCGGGAGCAAAGGAGGGAGTACAGTGCAAGATTGCTGAGGCGGAGCAGAAAGCGGAATTAATTTGGATTATCTACTTTGGCGCAAAACCGAGGAGAAAGTTTTTTTCCGGAGGGGCAGCGTGAAGAAGGAAGAACTCAGAGTGTAAATGGGCGGCAACTGGAAAGGCGAGCAAAAAGGAGGGGGATGGAATACAGAGCAGTGAAGAAAGACTAAAAAACATTAAAACAGGGAAGACGAAGGTGAGGAGAAATAGACTTAAACAGTGGAAATTAAAGGAAGAATGGTCATCTTTTGTACCCTCTTTTCTAGCTGCTCTAACGGAAGGAGAGAGGAAGTTTTGGCAAAGTAAGGATTGCATGTAGTGACTGTGCAGATTAGAGATCGCCATATTGAAACCAGAAAAGACTCCAACAGTAGTAAAAGAACTCGGTTTTTTTTCTTTTTCCTTCGCTGAAAATATAGCGAAAAAGGCTAATAAGAACATTGAAAAAACACTGCTCCTACTTACCATTTTATTTAGGCATAGATGAATTAATATTGTTACTTATTGGAATTAATTAAGAAATATTTATCTATTTATCTATTTATTTATTTATTAGTAAATATTTAACAACTTAGAAAAATATTTATAGTATACATAGAGACTTAAAAGTAATTATTAGGATATTAAATTATTATTAACTAATTAATTATTATATACTATTAGAATATTTTCTTTTTCCTGATTTTTATGACCTTTTTGTGATTTTATACAATAAGTAGGATAATTACTGATTACTGAATAATTAACTATTAGATATTAAGAATTGATCAATTGTTTAGTCTTTAATTATATAAGATATACATTTATATATATTCATATCTATATTTGTAGTTAAATTTATATCTTCACTACATTGTTAATGGAATATTGCATTGAGAGAATTAATTATTTAAAGGAATTTATTTAAAGAAAGGTTATTTTCATAAGAAAAAAAAAAGAAGAAGAAGAAAGGAAAAGAAAGAAAGAAATTATAGAGAATTTGGATGGTGATTTGGGAGAAAGTTGATAAAATATTGGGGGAACAATATAGGATCTTGAAAGAAATGACCAGCACCACCACAACCACGTTGAAGACAGCCAAGAAAACAACATCAATCTTAGCAGGAACAACGGCTTCCCCAGTGACACAGAAAACTTTGGAGGGAATGTTTGCATCAGATAAGCAACCCAGCACACTGAATATGCCAACAATGCAGGCCACGCTCATAACAATTCAGGAAACTATGGCCAAAATGCAAGAATGCATGACTAGAAATCATGAGCAATCTAGAAAAGATATGGATGAGGTAAAGAGAGAAGTCAAGAACGATATCCAAAAGATTGATGGGAAAATGGACTTAATACAAGAAATCATTCAAAAAAATGACCAAAGGATAAAAGAAATAGAACAAAAAACCGAATTGATGGAAGAAAAATTAGAAGCATTGGATACAGAAATGACAGGATTAAATAAGGAGTTCCTTATTTATTAAGGAGAATACCGTGGCCCAATTAGAAATGGAAAAAGTGGCATTTTCAGAATGTAGTGGAAGACCGGGAGGAAGATCTGACGATGGTAATGGCTGAGATGATAGCAGAGGCACTCCAAAGAGACAAAGACGAAATAATTAATGAATTAGATGAAGTCTACCGAGTCCACACTAACTACGCCCGACAAAACAAACTCCCTCGGGAGGTACATATAAGATTTGTAAGAAGGAAGGTGAGGGACATCGTATACAAGATAACAAAGGACGAACCAATGTATTACAGAAACAAAGAAATAATCACCCTAAAGCAAATACCTAAAAGAATAAGAGACTTGCGAAAAGACTATTGGTTTCTGGCCACGTTACTATACAAAAGATATATACCCTTTAGATGGATAACTCCGGAAGGAATGTTGGTAATGTGGCAGGGAAAGAAAATTAAGGTGGACTCGCAGAGTAAAGCAAGGGAATTATACGATCAAATGATGGGTGTCAAAGCAACAAATGGCAATAAAGAAGAAGGACGGAACATCAAAGGAAAACAGAAAAGAGAACGGGAAAGAACCCCACAACAAGGAGGGAAAGTAGACGAAGGAGAGATTCAGGAAGAAGGAGTGCAAACAAGAGGCAAAAAAAAGGAACAGGAAGAAACAAAGAAGAAACAACAGGAAAGTCAGTAAGAAATGGAACGGACTTTAAAAATTTTATCTGTAAATGTTAATGGACTCAACTCACCATCCAAACGACACCAAATTTACAAAAAAAATTTGAAACAAAAATCAGATATTGTGTGCGTCCAGGAGGCAGCCCCCAGCCTTTGCTCCGTCTCCTCCCCTTTCCAATAGGGGGGCCTTCAGCAAAACTTAGAAACCAGCTTCTTATACATGTGAGCTAAGCAGCTGCTACTTGGGAGGCTCTTATTACCAGCAAAGCCCTGCTTCCTAAATCATTGAGAGCAATTACCGGAGCAACCCAAGTAACAAATCCAAGTTGATGAACCCCCCCAACCCCCCCCCCAACCCAAAGTGGCTGCTAGCAAAAGAAGGAAAGGGTTCTGCCCCTCAGATGTAGGCCACTTTAGTTGACCAAATGTCACCCCTCTCATGTGTGGTTGGTTCAGGTTTGAGCTCTTCAGCCAGCCTCTTCTGGCAGGATGTCTTCTGGGCTTCCAAAGTCAGACTTTCACGAGGCCCTCAAAGCTTGGTGGAGAAACAGGACTGGAGATCATTCCTTTCATCTGACTCTGGGCATGAAGGCTTTCATTGCAAGCATAGACCAAACTGATGAATTGCACCTCATGTCATGAATTGACATGAGGAGGCGCCACCCAGATTTTCTCCATATTGTTAGAATACTGCTAGAATACTGAACAGAAGAGCAACAAAGATGATTAGGGGTTTGAGGGCTAAACTGTACAATGAACAGTTGAAGGAACTGGGCATGTCTGCCTTCAGACATGATAGCAGTGTTTCAATATTTGAGGGGCTTTGACCAAAGGACCTGAAAGCAGGACAAGAAGTGACAAGTGGAAGCTTATCAAAGAAAGATCCAACCTAGAACTAAGGAGATAGTATCCCCTTTTCCAGTGATGGCTAACCTTTTCGGCACCAAGTGCACTGAGTGCACACGCATTCATCAGGGCCAGGGATTAAGGTACTTCCTTATTCCTCGCCAGCAAGCGACTCTTCTGGTTACTGCTGCGCATGCGCACACACCCATCAGCTGGCCGGCGCACATGCTCATATTGGAAAATGGAAGACCAGCTCTTCTGGTTTCCGGCACTGCCGCACACACAAAGGCCAGCTGCACATGCACGCCAGAAACCCAGAAGAGGAACGGGCCAAGCGACATGGCTCCGTGTAGCCCTATTCTATACATTTTGTTTTCTTGCCTAAGTGTAAAACCTCATCATTGAATTTCATATTTTTAGATAGGGCCCAGTGTTCAAGTCTGTCAAGATCCTTCTAGATAGGCATCTTGTTGGCTATTCAAGATCTTTTGATAAAATGCTTAAGGAAAAGTGCCAATACGGACTCTGAAAAAAGCTAAATCATGCTCCACTTATGACAATATAGCAAAGACATTATCTTGGGAAATATTTTATTTAAAGCTAGATGCTAACAATCAGTTTGAATTTTAGAAATGTGATACGATTGTCCTTTTTATTATAATTATGTCAGAAGGACCAAGTGGCCCAAAATGGGGACAATCTGAATGGGATACTAGTTAAGCCAGGCTGTTTATGGAATCAATGTGTTTATGGCATCAAGACTCCCAAAAAAACTCCACCTTTGGGAGCATGTTGGAGACGCACAGCCGGCCTTCCTGGTTAAGTGTTTGAAAGAGGAAATTCACTTTTCTCAACACTCAGCCTCAGGAGTGTGGTGGGCATGAGCCCATTGAGCCACAAATGTTGCCTTGAACTTTCCATGTTCCATTTCATTTAACTGTTCCCTCCTTCCTGTGTGCCCGGTCCACGTTCAACAAATTCAGTAGATCCCTTTGACTCTCTTGTTCTCTGGATCAAAAGGCGATTTGGTGTGGACTTTGGCTGGAAAGGGAACTCCCATTCTCTCCAAAATGTAGTCGCCGCTTTTTATAAACTCGAGGGAGACCTGAGGGGGAAACAAACAAAGCCTGGTCCATCACTCTTGCTCCTGTGAGAAAAGATAGAGAATCCACCCCCCTTCTCTCTACCACACCGTGCTTAAAAGGCATCTAGGTACTGAATTGTCCCACTGGGAAAGCCATCCTGCAGGAACAAGGGGCGGGGAGTGGGGAGTGGGGGATGATCCTACAGGCAAAATTCTGTCTCTTACAAACTCTAGTATTTTTATGTCAAGAAAAATCTTTTTTAAAAAGAGCTGTGATAAGTAATGTCATGTTATTTATTCCAATTGCAGATTGTACCTTTTCTGTATGAGGCAAAAAGATGAGACAGCTCAGAGGAAGGGTCTTTGCTTGGGGGGCCTCATTATCTTTCCTACAAGGGGGGATGCTGCTCAGAGCCCCAGAGCTCTAAAGAGGTCCCAAAGACCAAGCCATAGACACCCCACTCCAAAGTCTGCCTGGCTGTCCTTTTCTCCACTCCTCTCAGAGTCTCCCTCCCAACGGTTCCCATAAATATTCAGCAGCCTCTCTGAAGCCCCCCCCCCCATCTCCTCATTGTTCCCTGATTGCAACCCCCACACACAACTCTTTGTGGACTTTGTGCTTCTGCCCACTGGGGGCTCTGGGGGAGGCAGAAAAGCACCATGGTGGTCTGTGGGGGGAGGGGGGAAGTGCTGCCTTTTGAAGAAATGGCCCCAGCACGGTGCCACTTATGACAGTTTAATTGGGGTTTAGCATCGCCTGAGCGAATAGGATGCTGTCTCTGGGGGCAGGACCCCTCCTGGCAGATCATTGTCAGGGTGAGTTTTGTGGCATATCAGAAATCGGGGAAGGAGGGGGTTGGAGGCTGCTCCTTGGAAACCAAACAGAGGGGGTGGCAGCTTCCAGATCACCTGCCAGGGCATTCAGGACCCGGGCCTCACGAAGCTGCCTTAAGTCCCATGGAAATCTTTCGACTGCACATCAATGTGCCCGTTATTGAACTTAAGGGATTCGGCTTCAACAGGTGGGGTGGGGGGGCTTTGAGAACAGCCAGTTGCAAACAGTGAGTAGTCCATGGGGACCATGCCCAGATTCAGAGGTGGCTTCTATGCATGCAGAGAGACCCCGGAGGACCTCAGCAAGTGCAGCTGTGCCCTTTATTCCCTTCTCTTGCAGGAATCTGAGGGAGGGGGAGAGAGAAAGCACCCCATCTTCAAGGCAGAAGAGGGTTCCAGCCCACTGAGGGTCTGAGCCCCTGAATACCGCTGGCTCTCCTTCCAGACCAGGGAGAGGGATGGACACCCAAGAGCCATGTGGGCTTAGGTTAAAACACCCACCTCAGTGCAAACCATATCTAAAGGTGAAATTACCCAAAAAGCAAAATGCAGGCGAAGTGCTGACCCCAAAGCTCTCTTCTCAGTCCACGGACTTTCCAGGTGTATGGAACCAGCTGTTGCTCCCCCAGAGGGTCAAGGGAGGGGACCCTGCTGTCCCCACCCGCCCTGCTGGATTGGACCAGGGTCATCGCCCCGGACAGAGCCCAGTCCAAGCTCTCTGGGAGACTTTGGATTAATGCTTTGGGGGTCTTTGGATCATGCTGCCAATGGCGGCATGATCTAGGCAAAGGAAATGCAAAGGGTCCAATCCTCTTTCCCTCAGCAGCTCATTTTCGCCAATCTGGATCAAGAAAGGAGCCTTCCGCACCCACAATAGCCTTGGGGGCAGCCCCTGCACAGCCTGGCCCACCGAAATCAAATGAGAACCTTGCTACTCACCGGCCCTCCTTCAGGATCTCGGATGTAGCCATAGGCAATCGTTTTGTTGATAGCGTGTCCAAAGTCCGCCCTTCGGATGTGCCCCACCACCTGGTTGTTGCGCCAAATAGCCTCCAAGCCAAAGAGGGGGACTTTCCTGCAACACAGAGGAAGCCGCTTCTTCAAGAGAGGCCAAGCAGAGGTTGCACCACATCACAGTCACTGCAAATGCAGGAACAGGTCAGCCTGGGGAGCCAGGCTGAATTTAGCACAGACTGCCTTAGTCGGACTGGCCCTTCTGGGCGATAGGCTGCTTTGACAACACCCAGTAGCCAGGCTGGACACACCTGGTCAGCAGCAGGAGCAAGAAGACAGCCAAGGTCAGCTGGGCTGCAAAGCCAGAGGTGCGCGCGAGGGTCTCTGGAGTGCAGAGATGGCAAGGCAGACCTTGACTGAGGCTCAGGTTGGGGAGGGGCTCGGCTTGGGGTGGCTAATTCGCTTCACTGTGGCGGTGGGAATGCCAGATTGCCATTACTTAGCAATTCAGTCAAGAGACATCTTGCGTTTATTCAGCAGCAGAAATTCCACTCCCCACTGTGATTGTAAGTCAAGGACTACCTGTAGCTCTACTCTGAGTCCACCCAAGCTTCTCCAGGACTTTTTAAAGTCCCAGAATAGGACACCAATTCCAGATGGCATCTAACAAAGCGCAAGGGAACCATTGCCACAGGTGCTTCCAACCCCAGGATTCTGGAAGGGAGTGTGAATCATACTGCAGAGTCAGCAGGGAACATTGTCAGAAGACAAATACCGCGAAAAATAATTAATTCGTGATAAAGAACTGTATGAAAGAGATGAATATAGAAAAATGGGAAGATTGGAATAGATTAAAAAGATTAATAGATATAAAATGTATAAGATGTGACCCGATCAACACTGTTCATAAAATACGTATGATGAAAGAAAATTTTTAATAAACTTGTTTACAAAAAAAAAGAAGGTAAATATCGCAACTCAGCAAACTTTAAATGAGGTGCCTCTGAATGGCAAGTTTTGAGATTTCAAAACTGATTGAGATTTCCAAAATTGGCCCTGGACAGATTCGGGGATGTGGCGGCCATGCCTGCACCAACTACTCACTCGTCGATGGTGAAACAGACCAGGCGACGGAAGAGACCAGCGCCTTTCTGGGCTTCAACCGCCTCCCGTCCCAGGAAAGCCACCTCCGACTTCAGCTTGCAGGTGAAGGCCAGGCCGGCTTCCAGGGGACTGTCATCTGAGCGTAGATCTGCATGCCAGTGCCGATAACCTGGTTGGCCCAGAAGAGGCTCTGTGTCAATACTGAATCGCTTCTACTGCCAATTCATCCTCTTGTTCTGCCTGTCCTGCCTGTCACTGACTATTAAAAACAGGTGGAGGGGGAGTGAAACCCAAACCGAGCCAGCTGCTCAAATCAACTATGGAAAGCCAAGGGGCTTTCAAGACCCTCAAGCTTTTTGTGGGAGAGCCAACCCTTAAACACCCAAACCCGGAGGAGCCGTTCATTAGCGATGCAGCAATGGGGGCCATCCTACTCCAAAGAAATGCTGCAACCCTGAGCCTAGACTTCCCGGAAATTGACCGACATTGAAAGGCGTTGGGTAGTGTGGGAAAAAGATGGGTGCTGCTGATTTGGAGGCAATTCCTAGAAGGCAGTAATATTCTGTTCGAACTGAAGAACTTAGAAGCCTTAAGGACCCAAGGAAGTTGTCCCCTAAACAACTTACTCAGCAACAACAGGCTCAGTACTTTAATTGGTTCAATTAAATTGGTTCAATCTTTGATACGGGGGGGGGGGATTTCTTCGCTGATGCCCCAGTGCTTTTGCACCTGGGAGGAAATGGTTAACTCCATTATCCCCTCCCGGAAACTGACAGGACAGGTCTCAGTGAGGCAGTGGCCGCTAGCTACTCCTCAGCCAGCTGAAGAGGAATGGTTCAAAACCCACAAAACTGATCTGACGATGAGGGAGTGCCTGGCGTGGAAGGGTAAAGACCCTTCACTTGACAAAAAAACCCTCAGTTCTGGTGACCTAAGATAAAGAAAGACATATGTTACATGCAACTGCCTGGTGTGCATGTCCATGAAGCAATTGCCAGGGAAGACTCCTGGGTTGCTACAACCAGTGGCCAACCCAAGCAGACCATGGGAGGAAATCACCATGGATTTCAGTGAAATTGCCAGAGATGGGAGAACTGTAATTTGGACTGTGGTCAACCTGTTCTCCAATCAAGCACACTTCATTGTGTGTCCGAAGCTTCCCTCAGCTCAGAGTTTGGCCAAAATGTTCATGCAGCACTTTACCAGCTGCATGGAGTCCCAAGGTGCATTATTTCAGACCGTGGGGTGCAGTTTACAGCAAAGTTTTGGCAGGAATTTATAAAACTCAGGGGGTTCCATCCGAGTACCAATGGGGTGGAAGAACGAACAAATACAATAGTGGAGCAATACCTCCGTTGCTATGTAAACTATCAGCAAACCAACTAGGCGGAGCTCCTAAGTAAAAGTGGCTTATAATAACTCGGTGCATAGCAGCACCCTTTAAAGTGACCATGAGGGTTGAGTTTGTGCCAATGCCACCATTTCCAAGGGAACCCCCTCCCCTCAGTAACGTTAGCTGAATGGATGGATACCCTGAAAGCTGCTTGGGGAAATCTGCAGAAAGCTCCGAATAAAACCAGGGAATCACAAAAGAAGCAGGCAGATTAGAAAAGCCCCCAGAAGGAATTCAGGATTGATGAGAAATACCTGAAGCTGAACCAACCTTGTAAGAAACTGGAGTACAACAAGTACAGAATTACAGTTACCTAAGGTACTCAAACGAGTCCACCAAGTAGCTTGTTGAAACCCTTAAGGCCTTAAGGAAGGGAAGCTCCTACTCCCGTGTTGATGGGGAGTGGGGAGCACTTTCTCTAAGGGGAAATTACAATGCAATGTTATTTCCCAGTGCAATGGGAAGGATATCCTTCAACTGATGCTGAGTGGGTAGGTGCTTACAAGGTTAGCGCAGACAGGTTAGTAAAAAGGTTCCATGAAAAATACCCTCAGTGGTCGAGGGTAAGGCTAAGACCACCTAAATAACAATAATTAATCTATGCTTAATATTTTCCAGGTGATCTTTTCCTTCAAGGGGCCAGCATGTCAAGATTGAATCGCTTTGCTTCTTTAATGCCTTAATGCTTTTCAACTTGCCAATGAACTGGAAGGGGGAAATGGAATGCCAAGAATGTATGCAGCATGGAAACCATCAAGCACTGCAGGTGCTTGAGAAAGAGAGGGACTGTTCCCATAACAAAAGGATGTCTCATAATTGGACAATGCGATCACCCGGGGTAGGGAGAAGGGGAAGATATTGTTTAACTGGGCAAGCATTTGTGCGGGAAAACCAGAGCTGCTTTTGTTTCTTCAGTATCAACATGGTGTATCCAATAAAGTTTTACTTTTGGGAATTCAATTCTCCTGAGAATTTCTTTTATTTCATAGAAAATAATATTGTTTTGGGTTCACTAGTTGGACAGCTGACACTCTGTTCCTAGAGGGATCCGAAATACCCTCTCCCCTCTGCCCACTGGGGAATCCCAAGGCAAAAGTCAGGATTCATCGGGATGCTTTTGGGGACAGCTCAAAGGAAACCAATCAGGGGTCCCCAGCCACAGAGCTCATCCCCTGCCCCACCCACGCCCAGCCCCCTTGAGAGAGCAGCAGGCAGAAAGGATTTAATCTGGTCCTTGCAAATGGAACTGGGAGCTCTGAATTCTTGACTTCCCCTCCCCCATCTTCATAGGGAGGGAGGGAGGGAGGGAGGGAGGGAGGGAGGAAGGAAGGAAGGAAGGAAGGAAGGAAGGAAGGAAGGAAGGAAGGAAGGAAGGAAGGAAGGAAGGAAGGAAGGAATCTCCACAATTCAGGCCCTGATGTGAAAGGAGGCCAGACGCACCTCCTTGCTCTCTCCTCTATTAATGGAACAAAACCATGACAACAAATTAAATCAGCAATGTGGGCAGTTTTTATCCTTTTTCTTGCATTGCTAATTGCTAGCCTAATTACAGACTGCTGGGATTTGGGGTCCAGTTGGAATGGATTTATTAAGTCATTATGGGATCCCAAGGAGTATGAGGTGAGCACAATTAGGAAATATAGAGGGAGGAGGGAGAAATGCAAGCAGAACTTGAAAAATTGTCTAAAAAATGCAAGTATCTTTTTAAAAGAAGACATGGAGACTTTAAGAGGTTGGATCTGCCAGCTAAAGGGGCCTTTCCCCATTTCTGCCTAGCCTGCCCTCCTAGCATCTTTTTTCTGCCAGACCCGAGGCTGGAAGAGAGATCTCCGAGGAGCAAGGCTACCCAATGGAGCAGGGGCTCATCTTCACCTCTCCGATTCCCTCACTAGACCTAGAGAGGCTGGTCTGGAGCCATCCAGACCGGTGGGAGAGAACTGACTCTGCCCCATAGGTGTTTTTTCAGGAGGCAGCTGGACTTCCTTGTTTTTCTTAGAGAGAAGTTGTTTCACTTCTCTCCAAGAAGCTTCTTCCGCTCTGACTGGATGGTGGGGAATGGAAGGATTTATACTCCTTGCAGACATATTGCATCCTTTGCATCCTTTCAGAGAGTCATTGAGGCTACTTGGAGGTTTATATGTGTCCTCAGAATAACCTGAATGGTGCAAATGGGTGTGGCGCCTTCTTGGAACTATTTATTAAAAGGACTGTGTTGTAGACTGATGTTGTCGTATCCCTCCCCCTCTGTTGAGAGAGGACTGCTCGATTTTGATATAGATGGCCTCTTTCAAATCAACATTCCTCTCCTCTTCCCATCCAGTCAGAACTGAAGAAGCTTCTTGGATGAGAAGTGACACCTCTTCAAAGGAAAGTCCAGTTGCCTCTTGGAAAAAGCACCTTTGAGACAACCAGGACCTAGATGACTGAGAACCATAACTGTGGCCCAAGCACGTGGGGTGGGGTTCCTGGAGATCTGATGCAGGACAGCAATGGGGAAGGCAGACAATCCTCATCTTCTCATCAGCCTGGGCCCCACTGCTCATGAATGGGGGTCTTTGGATGCACAGGGATACTCATGGGGGGGAGTGTTTCTCCAAACCTTTCTCAATGCTGAGGGAGTCGATGGCTCTGTATCCGGCGTTGGCAATGCCGTGCTTGGCCCCGGCTTCCATGACAGCCCGGTAGACTTTCAGGCAATGCTCCCGGGGCACATGCAGCTCCCAGCCCATCTCGCCCACGAAAGACAGCCTCATGGCCCGCACCTGGAGACGGGGAAGAGGCGGTGAGGGGAGGGCGGTAGGTGAAGCCCTGGGCAAACTGCCTCCTGCCCTTCCCCGCCTGCCACCACTTCCAGAAACCTGTTTTACCCACAGCAAAAGTTTTACCCCCTTCCCCTTTTTTTTTCAATGCGAGCCCCCTCCTCATTTGCAGAGAGCTGCTCAGCTCTGCTCAGAATGACTCCCCTCAGCGTCTTGTCTTGTGCGAAGTGTTTGGCTTCTTAGTTCAGGGGCTTCCGCGCTTGCTAGCTGGTGACCCCAGAAGGCTGGCCATGGAGCCTCAGGCCAGCCATCCCCAGAGGTTGAGGTGTGGCTGCTCTGCTCTCTGACAGGGGAGGACAGAGGACTTTGAAGGCCCTTCTGGGAGCTGCCCCGGCCATGGCCTGGCCTTGCTCTTTTCCCTGGAAAAGGCTGAAAGCAGCACAAGGCATTCAGCACCCGCAGCTCTCTTGTGAATGCTGTCAGGAGGGTGACAGCCGCCGCGCCTGCCTCCATTGTCAGGAACCCAAAATAAACCCTCAACACCTGTCCTCCTTTCCCTCCCCAGCTGCCTCCGGAGCCTCTTCAAAGAGAAGCAACTGGGATTGGGGGAGGGGAGCCTCTCAGCCACTCTCAAGCATTCCTGCTCCCCACTGTGATGGCCTCTGCCCTGCTCCAGGCCATGGAGACCCCCCCTTCCATTTCAGGCCATACCTTGCCCCCACATTCCCGGATACAGCATCAGCAAAGATTCTGCTTTGGAGACCCTGGGATACCCTGAGCCTGGCCTCTGGACTGGACTCCAGGGTTGCTGGCTGTTCACAGAAACCCCTCACCCCCAATGCCAAACCCAGCACTCACAGGGTGGCAGAGCACTCTGAGAAGTGACCAAATGAGGGGACACCCCTCACCCTGTCTTAGCCAAACCAGTCCTAACACCCAAGATTGAAGGGAAGGGGTGGGGGACGACAACTGCAATCTTGTTGTCTTTGGCATCATTGCCCAGTTCAGCTGTAAGAGACAGATGGGACTCTCCCAGCCCATTTTAAACAGATCCCCCCTCCATCCCTTAGAAAGCCCAGACCCCCCTGCTCTGGTAGAAATAAACAGTGCTCTGGTGCTCATTATCCAGGGCTTTTGGTGGGGAGGGGAATAAATCATTTGCCTTCCAGATCACTGGCAGAGAAGGGGCTGCATGAACTTCACCCACCCAGGAAAGCAAACCTGGGTGGGTGCCAGGAGCTCCTGCCTCAGTGGCATCTTTAAGGTCCCGTTTGTAGGGCCTGACAATCAAAGCCCTGACAATCTCAGCTGCTTTCGCTCCTGGTCCAGAAACGGTGGAAATATCTCAGAGGACTGCCCCACCTTCTGGTCCCGAGTCACTCGAGGCCTTGCAGGGCTGCTTCTCCGCAGCCTGCCTCCCTCCCAAGCCCCCTTCCCCATAAATTTCCTTTTAAGGGCCCTTCAAGCACTACAGAAGCACTGCTGTGCTTCCCAGCATGTCCCAGAAGTTCTGCCTTTTTGGCCTGCAGACGGTGCCAACTGAAGCGGGCACCAGGCATCCCCATCAGTGGGTGGCGTTTCAGCCCAGCCATCCACACCCATCCAGAAAGCAGGAAAGCACAAAGCTCCTCATTAGAAGCCTAAGAAGCTGAGGAAGAAATTAAGGTCATCAAAGAGCTTTTGGACCCACCAAACCCTGATCTCCCCTAGGCAGCTTTTTGGGCAGAGCCTAAGAGGGAGGGCCTATCTCTCCTGGCCAGGCCCCCCTTCAGCAGACCCCCTGGTCTGCTCGGATTCATCCTGATGACCGTCAGTGTCCTTTGGCTCTCTGGAGGACTGTGTGCAGGGTGTGATCCCCCCCCCCCCCCGGGTACGGTGAATCTGCTTCTTTCTTCTCTCCACCTTTATATAAAGAACCATCTGATTTTGCCTCTCCTGACCTTTTCTGCTCTAATTGAGGAGGCTGGTGATCTCCTGGGGGCCTCCTTTTCTGGAAGCTTGTCAGACTGACACAGCCTCTCTGCTTCAGCAGCTCGCCCTGAAGGGACAGGAGCCCTCAAAGACCAGCTCCTCCTCCAAGCCCTTCCCACTCTCCTGGCCACCATCTACCCCCCCCACACAAGGTCTCTGCTCTTTCTGCTTCTTACACTGGAAGTGCAGTGGACCCCACCCCCCCACCTCAGGCTTTTCCGGGAACTGTCGCTGCACCCTCCCCCCTGGCTGAGCTTCTGAAGTAAACCAGGCCTTGATCTTCCTAACAAGTCTGGGCCATGGTCTCCTCTCAAAAGACTCCGACCCCCCCAAAAAACCTCTTTCCCAGCCTTCATAGGCTTCTCTATTGGTGGTGTCACCCACAGCCTGACAGTAATAACCGGGAGCAGCCAGGAACCCCACCTGAGAGCCTTCCCATCTCCTGCACACCAGCATTTGGGCTGCTGACCCCTGGCCAGGACATGTAGCTGACATGCTGTCAGCTGAGATGTGACCAATGGACTGTGTCCTGTTAACGTTAACCACCATGGAGACTGGCCCATCGTACCTTGCCCATCGTGGAACTATGAGGGGTGGGACACAGTTCTGCCGAGAAGACAGAGTGGAACGGCAGCCAGAAACCTCAGGGGAGGCCGGGGTGGCAACTGTTTCATTGCCACCCTTGAGCTGCCCTTCAGCTGGGGAGAGAGAGCTTCCAACCGGCTGCTTGTCCCAGCTTTGCAGTTTCAAATGATTTTGCACTGAGGCTAATCCGGGCTGTGCTTGATGCGATAGGACTAAATCTGTCCTCAGTGAGCACAAAGCTCCACTCCAGCAGCAGAGCTCAGCTTGGTGGGCCTGCTGGCCACGACTTGCCTGGTCCTCCATCTCTTCCTCTACCAGTCTCGGTGGCTCCAAGGAGGCTCAATGCATTGGAAGCTCCATGGAGGAGCCTGCTTTTGCTACCTCCAGGCAACACAGGTGCTATTTCAGAAAAGGGAGGGGCTTTGGTTGCTGAACATAAAGTGACTGTGATGTTTAAAATCTGCCCTTCTGAAGTGCTTTCCAGGCAATGTAAAGTTGTCAAAGGTGGTCCAAAGATTTCCCCCCCCCCGCCCCATTCATCTGGCTCTTCCAAAGACAACCCACGGAGATTTTCTCCCCTGCCCCACTCAATCTGACTTGCCCGGCTGGGCCTTTCAGTCCCCTTCACTTTTGATGGTCAGAATGGGACTTTCAGGCCGCACCTCCTTCTCCTCCAGGCTTCCGCCTCTGCCCATTTTAGCTTTCCTCCTCCACTGGCCCTCCCCCAGCCATTTGCCCTGGCCAATGGGCCTCTGCCCTCCCTTGTGCCCTGCTGGCAGAGTCTCCTTGCAGGGGTGCTAAATGTAAGAGCATCCTGGCCCCTGCTCTGCTCCTTGTCTCCTTGTTCATTTCCCATCCTTTTCTGCACTAGGCAGAAACATCTAATACCATGCATTGAATTACACACAAACACACACACACACACACACACACACACACACACACACACACACACATCCCTGTACCTTTCCACTGCTCCTGCCAACCAGTAATTTTACTCTGGTTTTTATTCCTTTGGAGTGTGTGACTTAATGGCAGTCTGGACCTGTGCCTGTTACTAGAGGAGAAGCTCATCCCAGGGCTGAAATGCTCCCGGTTCGGACTGGATCGCCCGATCTGGTAGCGATGGCAGCGGGTGGTTCGGAGAACCAGTAGCAAAAATCCCTGTGCCGCCCCCCCCCCCATGCCCAGCTGAGTTGCACGATCATCAGAGACTGTTTATTTTACTTTTAAAAGCATTTTCTCTACAACCTCTTCGGCCAAAAAATGGAGAAATGGCACTTTCTTGCTTTCACCCCCTTTCCTGCCCTGCTCCCCCCACCCCAGAAGGAGCCCCAAGGAAAGTATCTCCTCCTCCCCAGGCCTGCCCAGCCCTGGGAAGACAGGTGGAAGTCCTACCGTATAGCCAGCAGCCTTGGCCAGCTGGTGGGTGGAGAATGGGAAGGCCTCGTTGCTGAGGTCTACATCGAGAACTTCCTGTAGGACAGTCCTGCTACAGAGAGAAGAAGAACCCAATGAACAACCCCACCCCTCACTGCCAGCCCCGAGCCTCCAAACAGGGTCTGGCTCCCTCAGAAACAGAGCATCGCAGCTGCCCCGTGCCAGAGGCCCCCCTCAGCCAGTGCACCAAGAGTCTTCAGTCGCCAAGGCAGCTGCGGCACCAACTCCTGCGGCCACCTTAGTCCCACAAAGCGTCTGGCCAGCTCAGCCCAGCCAGCCACAGACAATTCACACATCCTGGGACCCCCGTCACAGCCCTCAGATCTGGGCTAAGGCAGGAACGGGATTCTTCACCTGGACCCACAACAGCATAGGGAGTTCTCTCCTCCTGCTTGAGGCTTGGTAGAAGGTTAGATTGCTAACAAATTTTATATCAGGTTGGGCACAGAAACAACTGCAGACAGAAAGCACAAGTGTCTGAAAGCAGAATATTCTGTTTCCTGATTTTGTATCCTGAAACCTTAATTTTATGCTGGACCCCAATTCAGGGGTGAAATCCAGCAGGTTCTAACACAGCGGTTCTCAACCTGGAGGTCATGACCCTTTGGAGGTTAAACAGCCATTTCACAGGGGTCGCCAAAGCCCTCTCTCGCCCCCCCCACGCCTTCACTCACCCTCACTCTCTGCTCTGTTGGATCGCTGGCCGTTTTCTTACCCCGCCCACTCCCAATCTATTGCTGCCTCCTGAGTCCCAGCTGATGGCTAGAGGAAAAAAAACTGTTTAAATTCTTGCCGCGGGGCTTCAAAGGGCCGCCCTATAGCCAGTGGTGGGATTCTGCCGCGCCCCTCCGCACCACTATTTATTGCCAATAAATAGTGGTGGGCGAGGGGCGGGCGAGCCAGCAATTTAACAAATGGTTCGGTGTTTTTTGGTAATTTTATTGGCCTGCATAGGCTAATTAGCCCTTGATTAGATCGGCTCCCGACTCTCAGCTGATTTGCTCTGAGCTGTTTTGCTCAGGTCTCTGCTGCTTCTTTGCAAAGAGTGCTGGAGCAATTTTTTTTCCCCCTAGCTATGCTGAAAAAGGAAACTGAAAGTAAAGCAGGCTGTTGGCTTTGTTGTTGCTGCAACATTGGAAAATTAGGCAGGCAGATTTCTTTTCTTTTTCCTCACCAAAAAAGGTAGGTGCAAACAATGGGAAATTTAGGGAAAAAGAGGAGAGTTCAAGATTTTAAAACACAAAAGAAAAAAAGCTCTATTTAACTAGGGAATTGTAATAATTGAGATACTATTAATTGTATATTGTGTTGAAAGCAGAAATGGTTAAGTTGTGGTTTGGAGAAATTATTTGGTTTATTATTATTGGTAAATATAATTAATTGATTTGTAATTGGAAATAATTGGAATATTCATGTTCATATTGATTAATATACAAAAAAGGTAGTTATATAACTAATTGATTTATATTAAAATGTTGAATTTATATTAATATAAATTATATATTATATAATAATATTATATATTATATAATTATATATTAACTGTAATATTACATAATTAACCAATGTGAGGATGGATATAAAAATAGATGACAATGGGAAGGGGTATAATATAGAATAGAAGGGAAAAATTGAATTTGATTAAGATTAGAGATGAGGATGAAGGGTAATATTGGTTTTTTACAAAAATAGATGAGGAATAAATATGGCAAAAAGGAAATATAGAAATTGTAAATTTAATTGAAATGACTAAACACTGTTTAAATTTGTGAACCGGCCAAATACTCTGTTCAAAGAAAATACATTGTATGTTTTTATGTGTGTTTCTAATTATTGTTATTTATTCATATTTGTTCTCTTTTATTCTTTAAAGTTTAACAATTCATTCTTTATCTTAATATCTTTATATTTGTTTGGGGTTGGCTTTCTTCCCTTTCATCTTTTTTATTGTACAGCAATCTTTCTCCTCAAACCTACCACCTCTCTCTTTTCTTTCCTTCTTACTTTCTCTTCCTCCCCCTCTTCTTCTCCTCCCTACTTCCTCTTCCTTTCTCCTTCTCCTCCTCTCTTCCTCCCTCTCTTACCCTCCCTCCTACTCTAATTTCCCTTCCCTTCCTTCATCCCTCTCTATTGCTGTATCCTTTTATGCATTCATTTATGAGTGCATTTATGCACTCAGAGGGCTGAAAAAGTTATCTCTGACTGGTCCTCACACTTTTGACCAGTCCTCAAACTTACGACTGTCCTCACATTTTACGTTTTTGCCCTATCTTGTCACCATGGTGAAGAGAAGCAGTTGTGAAATGAGTGACACGGTTGTTAAGAATGCTACAATGGGCATAAATGATGACTGGTGCGAAGACCGGTCAAAAGTGCGAGGACCTGTCAGAAATCACTTTTTTCAGCCCTCTGGGTAGTCCTTTTGTGCACAGGGACTACTCAGAGGGCTGAAAAAGTTATTTTTGACTGGTCCTCGCACTTTTGACCAGATCTCGAATTTACAACTATCCTCACATTTTACATTTTTTGCCCTATCTTATCACCATGGTGAAGAGAAGCAGTTGTGAAATGAGTGACATGGTTGTTAAGAATGCTGCATGGGCATAAATGTGAGGATGGTCTTAAGTGTGAGGACCAGTCAAAAGTGCGAGGACCTGTCAGAAATGACTTTTTTCAGCCCTCTGAGTAGTCCCTATACACATAGCCATGGCCACCCAGTCATATGACCAGCTAGCCACACCCACCCAGTCACATGACATCCAAACCACGCCCACAAAATAAGCCACGCCCACAGAACCGGTAGTAAAAAAAATTAGAACCGACCCCTGGTTGGGGGTCACCACAACATGAGGAACTGTATTAAAGGGTCGCGGCACTAGGAAGGTTGAGAACCGCTGTTCTAACAGGTTCTGGAAATTTTGAATAGTTCAGAGAACCGGCAAGTAACACCTCTGGCTGGCCCCAGAGTGAGGTGGGAATGGAGATTTTGCAGAATCCTTCCCCTGCCACGCCCACCAAGCCATGCCCACAGAACTGGTAGGGAAAAATTTTGAATTTCACCCCTGCCCCAACTGCATAAGGTCTTCCAATATTTGCCTTTGAAATTGTGTCCTTTCTGCCTTCATAGATGCATTGCTACAAACTTTGATAGATTGATTAACTTCCAAGGGACTAAGGGTTAGGGTTATTATTTAAAAAGAAAAAAAAGAAATGAAACTGACCTCCTGAGGCAGCTTCAGATCCTGCATGAGGTTAGTTTTCAGAGGAAAGTCTCAGGCCAAATGCTCCGGCTTTGAGCAGCTTTCTAAAAATCTCGGCTCTCCCTCTTCCACACCTACACCCGACAAAATATACCCAGAATATCTAGTTGGGGGAGGGGGGGCAGCATTGGAAGACAAAGCTGATTTGACAATCACACATTATATTTCAAAGCCTCCCACACTTCTAATAAACAGCGCAAGATGAAAACATGGATAGACTGTGAGCTAAGATTGTCTCGGGGATAGGTTGATATTCCGCTTAAGTTTAAGATGGCTGTGAAAGCAAAATATTTGATATTATGAACAGGCCAGCACAGAATGAAAGAGAAAGTGGCGATTTGCTGCTTGTGTTCCCTGGACTCAGATACTGGCCCCCAACATTATCCCACCTGCAAAGACACAAACCGGCTCTTCCCCTTTGCACAAGGAGCACCAACGGTCTGGGAGGCAGCTGTGCAAATCCCCTCCAGGTTGACAAGCAAAAGCAGAGCCCTCCAAGAGCAGTTTTCAAAGCCAGGAAGCAAAGAGTCTACCAGGAGAAGCCAATCTGGACTGGGAAGGAGCTGAGGCCAGGACGAGCTTCTCTGCTCGTGGGCCTATCTGGGAGGGACTGGAGGTCAACTGGCAGAAGAAGGAAGCTGATCTCTGTAGCAAGCAATACTCATCCTGGCATGGCCAGCCTAGGCACTCTGCCAGGTGGGCAGGGAGAAGGAGGAGGAAAGACTGCCCCTTTGGCACCCCTGGGCCTCAGTCCCATTGAACGCTATGATCGAGAGACTGAGCTCTTGGGGAAAAGAAAGGTGACCCCTTCTGCATTGGATCAAACACCGAGACTCACCTGGCGGGGCCTTGAATGCTGATCATGCCCAGCTGTTCCGACTGGTCGATCAACTGGCACTGAAAATGCTTCTCCTGCAGCACCGTCCCAATGTGTGACCAGTTATACTGGGCAGCAGCACCCCCAATAGCCAGGTAGTAGCCATCCCCTAAAAAGGATGAGAGTCACGTTGGCAAGTACAGCAGCCCCCGGATGCTGTGGGTTGCGGTGCCAGCTAGCCAAAGGGAAAGGGGGTTCACAGAGCCCTGCAGGCAGGGGATGTTCACATTGCTCTGTTGCTGATTGGCTGAATTCATCCCCACAACTCAGGAGACTCCACAGTTTACAAGTGAACTGATGCTGTGCTGACAACTGCACAACATCCTTAAATCTTGGATGTTGTGCAGTTGTATCGACAATATCCCGATCTCCACTTTTAGATCAGGGGACCTGGCAGACCCTCTGCTGCCCCAGTTCTGAGGCCCCAGAAGCAGAGCTGAATCTCTGCCAAAAGCAAAACAAACCCTTTCCTGGGACCAGACAATCCAAATTTTGCATTTAATGACAATGTGTTATAAAGTCACCTTCCTTTGACCAAGATGGCATCCTGCTGACCTTCCACCTGCCAGAAATTGAACTACTGCAATGTACTCTACATGAGGTTGCCCTTGAAGAGAACCCAGGAACTTCAGCTGGGAGAGAATGCAGTGGTGCAAGCAGTTATGGGTGCTCTTAGAGCAGCACACATTATACTTCTGCTCCGCAATCTGAGTTAGTCACCAGTTTGTTTCTGGTCCAATTCAAGGTGCTGATTTGACCTTTAAAGCTTTGCACCGCAGGGGACAGGGATGCCTCTGCCTGGTTGCATTCGCCCAGCTGATGGATCGGGCAGAGTTGCAGATGCCATCTGCCATGGCCCTTCTTTGCCATGGTGCTCACCACATGGAATATCCTTTCCTCAGACTGGCTCCACTCTTTTTCGGTGTATCTATCAGGTTCTGGGTATGTTGTCAGGCCTGGGGCTACCTTGTTGAGGGGCCATTTTTATCCTGGGGTTTGCATTTTTGCTTTTGTGATATCTATGTTACTGTTCGCCACCCAGAGTCATCTTTGGTGACTATATCACCACTGCGGTGGTGCAGTGGTTAGAGTGCCGGCTGCCAGCAATTTGGCAGTTTGAATCTCAGCAGGCTCAAGGTTGACTCAGCCTTCCATCCTTCTGAGGTGGTTAAAATGAGGAGCCAGATTGTTGGGGGCAAGAGGCTGACTCTGTAAACCGCTTAGAGAGGGCTGTAAAAACACTGTGAAGCGGTATATAAGTCTAAGTGCTATTGCTACTGTATTTATCTCTATGTCTGTCTATTGGTTTATCATCCATCCATCCTCTATTATCTATCTATCTATCATCTATCTATCTATCTATCTATCTATCTATCTATCTATCTATCATCTATCTATCATCTATCTATCATCATCTGTGGTGTTGCAGTGGTTAGAATGCAGTACTGCAGGTTAACTCTGCTGACTGCCAGCCGTTCAATTCTCACCTGATCAAGACGGACGGATGGAAGGAAGGAAGGAAGGAAGGAAGGAAGGGCCATAGTGTCGGATGGAATGCAGTATTGCAGCCTAATTCTGCTCACTGCCAGTCAGTTTGATCCTGACTGACTCAGCCTTCCGTACTTCCGAGGTCAGTAAAATAAGGATCCAGATTCTTGGGGGCAAGAGGCTGACTCTGTAAACTGCTTACAGTAAAGCACTGTAAAGCAGTCTATAAGTCTAAGTGCTACTCCTATATCAATTGAATTGAAAAATAAATAACTGTGGCTACACCAAGCCCTTCAGTTTTTTCAATCAGCCCAAAGTGACTCGGTGTTGCCACAAAACAGGACAATAAAACCAGAAATGGAAGCACTCCACCCAGCACTTCTGGAGGCCCCTCCCTTTAGCAAGGGCGCAAGGTGGAAAACACAGACCAGGGCCCTGAAGGCACAGGAGCAAAAGGGGGAAAACACAGACCGTGGCCCGGCCCTCTCCTCCTCTTCCTCAGCCTGGCCAGCATCAGTTGATGGCCCAAATGCTGCTTCTCGCCTGCCCCCCAAACCCCAGAAGTGCTGGGAGGAGCCAGCATCTCTTCTCTTGTGCTTCACCTGATAATTGGCCCTAATGAAACCCAGGAGCCGAAAACATAGACACTGCTCTAATTGCCTGTCAAGTGGAAGCCTCTCTGGGCTGGCAGCTCCTGTACCCAAAATAATGGCTTGGCAGAATCTGGCTCTGGAGGGCTAATCAGCTCCCTTTCTTCGACATGTCAATCTCAGGCAGAGATTGTCAGATTACCTGGTTCAAACCTTGCAGAACCTGCTAGGAGCAGAACAAGCCGAAGCTGCAAAAAAAAAGAAAAAAAGAAAGAAAGAAAACAGCTAGAAGTCTCTGTCAGGGCAAACTGGGGGCTCTGGGAAAAAGGATGAGAGGTCTTCTTCCGACCTGCCACGTCCCTTGTTTGCCTGCCCCAGGGCTGTAGCCTCCAATTCTCTCCTCCAAGGCTCAGGAGGAACTTCCCCTAGGATTGTGGATGGTCAGCCCTGTGAGGTAGGCAAGGTCAGGGGTCCCTAGGAGTCTGCAAAAGCGCAGAAACTGTAACTAAATCTTGAGAGCCTGTTGGAGCCCCTCTCTGGAGTCCTTCTGTAGGAAGTTAGCGCCCACCCCTTTCCTAGAAGAATGAAATATTTTAGGAAATATTAAAAAAGGCAGAATATTATATTTCTCTGGTTGTGAAATGGAGAAGTATGTTTTAAAGATGAAACAGCTCCCACCTTCCTGCCCCCATCCTTTGTCAATGGGCCAGAGGCAGAAACTCAATTCCCTCCCATCTTTGTATTGACAAAGATCATCATCTGGACCATCATCTGCAACACAATAGGACCCATCTAGCAACAGAAACTCACCACATGGCACCTGGGAAGATTACATCAGCCAGCAAGGCTAGCTAAGACCCCTGGGAGTCTGACAACCAATCAGGATACTCTTCCTGGGTCCCAGGAAGTTCAAAGCCAGAGAGGGCATCAAGGCACACTCAGCATCTCACCCCTTTTTCTGTTCAGGAACTCAAACCGTGTGATTCTGTCCACCATTAAACCATCTTTCCAAGCAGTCTCCATGTTTCCAGTGTCTTTTTCCCCACTTGGAGCTGAACCCAGAAGGAAATTTCTTCTTACCCTTCAATTCACACTGAGCAACACCAGGCTCCCTCCTTTCCCAAGACTCCGGCACCCTTCCTGCAAAGGTTCTTTATTCCCTTCCACATCTCCAAGCTCCATCATAAGCTCAGTGCCTCAGAAAGCATTTTTAGCAGTTTAGGCCACCGCACCACTCAAAGGTCCACAACAAGTTGATCTCTCAAAATAGCAGAAGGCCTTTTTGCCCAGCTAAAGAAAGATGGTAATTTTGTGGCTTGTCTTCACTACTTTTTCCTTTCCTGCTACTTTAGGTGTGTGTATAGATGGAGCATGTTGGGGGAGGGGGGCTGTCTGTGGGAAGGTAAATGAAATGGTTACCAGACCAGGGAGGATTCTGCCCCCAGAGACGCCAAGCCCATGCCGCAGAAAGCACGAAGGGAGCCTCCCTCCTTGATTTGGGCTAGAGAGGAGTCGGGGCCAGTCCCCTTAGCACCTCCAGAGGTGCCTGTTTGGGGAGACCCATCCCAGAAATTTCACCAGGGGAAGAAACCCAGCTTCTGGTCACAACCAGGGCATCAGCCCAGCAAATACATTTCAATTCAGGGGAAATGGGGAGGGTCCATCACCTTCAAAGTCAGGTGCCAGGGCTGAGTCTCGGGGCCCCGGGTTGATCGGACTAACTGTCAAATCACTTTCCACTCCCCCATCTTTGTTCAGCATGCAGGTGTAAACGGTGGTCCCTGGGGAAAGAGAATCAGGCCCCCATCAAGCTTCGGGGATGGAGGGGAAGGAAACTGCCCGGATCCCCCCATCAAGCTGCAACCTTTCCCTATGACTTCCTTACAGCACCAAGTCCGTGGCATTGGTGTCACCCGATAGGCAGCATTAAAGTCTTGCCCGCTCTTCCTGCCAGCAGCAACCATGGCGATCTCGAGGTCCATCAAATTTAGCCCTCTTGGCCAGCCGTGCCATCGAAGGTGCAGTTAGGTTTTGCAGAGGCTGCCCTCTTGGGTCCCTGGCACCAGGCTCTGAGGCCACCTCATCCTCCCCGCCTCCCAGGAAGAAGCAAGGAGGGGCCAGGCTGTGAAAAGCCGCCACCTCCTGCAGGCCAGACACAACGGCTCCATTTAGAAGCTCCCTCAAGATGCCAAACCCTGTCTGTTCAGCATGGTCCATCCCGCTTTCAAAACTGTGCCAATCTGTTGGAAACACCTGTGAAGATGCCCATGTTGAAAAGCTGCAGGCCCATGTGTTGACAAAGGGCAAATGGCCCATGGCAAAGGGGTCACCCTAGGACCGGAAAGGGTCCTAGGGTTCCAAGTCCACCTGAGAGCACAGAAGCAGCCTGGCCGCTCCTTCCTCCTACTGTAAAAGGTTTTGCAGAGCCCTCTCCTTATCAGGAGGACTGAAGGAGCAGCATTGGCATAGAGGGCCAATTCCTTAGGGGTCAAACTGCAGATCCAGAGCTGGGGCAGGCCGGGTCCAGCCGGCCCCAGACAATCCTTGGTCTGTGTCCAGGGTCCTTTTGAAAATGGCCAACTCAAGCGCCCTGCCGGTGCTGGTATCAGGGCCAGCCCTGGCTGGCTGAGCTCAAGGGGGTGGGGGGGGGCTCGCCTCCTGCATGGAGCATGGAAAGTGGCCCCAAGGAGGATTTACAGGACAATACCCATGAGCCCTCTTCCGTGAAGACTCAGCCCAAGGCGCTGGTTTCAGGGTCTGGGGAGGAAGAGAACCTACCTGGGGGCTTGTGAACATCAGCCGTGAAGAGCCAGTTGGCTGCCTTCCTGGCATCCGGACCCACCAGGTAGAATTTGCCAAAGTAAGACATGTCAAAGACAGCGAGAGCATTTCGGCAGCTCAAACATTCCTTCCTGATCTGAAAATGTAGACACCACCAGGGTGGCAAGGGGCCAGACAAAGACCTCCCCGTTTGTGTTTCCTTTCCAAAATCTCATCCAAGGCTTCTCTGCTCCTGCATCCCTCACTGAGAGCTGGGTCGTTTGGCAGAATTGTTCCCATTAAGACCCTCCACAGGAAGCCACGTCCAGCCCAGCGTGAAAACAGCTGGGCAAGGCAGGGTTCTCACCCTCTCTTTGGCAGCAGTCAACTGGAATCTTGACTGGCATCTTGGGTGGGGGGCACAGAGGGCCTTCATCTCCTCGAGTCTGCCTTGCCCACCTGGTGAATGCCCTGACCCCTTCTACTCACAGTGCTATGATGAGGAGGGAAGTCGAAGGTGTACTCCTCGGAGAGCAGCTGGCGGTAGGCATCCTCCTCACGGGACGGGTGGCCGTAAGCCCCATAATAGTTGTAGTCCAGCACCTGGATTGGCACATGAACAGCAGGCCTCAGCCCCCGCCCCCCTGCAGAGACGCCCTGGGGAGACGGGTGAAAGCTGGACATTGTGCTGCAGATGGGGGTGGGGTTGTAGGGAAATCAAGGGGGGGCCTTGGCCTGACTGAGCCAAGGGAGGGGGGAGGGAGGAGCTGGTGCTTGGAGTGGACATGGGTCCAGGATATGGGTTTATAAGGAGAAGCATGGGAAGAAGGGCTACCAACCGCTGGGTGGGTTTATCCAAAATGGTCCAAAGGTCCAGTATAGAAGAGGACAACTGCCCCTGCTGCATGACCCAGAAGGCTTGAGCAGATAAAGCCTTGCCAGGCCCTCAGGGTAGCTACCGGCCACAGGCATCTGGCTCTCCCCGCTGCTGCAGCCGCCTCCCCTTTGCTTGGCCAGAGCAGACCCGCCTTCTCCATCCTTGGGCCATTCAAGGAGAGACTTGAATGGAGGCTTCTGAAGACCTCGAATGATCCTGAAGGGAAAGCAGGTCCCCTCCCCAGCCTTGCAAGAGACTCGCCCAAGGCTTACCGGTGCTTTGCTCACCGGGTTGAACCAGCCTGGCCTCTCCCACCCGTGTCGCTCCTGGAAGACGCAGCCCTGAAGCAGCAGTTCCTGCATGCAGAGAGGAAAGCAGGGTGAGCACCTGGGGAAGCATCCACACTCCTCCGAGAAGGAAGCTGGGAAAATTCACACCCGAAGCCTCTTATGGGACCAGCCTCCATCATCTGCTCCACAAACAGCACCTCTCCCTGGCCCTGGGTTCAGTTCTCTGCTGCATCCCACACTTTGGTTGCAGCCAATTGGAGGTCTGGCCCCAAGACAGAGCTCCCCAGAGAAGGAGGATTCTCTAGGACTTGGGGTGGCTCTGCTCCCGCATCCCTCCAGCCCTTGCGGGGGGCATCCTTGGCCTCAGCCACTGGCTCCCCCACTATGCAGGGGAAGATTCTCTGCAGAGGCCAGGCACCCAAGGCTCCCCACACAGACCACTTCCAAGCTTCAATGGGCCTGCGTGATTCAGGCTACGGCAGAAGGACCAGGCGGTGGGTCATGTGGGTGGCCACCCATTCTCTTTGCTGCTCTGGGAAACCCGAGGGCTGCCCCTAGAGTGTCCCAGGCGCCTGGCTGGGGAAGATGAGGTGTTTCCCAGAGAGAGAACCAAAATGGCTCCCTTTGCAAGGCCCTCCTAGGCTGGTAAAAGCAGGAATGCCCAGAACTGAGCCATAGACAGAGGAGACCAAACTCTGGCACATTTTCTGCAAAGTTTGAGGGATGTGCATGAGAAACAAAGGGGCAGGAACAGGTTGTTGTGGGGTAAATGAACTGGGATGCAGGAAGGCATCATGGAGGGGACCCAAATGCTGAGTCGTTCATCTGCCAACCTCCCATAAGCAGTAAGCTGTGGGCATCTGGGGTAGTTGCCTTGGCAATGGGATTTCCCCCTTTTGCAAAAACCTAGGAGCAACCTACTGAAGGGGGGAGGGATAGAAATGCTTATGGAGATCTCCTTGCTGTGGCTCAGCTGATCCTGTCCAGAAGAGCTCTGCATTCTTCTGCTGCCCCACATTTTGCTCTGGTGCCCCAGAAACGGAGCCTTCCCCCTAATGTCAATCCAGGCTCTTCAGGGCTGATGGGGGGAAGGGGACTAAAGGCCTGGGCTGCCAGACAAGAGGGCATGGGAAGAATGCCTCAGGGCTCTGTGGCTAGCAGCGATATCAGGCCAACTAGCCATTATATTTTGCCTGAGGCATGTGAGGGGGGGCAAAGGGTCTGCAATGCACCCAGCAGCTCCGGCTTCACCTCATGCAGAGGGTCCTTCCTCAAGTTACGCCCGGCCAGTGGCTCATCGTAGGGGAACACGATGGAGTAGTTCTTGGCGTAGGACTCATGGCTCCTCTCTCGGATCCAGCGATGGTTGCCCGTGAGGAAGCGGTGAAACCTCCTGAAAAGCGAGGTGGACCTCATCACCACAGTTGGAGGCGGGGGGACAGCCAGTGCCTGGGATCCTTCAGGGGAAGCAGTTGGACAAGGAGTCCCGGCGGATGCCTTGGGGACCAAGAATCACATCCACAGGACCCTCTGGCAGCTGGATCTCTGGGGAAGCAGGGGCTTATCAGAGGCCAGAGGGAAAGAGGGCTGGGATCTGACAGGAACAGATTTGAATGGCTTAATGTCCATTAACTGCCCCTGCTGAGCTGGAAGAACAAACAGCTGTTGCTACCACCGCAAAAGAACGTGGGAAAGTTCGAGAAAGACCCCACTAAGTCAGGATCCCAATCTCTCCTTCATCCCCAATGGTTTTGGAAAGGTTGGGGCTGCTCCGTGAAATCTGGTGGCCTTTGGAAAACCAGATCCGGATTTTGCTCAGCTCCCATCACCCTCTTGGCGCACTGCATCTCTGAGAAGAAACGGAGTAAGAGCCACTTGGGGTTCATCCTGCCAACTGATCTCCCAGAACTCCAGCGGATCCCATGTTCAGAAGGACAGATTACAGGGCAACACCCTGTGATTTCCGCGGCTAAAGTGTCCGTTTCAGGGCCCCCTCCACTCCACACATCAAGGGCTCGGTACTTCCTCCCACTGGCTGCAGTCTACTCAAGAGTTCCCCAGCTGTAGCCCGCTCCCAGTGCAGCAAGAGCATTGGCTTGACAGGAGAACCACAAGGAGCTGCTGCTCACCTAATGTCATAGCTGAACATGTCCTTCTCCGGATGTCCATGGACAATCCAGTGGGCCAGTTCCTTCCCACAGCCTCCTCCAAGCATCATTCCTGTGGAAAGGGAAGACCAGAAGTCAGAGGGTGCACAAAGATGCTCCTTTATAAAATGCACCATCTACCGATTCTTTGCTGTTAAATCAGGGCTGCTTCTTTTGCTGGACAACTCTGGTTGCCATAGACAACCGGATTTCTGCTTTCTTACACATGGAAGAAAACTATTTTCTGACAAATCTTGCAGGGTCCTCACTCACTTATTGGCTCGGAATGGCCCTTCCAGCTTGCAAATTTATTTAAATGTGACCTTAAGAGGAGGCAGCTATTCACTCCAGGCTACATGACAATCTGAAGAATTAGAAGCTGCAGGAGATAAAATTAACCAGAAGCTCAAATAAGGGCTGAAGAAAGCAGAGGAGACCCCCGTGGATAAACACCAAAATTTGCTCCTCAATGCCAGGGAAAACCTATCTTGAACCCTTCACCTCCTCTGAGTGTGGGGCAGGAAGCAATGGTGGTAGGAGCAACTTGGAGAGGCAAGACAAATGGCCAAGGGCAGATGTTGCTTCTGCACACAGCAAGGCCTTTGGAAATGAGGGGGGGTTGGGGGTTTCTCCCAAATTCTCTGGCAGGGTGAGGGTGCTGGGTTGGGCAAGATTTTTGCATCAGGAGCAGCTCTGGCCTCTGGGTCACCCACAAGGCTGTGGATTGGGGTGGGATGACCAATGGGGCTCCGTTGACCAACTATGCACATTTATTTAACTGGGGTGTTTTTCTGCTGCTGTGTTTATGGTGCTCTCTCCTACCACGCTCTTCTGGGATGTGAAAACCACATGCAAAACACTCTTCCACATCCTCTCCAACACACACCCCCAGCAAATCTCACTAGGACTCAACAGCTCTCCTCCAGATGAAGTTGGGGTTGTGCTTTTGGGGAGCCTTTGAAACATTGTTCCCCCCTCTGTCTACTCTTTCCCCAACCAGAGTGTCCTGGGCCCATGGCTTGGTCCAAGGGCAACCCCTGGCCAGCCCCCTCTTCTTATGGACTTGGGCAGCCAGGCAGCTGCGCATTTCCCCAACTGTCCTGTCTGGGAAGGCTGCAAGGGTGACTTTAGGGCTTGCTCCTTACCAGCACTGTTGAAGCCACATCCCAGGAAAAAGCCACGGACTTCTGGAGCTTCCCCTAGGAGAGGTTTATGGTCTGCAGTGAAGGATTCTGTGGCAGGGAAGAAAAGAGAGAGAAAGAGAGAGGATTAAATGTGGCACAGCAATTCTGGCTTTAATCCTGTGCACTAATGCTGCAACTTTAGATATGGTATGTGCACCAAGAGTCAGATCCACGTCAAGAAGTGCAGAGTACTCTAATTCCTGGGTCTCTCTCTCCCCCCCCCCTCTCTCTCTCTCACACACACACACACACAGCAGATACAGACATGGATTTTTCTGTGGAAAGATCATGCCATAGACCACTGCACAAGGAAAGTGCAGAAGAGGAAATAGTGGGGGGTGGGAGAAGAGGGGGTGTCTGTGTGTGTGAGAGAGAGAGAGAGAAAGAGAGAGAAGTTAGAGAAAGAAGAGAGGGAGGAGTGAGAGGAGAGGGAGGGATAGGAGAGAGAGAGAAAAGGGAAAGAGAAGAGTGAGTGAGAGAGAAAGAAAGAAGACAGAGAGAGAGGATAGAAAGAGAACAGAGAGAGAGAGGGAGGGAGGGAGAGGGAGCGAAGAATAAGAGAAAGAACAGAGAGAGGAAGGAGAGGGGAGGGAGATAGGAGAGAGAGAAAAGGGGGAGAGAGAGGAGAAAGGAGAGAGAGGGAGGGAGGAGAGACAGAAAAAAGAGAAGCAGCAGCCCACCTGCAGCTCCCACTGCTGACCATGAGGCTGCAGATAAAAGTTGGTGGCCACTTCATCCACCCCAAATGTTCTGGACCTCACCCTGCCTCAAAAAAAGAAGTCTCCTTGAGAATCCTTGGCAAAAACCTCCCCTAATTGAGCTGAAAATACTTGACGGAGTTAAGTTCATATTTTTAAAAACTGTCTCCAAAACCGTCATCTCTTTCTTACTTAACCCACACATTCCAAGAAAGTACCGTTTTGCATTTTTTCCCCTTCAGCTTAATATTTATTTCATTATGACTAATAGAGGAAAGTAAGAGGCTTAAAAGAGCTGATTCAGTTTCTGCCTGTAAAGTCTATTTATTAGTTTGGGGATTGAACTATGAGAAAAGGTGAGCTATAAATATTCTAACTACATTCAACTTCTCTGGCTCAGCTCAGTTCGGCACAGGAGACTTTCTTCCTCCTTGTTGACATCTGGAAGGGCAGCTGTCAGGTAACCAAAAGCAGCAACTTGGGTGGATTTCATACCTCCCTTCAGAACCTTCTAGAATTCCAGAACAGCTCAAGGGGGAAGCCCCTCCCCAGAAATACCATTTGGCCAAGTGATGGTTCCTCCTCTTCCTCCTGGTGACCCATAGAGATCTACGACCAGAGGATGGCCTCATCCCCATCAAGTGATCGAAGACCCTCGTCAGTAATAGCAATAGCACTTAGACTTATATACTGCTTTACAGTGCCTTACAGCCCTCTCTAAGTGGTTTACCGAGTCAGCATATTGCCCTCAACAATCTGGGTCCTCATTTTACCCACCTTGAAAGGACAGAACTGAGTCAACCTTGAGCCAGTCAGGAGCAAACTCCCGGCCGGAAGCAGAATTAGGCTGCAATACTGCATTCCAACCACTCTGACAATACGGCCCTTCCTTCCTTCCTTCCTTCCTTCCTTCCTTCCTTCCTTCCTTCCTTCCTTCCTCCCTCCCTCCCTCCCTCCCTCCCTCCCTCCCTTCCCTGCTTCTCATTCCCATCTCCCTTCCTCCCTCCCTCCTTCCTTCATCTGCCTCCCTCCTTCCCTCCCTTCCCATCTAGCACTAGCATTTAGACTTATATACTGCTTCACAGTGCTTTACAGCCCTCTCTAAGTGGTTTATAGAGCCTCTTGCCCCCAACAATCTGGCTCCTCACTTTACCCACCTCGGAAGGATGGAAGGCTGAGTCAACCTTGAGCCTGGTGAGATTTGAACTGCCAAATTGCAGGCAGCCAGCAGCCAGCAGAAGTAGCCTGCAGTACTGCACTATAACCACTGCATCACCATGGCTCTTTGCTGGCAGGCTAAACCCAGCAGGGATGATCGGGCAAAGGCTGCCTTATACTTATTGCTAGACTTATTGCTGCAGTTAAGATATTTCTTCTGTCTTTTCATGCTCTTGGATAGCTATCCCTTAAGTTGGATGATAGCTGAGACAAGCATGAACTGGGACCGGACCAGACTGTGCAGCTCAAAACACTCAAAGCAGCTCCTAAATCCAGACCTTTGAGGGGCCCAAAGGGCAGGCCCTTTGCCCTCCTTAGAGTCCCGATTACTCCTCCAAGATCCCAGGGTCCTGATCTCTGGCCCTTCTTCCCAGAGAGTCTGGAAAATACCAACTTTTCCAATAAATGTCCACCAGGAGTTAAATATAAGAGGCCCAATAATATTATTGCACTGATCCAGTTATTATTGTAGCAGCTCTCGTCCATCAGCTCCTTTTATGCGTTAGATGTGTTGTTGCCTTTGTGGTAGTAAACAAGTTACACGCTGCATCACCACATATAGCACACTGACACATTGCCTCCATGCGCATAATTGTCCAACCTGTATTGCACAACCAGAATCCAGCTGTGGAGGGAACCGTCTTTAGTTCTTGCTTGGCTAAACAAGATGTTTCCATCTGAAGAACTAGGACCGTTTGTCCTCTGGCATATGTGACAGGAACTAAGATATCTTCTCCCACAAAAAAATGATGGCAACTCATCATACAAATGTAAGAGTTGGCAAGGCAGAGGGCGAAGGCCCACAAAGATGCAGTTCCTGTCAAAGACCCATCGGTTTTCTGCGCCATCGTCGGGTGCAGAATTCCTCAAGTAAGAAGAGAGTCTGAAAGGCTCAATGCAGCAAGAAGTCGACAGCACAGCAACTGACTTAGACCAACCAGATGTCTTCGGTGAGGAAGGAAGTGTCAGGTGAGAATTGGTGAAGTGGTAGATCTTGGACCAAAGGAGAGTTCCAGTCCCCACTGGGCAAGTGGGAGGAGAGGTTGGAGAACAACATTGGAAGCAGCTGAGGAAGACCATCCTGAGTTCTGCCATGAGAAGGAGGAGCCTTTGGCAAAAGGTCAGCAGGCAAAACCTGGTCAAAGCAGAAACCAGTGAACGGAGACTTCTGAGAGGAACCAGGCTGGGCTGAAAGTCTGTAGAGATTCTCAGTCATCCAGGTCATGGTTATCCCAAAGGTGCTTTTTTTTTTCAGGAGACAACTGGACTTTCTTGTTTTTTCTTTGAAGATGTTTTGCTTTTCATCCAAGAAGCTTCTTCAGCTCTGACTGGGTGGTAAGGAATGGAAGGATTTATATTCCTTGCAGAGAGCTGGTCATTTGCATCCTTTTCAAAAGAAAAAACAAGAAAGTCCAGTTGCCTCCTGAAAAAGCACTTTTGGGAGAACCGTGACCTGGATGACTCTACAGACTTTTAGCTATACAATTTGGGATGAACACCCTTTGAATAGTGCGGGAGTAGGAATGGATTTCCAGAGGGAAAAATGGCAGACCACATAAACCAGGACTCAGATGGTTGGGGGCAAAAATGAGGACTCAGATTGTTGGGGACAATAGGCTGACTCTGTAAACTGTTTACAGAAGGACACAGATAAACCTCCAAGTGCTTCAATGACCCTTTAAAAGGATGCAAATGACCAGCTGTCTGTAAGGAATATAAATCCTTCCATTCCCCACTATCCTGTCAGAGCTGAAGAAGCTTCTTGGATGAGAAGCAAAATGTCTTCAAAAGAAAAAACAAGAAAGTCCAGTTGCCTCCTGAAAAACAACACACCTTTGGGACATGCTGGGCTTCAGACATGAGGCCTACCCTGAAGAAGCACCAGGGCAAAAGACAAGACCCGACAGTGAAAAAGTGACACTTCTTGTAAAGGCAATACCAGCGTCAGGTCAATGCCCAAGGGACCAATCTGAAGAACACCATGATGCAACTAAGGTGACAGCCAAGACAGGACACAACAAGAGCCACAGTGGGGCAGTGCAGGCTAATTCAGCTGACTTCCAGTAGTTTGATTCTCACCAGCTCAGGGCTGACTCAGTTTTCCATCCTTCCAAGGACGGTAAAATGAGGACTCAGATTATTATTGGGGGCAATAGCCTGAGTCTGTAAACTGTTTAGAGAAGGCTGTAAAGTACTGTGAAGCGGTATATAATTCTAAGTGCTATTGCTATCTGAATTTTGATCATGTGACTATGCTGCAAACATAGTAAGTGTGAAAAACAGTCATAAGTCACTTTTTTCAGTGCTGTTGCAACTTTGAATGGTCACTAAATGAACTGTTGTAAGTCGAGGACTACTTGTGATAGTAAACAAGTGTTGCCATCTCAGAAGAACCTGGGCAGGGGTTGGGCAGGGGTTGAAACAAGCAGAAGGGTTCAGCAGGAAGCTGTGCTTAGATCTCATGCCTCAAAAACCTCAGATCTTTGCCGGAATCTGCTGACTCTGAATCCGGGGAGGCAATTCCTGCCTCTCCTCCCCCCTGGTCTTTTTGCCAAGCCATCTTTCAGGGCACCTGTCGAACCCCACATCCCGCAACCCCTCAGCTGCATTTCCTGCTGAGGCCCTCAGCTCTTCAAGAGACACTCAGTGGGATTTACAACGAGGAAGCAAGAACAATCAACATGCTGACAAAATATGTTAATTGCTTCAATTATCAGCCAGAGGAGCAAAGATTGCTCTCATTGGAGACTTGGAGGGAATTTCTTTCAGCCAATATCACCGAACAACCACAGGCCTCCTGACATTCTCTTCTGATGAATGGTGGGTTCGATCCCATCATTTAGCATATAAAGTGGAATTATGAATGAAGAAGAAGCAAACTCCACTAAGGACATTCAGCTGGCGAGGAAAAAGGTCTGCCTCAGCAGTTTCTGGGCCTGCGAGAGCCGTTGAGACCCCTCCCACACTCCTGGCTGGGTTGAGTTGAGATTGCTGGGCTTGGGGGGTTCCTGCAACTCGGTGGCTTAGTCCGTTTCAGCTGTCACCCCACAGAAAATGTGAGGACTGCAAAAGCAGCACTACATCCCATGAGTAGACTCCTCCTTGTCTCCCCTGGGCTTCTCCTATGCCCATCCTTCCTTTCTTCAAGGTATCGGGGCTTCTGCCTCTCTGGTGCCACTTTCTGGCCAAGTGGACTTCTTCCCTACTCCAAAAACAAATGCCCGGAGGACAGGAGGAAGGTTGCTGGCTAAACAGCCAATTGTTGGATTTCCCACTGATCAACACAGAAGCAGCTCAGAAGCTAACAGCCAAGAGCTTCCTTCTGTTTTTTCATTCTCTCTTCTTCCAAGAGATGTAGAGATACATGGATGAGAACTGAAAGTCCACCAGCAACATTAGCAAGTAGATGGTTTCCTAGAAGGTGGGCCGAAAGGTACAGTGCCTAATGTTCTGTGTAGCTTAATTCTCTAACTTTGTGATGGCAGTGAAGATTTACCAAAACAAATCTAATCTGTGTTTACCAAAGCCCACAGCTGTAAATGTGATTGTGTAAAAAAATCACATTGAAGGAGATGTTTACTATGTTTCCCCTCCTCTTTCAAGACAATTCTTAATATTGTGGATACTTTTATGAAGTCTGGGGGTCCTCACCTGGTCCACAGACAGTTGATTTAATTCCAGTTTGCTCCAGAGCTGGGACTCGGTTGATGGCACCATCAATATGCTGTGTAAATACATCCCAGTCCAGATTGAAGAGACCAAAAGCAAAATCGTCCAACACCTGTAAGAGCAAAATACGCATTGCAGACATTAGGCACCGATTACAACATGTCAGCTGCCAGAAGATGGACACCACAGACACGATGGCAAGTCAGACTCCACCCGGCTTTTGAGACAAACTTTCTTCTCCAAACTGTTTCTTGCTGCCTGAACTCAGCACCATTATTGAGATCACCAAGAACTTTTCTGATGGAATAAGTCATAGAATCACAATGTCAACCCTGAAGCTGGCCAGACTGAGGCCATTTTGAGACTTCAGCGCTGACACACTGGAGAAGAGGGACGGGGGTGGGGGAGAATAGTTGGGGTGTTGTAGTCAAAACAAAATACTTTCTCTTGGGAACCAAGGACAGTCCTGCAGGTGCTCTGAAGGAGGGGACTGGAGTCACCTAGCAACTGGATAGTATCTTCATTGGACCGTGTGACTGATTGTTTTAAGAAAGTGGAAAACTTTTACTTTTAATTAGATGAAAACCATGGGAATAATCAGAGTCGGCTTTCACCAGCTTGTGCCAATATGACATATCCAATAAACTTATTCTTTGCGGAATCTACCTGCCTCAGAGTTTTGTTTGCTACATGCTATGTTACTTGGAACTTGCTATGGGTATGTTACTCGAAGGGACCTTGGAGGTCTTCTAGTCCAACCCCCTGCCAAAGGCAGGAGTCCTTGTACTATACCAGACAAATGGCTCTCCGGCCTCTTCTTAAAAATCTTCAGTGATGGAGCTCCCACAACTTTCAGAGGCAAAGTGTTCCATTGATTAATTGCTCTCAATGTCAGAATTTTTTCCTTAGTTCTAGGTTGGATCTCTCTTTAAGAAGCTCCCACCCATTACTTCTTGTCCTGCCCTCGGGGGCTTTGGGGAACAAGTCAACCTCCTCACCTCTGTGACAGCCCCTCAATATTGGAAGACAGTTATCATGTCCCCCCCAATCCTTCTCTTCAATATGCTAGACATGCCTAATTCCCTCAACCATTCATCATATGATTTAGCCTTCAGCCCCCTTAATCATCTTTCTTGCTCTTCTTGAGCAAGTCTCTCCAGGGTCTCAGCATTTTTTGGTATCATAGTGACCAGAACTGGATGCAGTAGTATTCCAAGTATGGCCCTATATCAGCTCTTCCTAGGATCCTGAATGTCCACTATTCTCCCAGACTCTTTGGAGACCCAGATCCTGGGAATCGAGGTCTGTTTCCTGGAATTGGAAAAAGGCTCTGGACGGAGAGCAGTTCTTATGCAACCAATGCAGATTTCCTCACTTGCTTTGCCTTCGTCAGTTTGCCCTCAGGCGTCAGCCCAGAGCTTCAGGATGCTTGGGCTTCTGCTTCCCTGATTAAACCTGGCCACTCTGATCAATCCAATAAAGCAATGGCCTGTTCATCTGTAATTAAATCAACCCTTCACCATTAATATTTATGCAAGTCATCCTATATCTTCTAAATCAGTACTAAGTCACCACACTTCATTGTCACTGAATGGCAGGCCAGGGGCTAAGGCCGCTCATCACTTTAAGGAAGGGAGGCAGGAAAGGTGAGCCAGGACTGCAAGCAAAGGTAGGTTGAGCCACGGTGGTGCAGTGTTCAGAGTGCAGGCTCCTTCTACTGCCTGCCAGCTGCCTGCAATTTGGCAGTTCGAATCTCACCAGGCTCAAGGTTGACTCAGTCTTCTGTTCTTCCGAGGTGGGTAAATGAGGATCCAGATTGTTGGGGGCAATAGGCTGACTCTGTAAACCACTTAAGAGAGGGCTGAAAAGCACTGTGAAGCGGTATATAAGTCTAAGTGCTATTGCTATTGTTGTGCAACCCATTTTCTTTCCAGCACATGACAGGAACGCTCAGGGAGCCACCTTGACATGCACAATAGCCGGGGCTCTGGCTACTCTGTTCCCAGGCCCAATGCAGTACATGTTCCCCAACCTGAGCTCTTCCAAATCTTTGGGGGAGAGGAGAAGCAAAGCCTCTGCCTTGTCTGCCAGTTACGCCCTTTCCTGCATAAGAAGGCTCTCTTTTTGGTCACTCCTGTTCTGGCCATCTCCCGTTTGGACTACTGCTACATGCTCTACATGGGGCTTCCCTTGAAAAGTACCCAGAAGCTTCAGCTGGCAAAAAAAGGGGGGTAGGTGAACAATTTTTGGCATCCAAAGAAGGGCACACATAACACCTCTGCTGCATGAGCTGCACTGGGTGCTGGTCTGCTTGGGGGTCCAATTCCAGGTGCTGGTTATGAAGCCCTACAGGAACCGATTTCGTCCCATTACATCAGCCCATCCCACACAGGCAGGCAGGGAAGGGAATGTTATGAAGGTCTGGGAAGAGAGCCTTCTCTGCCGCTACCCCTCAGTCCTGTGGAATATTCCCTCCCCCGAGGTGAGGTGGACACCCCCCACCCCCCGTTGGCCTTCAGAGAAGGAGTGAAAGCCTGGCTCTGCGGCCTTTCTTGGGGCGGGCGGATAAGCACAGGGCCGTGCTTAGACCCCTGAAAGTCCTCCCTTCGCCTTTTCAGTTGATTTTTAACAGGGCTTACTTATTTTTGCCTCCCTATAAAAGAATATAATTTAATTCTTACATTGTAATTTTATATACTGCAAATGAATAAATAAAAAAGCTGGTGTGAGAGGCAAAGGGAGCCATTTTGGATTTAATTTTCTTTTAACTGTATTTTAATGTCTATATTATATGTTTTTTAATCTTGGCTGTTCACCGCCCCGAGTCCTTCGGGAGAGGGGGTGGTATAAAAATTTAATAAATAAAATAAAATAAAATAAAATAAATAAATAAAGGGGACCGAGGGGTATCCATCCAGCAGCTGCCCAGATGAGACCCTCTCCTTCCCCAGGAGCCTCTCCTCTGCTTGCCAGGGATCAAAGCTTTCAAAATCAGGGGGGTAAATCTTAATGTCTTTGTGATTTTTGTATGTGCAATAAAATCTCCTTTTGAACACCTGGTTTAGCACCCAACCCCACCAACACGGACCCCCCAGCCAGCTTCTGCAGTGTTAGCGCTTCCTCCTTGCGATTCCTTAAAAACACAACTCACCTCCTCGCAAAAGATGGGGTTTGATTCATAGCCACCCACAGAAAGGGCATCACCTTGGAGACGCAAATACACGGAGGCATCGTGGTCTCGAACATTTGGCATGTTCTAAAAATACCCAGAGAAAAATCAGTGCTCAGCCTCAGAAAGGCTCCCAGGTCAGCATTTTCACTGGGAGGGGAGCTCCCTCGTCCACCTCCTGTCCCACACCTCACACCCAGGAAGTGAACGATGCCGGGAGGGGGGGGCGGCAAAAGCAAGGTGGCCCCTTGCTGGCTGCAGACCCAGAGACCCACTAATCTCAGGTCCCATGGAGGATCCCTTCAGCGTTTGGCCCACTGTCTCCCGTCCTGTGGCCTCCACTGAGGCTTTTTCCTCTCTGCCCTCCCCTCTGGGAAAGAAGGTCAAAGGGTCCTGGGGCCCCTCTCCACAAGCACCAATGCTGTTGCCTTCCGAAGGAGCCCCTGATAACGACCGGTTGCTCCTAAGGCCCAAGAGGCTCCCCTCCCTGGGACCAGCGAGCAAGGCTGGGGGAGCCCCCCTCTCTCCTCAGGGTGGCTGCCAGGATTCTAACCGGGGACTCCGGGAGCCACAGGGCAACCCTGAAGGGCCAGGCTGGGGAAGGCGTTCCAGAGCCCTCCAGCGCCTCCAGAGTTGGCATTCCTAACCTTCAACTGAGAACCTGTTTCTGGGTCTCCCTTTTTGCAGCACTGGGCAAGATGATTGCTTTTCCACATATCTCCCAAAATATGTCTGGCAAGTTTAAACCCAAGCAAGGAGCACAGGAGTCCTGCCTTGGCCATGCAACCTTGGGTAATGAGGAAGACCCATTGTCCCAAGGCTGCTGCCAGGAGGATGTTTTAGGGCGCATCTACCTAAAGCTGCTGGCAGGAAGTGAGACCTAATGCATGAGAATGGACAAGAAAAATAGAATACTGAATAACAGAGTTGGAAGGGACCTTGGAGGTCTTCTAGTCCAACCCACTGCTCAACCATTCAGACGAATGGTTATCCAATCTCTTCTTAAAAATCTCCAGTGTTGGAGCAACCACAACTTCTGGAGACAAGCTGTCCTCACTGTCAGGTTGCTTCTCTCTTTGATTAGTTTCCATCCATTGCTTTCAGGTGCTTTGGAGAAAAGGTTGACCCCCTTTGTGGCAGCTCCTCAAATATCAGAACACTGCTATCATGTCACCCCAGGCCTTCTTTTCACTAGAGTACATACCCAATTCCTGCAACCATTCTTTATATGTTTTAGCCTCCAGCCCCTTTCTTATCTTTGTTGCTCTCCTCTGCACTCTTTCCAGAATCTATATGACAACAACCAAAACTGGATGCAATATTCCAAGTGTGATCTTACCAGTGCGGTATAAAGCAGTACTAACACTTCGCATGATCTTTATTCTATCCCTCTGTTAATGCAGCCTAGGACAGCACTGGCTTTTTTGGTGGCTACAGCACACTCTGGCTGATATTTAAGTGATTGTCCACTGGGACTCCTAGATCCCTCTTGCAGGTACTGCCAGGTACCACCTATTCTATACCTGTCCATTTGGTTTGTCTTGCCCAAATGTAAAATCTTGCTTTCCTTACCACTGAATTTCACTGCATTACAGGAAACTCTCCTTCGTCAAACCCTCCCAATCTGGGGCCTTTCAGAGCTTCCCCTGTGGAGGGTAAACATGGGATCTGGCTCTCCCAGTCCCAGGTCGATGTGCCACCCATCCCGAGGCCACAGGCTGAAGCTCTGCAGGGCCAGGAATGCCCTCTCTGCTCTTCACACACACCACATGCCGCTTTTGTGGGAATCCTTAACCAGCCTTGGAGGGACCTCTAGTGGCAGAACCTCCATCTCTGTCTTCTGTGTTGCTCATACCACATCATTTTAGGCTTTGACGCTAACAAACTGACATGTGTCCAGAGGAAAACAACCCAGGTGACAAAAGGGCATGGAAGAAAAAGAAATAAGGTTCTCAGAATACAGAATAACAGAGCTGGAAGGGGCCTTGGAGTCTTTTAGTCCAAGCAGAGGGTTCCCTGCTCAAGCAGGAGATCCTGCAGCATTTCAACAGAGTCAAGTTCGCATGAAGAATTAGTAGTGCTAGGTAGTGCTTAATACCTGGAATACTGCATCCAGTTTCATAGAAACTGGATTTCATAGAATTTTAATGGAACACTTTCTGATTTTATATGCTTCCAAAATTCTGTGTAAATGCTAGAGCTATGGTATGCTTTACATTTGAAAAAAAATATTCCTAAGCAGCAAGATTGTTGATAGGTAAATATTGGAAGAATGAAGCTTTGCCTACTATCGAGGAATGGACTTTGAAGATGGCCAGTTTTGCAGAGATGGCGAAGATTTCAGCATATTTAAAAGATTGTTCACAAGAGACTTATGAATGGGAATGGAAAAAGTGGATAGAATATGTTCAGAACAAATACCAAACTAGAAAGTACCAAATAGCTTTTATTTGAAAACAATGTATTAGAAATATTTTAATGTAAAGAGATAAAGAGGGAAAATTATATAGGGGGAGGGATGGGTTCAGGTATATATATCAGTATTATTAGTTATGAGTATATAATAGGGAAGTCTGGGGGGGAGGGTTAGGGAGGGCTAGGGAGGACGGGAAGTTTGGGGAGGGAGGTGGGGGGGTGAAAAAAAGGGGTGAAAATGTAATTGTAAAACTTTTGCAATAAAAAAAAAAGAAAGAAAAAAAAAAAGAAAAAAAATATTCCTGCAAGCAAGGTTAAGTATGAAAACTTCTTCCTGCCCAGTAAATAGTGGAAGCAGACAGGAAGCCAGATGAATAGACAGAAAAATTCAAGCTCCCCCTTTGCCCCCCAGGAAGCCTCATGGAGTCACATTTATAGTTCAGGGAGGGGTGGCAACCCTACCCTGAGAAGGAGGGGAGACACTCTGAGCTGCATGTGCAATGAGTGTGACAAGAGGGGTGTTCTCCCACTGTGCAAAGATGCTTAGAATCAAAGGAAATACCTGAATTGCTCACAGCACCTATTGCTCCTGCCCCACCAGGACAGAAACTCCCCCGAGAGCCCCCCCCCCTCCCAGGACTGACCTGGATTCCCTCAATCTTCTCTGTCACCACATAGGCATGGTGCATGGCCACCAGGGGCACCTGGACGCCAGCCATTTCCCCCAGGGCTTGGGCCCACACACCTGTGGGAGAAGGAAAACAACTGCATCATCCAAAGGGCCTGTGGAGAGGAGAGGGCTTGGCTTTGAAGAGGAAGCCAGAGCAGAAGGAACCTGCCCAGATAACCTTTGCAAGCTCATAATGTCATAATGTCAACTCACAAAGCATCCCAGGCCTGCTCTTGAGTTGCCATAGGCAAGGGGGATGGGAAACCAACAAAGCAGCATGGCAGCTGAAAACAGAAGTACATTCTAGACATATCTCTCTCAAGGCTGTCTCCCAGGGTTACCCACAGTGGCCAGAGGGGAGTGATCTCTACAGCCCGCAAAATTGCTCCATTGGCGAATGTGATTGATGACACACCCTGGGGGGAGGGAGGAAATAGGGTCATGATTGGGGTGTAAATTACGCAGGGTCAGAGTTGGCTTTACTTGAGAGCAGGACAAGAAGTAGCAGATGCAAGGAGAGATCCAACCTAGAACTATGGAGAAATTTCCTGTCGGTGAGAACCATTAATCAGTGGAATGGTTTGCCTTTACAAGTTGTGGGTGCTCCATCCCTGGAGGAGGTTTTCAAGACAAATCATTTGCCCAGAATGGTCTAGACTGGGGTCTCCTGCTTGAGCAGGAGGTGAAGTAGAAGACCTCCAAGGCCCCTTCCAACCCTGTTATGCTATGTTCTATGTCCTTCACAACTTCTTGGCATCTTGCCATCGTCACCAAACAGCTGTGAAGCTTCTTTCTTTCCCATTTCATTTTGCACAAATTTAAAGACAACAGTGATCAATTCAGCCTCCACCACAGATTCTGGTTCTTCACAGACCAAGCCTTCCATGCAGCAACCCAAACTAAACAGTTGGTTCTCACTTTTTTTTGATAAAGAGCTCAGAGATGGGCTCTTTAGTTTAGATTTCCATAAGAAAAGGAAGCTGCATGTGGACTTCAGGTCTCCATCTCCAGCAACAAAAGAATTGATTTTGGGGAAAAGATGAGGACTAATGAAGGATCTGACTGTTAGCTAAAGGGGCTATAAAAGGTTAGCATGGATTAAATAGCTCCAGTGGCTACTGAAGATAGCTGCCATTTGGTTTCTATCCAGAGTAAAGTTAAACCTCAAACGGTTTAACCTTAAAAGGATTTATGATCTGCCCAGTGAAACTGAAGAAAATTCAGAGGAGCATTCAAAGGACATTCCAGAAGAAGAAGAATGCTGAGGAGACCATCCGGAAAGCCCGTCCAAAAGGCCAGAAGACACACGGAAGTGCAGAAGCTCAAGATTTCTCTCTCTAAGGATCTGCAGCCAACCCAAAGTTACTTGCCAACTCTGTGGATTGTGAGATATGGGAGAATAGAATAGAATAGAATAGAATAGAATAGAATAGAAGAGAAGAGAAGAGAAGAGAAGAGAAGAGAAGAGAAGAGAAGAGAAGAGAAGAGAAGAGTTGGAAGGGACCTTGGAGGTCTTCTAGTCCAACCCCCTGCTCAGGCAGGAAACCATATCCCCTTTCAGACAAATGGTTATCCAACCTCTTCTTTAAAACTTCCAGAGTTGGAGAATTCACAACTTCTGGAGGCAAGTTGTTCCACTGATTCATTGTTCTCACTGTCAGGAAACTTCTCCTTAGTTCTAGGTTGCTCCTCTCCTTGATTAGTTTCCATAGTAATGATCAGCACAGAAAGGGCATAGATGCAAGAAACACGCCTCTGTTAGGCTCAGTTCTGGAAGGATTTCTTGCATAAGAAACAAAAGTCTGGAGGAAAAAAATGGGTTCTTTGCCTGGTTAGAAAAGGGGGAGCAAGCTGCCCCACATAAGTTTGCAAGCGAATCAGCAGTGCTGAAGCTGGATAAGCAAAAGTTCCTGTTGCTCTGATGGGACTTGGCTGGTACTGCAAACCGAATATAGAGAAAAGCAAGCTGCAACTTATGCAGCCCTGCCTGGGCAGACACATCATGGACCTCCCATGTCCATAACCCATGAAAACCCTCCTGGGACTACCCTTGGCATCCTTGGCTTTCCTCAATTGATCCTCCATGTTGACCCCCTCTTCTCTGTGGCAGCCCCTCAAATATTGGAAGACTGTTTGAAGAGTATCTGGAAGCTTCAGCTGCAAAATACAGTGGGGCAGGCTCTAGAGCAGGGGTCTCCAACCTTGGCAACTTTAAGACTTTAAGCCAGCTTTGCTTCTCCTGACACGGAACCCAACATATCCCAGTTCTAAACTGGCTAAACCTGCATTCAGACTGCAGGAGTCCCAGCCTATCTTTCGCCAACTGGGTGCCTTCCTTACCACAGCAGTTGACCACACAGGACGTCTGGATGTCTCCCTGTTTCGTCAGCACAGCCGCCACCCGTGGGACCCCAAAGTCATCTGTCCTGACTTCAATGCCAGTAACGGGGCAGTTTTCAATGATCTAGAAAAACAACCGGACAAGAGCCTTAAACAGGTCCTGCTTGTCTGGTCTGGAGTCAATTTCAAAACAAGTAACCAAGTAATCCTGATTCTGTGACGATCCCTGCATGGTTCAGAGGGAATCTTTTCCTCAAATATCTGGCACAGGATTTGTGGCAGCTCACAAATGCTCACAATGCCTTTCCATGGCTTCTGTAACTCAGAAAAGTTGCTACCAGAATCCTGCAGATCTTTTGCCACCGCAGACTGGCGAGGTTCTCCTCCTGCACTGACCCACCTCTGGGCATCCCTGCTGCTAAGAGGTAAGAGAAAGGGCTTCAGACTCTCAGGAGCCTCCAATAACTCCTATGGGTACAGGTGGTCCTTGACTTATGACCGGTTGCTCAGTGACCATTGGAAGTTACAATGGACATCTCCCCACCCCGAGCTACTTATGACCCGGTTTCAAAGTTCTGATGTCTGTCCTACCCCTAGGGTGACATGATTTTATTTATTTAGAAAATGTATATAGTCGCCTTACTTGCTCACAGCAACTCTAGTTGGCTTACAAGCAATAAAAACACAGTATACAAAATATATATAAAAAATAATAAAAAATGCATTTTGGGTGCTTGGCGAGTGGCTCACAGGGTCACCTAACCACAATTTGTGACTTTGTTTTTTTACTGGAAACCAGTGTTTCCACTAAAAACCGCTTATTGGTATAATGTGTTGGCTTAATAACCACCGCAGAAAGGTCACAAAACCATGGCATGGTCACATGGTAAACAGCTTAATGACCACCAGAATTTACAATTGTACTTCCAGATTCAATTATGGTCATAAGTCAAGGACCAATCAAGGGAGGCATATCGTTCTACAGGAGAAAAGCAGATATTCCCAAAAGATGCAGAGGGGGCAAGAGGCAGCAATTCAAAAGACAGGTGGAGGGGACTTGGGGGGAGAGAGGTGCCTGTGAAGCCAGACCTTGCAGAACATGTGATTCACCTGGAAGGCAACAAGGAAACTCTCCCCTGCCGCCCCCACACTCACTTCTGTCCCTGGGCAATAAGAGCCATCATTGCTTGTTCCACTTAAGAGGTGGCTGGAACAATCCCTGCCTGCCAGACCTACGCTGGAGAAAATGGAAGATGGGGGTGGGGGTGGGGGGGGCTGTCTGTCATTGTTGCCCTCTGCCACTTCTCCAAATGCTTTGCTGGCCAAATTAGGTCCCTGTCAGCACTTCAAGGTTTTCCTAGAAAAGCTGCACATGGAGCTCGTAGTTTAGGTATGGTTGAGAGCCCCCCAGGGATGCCCCCCCCAATGAAGTCCGGTTGCAAAAGGGCAAAGAGGACCTTCTCACGTAAGAGCCACAGTGGCGCAATGATTAGAGTGCAGTACTGCAGGCTACTTCTGCTGACTGCCAGCTGCCTGCAATTTTGGCAGTTTGAATCTCACCAGGCTCCAGGTTGATCCAGCCTTCCGTCCTTCTGAGGTGGGTAAAATGAGGACCTAGATTGTTGGGGGCAAGAAGCTGACTCTGTAAACCGCTTAGAGAGAGATGGAAAGCACTGTGGAGCGGTATATAAGTCTAAAGGCTATTGCTATTGCTATCATCTCTCCCTAAGGAACTCAGATGATCTCACCGGTATCAGGCAAGTGGCTTTATCTCCACTCTTTCTCTAAGGCCACTTAAACGTTTTAAATGGCTCAAGGATCTTACCAGAGCCCCTCGGTTGCTGGCTGCCCGGGTGAGGCAAGTGCAGGTCCCAGCAGGATCCATTGTGCCATCCTCTGGGACATAGAGGGTTCCGTAGAGGTCATCCACATTCATCAAGGGGTAGAGCTCTTTGGTTTCCTCCGGAGACAGGACGTGCGATTCAATGCCGAAAACTTTGCCCAGCTGCAAAAGAAGAACCAGAATTTCCAATATTGTTTTCAATAATATCAAATATTGTTCCAATATTTGAGGGGCTGCCACAGAGAGGAGGGGGTCAGGCTGTTTTCCAAGGCACACGAAGGCCAGACAAGGAACAAAGGAAGGAAACTGAACAAGGAGAGATTCAACTCAGAAATAAGGAGAAATTTCCTGACAGTGAGAGCAATCAACCAATGAAACAGAAGTTGCATTTAGAAGTTGTGGGAACTTCATCACTGGAAGCTATTAAGGAGAGACTGGACTACCATGCGTCAGAAATTGTGTAGGGTCAGTAGTTGGCCAGGGGGTTGAACTAGATGACGTAACAAGGTCCCTTCCAACTCTGTTAATCTGTTGATTTCCAGAGCAGCCTCCAAAAGCCTCCAAAAGGAGCCACATAAACAGGCAGGAAAGCTACAGAGGCCTTGCCCAGCACAGGGCAGGCAACCCTGGAAGCCCTTCAGGATAAAGTCTGCTCCAATGGTGGCCAGCCAGATGGGCTACTACTGGCTGCAGGCAAAGTTTCCCAACCAGGGGAGGCCCTGGCAGAAATGGGGCCGCTTCCTCTCTGGGGCTTCCTCTCTTCTTTATCTTTATCTTTATTCAAATTTCTATACCGCCCTTCTCCTTTCGGACTTTCCTCTCTGGGGCTGCCATCTCCCAGTGGACTCAGAGAGGGCCTGCAGGAGCTCCAAGTCCTGGCTGAGACTGGCAAGGGAGCTGCAGGCTGCAAGAGGTGCCAAGCAGGTCAACCAAGCTGGCAACAGCTCCTTTCCCAGAAAGAGAAGAGAAACGGGAGGTGGGGTGGGGGATGAATCTCTACACTCCTCAGAAGCAAACTCTGAGATTTCCTGGCATGCAAAGAAGCCGCTTGACACATGAGGCACAGAGGATGAGGCCATTCTGGAATCGCAGACTACATATTGTCTCCTTCCTGTAAGAACTTCCAAATGTGCCTGGCTATCCATCAATGAAGGATGAGCTGGATGGGACCTTGGCCCATGCTGAGTGCCTGCTGCTGGAGAAATTGGATTCAGAATGACTGTGGCACATCAGACAGGCCTATTTGTAGAGGAGTCAATACTGATGCTCTGGGAACGTCATAGCTAGCTCCTGCAAAAGGATCCAGAATCCGGTGGCCAGACATATCATAGGGAGTAAGCAAGATGACCTCAGTACGAGACACGTAGGAACCCTTCTCTAGGCAAAAGGGGCTCAAACATGTTTTAAATCCAGAACATCCCAACACCATTCAAAAACAGCCGACCTGACAGAGTTGGAAGGGACAGTGGAGGTCCTCCAGTCCAACCACTCACAAATGGCTGTCCAATCTCATCTTAAAAACCTCCAGTGATGGAGCACCCACAACTTCTGGAGGGAAGCCGTTCACTATTTGAATTGTTCTGTCAGGAAGTTTCTCCTTAAGAAGGGGAGGAAGCCCATCACAAACTGGTTTGCCAGAATCTCAGTCAACTGAGGAGCCTGAGTGGCGTAGAAGGCTAATCCAGCTGCCTGCAATTATTGCGAGTTCAATTCTCACCAGGCTCAAGGTCGACTCAGCCTTCCATCCTTTCTAAGGTAGGTGAAATAAGGACCCAGATTGTGGGGGCAATAAGCTGACTTTGTATAAATATACAAAAGTATGAAGGCTATTGCTTAACGCACTGTAAGCCGCCCTGAGTCTCCGGAGAAGGGCGGTATATAAATCAAGTTAAAAAAACAAATAAACTGAGTTTTAGCCTTTCTGTGGAGTTGATTCCTGGACTTTTTACCTAGTAAATGTACTAGGAAAAACTTATTGGAATCACACCATTCCCTTTCTGTAAGCACCATTCTGATCCCTCTTATATAAACCAGCCCTACCTCCCCACTGTGTGCTTTCAGAAATGGGACCCTTCTAGTTAGCCAAGGGGGATCTGAATCCTATCATTTTCTCCAAATCCCCATGAAGATATGGATTCTATTGAATTCAGAGGTGAATTAGTGGCCTGAACTACGGGCACCTCCATCTGCCCACAGGAACCTATTTTAAAAGAGACACAAAGGCCAAAAGCACAGAGTCAGAAAGAAGCAAAGGGACAGATGGCCAAAGCTGCTCAGATCATTTAAGGAAGGCCAACATATAAGGAAGAGGCGGCTGTTGAGAAGGATCTCCAGAAAGGACCAGAGAGATGACGCCAACACTCGAACAGAAGGCTGGCGGCTTCCTACTTACTGACATAAGCCTCTTGTACTCATCCAGTCTCTGCTTGTTGGAAGCAATGAAGAGTCCCCCATTTTGGATCCAGCCTGTGTGAAGGCCCGTCTCTTCCTCCAGCTCCCAGCTGACCACATTGCGGGTATGAGTCAAGAGTTCCACCTCCACATCACTCGGGCGCAACTGCCACAAGAGTCCTGGGGAAGGGGAAGGCAAGGACAGAAGGCCATGAAGACACAACTGGGTCACAAGCCCACAGGGTTTTCTGAGGGGGTCCCAAGAGAGTAGCATTTCCTTGAAATTCCTTTGCTTCCATTTTTTGCTCCCAGGGATTAAGGGAGGAATTTGGGAAACACCAAGTGGGACCAAGAGCCAAACCAGGCACTGCCCACTCCCTAGAGTAAAGTTATCTTTTCACTGATTCCAGAAAATGGGTGTCCTAAAGCAGGGGTCTCCAACCTTGGCAACGTTAAGCATGGTGGACTTCAACTCCCAGAATTCCCCAGCCAGCTTTGAAGTCCACCAGGCTTAACGTTGCCAAAGTTGGAGACCCCTGTCCTAAAGGAATGATACACACTTTATGGGCCCAGTGAAAAGACTCATGCTAAAGTTTATATGTATTAACTTAAAAACAGGTCCCAAAATGTAAACACTGAAAATGCAATACATACAGTGAGGTGCTATAAATTCCAAGTGAACAACACGTAATGTGCGGTGGATTCAGCAGTGGGTAGAAAGAATTGCAAAGGATGAAATACCCAACATCCATTCTCTGACTTCCACATTTGCAAAAGGCTCCCTGCCAAGAACACCCTCAGGATTGTTTGTTTGTTTGTTTGACTTGTCTGTCACCCTGCTGGACTAGTTATTCCCACGTCCAACCTGAGGATCCTTCCCTTCAGATCTGGTGGCACCAAGAACAATCAGACTAAAAGCCTGATTTGATCTGCTGTATGTCAACTCTGAAGGTGACCTGACCGAAGCCATTTTTGACCACTTTAGTGTTGCCACACTGGAGCTGAGGGATAGGGAGGGGGGATTTGAGATAGAGTGGATTCTGTAGCCAAAACAACACATTTTCTCTTGGGAACCAAGGACATTCTCACACCTGGTAGGAGGAAGGCAGAGTGATGCTACCCGGCTGCCACCCTGCACCAGATATATGGAGAGAACGCAACATGGAGGAAAGAGACTTTACTTTTTTTTCTGATAGACATCAATCCTTCTCCAGGATTGATTTTATACTAACCACAAATGATTTTATTTCCAGGGTGAAGAAGACGAAGATATGTCCAAGAACTCTAACTGATCATAGTCCGGTTTGGGTGGAATTTGAACAGGAGAGGGGAGAAAGGTGGTCCTAGAGGCTAAATGAAAACTTATTTAGATATGAAGATAATGTGAGAGAGCTTAAAAAACAAATGAAAGAATTGTTTGCTATTAATATGCATAAGGGTACTTCTATGGAAATGGTTTGGGATGCTAGTAAGGTGATTACTTAAAGAGCTTCTTTTTATGGAAAGGGGTAAACTGCAATTGAAATCTTTAGATGTATTAAAAGAAGAAGGGATAATTTATACTTGGTTTCAGTATGGTCAGCTTCAAGCTAGATGGAGGGAAGACCAAAAAATTGGTGTTATGCAAAATGAGGAAAATCTGGTGAAACAGATTAGAGATCAAAATCAGATGCATATTAAAAGGTTGTATAATGCTTTATTGGAAATAGATTCAGAAACGGAATTGGTTAAGGATTGTATGATAAAATGGGCACAAAATTTTCAGAAACCAGTGATGATGGAAACATGGGAAAAGATTTGGGTTAGAAATTTTAAATTTACGCAAGCACAAAATTTGAGAGAGAATTTTTATAAAATGTTTTATAGATGGCATTTAGATCTAAGAAATTATCACGTATGTACTCGAATTTGCAAGCTAAATGTTGGAGATGTGAATGTGATGATGCTACTTATTATCATATATGGTATGTAAGAAAATCAAGGCATTTTGGATAAAAATTTGATGGGTGATGCAGAACATTCTGAAAAAAAGGTTGAAATTTACTCCTCAATTGTTCTTATTGGGCATAACGACGGACTGTACAGTATTAGAGACTAAATTGATTTTGAACTTAATATCAGCAGCTAGGCTGTTGGTAGCACAATACTGGAAGAAGGACTCTTTGCCTACTATTGAAGAATGGACATTGAAAGTAACGAACTTAGCAGAAATGGCAAAAATTTCAGCGTATTTGAAGGACTATACACAAGAAAGATACGTATTGGAATGGAGAAGGTGGATTGATTATATTCAAAATAAGTATCAGACAAGAAAATATCAAATAGCTTATGAATGAATGCTAAGTACTAGAAATATTATGTTATCTATAGTGGAGTTAAGGCTTTGGGGGGGATCTAGTAGTCTAAGGATAGATAGTTTAATTTAGCTTATGATTGTTAAATGAAATACCTTGTATTTTGCTCTGGGAAGTCTGGGGGGGAGGGTGGGTTGAGGGGAGGGAAAGGGTAGGGGGAATAATGGGGGAAAAATTTTTTCTTTTTGTAAAACTTTTCAATAAAAAAAAGATAAGTTTTATAAATTTTTACACACTAAAATAATACAATGGGACTATAAATCTTTTATTTTAATGGGTGATTGGAATGGAGTAATAGATACACAGAAAGATAAAAAAAGTTTATCAAAGATTTCAACACGTGTGAAATTACCTAAATCCTTTTTTGATATGATGGAAGATATGGAATTGAGAGATATTTGGAGAGAACGCAAGGTTGAGGAGAGAGATTTTACATTTTTTTCCGATAGACATCAATCCTTTTCTAGGATTGATTTCATACTAATTACAAATGATTTTATTTCCAGGGTGAAGAAGACGAAGACATGTCCAAGAACTCTAACTGATCATAGTCTGGTTTGGGTGGAACTGGAACAGGAGAGGGGAGAAAGTTGGTCTTGGAGGCTAAATGAAAATTTATTTAGATATGAAGAAAATGTGAATGAGCTTAAAAAACAAATGAAAGAATTTTTTGCTATTAACATGCATAAAGGAACTTCTATGGAAATGGTTTGGGATGCAAGTAAGGTTTATATGAGGGGAACTTTAATACCTATGAATAATAAACATAGATCAAAACAACAAAAGAAGCGGAAAGAGATAGAGGAGGAAATAAAAAAGAAAGAACAATTACTCATACTTAATCCAGGAGATAAGAAACCCAAACGATAGACTTTTTGATCTAATGCACAACAGGAGAATATAAGAAATTCAGGCCTGTTTCATAATTCAATATGGAGAGAAGCTTTTGGTTACAACTTTTGGAATCTTAGTTTGTATCACAAACTTAAAAGTATGTTTAAAGTTGAAATTACTGACATTTACAATGAATGGGATAATGAATATTGTAATCATTAATCAATTGAATATTGTAATCAATTCCATTCGATAATGGAATTAAGCCTTTAACATTGTTAAATTTGTTTGTTTGGACTTGAAATTAATGCATCAAAAGATTTTATATTCACTTCTGGTTGGCACCGCAGACTCCGTGGACGGTCATTTAAAACCGCCAGCCCTGCGTCTCTGTAAAAGCTGCTTTGACAGCGCAAATCGGCTGTCTAGCGGCTGAAAAACTCTCCTTCGGGAAAAGAAGGAGAGGAGAGCCGGTGGGCGAGAGTAGAGCTCCCCGAAAGCCCTCTGGAACATTTCCAGAGGCTTGGAGGGTGAGAGCTCCCCAGCCAGCCCGCCAAGAAGCTCTGGAGCCAGGACGACTCTGCGAAAGCAGAGCGAGAAGCCGCGATCCGATCCTGCTTTTAAAAGTGAGTTTGAGTGACTACAAGTGCAGGCAGAGCGGAAAACAGGAGAACAAGCCTTAAAAGTACAGTGCTTAACTCCAAAGTTACTTTGTTTCAATTTGAATCTTGAGCTGGAGGCGGAAGATGGCGTCTTTGTTATGGTTTTGAAAGTGAAAGCCAGAAACAAAAGTGCTTGAGAACTTTGCGCTGGGAGAGTGGATTAGCTGCCTATTAACTGCTGGGAACGGAGAGTTTGTGGAGGAAAGAGGGAAAAAAAATCTACTCTGCCTGGCAAATTAGAGACTATAAATTACAAACATCTTTAAAGACTTTGTGGCTTTTAAAGAAAAGAGGGCGGGGGGGGGGAAGGAAAAAAAATGGCTTCTAGACAAGTGAAACCAGGAGTTGTTAAAGGAGGGGGAGGTTCTCCAGTTGTGTCAGTGGTGACACAGAAAGCACAACTTCCGGCTGATACACAGAGCCAGACCCAGAGTCAAGATGCAGCACTTAATGATTTTAAGGAAGTTATGAAAGAAGCCATGAATAATCAAGCAACAGCAATGAGAGAAGCAATGAATAATTTAACATTACTTGTTGAAGGGAAATTTAAGAAAATTGAGGAGGATATAAGCTCGATCAAGGAAGCAGTTGCAAAGGAAAAGAAGGTTGAAATTTACTCCTCAATTGTTTCTATTGGGCATAACTACGGACTGTACAGTATCAGAGACTAAATTGATTTTGAAGTTCATATCAGCAGCTAGGCTGTTGGTAGCTCAGTATTGGAAGGATTCTTTGCCTACTATTGAAGAGTGGATATTGAAAGTAACAAACCTAGCAGAAATGGCGAAAATCTCAGCGTATTTGAAGGACCACACGCAAGAAAGATACGTATCGGAATGGAGAAGATGGATTGAATATATTCAAAATAAGTATCAGACAAGAAAATATCAAATAGCTTATGAATGAATGTTAGTATCAGAGAATTAGGTTATCTATAATGGAGTTAAGGTTTCAGGGGGGGGGTCAGTACTTTGAGGATAAGTAGATTAATCTATCTTATGATTGATTAAATGAAATACCTTGTATTTTGCTCTGGGAAGTCTGGGGGGGAGGGTGGGATGAGGGGGGAAAAGGGTGGGGGGAACATGGGGGGGAAATTTTCTGTATTTTTTTTGTAAAACTTTTCAATTAAAAAAAAAGATTTTATATGGACTTTATTGTAACCCCAAAAATGCATATCTGAACGATTTTCTTAGTTGGTGATGTATGAAATCTGGAGATACATTAAGCCCATAGTATTTGGTCTTGTCTGTTTCTTTTTGGAATAAAATTATTTCACAGATAAATAGATTCCTGGATGTTTTCATGTTAAAAATGCTAATACTATTTTGATTTATATCTCCAAATTGTGGACTTTGTTTTAGATCTCTACCTATGCAGGACATGGGAATAGCAAAGGGAATAATACCGAGAAATTTGAAGTATAAAACTGCTCTGGACATCAAGGTCTGTTTAAGAAACGTATAATTTATCCAGACTGTATTTTATAACACAACTAGGTCCCGTTGAAATGGATCTCATAATATTTAACAATTTTTTTTTAAAGGAGTAACATTTTTATTCAATTTTCTCTTTGAGAAGACTGGTGGCAGTCCCCCCGGAGATCTATGCCCTTATTTCTGATGGGGGACATTCCCTGTCCTGCCAATTTTGTAAACTGCATTTACATAGGTACCAGATCAAAGGCAGCAGTTGCACAGATGAACCATCAGTTTAATCACAACATTTAAACTTGAGGAGCTGATCAGCTGCTGAGAGAAGAGAAGCCTCTTTCTGGCCCCATCCTGACCAACAGCTTGGATTACACAAGTGATGATGAACACACCACGATGGGCACCCACATAGTCGCCCAAACAGAACCCTCCCACCAGCAGCTCCCTTCTTTACCTGCAGTATGCCAGGTGGTCCCTGAGGTCAAACGATCCCTTTCGAGCAAGACCACATTGGTCATGCCCATCTTGGCAAGGTGGTAGATTGTCTGGCATCCGAGGCTGCCCCCGCCCACCACCACCACATCTGCAGAGGCAGGAAGGGGCTTTGTAGGCCCTTCAGGGGAGGAGAGGCCCTCTTCCTTCAGCGTCTTCTGGTATGGGACATTCTTCTTGGTAGTTAGGCCAGCACCGCTAGTGAAGAACCGGAGCCTTCGTCCAGAGTGGGGTAACTGTCGAGCCGCTGCTGCTGCTTGGAGTAGAGACCTCAGGTGAGCCATGGCTGTCTGAAGAGAGAGGAGGACATTCACGCCAGGCACCCAGGAGATAAAGAATACCCCTGGGAACCAAGCAGCCATGATGCCCCCATGAGAGCTGGACACTGTCTTTGCCAGGGGAATTCTTCTTCCCCACATAATCCAAGTTAGCAAAGCCTAGGAGTTTAGTTTAGTTTATTTGATTTGTATACCGCCCTATTCCCGAAGGACTCAGGGCGGTGAACAGCCAACAATAAAATACATAGATACAAAAAATTTAAAAACCAGTTCTTGGCCGCAGCCTGGCGAAGTTGCCCTATTATGTTCCTGCTCAGCTCTGGGCCCCAGACCCAATGGTGCAAGCCAACCGAAGCCTCAGTGGGGCAGAAACAACTGGAACTGCACAAGTCAAGAGAAAATAACTGCTTCAGCTCATCTGAAGGGCTTTAAATGAAAAAGGGAAGGAGAGAGTGATTACCGTACTTTTCAGAGTATAAGACATACTTTTTCCCCCATAAAAGAGGATGGAAATGTTGGTGCATCTTATACACTGTTATGCCGAACAAACCTTATTGTCTTGTGGATCAAGGAAATACTATGGACATAGTTTACTTAAACTTCAGCAAGGCATTTGATAAAAGACACCACAGCATACATCTTGATGAGATAGATTAACAGATTAACAGAGTTGGAAGGGACCTCGTAGGTCATCTAGTCCAACCACCCCCCCCCCCAAGCAGGAGACTCTATACCATTTCAGACAAATGGCAGTCCAGTCTCTTCTTGAAAGCCTCCAGTGATGAAGCTCCCACAAGTTCTGAAGGCAACTTCTGTTCCATGGGTTGATTGTTCTCACTGTCAGGAAATTTCTCCTTATTTCCAGGTTGAATCTCTCCTTGATCAGTTTCCATCCATTGTTCCTTGTCCGCCCTTCAGGTGCTTTGCGAAATAGCTCAACCCCCTTCCTCCTCTCTGGGGCAGCCCCTCAAGTATTGGAAGACTGCTATCCTGTCTCCCCTGGTCCTTCTCTTCACTAGGCTAGCCATGCCCATAACAATGTGGATAGATAACATAACCACAACATGGATTCCTAAATGTCTGACCAACCGCACTCAGTGTGTCAATGGAAACTACATCTACATCATCATCATCTCCTTTTAATGACCCCATAATCCCTTCCGGGTGGAGTCTGGGTCACTGAATAAAGCTGAGTGTTTACTGGCCGGATGCCCATTCTGTTGCCAGTGCAGAGTTTTGTTCAGAGAGTTGGTGCCGAGAGAGAGAAATATCTGCCTCTAGGATCAAACTCAAAGCCTCCTGATTTGAGCCACCTCTAGGCTACTGCAACACTCAAACTGGAAGTAAATAGTCAGGTTCCTCAAGGTTCTGTATTAGGCCAGGACTCCTCAACATCTTCATAAACAATTTAGATGAGGGGATAGAAGGGAAACCCATTGAATTTGCAGACGAAAGTTGGAAGGAATGGCTAACACTTTAGTAGTTCTGGTCACCGCAGTACAGAAAAAGATGTTGAGACCCTGGAAAGTGTGCAGAGAAACAGAGCAACATGATAAGGGTTTGAGGCTAAAGACGAATGACGAACAGTTGAGAAAGCTAGGTATGTCTGGCTGGGGGTGGGGTATGATAACTGTCTTCCAGTACTTGAAGGACTGTCACAGAGAAGAGGGGATTGACTTACTCTCCAAAGCACAAGGGGGCAGGAGGTATTGGGTGGAAGGTTGTTAAAATTAGATCCAACCTAGAAGGAAGGAGAAATTTCCTGACAGTGAGAAGTATTAATCAGTGGAAGAGCTTGCCTCCTGGAGTTTTGGGTGCTCCATCACTGGAGGTTTTCAACATGAGATTGGATTTAACTGGGATGTTAGATGATCTCCTACCTTTAGTAAGGGGTTGGGCTAGAACCACTTCAAGGTCTCTTCCAGCCCTATGATTCTCTGTTCTGTGTTTGTTGCTAGCTGCTTATTCAGATTCTCATCTCTCTTTCTGCACACAAAACTCCAAGAACATTATCTAAGATATGCCAAAGTTCAGAAAAATCTAGAATGATTTTTCATAGAACTGTAGTTATTCTAAAGAAGCCAAGAGTTGATGCACACATACCCACACCCACACCCACACCCAGGGGCTGTAGGTGGCAATTATAACCATGGGTGCAGCTGCTGAGAAACTGCCAAAATGCTTCAACTTCATAGCCTTCACAAAGCAGCCAGCCGGGTGCTTCCCCTTCCAGGAAAGGGCTGCCCAGGGAAGGAAGAGGCTGCAGGGGAGCCCTGGATCTGCCTGCGGAGTTGCTTCACCTCCCCTCCCTCCCAACCTCCTGAAACGGAGAAGAGACTCTTGAAGAGATGCAGCATCCCCCACTCCCTGCCGATTGCTGACCCAGTCCGGCCTGTCACTATTGCTCCCCCCCCCCGATACAGGCAGGAGGAGCCTCAGAAAGCGCTCAGATTGGCTCGGGCGGCGGGAGGGTCAAGAGGGAGCCCCCCCCCCGGTTCTTGACGAGCGGCTCCTGCTCCGCTTGGCGGCTCTGAAGGGCCAGCTGCCAGTCTCGCTGCCCAGCCCCCGCTGACCCCCGAGCCTTCCCGGGCGCTTTCCGAGGGGCCGCGGGGCGAGCTCGGGAAGAGCCAGAGCCACGTTGCAGGCTTGGAGCAGGTGGCCGCGCGGAAGAGCCGCCGGAGCGGGTCCGCCTGTGGCGCGTCCCGCAGCCGGGAAACGAGCCTCCCGCCGCCGCCCGCGAGAGCAGACGGACCTCGGGCGCCACAAGCGCCTCCCCGCCGCTCTCTTACCTCTCCGGCGCCGGCAACTTTTCCTCCGCGCACCCCTGGCTGCCCCGCGGCCGCCGCTCAGACGCGCCCGGAGCCGCCGTGCAGAAGGAGCCCGGCGAAAGCCCGAGCCGGAGCAGGGGCGGGCAGAGGGCCACGGGAGGCCGGGGCGGAGAGGGGGGCGCCGGCTTGGCGAAGCAGAAGGGCAAAGGCGGGGCGGGCAAGGGGCGCGGCGGCTTAACCGCTCGCTCATTGGCCAGGAGGGCGGGCGGGGTGCTGCGGGGGCGGCCCCGGCTCCCTGTTGCTGTTGCAGCTGCTGCCGCCGCCTCTGCCTGATGGGCCGTTTCGAGACTGTGACGGACGCAGCGCCGCGGACGCCTCGCTCCCCCTTGCTTCTTGGAGGCGGCCAAAGCGCTCCGACACGGCCATAGAAAGGCAGAGTGGGAAGGGAGCTCCCGGGTCTTCCTCTGAAGCAGCGGATCAGATGCCATCCCTAAGTTATTCTCTTGGATCACTTTCTGTCTGTACCCAAAGGCAACTGGACTTTCTTGCTTTTTCCTTGAAGACGTTTTGTTTCTCATTCAAGAAACTTCTTCAGTTTTGGAAACTTGGGACAACCATGATCTGGAATGACGGAGAATCTCCATAGACACTTTCCATCCATGACTTCATATCCTGCCTTCCGGTGCTTTGGAGGTCCATCCCGTATTCTCTGTGACAGCCCCTCAAGCAGTGGTGGGATTCAAATAATTTAACAACCGGTTCTCTGCTTTAATGATTTCTTCCAACAACCTGCTCAGAAAGTTAACAACTGGTTCTCCCGAAGTGGTGCGAACTGGCTGAATACCACCATTGCCCTCAAGTATTGAGGGGACTATCATGTCCCCTCAATCCTTCCTTTGATAGGCTAGATATCAGTGGTGGGTTTCAAAAATTTTCACTACTCATCTTAAACATTATTATGCTTAAAATGGGTGGAATATACGTAAAAACATCAACACTAGAAGAAAAAGGGGCTGTTGGAGGACAAGACCCTAAAGGATTAAAGTGGAAGGAAATCCCACCTGCGATGGTTGAACAAAAGAAAAGTCATGATGATATAATGGGAGATGGAGTGGATAAGAAATTGAAGGATCTTGAAAAAGAATTGCAGGAAGCTGAGTGCGGGGAAAAGTTACCACCCCTTTCTCTAAGAGATGAATTTAAGTAACTACCCGAAAGAAGTGACCCGACCATTAGCACGTCCCCTCTCCCCCACTCTCTTTATAGAGGCGGAAACCAATTGAGGATGTGGGGGACAAAGATTGTTTGTTATTTAATGTTTGATGTGTCTTTTGTCCTTTTTTATTTTATTTTTTTTCTTTTTTTTTTCTTTTACGTTGAATGTTGTTTGGAATGTGGGAGATTGGTGCTGGGATTTGGGCACAGAAAGGAAGAGGAGGGGAAAGGATTAAAAAAGTTACAGTTTAAACGGGTTTAATAAAAATAATGACATGGAATGTGAAGGGTACAGGGAATCAGATCAAGAGAAGACGATTGGAACTTAAAATTAAAAGAGATTTACCAGATATCTTATTTTTGCAAGAAACCCATCAGAAATCTGAAGGCTCAAATAAAATGTATATAAAGGGTATGCAAATTTATGAAAAATCTTTGGAACTTCAAAAGCTTCAAAAGAGTTGCAACATTGATATCAGATAGGGTATATTTTGAAAAAGAACAAGTAATCGTGGATGATGAAGGAAGATATGTAATAATTGTGGGAAATATTAATGAGGAAAAAGTGACACTGGTTAATTTATACCTACCGAATGAGAAACAAAAAGAATTTCTTGAAAAAATAACTAAAATTTTGGAAATTGAAAGTGTAGGGAAAGTAATTGTGGCTGGAGATTTCAATTTAATTAGAGATAAGAGATTTGGCTCAACATGGTTTTTAGATAAAGCAAAATCAAAATGTGTAATTAATAGCTATTGGTTAAAGGGACTGAGTAAAATTTGGAATAAATTTGTTAACATTTTAATTCCAGATATAATTTTCTTAGGGAAGACAATTGAAAATTGGCCGATCAAAACTAATATAAGTCGTGATAGGGTAATGGAAGATGAAATATATACAAATTATAATAGATTGGTTAAAAACTTCAGAAAATGAAGGAGGAAAAAAGAAATTAAAAGAAAAAATTGGGTTTAGGCTGGTTTGAAAAAATACAGATAGAAAAATGGACTAAGAAAGTAAGGGACAATTGTTCGATACGTAGAAGTAAAACTGAATTTGAACATTTAGTATTCCAAATTATGAAAGATGAAATTAGGCTAAAGGGACTCGTTAGTAAGATATATAAGATTATAAATTTTGATGGAAAACCACAAAGGGTGATGAAGATGAATTGGGAAAAAGAACTTAATATTAAAATATCAGATTTAGATTGGATGTGAATTGGAGGAGTAGAATTATGAAGACTTTATCTGTAAGGATTAAAGAGCATAATTATAAGGTTGTTTGGAAATGGTATTTGACTCCATTAAGATTGTCATTGATGGATAACAAAATTAGTAAACAATGTTGGAGATGTGATATGGAATTAGGGACTTATGAACACATGTGGTACAAATGTGATAAAGTTAAAAAGTTTTGGCAACAATTGGAGAAAGTGATATTTGAAATGATGGGGAAAGCAATAATATTGAGACCAGAAACTATATTACTGTTGATAATTAAGGAAATAGAACCAACAAAATACGAGAAAGAATTGATTAGAATTATGATTATAATGGGTAGAATTATAATAGCCAGATATTGGAAATTAGATGTGAATTTTAGAATAGAAGAATGGTATTGTGAAATGTGGAAATTAGCTTTAAACGATAAAATGACATGTGATATTAAAATTAGAAATGGTGACTATAAAGAAGATATTTTCTGGAAAATTTGGAAACCATTCGTGGATTATGCGCTGGGAAAATTAGATGCTTCGGTACTTGTACCCCGAGAACGTGGATTTTGGCGATCATGAGGATATATCCGAAGAACCAAATCTTCCTTTCTTATGTATAGCACAGGGTGAAGTATTGTATATGTTGTTTGTAATGTTAATTTAATAATATAATAAACTTTAAAATAAAAAATAAAAAACAAACAAAAATTTTCACTACTGGTTCAGTGGGCCTGGCTAGGTGGGACATGTGACTGAGTGGGTGCAGCCAACTTGATGTCACTCACACCCACTCAATCACATGACACACCTCCCCCCCAGCCATGCCCACAAGAAAAGGTAGGATTTTTTTTGGAATTTCCACCTATCTACCCCCACCCTAACTTTGCCAGTTGCCCCCAGTTCCTTTAGCGGCCCCGGCCATAGCCCCACTTCCTCCCCCACCACTGCCTCATTGTTCGGGCTGCTTACCTTCTGCGGAGTCCAAATGAGAAGCTGACCAGAATTTTTGGAAAGCGGCTGGCAAAGAAGCCTCCCTAGTTGCAGGCCGCTGAAAAGTACCAGAGGTCGTGGAAAAAGCTGCTGCCTTCACCACCATGTTCTTTGCGCATGTGCATCCCATTGGACTTGCAAGGCAATGGGATGCGTGTGCGTGAAGACCATGGCGGCGAAAATGGCAGGCGGGGCGAGCGAGCGGCAACCAGGGGAGGAAGATTATCTGGGAGACATGATGGACTTCCTTCCAGTCCATTTTAGCCTAACACCAAGGTCGCTGTACCCTGGGGATGAACTACTATCAAGCTAACACCTCAAGAGTTCTCAAAACACCTTTGTGGCACTGTATTGGATACTGGTGAAGGCAGGGTGGGGTTTTGAATGGGGAAGAATAGCTTAGCACTTTGTGTGGGAACTTCAGATTCCTCCTGACTTCTCTGCAATCACTTTCTCTCAGTAAAAGTTCCTTTTGATAACTACTTGTTTCAAGAGTTATGCTTTCCTGAGATGATAGTTGAGGCAGATCCTTACACCACTGTTCTATACCTGTGCATTTGGTTTTTCCTGCCTGTTGTGGCCCCGCCCTCTGAGCCTGTCCCATCGGAGGAAGAAAGCTCCAAGCATGAGGAAGAGGAGTCAGCCTCCCTCTCCAGGCCCCTCCCCTCTGGCACTGTCTCAGGAGCCGGCCGAGGGAGAGGAGATTAGCCGGGAGACAGGTGTCTCGGATGAGAGTGAGGGAGAGACGTCATTCCTGGATGCACGCCTCCGAAGGCGTGATAAACGATTGCAGCAGCTCAGGAGGCATGCTAGGGATTAGAACTGAGTCACTGGACCACACCCCAGAGACTATATAATAGAGGGTGGTGGCCAGTGATCCCTGTGACGAACAAAAATAAACCTTGGATAGTCACTAAAGCCTCGTCCGAAACTGCTGAGAGGAATATTAATTCTGTTGGACTCTTGTACGCTGAGTATATTATCTTTCTGTTTTCTGTGGAAATAAAAGCACTTGGCAGACGGTGTGTATATCGCTGCCAAGTTGGAGATAAAGACCTGGGTGTGTTTCAAGTGCTTCCTTAACCCTCGGCTGGCTGTGTTTGTGTGTGTGTGTGGACGGGGACGGATCACCTGCCTAAGTGCAGGACTTTACTTTTCTCACCACTGAATTTCATTTTGTTAAGAGACGGCGTTCAAGTGTCCAGGTCTGTCAAGATCTTTCTGTACCTTGAGTCTTGTCTTCTGAAGTGTTAGCTATTCCCACCAGCTTAGTGTCATCTGCAATTTTGATAAGTTTCCCTTCTGTCTCTTCATCCAAATCATTTATGAAAATGTTGAAAAGTACTTGGCCTAAGACAGAACCTTGGAGTTCCTGACTGCATGCTTCCCGCCATGTAGATGTAGTTCTACTGAGGACCACACATTGAGTGTGGGTAATGAGCCAGTTACACGTCTATGTGGTGGTGATGCTGTGTATCCTACATTTTTCTATCAAGAAATAGGTTGTGGTCTACTTTGTCAAATGCCTTATTGAAATCTAAGTATATTGTGCTCACAGCATTTCACTGGTCTACTAATCACTAGTCACTGTGTCAAAGAATGAAGTAAGATTTCTTTGGCATTATTTGTCTCTGACAAATATACGTTGGCTTCGGCATATAGCTTTGTTCACTTCTAGGTATTTGCAGATCAATTGCAGATGTTGGGTTGATTGGTCTGTAATTTCTTGGATCCACCCCCCCCTTTAAACTTTTAAACATTTTTTTTGACATGAAATTTATATTTACCAACAAAGAATTAAAGGGAGACTAGTATAGATCTGTTTCAAGCTATTTAGCTCTTGTCAGCTAGCCATACCCTTCTGGGGTTCTGGTTTACTGGGGCTTTTTTCAGCTAAGGCCTCTCAGACAGGATGTGGGAGAAAGCAATGGCTTGTGGTCACTGCGGATTTATTTTAAGCTGCTCTCATTGGGAGATCCAGCCAAAGCCAGGATAAGGCCAGAGCTTGTGTCTGTGTGTGTGTGTGTGTGTGTGTGTGTGTGTGTGAGAGAGAGAGAGAGAGAGAGAGAGAGGGAGAGGGAGAGAACTATATATTATGTATCATTCCAAAGGAAAGTCATGGAGTTAGAAAGGAAACAATGTTATCCATCCAATGGAATGTTCTGGATGCATGATCTGCATGACCCTCAGTGTTGGTGTTCTGCCAAAGGATGAAGCTGGAAGGGAAGAAGCTCCAAGTTCATCTGTCCCATCTATGCTCAGTCCCTGGCTTTGAGCTCTGCACTTCCTCCGTAGAAATTACGTGAAGGAGCTGGAGCTTTGGTGGTGCTGGTGGCTTCTTGACCAGAAGGGACCTAAACAGACCACCCTTACTAAATCCAAATCATACATCGCCTTCTTGCCTTGGCAGCCAGCGCTGTTATTGTTTCATCCCCATGACTGAGTGGTCTGAGCAGGCTTAAACTCCATAGTGACCAGACTGGATAGATGTGGATGTTTGCACACTTCTGAGTCCATCTTTGATCCTGAATACGACTATAGGAATCTCTTCAGATTTTGACGGGTGGGAGGGGGACAGCTCCTGCTCAAGCAGCAGGTGGCAAATGATCACAAGTGCCTGCACCCAGTTGCATCTACACCTAGATTAGGAAGCCTTTTTAGACGGTCACTCATGTTCTGGTCATCTTGCATTTGAACTGTCACAATGAGCTCTGCATGGGGCTTCCCTTGAAGACAACTTGAGCATCGCAACTAGTCCAGAATGCAGCAGCCTGGACAATTATGGGATGCCCAGAGGTCACCATGCTTTGTGAGCTGGACTTTAGCCCTTTAGCTTGTGGGCACAATTCATGACACGGTTCAGCCCTTTCATTGCCTGGGTTTGAAGGACCATCCAGCCTCATAGTTTCTGTCTGTTGCACCCAATTTGACAGCATCATCATGTATTCTGGGCCCAATCAATTTAAGAGTGTCATCTCTGTCACGGCACATGCCCTCTGCACCATCATTCTCCAAGATACAGTAGCTGTGCTCCAAGCTGGCCCTATTTAAATAAGCCTTAAAACCTGGCTGTATTTCCAAGACAAAGTGGTGATACACCTATTTGGGTGATTTGATCTTATATAAATTTGTTGAAATTTTTCTTCTGATCATGTCATAATTCTTTTAATTGTTCTTTTTAATTGTTGCATTTTGTTAGCCACCCAGAATGATAACAGATTGGGGCAAACATAATAGATAGCAATAGCACTTAGACTTATATGCCACTTCACAGTGCTTTGCAGCCCTGTCTAAGCAGTTTACAGAGTCAGCCCAACAATCTGGGTCCTCATTTTACCCACCTTGGAAGGACGGAAGGCTGAGTCAATCTAAATGAATAATTCTATTCAATAAAATTTAGGGATGAAAGATTACAGAAGGCCTACAGAGAAAAAGATCCTTGTGCAGAATGCTGAAGGCCAGAAAGAACAACTGAAACTAAAAGAGAGGAAGAAAATACTGAAAAATTAGATGGAAAATTTTCCAAAAATGATCATCTAAGCAAGTGAAAAGGGATAAATAGGAGACCTCCAGCAGAGGAGGACAGAATTATAGATGAAATGAATGAGTTGATTTGGGATGAAAGTGAAGGAAGGAAATGCCGGCACTCGAAAGCTTTGCCTGGGGGTGGTCGCGGCCGGCCATGGGACCGGATGCAGAAGACGGAGCAGGTGTGAGGCTACAGAGTAAATGCAGGCCAGGCAAAGAGATCAGATTTGGCTCTTAGCAGCTGAGTGAGAAATGGGTGAAGGAGATGGTCTGTATTGATTTGGAGGAAGAATAAGAACTGAGTTATCAGACATTTGCATAGATATGGGATCAAAGGGCTGCTGCCAAAAGGAATATAAAAAGAGCAATGGAAGCAAAGTGTAGATTAAAATAAAATTTGAGTTGGCAATAAATGTATCTTCAGTGTATTGCTGAAAACATGAGAGGGATCGGTCAGGCCAGCATCTGCCTCTGCAGCTGATGCTGCATTGTTGCAGTAAATATTAAACAATTGCAATGCAGGTCTGAAATTAATGTATTTTCAAGTTTGTTACGCTAGAATAGAAAAAATGAAGAAAGCCATTATTAGCTTAGCTCTGAACTGCAGCGAAACATCAACACAAGTCAATGAATCTTTGCACTTTAGTGCTTATAAAGATGGGAAATTGGTGAAGATAATTTAAGAAAAGAAGATAACTTGCAAAAAGTGTGTGGTCTTGCAAAAGAGGGGGGAAGGGTGTGAGTGTGTGTGCTTCTGATCACTTGGTTACATGGAAATGAAAGCTGGACTTGTCCAGAGAAACATACAAGGATTCGTTTAAAACATACCATTTTATAGTCAACTTGTTACTCATTCCGTATTTAATATTTTATCTTTGCAGCTGGTTCATTTCAAAGCTGCCTCCAACTGCAGCAGCATAAATATTTTGAGGCGGACCAACAGATGCGACTTCACTGGCAGCAGGGCACCTGTGGGCAACTTGAAAGAAAGGTTGGGGACAAAATTTATCTCTGCGGTCTCTAGGAGTCAAAATGACTAAATGGCACAAAATCATAGGAAAGATGCCTGGTGTGTACAGATGCCAGGTGGCCCAGGAAACCATGTAAAAGGAGGGGAACAAAGGAAAGGTGTTTGCTAGAGAAATCTCTAAGTGTTGGTAATTGAGGATATTGTATATGTAAATATATTACCATTTTTCATCCATCCCTTCCTGGCCTCAATTTAGGACAGTGCAAAAAAGAAAATAATAAAAAAGAGACCAACACATCAGAGAACTTTTTCCGTATTGTTTTCCCATTATTATATTTCTTTTTAAAAACATTTTTGCAAAATCAAAATATATGTACAATATTTTGCCCTTTTAATAAAAATCCTTTTTCTTATTCACAAGTAGGAGAGTAATTAATTACAAACCAAGCACCTCCTGGGGGGAAAAAGACATGTTACATCAGCAAACAAAAAAAGCCTTCCTTTTTTCAATCAAGAAATAGTTTGACATTTCTTCAGAAGGATTACCTCATAGTACGATTGCATTATGTTCCCTAGTTTTTTGAGAAGAAACACCTCTTTTCAGTTTTCCTCTTGCCTAACCTCATTTTCCAAAGTTCAATGGATTTCTGTAAGGTCTGAACGTCTCACGTCTCCCGGGGCTCACTCAGTGAGGAGTGGGCTTCACCCTCGACCTCCCAGTCCTGGCCCAACACTTCTCTTGCCCTTGCAACTCCACCATGCCAGCTCCTCCCTCGCTTAGTTCACAGAAAATGCAGGCAGGTTTTGACTCAATGGTTGGCTTTCTTTTGCTTGTACTTCTCCACAGACGGGGTCACAATCGATCTCCTTCTATTCCTCCCACACCTTCCCCCACTGCATCCACTGGGGGGGGGATTCTGGAGGGATCCAGAAAGAGGGGAGAGATGCAAGAGGTGGAGAGCAGGTGCCTCAAGCCTGGACTCCTCCTGGAGGCCTCGGCCCCATCTGCAGCACAGAGGAGAAGCTATCTCCAAGAGGGGAAAGGGGCCAGCTGACAGTTAGGAACACACTGCATGCCCTCTCCTCTATCACTGGGTATGCTGCGGTGGGTCCTCCCTGGTGCCTTTATGCCTCTTTCTAATCCTCTCTAATCCTTCAGGAGGAACTGGTGAGCGGTCTGGGAGATACGAGCAGTGTATTTCTCCGCTCTGGTTCTGCAAAGCATCTCTCAGCCCCAGCTCCTAGCACTGAATCCACTCCAGACAAAAACTAGAGAGCAGCAGAGAGAGAAGACAAAAAGTCTCTCTTCTGCCATCTAGTGGTCACTGGGGTTTTCACAGACCAGACAGACAGACTCCTCACTCCTTTCTCCTACCTACCTACCCCTCAGTTGCCTCAGTCTATGGGGAGAGGACGGGTGTTAGGCAGCTGAGCTCCCTCACTCAGGGGGAGATTTGCCTGATGACCCAAAGAGTTCTACAGGGATCCCATCCAGCTTTGTTGAGATCAGCCATAGTGGGGTGGGGTGGGGGTGACCTTCTGCTTCTCTCTGCCACACGTATTTCCCTACATGAAAAGGGCAATGATTGAAAGATCTCCCTGCTCTCTGGCCTAGGGCCAGCCCCATTTCTGGAGGGACAGCCATGTCAGGGAATGGTCGCTTGCCAGGCTGTCTGCAGTGGGCAAAAGGGGAGAAGCAGCCTGAAAAAGCCAAGAAGATTTTAAACTTCAGGCTGATTTCAGGCAAACCGCGAACCCGCTGTGGGGTTCCAGACCTGCCTGGGCATTCAAGCACAGATTTGCTGGGAGCAGGCAGACAGGGGTGTGCCAATCCCAGGGCGCTATGGGGCAGCAGCTTCCAGGAGACTTTGGCCTCTGCCCCCTGGAGAGGCCCAGCTCCTGCCCACAAGCAGCCCCTTGGCACCAAAGCCTTTTGCAAGAGAGTGGAGGAAGCCAGGGAAGAGGCTCAGTGCCCAAGAGGGCTCCCTGAAGCATGTTTGGAAGGGAAAGCTGAGCCGTCTTTACTGCCTGGACATGGCCAGCGGATCTCCCCAGTCTGAAAGGCAGAGAGATTCCTCCTTCGCGGCAACTCCCCAGAGTTTGGGGGGGTGGAAGCCGAATGCTGGAGAGATCCCTGCGAGGGATCATTCTGTGCGCATCTGTGGCAGCCGTCTGGACGCCGCCTGTTCTATTCAATGCTAATCCTCTTTGGCAGCCTCTTCTCCCAGCAGAAGCTCCTACAGCTCTGAGGGGCCCTGGATGGATGGAAACTGTTTTGCCAGCAGGATGAGCAATAATGCAAAGTCCTTCTGGGGAACTCAGAGGGCAGCGGTGCCATCAGGAATTGGCGGGCCCTGAGAAACCCAACCGATGCCAGGCCAAGCTGGTTGTGTGACTGGCAGAGGTTCCTGGAGGCCACGGGGTCCATTCTGGCAGCCAGCTCAGACAGGTTCCCAGGACTGATGGAGGAAAGACCCACACAACAGAGGGAGAGGCAGCCGTGGAGCCCGGGGGGTGCAGCCACATCTCTCTTCTACTTCCTTCTCTTCAGTCAGGTGTTTGCACCGCAGTCCCTGATTCAAGATAGGCTCAGGAAGAGCCCCAGCAGTTCTGGGGATGCTCACATGGTAACCGGGTGGACTCTTTCCTCTGGATCACATTTAGGGCAGCTTCGGTTGGCCCACAGCCACAGTGGACGCTGGGACTTGCAGAAGCCTCCCTGCACAAAATTCCTAAGCTAAGGGCACTCTTTGCAAAATCCTCCTGTGCCTCCCAAACTCTAGAGAAGCATCTCTGCTAGCGCCCCATCCAAGCATCAGACATTACCAAGCCCATCTTCCACACTTCAGAAGGCTTTGTAGTGCAGCCACTTCTGGCCAGGCCATCGGGTCCTGCCTACCTTCCTTCCCCAGAGGCTTCGAGGTTTTCTGCAAACAGCGTTTGGTTCTTCTGTGCCAGGAAATTGGTGGGAGAGAAGCAGCTGTGCCTTGCCCATGCGCACACCTGCTCCCAGCCCCACCGCTGCACATGCCCCTCATGCACTCACACCCATGGACTGGGGAGTGGGCCAGGGAGGGTCTCTTCTCGGTGCTGGAAGAACAGTCTTGTTTCCCTCGGAGGCCCAGAGATGGGCCGGGGCTGCCCTTGGGGACAGTAGCTCTTGCCAGTCTGGGCATCATTGCACCCCCTCTTCCTCCACGTAGGTCGAAGGGAACCAGCCAATCTGCAAGAAATCAGGAGGGAGCATAAGGACGGAGGGGCAGCCCAGGATGGGACCAGGCCAGGCCTGGTGGGGAGGGGCTGGGAGGGCTTTTATGACTGAGTAGGCTTCAGAGAACAGGGCCTGGCACTGGCCTTGTGCTCAGCTGGATGCATCACTGCTCCCTGGCTGGATGCCCCCTCCCCAATTCGGAAAGAAAAGCGGCAAGAGAGGGCCATGCCCCTTCCAGAGGCTACTTACTCGGCCATTGGCCTCTCCCTTCCACCAGCCTTGATCCCCGCCGATCCGGCTGTAGATCTTCACCACGTCCCCTTCCTGCAGGGAGAGCTCCCGCATGTCCCGGGCAGCAAAGTTGTACCTGGCCACTGCAGTCCCGATGGCCCGAGGGGTGAAGACTGATGGAGGGAGATATAAAGGAAGAAGAGTGAAGGGGCTTCCCATGGCATGGCCTGTCCATCTCCCAAGACAGGCGACAGCAACGTCAACACGTTCTGTGGCTTCTGGCTGAATTTTTCTTTCTTTCTGGCCACAAGGAGCCTTTCTCAGCTGCTATTCGGCTGCCCTGCCAAAGCTGGACTAGGACCTGGTGGCTGATCTGCCAGCTGTGGGCAGAGGGTCACCCTGTCCTTTCTTAAATGGCCAGCAGATGTCACTGTTCTTCAGCAAATGGATGGGGGCCTCTGCATGCATATAGATATATAGATATAGATATAGGTATTATACACCTACTATATTTATTGAGAGAGAGAGAGAGAGAGAGAGAGCTATATCTACCTGACCAAAAAGGAGTGGAGGGATTCTGAGAAGTGAAGTGGTGGCCCTGAGGACTGAGAAAGGAAAAATTGTAGGAAGCGCAGGCAGCTGCAGAAAAGAAGTTAGAGGGAAATGAAGGCAGCAGGAGAAAGGGGGGGGGAGACAGTATTAAAGGGGGACATTTATGAAACGGGAGAAATCAGCAAGGCAGGGGAAAAGCCCACCCAAACCACGCGGCTCTTCATGCTTCGGCCTGACAGGAAGACAGAGGTGCTCTGCGTGGCTGGCCAGCCTCTCAACCCCGACACCCTCCGGGCAGTCTCTCCCGCTTCCTCCCCAGGGGAAGACCCCACTGTGGGCTGATGTTCACAGAGGGAGCCAGGCCCGGAGGGGAGCAAGCAAAGCATCTGCCTGGGAAGGGCACTGGTCCCCTGCAGGGCCAGGGAAGGCTGTCTCCAGAGGAGCAGGCCCAGCAGAGTCAGCATGTGGGAAGGATTTTGCCCTTTCTTTAAAGCACCAAACAGCAGTTGCTCTCAGATGCGTCTGCCCAGCAAGGGCCGACCAGACTATGAAGCGCAGCTCGGAGCAAGTGGGCAGCATCTGAAAGGACCACTGAAGGCATTTGGAATCCCCTCCCCCCAAGAGCCCAGATGCAGGATCAGCTTCAGCCACACACTTTCTCCTCCTCCTGGTCAAAATGAGTTTTGGGGATGAAGCCAGAATCACACAGGAAGCACCGCCCCAGCAATCTCGGCCCGAGCCATAAAAAACTTGGATGGAGCTTCCGGGTCCATTTGGCCATCGGTCCACTTGCTTGCCCACACTCAGAACAGCCCCTCCTTCATCACTCACCCCTCACCCGCGGGAGGAAGGGGAGACCTTGTGGTCAGTTGGGGAGTTTGCACAGATTTGGTGCTTTCATGAGAGAGCACGGTGGAGGGCAAGGAATTCCTGCTTTTTCCTCAGGGGTGGGGTGGAGGGAATGTTTGACATTCTCCCCATCAAGGCTCGGAGATATCTGGCAAAAACCCCTCCCCTTTCAAAGCGACTCCAACGTTCTTTTCATAAACTCAAATTCAGGTATTAAAATCGTTCTGTTTCAGCCTCAGGACATTTAAGAATTTCTTTGGTATTTCTGTGATCAGGGCCGGATTTTCCTATAGGCTAACTAGGCTTCATCCTAGGGCCTCAAGATCAAGAGGGGCCTACACAGTGGTGGGATTCTGGGGGTTCTAGGTGGCTCGGCCGAACCCTTTGTTAAATTGCTGGCTCGCCCGCCCCTCACCTCCCACCCGCGCGGCGCCAGCGGGTAGGCAATTGTGGCTCTTTTACAACCTGTGGACTTCAACTTCCAGAATTCCTGAGACAGCTTGGCTGGGAGTTGAGGCCACAGGTTGTAAAAGAGCCACAACTGCCCACCCCTTCCCTAGCCTGAGTTCCGCTGCCTGGGATCCACGTGGGCTGCCACGTGGTTCCCCACCGGCTCTGGACGCAAGAGAGCAGGATGGAGAAAGCAGCTTCCACGCCTTCACTCACCCTCATTCTCTGCTCTGTTGGATCGCCGGCCGTTCGCTTACCCCGCCCACTCCCCATCTATTGCTGCCTCCGATGGCTAGAGGAAAAAAACCCTTCAAATTCTTGCTGCGGGGCTTCAAAGGGCCGCCCTAGAGCCAGTGGTGCAGCCGAACTCTTTGTTAAATTGCTGGCTTGCCCCACCCCTCCGCACCACTATTTATTGCCAATAAATAGTGGTGGGTGAGGGGCGGGGGAGCCAGCAATTTAACAAAGGGTTCGGTGTTTTTTTGTAATTTTATTGGCCCTGGAGCTTCAGCATAGGCTAATTGGCCTCCCGGCTCTCAGCTGATTTGTCTCAGCTGTTTTGCTCAGGGCTCTTCTGCTACCTTGCAAAGAGTGCTGATTTTTTTCCCCCTAGCTATACTGAAAAACGAAAGAGAAAGTAAAGCAGGCTGTTGGCTTTGCTGCAACATTGGAAAATTAGGCAGGCAGGTTTCTTTTTCCTCACCAGAAAAGGTAGGTGCAAACAACGGGAAATTTAGGGAAAAAGAGGAGATTTTAAAACACAAAAGAAAAAAAGCTCTATTTAACTAGGGAATTGTAATAATTGAGATACTATTAATTGTATATTTCTGAAAGCAGAAATGGTTAAGTTGTGGTTTGGAGGAATATATGGGGGAAATTATTTGGTTTATTATTATTGGTAAATATAATTAATTGATTTGTAAGAAATTGGATTGCATGGAAATAATTGGAATATTCATGTTCATATTGATTAATATACAAAAAAGGTAGTTATATAACTAATTGATTTATATTAAAATGTTGAATTTATATTAAACAACTGTAATATTACATAATTAACCAATGTGAGGATGGATATAAAAATAGATGACAATGGGAAGGGGTATAATATAGAATAGAAGGGAAAAATTGAATTTGATTAAGATTAGAGATGAGGATGAAGGGTAATATTGGTTTTTTACAAAAATAGATGAGGAATAAATATGGCAAAAAGGAAATATAGAAATTGTAAATTTAATTGAAATGACTAAACACTGTTTAAATTTGTGAACCGGCCAAATACTCTGTTCAAAGAAAATACATTGTATGTTTTTATGTGTGTTTCTAATTATTGTTATTTATTCATATTTGTTCTCTTTTATTCTTTAAAGTTTAACAATTCATTCTTTATCTTAATATCTTTATATTTGTTTGGGGCTGGCTTTCTTCCCTTTCATCTTTTTTATTGTACAGCAATCTTTCTCCTCAAACCTACCATCCCTCTCTTTTCTTTCCTTCTTACTTTCTCTCCCCCACTCTTCTTCTCCTCCCTACTTCCTCTTCCTTTCTCCTTCTCCTCCTCTCTTCCTCCCTCTCTTACCCTCACTCCTACTCTAATTTCCCTTCCCTTCCTTCATCCCTCTCTATTGCTGTATCCTTTTATGCATATGGACTACTCAGAGGGCTGAAAAAGTTATTTCTGACTGATCCTCGCACTTTTGACCAGTCATCGAACTTACGACTGTCTTCACATTTTATGTTTTTTTCCCTATCTTATCACCATGGTGAAGAGAAGCAGTTGTGAAATGAGTGACATGGTTGTTAAGAAAGCTGCACGGGCATAAATGTGACGATGGTCGTAAGTGTGAGGACTAGTCAAAAGTGTGAGGCCCAGTCAGAAATGACTTTTTTCAGCCCTCTGAAAAAAGTCTATGCACATAGCCACGCCCACCTGGTCACATGACGAGCTAGCCACGCCTACAGTCACGTGACCAGCTAGCCACGCCCACCCAGTCACATGATTGCCAAGCCACACCCCCAACTAAGCCACGCCCACAGAACCTGTTGTTAAAAAAATTGAATCCCACCACTGGTGAAAGGGCCTCATAAGTGGAATAGCCTAGGGCCCCTTTCAATCTAAATCCGGCCCTGTCTGTGATTATATAGAGTTTGAGATGCTGCCCTGAGTTCCTTCTGCTGGGAGGAACGCAGATGAGCTTCCAGAGAGGAAAAGAGAAGGAGGGGCTGTCTCTTTCCCAGCCCCTCCCTGCTGGGGAGAGTTTGGCAGCTGGGGGGTTGGAAAGCTGGAGGTTTGTTGAAAACACCTCCCTCCAACCCACTGATTGAAAAGCAGCCACTGGTTAGACTGGGCCCTTGCTGGGCTGAGCCACTATGGTAGTTGCTCTGTGTGAAAAGCCATGGGGTGTTGGGTCTTGAAAGGTTGGGAAGTGCCCCATCCCCATAGCAGGAGTCTTTCGACTGCTGGACTTCTCTGCCGGCCAGACAGACCTTCAGGAACCCGCTGGTGGGGCCTGGGCCTTCAAGGGGCATCCTGGGGGTGCCAGCCATGCAGCCACAGGGCTTCTACTTGTGGGAGCAAAAGGGGGGGGGCTCCTTTTGCAAGCTCTCCATCTGCTCTGTGACCCCCAGCAAGGCGGAGAGAGTCCTTACCCGGGGATCGAGCTAAGGTTCTTGAGGCCGAACGTTCCCGGGATTTGTATGGATACTTCAACGTTGTGTCCAGCTGTTTGAAGCTCTCCTTCAGCGAATGGGCTTGGTAGTACTCCACCAATTCCTGCAGAAGACAGGTCAAAGCCCATGAGCCCCTTGAAGCCCCCAGGAAGACCAGGTCCAAGACGGGGCTTGTTTTTCTCAAAATACCAACGTACCAAGAGGCTTTCAAACTTTTTTGCTTCTGTGATGTGGATCCAGTTATCTTTTTCAACCACTTTAATATGCTTGACCTCGTCATTAAACCTGCAAGGGAGAGGGCAGAGGTTTCAGAAGTTCATCACAGGGAAGTTTCCCACCCAAAAGCCCACCCCGCCATCACCCCCCCAGATTTGCCCCATGGAAGAGGCTGGCAGAGCTGGGCTTAAACCTGCCAGACTTTAATAGCCAAAGGTCCCATTTGGTGTGGGTGCCCCTCTGTGCTGAAATGCTGGAAGGTTTGCTCCACTGGGGAGGCCAATCAGGCCAATCTCTTGAGGGCTTGAGGTGTGAATGTGGTCTCCCAGGGAGGACCATGATCCAGGCTAATTTTGGATCCATTATTGGAAGCAGAGAAGTTATCTTTGGCAAACTCTAAAAGCAAGAGCTCTCCTTCAGCAAGTACAAAGAGGTTTGCAAGGCCAGTTTAAAAAGGGCACCACATGGCGCTTGCCCCAGGGCCACCCCTTAAGCCATGTGTAACTCTTTGGAATAGGAAGATAGGAACGGTCTGGAAACTAGCTGGGGTCCTGCAGGGCTGTGTGAACCCATCTCCTGATTTTGGAAGAGGCCCTGTGTGCCCCTCAGGGGTGCGAGAAGGTGCTCTTCATGAGCCACTGACTTGATGCTGATAGCAAAACGCTCGGCTTCGGCTGGCCTCTCCCGGATCAGGTAGGTCCCGCTGGCATGCTGCTTCAGGAGGTTGTCCGTCTGCTGCCTCTCCATGTTGCCTGCAAACCTAAGAGCCACCCTCTGGGTTAGGAGAGATCCCCCTTAGATACCCCAGATGTCCCCTTGATGTTCCCAAGCTGCACTGGTCTGCAAGGAGGCCCCTGATGCAGAGAGAGGAGTTGGGAAGCTGGGTCTTGGTCATCGGAGGCTCAGCCTGGGGGCAGAAGCAGCCACGCCTCCCTCTTGGCAGCTGGGTGTTTCTGGCCCTGCAGGGCTTTGGGGAAACGGGGCCTTGCCTGCCGGAGCCCTTGGCAGCCTCGATGTCTTCCCTAGGCAGGTACGGAAACGTCCACTAGCCAAAAGCCCAGCTCACAGTTCAACCCTGAGCTGCAGAAAGTCTTCCATCACAGGGCTCTGTATTTCAGCCCCGCCTTGCCCACAAAATCCCAGAGTTGGAACGGAAGGGCCTGAATCCAACCCATAATCCAGCCCCTCCTTTAGGGAACTGCCCCCCCACCCATCTCTCCAGATCATTGAATCTACCATCCAGCTGGTTTCTCCTAACACTGCTTGCACTCTGTGGCCAGAGAGAGCTGGTCTTTTCCTCCAGTGTGACAGATTCCAGAAAGTCTCCCCCACCCTTTAATTTTTCTTTTCTCAAGGCTCAACATCTCCACCAGATGCTCTCCTTAAGGCCTTTCTCTGACTCTCTTCTAAGTTCTCTGAAGACTTCTTAAAGCTCAGCACACAGAACAGGGCAGCACCAATAAACAGATCTGGCCAAGAACTCGGGAGTTCTTCTTTCGTGGCATCTCTGGTGCTGTTGATGGAGCCCAGCACTAGATTTGCCTTTCCTTCACGGTTGGCTCGTGTTTAATTTTAACAAATGATTATTTCAGGGTTGCTTCGTCAATAACATATCGAGCCAGCTACATCTACTCTAATTTTTCTCCATTTAATTCTTGTTTCCTATATAGCAATTTGGCATCCATCTCTGTAAAATTATATCTTCTTAATCTCAGCCATTCTTTAACCTAGCAAAATTAATTTAAATTTTATTCCCATTCTGAATCAGCGGCGAATGGGATGGTCTGAATCAGGCATCCCATCATGGAGAGGAAAAGGCCCAGGCTGAACCTCTTGGCCTCTGATGGGAACCTCCCTGAAGGTGGTAAGGAACCATCAACCATTAACAGAGATTAACAGATTAACTAGATCTTTGCCCAAGCAGGAGACCCTACACCATTTCTGACAGAGGGCAGTCCAGTCTCTTTGAAAGCCTCCAGTGATGAAGCTCCCACAACTCCTGAAGACATCCTTGGGAAAAGCTGGGTCTCATGCCAGAATTCCCTTGGAACCCTTGGGCTTCCCCTTCGCACCTCCTGCTGCTCCAATCCCAAGTCTCTTCAGCCACCCATTCTCCAGTTAACCTCAATCTGCAATCGTGCACCTCTACAAACTTGGGGGACAATGAGGGTCTCTCCTCTGGCTCCAGGTTGTGGCTTCAAGCAACACCTTCCAGAAAACCCCCAAATGAAGAGGAGGCCCCTTCAAGATCAGGACTCTTGGGTCCTTGCCATCATCTATCCTAGGGCAATAATCCCTCTGGCTGAAGAGGCAACAGCACATCGAAAGCCACAAGAGGCTCTGGCACGAAGGAAGCCTTCCTTACTGACACAGGGATAAAGCTCTTTATTCTGTTTGAGCGAGACTTGGGGGAAAAAAGTCTTACAGCAGGGCTCCCCAACCATGTGAGGAGTCTGCTATTGGGCCGTGGAAATGAGTAGTGAACGCACGCACGCACTCTCTATTTGCGTGAGGGGCAGGTGTGCATGCAAGCCACTTGTGCAAATGGAGCTGTGATGCACACTTGCCGGCCACTCATGCAAAACCATCTCCCCATCCCCCAGTCCTCAAAGCTGGAAAGGCTGGGGAACTCTGGCCTACAGCACAGAGAGGGTTGTTTTTTTTGCAGGTGCTTTTTCTTCCTTTTCACAGGTGCAACTGGGGAAGTTTTAGAAAACCAAGAAAGGCTTCCACAAATATGACTCTCCAAATTTTGGGAGCTCTTCCAAGGAATGCCTGCCAACTGGGCTCGGAGAGAAACAATTCACTTTGAGGGCCTCCCATTTTATTCCTCACAGTCGGAGTGCTGGTTATTTTGAAGAGCGATGCTGAACAGAGAGCTGGTGGCACCCAGCAGACAAGAAACTGTCCCCACATCCCACTCGCTTTGAATTCCCACTACCACGATCTCCTCACCGATGAGGAGATTCCAGATTAGTGGGAGGGGCCCAGCCAATTCCACCCAGCCAACTCACCAGGGATACGTGGAATAGTCCATCTCTCGTGAAGGAGGGCGGCTGTTGGGAGGCTGCAGCAGAGAACATAGCAATAGCACTTAGACTTACATACCTCTTCACAGTGCTTCACAGCCCTCTCTAAGCGGTTTGCAGAGTCAGCCTTTTGCCCCCAACAATCTGGGTCCTCATTTTTACCCATCTCGGAAGGATGGAAGGCTGACTCAACCTTGAGCCGGTGAGATTCGATCTGCTAAACTGCAGCTAGCAGTAGCCTGCAGTACTGCACTCTAACCACTGCGCCACTTCGGCTCGGCTCACAAAGTGGTGATTAGGGGTGAGGTGGGGTGAATTCTACCAAATTCTTCCCAAGGGCATCCCATGCAGGGGTGGTCTGAGCAGTGGGACAGAAGACCCCCAGTGCCAGGAGCAGGGAATCGGTCCTCAAACTAAAAAAAGGGGGGGTCAGCCCCTGAACACAGCAGCCATTTGTCCAGGGGCTCAATCATGGGGTGGGGGGGTGGGGGCATGGCCTTGATTGTGGCTTCTGCAACTCATTGCCTCCAGGACTCTTACCCGCGCATCCACTGGGCAAGGCTTGACCAACGAGCTGGGGAAATAGCCAGATTTCTTGGACACGACGAGCCTCCCCTGGAAGAAAGAGAAGAGTCCCTCACAAGGGTCCTGTTGTAGCCTGTCAGCCAGGCAGCCAAATCAGAGGAGGAGGAGGCGTGGGAGTCAGGGCCAGCATCAAGGCAATCTGAGAGCTCTGAGGGGGAAGAGGGAATGGAGCTCTCAGAGATGGAGGCAGAGGCGGAGTCTGGGCCGTCTGTCAGCCCTCAGATGGACAGTCAACAGCCTCCAGGTCTGGAGGTGGCTGATGAGGAAGAGGAGGAACTGCTGGGTACAGATGTACAGAAGGCAGAGGAGAGGAGAGCAGTGGAAATCTTTGGGCTGGTTCTTGGGACGGAAGAATCAGTGCTGCCAGTGAAGCCCCACCCTAGCTCTGGGGATAAAAGGCAGGGGGTGGAGATGAATAGATGTGGCAGACAACTGTTCATCTCCCTGCCAGACAGACTTGTTAGCCTGCTGTGTGAGAGAGAGAGAGACTTTTTGCCGGGGCTGCTGACACACCTAATAAAGAGAACAATTAGGTAACTACAGAGGGTTTGTTATATTTGGGAGCCGGGTCCCTCCTGCTGAGTGGGGCGGAAGGCAAGGGCATAAAGGAAGAAGCAGGGTCATGGATTCTCTTTGTCCACCTTGAGTGTAGGTTTCTTTCTTCTCTACCAAGGGAGGAGATTTTCACTCTCTCAAAGATTCACATAACACCCATCACACAAGTCAACAAGACACAATGATGGTGTCTCTGTAATGTGAACATGTTAATGCAATAGGCTGACTCAGCAAGTGTGCTAAGGGCCCACAAACTTGCTTGGCTTTGCAACCTGGTTTGCAGCTGTGCTTTGCAACCTGGTAAATTACAGCCCGGGATGTGGAACTCCTTCAGCCAACATGTCTTGCTGGCCACACAGAGCCACCCTGCAGCTGTGGGGAAGGGGCTCAGCCCAGGCTTCCTCCTGTTTGGTAAAGCAGCACCCCAGGGAGACTTGAGGCTCAACTGGATCCACAAGCCAGGATGCCAGGCTCCCTGAGTTCAACCTGGGCAGATGGCAGAGCAGGATCCTAGATTGGACAAGGGTGCTGGGTCCCACATGGCAGGATGACTCCCTGCCCCAAATCCTGGTGCTGTTGAATAAACCCAGCAGAGAGAGGGAGGTACCCGTCCTAGCCAGCATCTCCTCATCCTGAGCAGAGTTGAAGAATTTCAGGCCCTTGTTAAAATGCCTGGCAGGTCCAAAGCTGAATTCCATGGATAACGAGCTGAGGAAGGTTTCCTCTTTCCTGCACATTCCTGGAGGATCCACTCACCTCCCACCACTGGGAATCCGGTTCCCCTCGGAGCAGCTCAATCACTTCGCCCATTTGGAAAGTTAACACGGGTTTCCCTGGTGGAGCTGGGTTGCCATGGTAATTCTGGAGGGCCACCATTTTAGGACCTAAAAATAAGCCAGAAACAGCAGGGGCCTTGATGGAGGGGCCTTGAAAGGGCCAAGGCCGTGGCTGCGTGGCAGACCCCACTCCCTGGGGGTGCCTTAAGATCCCTTCCTACTCTGTTATTCTGTTAAGTTCTGTCAAGGGGGGCTTCTGACTTCCAGCCCCTCCGCCCAGCAGGAGGTGCCCAGTGCCAGTGCAAAAGGAGGGCCCATCTCGCCCTGAGCTGCCATTTCCCATTTCTGGGCAGGGGCCGTGGGGAAGGGGCAGAGTGCAGGCCTTCAGCTCCCCAGGAAATCGCCTAGGGATCCAGCTCTTTCTTAACAAATGCTCAAGAGTGTCCATGATCACTTTTTGGCTTCTTGAACAAAAGGTTGTTTAAAGGGGAGCTCCCACCTGGGAGCAGCTGCCCCCTGAGCTTGGAGTAGAATTAACTAAAGACTCTTTTTGCGGGGACGGATGGACTGGGGGGGAATACACCTCAGACTGGCTTAGTGACAAATTGCTGACTGCAAAAATGAACTTTATTTTTTAACATAAGAATACCGGTATGTCTGCTTTCCCTTACCTTTTTTCTAGATAGCTTATTCAAATAATATAATTAATAACGTGGAAGAGGTCAGCAAACTACAGGATTTGGAAAGGGAGGGCTGGCTGGCTGGCTTCATCTGCTGCACTAGTCACTCCCTCCCCTCCTTACAGAAACCGCCGGCACAAATCTTGAAAGGGACAAACTGCACCGGGATTTAACTCTGCTTTTTTATTTAAGGGGCACATTTTCTAACAGGCAAGTGGGTGATGTGGTGGCCTAGATAAGGAGCTCTCGCCTCACAATCAGGAGGCTGTGAGTTCGATCCTAGGTAGAAGCAGATATTTCTCTCTCTGGGCACAATGAGATGATATCTGCTGAATAAAACTCTGCATTGGCAACAGGAAAGGCATCCGGCCAGTAAACACTCAGCTCCCTTCAGTTGCCCAGACTCCACCCTGCAAAGGATTATGGGGTTGTTAAAAGAGGAGGAGGAGAAGGATTTTCTAACAGGCAAATAAGAGCTGCTATCCTTCTGAAGTCTTTCCTTGGGGCACATCCTGCTGGGTGGCAATGCCAGCATGCCAAGGGAAAGGCATCCGCTTGACACTGGCAGGCATCGTTTTGCCCACAACGAAAAGTAACAGCTCGTTTGCCCTCTCCTTTCCCCATTCTGCCTTCTGCACTGTGATGCCCTGGCATCTCTTCTGCCTCTCCCAGTTTGCTGCTTGGCAGGGAGCAGCCCAGTCAATGTGCCTGAGGGGACAATGTGCCTGAGTATTTTGCGATCGCTCTGTTTCCGTCTGAAACTTTTCTGCTATTAAACCCGGATTTTGCTTTTAAGCACCAACCAGGAAGCTGCCTGGCTTCAGTCGAGGAGGGAGGAGGGAGGGGTGTGGAGGAGGAAGAGGAAGAGGAGGAGGCTTACCTAGATTCAGTGATTCCTGTCCAGAAATAAAAAGAAAGAAGTTTCAATCTCCTGGAGCCTTTTTGTCCACATAACGAGCTACTCTTGCTCTTAGAACTGACCCTCCCCCCACCTGGCCCCACCGCCAGCAAAGGCCTTACAGAGATGCGACAGTTTGGATTCTGAGCTGCAGCCCATCCCCACACCCCCAACCCTCTTTGCAATCAAACCAGGACAGGAAAAGTAGCAGAGAAAAGGGTGCCTCGTCTCAGGACAACTAAGGACTCAGCCTCACATCTAAGAAAAGTGGCCGGGGTGGGGGAGGGGAAAGGTGACCCCAGTGTCTTCCTCTGGCACTTTACTCCCTATGTCCTTCCCCAGAGAGGAGGGAAAAAGAGGCGTACTGCTTACCTGCTCAGCCGGAGAACCTAGAAGGCAACGTTAAAAAGTGGCTGGTTAATGGAGAAGCCACCTAAGAGGAGCAGCTCAGCTGGTGAGTTTGTGCATGCAAATCTCAGGACCACCTGGATTCCCCACTCCTGCCATTTCTTGCTATTCCAAATTCTCGCCCTTTGACCCACCTTCAATATTTAGACTTTCACAGTTACAAATATATTTGTTAAATGATGGTGATGCTACAGGAGGGCAAAATGTATCTTTCAAAACGATTTATGACATGCAAAACCCTCTAAATGGCTGCAGAAGGGATGTGTCCCTGCAGCTGCTCTGCCCTTCTGGGACAGGTGAGAGGCTGACGGGGACCGCCAACAAGGAAGCTGTCCAAGGTGTCTCAGCCATTCTACCTGAGCCTGAGAAAGAAGCCCACGGAGACAAGTTCTCAGGACGCAGTAGCCCAGCAACAGATGCAGGGCACTGAGATCAACAGGCAGTCATTGGAGCGAATAGCAATAGCCCTTATATATCGCTTTCCAGCCCTCTCTAAGCGTTTCAGAGTCAGCCTCTTGCCCCCAACGATCTGGGTCCTCATTTTGCCCACCTCGGAAGGAGGGAAGACTGAGTCAACCTTGAGCCTGGTTAGATTCGAACTGCCAAATTGCAGGCAGCCAGCAGGCAGCAGAAGTAGCCTGCAGTACTGCACTCTAACCACTGGGCCACCATGGCTCATGAATCATCCCTTTTATTGCAGGGAAACGTCTGCTGATTTGGAGAGCAACACCCCAAAACTGTCACCATGGTGGCCTAGCAGACTTCCCTGGCAGGCTTTGCCTGGTGACACCAGGACAACGGATTCCCTAGCAGCAGACACGGCCCTTCTCACACACACGCCGCCATATGCGTGGATCACTTACTGAATTTGCAAGGTGGGATGACCTCCAGGCACTCTTTGTGGGCGCCCGCCTTGCACTTCAGGCACTGGTAGCCTTGGTAGAAGGTCCCCCTGCGGAAAAAGAGACTGCTAGCCCAGCACGCCTGCCTAGAGCTGCACCCCGGGGGAGCCCCTTGGAGCGGGAGCAGGGGAGGCTCCCCAATAACGGAAGGCTACAGATCCCCAGGCCTCTCCTGAGATGCAGGGAAGCCCTTCTGCTCAGACTCGGGAGCTGAGCCCACCTTCCATCGAAGGCAGCCGTGGCACTGGGGGCCCAGAGGCAAGAAGGAGACCCTCGGTTGAGGCCAGCCAGGGAAGCAAGCCCTGAGGGGTCTGGACTTCCCCCTCTTGTAACCGCCCTGCTAGGGTCATTGGAGTTTGCCCCAAATGGCTACCAAGCCAAGCTATTTTCTGGGTTGCTCTGCACCCCCAGCCATGCAAATATCTGCCTCAGTTCAAATGTCCAAAGGGTGGCCTTCAACCCAAGTGGGTGCGAGGTGAGAAGTCACCTTGGGGGTCAGGATCCGTGGACCTGGGGCCATTTGGCTCTGCATGAGGAGCCTTGTCAGTTTCCACACTGCGCTCAGCTATTGCACTCTCACCCGGCCCATGCATTTAAAGAGAGACAGGCAGAGGGAATGCACTGGGCTGGAGGGTGGAGCAGGTGGTCTCCCAAATCCCTTCCAGTTCTTGCATCCTGTCCTTCTATGACATCATTGGATCATTTAAATATGCAGGCAGCCCTTAAGAACGGTTAATCAAAATTACAACAGCAGTGAAAAAAATGGACTGATCCTCAAACTTATAAGCAGCACACACACACACACCCATGGTAAAAACTGAGCTCGGCCACGTTTACTGCTCCCCCCCACCGCCCGCTGCCTCCCAGCTGCCTTTCCTTGTCTTCACCTGCATCCCATTCCCTGGGCTTAGCATCCTGGCAGTGCATGGGGAGGCGCCGTGGAAACAGGATGGTGACATCAGGCCAGGGTGCAGCCTTGAACCTGAGCTCATGGGAGGCCCACCAAATTTCTGGGGTGGAGTGGAGGGGAGAGTGCAGGCAGAAACTCTCTGCTCAGTCTGGGGGCACTGAGAACCACTTCGTTGGCATCACGCACAGGATGGCTCTTGGAAGGTGGCGGAGCCATGGCCATAATGGACCCTGGCCAGCAACAAAGTAAGCTGCTGGTGGGCCCCTGGAAGAGGTGGGCTCCGAAACCGTTGCTATTTGCCATAGTGCAGCTCAGGGGCTGCTTGGGGCAAGAACTCCCCTGCTTCGATGTGGCAAGCAGCCCCAGAGTTGTGAGGCTGGCTGTGGCACTGCGGCTGCCAGACTTTTTGTAATTATGCAACTTTACAGTAAAACGAGCAGCAGCGTTGGAGGAGTCTGTGTGTGCCTGAAGAACACTGCTGAGCACATTGTAAGCCGCCCTGAGTCTCCGGAGAAGGGCGGCATATAAATCAAATTAAAAAAAAGAAGAAGAAGAAGAAGGAAAAACATTCACCTTAAGAACATCTTGCAGGCTTTGCAATTGGTGGTCTTGTCAAAGGTGAACATCTGGAACTGGTGGTTGTTTGCCGTGGCTTTCTCGGGCTTAATATTGGATCTGGGCAAAGAAAGGGAGCCCCACTCAGCTCAGGTCAGGCTAAGCGAGTTGCAGCTCCTCTTCGGGGACATTGGGAAGAGGGTCCCCTTTGCACTGAGGGGGCCTTTGGTGCTTAGCCCCGCCCTTGAGAACCTTTGGGTAGGGCCAGGCCGTGTGGCACAACTTAGTCCTGCCCATGCATCCTATGTGCCAACGCCCGGGTCAAGACCGCCAGCAGGAGCCGGCCATGCCTGCTGGCTTCTTGACCATTCAGACTTTCGATCTGGGCCCAGCCAGGACCGAGGTCCCAGACACTCACATGGCCATTTCAAACTGCTCCATCCACTTCCGTTTCATCTCTTCCGTCTTACAGAAAAACTGGAATCCCTGTTTGCCTTGAAGGTGAGTGAGGTAGAAGCCGTAAGACCACTGTGGGGAAAGAGAGAGGGAGAGGATGGAGCCGGACACAGAGGCAGGAGAAAACCAAGGCCAGTACGGGCCAGGGGGAGCCATCGCACCACCCTGAAATCTGCCCTTAAGAGGCACCCTTGGGCAGCCGAGTCGCAGCACCAGAGGCAGCCAGCTTGGCCAACCGCCTTCTGTTCCTGGCCACAAGGACTGGGAATTCAGTGCCGCTTCCGGGAGGGCACGGCTCACCTTCCTTCTCTTTCTCGCCAGCAGCACAAAAGAAGCTGCCAGGAGCCCAGGAGGAGGCTGCCTCTCCTTCAAAGATGCTTTCACCTCATCTGTTCCACTCGCCCTCGTCGGGCAAGCCTACCTCACAGGGCTGCTTGTAAGCTTTCCTACAGTAATTGCAGCCCCCCATGCAGCCCCCTGGATGATGCCCAATCAGCCCTGTCTAGGATTAGTACAGCAACAGCAAAAGACAAGAGAGTTGGAATTGGTAGAGACGGCTTACCATTTTCCCATGCAACTGAGAAGCAAAAGGAAGCGAAGGGGAGACACAGGGGGTTACAACAAGCTCCAAATCCCACCTGTTCAGACTCCAAAACAAGGGTCCCTCTTTCTCCCCATCCCCACAGCCCCCAGTTCCAGGTGGCCCAGATGTTTAATCCTTCAGGGAATGAGGGGGGGGTCTCTTTCTGGATCTGCACCCTCCAAAGTATGTGGGCGGGGGATTCCGCCTGCTAAGGCCCCTAGAAGAACAGGGCTTCCTTCATGCCCTCTGGATGGATTTCCTGAGATCTCCTTCATCCATGATCACGTCACTTCAAGCAGCAACTCTCCATGTGGGAACCCTTGTTGGCAGCTGACCAGGAAAGGGGCTTCTCCTTGTGGCGAATGTGGCACGAGATTGGCAGTTGCCAGGCCAGCTTGCTGAAGGACACAGGCATTCCAGTAACCCGCCGGCCCCCCCCCCCCAAGTGATGGAACTGTGATTTTTCTAAAGGGGCAACGCAGCACAAGGACACCCCCTGCCCCCAGGCTAGTGGAGAATGGGGAAGTCAACAGCTTCCAGCCCCTGGGCAGCCTGAGCACCCCGGCTCTTTGGGGGCCGGCCCTCTACAGCTCCTTGGAGCACCATCAGGCAAGGTTGCCCCCCAGGGAGACACCAAATGTGCTTCCAGCGGCTAGAGCTCTTCCCCCCTCCACCCTTGCAGTGCCCAACATTGGCCATGAGGGAAGGGAAGGGAGGCCCTGCACCACCCACCTTCTTGATGTCCTTGTTGTTGGTGGGGTCATCGGTCATCTTGTAACAGAGAAGTTCCAGGATGTCTTTCTGCTCGTAGCTGTAGCCTTTCCTCTTGCAGACAATCACCACTTTATCAAACAAAAACAAATACCTGTCCCAGAATTAGAAGAGGAAACCGGGGCTCAGCAACCATGTCTGCACATTCCCTCTCTCCCAGGCCTTGGGGGAGGGGCTCCCATCCTCCCCCCTCTCCTCCAGGGACTGGGAGAACCATGCCAGCTGAAGAGGGGTAGCAAATGTACAAAAGTGGAATCTGCATCTTCTAGGACTGAGGTGAGAGGAAGGAAGGAAGGAAGGAAGGAAGGAAGGAAGGAAGGAAGGAAGGAAGGAAGGAAGGAAGGAAGGAAGGAAGGAAGGAAGTTGCCTTCATACAACATGCTAGCCCTCCCTGGCTTCCTGAGTGGGGTGACATGGGTGGCAGCCAACCCGCTCAACCCAGCATGTCCTGGGAACTCAGAGCCCTGCATGAGGATTGCCCTCGGAGTCTTTGTTCAGCCAGGATCCACGGAAGAGGCTTTTCCTTCTTCACTGCTCACTCACCGATCCTGCTTTGTGTGGTTGATGATGGACCGGACCTTCAGTTCCCCATCGATCTTTGGCCGCCCATATTCTTCTAGCTTCACTGGCTGGGGGAAAGGTGACAAAGGTTAAAAGGGCAAAACTCCCCACTAACCAGGAAGACTCCAAAGTGGCGCCTCAGCTGTCCTTCTCGGAAAGGGGGTGGGGAACAAGGCACTTTGGGAGTTAGAGGGCAGCGAAGCCCCTTCCTGGATGCAATCCAGGTTTGAGGACCTGTGAGGAGGCAAACTGGGGGAGACCAGAAAGCAGGGGGAGGGGGGGTGTCTCCTTTCCTCTTGGGTGTTGCCCCCACTGAGGCAGCCTCCCATGCCCGCCTGGCTGACCAAGCAATCCCTTTCTGCATTGCCAGGGCCTCAGGCTTGCGGTCATCGGGGGAGAGCATCAGAGCTCCTGCCGTTGGGGGAGCTGGGACCCTCTCCTCAGTGTGGCAGTGCTGGGCCCCTCATTGCATAGCCTAGAGTGGCTGGGAGCATTTGGGGACTGCCCTGCCCTGGACCCTGCTCCCGTTGGCATCGTCTGTGCCCTTCAGCTGGCTAAGGCCATTTGCAATTGCTGTCTTGCAACAGCCATTACAGAATGCCAATCTCCTGGCCAAGGATCCTGTTCCTGGCCAGCGGGACGGCCAGAATCACCGGGAGACCAGGGAGGCCTCTCTGCCGTTTGTCACTCAGTGCCAAAGCTGCTCCTTTGATCTTACCAGGTTTTCTATGGAGCTCTGGAATTCACTTATTTTCTTCAGGGTTTCTTTGTCCCGTTTGACTTCATTGATGAACATGGCCAAGTCCTGAAAGACGAATGGGTGAAGTGGCCCGTCAGTGGCATTGCAAGCAGAAAGCCCCGGGCAGAGATCAGGTCCGAGAGCAGAAAGACGGGTTCTGCTTCAGGGCTCAGCCTCCCTTGGCTCAACAGCCTCAGGGTGCCTGTGCAGTTCCCAGGGCCCCTGGGGCAGTAGCAGAGCACGGTCCAGCCAGGCTGAGAAAAGCTGGGGTGAAGGTGGGTTTTGGGGAGCAGTCCTTTGTCAGAGACCAGAACGTGACTCTGTGCAGTGACCCCCAAAACACCTCCCACAGGACCCCACCTGCATGGCCTCCAAAGCTTCTTTCAGCTGCTGCTTCTCTGGCCGGTCGGACGAGTGGCTGAGCAGCTCCTAGAAGACAAACCATTATCCTGGGTTACTGTATCCACTGCCTGCCTGGCTGCTTCCTGCTCCACCTCGCCATACGAGGGGTTCAAGGCCACTGGAGTAGGTGGCAGGAGAGCCCCTGCCAAGAAACAAGGGTTGGAGTTGTCTATAGAGATCCTCCGTCATCCAGGTCCTGGTTGTCCCAAGGGCGCTTTTTTCAAGAGGCAACTGGACTTTCTGGTTTTCCTTTGAAGACGTTTCGCTTCTCATCCAAGAAGCCTCTTCAGCTCTGACTGGATGGGAAGAGGAGTGGACCGCTGGTTTGAAAGAGGGGTCAAAGAGGCCTATATCAAAACTGAACAGCCCTCTCTCAACAGAGGTGGAGGAATATGACATCATCTCTCTCCAGTCTACAACACAGTCCTTTTAATATTTCCAAGAAGGCTCCATGCTCCACACCACTCAGGTGACCCTGATGACCCAGATAAACCTCCAGGTGGCCTCAAGGACTCTCTAAAAGGATGCAAATGACCCGCTGTCTGCAAGGAGCATAAATCCTTCCATTCCGCACAATCCAGTCAGAGCTGAAGAAGCTTCTTGGATGAGAAGTGAAAGGTCTTCAAAGAAAAACCAGAAAGTTCAGTTGCCTCTTGAAAAAAGCACCTCTGGGGCAAGGTTTGGAGTTGCTTGTCCCAAGAATAATGGCTGGGGGAGGGGACGGGACGACGACAACATGCAGAATCAGATGAATTGGTGCAAGCTTGAACAAACAAGCCAGAATTAATCAAGATTTGTGAGAATAACTGCATTATTAATTTCTGGGTGGAACAAAAAGCATTTGCACAGGGGAGAATCCTGGGCAAGGGGGCACAAGCGGAGCCAGAGGCGGCCCAGGCTGAAGTTGTCTGAAAGACTCCGTGGTCAGCTGGAGACACTTGCCCCTTGCCTGATGTGCAGCTCTCCCCACCCGATCCAGAGCCTCAGGAACTCATCTGGGCTCCAGGAGGCATGTGGGCAGCTCAGGGCTGGCTGTTCGCATCCCTTTGGCTTTACCAACCCAACTGGAATCGGCGCTTAGATGTCCCAATCTGTTATGCTGTAGGAGCCAAAACCAGTTCATGCCAGACAAACATTAGTGCATTCTTTGACAAAGTGACTAAGTGACCAGCAAAATGCTGTCTACATCATTTACTTGGACTTCAGGGAGGCATTTGACAAAGCAGACCACAGCCTACTTTGTGGCAAGATAGAAAACTGTGGGATAGACAGCATCAACACCAGATGGATTCTTAACTGGTAGACCAACAGCACTCAGAGGTAGCCCTTAATGGAGCTACATCTATCTACGTGGAGAGAAGCAAGCAGTGGGGTACCCAAGGTTCTGCTTTAGGCCCAGTACCCTTCAATATCTTCATCAATGACTTAGGTCGGAGGATAGAAAGGGAACTCATCAAATCTGAAGAAATAGCTAACACACCGGAAGATAGGCTTAAGGTACAGAAGGATCTTGACAGACTTGAACACTGGGCCCTATCCAACAAAATGCATTTCAGTGGTGAGAAAAGTAAGGGCTTTACACTTAGGCAAGAAAACCCAAATGTACACAGCGGGTATCTGGCTCAACAATAGAAATTATGAGAGCAATCTAGGTGTCCTAGTGGATCCCCAGTTAGGTATGTGTACTGAAGCTCCAAGATGGCTTCAGCCAGAGAAGCTTGTAATGTATCCAAGTAATGGATCTATTACTTGGAACCCTGACATTATGAGCCAGCAATGTGCTGCAGCTCCCAAAATGCCAATGCAATCCTAGGCTGCATCAACAGAGGGAAAGTATCCAAGTCATGTGAAGTGTTACTATCACTTTATAATGCCTTGATAAGACCACACTTGGAATACTGCATCCAATTTTGGCACCATGATACAAAAAAGATGTCGAGACTCTAGAAACTAGAGTGCAAGGAAGAACAACAAAGATGATTAGGGGACCAGAGGGAAAGGTGTACAATAAACAATTGTGGGAACTGTGTATGTAGTCTAATGAAGGATTAATGGTGGCATGATAGCAGTTTTCCAATATTTGAGGGGCTGTCACAGAGAAGAGGTGTCAACCTATTCTCCAAAGCACTAGAGGGCAAGGCAAGAAGCAGCAGGTGGCAACTAATCAAATAGAGATCCAATCTAGAACTTCCTGACATTAACAACAATCAATCAATGGAATGGCTTCCAGAAGTTTATTTATTTATTTATTTATTTATTTATTTATTAGTTTGATTTATATGCCGCCCTTCTCCGGAGACTCAGGGGGGCTTACAATGCATTAAAGTTGTGGCTGGTCAATCACTGGAGGTTTTTAAGCAAAGATTGAAGAGCCATTTGTGAGTGATGCAGTGACCTAGAGGTGGAGCTCTTGCCTCACAATCAGGAGGCTGTGAATTCGATCCTAGGTAGAGGCAGGAATTTCTCTCTGGGCACAATGAGAATATCTGCTGAACAAAGCTCCGCATTGGGACAGGAAGGGCATCCAGCCATTAAGTGTTCTGCTAGTTCTATTCAGTTGCCCAGACTCCACCCCGCAAGGGATTATGGGGTCGTTAAATGATGATGATGATTGAAGAGTCTGGAATGGTATAAGGTCTCCTGCTCGAGCGGGGGTGGGGGTGGGGGGTGGACTAGAAGACGTCCAAGACCCCTTCCAATTCTGTAATTCTGACCTGAGGTGCTCTGCACTGAGAGCAACTGAAGCCCACCTACCCACTTCAGAAATGTATCTGCATTTTTCTTCCCTCTGGTAGGTGGAGAATGACTCACTTTGAGCAGGAGGTGATACTTCAGAACTCTCTGCATCGGCACCACCAGCAGGTCCTGAAGCTTGAACTTCCCGTCCTGGACCTTCAGGGTACATTCCTTGAAAGGAGAGCAGCAGAAGATAGACCTGAAGCCCACCTTTGTCTCCCCCACCCACCGTCTCTAATGAAGGTCTGCCTGGACCAGGAGTGTCAAACTCAAGGTGCTTAGATCTGGCCCGCGGGGCCACCCTGGGAATAGCGAAGGAACAGCCCGTGGTGCCTCTGCCAGCAAAAACGGAGCTCGCCGGGGGGGCGGGGGTGGGTGGGGAGAGAGAGGTACAAAACCCACCCGGGCTGTTTTTGGCCACACCGGCCTCCTGCAGCCCTCCGCCAGCAGAAATGGAGGTCTGGGGAGGCTGTGCACTCGTTTTCGCTGGCTGTGGGCTGCAGGAGGCCATCGTGGTAGAAAAGCCTCAACTAGTGAGGTCGAGCTGGCCACCCCCACCCTTGCCATGCCCCCGACCACCCCCACCCCGGCCCCGAGATCAAACACAACTCTGACGCGGGCCTCAATGAACTCGAGTTTGACACCCCTGGCCTGGACCAAAAGCAGCAACCATCTCGAGTGGCTGAGGACTGCCCAAGGCTAAGCAGCCAAGCAGCCCGTGTGGCCATCCTGCCCCAGGACCCACCTGACTCAAAGGGGTCCTGAGTCCGGCCCTGCAGTGCTGAGGGTTGCCCTGGGCAGAAGGGTCTTACCTGCGTTCTCCCCGGACCTGCACGGTCTGCCACAACCCATCCCCCAGGGTCCCCCCCACCCCCCAGGCCCTGGCAGGCCACAATTCCTAAGAAATGATCTGGTCTTTTCTCTTTCTTTACCTTTGGCTGAGTTTCAAAACTATATTTTGTTGAACATCACAAGAGAAAAGATATAAACAGAAAAGGAAAAAACCCAAGGAGGATAAAGCAGTAGAAAAAAATAGAATCAGGTGAATAAAGAAAGGCTTTTAAAGGATTTAAAGTATTCTTGGATTTTCAATATTAAGTAATTGCAGATATTCTTTTAAATGCATATATTTTTATACTGCCTATAAAAAACCCTAAAAATTGCTCTTCAGTTCTAGGCAGAATACAAATATGAGAAGCAGCAGATGGTACACTCTGAATCACAAAATGAAATTAAAACTGTGATAAATTCTCTCCATGCGGTTAGAAGCTGGTTCTAATTTAAGAAGTCCTAATGAACCATTAAGGCTTTCTGTAAAAATATTTAAAAAAATATTTTTTAAAAAAGGATAAAGTTTACTCCACAGTTGTTTTTGTTAGGTATAATAATTTTAAGCACAGGAAACAGAATTTCCTGTGCTTAAAATGGCTGCCGCGGTTTTTTGAGCTCCGTTGGGGATGGGGCTTTTTGGTGAGATGTGGAGGCTTTAGGGGGGCCCTGACTATGTCCCCCATTATGGACTGGTAAGGGGAACAGTTGGGGCTCAGCAGGTCTACTTTTTACCTACCTAGGTCCCCAGGGGATGCCAGGCGAGCCGGAGCTGCCTCCCCATGATCCAGACGGCGGTTCTCCGCCGCGGTTTTTGCCCGAGTCAGCTGGGCGGCGCTGCGGCGTGGCGGCGGTAGGGCCGGAATCAGCTGGCACCCGCCGAAGGTGAAGGAGTTGTCGGTGGCGTGGAGGGCTGGTCGGTGGCGGAGCACCCCGTCCCAGATGCGGCTTGGTGGAGGAGAGGCCGAGCCATGGGAGACAAGGAAGGCTGCGTATCGAGATCAGGCTTCATCTGCCTGCAGCTGGGGGGGGGGTTTCTTCTTCCCCCCCTTGCCATGGAACCGCAGCGTTTTTGGGGCTGGTGGAGGCATGAATCTGGAATCGCAGGCTCCCCTGTGGAGGGAAGGTGTCTTGGAGGCCTGTCTGCACCGCCCAAGCGAGTTGGGCCTAGCAGGGGGTCGCAGGCGGTTGAAGGCCTCGCCTGGACGTTCCATTCTACTGCCTTGACCCCCGGACTGCTTCTGCTGCAACCACTTGGATGGGTGATGGCATCTAGAGCCCTTGCCCCCCCCCTTCTTTCCAGCCCTATAATGGTCGGTTCTCTGGGTGTGGTTGCCCGCCGCCGTGAGAGGGCGGCTGTGGACCTATTGTGTGACCAAGTCGTGTTGCGGTGGGAGAGCATCAACGACCTATGGATCCCACCCGGATGATTGTCCATCTGGCCTAGGAACCTCGCTGCGGTGAGAGGGCAGTGAGGATTACCATCGTCTGTTTTTTTCCTATTGCCAAGAGAAGGGGTTTGGAAATGCAGACTTTATTGCCTATTGCTAGGATGGATTTTTGGATTGTAGATCTTGAACTACTGACCTGAGATCTTGATAGCCCCTGCTACCATGGACATGCCCATCTCTATGTTTGAGTATGACTATACGAACTTATACAACCGCGGACTTGGTCGCCTTGAGAAATTCCCCCCATTCTTTGGTGTGGCCAGTGGGCCTTGCAAAAACTTACCTTAAGGACAGGTCTTGGAACCCCGAGAGGTGGCACAAGGATATTAAGGGTTTTAAGGGTTCTAAGGGATATAGATTGAGAGGTTTTCTAACAAAATTTTTAGCGAAAATTTTAAGGGGACCCGGGCGGGCGACTAGGGTGGGTTTGGGGGGTAACCCACAGGGGTCGGGGGGAGCTGGGGGGGGCTAGTTCCTATATTGGGGAGGGCGTTGCCATCGACATCGTGGGTGGGAGGGGCAGATATGGCAGGAGCAGGGGGCCATATCGTGTTAGGGGAGGACGCACTCGCTATCTGCGAGCGTTTGCGTGCTCCGGCCCTCAATGCTCGTCTCGCACCCCGGGTTGTTCAGATCCTCAGGCCCTGGGCCTTCGGTTGATGTTGTGCAATGCCACGTCTGTGGTAAATAAAGCCCCCCTCATTTGTGATCTGATTCAGGAGGGGGGTGCTGACCTGGTAGGTATTACGGAGACCTGGTTGGGCCAGGAGGGGGGGTCCCCCTTGTTGAGATGTGCCCTCCGGGTTTCTATGCATTCCATCAGCCGAGGTCCCAGGGGAAGGGTGGGGGGGGGGTGGCGGTTCTAGTAAAGGAAGGTCTCGCCCCAAGGGAGGCCACTGTATCTCAGATAGCCGGATGTGAGTCCCTCCTTGTGAAGTGGGGACAAGGGAGGCAGATGGGCTTGCTGATTACGTACCTGGCTCCCTGCCACGTGTCGGCGGCCCTGTCCGAGCTCCTCAACATGATTGCCGAGGTGGCGGTGGAGACCCCCAGGCTTATGGTCATGGGGGACTTTAACCTGCCGTCTGTCGGCGAAGCGTCTGAGGCGGCTCGGGAGTTCATGGCTTCCATGATGGCCATGGACCTGACCCAATTAATTTGTGGACCCACACACAGGGGAGGACACACTCTGGATCTGATTGTCTCTGGGCAGTGGATGAATGATCTTGAGATAGGGGAGATAGTGATTGAGCCCTTGTCATGGTCAGATCATTCCCTTCTTAGGCTTGACTTTCTAACCGCCACACCCTGCCGCAGGGAGGCGGAACAGACCAGATGGTTCCTCCCCAGGCGCCTGATGGATCCTGATAGGTTCCAGATGGAGCTTGGGCCATTTCCTGAGGCTCTGACTCATGGCTCAGCTGAGGAGCTGGTAGCCGCCTGGGATAGGGCGGCTGCTGACGTTTTGGACCGAGTCGTGCCTGCGCGGCCTCTGACCTGTCGCCGAGTCTACCTGGCTCCTTGGTTTTCCGAGGAGCTGAGGGAGATGAAGCGCTAGAAAAGACGCCTAGAGAGCAGTTGGAGATCTAGTCGCAGAATGCAGCCACGCGGGGGATTATGGGAGCGAGGGGTCGCTCCCATGTGACACCTCTCCTGTGTGAGCTGCATTGGCTTCCAGTGGTCTTCCGGGTGCGCTTCAAGGTGTTGGTTACCACCTTTAAAGCGCTCCATGTCATAGGACCTGGGTATTTGCGGGATCGCCTTCTGCCGCCGATAGCCTCCCACCGACCAGTAACCTCCCACAGAGAGGGACTCCTCAGGGTGCTGTCAGCCAGGCAATGTCGGCTGGCGACCCCCAGGGGGAGGGCCTTCTCTGTGGCAGCTCCCGCCCTCTGGAACGATTTGCCCCTGGAGATAAGAAGGATATCGGATCTCCGGGTCTTTTGCCGTGCCCTGAAAACTTTTCTTTTCCATCAAGCAGGGCTGGCGTGAACCCCCTCCCCCTTTTTTTTAGTTTTTTAGTTGTTTAGCTTTTAATCTGTCAATGGGTTTTAATTCGAATTGTTTTAAATTTGGGCCAAAGTATATAATTCTTTTAATAATTTTAAATTTTGTATTGTTATGTGTTTTAGTTCTGGCTGTGCACCGCCCTGAGTCCACTAGGGGAAGGGCGGTATACAAATTGAATAAATAAATAAATAAATAAATAAATAAATAAATAAATAAATAAATAAATAAATAAATAATTACAGATTGTACGGCTATAGAGACTAATTTGATTCTGAACCTAATAACTGCAGCAAGACTCTTGGTGGCGCAGTACTGGAAGAAGGAAGATTTACCTACTATTCAAGAATGGACATTAAAAGTAGTAAATTTAGCAGAAATGGCGAAAATTTCAGCATATCTAAAGGACCATTCAAATGAAAAATATATGTTAGAATGGAAAAGATGGATTGATTATATTCAAGGCAAATATCGGACTAAAAAATTTCAAATAGCTTATGAATGATCAAAGAGATTTTATAAAGTACTTAAATTTAGTTTAGTAAAGGAGGAGTTAAAAGTTCAAGAGTGGGATAGGAGACTATAGATAATTAGCTTATGTTAGCTTATGATTGTCAAATGTTATACCCTGTATTTTGCTCTGGGAAGTGGGGGGGGGGAGGAGGGAGGGGAAGGGGAGGGTTGGAAGGGGAGCAGGGAAATATTTGTAAAACTTTTAAAAACTTTTCAATTAAAAAAAAAAGGCTTTTTGTAGAAAGGCGGCCAAATTTAGGACTTGGTATAAATCCAGGTATCCAAATTGCAGTCTTTCAAATGTAATTCAATTCTGGGCCAGATTTATCTGGGACCAGCACAGAAGGGTCTCTGGCTCAAGTCCGGCTGCTGTCCACTCCTGCTTTGCGCTACCGAAAAACAAGGAGCTCTTTTGGTGAGCAGGTTGTGGCCTGCAAATCATCAAAGCGCATCCACTGTGGGAAACAACAAGCATGAGAGACACTTGAGAATCCCAACTTTGGGAAAAGGAATTGACTAATTTCAACCAGGTGCTTCACCTCATCTCCCAACCTAAGCCAGGAAGGACAGTCCTGTTGAAGGAGCAAAATATGAGCAAGATTTCTTCAGGGCAGGTCAGAGCAGATCTCTAACACTAGATGGTCAAAGAAAAGTGGAAATAGGATGAACCAGGAGCAGTTGGGATCAGTCCCGCCGTCTGCCAGTCAAACTGCTCTCATCCCCCCAGCTCTTCCCGTAAAATCCTCGGCCTCCTGGCCACCCCTGAAATACTCCTCTTTGCCATTTTTGCTGCGGGTCAAAAAAAGCAACACTTGGGAACTTAGGAGACACACTTTTGACATTTAGACAGAAGATGTCATTCCTCTTCTGACACTGGGAAGGAAACATATTTTACGGATAGCAGTTGCAGGATTCTACCATGAACATTTCTGATAAGATTCGATATCTTTCTTGACACGGCACCAAGTAAGATGTCCAAAATTATCTCCAGAAAGAGGGAGATTTAATCAACTGGTTCACATTAAATTATATTTGCCTGATAGCTCCCCCTTCCGGGTATTTGGAAAGAAGGGCTGGAGCAATCTAACCAGGGAATTCTGAAGAAACAAATGAAGTTCTTTTAACTTCATTGTGTTTTAACTTCATCTATCAGAGTGCGCACAGTGTGACTATGTGAGACAACTCAGGAGCAAATACAGTAAACAGAGGTTTATATTTAAATAGTGGTTTTATCTACAAAGAATATATACATACAAGTATTTTAGTCAGACCTCAAACAAAACAACTATCAGCAATTACAGCACAGAAGCACACATGGAGAGAGAGATATACCCCAACAGGGCCTCTTCTTATTACAAGCTCTTAAAGTGATATCAGGCCCAAAACCTTGCTGACTCATTCCCAGCATTACATCATTGTAGCAGCTGGTCAGCTCTTAAATCATTACTTTGACACCCCTTCCCAAAAGGAGAGCGGCAGAGAATGCAAAGCAGCTGCAGGTTTCCGTAATCCCCGAAGAGAACCTGACTGAGGGATCTGATTTATGTCACTCGGAGGACCTAGAAGAGGCTGAGGGTGGGTGGGCCTAAGTGTAAATATGCTAAGGTGAAGGTTGCTGGTGGATAATGAAATGCTTTGCGAATGTGGAGAAACACAGAGTCTGGCCAATGTGTTGGTCTGTCGATTCCTACCAGTAGAATGCACCAAAAGTGATTTGTTTCTGGCCAACAATAAAGCCTGAAAGGTGGCTCATTTTTAAAATTTGTGGTTTGATCTGGACATGAAATAAATTAACTGGCAGGCTGGAGTGAAAATTAGTCAGAGACACGGACCGATTTTCAAGCTGGAAGACCAACGAGCAAGTGAGGACGGTTGCCCCAGCCTAGTCTCCCCCACAGATGGTCCCTGTGTGCCTGCAGAGATGGGTCAGCTTTTGAGCAGCATGAATAGCTCTTCTATTTCCTATCTCTGAGCAGCATCCTAATTGTATGAAAAGAGCACGCACTTTCCATTGACGGATGAAGAGAACTGACATGCTACATTATAATTATGCTCCAATTATCCACTTCTAATTCCTTGCGTGCAAATTGGTTTGCAGAGGTGATTGCAGCATTTATTTGGCCATTTTCAAGGAGCAGCTGAGCATAAAACAAAAATTATGGCTTTTAGTAAGAAAAGACCATCACATAAAAGGCACTGGAATGGAATTAAGGCAAGCTGCGTCACAAGCTTTAATTACTTGAAGATTTAGCATGGCAAATCTTAATAACATTTTGAAAGAGCCCGAGCTGCAGAGGTTGACCTATGGGAAGCTCCAGGACCACAAGCTGCCAAAGGCTGAGCCGGTTTCTTCTGTTCCGCTGGAGAACTGGAGAAAACCCTCCAGCCCTGGGAGGGATGCAAAGGCTTTGCCCTGATCCCCCTTTGGGGCTTGCTGATGCAGAACTTCAAGGCGGGGGGAGAGAGACATGAGATCCCCCTTTTCTCTGCAAGTTTAGGAGAGAAGAAGGCTGCTGGGGGGGCTGCCAGCCTAGGAATCCAGGACCAAAAATGGCATCGGCCAGCCCCAGAGTTATAATAACACGTAAGTATGAAACACATGGCCTTGTGGGATTTGGGCTTCTCAGTTTCTCTGGGAAAAGCAACTTTAAAGCAGGCAAAATAAATTCGATCCTAGGTAGAGGCAGACATTTCTCTTTCTGGGCACACTGAGAATATATCTGCTGAATAAAACTCTGCATTGGCGACAGGAATAGCAACTGGCCAGTAAACACTCAGTTCCATTCAGGTGCCCAGACTCTACCCCGCAAGAGATTATGGCAGGGGTGAAATGTTCCCGGTTCGGACCGGCTCGGGCGAGTAGGTAGCAATGGTGGCGGGCAGTTTGGAGAACCGGTAGCAAAAATCCCTGCCACCGCCCCCCATGCCCAGCTGAGCCGCACGATCATCAGAGCCTTTTTTTCCTTTTAAATGGCTCTGACGATCCCAGCTGAGTTGCCTGCTAATCAGGCAACTCAGTTTGGATTGTCAGACCCATTTAAAAGAAAAAAGTTTCTTTTTTCTCCCCCCCCCCCAGCCTCCAGCTTGCTTACCTTAGCTGCTGCGCTTGCTGTAATACCTGCAATCCATTGCATCAGCAAGCAACTGAATCTCCCTACCTGCAATCAAGCTCATCGGTGAACAGCTCTATCTGCACTTGTGGACTTCAACTCCCAGCAAAGCTGACTGAGGAATTCTGGGAGTTGAAGTCCACAAGTCTTAAAGTTGCCAAGGTTGGAGACCCCTGTTCTATTGGGTAAGTTTTTTTTCCTTTGGGAGCTGTTCACTGCCCTGAGTCCTTCGGGAGTAGGGGGGTATACAAATTTAATAAAATAAATAAATAAATAAAAATATTTAATTGGGGTTTTTTTTAGTTGTTCTTTTTTTAGACCTAGCCATTTAAAGTTTAGGAAGTTTTAAATTTAGCTGCTTTTATATAAAAATAAAAATAAAATAAAATAAAATAAAATTTGTGCAGCTTTCTGAGATTTTGTGTGTTTCTGTAGTGTTTCACTCTAACTACACAAACACACAAAATCTCACAAAGTTGTATGTGGAATTTTGTGTATGTAAAGTGTGAAAGTTGGTTTTTTGGGCTTTTTGTGACTGTGTGAGGTTCCTGCTTGTTGCAGGGGCCATTTTGGGTCTAGCACAGCTGCTTTTAATTGTGGGTGAGCCAGTTGTGTTGTGTTGTGTTTTGTAGGTTAAAAAAGGGCAAAGAAGTGACATTGACTTGGCCATGCCCACCCAGTCACTTTACCACCAAGCCCCACCCACTAATTAAGACTCAGAACAGGCAGAAGAAAAACCCTAAAATTTGGGAGCACTGGCTGATATATGGATTTCGTTTCTGGGCACTGCAATGAGAAAACCTCTATATCTATATGGCTTCCTTCTGCCATCAAGAGGCTAATCACGCCATGCCACATCTGAGGATATAGAAGGAAGCGTGAATGGGCCAAAAGGAAGGAGGAGAGTGGCAAAGTCATGGCGGGACTGATGAGTTGAGGAGATCCTGAAGAGCAGACAACACATGAAATGGGGTCTCCATGTGGTAGAAGAAAGGAGGTGGAATATGGTGAATGGTGGTGTAAAATAGTTTTAGCTCTATTTCCTTTCCTTTCCTTTCCTTTCCTTTCCTTTCCTTTCCTTTCCTTTCCTTTCCTTTCCTTTCCTTTCCTTTCCTTTCCTTTCCTTTCCTTTCTTTTCCTTTTCCTTTTCCTTTTTTCTTTGCCTTTAATTTCTTCTGCTCTGGACTTCCCACTCTTTCTTCTGTGCTTTTCATAAAGTTGCTCTCAGTCTGACTGCTTCAGCTTGGCGCTTCACAGGCATCTTGCCATCAAATGAAGAAGAGGGGGGGAGGATCAAAGAGGGAAGGATGAAAGGGCAATAAAGCTTTGTGTGTATGTGATAGGAAATTGGGAGGGGGGAATGACAGCTGATAAGGACAAGAGCAGCTGGCTCCTGTTTATACCAGCATCCTACGGCCAAGCACCCTGAGAAATATGTAGATTACCCCAAACATCTCAAGAATTCACAAAACATCTTGGCGAGCTCCGGTTGGCTAGAAACAGACTAGTCACGGGGAAAGGGATGGGGGCAAACTTACATCTTATTTTTGCATCTATTGAGTACGGCAGATTTCAGAGCCAGCTTGACTTTACTGCAACCAACATCCTTAGTAAAAGAACCTTTTGCTTTAACCCAATGGAGTTGAAGGTGTTTCTTTCCTAAGGGATCGGACTGGGGCAGCTCCGACAGTTGCTTACCCAGAAATAGAGCAGCATGTTGGGCACATTAGCCTATATAGCACTGCAAGAGAAAGATTTTAGCTGATCCTCCTCTGCCCCAGTTTCCCTCTGGCTTTATACAAAGGGAAGAATTCCGCTGCTTTGCCTGACCTCCATCTTTCGGAAAGGGCCAGAGAGCTGCTGCTAGTCCTCAGCCTTGCAAATACAGACACCAAGTAGGTGAGAGGCATCAGCAGCTCTGCTCAAAGTGCAATGCTACTTTTAATAGTAACTTTATGAAAAAGTATGATTAAAAACAATTAAAACTAATACAAAGTGAAAAGAAGTTAAAAGAGTGAAGGGTGCAGAAGAGAAAGAAAAAGGGAAAAAAGAGAAAGACAAATAAAAAGCAAAATAGTGTAAAGAAGTAAATATTTCCCACTTTCATCACAATAATTTATTACCTTCCATTAAAATACAACCAATTGTCTCTTCTTCCCACCTCCCACCTCTTATTTATATCTCTTATACTTAAATGACTATCATTAAGTGTTGTACCTTATGATTCTTGACGAATGTATCTTTTCCTTTATGTACTCCGAGAGCGAATGCACCAAGACAAATTATAATTCCTTGTGTGTCCAGTCACACTTGGCCAATAAAAAATTCTATTCTATTCTATTCTATTCTATTCTATTCTATTCTATTCTATTCTATTCTATTCTATTCTATTCTATTCTATTCTATTCTCTATAAACAATGAATGTTAATCTATTCATTTCTGCACATTCTAAAATTTTCTTTATAATTTCTCCTTCCAATGGGATTTTATATGCTTTCCAGTTTTGTGCAAATACAATTCTTCTGTTATTATATGAATAATCAAATATGTATCTTCTTTACTATATTTCTCTGGTACAATTCTCATTAAGAATATCTCTGGTTTTAACTCTATATGTTGCTCTATCTATGATGGAATTAATGGAGGGAATTAAAAGACAGAAAAATGGGAAGACACCAGGCCCAGATGGATTACCAGCAGAGGTATATAAAACCCTACAAGATGTACTAAGCAATGTAATGCTGCAAGTATTCAATGAACTATTATTTAAAGCTAAAATTCCAGACTCATGGATGGAGGCATATATAACTTTAATACCAAAAGAAGAGGCAGATCTGCAACACATAAAGAATTACAGACCAATATCTTTATTAAATATGGATTATAAGATTTTTGCATCAATCATGGCTGAAAGATTAAAAAAATTATTAAATGAGTTTATACATTTGGATCAAAATGGCTTCTTACCAAAAAGACAAATTAGAGACAATATGCAAACTATATTAAACACATTATGAACTACACTCAAGAGAAACAGCGTTGTTATTTTTAGATGCACAAAAGGCATTTGACAACGTGAATTGGCAATTTATGATAAATTAGTTGAAAAGAAGTAAAAGAAACAATGATAGCATGGGCAAAGAATTTCGGATACACCATAGAATTGGATAAATGGCAACAACTTTGGGAAAGAAATTATAAATTAACAATAGCAACAGCTTATAAAGAAAACCTGTATAAGATGGTTTATAGATGGCATATGCCACCAGAAAGATTAGCTAAGATGTTTAAAGATAAATCAGCTAAGTGTTGGAAATGTCACCAGTTGCCGGGATCATGCTATCATATGTGGTGGTTGTGTAAAGAAGCAAAACAATATTGGGTGAAAATACAAAAACGGTTAGAAGGAATGTTGCAGCAACATATAGAGTTAAAACCAGAGATATTCTTATTGGGAATTTTACCAGAGAATTATAGTAAAGAAGATACATATTTGATTATTCATATAATAACAGCGGCTAGAATTGTATTTGTGAATGCAACTGCTTGACGGCTCCTGGATTGGAGCTGGAAGGCAAAAGGGAAGCAGTATGCTCCCTCCCATATTGGGGTAGACCAGGTGCTTCGATAGAAAAACACTTAATATATATATATATATATATATTCATATATATTCATTCCTTTTACTTCTAGCAATATCTTGGGTCCCTTAAAATTATTTATCGAATTTATATAATGCCTCAGAAATGATTTCTTTTCATTTTTTTTCTTTGTCTCTTCTTATAAAATTCTAAATTCTAAAATAATTTAATAAATTATTTTTCATAAACCATTATTATTTTGATGGGTTTTCTTCATTGGTTAGGCAGCCATGAGATAAACGAAAAATAGAGAGGACTTGCTGCTTTCAAAGTCACCTTATAGGGGAGATGGGAGGCATATAAATGTATTAATTATTATTATTATTATTATTGCCTCGGCAGTTTAACAGGTTGACTCAGCCTTCCATCCTTTCGAGGTAGATAAAATGAGGACCCGGATTGTGGGGGCAATAAGCTGACTTTGTATAAAAAAAGAACACCGCTTAGGGGGTGCCAAAAGCCCTACTAAAGTATGAAGGCTATTGCTTAACACATTGTAAGCCGCCCTGAGTCTCCGGAGAAGGGCAGCATATAAATCGAATCAATCAATCAATCAATCAATCAATCAATCAATCAATCAATAGAAAGAAGAAAATATAAGAAATGAAGAAAAGTGCTCTCGATTACCTCAACTTTTTGCCGTACGTCCTCTCGGTTGGCCATGAGATGATTCAGGGTAGTCTGTGCGTGCTCCATCCGGCTGCAGTACTCGCCGTAGATCAAAAGCCTGTGAAGAAGCAGAGCGACAATGGCTGTGCCTCCTCTCCCCACTAGAAGGGAATACTAGAAACACCTGGGGCTCAGCCTTCCCAGCTCCCCTCAAAGAAAGCTTACCTTTCTTTGAATTCAAGAAAAACTTTGGCCAAGGTGCTTCCACCAGCCATCATGGAGACATCGATGGATCTGAGAAAGTTGAAGTGCACTTTAATAAGGTCCTGAAACAAAGAAAATATATTGGGAAGTTGGGAATGTATTTTAAATCTGATCCCTCGCATACTTAAAAAAGAAAGAATGGTTTGTCGTTACTGACCAGGATTCAAAAAACTGTCATTACTGACCAGGATTCAAAAAACTGCATGTGGCTGGTTCTCAGGGCTTGCTGTAAACCAGAAGCTGCTGGCCTGCAGAGCCCAGATAATAAAGCCAAGCAGAACCACAGGAACGTTACCTCCAAGTTGATGAATATGGCCCCCATGTCTTGTGGAGTCAAGATCAGCCTTAATGGGTTCATGTAGTTCTGCAAAAGCAAAATGATAAGGTGGCTGCAGCTTTTTGCTTACAACGCTCCTTTCTACCTGCAAAAGTCTGACCTTTGTAAGGCGATTCCACTCCAGGGCTCAGTTTAACAAAGTTGGAAGAGACTTTGTAGGTCATCTAGTCTAACCCCCCTCCAAGCAGGAGACCCTACACCATTTCTGACAGATGGCAGTCCAGTCTCTTTTTGAAAGCTTGTGGCCTTAATAAGGCTTTATAAAGTGGTAGTACCTCCCTTGATCTTGATTGTATCCTTCTGTTAATGCAGTTTAGGATCGTGTGGGCTTTTTTGGCCACACACTGTTGGCTCCTATTTAGCTGGTTGTCCACTAAGACTCCAAGATCCCTCTCAGAGTTACTGCTAGTAAGCTTGGTTTCACCAGGTCTATAGGGGTACTTTTGGTTTTTCTCGCCAACGTGTAAGACTTTACACTTAGGGAAGAAAAACCTGGGAGCAAGCTGGAGTCTTCCCTCCTGAAAAAGAGGAGCCCATGCTGGCTGACCTTTCTGAGGAGCCCCTCACTCACCTTCTCGATCTCCTCCAGCGTCTTGTAGTACTTCCCTTCTGTTTCTTGGATTTCTAACAAGCAGCAGTTCCTCTTGTCATCTTCTGTCATGCCCATTTTCTATAGGAAGCAGCACAAAAAATTGGTGCCCCAAAGCCCAGGGCAGAATGGGCCAGCATTCAGGTCAAGGATGCCTAACTCTGAGCTGCCTCTGGGATGGTGGGCAGGGACTGTTCCCACTCCACCCACAGATGTGGCCCTAGGATGGAGAGGAAGGACCTCCCCATGGGCTTCCACTGGTCCCCATCTCCATCACTGAAACACTCATGGGGGGCAGGTCGTGATGCTGGATATCGAGTTGAAGGATCTTCCTGAACCTTGGGCTGCATCTTCTAAAACAGCAAGACACAGCAAGGCAGGGAAGATCTGGACAGATGGATCTCCAGAAAGCTCACAGAGCTCCATTAGAAGAGCAGGGGGCAGAGAGGGGCTACTGCCAAATTACTTTCTACTGAAAGATGGAGGAATACCCCAAGAGGAAAAGAGTGAGGGTTGGACAACATGAGGCCAGGCCAGCTGTCCAAAGGTGGGGAGGGGCCTTGGCGAGCAGGTGGGTTTATAGCAATAGCACTTAGACTTATATACTGCTTTACAGCCCTCTCTAAGCAGTTTACAGTCAGCTAATTGCCCCCAACAAACTGGGTCCTCATTTTACCCACCTCGGAAGGATGGAAGGCTGAATCAACCTTGGGCCTGGTGAGATTTGAACTGCCGAATTGCAGGCAGCCAGCAGTCAGCAGAAGGAGCCTACAGTACTGCACTCTAACCACTACGCCACTGTGGCTCATGGCTTATCAATGAACAAAGCAAGGGTCCAAAATATTCAGCGGAGGCCAATTCTCCTGCTGCTTGCCTTCTCTCTCTGTAGCATATAACTTTGATATTGTGTGAAGTGGGGGGAGAACGGACAGAAGAGGGGCCCATGCAAAAGGCTGAGTCCAATTTGGCACATCAGGAATGGTTCTCATGGCAATTACAAACACCATTTGGGAGGCAACTAGAGAAGGATTTCAAACAATCCTTCCAAGAGGATGAAATAGATCAGGAGACACCCTGGCACCTCCCAGCACCCTTAATTCTTGAGGCAGGAGCTCGTCGGGCATTTGGGACTGTATTCATGTTGGGCACAGTGCCACTAAGTAGCAATTTTTCTAGCATCCAAAGACCCGGGAAGGGGAGAGGGACCCCTCCTCATTTACAGTGAGAAACTTACCTGCATATACCTGATCTGAAGCATGCATAGATAACAAGCAAAGTGAAGCATGGTTACGTTTGACATCATAACTGCCCACATAACTTCCCTTTTTCCCAATATTGAAGGAAATGTAAGAGGTCTTTGTGAAATGCAAAGTAAATCTTGCTAAGTAAGCCTCGTTCTCTGCACATCTCCAAGGAACTGGGGGGCACCTCAGACACCCCCTTACGCAAAGGAGCTCTTGGGCAAACCTTTAGAAGGTGCTACTCCACCACTGCCGGCTAGAAGTATCTTGGGGGATTCTGCCCCTCAGAGAAGCCCCTGCAACCCTCCTTTGAAGATAAGTGAGCAATGTCCCAAGGGTGCTTTTTCCAAGAGGCAACTGGACTTTCTGGTTTTTCTTTGAAGATGTTTCATTTCTCATCCAAGAAGCTTCTTCAGCTCTGACTGGATGGGAAGAGGAGAGGAATGTTGGTTTGAAAGAGGCATCAAAGAGGCCATGTATGTCAAAATTGAGCAGCCCTCTCTCAACAGAGGGGGAGGGATACGACATCATCTATATCCAGCTACAACACAGTCCTTTTAATAGTTCCAAGAAGGCTCCACACCCATTTGCACCACTCAGGTGACCCTGAGGACACAGATAAACCTCCAAGTAGCCTCTGAAAGGATGCAAAGGACCAGCGGTCTTCAAGGAGTATAAATCCTTCCATTCCCCACCATCCAGTCAGAGCGGAAGAAGCTTCTTGGATGAGAAGTGAAACATCTTCCAAAAAAAACCAGAGAAAATCTCCAGGTGCTCAGAAAGAGGAGCAATCTACCCAGGAGCTGACAGGGAGAACCGTCTTGAGTTCATCTGATATGGAGGGTCTGTTTCTCCCCCATTTCCAGGTACAAATTCCCTACAGTGGCCCGAAGGAGGGAGGGCTCAGTTTGTGGCCGATGGGCAGCTTTGGCTTTGCAATGCTCCTTCTCCAAGCCCTTTCCTGCTGATTCTCACGCTTATTCCAGAGACATGAAGACAAGAAACTTCATTCCTGCCCCCAGTTTTAGATAGTTTTGCAACAAGAGCTTTGGATCTCTTTAATTCTTGGCAAATCTGAAGTTCCAAGTACATAAAACAAAATGAATCTTACTCCAAATAATTTGGTTAGCGGAGCCATACCCTGGAGGCAAAGTGACAATGCATCAAAGGAGCATCCTGTGATCCAGTTCCTATTTGATGCCTTTTCTACAAATTCAGCTTCTTGCAACATTTTTTTTCTCTCTGCCACAGTAATTCCACCTCCTTGGAGGCACTGTCAGCAATAAGGATTGTTCAAAAGTTGGGGAGAGGACACTGAACAGGAACTCTTGATAACCAATGGAGCTCTTTGATGGGGAATCAAGATTAAAGTAATGTTCAAAAAGAATGATGTTCAAGGGTATAGAAATGGAATTTATTCATGATTTTTACTGTTTGTAAGACTGCTAAAGTATCGGATTATACATCAAGAAAAAAAATTTTTTATAAGTAGGAAGAATGAATTTAATTTAATTGGTTTTGAGAATTTATAAAAGGGAAGTTGATGAATTGGAGCAAGGGAGTTAAAGAACATGTGAGAGTTTTGAACTTTATAATTTGTTAGTTTATTTTAGCATATGTTTGTTAGATGCTATACCCTGTTTTTGTTCTGGGAAGTCACGGGGGGTGGGATAAGGGATGGGGGGGGAAAGTGGTGAATAGAGAAATGTTTTAGCAGAAGAAAGTATAATCTATGAGTAGAATACAGGAATTGCTCAGACACTAAAGGAGGAAAATATTTCACAGCAAAGAAGTTAGAAAGGAGAGAGGAGGAGGGGGTAGGAAGAGGGGGAAAAAAGATTAAAGAAGGCCCAAGGATCACCTCCCCTCCCCCAGCCTGCTCCCAACTTCTAGGGGGGAGAGGGGGTTCCAAAAGGGAGGGGGGATGAAGGAGCCCGATTCTTCCCTCCCCCCTTCAGCCAGTCCCAGGTTCCTCACCATGGGCTGCTGCACCTCCACTTTGATGATGTCTTCGTAGATGTCGTCTCCTTCATCTTCACATGGGACGCAATCGTAAATGTCCTCCCCCAAATCATGCTCACTAGAATACAAGGCAGAGGCTTCAGCGTCAGGGTGAGGGGGGGAGGGCAAAGCCTCTTAGCTCCTGGGTTCCAGCTGTGGTAGGAGCTGTGTGTGTGTGTGTGTGTGTGTGTGTGTGTGTGTGTGAGATCAGGGGTCTCAGAAAGGAGCCGCTCCAGTCAGGCCTCCAGGCTGGAGAATGGACTCTTTCTGCCTCTGGCTTTGGCCAAGGAGAGAGGCAGCCACTCATGTGGGCAAACTCCCTGCTTGACAGGAAAAGGCTTGTTGCTCTTGGGGTCTGCTTTCCGTTTTCTGCAATCCCGAGATTTCAATGCAAACCTGGGGCCCAAAGGGCAGGCACCATCTTATTCCCCTGTAGGGTTAATATGTAGAATGCTGGAGTTTCTTGTGGTGGGAAAGACGTAATTTAAGAATTAATCTGCCTGCTTTTACCACTGATGATGCCTTGACTAGTTTCTGATTTATCTTTTACTCAACCCTGCTTTATAATTATGGTCATCTGGTATTGTGTTTATCTGTTTTTCTATGATTAGTCATTAATTTTCCATTAATATTTAATAGATAGCAAAGTGATTTTCCTTTCTTGGTGCTGTCCTGATTTATGGACCATTCTTTCATGAAAGCAGCAACAATAAAGAAAGAGAACAAGCAGCCTTTAAATGTGTAGCCATAATAACAAAATATTAACCAGGATGCAAAACTCAAACATCTATTTTGGCCAGAAAATGGGTGTGGCAAAGTCCAGTGGCTGTCTGACAAAGGGGATAGTCACTCCAAAGTAATCAGCACTAATCTTTTAAAGGAGAGTTGACCCCACTACTTAATACTGATGCAAAATAAATCTCCTTGAAGTATAGTAGTAGTGGAATCTAAATATTAAATAAAGTCATCATTGTCTTTTAATGACCCCATAATCTCTTGCGGGGTGGAGTCGGGCAACTGAAGGGAGCTGAGTGTTTACTGGCCAGATGCCCTTCCTGTCGCCAATACAGAGTTTTATTCAGCAAATATAATCTCAATGTGCCCAGAGAGAGAAATATCTGCCTCTACCTAGGATTGAACTCACAGCCTCCTGAATGTGAGGTGAGAGCTCCGCCTCTAGGTTACCGCACCACTCAAGTCTAAATATTAAATAAAATCTCTGTGATAAAATCTTTTACATTATATAATGTACCCTTTATAATACTGACTGTTAAACTGTCTTCCAGATGGACCTCACAGAACAATCACTAAAAACAAAGGAGCCCCTTGAGGTTCACATTTGCCAGTGCAGCAGCCAGGAAAGGGGGCTGGGGACATTCCTGCTCTCTTGAGAAGAGGGGCAACCCCAGCTGCTGACCAAGCAAGGGCCCCCAAGGCTGCTGGCTTCCATTGCCAGGGCAGGGCACTCAGTCCCACTTGCCAAGCAGCTCTTCCAGCCATGTGCCGAGAGCCAAGCTGACCTGGGCAGGGAAAGAACCATGGCACGGTCTCTGCCCCGCTCTGTGCTTTCCGGGACTGCCATGTGACCCTGGGGACCCACGCCAAAGGACCTCTGTGTGACAGCACCAGAGAGAGACCTCCCAAGAGAGGGGCTGATCTCAGTGAGAGCATGCAAACACTTTGCAGAAGGATGCCTGTCCCGAACTCCTAACCCGGCCGGGGACATGACTGGTGCAGCAGCCAGCTTGGCTTGAGGGCCTTCAGGTCACCCTTGCAAGGAGACTTACTCCGCCAGTTCTTCCAAACTGCGGTAAACATCATCCTCATTTTCGGTAGTCTCCTCTGAAGGGAAGGGCCTGGAAGAAAGAGGACAAGTGAGTCAGTCGCATCAGTACGGGGGTGGGTGGCTTCATTTGGCTTCAAAAGGGCCCCCGGCCTTTTTTGGTTTTCACTCTTGGTGCACTGTCCCCTTTCTGCTGTGGGATGGGCAGTTATAGGTATGGTTCAGTCAACCAACCAACCAACCAACCAACCAACCAACCAACCATTCCTTTGAATGCTTTGAACCTTATCTAATTTGACTCTAAGATTCCTTTGCATAGGCTGAGCAACAAACCAGTAATTTTGAACCCTGGGTCTGTGGCCGACAACTCACATGCTAAGGTTAGAAATGGATGTTGGGCTGATCTATGAAAGTTAACATATTGTCTGTAGGGAACATAACTTTACGTAAATGAAGACTCCAGGCCAAGAGTATCTAAAAAGGTTACATCATGGCAATTGGACCAACGTTTATTCAAGTTTGTTTCATTTGGCCTGGATGATTGAGTCTTGCTTTTACATGTTGCTTTTCATTTTGGGGAGAAGCTCCCTGCAGTCCGTATGGCAAGTTGTTCACACCAATGACTCTCTGCCTACCCAAAATTTGACTGAAGAAGTTACTTGGATGAGTAACGAAATGTCTCAGTTTTAATAAACTTTGGTCCATGATTTAACCTTTTTAGAAACATAACCTTATATTTTTTCCACCTCTATTGCAAGAGCAGACTTGACTCATAGAGTTGGAAGGGCCCCCCAGTCCACCTGGGCAGGAATCCTCAGGCCGCCCCCGCCAACGAGGGAGCCCCACCACCCCAGGAGCCAGCTGGGGCCCTTGCACAGGAGCCTCTACCTCCTCAGGTTGGGGTCTCCCCGGGTAAGGCATCCACCTGACAGGTTCTTGTTCTCCTCTCAGGCGCTACAGAGAATGACCCACCCCTTCTTCAAGGACCAGAAGACACAAACACACCTGGGTTCAGCCTTTCCGCCTTTGGGTTCCAACCCCCTCCCCCTCCCCCCTCATTCTTCAGTTCCTTTCACGCTCCCTTACGATAAACGCCTCCTCAAAGGCAGCCAACCAAGTCCCTTTCCAGGAAGTCCCTCTGCTGCTTCCCCATCGCAGATGCCTGGCTGCTTGGAGGCATTTCTTTTTCTTTCTCACCTTTTCCCCATTAACGTGTTTGCATTTCTGCAGCCCCCTGAGATTTCGCTAAGCAAGTCTTCCTCCTGATTCTCAGGGGCCTCGTTCAGACGTTGGCCCTGCCTACACTCACAATTCACGGCTAGGGTAGAAATGAATCTATGCCAAGGCTTGCAAAGTTGCACCCTCAGGACTAACAGCTGCCAAAAACAGCAGACAAGCCCTTAGAAGGGAGCAGGAACCTCTGAGTGCTCTGGGCTGCCTCGTGAACATCTGGGCACATCTGGGCATTTGCAGACCAGATATCCCAAACAGAGCATGACAGAGGAACCACGTGAATAGATGGGAGTTGTGGGTTAAGAAAGTCATAGATCACCAAGAAATTGAAGCATTCAATGGAAAATTGATTTTGTATCATCTGTTTAAATGAAATGCATTAACTGAATTATAAATAATGACATGTTAATGATTTTGTTATCTTGAATCCTGATCCATTCAATGAAGGAATGGCCTGTAATTTTCCATGGTGGTCCAGTATGGGTTGGGTCATAAATGTTTTTTGATTTCCTGTATAGGGCTGAGATGAGGTGGGGGGGACCAAAAAGGGCAGAAGCCTTGGCCTCCCTGCTCCTAAGTCCAGCAGCTTCACCACTCATGATTTTCATGCTTGGATAATTCAACTGCAATCCTCAAATAAGCCTCCATTTAAAGCAAAGCATTAATTTATTTGTTGCAAAAAAGTAGCTTTTCATTAAAAAGGAATCTCAAAGTGGAATAAGAGGGCAGCGTTCTTACCTGATGCCCTTGTTCTGAGCAATGCTGTGGTGAGAAAGTCTGGAAACGGCTGAGATGACCTGATTGAAAAAAGAGAAAATAGAGAAAGTTCAAGGTCAGAATCTACAACTTGCTCTTTATCAAAAGACACCTGAGGTGAGGCCTGAGACACTTCGTTTCACCTGCAAAGGACATGACCACCGGATGGCCTCCTGGCCTGAGGCTGAGGCGGCCTTCACGCCCTGAGCTCCATGACCGAGATACTGGCAGCCTCCAGCCCCAGTTAACATGCAGCAGATGTCTGGCTGAAAAGTGGCATTGAACTTGGACTACAATCCCCATCATTAGCATCACTCAGAGAACCAGGCTTGCCTCACCACAGAAGTTGGTTGGTCTTTTAATGACCCCGTAATCCCTTGCATTGGGGTGGCGTTGAGGCAACTGAATGGAGCTGAGTGTTTACTGGCCCTTCCTGTCACCAATGCAGAGTTCGCAGCTGATATTTACCCATTGTGCCCAGAGAGAGAAATATCTGCCGCTACCTAAGATCGAACTCACAGCCTCCCGATTGTGACATGAGAGCACCACCGCTATGGCACTGCACAGAAGTTGGTTGGTAATGCCCCCAAACTCTCCCTAGCTAGTGTCTGCAGGGCAATGGACCACAGGCCAACATTTGTGAGCACCTGGCCATTCAGCCCAAGAAGGGACCTCTGTAGAAACTCTGAAAACACAAGATGGAACTGGACAGGGATGGCCTAGAGCTGCGTTTCTCAACCTTGGAGATCGGACACCAATTCCCATAATTCCCTGGAATGCTGGCTGGGGGACTCTGGGAGCTGAAGTCCATCTGAGACACATTCCTTAACCTTTAGCCAGGATTTGTCATCATGGCCTTCTATTCACATCTGGAAGGTACCACCAGAGTCTTATAAATCTTCCCCCTGCTTTTTCTCCATTTCCCAAAGAGCGGGGGTGGCCCTCCAAACTCCCTTCCAGAGACGGAAAAATGCCAGCAGAGAAGCCCACCTGGTTGGGCAGGTCTCCCTCCAAGAAGGTCGAAGAAGAGAGGAGGAGCAAGGGGGGGCTGCTCCCCCTTCTCCTCCCCTCCCCCTGGCTGGGTTGTGTGTCCTACAGCTCTGGGCTCAGATGACCCTGATCCTGGGCAGTGGGGGGACGGGACACCTTGTTTCTTTTAAGGAAATCCAACTGCCCCGACTTCAAGGAATGGCACAACTCTCACCCACTCCAGCCCCCCTCCCCAGGTGAAAGGGGGAGTTGCTGGGAGAGGTTCAACCAGAGGGATGGAAGAGATGGGCAGAAGGAATAACTGTAGACATTGAAGCCCAGAATAATGGGGGAGGGGGAGAGCAGGCATACTGTTAAAGCATTGGAGGGGAGAATCTAGTTTCCTTCTCAAAAGAGTTTCCATTCATCAGACGGAAGGGAGGAAGGAGGGAGGGAAGGATTTCAAAGCTAGGTGGCCTCCATGGGATCCATGAGGAAATGCTTTCCTCTTCCCCACATGCAGGGAGAGAATTAATATTCAGAGGCTGATCCACACTTGGCACCTGGCCACCGAAGCCACTTCCTGCCTAGCAGCTTCTCAGGGCAGCTGGAGGCCTGGGCACGCATGGCTGGCCAAGCTCAGCGCACAGCAGCTGCCACCAGAGTTAATAGAGCCAGAAAAGCGTGTGAGGACATCAAGTACGCATGAAATATTCCAAGGCTGTGGCTTGGCCTAAGGGGGACCCGGTGGAGCCCCATTCAGAGCCAAAGAGCAGCCCCTGTTGGGGGTCACCATCCCTGAGCCATCCAGCCAGCCTATCAAGGAAATCGCTTCATACCCAGAGTGAACACGGTGGCATTTTCGCTCTCATCCTTTTCAAAGTACCTAACAACTTCCAGAAAGAAAATGAGGGCTGCTCTTGGGCCATGAGACCGTTAAGTGGCCAGTGAACAGGGCTACCTGCAGAAGAGGTGTCCCGCTTCTCCTGGGTTCCACTGGGCCTCCTGTCTGCCGGCATTTGCTGGCCGAGCCATTAAGTGTGTTGCCCATCCTGGTCGCTCTAACTCTCCCCCCAAGTTCTTCCTCTAGTTGCTTCTCCAGCAGGATCTCCCTACATTCAGAATCCCCCCCCTCTGGGGTTTGGGAGCAGCAGGTCAGAGGAGATCCAGGAAGGAAGGGAGGAAGGAAGGTTAAAGGAGGGAGGGAAGGAGGGAGGCAAGGAGGAAGGATAAAGGAAGGAGGGAAGGGAGGGAGGGAGGGAGGAAGGAAGGAAGGATTCTATACACCCTTCAATATTGGAAGGGCCCCCTTGAGAGCAAAGGATGCATCCGTGGCCTCCAGAAACAGGTGCAAGAGGAGTCGGGATTGCGCAGCCACCCCTCAGGATAGCCTCACTGGCTGTCTTGAGAATCCATCCCTGGGGAGGAAAACTGCTAGGGATCTTGCTGCCCTCCCCTTTGGTTTCTTGGGAGTCTAACTGTGGGGCAGCTGGGGGGCCTCTGCAGGAACCTCCCCCACCAGGCTCTTCCTATTTCACTTTCATCTCCAAACAGATTTCTCAAGGGTGGGGGGCGGCCGATTTCTCTGATGGGAATCATTCTTAAACATACAATACAGATTTTTGGGTCAGACAGGCATCCCTGGAATATTATTGATGCATTAATAAAATGGCTGCCATGATGCAAGCATAACAAAACACCCATTTTCCAGAAGACAAACTGCCGTCCCTCAAGCAGCCTTTCTGTAGCCCCCATCCACCCACGCCCGGTCAAAAGTATGGTACTAGAAGCTGTAGCTGTGATTCCAGTATGCTGGCCCCATATTGTCCACTCCTGCTCCAAATATTTAACACTGATTATAAAAAACTGAATTTTGTTTCCTATCCTGAAAGGTTTGTAGCAGCAGATACATGGGAGGGATGATATTTTAATTGTTTATTTGAATTTATTTGAATTCATACGATGAACATTTGCAGGAACTGGGCATGGCTAGTCTAGTGAAGAGAAGGACCAGGGGAGACAGGATAGCAATGTTCCAATAACTGAGGCTGCCACAGAGAGGAGGGGATCGTGCTATTCTCCAAAGCACCTGAAGGCCAGATAAGAAATAATGGATGGAAACTGATCAAGATTCAAACTGGAAATAAGGAGAAATTTTCTGACGGTGAGAGCAATCAACCCATGGAACAGAAGTTGCCTTCAGAAGTTGTGGGAGCTTCATCATTGGAAACTTTCAAGAAGAGATTGGATTGCCATCTGTCAGAAATGGTGTAGGGCTGTGATGGCGAACCTATGGCACGCATGTCACAGGTGGCACACGTAGCCATATTGGTGGGCACGCGAGTGTTACCCTAGCTCAGCTCCGGTGCGCACATCTGATTTTCGGGCCTTCCAGGCCCACTGGAAGTCGGCAAACGGGCTGTTTCCAGCCTCTGGAGGGCCTCCAGGGGGTGGGGGTGGGCAAAGCCCATTTTTGCCCTCCACAGGCTCCTAGAAAGCCTCTGGAGCCCGGGGAGGGTGAAAAACTGGTCTACCAGGCTCACCATGCCATCGCATGCCAAAAGCGGGAGGGGCGTGCGGGCATGCGTGGGGGGGGCACATTGAATTATGGGTATGGGCACACATGCACACTCCCCCCCTGTGCTCCCCCTGCTTTTGGCATGCAACAGCAAAAAGGTTAGCCATCACTGATGTAGGGTCTCCTGCTTGGGCGGGGGGTTGGACTAGATGACCTACGAGGTCCCTTCCAACTCTGTTAATCTGTATCTATTTATTATCCATTCATCTCTAATAGAGTCTGGACTGTGACATGGGTTTGTATGACTCTGGATCAGGAGTGCAGAAGGTCAGGCAGACCCTGGAAGCCATGAAGAGCTGAAAACCTTTAATCAAAGGGTCTTAGAAGGTCCAAGGGGGCAAAGAATCCCCCAGTCAGTCCTGACACTGCAGGACAGTTTTTAGAGACAGGCAAGACAGATGGAAAAATGGATGTCCTGGGAATAAGGGAAATATATTGGAGAGCACCCAGCAATCTGATACAATCAATGAAAGAATATAGAAATAATAATGATGTATTTGATGAGACACAATTTAGTCTAATGGTTAAGGCACCAAGTAGAAACCAGGAGACTGTGTCCTGCCTTGGCATGACAGCTGGGTGACTTTGGGTCAGTTGCTCTCTCTCTCAGCCCAGAATGTCAAACTCAGGCGACAAAGAGGTCAATTTCTGACGCAACCAATAAATCAACATTTGGTTGATCTGGGGAAAAGAGCTGAGCCTGAACTTGTGGAAAATCAGTAGGAAGAAAAAAATTATAAGGGAGAATGATAAGAATGAAAGCCCGAAAATGGTTAATGAATCACTGATATAAGTTACCAGCAGAAAAAACTCAAACTGAAATCGATGCAAGACAAAGTTTTAGAGCTAGTACAAAAACACTGTCAAATGAAAAACATAAATAAAATAAGCAGAACTTTAAAGTGCAGAACAATCAAAGAATGCTGGGAACTCATGGCATCTCTGCAGAATTATTAAAACTAATGGACAAAACTGGGATTGAACAAACATTGTTCAAAATAATCTATAATGCAAGAATTATTCCAAATGTTGGGCTGACATCAATTATTACCACACAGAAGAGACTGGACAGTCACTTGTCTGAGATGGTGTAGGTCCTCCTGCTTGAGCAGGGGGCTGGACTAGAAGACCTCCAAGGTCCTTCCAGTTCTGTTCTGTTCTATGTCTGAGCTCAGAGCCCACTGGGGGGCCCTGGGCAGCCCCTCCTTCTCAAGCCCAAGAAGAAGCAGGCAGAGCTTCTGAAATACCTTGCCCAGAAAGCTGCAGAGGGTGGGGGGTTATTCCTCTGCTGTTCTGGGCCTCCCACAGAACCGGAAGAAACGGGCACTTCCTTCACTTCTGGGCACAGCAACAAGAAAAGCTACAAAACACTCCCGTGACATAGTATCATTAAATTATAATATTTAATAAATGAATAACAGGACATCCTTTGCACAATCTAAGCAATCTTCCAGAAGAGCTTTCTACCAATGGAAGCATGTTCAAAAGACAGGCCCTTTGGGCCACTGCATAATTGATGGAGACACGTCCTTCTAACCTTGTCTATCAATGTCTCGGCAACCAGAAAAGCATCTGTCTTGTCAGGTTGCAAACTACTGGTACGTTTTCGCAAACCCCTAAGTCTCCTCCAACAACAGAGTCAAAACGTGAAACCACCAAAAGAAAACCACACACAACCCCAAGGTTGGCTTTTGAGCACCTCTTCTGAAAAGGATGCGCTAATGTAGTTGTTCTAAGAGGACTTCCAAAGAGAAGAAGTTCTGGCTCCTTCCTTTGCTGCCCCTCTTCTTCTTCCTGCTCGGGGCAATCCCAGGGGTCCCCACCAGCTATAGATGTTCTGCATAGTCTTTGGGGGGTGTGGGCTGGTGGTGATGTTGCATAGTTCATTATCAGACTGATCAAGATTTGAATTCATGGTAAACTCGAAATCATGATAAAGAGGCCATCTATATCAACATTGAACAGCCCTCTATCAACAGAGGGGGAGGGATACGACGTCATCGATTGCCAGTCTACAACACAGCCATTTCAGCAGTTCCAAGAAGGCTCCACACCCATTTGCACCATTCCACTGACCCTGAGGGCACAGATAAGCCTCCACATGGCCTCAATGACCCTCTAAAAGGATGCAAAGGACCAGCTGTCTGCAAGGAGTATAAATCCTTTCATTTCCCACCATCCAGTCAGAGCTGAAGAAGCTTCTTGGATGAGAAAAGAAATGTTTTCAAAGAAAAAAACAGAAAGTCCACCTTTGGGTTCACTAAGGAAGAAAATAAAGAAGAACCCACCAGAACAGATTTTAGTTTTACACTGGTTTGCAGATTGGAAATTTATTAATTCAATTTATTTATTTATTAATTCAATTTGTATGCCACCCCTCTCCGAAGACTCAGGGCGGCTCACAATGCATTTTAAATCATTATAAAAAACATTTAAAAATTAAAAACATTAAAACTCATTCATACCATTCATGGCCGGATCACGCCGAATCGCAAGAGCGAGATCAATGGCCCCAGGCCTGCCGGAAAAGCCAGGTTTTCACCACTTTTCGGAAGGCCAATAGGGTGGCCAATTTGCTGGAATTCCCGTGTGATCTGTCCCCGTCTACACACACACACAAACACAGCCAGCCAAGGGTTAAGAAAGTACTTGGCACGCACACAGGTCGTTATCTCAAACTTGGCAACAATATAAGCACCGTCTGCCAAGAGCTTTACTGCAACAGATAACATAAAATTACATACGCATTGCAAATAGTCCAGCAAAATAATATCCCTTCGGCAGCTTCAGACGTTGTTCAAGTGACTAGCCAGAGTTAGTTTTTGTTCGTCACAGAGTTTTACCAGCCACCACCCTCTCTTATATAGTCTCTGGGGTGTGGTCCAGTGACTCAGTTCTAATCCCTAGCACGCCTCCTTAACTGCTGCAACCGTTTATCAGGCCTTCGTTGGCGTGCATCCAGGAACGACGGCTCTCCTTCCTCGCTCTCATCAGAGACACCTGGCTCCTGGCTAATCTCCTCTCCCTCGGCCGGCACCTGAGACAGTACCAGAGGGGAGGGGCCTGGAGAGGGAGGCCTGGCTGACTCCTCTCCCTCATGTTCGGAGCCTTCTTCCTCCAATGAGATAGGCTCAGAGGGCGGGGCCACAACACTATCCCCCACCGCAGGGCCCTTCCCCCGGGTCTGACGGTCGGGATGGGGTCGGGACGGGAACTGTTCGTGGAAAGCCCGTACCAGGTCAGGGGCCTGAACAGCAGACGCGTCCACCCAGGTGAAATCCTCGGGCCCGTACCCCTTCCAGGCAATGAGGTATTGGAAGCGCCCCTTCAGCCAACGGGAGTCCCGTACGTCGAGGCGTCGTCCTCGTTGGCTGCAGCTGGGGGAGCAGGCGTCGGCGGGCGGCGGAGATGGCTCGCGGGGGCCTCAGGGACCAGGAGGGACCGATGAAAAACGGGGTGGAGCCGCATGGAGCGGGATAGAGTCAACTGGTAGGCCACCGGGTTGATGACCGCCTCGATAGGGAAGGGACCGATAAAGCAGTGGGCCAGTTTCCTCACCGGCCGGTCCGTGGGGAGGTGTTTCGTGGACAGCCACACCCGATCTCAGACTTCCAGCGGTGGCGTCGCCCAGCGGGCGCGATCGGCGAATCATTTATAATCCTCTTTCGCCCGGATCAGCTGCCGCCGCACCAGTTGCTGCACCGCCTGCAGCTCCGAGAGGAAGTCCCGGGTCTTGGGAACAGGGGAATCCAAGATTGTCAACGGGAAAAGCTGTGGATGGTATCCGACGTTGGCATGGAACGGGGTCATCTGGGTGGAGGTGTGTTCGGAGTTATTAAAGGCGAACTCCGCCAGGGGAAGGTACTTGGCCCAGTTGTCCTGCTGCTGGTTGACGAAACAGTGGAGGTACTGCTCCAGTATACCGATGACCTTCTCCGTGCCCCCGTCAGTCTCCGGATGGTGCGACGACGACAGGCACACCTGCACCTCCAGCGCGGCCATCAGGCTTTTCCAGAAGAGGGCCGTGAATTGGGCCCCGCGGTCCGACACCACCCGGTCTGGCAGGCCGTGGAGGCGGAAGATATGTTGCAGGAACAGGTGAGCCGTGGTGCGGGCCAAGGGCAGGCCGCGGCATGGGATAAAATGTGCCATCTTCGTGAGCGCGTCCACCACCACAAGGACGGTCGTGAATGTAGCGGACAGGGGCAGGTCCGTCAGGAAGTCCATGGAGATGGCTCCCCACGGTCTCTCCGGTGTCGGCAGTGGCTGGAGGAGTCCAGGAGGGGGGCCGGACGTGGCTTTGGCCTGTCGGGAGTCACACAGGATGTCATGTAGGCGTGCATGTCGTGCCGTACCCAAGGCCACCAAAAAGTCCGCGTCACCAAGTTCAAGGTCTTAAAGAAGCCGAAGTGCCCCGCTGCAGGGTTGTCATGGCACTGGTTCATGACGAGGGCTCGGAGTGGACTCGTGGGCACGTACAGCTGACCCCGGTGCCTGAGCAAGCCCTCCTCCACGGTCCATGGGGACGCGGGGCCGACGTCCGCTTTCCGCTGCTGCAACCAGTCATCCCGTCGCTGCGCTTCCAGCACCTGAGCCCGCAGGTCCACCGGTTCCTGAACTGCGGCCAAAGAGTCCGCTGGCAGCACCGTCCGGGGGGGAAGGGAGTTCTTGGGGCAAAAGAATTCCAGCTTACAGGATAGCGCGTCCGCCCTCTGGTTGAGGTTGCTCGGAACGTACGTGACATGGAAGTTGAACCGGGCGAAAAACAACGACCACCGGATCTGCCGCTGGTTCAACTTCCTGGCTGTGGTGAGGTGCTCCAGGTTCCGATGGTCTGTCCGCACCTCCACCTGGTGTCGGGCCCCCTCAAGGTGATGTCGCCAAGCCTCGAACGCGGCCTTTATAGCCAGCAACTCCTTTTCCCAGATGGTGTAGTTGCTCTCGGAAGGATTGAGTTTCCGGGAGTAATAAGCGCAGGGAAAAAGAGTGCCGCCATCCAGCTTCCGGTCTGGCTTCCATCGCCACCAGACGGTCCTCTGAGACCGCCAGCCCCGTTGCCTGTAAAGAACCGCCTTTACATCTGAAAGGCGGCTCGAAAAACTCCATTTCCTGAAGGAAATGTGAGACAGAGCAGGCGAGGGCAGGTAGAGCCCTCTGCGAAGTCCCCAGAGTTCTTTTTTTTACTCTTGGGGACGAGCAGGCTGTGGCTCCCTATTTCCGCTCGCCGCTGCTCCGGGCTTCGGGAGAACTCTGCCTTTTTGCAGAGCTAGGCGCTGGAACTGGACCAATCAACGAAATTAACAGATGGACTAATTAAAAAGGACAAGATTTGGACTTGGGACCCTAAATCACAAGAGATACGGAGGATTCCGGATCTGCGTACCTTCCGTCGCGCGCTTAAGACGTTTTTATTCCATCAAGCCGGCCTGACCTAAACTTTTCCTCTTTTAAATGGAATTTTAAATTTGGTTTTAATTTATTGGGGTTTTAAAATGTCTCAGCCAAATCCATTTAATTAGTTTTATCTCTATTTTAAATTTTGTATCTACATGTTTTATTTTATGGCTGTTCACCGCCCTGAGTCCTTCGGGAGTAGGGCGGTATACAAATTTAATAAAATAAATAAATAAAATAAATAAAATTTTTAATGATTTTACAAGCGTTTTAGAGTGAAGGGAAAAAAAAGTTTAAAATGGCGACTGCTGAGGCTTGAGAAGAAGAAGAAAGCCGAAAGTGAAAGTCCTTCCGTAACAAGCTACAAAGTAGTGGAATAAACAGTGCTGGCTAGAATCTGGAAGAAAAATATCTATTTTAAGTTTCTTTTTTCTTGGAGATTTGTACTTGATCTTGTTTGGGGAAAAGTTTTCTTTCTTTAAAAAGAGTTTGTGTGGCAGGATGGTGTTAAAACTAATAAAGCCTGACAAACAAGCAGTGGGGGGGGTGTTCCCCCATTTACAATTATGTGAACAAGTTCTGAGCTTACAGACTCAGCAGAATGGCTTTAATTTAAAAGAATTTGTCCAGGAGGAAATGGCAAGATATCACGAGACTGTGAACCAGAAATTTGAAAAATTTAGGCAAGAAATTAAAGAAATGATACAACTAAAGTATGATAATTTGCAACGAAAGATTGTAACAGTGACTAATGCTTTTTCAGAAATTGTTATAAAGATGGATACAAATATCAAGTTATTAGAGTCTAAAATGGAGGAAGTTGATGATAAGATTAATAATTTGGACAATAAAATACAAATAATTGAAAATGATTTGACAAATATTCAAGACAATAGTTTAGAAGTAAAGTCTAAAAAGGAAGCTGCTCACGAGACTTATAAAGCAAGGGATTGAAAAAGAAATTACAATGATGAAATACAGGCTCACGGAATTTGCGGTTAGAATGAGAGGGTTACAGGAAAATAATAGAGATGATTTAAGAAAAATATCTGCTCAAGTTCTGGCTGGGATTTTAAAGGTTCATCCTGAGGAGGTATCTTGTAAGATTGACAAGGCTTATAGAGTAAATTCTTGGATTGCAAAGCAAAGGCAATTGCCTAGAGATGTGGTGATTTACTTCACAGACAAAGAAATAAGAAATGATATTGTGCAAAAATCTTTTAATTCTACTCTACAATTGTATGGAAGAAAGATCTGGATATATAAAGAGTTGCCGCCTAAGATTCTAAAAGATAGAAAGAAATTTGGATTTTTGGTGACTGAGCTAAAGAAACAAAATATTCCATTCAGGTGGGAGGTTCCAGTTGGTATAATATTGAGATATCAAGGAGAAAGATATCAGCTAAATACTGTTGAAAAAGCGGAAGAATTTTACTACAAGGTTCTCCAAAAGCAAAATCAACAAGAGATAGAAATTCAAGATAAGGAAAAGGAGGTGGAAGTAATGGAAAAACAACAAGTTACAGAGGTCCCCGTAGATGAGCCGCTTCTGGATTCTCCTTTAGAGGTCTCAGCTGGACTATTTATAAATACAAGAGAGGCGGCTCTGGATTCTAAAGTGATGACTTATCAAGTTACAGACCAGCATGGAAATCAATCAGTTGATATAAAACTCATAGAACCAGAATGGAGATTTAAGCCACAAAAGCAAAACCAACAAGATCAAGTTATAAATCAGCATGAAAACCAAACAGTTGATATACAATTTATAGAAAGGAAATCAGGATGGAGATCTAACCCACAAAAAGTCAAGAAAAGAAGAAGCAGGTCACACAAAAACAAAAACTTTTAAACCAAACAACAGTGTAATGCCAGTTATTTAAGAGATGATTGAATATACAAAAAGATAGTTGAGGCGAAGTATTGGTTTATATTATTCTGAGGAGAGTGACAGACTTCTGCAGTGCTGTACTTTTGGGATGTGAAAAGGGCCTTAAACTGAAATGATTGGAACTATCTTTTTTTTTTTTTTGGACTCTTTGATAAATATACTACGTTTATGCTGAGCTACAAGGCGAGAGAGTTATGGAATTGGGGCACGCAGATAATCTGGCTGTTACCCTATTACGGTGGTTGGAATTAATAATTTGGATAAAAGACACCTCTATAGACACTATATGGAATACAAATATAAAGTCACTCGGGTGGTTGTTGTTGTTGTTGTTGTTTTATGAAGATATTTGCTATTGATGGGGGCAGATGGTAATTGAAGATATCGAACATACTGTTGGAATTAGGATGTGATGTTACCCTAACATGGGTGATGGAGTTTACAATCTAGCTGAAAGACATTACAGAAGATATCATATGGATTACAAGCTTAAAGTCTTTTTTAAGAGGATTTTATTTACATAAGGGAATATTTTTTAGTGGTGTGGGCAGAAGAATAAAGATATTATGAATTATTAAGTATGGTAGTCTTGTAGGAAAGTGGGTGGAGATAGGTTAGTTTATTGTTTAGTTTAAGAAAAGGGATATTATGTTTAGATATGAATATATGTAAAAGATTTGAATTAAGAGATATAACGATGGGGTGAAGGAAATGGGTAGACTATGAATTGAATAAATGTTAAATTAGGATTTATTATATAGTTTTATAGCAGAAGGTTGCTTTGAAATGTTATATTAATGTACATAAAAGATTTGATTTAAGAGATATATGTATGGGAGGGTAGAAAAAGGGTAGATTATGAGCAGAAATCGCTAAACTGGGAGATATAATAATATTATTATGCTAAATTAGGAGTTATTATATAATGTTATAGTAGAATGTCATTTTGAAATGTATAGTATAAGGGGGATATGATAATATTATTAGAAAGAAAGTGTCAGCATATGGGGATGGAGTAAGTGGATGGTAAAGTATTATATAATCTGTTATGAATTTGGGTTTTATTATGAAGAAGCCACAGGGAGAGGGGGGGAGGGGGGGTTAGGGAGGAGGGGGGGAAAAAGGGGGAAAATTTGTATTTGAAAAACTTTTTCAATTAAAAAAAAAAAAGAGTGCCGTCATCCACCGGAGCCTGTAGCAGCACCGCCCCAATTGCCACGTTGGACGCGTCCGTCTCGACCACGAACGGACGGTGTGGATTGGGATGCCTCAGGACCGGCTCCGTGACGAAGGCCTGCTTGAGGACCTCGAAGGCCTGCTGCTGCGGGGCCCCCCACTGGAACGGAACCTTCTTCCGAAGGAGCTGGGTCAACGGCAAGGTCAGGGTGGCGAAGCCTGGGATGAAGGTCCAGTAGTAGTTGGCGAACCCCAACAGACGCTGGACATCCTTCACCCGACGCGGGGGTTCCCAACTGCACAAAGCCTCCACCTTGTGTGGGTGCATCGTGATGCCCTCGGGAGTGATGATGTGCCCGAGGAACTCTATGGAAGTCTGGAAGAAGTAGCATTTCTCCAACTTCGCATAGAGCTGGTGCTCCCGCAGGCGCTGCAGGACCTGGCGGACATGCTGGAGGTGGCTTTCCGGGGTCCGGGAATAGATCAAAATGTCATCCATTCAACATCCATTGAAAATTATGCAAGATGTTCCAGAAAGAGGAGGTCTTAAACTTCCAAACCTACAGCTATATTATGATGCAGCAGCTTTAACTTTAACAAGTGATTGGTTTGGAAGTAAAAAGGCTGGAATACTGAATGCAGAAAGTTTTGATCTTGAATTTGGATGGCATGCTTACTTATTTTATGATGACAAAGTTGATAAAGTATTTAAAAGTCATATACTTAGAGATTCTTTGATGAGAGTTTGGAAGAAGCATCGACTCAAATGGGATTATAAAATACCGCTATGGCTGGATCTTGGTCATACTTTGTGGAATACAAATATAATGTCACTCGGGGGGTTTTTATACAAAGAGGTTCTTTTTACAGATGCGGGCAGATGGCAGCTGAAGACATTGCAGACACTGTTGGACGAAGGGATTAATTTAACTTGGTTACAATATAATCAATTACAATTGAGATGGAAAGAGGACCAAAAAACTGGTATTATGTTGCATGAGGAAGAATTGGTTAGACATATAAGAGAGAAAGGTCCAAAGCATATCAAAAGGCTTTATAATGTTTTGCTAGAAAGGGATTCAGAAACTGAATTAGTTAAAGATTGTATGATTAAGTGGGCACAAAATTTTGAAGAACCAGTGATGTTGGAAACATGGGAAAAAATTTGGGTTCAGAATGTTAAATTTACACAGTCGCAGAACCTGAGGGAAAATTTCTATAAAATGTTTTATAGATGGCATTTAGATCCCAAAAAGTTGTCATGTATGTACCCTAATGTTCAGCCAAAATGTTGGAGATGTGAATGTTTGGATGCTACGTATTATCATGTTTGGTGGACCTGTAGGAAAGTTAAGGCTTTTGGGATAAAAATTTGGTGGGTCATGCAGAATGTTTTGAAGAAAAAAATTCAATTTTCTCCACAATTGTTTTTATTGGGTATAGTTAAGGGTTTTACATTGGGTGAAACAAAATTGATATTGTATATGATAACAGCAGCAAGATTGTTGATAGGTAAATACTGGAAGAATGAAGCTTTGCCCACTATCGAGGAATGGACTTTGAAGATGGCCAGTTTTGCAGAGATGGCGAAGATTTCAGCATATTTAAAAGATTGTTCACAAGAGACTTATGAATGGGAATGGAAAAAGTGGATAGAATATGTTCAGAACAAATATCAAACTAGAAAGTATCAAATAGCTTTTATTTGAAAATAATGTATTGGAAATATTTTAATGTAATGAGGTAAAGAGAGAAATTATACAGGGGAGGGAGGGGTTCAAGTTTATATATGAGTGTTATATTAAGGGTTTTTTTATGAGTATGAATATATTATAGGGAAGTCTGGGGGGAGGGGAGGGTTAGGGAGGGTTAGGGAGGTTGGGAAGTTTGGGGGGGAGGTGGGGGGGGAAAAAGGGGTGAAAATGTAATTGTAAAACTTTTGCAATAAAAAAAAAATGTCATCCAGGTAGATCACCATGAACCGATCCAGCATGTCCCGGAACACGTCATTCATTAAGTGCTGGAAGACCGCGGGGGCGTTGGTCAACCCGAACGGCATGACGGTATACTCGAAGTGTCCGTACCGAGTGCCGAACGCCATCTTCCACTCGTCCCCCTCTCGCACGCGCACCAGGTTGTAGGCCCCTCGGAGATCGAGCTTAGTGAAGATCGAGGCCTCCCGCAACCTCTCCATCAGCTCCGGGATCAGCGGCAGGGGGTAGCGATTCCGCACTGTGATGGCATTCAAGCTCCGGTAGTCGCAACACAGGCATAAGTCCCCCGTCTTCTTCTTCACGAAGAGGACCGGGGCCGAGAGCGGGGAGGTCGAAGGCCGGATGAACCCATGGGCCAGGTTCTTTTCCAGAAAGTCCCTTTAGGTGGCCAGCTCGGGCTCCGACATGGAGTACAGGCGTCCCAAGGGCAGGGGCACGTTGGGCATCAGGTCCACCGCGCAGTTGTAGGGTCGGTGCGGGGGCAAGCAGTCCGCCTCCTTCTCGCTGAACACGTCGACGAAGGACGTCAGCTCCGGAGGCAAGGAGACGTTCGGGGCGGAGACGTCCTGGCCGGCACAGGTGTGGCAGAGGTGGTCGACACACTGCAGGCTCGGGAACGAGATGGCGTTTCTCAACCATGCCACCTGAGGATCGTGCGCCTGAAGCCAGGCCATCCCCAGGACCAAGGGAAAGTGCAGATCCGCCGTCACATAAAACTGGATCGCCTCCTCGTGGTTCCCAATGGCAAGACGCAAGGGCTGGGTAGCGAATTTGTTGGGCCCCGTCACGAGTTCCCGCCCATCGATAGTCTCGACCCGCAATGGAGGGTCCACTGGAACCAAGGGGACTTTGTAATGGGCCACAAAGGCCTGGTCCATAAAGTTCGTGGTGGTCCCCGAGTCCACCAGCGCGTGCGCCTGGAGCCCCTCCGACCGGTTAGCCAACAACACCCGGGTGTTCAAAATCAGGTGCCGAGGGGGCTCACAGTCCACAGCCGCCGACTCCGGCGGGGCATGGTCACGTGCCTGACCCAGGGTTTCCCCTAGGCCAGGCCTGGCCCGTTTCCCGGCTGGTCACGCCGAGACTCCTTCCGCCGCGCTGTGAAGACCTTTTTATTCCATCAGGCGGGCTTGGCCTAATCTCTTCCCTTTTTTAAATATGTAAATTTTAATCTGTTTTTAAATTATTGGGGTGTTTTAATCTGTCTGGGCCAAAATGATTTAATTGGATTTTATCTGGTTTTTAAATTTTTTGTATCTATGTATTTTATTGTTGGCTGTTCACCGCCCCGAGTCCTTCGGGAGTAGGGCGGTATACAAATCAAATAAACTAACTAACTAACTCTGGAACAGGCTTGAGCGCTCCACTCCGCTTCCTGGGACACGAGGCGGCAAAATGTCCAGCCTCGCTGCAATAGAGGCACAATCACCCTTGGCGTCTCCGCATCCGCTCCTGGGCCGTCAGTTGAGGTCTGGCTGCTCCGAGCTCCATGGGCTCCTCAGCCGTCGCCACAAAGCACGGTGTGATCCGGGGCGCTGTCGGTGTGAAATGCGGGGGTGCCGACGCTGTTGGTGGTTCCGGAAGGGCCCAAGGGGCCGTCGCAGTTGAAGGCGGGCGTCGATGCGCAGGCAGTGGGTCACCAGCGCGTCGAGGGTCTGTGGCGCCTCCACACGAACCAGCTCATCCTGCATCTCGTCGGAGAGGCCGTCCTGAAAGGCATCCAGCAGCGCCGCCTCATTCCAAGCCGAATCCTGGCCTAGCAGTCGAAACTCCGCAGTATAGTCCTGCAGGGGGCGCTTGCCTTGGCGGAGGTCCTTGATGCGCCTCGCTGCCGTCTGCACCTGGAGGGGGTCTTCAAACATGGTGTGCAGGTGTTGCAAAAAGCCCTGATAGTCCAGGAGCAAGGGGCTATTTTGCAGCAACAGGGGCGTGGCCCATCGGGCAGCAGTGCCAGAGAGGGAGCTGATTACAAATGCCACCCGAGCCCGGTCGTCCAGAAAATCCTCCGGCCTCATCGCCATGAAAAGTTGGCATTGTCCCATTACGGCCGGGAACATCTCCTGCTGCCCAGAAAACCTATCTGGCACGTTCACTGGGCATCTCAGATGGAGAGGGGGAGGAGGGGGAGCTGCAGGAGCATTTCCCAAAGCAAGTTGAGCAGTTAGCTGTGCTACTTGCTGTTGCAGAACCTGATTGGCCTCTAGCATCTGCTGTAACTGCTGCTGCAGCTGTTGGTCCATCATGGGTTAACGATGGAGTATGTGTTGGTGACGAACAAGATGATCTGTCCCCGTCTACACACACGCACAAACACAGCCAGCCAAGGGTTAAGAAAGTACTTGGCACGCACACAGGTCGTTATCTCAAACTTGGCAACAATATAAGCACCGTCTGCCAAGAGCTTTACTGCAACAGATAACATAAAATTACATACGCATTGCAAATAGTCCAGCAAAACAATATTCCTTTGGCAGCTTCAGACGTTGTTCAAGTGACTAGCCAGAGTTAGTTTTTGTTCGTCACAGAGTTTTACCAGCCACCACCCTCTCTTATATAGTCTCTGGGGTGTGGTCCAGTGACTCAGTTCTAATCCCTAGCACGCCTCCTTAACTGCTGCAACTGTTTATCAGGCCTTCGTTGGCGTGCATCCAGGAACGACGGCTCTCCTTCCTCGCTCTCATCAGAGACACCTGGATCCTGGCTAATCTCCTCTCCCTCGGCCGGCACCTGAGACAGTGCCAGAGGGGAGGGGCCTGGAGAGGGAGGCCTGGCTGACTCCTCTCCCTCATGTTCGGAGCCTTCTTCCTCCAATGAGATAGGCTCAGAGGGCGGGGCCACAACACCGTGATCCCTCCCTTTCTTCCCAGTAAATCTTGCTAAAAACATACTTTGTGAGAACCATGCTTGGAAAATAATCACGTTGGGTTTGGGGCAGACCCCGAGAGCCTGGCAAAGAGAAGAAATAACTGATAACTACAGTTCTCCCCCCCCAGCCCCCCCAGCCCCCGTTGTTCCTCGGGATACTTCAGATGGAGTTACTGTGGATCAGGAAGGCTGGAAAGGGGCAGACAGAAGAGGCAGTTTAGCTGCCTCCACAACTCACTCGATTCTGTCTAATCGACTTTTTTGGCGGGGGGCAACTCAGGTAAGCAGCATTTTTAAGTGAGCAACTGACTTTCAGATACATTTGGGGAATGGGTATGATCTTGCATCAGATTTCTGTAGCAACCAACCCCCTTAAAAAGAAGACATTCCTGAACCCAGCAGGCTACTCCCAAAGGAGAAATTATTGAGTATCACCAAAGTAATTCTGGATAAGTTCAGAAGAACAGACTTCATCAGAAAAGGTGAAGGATGTCTCCCCCACTCAGATTATTTCCTGGGGCCTTCCCTTTCCCCATTTCTCTGCTGTTCCGTATGGCTTGGGGGAGGGGGAAGCCCGGCCTTATTTCTCTCCTGGTGACTGCTGGACCAGCCCCCCCACCTCACCCACCCCCCACCCTCTGCAGCTTTCCGGGCAAGGTATTTCAGAAGCCCTGCCTGCTTCTTCCTGGGCTTGAGAAGGAGGGGCTGCCCAGGGCCCCCCAGTGGGCTCTGGGCTCAGACAGGACTAGAACTGGGGTCTCCGGGGCCTCCACCACTGGGTCAAAGGTAGCCTTCATTGCTACCAGAGGTTCAATCATGAGGATGAGGTAGAACTAAACTTTTCTGTCTCTGGGAAGAGAGCCTCCTCTGCTGCTGCCCTGTGGAACACCTCCCCCAGCCCCACAGGTGAGACCCCCCTCCTCTCCTGGCCTTCCACAGAAGTTAAAAGAAGGCTCAGAGGCCTTGCACGAGGCGCCTAGAGGAGTACACAGCTGTGGGGGGGGGGTTGTGCCCTGAGAGCCCACCCTTCATCTTTTAAACTAAGTTCTAATAGATTTTAAATTCTAATCACCTTGCCTCCTTTTAGATTCTAAATGTTCTATTATTTTTTTAAAAAATTATGTGTTTTTATATTTTAATATTTTTATTGCGCACTGTCCAATAGGGAGGAAGATGGGCTGTTGAGAAATGTGATAGAGACAGACTGATGATGAACAGATGGATGATAGGTAGGAGGGAGGGAGGGCGGGAGAGTGGCTTGCCTGCAGAACATTTTCTGGATGGAAACGTCCCTTCTCTTGTGCAAGGAGAAAACAGAGGCAGAACTGGACTGCATTTCCAGACCACCTGGGATGGGCAAATCTTTTTCTGCTTCTTCACCAGCCTTCTTGTGACTGGCACAGGCTGCTGGCAGATTGCCAATTGTGCAAGGGTGTGACTCTCTGGCTCATTTTTACATTTGGTCCTCTGCACTCCAGCTTTATTGCTTCTTGATCTCCACATTACAATAACCAAAACCTGACTTAATTCCTTCCAGATTAAAAAAGCAAAGATTTTACTGCACCCATTTATACATTTTTATCACTGTGCATCACCTTCTGGAAATATTCCTTGTCTAATGTGTAAGCACCACCCAGCGTGGACTTCTCCAGATGAGAAGGAACGGGAGCAGGACAGGATCCCTTCTTCCTGATCTGCCTCAGGCAGACCACATGGGGTGTCCCCCACCATGTCTGGCCTCTTAACAGGAGATTTGGAAAGGTTGGCCAAGACTAAGAAGATTTTTCAGGGAACCAAAGAGCCCGGGGCTTTGATGGGCCTGATGCTGCAGTTCAAAGGTCAGAAGAATCTGCTGGAAACTGGTTTAGTTGGGCCATCTTGAGAGAGCCCCCCAGGGACCAGCACTTGACCAACTTCGGATCCCAAATCCCCATCCTTTCATGGAGTCAGCGATGCGTCACTAACGGTGCTTAAAGGTGGCTCTTTTGAAGTACCTGCAGTGCTCACCTTGGCCTTGGCTTTGGCCCATTTTAAAGGCGAAGAATGTGCCCCCCCATTTGTGAACTGACATGGGGTGTGGACATTCTTGCAGACATTTTATTACCCAAACTAGGTATCATCATCAGTGTTAGTAAAGAGTGGAGTTTGCTCTCAGTTTATATTCTAGTGACATCAGACCAATAATCAAGAAGAAAACAATAGCAACAGCAATAACACTTAGACTTATATACCACTTTATAGGCTTTAAAGCCCTCTCTAAGCGGTTTACAGAGTCAGCATATTCCCTCTAACAATCTGAGTCCTTATTTTACCGACATAGGAAGGATGGATGGCTGAGTCAACCGTGAGCCAGTGAGAATCGAACTGCTGGCAGTCGGCAGAATTAGCCTGCAATACTGCATTCTAACCACTGCGCCACCACAGCTCTCTAAAGTACAATCCCCCAAATTAAGAAACTGCCAAACAAGCTAATAGCAAACAGCCCAACCAAAGTGTTGTGGCTCCGTTACCTGAGTCTGTGTCATCGGCAGGAGAGGACTCCGAGAGTGAAAGAGAGGAGTTGGCAAGGCCTACCTCTCCAGGACCCTCCTCTTCGGCAATGCCTTCGGTGTCCACCAAAGGGCAAGAGATAGGGCCAGGGCCAAGCACGTCCATGCAGCCACAGGTGGACAGCGATGAGAGTAATGAGTCTTGGCTGGATCCACGCCAGCATCGCAGAGATAAGCGCGCACAACAGAAGAAAAGGCGTGCCCGAGATTAGGCTGAGTCACTGGACCATACCCCACAGGGTATAAAAGGGAGCGTGGTGGCCAGTCAAGCCTTGTGATGAACAAAGCTGAAAGCTTCCACGCCATTCTACATTGCCGGACTTTTGCTATAGACTTTGCTAGATTATATTTGGATTTAAGTTACTCTGTAATTATTGAACATTTTACTTTGATGAACCAGAAGCGGAGAGAAGTTATCTCTTCCCTTCGTGAGTAATAAACTCTTGGCAGGCAGCCACTAGGTTGCTGCCAAGTTCCGTTATCATAAGGAAAAGGATTTTGTCAGCTGGTTTGGTTTTTAACTCTTGGACGTCTGTTGGTGTGTGTGCGTGTGGGACGGGGACAGAACACAAAGAACCTCCAAGGCTATTCCTATCAACATGGACAGGGCAAGTCACTAGATCATCAACTGAGAGCCAACCATTCCTTACTAATGCTGATGATGTTAGGGGTCCTTGGTGCTCTCCGAGCTTGGTTGTTTTCTTGCAGATGTTTCATTACCCTAACATCATAGATAACATCATCAGTGCTAGTAAGGAGTGCTGTTTGCTGTCAATTTATATTCCAGAATATAATTTGCTGTCAGTTTATATTCCAGAATATAAACTGACGGCAAACAGCACTCCTTACTAGCACTGATGATGCTACCTAGTTAGGGTAATGAAACATCTGCAAGAAAACAACCAAGCTGAACCAAGGATCACTCATTTTAACCCTGAGTTACAAATATTCTCCTTTATTGGTATGATGAGAATTCAACACCTGCTTCCATCACCTGCAGTTTCTAGCCTAAGCGAATCCTCTCCCTGTCTTTGCTTGTGATGTTCTGGTTCCTCCAGAATCACCTTGGCTCCCCCTCCCTGTTTCCAAGGATCTGAAAGATCCTAGGACCATGATGGCGAACCTATGGCACTGGTGCCACAGGTGGCACGCGGAGCCATATTGGTGGGCACGCGAGTGTTGTCCTAGCTCAGCTCCAGCGCGCACGTGCGCACCAGCCAACTGATTTTCAGGCCTTCTGGTCCCACCGGAAGTCGGGAAACTGGCTGTTTCCGGCCTCCGGAAGGTCTCCAGGGGGATGGGGAAAGCTGTTTTTGCCCTCCCCAGGCTCCTAGAAAGCCTCTGGAGCCTGAGGAGCGGGAAAAATGGGCCTACCGGGCCCACTGTGCCATCGCGTGCCAAAACCAGGGAGAAGTGTCCAGGGGGGGTCACGTGTGCATGTGCGGGAGGGCGGGGCGCATTGAATTATGGATGTGGGCACCCGCGACCCCCACGGTCCCCCCACTTTTGGCACGTGACAGCAAAAAGGTTAGCCATCATTGTCCTAGGAGATCTTTCAGATTGCTTCCATGGCAATGCGCAAGTAGAGGGGCATTTTAGAGAGTTTTAAAAATAGCTTCCTAATGAAAGAAAGGACAGATTTAGGGTAAACCAAAGTCTTGGATTAGTTGTTTTTCTCATTTCCAGGGTTAATAAATCTTCCTTTTTGTAGCATTAACTCACTGCAGTTAAACACTAAAACACTAACTACCGTGTTTTCCCCAAAATAAGACCCGACTGGAAAATAAGCGCTAGCATGATTTTTCCAGGATGTTTGTAATATAAGCCCTACCCCCAAAATAAGCCGCAGTTAAGATTGTCAGCCAGATGGACGTATTTAGTAATGTATTTCCCCCAAAATAAGACATCACCTGAAAATAAGCCCTAGTGTGTCTTTTGGAGCAAAAATTAATGTAAGACTCAGTCTTATTTTTGGGGAAACACGGTACCCTTCTAGAATGCTCTCTGGGAGTCAGCTATTGCTCCCAAAAGTGCTTCTCTAGCAAAGTCCCCCAACCCTGTGGGTTTTTTTTTTAAATCTACATAATTGTGAATATGTTTTCCTCAAGGTGTAACAGATGGCAACTCCTACACATCAAGACAAAGATACATCTATACATTTCCTGTATGTTTCTATCACAGCATCTGTTTTAAAACCTCCTCTCCGTAGTATCCAAAGCTGGATTTCAAATTAAACAGCCTCAGTTTCCCCCTTAAGGCTGGAAGGAAATGGGGTCCTACTCGCAATAAATGTTCCATGGACTTCATTTTACTTCAAATGTAGACCCAATTGATAAGGTGTTTGGGAACGCTGCATGTGTGACATAATGACATAATTATTTGGAAGACAAGAGGTACTCCTAACATTGCAGTTACTGTGAGATTTTATTATTGGTTAATAGGTTAATTGTATAAATTTTTATAAGCCAGATGCTTTTTTTAACTGATGTGGCATAAAAGCATCTAAATCAGAATCCCCCAACCTTTCTGAACCACCAGGGGGCGGGGGTAATTCTGTGTGAGCAGCAAATGTGCGTGCAGTTCCATTTGCATGAGTGTGTGCACGTGCGCTCACCACTCACACAAATGGAGCAGATGTGCATGCGCTCACCTGCTGTTCGCGCAAATGGCAGTGTGCATGCATGCACATGCTTGCCTGCTGTTTCTGTGGCCCAGTTGCAAACACTGTGACCCAAAGGTTGGGAACCCCTGATCTAAATAGATAAATACCGTATATACTCAAGTATAAGCTGAGTTTTTCAGCACATTTTTCGGCTTATACTCAAGTGAGGAAAAAATGCCTTTTTTTCTGCAACCCGTTTTGACTTCCGGGGGAGGGGGTGCCTAGCAAGACTCCCTGCAGCCCCCTGGAAGCAAAAACGGGCTGGGGGGGAGGGCTTCAAGAGAGAAAGAAACAAAGAAGTCCTCACTGTTTAGGGAGATCCCCAGGTGCACTGAGCTTGAGTTGAAAGCTTATTGTAAGAGGCTAGCTGCTAGCTATCCTTGCTCAGCTAAGTTATTATTATTATTATTATTATTTATTCAATTTATATACCGCCCTTCTCCTAGTGGACTCAGGGCGGTGCACAGCCAAAACTAAAATACATAACAATACAAAATTTAAAATTAATTAAAAGAATTATATACTTTGGCCCGAATTAAATCAGTGCGAATTAAAACCCATTAACAAATTAAAACTAAACAATTAATAACCATTAAAAACTAAAAAAGGGGGTCGGGGTTCACGCCAGCCCTGCTTGCTGAAAAAGAAGAGTTTTCAGGGCTCGGCAAAAGACCCGAAGATCCGATATCCTTCTTATCTCTGGGGGCAAATCGTTCCAGAGGGCGGGGGCTGCCACAGAGAAGGCCCTCCCCCTGGGGGTCGCCAGCCGACATTGCCTGGCTGACGGCACCCTGAGGAGTCCCTCTCTGTGGGAGCGTACTGGACGGTGGGAGGCTATCGGTGGCAGAAGGCGGTCCCGCAAGTACCCAGGTCCTATGCCATGGAGCGCTTTAAAGGTGGTAACCAACACCTTGAAGCGCACCCGGAAGACCACTGGAAGCCAATGCAGCTCACGCAGGAGAGGTGTCACATGGGAGCGACCCCTCGCTCCCATAATCCCCCGCGCGGCCGCATTCTGCACCAGTTGGAGCCTCCGGGTACTCCTCAAGGGGAGCCCCATGTAGAGAGCATTGCAGTAGTCCAGGCGGGAAATGACGAGTGCCTGAGTGACCGTGCGTAAGGAATCCCGATCCAGAAAGGGACGCAACTGGCGAATCAGGCGGACCTGATAAAAAGCCCCCCTGGCCACGGCCGTCATATGCTCTTCTAAAGACAGCCGTGCATCCAGGAGGACACCCAAGTTGCGAGCCCTATCCGTGGGGGCCAATAACTCGCCCCCAATAGCCAGCGATGGTACCAGCTGGCTATATCGGGACGCCGGAAGCCACAGCCACTCGGTCTTGGAAGGGTTGAGTCGGAGCCTGTTACTCCCCATCCAGATCCGCACGGCCTCCAGGCACTGGGACATCACTTCAAGGGCATCGTTGGGATGGCCCGGGGTGGAGATGTACAGCTGGGTATCATCAGCGTACTGATGGAACTCCACCCCAAAGCCAAAGTTAATGAATAGTAGAGCTCTAAGAATGCCAGATGAGAAGGAGAAAGGAAGGGAGAAAGCAAGAGAGAGGGTGAGGAGGGAGGGAAGGGTAAACCCTTTTACTCACACTTCATCCTCATTGTTTGGGGATCCCTATGTGCACTGAGCTTGAGTTGAGAGCTTATTGTAAGTGCCTGCACTAGCTATCCTTGCTCAGGGTAAGCTACAAAACGTTTCAAAAAGTCTGGCTTTTCTTCCTCCTACCAAAGACCTTCTGGGGTTCTTCACAGAAAGGGAGAAAGGAGAAAGGGAGGGAGAAAGAAAGAAAGAGAGAGAGAGAAGAAAGAAAGAGACAATGTCTTAAAAACATTGGGGTTGTTTAAATTGTCACGGGCCAAATTACTTAATCAGATTTTATATTGTTTTCAAATTTTGTAATTTATGTGTTTTATTTGGCTGTTCACCACCCTGAGTCCTGCGGGAGTAGGGCGGTATATAAATGTAATAAAAGAAAGAAAGAAAGAAAGAAAGAAAGAAAGAAAGAAAGAAAGAAAGAAAGAAAGAAAGAATAAAAAGGAAGGGAGAGAGAGAGAGAATGTAGGTATCTCTTAACAGAGACTTGAACTTGCCTGAAATTAGATCAAGCCCTACATCACTTAACCCAATGTATCAGATTAAATTGTTATTGAATTATTTTTGCTATATATACTACATTCTCTTGTGTAATTTAGTTATAGTGTAGCTTACACGATGCACTTACAGAGCTAGTTTACTGTTTTTCTTTGAAATAAATATTCAAAAACATTTAACCTACTGATGCCTCAATTAATATAATTTTATTGGTATCTATTTTTATTTTGAAATTTACCAGTAGCTGCTGCATTTCCCACCCTAGGCTTATATTCGAGTCAATAAGTTTCCCCAGATTTTTGTGGTAAAATTAGGTGCCTCGGCTTATATTCGTGTCACCTTATACTCGAGTATATACGGATAATCTTGACTTCAATAAACGTTTGTCATATGGTTGGTCAACTGTGGGCCGGATGACAATTAAAGGAGATCCAGTTGCCTCAAAAGTTGGATGCAGTTCATCATAAAATTGCAAGGAGCACCAGTGGTGGGTACAAGGCTCCCTTGGGACTTCTACTCTTCAACCTTTTTGATATTGTTTTAGATGAGCAAGTGGGAGGGATTTGTGTCAAATTTACAGATGACGTAAAATTAGATGAGACAGCCTAGATTAGAGAAAGAAAATTCAAATGATCTTGGAGAAGAGAAATGGCTGAAAATAACAGAAGGAATCTCCAGAGAGGCAAATGCAATATTCTTAAGTAAGGAAATGAAACTAAAAATGCACAGATACTGGATGATGGAAGGTAACTGGTAACAATGTTTGGAGCTACAGACCGACTGCAGACCGAAGATGAATCAAGATTATATCAATATTAAAATGCGGATGTAAAACAGGCAAATTCAATTTTAGGCTGCATGACTGGAAGTACGATGTCCAAATCTCAGAAATGAATTATGTTAAGCATTTGTAAGCATCAGGAAGACAACAGATCACGTGACAGAAATCTCATTCCCCCCCCCACTTTGACAAGGTGATCCATCTGAGCTGGATGGAAGCTGATGGAAGAGGGTGTCTACAGCGGCTGTCCCTGGAGGCCCTTAAGAAGAGGCTGGTCAACCACAGCTCCTGGATTGTCCCTCTGGCTTTCCTGCCCCTTGTAGACGATTGGAGAAGATGATTCCAACTGTAACTTGGTTCTGCCTGGTCAGATCCCACATGGACAGTGGCCAGAAGATCACAAGTTCACCAGATCCCAAGTTTGAATAAGAGGTTGTGCATTTGATGCCAGCGTTTCTCTTCCCACTACAACAGGGGTCTCCAACCCTGAAAACTTTTAAGACTTGTGGACTTCAGCTCCCAGAGTTCCTCAGCCATCAGCCTATGAGACCTTCGGAGCTTCCTCAGCTGCCACCATTCCTAAGCCAGGAGATCTGGAAGCAGCTCAGCCTCGGAGGCATCTCCTCTGAGTCTACAGCCCTATGGAAACTCCAGCAGCCCCCAGCTATTGGGTCAGTTTCCTGCACTGCTCCTGGCCCAACCTTGGGGGCAAAGAACAGCTAAAGGTCAGCAAGGGGCAAGAGAGAAGCATCTGACTTGCTCATGAGCCACGGTGGCACAGTAGTCAGAGTGCAGTACTGCAGCTACTTCTGCTGACTGCCGGCTGCCTGCAATTTGGCAGTTCAGGTCTCACCAGGATCAAGGTTGACTCAGCCTTCCGTCCTTCTGAGGTGGGTAAAATGAGGACCCAGATTGTTGGGGCAAGAGCCTGACTCTGTAAATCACTTAGAGAGGGCTGGTAAGCACAGTGAAGTGGTATATAAGTCTAAGTGCTATTGCTAAAGGTTAAAGGTTTTTATGCCAAGCAACAGGGGGAGGGCACCACACTGGAGTAACTCAAGCGCTGCCACCCCCCACGATGACAACCAGGAACTGCCCAGTCAGTGGACGGCTTTGAAGGTCAGTGAGAGTCTGAACGGCCAGGCAGAGCAGCCTCCCCAATCCAGGCCATGAAGGTCCTTTGCCAGGATGGCCAACCCCGTGAGGATCTGAATCACAGCTGGCGGGAAACTAGAGAAACCGTTCCTTCTAGGATTCTCTGAAGCCGAGTCACCCCCACGTTCCCAACACCCAAAGGGCAAAAGCAAGCTGGATCCAGGGAGAGCCTCTTCAATCAAGGACTCACAACGCACAACTTCAAAGCAGGCAGCCACTCAAACCTTGTGACCCTCTTCCTTCCTCAGAAATCATCTAATCCCAAACTTGCTCAAGATGATGGAGTCAGTCCAACTCACAGCCCTGGAGGGGACTTGAGTTGACCATCCATCCCAGCAAAATCATCCCGTGCGTCTGCCCATTTCCCCTAAAATAGTCCGAGGAGCAACCCACGATGAAGATCGAGGCTTGGCCACTCCTGCTGCCCTGGTCAGACCTTAGCCAAGTGCTCGGCAGTGCCCATTTGCTTTTCACTCCAGACAGGAGTTTGAGCATCCATTTCTCCAAGCAGGAGAAGACTTGGAGAAAGAAGCATGTCCCGGGTGCATTAACACAAGATGCAACTACATTAAAAATAAAGGAAAAACTGAATCTACAGACGAAGGGTGGACTCGATCCCAAAATTAGCTGCTGGGCAGAAAAGACCCCAAGAGTCGCTTTTCCAGCAGCCTGGAAAAGATTCCTGAATCGGGAAGGAATTAGTACAGCCTTGGTGAGATGCTGGGACACTCCCCATCCGCTCAGATGCCCCAGGGAGCCCCCCAGACCCAGCCCTCTCTCAGAAGGAAGCCTTCCAGGACACACAGCCTGCTTTGTGTGGCGTGACATCCGTGGCCTCCGTGGTAGGAAAGATTGAGATGGAGAGTTCAGGCCTTTTGTGAACAGACGTTTCTTGTTCAGGAGGACAATCCTCCTTCACTTTAACGGCAGGCTTCGGTGGATGCTGAGAACAAGCCATGTTATCTGCATTATCAGAATGGTGCAGCAGAGAGCCCAAGAGAGTACAGGCACTGCTTTTGCCTTCAGCTGCTACTAAGCAGGCCTTAGAGCTCCGCTTGGAGACTGAAAAAATGTCTAAGGACGCAATATCCCACTTCAATTGCCACTCTTTGGTGTACTTGCTACCACCACATTGCCCACAAGGTAGCTGAACAGGAAATGCAATCCCTCGATCACCCATTGAACAAATACAACTCTTAGAGAGAAATAAGGTACCTTCATCGAGTGGAACAACTAGAAACTCCCAAATCGGTCTAATCCTTGCATGCTTTCCCAAAAAGCAAGCCATTTATCAGATGACACAATTTTGAAATGACAAGCCATAGGACAGAATGTCAGCAGCCCAAACAAATTTGGATGCTCAGTTGGTAGGAGAGCCCTCAAGTTGGCCTACAACCCTTTTAAAACACAGAAACACACCATAAAAGGTCACCACACTATAAAAAAGAGGTTGAGACTCTAGAAAAAGTGCAGTGAAGTGCATCATAACCAGGATGATGAGGGGACTGGAGGCTAAAACACACAATGAACGTTTGCAGGAACTGGGCCTGGCTAGTCTAGTGAACTAGGGTGTTGTGGCTCCGATCCCCGAGCCCACCTTATCGGAGGAAGAAGGCTCCGAACATGAAGGAGAGGAGCCGGCCAGGCCTCCCTCTCCAGGCCCCTCCTCTCTGGCAATGCCTCAGGTGTCTGCCAAGGGAGACCAGGAGCCAGGTGTCTCCAATCACAGCGATGAGGGTGATAAGTCGTTCCTGGATCCACGCCAACGAAGGCGAGATAAACGTTTGCAGCAGATGAGGAGGCGTGCCAGGGATTAAGCTGAGTCACTGGACCACACCCCACAGGCTATATAAGAGAGTGTGGTGGCCATTTAGACTCTGTGATGGACAAAGCTAACTTCTGGCTAGTCACTTTGTACAACGCCTGATCTGCTGAAGGTTTCATGTTTGAGCTGGACTGTTTTGAAAACTGTGTGTATTCGTTGGTGTTATCTGGTGGAGGAAAACTCCCTCTTCTTGTAGTAAAGCACTTGGCAGACGGTTATCGTATTGCTGCCAAGTTCCTGATAACGAACCTTGTGTGTGCCGAGTACTTCTTTAACCCCCGGCTGGCTGTTTGTGTGTGTGTGGGGACAGGGACAGAACATAGGGAGACCAGGGGAGACAGGATAGCATCTTCCAATATTTGAGGGGCTGCCACAGAGAGGAGGAAGGGAGTCAAGCTATTTCGCAAAGCACCCGAAGGCCAGACAAGGAATAATGGATGGAAACTGAAGAAGGAGCTATTCAACCTGGAAATAAGGAGAAACTTCCTGACAGTGAGAACAATCAACCCATGGAACAGAAGTTGCCTTCAGAAGTTGTGGGAACTTCGTCACTGGAAGCTTTCAAGAAGAGACTGGGCTGCCATCTCTCAGAAATGGTGTAGTTTAGGCGGGGGGTTGGACTAGATGACCTACAAGGTCCTTTCCAACTCTGTTAATCTGTTAAACGTTGACCCAGGAGCGGGACTCACCCCAGCTCTGCTCCCTGGCCTTCACAGGGACATTAAGGGCAGCTGAGGGTGAAGGTCCCCTTCAGGCAGGCAAATTCAAGGAACAAAACCACTTGGACACCCAGAATGATGGGGATGGCTGGTAGGGTAACAATTGTTCACATCTGCCTGAGCGGTTCTTCAGACCCACAGAAAGCCAAGAAGGTCTGAATCCCTCTCCCTGACTAAGTCACAGCCCAGCTTCTCCACCTGATCCAGGGACTGGCACCGGTCTGCAGCATGCCAGAAATCTGTCTGTGCAAACAAGCGAAGCCCCATCCACGGGATGCAGGCAGCACACAAAACCATGGCCCCTCCGGCCTGCAGAAAAACAAATCTCCACGGACAGTCCCTGGTGTCCGAAAGGTTGGGGGTCGCTAGACTTTCCATTACATGGATTATAAAAAGTACCCAAGAAAGAAAAGGGGGAAGTGATGCTATCAGAGGCAGCTCCCAAATATATTCTGTGTAGCTTCGAGCACAATCGATCCTTCTTCTCAGGCTGAAAGCCCCCATTTTGGCGAGATAAAAGGCTGCCTAGAAAAAGGCTTCCTGCTCGTGCAATCGATCACTTCGCCCTCTGTGCCACATCAACAAACATTCCTGGACAATTGGGGGTCTCCTCTGATAGAAATGCCCTAGACCCCAAGCAGAAGGCCCCCCCGAATTCCCAGAATAGTTAATGGGACAGGAAAGACATAGTCCATATGCAGGGAATAATGGTAGACATTCCTTTTTAGTTCGTTACATTTCATTGTAATTAGGCTTAGATTTAAATTACATGAAACCAAATTGAATTTCTTTTTGGGGAGAGAGGCTGTCAGCATCTGCTCAGCAGCCGGAGTAGCCCTCAGCCTTCCTGCCCTGGGTCTGGCCTACATACATGGGTAGGAAACAGCTTTGCACGAAGTTGTGAGATGGTTTTCAGGATCATTAAAAAATGCTCCCTCAATCAGCTCCTAGGCAAAAAAACAACCTTCTAGGGTTTGTTTAGCATGCCAGGCTTCCCAAGTGTGGCTTATTTCTTCAGACAAGCCAGATTTGCTGGTTCGCCCATCCGGTGAATTGAACCGCAGGAGCATCTGTGGCTTATGCATTGGCAGGAGCCGCAGGCAGAGGTGCCTTCAACAGGATGTCCCAGTGCCCAAGACCAGCCTGCTTCTCTGCCTGCAGAAGGCTGGAGATTCCCCAGAGACCAGACCTTCAAAAGCCTTTGACTCAGCAAACATTTGTATTTGTTCAATTAATCAGCTCCCTCCATCGTCCAAGGCAGCGTATGGGGGAAGGATTTAAAGCTTGACCGGATCACACAGGAATAACAGCAAGAGGCAGTAAGCGAAGTCCACCCTGGCGCGGGCAGGACTTGGCCGAAACACACAAACCCCCGCTGAACAAGCCCACTGCCCTCATTCATGGGGCAGTTACAAAACGGGAAGGGAAAAGTTTCTTTTGGCAGAGAAAGGAATCTGCTAAAATAGACGTGTCTCTGTAATAAGAACTTGGTTTTGACAAAGGTCAGCTGTGAGCGAACAGTTTCCAGGACGGGGTGGGGAAGGGCAGGCCGGGCAGCTGGACTTCAGACCAAAGGGAGCCTCCGAGGCCGTGCAGGCGCTGTAGCGTGACTGGGGGAGCAGAAGGCAGCCCAGGTCACAGGTGAGCTGGAGGGGAGGCCCAGCAGGGCAGTAGGGAGAGGGTTTCAGGACCAGGGCTGGGACTTTGGCCCTAAAGTTACGTATACGGACACTGTGCAGAGCGAAAGCAACCTTTTTGCAGCTGGAGAGAGTAGAACCTCCAGGAGGCTCCCACCGTTATCCACGCAGAGGGATAAACAGATTGAGTATAAAGGCTTTCAGGCTTCCCTGAGCAGAATTATGAAAGCCCAGAAGCCCTGCTGGGCCAGGCCAAGCCCCCTCTCCCTGCACCCACCCCCAGGCCTCCAAGGGGGAGATGGGGAGCAACTTCCCTCCTGCCTTCCACGGTGATTGGCAGACAGGCAGATCAACTCACAGGCATGGGGGGGGGGGTGTCAGGTATGCTTGTGAGGGGGAGGCGCTTCCACCTTCAGAAGCAGCAGCTATGGCCAATGAAGAGGAGAAAAGCGTCAAGGCCTTCGTGGGGGTCCTAGAGCTGATTTTTCTGGAGAGCCCCCTCTCCCAGCCAAATCTCAAGGTCTGGCAGGAATTCAGCTCCATGTGGCAGTGGTGGTCAGAAAGACGCCCCCACTTTCCATACTGCTTTGGGGACAGTTTCACTATTGCTCCAGCTGAGTTGCCACCCCAACCCAGAAAAGAGGGGGTGGGGGTGACCGAGAGCATTTCGTCCTTCCCCTCACTTCCCAATCCTGCCTGGCAGAGCGTCAACAGTAACAGAGTACCAGAGTCAGAAAGGACCTTGGAGATCTTCTAGTCCAGCCCCTACTCAAGCAAGAGTTGCGGTGGTGCAATGGTTAGAATGCAGTACTGCAGCTAATTCTGCTAACTGCCAGCTGCCTGATGTTTGGCAGTTCGAATCACACCGGCTGAAGGTTGACTCAGCCTTCCATTCTTCCGAGGTGGGTAAAATGAGGACCCAGATTGTTGGGGGCAAGAGGCTGACTCTGTAAAACTGCTTAGAGAGAGCTGGAAAGGACTCTGAAGTGGCATATAAGTCTAAATGCTATTGCTATTGTTATTGCTATACCATTCCAGACAAGTGGCCATCCAGTCTCTTCATAGAAACCTCCAGTGATGGAGCATCCACAACCTCTGGAGGCAAGCCTAGTGGAGCAATTAACCCACTGGTTTGTTGCTCCACTGGTTAACCCACAGCCACAAGTAGCAACCCCTTCGGCCAGCTGGGGGTACAGCTGGAGAGGGAGGGGCAGCCCCTTCAGTAACAGCCAGGCTCCAGCTGTCCCCCTTCATGAATAGCGCTGCCCCCTCCTTTGTCCTGAAAAAGAAGCTGGGGGGACAGAGGATCCTGGGCTCCAACTGGGGGTGAAAAGTCCCCCGGATGAGGGCCAGCAGGGTGGCTACACCATATTCTTCGGGAGGCCCAACTGGCAAAAGGGACTCCTGGAGGAGGCACTGAGAGATTCCACAAGGACAAGAGGGGAAAGTCGGGGAGGGGGGGGTGTCATATCCAGAGTTGAAATTGGCCCTTTTAATTAAGGGAGGGGCCTATTGAAAGGGACAGCTGCTCTTCTCCCTTCCCCCTCCATCTGGGGTCCCCAATCGACCCCAATCCTGCTGCGCTTGCAGAAATCTTCTTTCAAGCAGTTGAGACGGCCTCTCCAGAGACACCCAGAGGGAGCAGGGAGGAAAATCTTATTTATCTGGCCTTAAGGAAAGGAAATGCTTGTTTCTCATTTCCTGCTCTATTTTAGAAGATAAATTGCCACATCACAAAGACCAGATGACGGTATTTCAGGTCACAAAATAGTAACTGCAAAGCAGTAAGGAAAACTGTATTTTATAGAAGCACACCTATGGAATTAATTTGGATTCTCTCCATCCATTACACAAGCCAGGAACCTCGCAGGCTTTCCTGGCTATTGCTTGACATTTAATTGGGAGATCAAAGGTGGCAAGCCATTAGGAAGACTGAAGTCCAGCACAAAGAGACGGCCGCACGGTGGGCATGTTAATTATTAATTCTCAGTGCTGGAACAAACCACACTTAAAACTCACATCGCCCCAGCGGTTCTGCAGGAAAGGGGCCTCCCCACCTTTAAAGCCCCCCCCCCCCGTCTCCCCTGCCTCAAATGGGGGGGGGCTGTGCCCCATCCCGACTGTTTCTCACTGGCGGCTATTTTGCTTACTGAAGCTCTTTTTGCTCCTCAGAAGACCAAAAGGAGCCCCTCCCCACCGCCAAGTACAGATCACAAGGTGTCCTCTCTGCCTGGCAGTGTCCAGCTCACTGGCCAAGGAAAGGATAGCCTGACAGAGGCACAGCTCCAGCCCCTGAATGGAGGGTCCCTGCACCCTCTTCCTCCCTTTGCTGGAGGTGGGGTGGGGCGGGAGGGCACCTGCTGCTCCCCCAGCCTTTCAGGCACTGCCGCTAGTGGGACATGGGTGGTGGAGGCCCCCTCCTTAAGCGCCCTCTGCCTCTGGAGAGGCCTTCTAGGCTGGCTCTTCTCCAGGCCTTGGATGGGGGGGCTGCACAGGGACCGTGGGTATCTATGCGTTGGGAATGCTAGCTTGGGGGGATAGGAGTTGGGGTACTTAGATTGTGTTTAAATGTTTATCTCTTTTATCCCTGAGCCGCTCAGAGTTACCGTATATAAATTGGGCAGCCATAACCATGCAAAGCAGAAGATGGACCCAGCCCCCCACTCCCCCTCCCCTGCTAAGGGTCGGGGGCAGATCCCAGCAGAAGCACAAAGTGGGCTGAGGGTGAGGGGCCTTGAATGATGGTCACAGATCTGGCACTTTGGGGCAACAATCCCGGCCCCGTCTGGGACGTCCAAGGAAAGAGAGAGGCTCCCTTTTTCTGCAGCTCCCAGACTTGAAAATGGCCTTCCTCTACAGGAGAGATGCCGAGGGTATGGCGGATCGAGCGCCCCTCCATTTCCAAAGGAGTCTCGGAGACATCCCGAGACTTTTGCAATGCATTTCCACAAGGAAAGAAAAGCCTCACTCCGCCATTCGGTTCTGCTTGTTTGGAAAGCAAATGCCAAATTCTACTTCCACAAACATTTGGAAAACTCTGCCCAGCTCTCGTTTCCCCTTCTCATTACAGCCAGAACGCCCAAACGTGGTGATAAAAATTACAAATGATTTTACATCTATGAAGTACAAAGACAATAAACTTTCTGGACAAAGGAATTCTAATGAACATTTGTTGCTGATGAGGTTTATTGTCAACAGCGAGCTCCAATTATTCTCGGCACCCTGCTTCTCCATACAATTTACACATCAGAGTATTAATTATTTCCAATGAATAGTACATATCCAAATATAAAGCCCACGGAGTGGTGGGTGTGAGGGAGGCTTTCCGGGAAGCTTTGTGCTAGCCTCCCCTCCCCCCCCCACCCAATAAACCAAAGAGAAGAATGGAAGAAAAAGGCCATATGGTGAGCAAGGGATGTTTTCTCAGCACCCAACAACTGACCTCCTCCCCACCTCTGTGGAACAAGGGCAGCCTCCAGGCTCTGCCACTGCAGAGAAGGCCACCTGTCTTTGGACGCCTCTAGTAAGAGTGCAGAGAAGAGCAACCAGGAGGATTAGGGGACTGGAGGCTAAAACATACGATGAACAGTTGCAGGAACTGGGCCTGGCTGGTCTAGTGAAGAGAAGGACCAGGGGAGACAGGATAGCAGACTTCCAATATCTGAAAGGCTGCCACAGAGAGGAGGGGGTCAAGCTATTTTCCAAAGCACTCGAAGGCCAGACAAGGAATAATGGATGGAAACTGAAGAAGGAGCTATTCAACCTGGAAATAAGGAGACATTTCCTGACAGTGAGAACAATCAGCCAATGGAACAGAAGTTCCCTTCAGACGTTGTGGGAGCTTCATCACTGGAAGCTTTCAAGAAGAGACTGGACGGCCATTTGTCAGAAATGGTGTAGGGTCTCCTGCTTGGGTAGAGGGTTGGACTAGATGACCTACAAGGTCCCGTCCAACTCTGTTAATCTAATCTAAGATAGACAAAGAGACAGGCGTGGTTCTGCTCAGCGCCTTCCTCTCTCAGGGCATTGGAGGAATGGAAGGCGCTGGCTGACATAGAGTCATCTTCTCCATGAGGGAACAGGTAGGTCATTGGCGAGAGCTAAGACTGGACACCCTCTTTTTGGCCTTCTTGACAATGGCAGGTGAGGAGATTCTGCATTTTTTTTTTCTGCAAGGAGAAGAACATCTAAAAAAGTGACCCCCTTTCCAGAGCCACGCAGGTCCTTGGGATGAACAGGCACTCCATCCTGCCAGGATTCAGTCCATCCTGGACCTTAAAGCCTCCAGATAGGGATATGGTCCCCCACTGCATCTCCTCTTCACCTCTGGATGGTGCTGTGTAATAAGATTCTGATATTACCTCACCTGGCACTAGGGATGGTGATAGTGTGGAGGAGAGCATCCCATATCAATATCCAATCTCTGATCAATAGCAGGGAGGAGAATCACTGTGCCCATCACAGCTAAACTCCCCATTTCCCCAGGAGAATGCCATGCTCAATTGTGCCAGAAGATCTGAAAGATCCTAGAGGGGCAGGGATCACTGCACTCCCACTTTTCAAATAAATAAACACATTTATCAAACTATCAAATGTATCGGCCACTCACAGGATAACTCAGGGCGGCTTAGAAATCCTAAACGTTTACCTGTAAAAATGACCGTGTCATTCCTGACCCACTCCCTGATCTGAATCCTAACTGAAGGGGATCCACATAATCAGCTCCATGCAGGATCCTTTGCAGTTGGCAGGTCTCCAAGATCCTCCTGGGGACTGGCTTTTCTACAAGTGTTGAGTCCAGAGATGGCTATTCAACTCCTTCTTCAAGGTGGCAACTGCTCCTGCCTCCCTCCCTCCCTCCTTCCCAGGCTTTCAGCATTTCCTCCCCTCTGACTGATCTCAGAGGGCAAGAGTTGGGTCCACAGAGGGTAGAATTCAACTGGTCAAGAACCCTGAACACGTCCTCCAAGCTAGCAGCCTCAGAAGAGCCCCAGATGGTGTCCAGGCAAACGGAGCATGTCTGCTCTCTTCGGGGTGTAACCACACCTCAGATATTTGAAGATTCCTATTTCCACTCATCCCTTTTTAAGCAGCTTCATGGCACCACCGGCTCACATTTAATTTGTGGCAGACAAGGAGACCCAAGCCCCTTTCACACATGCTGCTGCCAAACAGATCTCGCCCAACCTTTATTGACCGTTGTTTGTCCCCCCACAGATCATATGTTGGCCTTTCTGCCTGGCAAATACTATCTTGTTTCTTGCAGCTCATCCATCACTACCTCCATCTACATCTTTTTGAATTGTTCTCTTTCTTCTAATGGTTTAGACACACACACAGAGAGAGAGAGAGAGAGAGAGAGAGAGAGAGAGAGAGAGAGAGAGAGAGAGAGAGAGAGAGAGAGAGAGCGCTTTCTGAAGTCCCATCCAGGACACTGATAAAAATGACTTTGACAAAAAAGAGTTTTCTTTCACCGTCAGCAAGATGTTCTTCCTCGCATTCCAGCTACAGTCTCTAAGCAGGATCAGCTAAATATTTAAGGCTCTTGAAATTTGTCCTTAGGTTTAATTTCAGTTTCTATTTCTTCTAGTCCACTATTTCTGTTGACAAGTTAAAGCCAGTAAGGCAAGAGTCTCTCTCTCTCTCTCTCTCTCTCCCTCCCTCCCCCCCCCTCTCTCTCTCTGTGTTTGTATGTATGTATGCATGCATGCATGTACAGTATGTGGCTAATATGGTTGCTCATCTCATGAGCCTCAATTCTGGTTGGCTCCTAGCAACAGTGTTAAGATCCTTTAAAAAAAAAACCAACAATAAAAACCATAATCCCCAATCATCACTCTGCACAAAACACACAACTACCAGGCTCCAAGCCCCTCCTGTCCCGATGCCAGTATACAACCTCAGTGCCCCCTCTTTCCAATTCTGGACCACTAAGTTTCTCCACGTTGCATGAAACCGCCCCCTCCTCTTCCTCGTACCAATTCTTCAAGAGGCAGCCTTGTATATCCACATTTTTAAGGGCTGCTCGGCGTTTGGGTAGCCCAAAGCCCCAAAAGGTGGGTGCCTCCAGGGAGCCTTCTCTCCGTTCCCACTGCCCATGAGAAGATGCTGCCTGGGTGTGAACCTGGGTGCCCCAGCAGCAGCCGAAAGTCCTCCGTCCCTGAATTGCTGAAGTCAGCCTGGCCGAATCTGGACCTTGCTCTTCCTCGCACGTGAGACAAGAGGTTTATTGGGCAGCTCCAGGACTCTTTAGCCTCTGGGATACTGAATTATGAATCCCTCTTTTCTGGTCCTTTGGCCACTGCTCTATTTCCATACTTGCTCCCCACTTGCTTTTCTCTAGAAATCAGAAATTTAAGTGGATGCATTTTCCCCTCCTCTCTTGCCTTTAACGTTTAGCCTTTCTTCAGCTCTTTTAATTTACTAGCACATGCACGTTTCATCCTCAGGTAATTTTCTATATTTGGGTTTTTTGTTCATTTGTTTCATCTTCAGCGATGTCACAAATTTCAGTCCAAAATTCTTTGGCCATCCTATTTATCAATTCTAATCCCTCAAATCCGTTCTTTACCGTCACCATATAATCCTGTGGCATTTCCTGAGGTTGGACCCCAATTTTTCTTCGGCTTACAAGGCTAGATTGCGTGGCGATTGTGACCTGTGCCCAATTCGGGTCTCCTTCCACCCCACCCCTCTGCCAAACCCAACCTTCACAGCAGGGACCGGGTTGGAATAGCAGGTCAGGCTGAAGCCCGTGGCTGCTTTGTGCTCTGAACAAGTGCTAGTTGGTTGTGCAAACCCAGCCCACAACCTCATTTGCCATCCATTCATGTCCATCATCAGGCAATTTTATCCCAAGTGCAGAAAATTTTGAAAAAAGAGCTACCCACAGAACTTAAAGGGCCCAGGAAAAAAGAAAGCAAATCAAATTTCAGTTTCACCCCACTGTTTTATGAACCCCTGCATATTCCGCAGCCTGTCCTTCTCCAGCGTGGCCATGCATTATTTCATACATTGCCTTTCATTCCTTAAACCAAGGGTCTCCAATCTTGGCAACTTTAAGCCTGGAGGACTTCAACTCCCAGAATTCCCCAGCTGGCTGAGCAGTTGAAGTCCGCCAGGCTTAAAGTTGCCAAGGTTGGAGACCCCTGCCTTAAACTAAGGGAGAAACTGAGAAGGGTCAATTCGTGTGATCAAAGAGCCCGAGAGCAAACAAGTCCATCATAACAACAAGGCCCAGATGTCAAGTAGCTTCCCGCTGGGAAACATCTGGCTCTCAAATATTATCATTAGGTTTGCACAGGAGCAAAAAAGGGCATAAAATACAAACCTTGAAACTGTTATTCAAAGGTCTGCTTTAAGCTTATGGGTGCTGGTTTTCTGCTTAATTAAGGGGGGAGCTGACTGACCAAGAAGCCCCCCCACCCCAATCTCTGCCTCTTTGCCTTCACATGCCAGTCTTGGGGAAGGCTGAGAGTTGGCAGGGCTCTGAGCAAAAGCAGCAGCAATTCTAAGACACCAGATGGCAAACGATAAAAAGATATTTATTTGGGGATGCTTAAGAGATTAGGATTAATTAAGAATGCGAAATGAGAGAATCAAGAGAACTTTCAGCCCCAAAGGAGCCATGGGCAAGTCCCAGAGCCAAGGGGGGGAGGGCATCATAGTCTCAGGTGTGGCAACGCTGTTGGCCAATCCTGCTTTCCTGCTCCCACACCTTGGCTCTCCCTTCCCCTCAAATTGGACACGGGAGGAAGGTTCCACTCAGGGATGAGCTAGACCGAGTCATGGGGGATTTGTGGTGCAGAAGCATTACTTTGAAGTGGACCTTGATGCCCTGGACATCCAGAACAATTCTGCTAGAAGAGTTCTTACTTCAGGAGGCCCAGATCTAACACTAATCTGGAGTGGGGAAGGGATCTTGAGGGAATGAACTAGTTTCCATGGCACTCTGCTTCAAACACAGTTTCTGCTGTTACATCCAGGGAAACTGGGCTCCCCACTGCCAAACAAGCAGAACCTTGGAGAACTTCCAGGGTTGGAGCCCTGGCTCTGCTCTTGAAGGACGATCCAGCCCCTCGGGGCCCTTCTGCCCAGTCTGACCCCAACTGTCAGAACCTGCAGAGACTAGAACCAGCTTGGCAGACGAACATCATACTGAGTGACCTGTCTCACCAGTTTTCAGGGCTGCTCCTCGGGAGTAAGGGCATCATCCTTCACCATGGACACTAAGACGTTGTGATGACCCAGGGCACGGCACAGAGATAACACAAACAGCTGGCAGTTCAAACCACCCCTTTATTGCTCCAAAGCTCCCCAAATGCTCCCACGTTTCTGGCAAGTCCCAGAAAATAAACCCCCACACAAACCTCAAGCAGCCTCTGGCTGCAATTAGTCCAGCCCAGCACTGTCTGCACCAAGGCTGCACGGCAATAAATCCCAAATGTCTTTGGCAAAACAAGAGTCAAGCAAGGAGTTCAGGGAGCGAAAGATCCAGGTAATTAGTCCAGAACGCCAAGAAGGAATGCAAGGACTCCTGGCAAGTTCAAACATCGGCACACAACACTTCAGGAACTCAGCGTTTGTTCCCGACAAATGCCCCTCCCCATGGCATCTGCTTAAGTCTCAGTCCCCAGATGTGCCTGGTGAAGCTGAGCAGGGCACTCTCCTTGTAAGTGGCCTGCTCCGTCTGCACTGATCCCACCTTCTCTGCACTCTCCTAGCCCTTGCATCAGGAGAGGGTGGTTCTTGCTCCTCACCTGAGCTCTGTCTCTCCTTCCTGTCTGCAGGCCTTACTAATTCCAAACAGCCTTGCTTGGACTGACTCTGCCTTTCTCCAGTTTCCTCCAAGGCCAACGGAGCTGCCCTCTCACTCGCTGTCAGTTCTTGTTCCAGCTCATCTTCCGCTGCAGATTCAGACTTCGACGGGGGCATGACAGAAGTGGACTCAGATCTCAGGAGTGTAAAACTACCTGGCAAGTTGCCCCCTTGCAAGACCCTGTGCTGTGTCCACAATTTTCAAGAGCAGAAATGTGCCCAATGCAAACTAAACTGGGACAGAATTAGGAGTGGGGGGAGAGAACAGACCTTACATTAGATTTCTCCCGCCCCCCCCCCCACTCCCCACCCTCCAGTCCTGCTCTGGGACGATGAGTCTAGTCTGTCCCCTTAAGCCTAATACTGCATTTGCTTTCTTAAATCTTCATTTATGTTTCAGTAAAATGTTTCAGTCAATAAACTTTCCATTTTATTGAAAATGACACAAGACGTTCCACATTCATTTTTGCTCTATTCCACTATTCCAGTGCTTTTGGCTATCAGGAAACATTTTCCGTATTAAAAATGCCTGTAGAATCACCATTGTACTTTTTTTTAGTATTCTGGTTTTGGTTTGTTTCCTAAATGTGACATCAATAAGGCTACCAAATAAGTACATCAATCTGGAGGAGGAGGAGGAGGAAGAGGAGGAGACAGTTCCAGATTTTAGACAAAGCCACTTCCAAGCCTGGCGGAAGAGCAGGCACTGTGCCTGGCAGGCAGAGGAGAAAGGGGCTGGGCGAGGGGGGCTAGGGAACGTCTCCCCTCAGAAACTGACCAACCAATTTAAATTCTTCCCAAGGATCCTTTTTGCCCCTTTCAACATTCAGAGCATTCCGCCAAGTTGCTTTCGATTTGCTAAAGTCACCAAATCAAAGAGCAATTATACTTCCTTCCCCTTGGAATCAAACCAGACACTGGGGCCCAGCGCAAACTTCTGAATGAGAAAGTACCTAATTTTGCATTTTTGGAATAATAAACAGATGAAGGCCATATGCAGAAGAAATGCCATTGTTCAAAATTCTCAGTGGTCCACATTTGCCAGTGTGTGAGTAGCTGAGAAAAGGCTGATGACAAAGAAATACATTAATGAAAATGGTAAGCATTATATTTAAAACATTGTTTGCAAAATTATGTACATAAAGCAAGATTGTCAACGAAAATGTATCTTCAGAGAAATGTGCCTAAAAATTCAAAGATTAGTGAAAACTTTAAAAATATTTCAAATTCAGCCCTCTAAATCTGCCAGATTCACAAATGTGTGAATCCGAGAGGCACTTGGTCTGAAAGATATACAGACTACTTTGGTCTGGTGTTTAAGGTCCCAGGCTGGAAACCAGGAGACCAGGAGTTCTAGTCCCACCTGAATAAGCACGAAAAGTGGCTGGAATTTTGGGTCTGCGTTTTCTCTCCACCCAGTCCACCTCACAGGGTTGTTGCTTTGGGGAAACCAGGAGGAATGTTAGGCATGTTAGCTGCTTTGAATTATTTATGAAAATAGTAATGGCTGGATTTAAAAAAATCTATTAAAAAATCACAACTCCTCCCATCAACGGGCAAAGCACATGCTTGAAGGCGAGCAGGATCAACAAGGGATGACCCTGGGATCCCCAAACTGGAAGCGGCATCCTTTGAAGGCGGCTGAGCCCAAGAAGAGAGGCAGAGGTGATTGCCCTCTTCAAACACAACTCAAAAACTCTCCTCTCTCTTCTAGAATTCTGGATTTACCTGACCCAAGGGCAGATGCTGATGGGGTTTAAGAAAACTGGAGACAGCGGGATAGAGGAGTCAATGACCCACCCAGAGAATGCCCAATTTGTGGAAAGGGAGACTAGGCTGCTCTTTCATAGAGAGGCACTACTTTGGCTCCACTTCTCTCTCTTGCTCTCTGCAGACACACAGCCATATCAAGGCGAGACCCCTTTCCACCGAGAGAGGGAGAATGATGTTTCTGGATTCCAAAGGGATACATCATCTCCCTCCCCCTCCCCCCCTTTTAAAGGTTTTGCTCCAAGAACACAACCTTGTGTGACCTCCAGAGACAGGCCTCCACCTAGCCCCTCCCTCGTGCTTGATCCCCCTTTCCTCCCCTCCAAGAGAAGCTCAGCCATGTCTGAAGCCCTGCCAGGAAGTCAGGTCCTCTCCCTCCCTCTGAGTCTGCTGTGGAGGGGGCGGGGGTGGGCGCTGTGGCCAGAAAGTTATTGAATGCAAAAACCGGGAAGGCAGAAAGTACAAGAATTCAGCAATCATGGCCAAGCTACAATCAACCACCTTGTCCTGCCCTTGAAAACAATCAGATAAGCCAAGAACATTGTTGAGATTTGGTCAATTGCACAGTAAGCTTTCAGATTTCTCTCATTCTTTGGCATAGCTTTGAGGTTCTGCGTAATTATAAAACTCTAGACTTGGCTGCAATCTTTTTAGTACAGCTCCCAAACTATGCAGTTTGGGAGACAACCCCCCCACCCACCCAGTGGTTCTCCACCTTTGCCTAACCCCCCGCCCTGGCCCCAGTCTAGAAGATATGCCCTCTCCTGGGGCAGCTCCTTTCTCAGGGCATTTTCCCTTACAACAGACCCTCCGGGCTGGATCCTTGGGGTGACACCATGACTGGCTCAGGAAAGAAGCATCTTCTGGCCGATTTAACCTCCGCTGTGAGGTGAGGAAACCCCAGGTATGCTTCAGCTGCCAAAAAAGCCAATGCAATCCTGGGCTGCATTCGCAGAGGGATAACATCAAGATCACATGAAGTGATAGTACCATTTTATATTGCACTGGTGAGGCCACATTTGGAATATTGCATCCAATTCTGATCACCACAACACAAAAAAAATACGTTGAAACCCTAGAAAGAGTGCAGACAAGAGCAACAAAGGCGATAAGGGGTCTGCAGTCTAAACCATATGATGAATGATGGAGGGAACTAGGTATGTCTAGTCTAATGAAGAGAAGGACTAGGCCTGGCATGATAGCAGACTTCCAATATCTAATGGGCTGTCACAGAGAAGAGGGTCTCAACCACTTCTCCAAAGCACCTGAGGGCAGGACAAAAAGTAACAGGTGAAAGCATCATCAGAGAGAGATCCAATGTAGAACTAAGAAGAAATTTCCTGACTGTGAGAACAATTAACCAGTAAATGGTTTCCCTCCAGAAGTTGTGGGTGCTCCATCACTGGAGGTTTGTAAGAAGAGACTGGAAGCCATTTGTCCAGAATGGTCTAGGTAGGGTCTCCTGCCTGAGCAGGGGGTTGGACTAGAAGACCTCCAAGGTCCTTTCCAACACTGTTATTCTGAGACCAAAGTAGGGTGGATCTTGGTCAGATATCTGAAAATGTTAACCAGGATTCTTAAAAGAGGCCCAGCTCGACAGGAAAGAGAATAAATGAATTAAAAATCACTATTTGTAAAGCTGTATAACATCATAAATATTTAATGTGTTAATTTTATTTAACCCTTTTTATTTTGCCAAATTGAGCTGGGTCAAGTATGAAGTATATTCTGCAATTTATGTATTTACTTCTGTAACCGAACAAGCAAGAAAACAACCTCAAGGAGACACGGAGATCAGATTGACTTAATGCACCATAAATAGAAGCCAAGGAGAGTTAATTTTTAAACGGTGAAAACCCCCAGCCCTGCGTTCAATCCACCCAGTTCTGTCTGCTGGCATCACCAACCTATGATTGAAGGCGGCAGACCCAGCCTGCCTCCTTCGTCTCTCTGGGCTCAGCCTCTCCAACTTATTCAAAATGACACAGCCCATTTCCTCATCCATTTATTTATCCGCATGTTTCTGCTGCTGCATTCCCAAGCAACTTCCTGCCATTTGTGACAAATAAAAAAAACCCTCACAGGTTCTGTGATTCCATTCAAAAGCAGAAAATGTGCAAAAAAAAAAGAAAGTGCGCTTCTGGTCCAACCAAGATAAAATGGCTTGAAGGCACCACAGAAAAACCGCAACCTCTGTCCTGGAGCTTCTCCCTGCCAGAGGAGTGAATGGGCAGGTCACTTCTGGAAGGAAACTGCAGTGGAGCTCCATGAAGACAAGCCACCAGGCCCAGCACTCAGACCTCAACCCCAAAACTTGATGCAAGCCAGGAACTGCCTGCAGAACCAGAACCTGCTAACCGCATCAAGGCAGCTTCTGAGTTGGCTTCAAAGGCAGCTCCATGTAAAACCCATTGTAGCAGTCCAGCTTCAAGGAAAGCACCCAACTGGTGCACCAGCTGAAGCTGGACAAAGGATGCTGTAGCTACAATCTCCACCTGCAGATCCAGCAGTAGCCACAAGTCCAGAAGGACCTCCAAGTTACAAGCCATTCCTACTCGACCCCCCTAAAGGCCCGAACGAAGCCCCCGGGCACCCCTGATTGGTGCTTCTCCCACGACCACAAGCACAGGTCCTGGGTACGGACCCTCAGGCAGCACGACTCCCATGAAGAGTGGACGATACGAGGCCAATGTGCTGCAAAATAGCCCAGGTATTCCCAGCCAGCTTCAGAGACCAACAGCATCTTTTCCCAATGTTTTGAAATGCCCAACAAGCATTTAGTATAACTCCTAAACTAGGCACAAGATGGTTTTAAAAACGCAACTGCCTCTCCAAAAGGGGTAAATGAAACAAGACTGCTGCCCTTGGCAACGACAGCCCCATCCACCCGCATTGGCACCCTTTGGCCTCCCCTCCTGTTCTTGCAAAGACTGCCCAGCTGACCAGAGAGCCCGATTCTGCTCGCCCTTAAGATGCAGCTTCCCCCTTAATCCATCGGCACCAACGGCCAATACCATAAAGAAGGGAACTCTGTTGGGACCCATTCCCACCGAGCCAAGCCAAGTAGCCAGCAACTGGAAGGGGGCCATTTCAGGCGGGTGCCGGCATGGCCTTCCCCACCTCCTTGGCTGCCATTGTCCTGCGCCTCGTGCCAGGAGTCTGGCTGCGCAACGCTGCTCCTTGGCCGTAGCTCTGTGGCCCTTCCTGTTTGGCACAAGGCCGAAACAGCAACAGCCTGAATGGTGAAATGGCGTGGGAGGCTGAAGCAGGGGTCCTACCCCTGACCCCTGCCTCCCAGCAAAGCAGGGGGGAGCCTGCATGCCTGCATGGCGACAGAGGAACACAAGAGGATCCAAATGCATGTGGGTCAGGCCGGGGTGGGGGCAGAAGGGCAGCAAAGGAGGGAGCAGGTCCTGCTCAGTCTGCCGTCGCCTGCCATGGGCAGTGATGGGTGGGCATTTCCCCTGGAGGAGGAGGAAGGTGGCAGGCAGATTCCACTTGACTTGTGCTGTAGCCCCCTTCAGCTGAACAAGGGGGAGGCAGGAGGAGCCTCCTTCCTCCTGTCCATTCAAGGCGGGGGGGGGGGGGAATGTGTCACTTCTACTGTGGTGAAAGGCCCAAACTCTCTCCCCCACAGGCCAGAGGAGGTGCTTCTGCTGAGGCCGCTTCCTCTGGAACCCCTGGCGTGTGGCACAGTTGCTTGACCATCCTCTTTGCCAACGCAGGGACTGGCCAGATTGCCTCTGGGGGCCCCAGGAAGGGAGCCTCCCCTGGAGCAAGTCTGTTTTTTCCAAAACAGAGGATGCTTGATAGGGGATTTAAGAAGGCAATGAAAACCTGACCCTAGTGAAGATAGGACTGGAGTTATGGGGCATTGCCTCCTCCCATCTGGCCACAAGCCATTCCAGGGATCGGTTATCAAGATTGGCTAAAACAGCCCAATTTCACAGAGGTTTGCAGGCCTGGCTGCTCCGCCAACAACCCCCCCTCCCCACGCTAAGCATCCCACGGGTTGAAAAGAGCAGCCCAGCAGACGACCTCATTTCCTGCCCATCAGACTTGAGGCTTTCAGGGCCTGCAGAGAAGAAGGGGACGCGCCCAGCAGGACTTCCCCAGCCTCCCATGGATTTGTGCACCTCACCTGGGACTCTCACACTAGGGTGAGGGTGGGGGTGGGGGTGGGGGAAGGAGTCTTTCACGGAGGCTTATTTTGGCTTGCCTTCCACTTCTGGTCTGCAGAAGATCAGCAGATATTTCATTGGACTCAGACAAGGAAAGCCCAACTGAATTGAACCAGCACCGTCTCTTTATGAGGAAACAGGGAAAGGACAAGAATCTGCCTAGGAAGGTGGACAAGCAGAACTGCAGGGCGACTCCTGCCACATCCGACAGTCCACGCTTGCTTCCAATGGCCTCTGAAGATGTCCTCAAGGGAAGCGATGCCCAAGTCTCCGGCAATCGCTGGTCCAAGCAGGGCCGGCCTCTCTGAAGACTTCCCGTGCCTTGAAAGTCTTCTCTGCTATTGCCAGGCCTGAAGTGATGGCACAGGGGGCTTTTCTTGGTGATGCCAGGTGCTGGGCTTGCATACGTAGCCCCTTCCTCGGGAGAAAAGCACCCTGACTTCCCTCCTCATTCGCCAGGAGCAAAAGAGACGGGGCACTCGGGGCGAAGACGCTAGCCAAGAAGAGACCGGCAGGCATTTTGTCTGTGGGGTTTTTTTCGGGGAGATCTGGAACCTACAAGCCACACACTGGTGAGATCCTGTTAACCAGCAGGCCTTGGCATCCCTTCAGGATTCAGTCACAAGCAAGGGATGGCAACCCGGGCATAGGGAGGGTGGCCACCAACATTTGAAGAGCCTGGTGGCGCAGCAGACTAAAGCACTGTTAAGTAACATCAGCTGCCTGCAATTACTGCCAGTTCAAATCTCATCAGGCTCAAGGTTGACTCAGCCTTCCATCCTTTCGAGGTAGGTAAAATGAGGATTGTGGGGGCAATAAGATGACTTTGTATAAAAAAGAACACCTTTGGGGGGGGGCAAAGCCCTACTAAGCAGGTATATACAAAAATATGAAGGCTATTGCTTAATGCATTGTAAGCCTCCCTGAGTCTCCGGAGAAGGGCGGCATATAAATCGAACAATAAATAAATCAAAAAAACAAAAAAACAATCAATCAATCAATCAATCAATCAATCAATATGTCCCTTTTAAGGGCAGAGAATTAGGGTTTTGCTGACCTCCAGTGCAAGCATTGTAAGTGTCCCCGTCCCTTTCCCTGCCCACTGCAGAATGCTAGACACGTCAATTCCATCACAAATGGGGTTTCATGAACCATGGTTAACAGGTCCAAACCCACGTGCAAATTGTGCACTAATTAACCATGTAAAAAGTTAGGGGTTGGTCCCAAATTTTAGGCTCTAAACTGATAGAAATATAAAGGAAAGGAAAAAGCAGTATTTTAATTTTAGGAGGCTGCAGACCGAGAAGCTGCCACTGATCCTTCCAAGGTGCCATTTTGCAGCTACTCCAGATCACTCACACACACACACACACACACACACACACACACACACACACGATCATTTCCGGCCAAGGGCAGATTCCCTCCCCACGGCTGCCCCCTCTCACCTCACAGCTGGGCTAGCACCCTTCAAAAAGAAGAAATAGCCCACCCGGGTTCCCCACAGCAGGGCCTCGCTCAGCCTGGCCCCCCAAGCGATCAGGAGGAAGACTGGTGGCTGCCTCTCCTGATGGCAAGCCATAGTTGGGGGCAGGACCAAGCCACTGAATCTCCCAGCCACTTTCCTAAACTGGTCCCGCATGAGCTTGGAAGGAAAGCAGCAGCCCCCACCTGCCCACTGAGCCATGGGGGCCACGCAGTCCCTACCGACTCCCAGATCAGAAGGGCACGCTCACGTGCGCCCACCTGGCTCTTTCCCAGCGCCAAAGGATGAGTCCGAGCAGCTGAGAGGATGAATTAGGTGAATGTGACAGGGGCCAAGTTGCTGTATAAGCACAACAGGCAGAGCCTGTCACAAACACAACCTCCTCTGCCTGCAGCAGTTGTGCAACAGCTAAAGGAAGGAAAGGAAGCCATCTGATGCCCACGAAAAGGAATGGCCCTCCATGCCCATCTGCCTGGGAGCCCTGACCAGGAAGACCACTTGAGAGTTAGTCTCTTACACCCCCCACCGCCTCCCCAATAAAAGGTACCCCAAAACTCTGGCAACCCTTTTACACTTTCAACATGTGTGCCTTTCCCCTCGCCTTGATTCCCGCCAAAGTCCCCTTCCTTGGACCCAGGCCTTTTCTGCACAAGACACAGATGCGTTTGGACAGGCGGGCAGGTGGGCGAGGGGCAGGGAAGCTATCCAAGCGGGACGTGCATTGCTTCCCACCAACTGCTCCCTGGTATGTTACGGCTGATCTTTATGACAACCTTGTTGTGTTTTCACAAGTCATGCTTGCAGGAGAGTCCAACTACCCCAACATCTGCTGCACGGCCCACCTACTCTTCCCTTGTCTTGCTGACAACGTTATTTGTTGGAAGGTGGGAGGAGGAGGAGGAGGAGGAAGGAGGGGGCCTGCTTCCCTGGACACAATCCCACCGGAAGCGAAGTGCTGTCAAGGGAAGGAGGGGCAGGGAAGAGAATCCTGGGGGAACAGAAGAGCATATTTCAAGGGGAGGTGGGCCAGATCCTCCACTGGCATCAAATCCCGAAAGAGAAGACGGAGCAGGAAGGATGAGAAATCCTGTGAAATAAGGTGCAACCACAAACAATACCAAGTAGGAGAAGAAAAGACACAGAGATTTCTAAAATGCCCGGGGGGGGGGGGGGCGCATATCGAGAAGGAGCAGCATCCAATCGAAGAATGAAACAAAACCAGCTGCCATAAACCCCAAGGACTGGATCAGAAAGGCTGTAGGCCAAACCAGCTGGGATCTGTGGCAAAAAAGAGGCAGAAGCAGAGCAAAGAGGCTGCAGCTCCCTTTTAAGGGAATTGGGGGGGAGGCACTAATGGGGACTGCCGTTTTCCCAAGCTTTATTAGTTATTTTCCCGCTATTGCGAGGAACCTTTCTCTGAAAGCGATGTCTAAAAATACAAAGCAGAAAACAAGAACAAAAATCTATTGAAGTCGATGGACCAGAGTCTAGAGGGGCTGTGACGGGAACCCAGTTGGCACTTCTGAGCTGCACTTCCTACCCAGGTGGCTCTCTCCACAAGCCCAGCCTTCAGGGCAAACTGGGGACAGTGGGTCCCCACAACCTCCTTCTGAGCCCTCCAGGGTTTCTGATTCTGGAACCAAGAGGTTGCTACAAAGTTGGTGGGTAGAGCTCCCCTCTGGGCCTCGCCCCCCGCCCAAGGAACCTCCAGGCGCCTTGCCCGCCATTCCCTTTCAGAGCGGGCTGGGGAGACATCCTTCAAAACGGGTGCCCCCCCCCAAGCGCCAGGGCTTTCCAAGGCAGCCTGCCCCCAGTCAGTCAGTCCCCTGTGCCCACCAGGGAGCTCCTACCCGGCAAGAACCAGCTCTGCAGTGGAGCCCACTTTCTCCACCAGGATTGGACATTCGGGTGAGGCACATGTCCTTCCAGTTGGTGGGCCACCCCCCCACCCACCCACCCGCTTTGCTCTGCAATTCCAGGCCACTCATAGAGTCTGACTTCCCTGGGCCCCCAACAGTTTAAATTTTGGGCAGGTCTCTTTTGCCTCGTTTTATTTAAAACACCAGCATGCAAGTTCGTTTGGAATCACAACAAGTTAATAGGCTCTGGGAGAGAAAACGGAGGCTTTTTAGAGACTCAGGCCCCCCTCCTGCTCCCTAAAGATCAATTTTCATTTATCCACAGTTAGCTCCAGCTGCTTTCAGCCTTCGTAAATAAATGCCAAAGCATAATGAGTTTTGAACCAACTCTCCTGGAAGTCACAAAAATGACAACAGCAGAAAAATCAAGGGCGCTTGGAGGCAAATCTGAACGGCAGAAGTTTTAAGGTGGCTCTGGAGCAGAGAGGGCTGTGGGCATGGAGAACTCATCTCTCCCCACCCCACTTTCTCCCTCCTCCAACAGAAGGAGCAACATGGCCCCTTCCTCACTAGGATGCCAACAGCTGGCAGGAAGAGGCCATGTCCAGCCAGAGTACCAGGTCTGGTTCCTGGAACTGGCCGAGTCCCAGATGTGGGGCTGGAGTCCTTAAGCAAAGAGGGTGACGGCTGAGTCAGCCCAGCTTCCTCTCTTTTTTCCTGGCTTTCAGTAAACCCTTCACAAGAAGAATGTCTACCAGCCAGCCACCACAGACAGCAGCCTTGTCTGAAGGTGGAGCCGGTTGGGGGAGAGACGTCTCCTCCTCCTCCTCCTCCTCTTCTTGGAAAGGACTTTCCAGAGTAAGAGTCATGATGGATCTGGAGAGCATTTCAATGGTTCCCAAAAGATCAGGAATGCTGCCAGCCACTGATCCTTCTCTATGAGGTCATCCCCACCCCTCTGGGCTCCCCTTTCACTTTGGGCGACAGCTGGGATGGCCTAAGTTCCAAACAATGGTTTGGGTGTCAGCCTAGACCACACCTCAATTCCTTGCAAAACATCTGACTGTGAGGAGAGGGGGAGGAGAAGGGGGGCAGCAGGAGATGATAGAAGGGTCTCAGGGAGAGCCAGCTTGGTGTGATGGTGAAAAAACCAGGAGACAATGAGTTCTAGTCCTGCCTTATGCATGAAAGCCAGCTGGGTGACTTTGAACTGCTCATCTCTTTCAGCCCAACCCATCTCACCGGACTGTTGTTGTGTGGAAAATAAGAGAGGAAGGAGTATTAGGTAGGTTTCCTTGATAAGGAAACCTACCTAATACTGCCCTTGATAAGAGTTACTTATCAAGTAATAAAGGTGGGATAAAAATCTAACAATAGATAAAATCAACTTCATAAAAGAATGAGATTGCTTAAGATTAAGTGGAATAGGCAAATGGGTTGTATGAATTTACAGATGAACATTCAAGGAATGGTGAGCTGTTCTTCATCATGGCCTCCATAATGCATAGGGTAAACTTCTTTATACCAAGGAGGGTCGACCTCTTATAAACTGACCGAGTGCCAAATGTGGCATGCAGGTGGCTGTTCAGAGTGCTGGGCTAGAGAAAGGGGCAGAGCTGAACCCGTCTGGCCACCTGGCACAGTTACAGAAGGGGAAGACATCAGAGGGAGGCTGCCAAGGGCACCCCAGAGATTCACACTGGAAAGCCTGAGAATTATCTCCAGGGCCTTCGGTGAGCAAGGACGTTCTTCATCCCAGGCCTCCTAAAAGGATTGCAATAAGCAGTCAACTGTTCTTCAGCCCTTTTTTAAACTCTTGCATTTGATGGGTGTTGGGTGTGCTTTGACTTCCAACACTGTGACTTCCTCTGCCGAGATCTTTGGAACAGGGCACATTGTGCTGCGTAGGAGGAAGACCAGGCACATCAGCACCATGTTCTGGGATATGTTAATGGTAGATGATGAGTGATGCTCAAATCCATTTACCGGGCATCACCTGAGCGAGCAATGTGGGAGGCAGGACACTTCTCTGTTTAAAGCAATGTGCAAGCTTCCAGTCACACACACAAACATAAATACATAGCTCACAGCCTTGACGTTACCTGTGGATTATCAGAATTGGAGGGCTTCTCCAAAAAAGCCAACACAATCCTAAATTGCATTAACAGAGGGATACAATCAAGATCAAGGGAGGTGCTAATACCACTCTATAAAGCCTTGGGAAGACTACTGCAGAATCCTGCATCCAGTTTTGGTCACCACACTATAAAAAAGTTGTTGAGACTCTAGAAAGAGTGCAGAGAAGAGCAACCAAGAGGATTTGGGGACTGGAGACTAAAACATATGATGAACAGTTGCAGGAACTGGACATGGCTAATCTAGTGGAGACATTTCTGTCAGAAATGGTGTAGGGTCTCCTGCTTGGACGAGGGGGGGTTGGACTAGATGACCTACAAGGTCCTTTCCAACTCTGTTAATCTGTTAAAGATGCAGAAGCTCTCTTGAGGACTTTCAGGAGCCAGAGCAGGAGAGCTTACAGTTACCATCTCAGGGCTCCAAGGCCCATCCTGAGGGCTCCTTAACATCTCGGTGCTCGTTTTAACCAAGGAGCCAAATTACCCCCGAGACGGCACTGGTGGCAAACTAGAATTATGGGCTTTCCCAGCTCACCTGTATAGCTCAGGAGAGCCTCTGCCTGCTCAGCCACCTACACCTTTCCTGGGTTACCAAGGAACTGCGGGCAACACAGGATCTTAGCAGATCTCTGGAGTGACAGAAACTAAGCAAACATGACCGAGCACAGCTTCAAGTTTATTGGAAATCTTTTGTTACGACAGTGAAAGAAAAAAAAGGGGGGAGGGTCCCTGCCTCCCTTGAACTTGCTGGAACTTGCTTGAGGGAGATGTTTTGGCTGATGTGAAAGCTGCTTCAGACCAGCAGGGCTGCAGGAGGCTTCCTTGACTCATTTGTGGTGAATTGCGAAGACTTTTTGGTTTTTTCAGATACGTTCCTCAAATCCATTTCCAGACTAATGACTCTTTCAGCACGCCAGGCAAGAAGAGGCCAGTAGGGCAGCTTATTATGCCTTTGCTTGATCAGTTTCAACTTGTATCCAAGGGGCTGCAAACAGGGTGCCAGTATAAGAAGGGGCTCTCCCAGTAATGTAGGACCAGCCCCCTTTGGGCTAACACTGGCCAGGAGGGAATCAATTAAGAGAGATGCTGATTACAATAGTTAGTGCTCTTTATTTCCACTTATAGGCATTCTATTGTTCATTTCCAGAAAATACGATAACAGAAAAATCAAGCATTCCTGGATGAAACCGATTTTTTAGATGTCTGTAGAGATTCTCAGTCCTCCAAGTCAGGGTTGTCCCAAAGGTGCTTTTTCAGGAGGCAACTGGACTTCCTTTTTTCTTTTCTTTTGAAGACGTTTTGCTTCTCATCCAAGAAGCTTCCTTAGCTCTGACTGGATGGTGGGGAATGGGAGGATTTATTTTCCTTGCAGACAGCTGGTCATGTGCGTCCTTTTAGAGGGTCCTTGAAGCACCTGGAGGTTTATCTGTGTCCTCAGGGTCACCTGAGTGGTGCTCCTGGTTCCTGTAGTCTGCATTTTTTTCCCTCTGGAAACCCATTCCTATTTTCTAGATCTTATTCTTACAGAATACAGAATAGGAAGGGAACTTGGAGGCCTTTTGTCCAACCTGCTGCTCAGACCAGGACACCCTATACCACTCTGGACAAATGGCTGTCCAATCTCTTCTTAAATACCTCTACTGTTGGAGCAACCACAACCTCCAAAAGCAAACTTCGTTCTCACTGATTGATCGTTCTCACTGTCAGAAAGTTCTAGGTTGGATCTCTCCTTAATGATCTTCCATCTGTTACTTCTTGTCCTGCCCTCAGGTGCTTTGGAAAACAGGTTGACCCCCCCCCCACTCTTCTCCATGAGTGCCCCTCTAATATTGGAAGACTGCTATCCTGTCATCCTTGGTCCCTTTCTTGGTTAGCCTAGCCATACCCAGTTCCTGCAACCGTTCTTCATGTTTTAGCCTCCAGTCCCCTAATCATCTTTGTTACTCTTCTCTGTATTCTCAGCACGTTTTTGTATCATAGTCAAAAAAACTGGGCACAGCATTCCACGTGTGGTCTTACCAAAGCAGTATAAAAAGTGTTACTAATGTTTCACGTGACCTTGATACCATCCTTCTGTTGATGCAGGGCAGCATTGGTTTTCTTGGCAGCTGCAGGAGGAGGAGATCAAACAAAGGTGACGGAGGAGACGGAAATATTGTACAGTAGAGAAATCAACATGGAAGATGTCTTAGAAGATGTTCCCTACTTTTGAGAACCTCCGGTGCTAGAAGTTAAATCAGCACTCTGGACACTGCTAAATTAAAAGGCTGCAGGGACTCATGGAATATAGCAAGTAACAGAAGAAGAAAGAATTTGAAGGATTTAACCAAGCTATGCCAAGCAATTCACAGGATTGGAAAGGTCCATCACCATTCCAATTCCAAAAAGAGAGAGAGAGAAACTTAAAATGAGCCTGGATAGCTCAGCAGACTAATGCATTGTAATTTAACTCCAGCTGTCTGCAATTAGTAAGTTCGAATCTTGCCAGGCTCAAGGTTGACTCAGCCTTCCATCCTTTCTAAGGTAGGTAAATTGAGGACCCAGTTTATGGGGACAATAAGCTGACTTTGTATAAATATACGAAAGTATGAAGGCTATTGCTTAATGCATTGTAAGCCGCCCTGAGTCTCCGGAGAAAGGCGGCATATAAATCAATTTTTTTTAAAAAAAAACAAAAAAACCCATGCAAACTATGGTTCAATATCCTTTATTTAGCATGTTAGCAAAATAATGATTAAGATCATCTAACTCAGAGTCCTACATGGAAAAAAGGATGCCAAATGTTCAAGCTGGTTTTAGAAAAGGACAAGTAATACAATATTTGTTGTGATGGAGAAAGTCATTTAATTTTTTTAATTTCATTTTGTATTTATTTGTACCCCACCGTTACTATCTTTACAAATAACTCAAGGTGGCACATGCCTCCTATTTTCCACACAACAACAACCCTGTGAGGTGGGCCAGGCTGAGAGAGCGCGCAACTGGCTCAACGTCACCCAGACATCCTTCACGGTTGGCAGGACTTGAACTCACGCTCTCTGCTTTCTAGCCCACTGCTTTAACCACTAGACTAAATTGGCTCTAATACATTTATATATCTCTTTCAATTTACTATTTTTTTTCCTTTTCTATTTTTTCCTTTTTAAGATTTATAGTAGTATTTATATTTTAACTGCAACACTTAATGAAATTACAGCTAACAAAAGAGTGGACAGTGCAGATATCAAAGGGGTGGATGGCTATCCAGCTCACCAGCTACCCTGCAGACCAGCCCTTGGCAGAACAGCCACGAAGGTCTTGGGAAAAGCTGCTCAAATCCCGCGATGTCTCCGTATTTACAAAGGTGACAATCCCGCAAGAGGGCTCCTCACTCGAGAGAGTTGAGGAGTCGCACACTCCCCAGGTGCACAAGAACAACTGGGGAGCGTGCAACCCGTGTGCATCAGAGAGCGAGAGGAGGCCTCCAGGGCGAGACCCTGCCCAGCAGGCCGTTCCCAAGGGGCTCATCAGGATGGGGGATGGGGGATGGGGGGCGGGAGAAAGGCTGTAAGAAACTCAGCTTCTCTTAGCAGCAGGGTGGGGGGGGAGGGCTCACTTCCCACAGGGGCGCCAAGTGCCCTGCATTCATGCCAACAGCTGCCACTCATTCGTTCATGGAGAAACAGAAAAGGAGGGCCTGCTTGAGGAATCAGAGGGTGGGTGAAGCCAGAAGCACATGGAGGGTGTGTTGCACAGCAGCTTCTCCCTCTCTTTTGCAGACCCTTCATCGATTCTCTCTCTCGGTCATGGACATTTTGTTGGCATCTCTTCTTCCTCAGGCACCAATATTGTTTTTACAGAGTGCCCAGAGAGCTCCAACCTCCCTCTCAAAGATTGAGCTGGAAAATGCAGGGGAAGCTGCATTGGGAAGCTGAAGTGGGGGGCGGGGAGCCAGTCCTTTGGAGCTCCACAGAGAGCCTGGTGGAGAACCTGGCCAGCTGGCTGCTCTCAAATTTGATGGACACAAGCTCTGCCTGCCACCAATGTGACCCTCCTGTTGTATAAACAGAGGGGCTGCTCAGAGAGAACAATGGCATGGCCGCCTCTGTAGGGAAGGGGGGAGGCATCGCTTGTATTTTGGCAACAACCCCCCCCCCAGGAGAGCTCTGGCAGACATCTCCCCAACTGGGCAGGGTGGGGCTTTCACACAGGAAGTGCCAAAGTAGGGCGGCTTTGGTCCTCTACTCCACCCCTCAGCCCATGGCACCGGGCCGTGGCATGCCAGAAACTGGGCCACACAAACAAGCGAAGCCCCATCTGTGGGATGCAGGCAGCATGGAAACCAGCCCCTCCGATCCGCGGGAAAACCTCTCTGCACGGACCCTGGTGCCCAAAGGTTTGGGCGCCGGTGCTCTACCCCCTTCTCTAGGGTTAGCAGAAATGGACACACGTCCTGGAAGAGGCTCCCCAAATGGTTGGAGTCCCTGAGGAGAGATCCCCCTTTCTCTCTCCTGAATGGATGAAGAATTGTGAAGAAATGAAGTCGCTCGAGGTTGGGCTTCCTCCTGGCCAGGGTCATTAGGCCTCCCTGCTTCTTCTCCGTCCAACCATGTCGGCCTGGCTCAGCTCCCAGAGATGCTCCCAAGCCGAGAAAAATCAAGATGGGCATTTTGGGCTGGAGAGAAAGGCCTTTTCTGTTTGGAAAAGGGAACAACCTCACAGTCATTTGTGCAGCCACAACTTCCTTTTTCAGTGAAGGGTTTGGAGATGGGCAGGAGGGCTTCGGCTACCCAGGGGCCCAGATGCCACAGGGCTTGCAGGAATGGTCTCACCTGGAAGCAGCAATGCTTGGACAAAGGATGTTGGTGGCTCCTAGAGGAGGGGCTTTTGGGGGGGGGCAAGGTGTTCCGTGCCATCAGGCAGGTATCCTGGACAATCTGTGAAGTTGGCAGGCACAATTTCAAGTAGTTCAGCTGCTCCTGGAGTGGGTGTGCCTCTTGCTGTGTCAGGGAAGAGCACCTTCACACCCACACAATGCAGCTGTACAGGGCTCACCTCTGCCCTCCATTCTGCTGGATGCCTCCCCAAAGTCCAGAGAAATGACCCACCAGTGGGGGACCAGGAACCGCCCACGTGCCAGAGACACTGCACAGGTGAAGGCCTGGCTCGGTCAGACAAGCCTGAGGAAGCCTCTGCTAGGCATCTTTGCCAATGCCCAATCCAGCTGCAGTCCAGCATCTGTGCAGCATCCCCAGCATGTGGCCACATCTCGAGCATCTCATCCCCCCACCGGTGGGTCATCTCTCTGAGCTTTGGGGAGGCATTCAGCAGAACGGAGGGCAGAGCTGAGCTCTGTGCAGTTGCACAGCATGGGGGTGTGAAGGTGAGTTCAGGAGAAGCCCACTAGTGAGAGAGTGACCAGGACGAATGACCCTTGGCTCAGAGGGCGATTTAGACAGCCGAGAGCCTTTGGCTGGGGAAGGAAAGAATTCAGAGGTGCAGGAAATGCCCCCCTCCCACTTGCAGCCCCCCCTCCTCAAGTCCCCCAAGATCACTCAGGACCCTTGCAAGGAAAATGCCCACCGTCCCTTCAAGCCCATCCTTTCCTTCTCTGGAGCCATCCTGGGGGCACCTCCTTGATCAGAGCAGTGGGATTGGGTGGGTGGGTGGGTGGGTGGGGGCAGGGAGGATCAAACACAGATGGCAAAAGAGCTACACTCGATCTACTTCTGACAGTCCATGACCAAGAAGCACAGACCAGGGTGGTCCCTGAAGGAGCTCAAAGAAGCCCCAGAGTCTTTCTTGGTGGTCCCTCCGGAGCTTTGCCTATCCAGAGAGGAACCCAGGATTCCCATCCCCACCAGTGACCAGCCCCCTCCAAGCTCACTCCCACCTTCCCAGCAGCTTCAAGTTTGTCAGGCTGAACAATGCAGGGTACCCTCTCTCCCCCTTCTCAGCGACTAAGAAGACAACTCTTTGACCAGAGAGATTTTAAAGACTCCAGGAGACACGAGAAACACACCTAATGCTACCCCCCCCATCAAGATTCCCCAAGAAGAAATTAAATGGACCACCAACTTCCTTCTTTAACTCACAGCTGGACCTAGGCTTTTTTTGGGGGGGGGGAGCTGAGAACTGCTCCGGTCGAGTTCTGCCAAGAGCTGCAGAGCCCTCCAGAGCAGGGTTCTCCCCCTTCCCCATTTGTCCTCCTGAGGAGGATCTGCTTTGAAGTCAACGCTGGGCTTCTGGGATCTACTGCGGACCCTCCAGAACCAGCCCAAATAGCAAAGGAGTGAAAGGGGAAGGCCTCTCATCAGCCACGGGAGGCAAAATGTTGCAAAATGGAGATGTGGACTGGAATCTAAAAATCAGTTTGCAACAATCCCATTTTTTAAAATGAGGACCATGTTTAAAAAAACCAGGACATATGAAAGATGGAAGCTGGCTTGCAATGGTTTCACTTTACATGTATCCCTGCCCCACCCCCCCATCCCTGCCCTGGTGGCTTCCTGAATCCCACAACAACTACAGATTGCATCAGCCAGAGCAAGCTCGTTCCGGAGTTTCTCTGCTGAAAAATGGCCCAGAGAAAGGCAGGCTGCACCTGCCCCAGTCCTGCCCTGGCACACTCCAGGCACCAGGCTCTGTTGCTGCCTGGGGCTCAGCATGCCATTGGCAGCATGCCATCCCCTCCACTACCACCCTGGAGCTCCCCCCCCCACCTGGAAACATGGCTTCCAGCCACTGGATGCCAACTGCCCCCACTCCCCCGACCAGGAGCCTCCAAGCCTCCATTGTTTCATCTGTGACTCCTGAAATTTTCCTGCACCCTCCTCTTCGGTGTGGTATCGGGTTATCCTACAGACCTTCCATAGAAGCAGCATAAAAGAAGAAGCTGCTAGACTCTCGTGGTCTTAATTCTCCCAGAGACCCTCCTGCAGAAAAAGATTATACGCAAAGCCATAAAATTAATCGAGCCCTCAGCCGCTGGAGTGGAGCTGCGTTTAAAAGGGTGCGGAGAGAGAGAGAGAAGAAAGAAAAGAATAAAAGTACCCAAGGGAAACCACGCATTCGGTCTTCAAATATTCCCTTTCAGGGCAACGAAATAGCAATTTAACTTCGGGAGTCTCCATGACCGAAAGGCTGCCCGACCATGCCAGTCGCTGCTGGGCCAGCCGCACTGAGGAATTCCAGGACCACTCAGGGAAAGGATCATCCAGACAATCATCCACAGCCAGTCCGTCTCTCTCTCTCTTCCCGACTGTCAGAGTGAATGCCTGGATGAAGGTGGGCCACGAACTGGTGGCTGCCCTGGCTCAGAGATTCACTCAGCTGGAAACTGACCTTCCATGGCCCTCCCACCACCTGGCCTACCTCTCAAGGATGTTGAGAGAACCCAGCTGCAATTAAAGAATGCCACAGTCTCTGGCCAGCTGCCTTCCTCCCCTGAAAGCCCCACTGAGAGAAGCAGACCTTCAACTGCTCAGAGGGCTCAAGGCACCAGGCGGCTCTTCCACAGTCTGGGGGGGGAGGAGGGCAGGGAGGCATTCTGGAACAGTTGCCCCCAGCCCCACCACAGCAGCTGTGCTGAGAGAAGTGCAGCGCCCCCCTCCAATTTTCTACCTCTGCTTTGAGCGACCTCTCTGGAAGGACCAGCCTTTCCAAGGCATCCAACCTGAACCCCCACCCCCTCTTCACAGGCCCCCCTGGCCCTGAGCCTAGCTGAGCCTTTGCCAAGGGGCAAAATCAAGGCTGTGCGGATAAATACAAGGTGGTGGCAGCAGAAGCCATGCACACACACACACCCAACCAATAAACAAATCAACAATTCTGCCAGCAGCCAGTGATGGCTGGGCCAGTCACTGGATCTTGGGCTTTTTCTGCAGAGGGGCCTGGAGTCCCTCATCCTTCCAGTTCTCTTGAATCATTTTGGGTCCAGCTTTGGGGCAGACCCAGATGTAAACCCCCCCCCCACTTTCTTTCTTCTGGAAACTCAATCATGGCTGTGAGAACCAGAGCTCAGCAGAAGATTCACAGAAGCTGCTAGAGAATTGCTTCACTGCAGACAAGGAAGAAATGCCACTCAAGGGTAGGGGTCTGCCTGTTGCAAATGCAGAGACCCTGCCTGGTCCAAGGCTCCTGGCCTAGGACTTCAGCCGCCAGCATCCTCTTCCTCCCACCCAGGGGAGGATGCAGCTGCCCCACCTTCACAAAGCCATTCGGTCAGCTCCATAGGACTGGGGGGACTGCAGACCCAAAGCCCTCCAGGTGCCACGGCTGCCACCCCCACCTCTACTCTGGCCTCCCACCAGCCCCCTTGCTCCCCCGCTCCTCCAAGAGGGGAAGCAGCTGGTTCCCCCGTCTGCCTGTCTTGGCCCAGACTTTGGGCTGGAGATGGCAGACTGACCGTTGTGCCAGGCGGCCTGAGGGTCTCCCTGTCTCTCATGGCTGAAAAGGCCTCTGCTTTCTGCCTTTCTTTCTTCCTTTCTTCAATGCAGCTTGGCCAGAAGGAGGGCAGCAACTGACATTGTCTGGCAAATGTTACGTCATGAAGTATTAAATTATTATCTCATGGCCTTGAAAGATTAACAGAATAACAGAGTTGGAAGGGATCTCGTAGGTCATCTAGTCCAACCTCTGCTCAAGCAGGAGACCGTACACCATTTCTGACAGATGGCAGCCCAGTCTCTTCTTGAAAGCTCCCAGTGATGAAGCTCCCACAACTTCCGAAGGCAACTTCTGTTCCATTGGTTGATTGTTCTCACTGTCAGAAAGTTTCTCCTTATTTCTAAGTTGAATCTCTCCTTGTTCAGTTTCCATCCATTATTCCTTGTCTGACCTTCAGGTGCCTTAGAAAACAGTTTGACTCCTTCCTCTCTGTGGCAGCCCCTCAAATATTGGAAGGCTGCTATCCTGTCTCCCCTGGTCCTTCTCTTCACTAGACTAGCCATGCTCAGTTCCTGCAACCGTTCATCGCATGTTTTAGCCTCCAGTCCCCTCATCATCCTGGTTGCTCTTCTCTGCACTCTTTCCAGAGTCTCCTTTTTATAGTGTGGTGACCAAAACTGGATGTAGGATTCTAGGTGTGGCTTTACTAAGGCTTTGTAGAGTGGTATTAAGAGAAAGAGAACACAGGGAGGGAGGCTGGCTTGTCTTTCTGCCTCCATTTTGAGCGGCCAAATTTGGCCAAGCCAGCAGGTGCCTCAGTCTCCGAGCAGATGTTTCCATTTTCAGATGCACAAAATCCCCCTTAGAGAAGTATGACTCAATTCAGAGTCCCTGCTTGCTCAACTGTGCAAGAGTGGAGGTCTGCCTCGGAGGGCCTCCGTGTCCCTGGCCCTGCAGATGCTTCGCCCTAGGCCAGGCCAGGCCAGGCTTCCATGGGGAGGGAGTGGGGAGGAGGTTGCAGTATTTGTAGCCTGGGGGATTCCTCAGGGCTGCAAACAGGAGTCCTTGCACAGGGGGACTCCCAGACCAGCCCCCTCAGTGAGGGGCTCCTGATTTCAGCCCCACCCCAAGGGAAGGCCTCTCTAGCCCTAAGTCCCCACTCCTCCTCCTTCCCCATTGCAATTTTTCCTCCAACAGAGGCAGGGTGACTGTGAATAGTAGCAACTGGAGCCCTGATGGATTCATGCCCAGCTCTTCAAGCAGGAGCTGAAAGTGCAAGGGACATGATACAGCACCCCCCCCCCACTTCTGTCCGAGGGAGGCTACCCACCCAGGAGTAAAGATGAAAAATCCCGGACTCCAGGAGTATCCCACAGCCACAGCCGGCACAGCACCAGGACAGATGCTGGGAATGAGCCTGGATGGCGGAGCAGGACAGAGACACAACAATGGCCACCCTCAGTGCCTGATAATGTCTCACCCTATGTCAGTTGTTAATTTCCCCCAGAAGCTTCACTATGATGGGAGCAGGAAAAGGGCAGCCCCCACAGCTGAGTCTCCGGCCTGAACTCTTCCCCACCAACACTGCCTATAAAGGAGGACCACCCTGACCATAGCACAGGGCCTCACACCCCCAGCCCCGCCCCCCAGGGCCAGGAGGCCACCGGGCTTCCTTGTTTTTTCTCTGAAGAAAACAACGGTGACCATCATGGATGACTGGGAGTCTCCACAGACACCAGGGCCAAGGATATCAAAGCTGCCAAGAGGCCAAGGTGGGCCAGGAAGAATCCCCCAGCCAGAGGCCCCTCTGAGCAAGACCTTGTGTTGGGACTTAATCATGGTTGCCCCAGAGCAGTTTAGGGTGGTAGAGAAATCCAATGGAATTAGTCTCTGCCTGACCTCATTTCATTTTTTTTCTCTTTAACTTTTTTATTAGTTTATCAAAGCATAAAATACAAAGGAAAAAAAAGTGAGGGAAATGGAAAAGAAGAGAGGGAGGGGAAAAAGAGGGGGTATAGTTAGCTGGAGAAAAGAAGAAAGAAGAAAGCATCAACTTCCGATTCTCTTTAGCACAGTAGAAGGTAACAATAATACAACCACAACTTTTCGCTTTGACACAACAGCTACAAGCTATTTCTAGAACTGTCTGGTTTACAAAAACAGAATCAAAGTTTCACTTTTTTTCTCTCTCATTGCAAACACAAAATCTGGAAGCAATTTCAAAATTTCAAGCCGCCCTGAGTCTCCGGAGAAGGGCGGCATATAAATCAAATTAAAAAAAAAATAGAGACAAAATTAAATACAATCTCTTATTTGGATAAAAGAATCAGTTTAACCATTTCTGCTTCCCTTTGCTGTGGGGAATAATATATCATTCGTCCTCATGTTTTCAGATTTAGTCCATCATATTTCACCAACTTTGGAATATGACATTTCATTTTCAGGGACTCCCACTTCTAAAGAAAGCAAAGGGACTCCCGCAACTGGCCTTAAGGAGTGAAGCCTCGTCCCCGTTCTAATTCAAAACAAGTCTCTCCCAATCATTAAAGTCAAAATGGAGGCTGTTGAATGAAAGTGTGCTAGAGGTGGTCAAACAGGAGCCTTCGGCATCAGGGAAGGCGCTCTTGCCCTCCCCAGCCTGGTGCAGCTGCACAAACCTCCCAGTCTCAGGAGAACCTTTTCTCACGAAGGCCACCTCTGCAAAGGGATCAGGGCCTCTGTGGCTGGCCAAGTTCTGCTTTCCCTCATTGGCAGGGACTGACCTGGTCCTTTCTGGATGCTCTCCACCTGGCAGATAAAGGCACTTCTACTCCTGGCTACAGGTGGGACTCCGCTGTGCTCACTCGCTGGAAATTCGGATGTGGCTTTTACCCAGCCTCCCAAACTCTGACCTCAAATCCCAGATCAGCTGCTAAATGTGCACCCCATGGAGTACTTGACACTGAGTTCCAGCTGATGGCGCAGCAGTGTTTGCCTGAGAGGCCAGGAACTCTGTGCTCTTCTCCACAGAGGACAGACAGAGACCCCATTCAGCGGAGCTGTTGGGAGCCGTGCCAGGCTCAAGCAGACACACCAAATGTGCGCAGCCTTGGAAAACTGCAGTCAGCTGCACAACGACTTAAGACCCATCATTAAAGGCCTAGAAACTGAAACGCGATTTCTTGCTTAATGAACTCTCCGATTTCTGAGGAGTTATGACAGCCGTACCGTTGCCCACACCCAGACCTACATTTCCGTGAAAATATATAGTCCAGGCATGAAGCGAATGAAAATAAATATAATTCTCTCTTTTTTAAAAAAAAACAGGGAACTCCAAGCATTTTGGGGACAGAGGGACTTTGTATTGTGCAACATGCTCAGCCTGGCTCATGTGAAATGGTGGGTTTGTGGTTCAGGGAACTCAATCTCTGCATTGCCAGCATGTAGAAATCAAGAGATAAAATATGAAGAGAAAGCATTTCAAGCATTATTACAGAGCTGGAAGCAGCAAAGCCACAGCCACAAAGCCTCAGCACTCTGCAGCCAGCCAGGGAACCCCTGAATTCTCCTTCCAAGTCCACGTGAGCTTCTCCACACATCCCTTGCAATTGCTGGATCACCCAGCTGCTTTCTCCTGAAACGACTCCGGGCGAGTTCAGACATGGAGTCAGGCAGCAGAGAGGCGAGGGTGGGCTCAGCAAAGACCACTCCCAATTCGGGTTTCCCAACAAGAAAACTCAGACCGAGGCTGAGCTTCTTTTCCTCTCTAGCCCCCCTCATAAGGAGCCTGGTGCAGAGTATATATTTACATCTACGGCCCCCCTGAGAAATTAAAAAGCCTGCAATGCACCAGCTGTAATGTCACCACTGCCGTTGGGGAAAGAGAGCTTGGGCCAAAACGCTGCACACTAAACTGGGGAGCTCAACAGGCAGAGAGGGAAGACGCCACCTTTCCACACAGCCGCGTTTCGTTTCAACCTTCCCCTCCACCACAAAAGATTTCTCCCCTACATAATAGAGTTGTGATTTTTGGAAGGTCCTTAATGAAAAAGCTACTTTTGCAATGGTTCAGGCAGCCTTGCTCGTTCTTCCCCTAAAGACATCCAGCCTTCTCAATGGGTAGAATAACTGCAGCTGTTCTACTGCACGAATTACAAAATGAATTCCATTCATTCAACAACACAGCAACTTTCCGTGATTTTGTTTTGAAGGGTGAAGGCAACACAACAGCTTCAACCCTCTGTGTTAACAGGGTCCCTCCAAGCACTACCAGATGCATCTGCCCAGCGGCCTCTCGCAGGACACGGAGGCTTCAGCCAGACCCACGTCCAAGCATCAGCAGCAGGGTGGGGGGAGGCTTCTGCTCTGGGTGAGGCCGCCCCAAGGCCTGCTTGGGGCCAGTGTTGCCAACGGCTACATAAACGGCAGCGGCTGTACCCGGAAGGGGCTGCCAGCACCTCAGGGGTCTTCTGGGCAGGTGTCCTTGTATCTCGAGCCCTCTTCAGAGGCATTTTCCTCTGGGGGGGCTTCAAACTGGAAAAAGCCACTTCACACTTTCCCCCGCCCAAAGCCCCACTTACTTTTCCAAAGTCCCTCACGTCAAAGAGGTCGAAGGGGTCGAAGAGCTCGCTGTTCCGGAGGCCGAACTTGTCATGACACACTTTGAGGAACGTCCGGATGTTCTTCAGGCAAAGGAACTGCAAGAGAAAGGGAGCCCTTGAGAGCCTTTCCCAGAGACCCACAATGGGGAGGACCCTGAAATGAGAACCCCCCCCCACTCCCTCCACACAGTTCTCTCCCCTGGTGGTCTAATCCCAAACGCCAAGTCCAAGCAGGGAGGACAAGGGGAGCAGCCTCTCAGACACGGAAGACACACAACACCCTCAATCCTGGGTTCACATGGCTTGACAGGCTGGTCTTCAACAGGTTTGGTGTCAAAAGGAGAGCCAAAGATTGGCCCCAAGGAAGCCGGAGAGACCTCTGCCCCAGTGCCCTCTCGCACAGACCTGGTGGCCAAGGTGCTGGGAGTTGAGGGCTTTGTGGTCTCGCCAGATGCACCAGGAGCTTCAACCTCCCCATTAACCACTCCACTTTTGCATGTGCACACAAACACACACACACACACACACACACACACACACACACACACACACACACACACACCATTCTGCTCAAATCCCCCTGTGTGTCCTGAGGACTAGTCACTTCTCAGCCTTTGGTGGAGGCAGAAGAGGCAACCCTGCAAAGGGGTTATTCAACAAAGTTGCTTAAAAAAAACCAGGAGCTGGATTTTTTTGCATTTTTTTTTCAGCTGCAGTATTGAATTTGGTAGGGCACAGATCCAAGTGAAGCTCTAATGCCCCTGGTCAAGGCACTGCCAGCCTCCAATTCAAGCAGGACCCCGCTGGGGCTGGGGGGGAGGGAACAGTTTTGCATTGAGTCAAATGAGCCTCCTTCACTTTTTTTTTTATATATATATGCCGCCCTTCTCCAGAGACTCAGGGCGGCTTACAATGCGCTAAGCAATAGCCTTCATCCTTTTGTATATTTATACAAAGTCATCTTATTGCCCCCACAAACTGGGTCCTCAATTTACCTACCTTAGAAAGGATGGAAGGCTGAGTCAACCTTGAGCCTGGTGAGATTCGAACCTGCAGAAATTGCAGGCAGCTGTTCTTAATAATAGGGTGCTTTAGACCACTGTACTACCAAGGCTCTTCCCCGGCCTACAGCTGCAGAGAGGGGTGGGAGGGGGCTTTTTTCCCAGGCTTTTACTGCTCTCTGGACCCTGCGAGGGTCTTCAGCTCCTGCCCTCCAATCACAGAACGAGGAGGGGCAGTGGGGAGACCAACGGACTGAGATCTCCTCAGAGCTCTGGCTCAGATTTGGGAAGACCCCCTGGGGGCTACTCCCAGGCACACCAGCATGGTCTCTGGCCGTCTGGTCAGAGGCTGTGTTGCCAGGTGGCCCACTGCCGAAGCCGTGTGTGTGTGTGTGTGTGTGTGTCCGTGTCCTAGGAAGCTTGGAGAGGCGGCAATGGATGCTGAAAGACCCTCCCTTGAGCCCTTTCTGGCTGCGAGGCAGGGCTGGGCTGCTCCTTATCTTGCTGCAAGCAGAGCCAAGAAGAAAAATGCCTGTTTTTTGAGGGGAGGGGCTTGGGTGTGTTGAGGGGAGGTGTTAAAGGAGTTGCTGCTGCTGGCTGTTCCCTCCTCACTCCGCTGGCCCTTCCCCAAAGCTGAGGGCAGCCCCACCCTTCCTAAGGACCTTCCTTCAACTTTTCCCTTCGTTGCAAAGCTGGGCTCACAGAAAGCAGCCCTGAAGATAGTTGGGGACAACCTGGCCAGTGACCCACCTCCTGGTCAAGTCATCCGGCCCTTAAGAAGCTGTTCCTTCTGCCCCCCCCCCCCGCCTTCATGACCGACCCACGATAATGACAGCACGATAGCAGGAGGGAAAGGGCAGAAAGCCCTGGAGGGGGTCTTGCTGGAGGGAGGCCTGGAGTATGTTTGGCCTGGAGGAGAGGCGATTGGGGGAGACAGATCCTCTCTTATCAGGCTGGGCAGAAAATAAATTAAAACCCAGTGAGAGGAATTAGATTTTGCTTCCGTCTTCATTGATGAGGAGAACTCTTTGCCAGGGGATCAGGCCCTCCCCCACCCCACCCGGCCACTGATGGGGTGCTGCTCTGCTATGACGCAGGAGTCTGTGAAGAAAGCTGGGCAGGAAATGTTGGAGATGTGAATGTAATGATGCAACCTATTATCATATATGGTGGACCTGTAAGAAAATCAAGGCATTTTCGATAAAAATTTGGTGGGTGACGCAGAATATTCTGAAAAGAAGGTTGAAATTTACTCAATTGTTCCTATTGGGTATAACTACGGACTGTACAGTATCAGAGACTAAATTGATTTTGAATTTAATATCAGCAGCTAGGCTGTTGGTAGCGCAATATTGGAAGGACTCTTTGCCTACTATTGAAGAGTAGATACTGAAAGTAACGAACCTAGCAGAAATGGCGAAAATCTCAGCGTACCTGAAGGACCACACACAAGAAAGATACGTATCGGAATGGAGAAGATGGATTGATTATATTCAAAATAAGTATCAGACAAGAAAATATCAAATAGCTTATGAATGAATATTTAGTATTAGAAGTATTATGTTATCTATAGTGGAATTAAGGTTTCGGGGGGGAGTTAGTAATCTGAGGATAAGTAGGTTAATCTAGTTTGATTGTTAAATGAAATACCTTGTATTTTGCTCTGGGAAGTCTGGGGGGGAGGGGGGGATGAGGGGAGGGAATGGGGGGGAAGAAAATTCTTGCTTTTTTGTAAAACTTCTCAATAAAAAAAAAAAAGGAAAGCTGGGCAGGGAGACCCTCCCTCCTCTCGCAAGGCAGCCCCACTGGGGGCTCCTCCTGAGCCTGCCATCACCCTGGCAAAGGAGGGCGGCCACTCTGGCTGCCTTCGTCTGCCCACCCCCCCACCCCCAAAGCCTCTGCCAATGGGAGGCCATAGCTAGATGGGCAAGGGTGGTGCCAAGCATGCATTTTCTTCACAAAAGCAAAAATCAAAACATAGATCTCTTAAGTTTTCACTACTGGGTAGCTACAGACACTTTGCTACGTCAATTATGGAACTCCCCACCACAAGAACCATAGCAGGATTATGGCAGGGCATGGGGGAGGGGAAGTCTCCTGGCAACAAGGTGGTGAGCCAGCTACCCAAGACACCCAATTCCAGAAATTGAGCCGATATCTCTGCTCCCACTGCCCCTTCTTCACACACACACGCACACCCCCGGCAACTGCCTTGCTTTCTTTCTTTCTCTCCCAGAGGTCCTAAGCAGGACTAAAGAGACATTCTTGGAAATGAAAAATTAATTTAATCATTTGTAAATTTATCAGGCTAGAAACTGGGAGAACCCGAGTTCTAGTCCTATCCTAGGCAGGAAGCCAGCAGGCTGACCTTGGGCCAGTCCCTCCTTCAGCACCCTAGGAAAGACACAATGGCTTCTGGAAAAGCTTGCGTGAAAATTGCCAGGACTTATGTAGGCAGGAGCTGACAATGACTTGAAGCCCCACCGCCCAGCCCCTCTCCCAGTTCATCCCAGCCAGAAGCTGCTTCCTCAGGAGACGGATCCTGTGACCCTTTTCTCAAGGGACAGAATCCGAAGTAAATTCAACACAAAGACCCGAACCAGCTCTTCCCATGGGCTCTTCTCAGCCAGGCTTTGAGGTCCAGCCACGAAAATGCCGCAAAACTTTCCCTCCAAAATCAGCACTTTGGGGAGGAGGGGTTTTCCTACAAGCCGCCATTTGAAGCCCCAATGCTTAGTGAAGAGAGAAAGTAGAGTCCCAGATACACACACACACACAAAGTATTTTCTGAGGAAACTCCTCTGGAATTTGTGTGACTCCCCAGCAGGCACTTTTCCTGCCACCCACCCACCCGTTTCCAAATAACTCAACTCTGTTAATGCATAAACTGCCCCCCCCCCGTCAGAAAAGAATTAGGGACTCGGAGTCAATAGCACAAAAGTCTGACAATCTGCACCGAATCTCAGCTGCTCAATTTGAGTCAGAAAGGACTCTGCCCTCCCCTCCCCTAGGGGAGGCAGGTCAGCCATTCAACCCCCACCCCCAAATCTCCAACAGCTGGACTTGCTCCCAGTTGATGGAGCCTCAGCCTTGCTGCCCAATGCGCCAGGCAGTCCCCAGGCCAGCCCCTCTCCCTCAAATTTAGGAATGCCCCAGCGGGCATTGCCCAAAGCCTCCCAGTTGATGACAGGAAAGAAACATGGCCTGGAGACACGGATGACGCGCTGGGGCGGCTGCCGCATCAGTGAAGAGGGTGCGCACAGCACTTCTGTGTGAAATTCTACTCCAGGGCTTAACTCAGAACAGCAGCGGAAGCTCAGTTGTTCTGCACACCAGTCGGAGATCCAGAAGATCTGCTTTTGGGGATCAGTCTGGAGCCAGATGTGTGCAAGTCCCACAGAGCAGCTGCAAGGAGCTCCACAGCATTCGGGAAACAGAGGCAGAGCAGGCAGGGCCCATGTGCCAGGCGAGGGAGGGCAACAACCGGGCCTGTGTGCCAGGCACGGCTGCCATGTCCAAATCCTCAGAGGGGGGCAAGACCATGGCCAGAAGCCCAAAGCGCAAGTCGCTCTGGATTTTCTGAAGGCTGAGATGCTCCCCGTGGCTCTCAGTGCATCCTGCAGCCCCAAGGCCTCCTCTGCCCCGAGCTTCACTCGGCTTTGGGGCCAGAGGAGCCCTAGATGCTGCCCACCCCAGGCTGCTCTTCCCCTGCTGAACTTCTTCTGGGTTGGATTCCCTGCCAGATTCAAGCAGTGAAGCAAATTTCTCCTGAAAACGGAATTGAGCCCAGCAGGGAGGCTGGGCATGAACTGCAATGGTCTGCCAGAAAGGAAGGAGGAGTGCCAGCCCTAGGCGGGTGTCTGAGGCACTCCCAGGCCGCCATCTAAATCAGAGAGTAACGAGGAGGCACCTCCGCCCTGCAAAGACAGCCCCAGGCCACGAAAGTTCACCTGTGAACCAAGCTATGAGGCAGAAAGTATGGAAATCTGAGCCACTCGGCCTGCAGGGGGGCTGAGGGAGCATCGGCTTCTCCCTCCACAACAATGAGGCGCCTTCGGCCAGTGTGGCTCTTTTGCACAACTAGGAAAAAAAGGGTTGTAACCCTTTCAGCAGAGAAGAAATGCTGAGCTTTGTTTGTTCACTGAATGCGTTTCCAGCGGGGGGGGAGGTGGTCTTCTCCCCTCCCTTTAATAGCAAAAGCCCCCCCTCCCGATAGGGTTACCAGAACACAGCAACCCCCCCACCCAAAAGTGTCTGCCTGGAGACCTCGTGCCAGCCAACCTGGGGAAGGGGCTACAAGGTCTTTTTTTTTAAAAAAACAAATTTTATTGGTTTTTTTCTTTTCTCCTCTCCCACCTTCACCCACATCTTTCTTTTTTTTTTTTTTTTTGAACAGAGTGTTGGTCGTTTCTTATCTTATACAATTAGTCAAATTCAAATATATTTTACTCAATTACAATTTTTGTCAATATCGTCTTCCCCCCTTTCCTTTTTTTTTAATATACCTCGGTTTTCTATACTTGCATACATAAACACCTTCTTCATTTATCCCTAAATTCTAACTTTAGTATTTGTGCATATTTATCCTCTTTTCTTACTCAAACAACAAGGGGCTATAAGGTCTTGAGCAGGGGCAGCAGGCCAGCCCACCAGTGCCACCTTCCCACTCATCCCCTCAGATCAGCACCCTCCCAGAGACCCCAGGCCTCACCCCCTTCTCAGTAGCCTTGAAGGGCCAACGGCCCCAAATACCACAGAGGGGCCCAGCTGCCCCTCCCTTCACACAGGGCATCCTTCATTCTGGGGACCACAAAGGCTGAAAAGGCAAGAGTTCTGGCAAAGGAGAAAACGTAAAAGGACCTGTGGAAACACTTTTTGGTTTTTCAATTCCAAAGAACCAACTAAAAATGCTGGGCTTGTGCAGAGCCTGGGCAAGACACTCATTTGCACCCATGGAAGCCTCTCCTGTGGGTGACCACGTGGACACAGGAACATCTAGCAGGAATCCCCTGAAATGCAGGTGGAGAAGCCCCAGGAAGCAGAATAATAGAGTCGGAAGAGACCTTGGATGTCTCTTTTTCAAATCTTCCAGTGTTGGAGCACCCACAATTTCTGAAGGCCAGCCATTCCACTGGTTAATTGTTCTCCCTGTGAGGAAATTTCTCCTTAGTTCTAGGCTGGATCTCTCCTTGATTGGCTTCCCTTACTTCTTGCCTTCAGGTGCTTTGACTGCTTCTTTCTTTCTTCCCTTCCCTTCCCTTCCCTTCTTCTCACCCTAACCCTAACCAATGCTATGTCCTGAAAGGGAGTCTGATCCCACTTTCCTCCCTCCCCCATCATGGGGCAGTTGAAGTAGCCCCTAAGGAAGAGGCAGGGGGGGCACCACCTCCCAGCCTAATCGAAGTCCTAACATGGGGACCCTCTTGGAGGAGCCGGGGGTCTCGGTTGCTCTGTAAACTCTTAATCTGACTTCAGGCTTGGCTGCATGAATCTAAAACTTGAGGCTGGGGGTGTTGCTCAAGGCTGCCGCAGGATTTTGACACAAACATACACACAGTACCGACTTCTTCCAAAGCAAAGCTGGGGTCCCAAGGGAACGGGGGATATCACACCTGCATTACTTATAACAAGGGGGAGCAAAATTAAAAGCGAGGCTTTTCTGACGTAGATCATCCAGCCCTGCAGAAAAATGCCTCCTATTGTATCGAGGGGGCAGAACCAATGAGGAGCCTCATGAATAAAAGTATTTTAATGAATTTCACTGAATGACTTTGTTCCGTTCCTGATCCCTGATATCCCGCAGACGATCCCAACTGCCAGGTGTAGATTGCATTCAGGGCCAGTTGCAGATTTGCCACAAATCCCAGACTTTGCTGAACGGCTTAAATCCTCCATCCCAAGGGGTGGGGTGGGGGAAGAAGCGGAGGGTTCACAGACCAGTTCCCATCTCATCCGACGTTTGTTAGCTGCTGATTAGTGATGGGTTGTCCAACATGTCAGCTCATCCTTTATTATTTTCACAAATAACTTAAGACAGAGAACATACCTACTGCTCCTTCCTCCTCCTCCCTTCCTCACAACCACCCTGTGAGGTAGGCCGGGCTGAGAGACAGGGACTGGCCGAAGGTACTGAAGGCAAACTTCCTCTGGCTGGGGAGGCTTCCCTCTCATTCCTGGAAAATGCTCTGCCAGGAATTTTGGAGCCCTTTGCCCAGCTGGACAGAGGAAGGACCAAGCAAGGGGCAGGTAGTGGGGGACATGAGAGCTTCTGGGCATTTTCAGAGCTCTAGCCTCCCACTCCCTCACCACCCATTCCCTTTACTACTGGAGCAAAGTTCCTGGCAGAGGGAACCAAGTGCCCGTTGGGTCCACAAAGCCAGAAGGCAGGAGACGTTAAGCAATGCCCGCTTGTCTGGGGAACAGGCCCCTCTGCCCCATCCGCCAGGAGGGCAGCTCTCCCAGGGAGGTGAGGGAGAAACAGCAGTTCCAGGCCCTGGACCGGAGCAGCCCCAACTGCAGGTGAGGATCCAATGATGGGGGGGCACCATGAGGAGTCAGAAGCCCCCCTTCCGAAGAAAAGGGTAAGGTCGCCACTAAAATATTGGACTGGGGGCGGGGGGGCACAGGAGAAAACCCTGTGCTATCAACTCTGAAACCCGAGAGGTCACGGGGATAGCAAAAACTGAACCCAAACGTGCCCCACAAGGGGAGGCTGGAGAGAATGGCCAAGGCCCAGCATGTGGCCCCAGTGAAGGCTGAAAGGCTGCTTTCACATCGCATGAAGCCAGGAGGGACAAGACCGCCACCACCACCCCCTCACTCCTCAGATGGCTTTTCATGCCACTGGCATGCAAACAAATCCTCCTTCTTGGAGGTTTCCTCCAATGGACATTCCCTCCTCACTCAGCCAAATTAAATTAAGTCACCCCCGGCTTCTCCTGCCACCCTATAGAAACCGCCCTCAGCCTCTGGGCTTCCTTTCAGGCCTCTGCACCGCCAGGCCTCAGCTCCTGGGTTGGCCAGTTGGGTCAGAGCCTGCACAGCAAAAGCCCCCCCCCCCCAGCATCCTTCCCCCAATCTAGGGACAGCAGTGGAAGAGGGGATGGGGCTGCCAAAGCCAGTTCTTCCTCAGGTGCTTTTTAGGAAGGAAAAAACCCCCAAATTCCTAAAAGGAACTGGTTTGAATATAGCCACATCCCCAAGGGGGACCCTCAAAGTCTCCCTCTTCAGCTCAGATCCATGCTGAATTGGCTTCCGGGGGGCCTGGCAGGACCCCAAACCCACCTTTGTTGCCTGGGACAGAGAGGGCAGCATAATGCCTGGAACAGGATTAGGATCCTTGGACAAGGGTGGGGGTTCCTTTGGCCCTCACTTTCCAACTGTTGTTCTGTAATATTGGCTGCATTTTAGACATTACATGGCATCCTACTCAGATTCACTATCTGGAAATATCACTGGGGCAAAGAGTGACCGGCCAGAAGGAAATTCCTGCTTCAACCAACATGGCGATATGCCTGAGCTTTCAACCAGACTGTTGCAAGAACTGGCCTGCGCTCTCCTCCCGACCACTCAGCCCATCAGACGCTTGCTGCGTATCATCCACCGAGCCTTTGAAGTGGCCCATCCAACCGCTGGGACCGCTGCCCAGTGCTCTGGACCAGGGCTCTCCAATCTTGGCAACTGTAAGACTTGTGGACTTCAACTCTCAGAGTTCCTCAGCCAGCAAAGCTGACTGAATTCTGGGAGTTGGTCCACAAGTCTTAAAATCGCCAAGGTTGGAGACCCTGCTCTGGATCATTTCCAGCCCTGGCTGCAGGAACCTCCAAGGCCGCCTCTCTGCCAAGGGAGGGTGGATGCTGGTTCTGCCCAACAGAAGCAACCACAAATCTGCAGGAATTAATGCCAAAATCTGCTTAGGGCCTTTCAAACAAAGCCGCCTCTCTTTGGCCAAAGCTATGAAAGTTGTCAGGGAAGGCAATTCAAAAGGGGGGGAGGGACAGAGGGATTCTCAGCCCATAAAATTCTTCTGGCAAGACATGCCAAGTGCATGTGCAGAGAGCAGCCCGGCCTTCCCCAGATTTTCATAGTTTGGCTCGTCATTTTAGCCTTACCCCAGTCCTTATGAGTCAGCCCTGGCAGAAAAGGGGGAGGCAGCTTTTGGTGAGCGTAGGCTGCCCTTGACCACAATTGGGCACAGTGGATCAGATAATAGAATGGGAATGGAATGGGAATAGGAATAAGCATAGAATAGCATAGCATAGCATAGAACAGAACAGAACAGAGTAACAGAGTTGGAAGGGAGCTTGGAGGTCTTCTAGTCCAACCCCCTGCTTAGGCAGGAAACCCTACACCATTTCAGAAAAATGGTTGTCCAATCTCTTCTTTAAAACTTCCAGTGTTTTATCCACCCATACCATTTTTCCCACACCGCATAATATTCTGAATAGATAACAGGAAAAAAAAACAAGTAATGTCTATAAGGAAGTTGAAGATGTATATATATCTATATAATGTAGACTTCATATGAACTGTTAATCCAATGTCTATAAAAATGACACTGTCTGTTTGATTATGTATTAGAGTTTTGGAAAAGAAAAAATTACAATAAAAAATATTTAAAAAGAAAAATAAAACTTCCAGTGTTGGAGAATTCACAACTTCTGAAGGCACGTTAATTTGTTAATTAACAATTAACTGGTTAATTGTTCTGTCAGGAAGTTTCTCCTTAGTTCTAGGCTGCTTCTCTCCTTGATTAGTTTCCATCCATTGTTTCTTCTCCTGCCTTCAGGTGCTTTGGAGAATAGCCTGACTCCCTCTTCTTTGTGGCAGCCCCTGAGATATTAGAACATGGCTTTCTTGTCACCCCAATCCTTCTTTTCATTAAACTTGACATACTCAATTCCAGCAACTATTCTTCATGTTTTAGCCTCCAGTCCCCCCATCATCTTGGTTGCTTTTCTCTGCCCTCTTTCTAGAGTCTCAATATCTTTTTTATATCGTGGTGACCAAAACTGGATGTAGATAATGATGTAACATGGATGGGCTTGATGTGCAAAGGGGCATCGTCAGATATTTATTTCACTGATCAATTTATAGCAACCCCATTCCAAATCTTTCCCTGAGGAGTAGCGGTTTTTCTTGGCTTATGCAGAGAAGCCAGGTTCAGAACCAAGGTTGCAGTTCTTCAGTGCACACAGTTCACCACCACTGCCCTCATCCTGACTTTCGTTTCTCCAGACCTACACAACTCAAATTTCAATATGGCAACCGAGGCAGACTGACACACAGCCATTTTCACTTCCTTAGAAAGACAAGTCGTTCCTTGCAGCAGATATATACCAGATGCTACTTTTCTACCAGAATTTATAATTTCATCAGTAGTAAATATTTTACCAAAATAAGAAAATGTACTGTTTGCACTACTTTCCACCGTTGTGTCAGATGCCATCATTTGTGTTCTTTTCCCCATCGGGAATGACGTCTCGGTCTTCAGTCCAATCATATCCAGATTCAGCCACCTGACATTGGGGAATCTGGTCGGGGGTCTCGGCCAACAGGATGACATCTCTGGCATGCAAAGGAAGGCACACTTTGTGTCTCTTGCAAAGGGGTCTCTGACGCCACGCCAGGCCTTCCAAAGCTTTTACCAGGACATGCATGAGATGACAGACAGAGGCCCTCCCATTTTAGTCTGGGAGCATCTCTTAAGCATCCCACCTGGCCAGGTTCAGCAATTCACCTTCAGTTCCACACACCACCCATCATTATGCCAGCCTGATCACCATCCTATGTTTACTGAACAAAGGTGTGCTAAGATGACTTTCTCCCATTCACACGTTTTTCTGTAACCTGCAGTTATCTGGTCTTCACAGAAAAGCTGCCCAGGTCTTGCTCTTATGCTCTTTCAATCATTATTTTTCAAATCCCATTTCTAGCCCCCCTTGCAGCATCTGCAGTCTGTCTTCTGTGGAAGGGAACATAATTTCACTTTTCTAGTCTTCAATGTATGCCAATTAACCCCAAAATTTAGCAATCTTGTCAACTGCCTCCTTATTTGAAGGTTCCTCCAGGCCTTCAGGGCATTCCTTTTCCCTCTGTTCCCTGGCCAGCCTGTCTCCAGATCTCCCCTTCTGGCTCCATCCATTCCCTCTGCAGGAAGCTCTTTGCTCTGCGACTACGATTTTGCTGCAAGTACAGGTAGTCCTCAACTTACAACAGTTCATTTAGTGACCGTTCAAAGTTACAATGGCATTGAAAAAAGTGACTTATAACCAACCACTTATGATTGTTGCAGCATCCCCATGGTCACATGATCGAAATTCAGACTTTTGGCAACTGACTCACATTTATAATGGTTGCAATGTCCCGGGTCACGTGATCCCCTTTTGAGATCTTCCGTCAAGCAAAGTCAATGGGGAAGACAGATTCACCGAACAACCATGTTACTGACTTAACAACTGCAGTGATTCATCTAACAACTGTGGCAAGAAGGCAATAGCAATAGCCATAGCCCTTAGACTTACATACCGCTTCACAGTGCTTTTATAGCCCGCTCTAAGCGGTTTACAGAGTCAGCCTCTTGCCCCCAACAATCTGGGCCCTCATTTTACCCACCTCGGAAGAATGGAAGGCTGAGTCAATCTTGAGCCTGGTGAGTTTTGAAATGCCAAATTGCAGGCAGCCAGCAGTCAGCAGAAGAAGCCTGCAGTACTGCACTCTAACCACTGCGCCACCGCGGCTCAGTGGACCTCAGAAAGGTAGTATAATGGAGCACAACTCACTTAACAAATGTTTCACTTAGCAACTGACATTTTGAGCTCAATTGTGGTTGTGAGTTGACGGCTGACTGTATCTGTTCTACCAATATGCCCCTTTTCCTACCTCCTGCCTTCCCCTTTATCTCTCCATCCCCAGAACTCCACACCCTGTGCTCACACTTGGCAACACAAATCTTTTTCACCATTTTCCTTGCTGCTTCCCCATTCTCTTTCCTTACCTCCACTTTCCATTTCTCCTGCTGGGAGATTAATCTACTTCCTACAGTCCTGCATCCCCCCACACCTAGAATACTGCAGCCAGTTTTGGTCACCACACTATAAAAAAGATGTTGAGACTCTAGAACCGTGATGGCGAACCTATGGCACGCGTGCCACAGATGGCATGCAGAGCCATATTAGTGGGCACGCCAGCTCAGCTCTGGGGCACATGCGCGCGCTGGCCAGCTGATTTTCGGGCCTTCTGGGCCCACCAGAAGTAGGAAAACAGGCTGTTTCCTGCCTCTGGAGGGCCTGGGGGCGGGGTGGGGAAGGCCCGTTTTTCTTTCTTACCTGGCTCCAGATCCTCTCTGTGTATCTGGGAAGGGCGAAACAGCCTTTCCCACTCCCTTGGAGGCCCTACAGAGGCTGAAAGGGCCCATTTCCCGTGGGACAGGAAGTGACTTTTTTCCTGTTCCCAGCCTCCAGAGACTCCTAGAGAGGCTCCTAGAGACTCCTAGAGAGGTTCTGGAGGCTGGGGACAGCAAAAAATGTCACTTCCTGTCCCACCGAGAGTTGGGAAATCTCTAGATTTATTAACGTATTAATGTATGCCGATGACTTAGTGTTGTTTTCTAGAACCCAAATAGGAATGAGGAGACTTCTTGACAAGCTCACATGTTACTGTACTGCAAACCACTTGACTATAAATGTAGCTAAATCAAAAGTTTTAGTCTTTGGCAATAAGAATAAAAAGCACAATTGGCAGATTAATGACACAAAAATTGAGCAAGTTACCCAATATACTTATCTCGGAATTGTTTTTTCCAGTGCAGGAGGTTGGACTCCGCACCATCAATACCTTTCTCAAAAGGTCAGAGCAGGAGCAAGCCTTGTATCCAAATTTAAGTAAACGAATCCAACCAACCTCCATTTTACCTCTTCGTAAAGTCTTTCAGGCTAAACTTGTTCCAATCATGCTCTATGGTGCTGAAATTTGGGGTCTTACAGAGGCCCCCATATTAGAGAGAACTCAAAATAATTTGTTAAGGAGGATGCTTGGGGTAAACAATTCCACTTCAGCTGCAACCGTCAGAGCTGAATTGGGACATTTCTCACTGTACACCTATACAATCACTAGGGCGGTAGCCTACTGGCTAAAAATGACCCAGATGGATGCCAGCAGACTCCCTAAAATATGTCTAGAGGAACAGCAGATTTCAAATCCTCAAAGGTATTCCTGGCTAACCCGGCTGTCAGAAATATTGAACCGATATGGCGTAGAGTTCCCGTTGTGTGACACACTGAACCAAGTTAAACAACGGATTAAAGATATACATGGGCAAATGGACATGGCAACCCTTTCAACTAATCATTCCCTTAAACTGCTGACAGCAGTTAAAACAACTTTCAGTCTGGAAAAGTATTTACATTTAGAAATGCCATCAGTGGAGAGAAAGTTATTTGTTAAGTTTAGATTCGAACTTCTAGATACCAACGTTAGATTCGACCGCTATCGGAAAATCCCGTATGACAAAAGAATATGCATATGTGGGGTAAACGTCGTGGAGGACACGGCGCATATAATATTCGAATGTAGTCTCTATCAAGAAGTAAGAAAACAATATCTGTCCCCAATTATAAATAAATTTCCCCACTGGAATATAAGCCAAAAATTAGCATTTCTGTTGAGGGCAGACTCTCCTCCCCTGGTAAGAGCGATCACTCGATACCTTAAAAGAATGACGGCAATACGAGCCAGTTATATCAAAAAAAAAATTATCGATTGTAAGGAAGATGAGCTCAGTTAGAGAGGAGCTATCCTATTTGGGTTATCTAGTCTTGGCAACTTAGCTATTGAAATTTGATATTGTAAAATTCTAATGTCATCTATCATATATTTTTAGATTGCTATTTTTGTAACTGTTTTATCTTTTTCCCTTTTTCTTTTCTGTTTTGTTTGAAAAGGCCTTTGGGCTATTCAATAAACTATACTATACCCCTTCCCAGATACACAGAGAGGATCTAGAACCAGGTAAGAAAGAAAAACGGGCCTACCAGGCCATCATGTGCCAGGAGCGGGGGGGGAGGGGGAAGGGGGTTGCGCACGCATGCACGTGCGCACGCGACCCTCCCCCGCCCCCCCTTCTCCTGGCACGCGATGGCAAAAAGGTTAGCCATCACTGCTCTAGAAAGAGTGCAGAGAAGAGCAAGCAGGATAATGAGGGGACTGGAGGCTAAAACATGTGATGAAGAGTTGCAGGAACTGGGCATGGCTAGTCTAGTGAAGAGAAGGCCAGGAGAGACAGGATAGCATCTTCCAATATCTGAGGGCCAGACATGGAACAATGAATGGAAACTGAGCCAGGAGAGATTCAACCTGGAAATAAGGAGAAATTTTCTGACAGTGAGAGCAATCAACCCATGGAACAGAAGTTGCCTTCAGAAGTTGTAGAAGCTTCATTACTGGAAGCTTCCAACAAGAGACTGGGCTGACAATCTGTCAGAAATGGTGTAGGCAGGGTCTCCTGCTGGGAGGGTTTGGACTAGATACCTACAAGATCCCTTCCAACTCTGTTAATCTGTTAATCTCTGATCTTCCACATTAGCAACCCATTCATGCTTTTCAATACATGTCCTGCATGTAAATGCAGGTACAGATTTATGCTTAAATGAGACGTTTATTTATATATCTGTAGTCCACAGGTTAGGCTTTCTTCCCTCAGCAGAGTCCCCGCTCTCTTTCATTCTTAAATAGTTTTTCTGTCCTCCTTCCTCTCATTCCCATCCATCCATCCATCCATCATGTCATTCTTTCAGAACATTTTATAAAGGTTTCCAAAACTGGAATTCAAATCTTCCGTGATCACTATATTCACTGCAATGTAAAATTCCTAAGGTATGAATTCTTGCTTTTTCGCAAGCACCCCAAAAGCCCCAAATTCACCCAACTCATCCTATTTCATTCAAAATTAAACCTGATTCTTCACCTCCAGGCAGGCATTCATCTCACTTACAACATATCTTTTTGGTTCCCGGCCCTTGCAGCCTCTCCATCTTTTTCTTGGTTTCACAACAACTATCTGTAGCCGAGTTTCTTTATTTTGCTCATGAATGCATGCTAATTATCATTTCCTCCTCTTACACCCCAAGCTACAATCTTCCCTATGCCAAGGGCACCACCAGATATTGGCCTCCAGTGCTTCTTCCAGAACACTTTTTAGTACGATAATATGCAGAAGGTGCAGGCGAGGCTATGAGCCTTAGTGGCATCCCTGCCATGTGCTGCATTTGGTGCAAATGGTGTGAATGCAAAACCAGCCCATTTTGGAACAGGGACAGCCTAGTTTTGCCCGGTTTGTTGCTCGCCCTTCTCTACAAAGCTCTCTGGAAACTACCCTTCCAGTCAACCGATGGTGGTCGAAATCCCACAGAGGAGGGGCTCTGCGCAATGCCCGGCATAGTCAGAATATGACTGTCAAATCTAAACTTCAACAAAGAGAAGATGGAGGGGGTGGAGGAAGAGGAGGGAGGAGTTCGGAGGAGAGGGAAGAACGCCTACGCATGTAATAGGGAGGGCAGAGCCAGAGCCAAGCAAATGAAGGTTTAGAGAAACTTTCGGTCTCCAAGGGGTTTTGACTCCCAAAAGCTTAATAATTCCACCTTCTTTTTCAAGACATCTGCAGACCTTCTAGTACTCGCTTCCCTTTGTGTGTCAGAGCCTGGCACGCATAAAATATGCAGATCTTTGTCAATGTTTTAAATTTATAAATGCAGTGATGGAGTCACACATTTTTGACAGTGGGCTCGGTTAGCTCTTCCTTTGGGTCACCGAGTCCTGGCTAAAAAAGAAGAAAGTGAGTCTGCAGCAGGGAGTGGAGGAGCCCAAGCCAGCTGCCAGAAGCCAAGGAGAATTTGGAGCTTCCGGGCCAGGGACGTTCACAGCCTTCCTGGAAGCCCCTTCGCTTTGAGGGCAGCATTCAGCAGCCTCCTCCAAGCAAGGATCCCCCCCCCCCGCTTTGCCCCCCAGCTCTGTGGGGATTAGGAGGGTTCTCAGCCAGTCGGGATGGATCTGGGAGCCCAGCAGCAGGCCAGCCATTATTTATTGATGACACTTTAATCAGGGCAGCAGCCGGTTTCCCTGCCCGGCCAGCCATGAACACAGCAGCCCTCCTGGCTTAACCCTCAGCAGGAAGGGGAAAATCTCCTGACAAGCTCCTTCGCTCCTGGGGGGCTCCGTGTTCTTCAGCTGTGCGGCTGCACTTATACAAAGACTGTGGCGGTGCTGGTGGTTTCGTCCTTATTGCTACTTCCAGCCAGAGAAGTGCAAGGAATGCAGAATCCGAGGGGGGGGGGAGTGCTCCACCCGCACTTTATGGTGCATTAAAGGTTCAAGCTTAACTGAAGAGGAGGAAAGGCTCTTAAAATCTACCACTTTGCTCCAAATTTCAATATTGTGATCTACAACATCAGTGACTCACCCCTCCCCCCAACCTACAAGGAGTTCAAAAGGAATGGGCTTTTACACACACACACACAGCCACAGAAAAGTATCGGCATTCACACAAAGGATTCCATGGCTGCCCACAACAGCAAAGGCTCTCGCTCACTGCAGGCATCAGGCGAGGGATGAGGCCAAAGGGTTCGCCTAGTTGCACAGATACAGATTAATAGATTAAGAAGGGACCTTGTAGGTCATCTAGTCCAACCCCCCACCCAAGCACACCCACCATTTTTGACAGATGGCATGGAAAGAGCGACAGACACACACACAGACCACACAGACACACACCCCAGCCAAGCGCCATAGTTAAAAAAAAAAGGGGGGGGGGAACAGTCAGCCTGAGAAATGAGGCAGAAGCTCCCCACACAAGTAAGAGCCAGCCTTGGGGAGAAGAAAGGGGCCCCAAATGCTTCCAGGACATCTTGGGACCCCCAGTCTGTCGCAAAGGGGCAGTTCTTCCACTGGCGGGGCTGTCTTCTCACAGATTTATGCCCTTTTTCTGTGGAACTCCTGCAGATGCCCCCTCCCCCCTGGGCATTTTTATGGTTTCACAAAACCTTGTGGGCAGTAGGGATGCCTTGTGCAGCAGGATTCTGCTCTGCAGCCCTTTCGAAGGAAAAGTACACAGAACTGTGGAAACGGCAAGGAGGCTGTTGCCCCATCTGAAGCTCCAGGGCCAATTCCCAGGTCTGGAGGGGTCCACGGATGCCCCTTTGCCAGGACTGAGAAAAACTCAAGCTTCCCACAGGGAGAAAAAAGGAGGAGAAGTCACCCAGATTTCATCATTTTGGTGGCTGAGAACCCAGCAGCTTTACCAGACCGGATGGCCAAGAAGTTGAATCTTGTCAGTGAACTGAGTGGCAAAGTTTTTGAGTGGGCTTGAAGGGCCTTTGGGTTGAAGAAGGGCAGAGGGACCGGTCTAAACACCAATCGCAATTTCTTTGATTTCTCCATTTTTAATTTCTAGGGAAATTCTAGGAAATTAAAAATTCTATAAACCTTTGTCAGCCTGATAAAGTTAATGCTTAAAAGTTTCATCCTGGATTCATTCCAGTGCAAGGGGGGAGGGGAGTTATTTTACAGCTGACAGCCTCGGGAGTGTCCTTCTCCACCCCCACCCACCCCTCACTTTCTTTAAAATAGGAATCCCTCTTTGGTTGAGGGGTGGGAGGGGAGGTTGCCACATCCGCTTGGCAGAGCAGGAAGCTGACCAAGGACGGCATCTGCGAAGAAGAGCGTTAAGCCAACCGGTGCACGAGAAGCGCAGCAAACACAGACATGAGGGTCCTTTGCCACCCTGCCAGGGCTGCCATCCCCCTCGGGCAATTCTGCACCCACCTTTGGCTCCAAGGCAGTTGTCAATCGGGAAGGCTTGCTCAAATATTACAACACCACACAAACCAGGCAGAGTCCATCAGCTGCTGCCAAGGAGATCTGACTCTGGGGCTCACTCACCATCCCTGCCTCTCTGGGTAGCTCGAAGGGGGGCAGCCCAGCAATGACTCCCATCCTGCAGTGTTCCTGAAAGTGCCACCCTAGGCAAGAAGCCTCCACCCTCCCAGGAAGGGCCAGTTCTTCCCCAAAAGCAGGACTGATTTAGAGGGGAGAGTGACCACTCCTGGCCTTCCTTTCTGCCAGGCTGAAGGTCTTGTCCAGCGATTAGATTCACTTCAGAAGCAAAGGGAATGAATAGCAGGATTTATCTGCACAGCACAGTCATAAAGGAACACATTTTTAAAGCACAGGATGACCTTCACTTCCCCCTTGCCAGTCCACAGTCCAGGGCACAAATGCAGCTGCTCCTAGGCCCACAGCAGAGACCCCCCCCCCCGAGACACAAGGGCCTTTCCCCATCACATCCTGTCTTGCCAGAAATCAGTCATCATCGCAAAATCTGCTTCACTAAACCTTGATTAAGGTTCAGATTTGTGCTCTGGGGAGCAGCGCCCCGTCCCCCCCCCCAACCTTCACCCGGTATCCTCCTCCCAACCAGGACTACACAGCCCATCAGCCCAGCCCTCCCTGGAGTCTCCCTCTGTGAAACAGTCCAGGGTGGAGAGCCCCGTTAAAGGCACCCGGAATCTGTGCCCCTAAAGGGAGATGCAACCCCCACCAAAAACTGTTTTCGGCCGGCGAACCCGAGCCCTGCGGGGAGAGCAGCGGACGGCTGGCGACGAAGCCTCCTCACTCGGGGCCCGACGTCCAAGGAGCCACCGCGGGTCGAAACCCCGGCAGGTGCTTCTCGGCCCGGGGACCCTCGGGACGCCTTTCCCGGACCCCGCGCGGAGGCGCCTGCGGGACAGAGGTGGGGTTCCCCGCGCTCCTCTCGCTCGGGCCGGGCGGGTGGGAAGGAGGGGAGGCTCCGGAGAAGGCGGACGGGGCGGGGGGGGAGGGCGGCGGCCGGAGCGCCCCTACCTGCGACATCTGCGGACGGAAGTTGATGTCCTTGAGGTCGACGGAGCCGGGCGAGAGGTTGTGCAGCAGCTGGCAGAGCAGCACGCCGTCCCGCAGCGCCTGCGCCAGCTCGAAGACCACGGCCGAGGGCCAGACCACGCGGTGGTTGGCGGGCAGCACCTTGCAGTCGATCAGCCAGCGCCCGCACTGCCGCCACTCCGCCATGCCGCCCGGGGGGCTGCCTACGCCCGCCGGCCCCGCCATCCCCGCCCGGGCGCCGCCGCCATGGACCGCAGCAGGAGGAAGAGGAGCCGCCGCCGCCGCCGCCCACGCCCAGCCTCACTGCGGAGGGCGCTGCTGGAGGACGGCGGAGCGGGGCACGGCGCCCCGCCGCCCCTTCATGCCCGCCGGCCGCGGGTCTCTCCTGCTCTGGGCCGCCCACGGCCCCGCCGCACTCCGGCCCGCCTGGCCGCCCGCCCGCGGCGCCTGCTGCTCCCGGGCCGCCCGACCGGCGAACAAAGAGCCCCGCCGGGCCGCCAGCGCTCCAAGCCGCCGGGCCAGGCCTGGGCTCTTTTGTGGAGAGGCGGCGCGGCGAGGTCCACTCCCTCCCTCCCTCCCCGCCCCTTCTCCCCGCCCCTGCGAGCCGGCCGTCGGCGTGGAGGGCGCGGCCGCGGCGGCTCCTGGCTGGCCGGCTGGAGAGAGCGGCGGGGCGGGCGACGACGACTCCTCCCAGGCTCCGGAGCGCGCGCCTTTCCAGCGGAGGCGGCGAGCTGCAAGCCGCGCGGGGTCCCGCGACGCCGCCGACTCCGGCCCGAGGGCTGCTGGCGAGCTCCGGCCTGGCGAGGGAAAGCGGAGGGGACGGCCGGGGGGGGGGCACCGAGGCAGCGGCTGGGTTTCGCCTCGCCCCGCGGACTCCGCCAGCTCCGTCTCGGCCGAGGAGACCGCCCGGTCCCCCGTTTGTCCCCCGGGGCTCTGGAGCCCGAAGACGAGGGGAGGCCGCGCGGAAGGGGTGGCGCTGCTCTGGCCGCCGTCTGTCCAGCCGGCGCTTCGGCCGCTTTTTGTCTGCGATGCAGCCCCGAGTTTCTTGGGACTTCGAGTAGGGCAGGGGGGTTTTTTGGGGGGGGAGGGAGACGGACGGTGCGGTGTTTCTGAGGCGCAGGAAGAGACGCAATGCCGGGAGGCCCAAGGAAAGCGACGGGCATTTTCTGTCGGAAGGCGCTTCAGACGCGCCTAAAACACTTTCCAAAACTTTGGGGGAAGGAGGTCCGTCCGTCGGTCTCCTGCAGGTGCGGGGTGGGCGGGGCCTCATAATCCAGGCCCCGCCCAGTGCCTGCAAATCCTGACCCCCCTTTATAAGCCGCTTCTTCAGTAAAGGTTCCCCTCGCACATACGTGCTAGTCGTTCCCGACTCTAGGGGGCGGTGCTCATCTCCGTTTGAAAGCCGAAGAGCCAGCGCTGTCCGAAGACGTCTCCGTGGTCGAGTGGCCGGCATGACTCAACGCCAAAGGCGCACGGAACGCTCTTCCCTTCCCACCAAAGGCGGCCCCTATTTTTCTACTGGCATTTTTTGCCGACCTTTCACTCAACAAGTTCAGCCTCTTAGCCACTGAGCCACCGCTTCTTCATTAGCTGCAGGTAAAATAGGGGAGCTATTGTTTTCCTCAGACGCCAATTCAGAATTCTAATGCAAGACACACCAAAGTACATAAAAGCTTTTTTAAATCTTTGTGTCCCACTTTTGTTATTTTTACAAATAAGGGGCAAAGATATCCAACACACTTTTCTTCTCACATTTCCCCCATAATACATCTGGGGGGAGTGTGGAGGGGGACAAAGCCTCCCAGCTGGCTTGCTTGGCCAGGGCAGGAACTGAACCTGTAATCTCCACTTTTAGCCATTAAAACAATCTAATCATGAAAAGAGGTCTGTGGGGAATGCCCCTTTCAATGTGGATGTCAGAAATTGGGGAAAAGGAGTGTTTCAGGAGGTGCCCAGGGCACCACGGGCGTCCCTGTCCAGAAGTTCACAGGTCCAGAAGCACCAAGACGAGCGGTGCCCTGGAGCCTTGGCATCTCTTGTGCTCCAAGCAAGCGCTGGGCCTGGCAGTCCCTCCCACCAGGTGCAACAGGGCCAAGTGGCGCTTTCTGCAAGCGATGCCCATCCAGCAGGGCAAGGGCAGCTCCCGGGAGAGTGGCATCACTTCTGAAGAATTGGGATTGTGGCTTTGACTGTAAAATGCCATGGCTTGATGCGATACAATCTTTGTCTGCAACCTCCACCCTGCCTCGTAAAGAGTTCTGGATTCCTGGTTTGGGGCACAGGTTGGTCCTAATAAAGACACAACTGATTTGTGAAAGTTTGTATCTTACTTCGTTTAAGGGTCTCTAACACACTCACCTTTGCTTTTATACGATATTCATCTGTGCAGACATTTTTCAAATATTGTACTGTCTCAAATCTACTTCCACCTGCTGGTGGCATCTAGTCATTGCACCTCATCTCTTGGTGCCCATTAATGACTTTTTTTGCAACTTTCTGGTGCATTGGAGCTGCTTCCTCTGCAGCTAATCTCCTGGGAGGGGAAATGCTGGAGTTGCACTTTGAGGGGGGCTGTCATCTGCCCAGCCATCTCTTTTAGGCACTGTACATTTCCTGTGCCACTTGGATCAACAGTGACGAGACACTCAACACTGAGTGAAACCTTCAATCCCTAATTGCTGGTTTGACATAACATACTACTCCCAGATAAAACCTTATTAACAACCAGTTAGTCTGGTTCACATAACACATTAAGGGTCTGGTTGAATTCCTGTAAAGCATGGATAAGCTTCCAATGAAGAATGGCACAGTGGGAATCTATAGAGCTTCTCAGTCATGCAGGCCATGGTTGAGACCGGCTGGAAAAATAGCAGGCTCCGACAAGCTCCACGAAAATCCAGCCAGACAAAACCGCTGTCGGGGGAGGGGTGTCTTCGGACCGGAAACGTCCTGTAGGGATGGTGAAGAAGGAGAGGTGCCTCGGAAGACGAAGAAGAACAGGCAAGTTCCTTGAAAGGTTGGAGGCTGCTCTTCGAACCGGCGGCGGGGATGGCAGCCATTGAAAATGACCACTCTGAAGCTGGGGCAACCAGACTACGTTTTTTGTGCAGGAGCGGTATCTGAACGGAGTGCTGGTACCTGGTGAGTGATTGGCCAACTCACAGGTAAAAAATAGAAATTTTAATAACTTTAAAAGGTATCCCAGAGCGGAAATGAGCAGCTAATTGGCACTTGGGAAAGTTAATGGAGGGAGACAAACAAAGAGGAGGTTAAAATACCAAAGCCCAAGAAAGAAAATTTTACAACTGGATTTAGAGAAATTAAAAATAATAAAAAGAAACCTGAGGGAAAGTACTTTTTATGTGGGCTTATGGTTTTACCATACCTCGGTATTAAATAATTTGAAGCTTACTTTTTTTTCCTATTGTTTTTTAAAGATTAACAGCTTTCAGAACTTTAAATCAGTTATATTTGTTGGGTGAGGTCTTTTTTTTTTTTTTTTAATTTGATTTATATGCCGCCCTTCTCCGGAGACTCAGGGCGGCTTACAATGCGTTAAGCAATAGCCTTCATTCTTTTGTATATTTTATACAAAGTCAGCTTATTGCCCCCACAAACTGGGTCCTCATTTCACCTACCTTAGAAAGGATGGAAGGCTGAGTCAACCTTGAGCCTTGGAGAGATTCGAACCAGCAGAAATTGCAGGCAGCTGTGTTAATAACAGGGTGCACTAAACCACTGTACTATCAAGGCTCTTTTTTTAAATCTTTTTTTGAATTTTTTTTTATTACAAATTTAAGATTTTGCAAGAATTTTTTAAATTTATAGCAAAGGATAATTATAGAACTGATTTTATAAAGTTTTAAATGGATTAAACTGCCCAGAATTGCTTTGAATAGCAAGATGGGCAGCATATAAATTTAATTTTAAAAAATTAAGCATTCAAATAGATGTGAATCAGAACTCTGAAATTGGCTATAAGAAATTAACTTTGAAATCAAATTGATCCTTCCCGTGAGAAATGTACCCTATATGTTTATATTTGGAAACTGATAAAATGACTTTAAACATTGGACATTAGAGGACACGAGAATACAGGTAGTCCTCGACGTACAACAGTTAATTTAATGGCTGTTCAGAGTTACAGCGGCACTGAAAAAAGTGACTCATGATTGTATTTCACACGGCTATTGCAGTCACATGATCAAAATGCTTAGCGCATTGTAAGCCGCCCTGAATCTCCGGAGAAGGGCGGCATATAAATCAAATTTAAAAAAAATTCAGCCGCTTGGCGTCTGGTCTAGGGGAAGGAGGGATGATGTTGACTGTTTGATTGCAAATTGATTTATTGCTGCGTATATAAAAGGCGCTACACTGCGATTGCGTGTAGCGCTAACTTTAAACCTTGTTTCTGGCTTGTGCCTTTCTCCTGCCTGTGTTTGCTGTGCCGAACCTAATTAAAGAAATTGCAACCGCTTTATTCCGTTCTGGTGGTGGCTTGTTTCCAGTGCAGTTGGGTGGACTTGCCGAGACCCTGATAGTCCAGGAGCAAGGGGCTATTTTGCAGCAACAGGGACGTGACCCATCAGGCGGCAGAGCTGGAAAGGAAGCTGATCGTGAATACCACCCGAGCCCGGTCATCCGGAAAATCCTCCGGCCTCATTGCCATGAAGAGTTGGCATTGCCCCATGAAAGCCGAAAACATTTCCGGCTGCCCAGAAAACCTCTCTGGCAAGTTCACTGGGCATCTCGAGCGGGGAGGAGGAGGAGGAGGAGGGAGAGCTGCAGAAGCATTCCCCAAAGCAAGTTGGGCAGTTAACTGGGCCACTTGCTGCTGCAGGAGCTGGTTGGCATCTTGCAGCTGCTGTAACTGCTGCTGCAGCTGTTGGTCCATCGGGGTTAAACGATGGTTTACGTTTCAGGTGACGGACAGCCGACCCCGGTGCTTGAGCAAGCCCTCCTCCAAGATCCATGGGGACGCGGGGCCAACTTCCGCTTTCTGCTGCTGCAACCAGTCATCCCGGCGTTGCACTTCCAGCACCTGAGCCCGCAGGTCCACCGGTTCCTGGACTGGGGAGGGAAGGGAGTCCTTGGGGCAAAAGTATTCCAGCTTGCAGGATAGGGCGTCTACCCTCTGATTGAGGCTGCTCGGGATATACGTAACGCGGAAGTTGAACCGGGCAAAAAACAACGACTACCGGATCTGCTGCTGGTTCAACTTCCTGGCTGTGGTGAGGTGCTCCAGGTTCCGATGGTCCGTCCGCACCTCCACCTGGTGTCGGGCCCCCTCGAGGTAATGCCGCCATGCCTTGAACGCAGCCTTGATAGCCAGCAACTCCTTTTCCCAGATGGTATAGTTGTGCTCGGCAGGGTTGAGCTTCCTGTAGTAGGCGCAGGGAAAAAGAGTGCCACCATCCACTGGGGCCTGTAGCAGCACTGCCCCAAGTGCCACGTTGGACGCATCCATCTCGACCACGAACGGATGGTGCGGGTTGGGATGCTTCAGGACCAGCTCTGTGACGAAAACCCGCTTGAGGATCTTGAAGGCCTGCTGCTGCGGGGCCCCCCATCTGAACGGGACCTTTTTCCATAGGAGCTGGGTCAGTGGCAAGGTCAGGGTGGTGAAGCCCGGGATGAAGGTCCGGTAGTAGTTGGCGAACCCCAGCAGGCGCTGGACGTCCTTCACCCGACGTGGGGGTTCCCAACTGCACAAGGCCTCCACCTTGCGCGGGTCCATTGTGATGCCCTCGGGGGTGATGATGTGCCCGAGGAACTCTATGGAAGTCTGGAAGAAGTAACATTTCTCCAACTTCGCATAGAGTTGGTGCTCCCGCAGGTGCTGCAGGACCTGGCGGACATGCTGGAGGTGGTTCTCCTGGGTCCAGGAATAGATCAAAATGTCATCCAGGTAGATCACCACGAACCGGTCCAGCATGTCCCGGAACACGTCGTTCATCAAGTGCTGGAAGACCGCTGGGGCGTTGGTCAACCCGAACGGCATGACGGTGTATTCGAAGTGGTCATACAGGGTGCCAAACTCCGTCTTCCACTCGTCCCCCTTTCGCACGCGCACCAGGTTGTAGGCCCCTCGGAGATCGAGCTTGGTGAAGATCAAGGCCTCCCGCAACCTCTCCATCAGCTCCGGGATCAGTGGCAAGGGGTAGCGATTCCGCACCATGATGGCGTTCAGGCGCCGGTAGTCGCAACACAGGCGTAAGTCCCCCATCTTCTTCTTCACGAAGAGGACCGGGGCCAAGAGAGGGGAGGACGAAGGCCGGATAAACCCTCGGGCCAGGTTTTTGTCCAGAAAGTCCCGCAGGGCGGCGAGCTTGGGCTCCGACATGGACTACAGGCGTCCCGAGGGCAGGGGCACATTGGTCACCAGGTCCACTGGGCAGTCGTAGGGTCGGTGTGGGGAGAAGCGGTCCGCCTCCTTCTCGCTGAACACGTCGGCGAAGGACGTCAGCTCCGGAGGCAAGGAGTCGGCAGGTGTGGAGACGTCCTGGCCGGCGCAGGTGTGGCGGAGGTGGTCGACGCACTGCAGGCTCGGGAACGAGATGGCGTTTCTCGACCATGCCACCTGAGGGTCGTGCGCCCGAAGCCAGGCCATCCCCAGGACCAACGGGAAATGGAGGTCTGCCATTACATAGAATTGGATCGCCTCCTCGTGCGTCCCCACAGCGAGGCGCAAGGGCTGGGTGGCGAACTTGATGGGCCCCGCCATGAGTTCCCGCCCATCGATAGTCTCGACCCGCAACGGAGGGTCCACCAGAACCAAGGGGACCTTATAGTGGGCCACAAAGGCCTGGTCCATGAAGTTCGTTGTGGCCCCCAAGTCCACCAACACGTGTGCCTGGAGCCCCTCCAACTGGTTGGCCAACAAAACTCGGGTGTCCAGAATCAAATGCCGAGGGGGCTCACAGCCCACAGCCGCCGACTCCGGCGGGGCATGGCTACGTGCCTGGCCCAGGGCTTCCCCTAGGCCAGGCCTGGCCCGTTTCCCAGCTGGTCACGCCGAGTCTCCGGAACAGGCATGGGCGCCCCACCCCGCTTCCTGGGGCACGAGGCGGCAAAATGTCCAGCCTCGCCGCAATAGAGGCACAATCCCCCCTGACGTCTCCGTATCCGCTCCTGGGCCGTCAGGTGAGGTCTGGCTGCTCCGAGCTCCATGGGCTCCTCAGCCATCGCCACAGAACGCAGGGTGGCCCTTGGCGCTGTCAGCATGGGATGCGGGGGTGCAGGAGCTGCCGGGGGATCCTGAAGGGCCCGACGAGGATGTCGCCGGAGGAGGCGGGCGTCGATCCGCAGGCACTGGGTCACCAGCTCGTCGAAGGTCAGAAGCACCTCTATCCGAACCAGCTCGTCCTGCAGTTCGTCCAAAAGGCCGTCCTGGAAGGCGTCCATGAGCGCCGCCTCATTCCAGGCAGAGTCCTGGCCTAGGAGTCGGAACTCTGCAATATAGTCCTGCAGGGGGCGCTTTCCTTGGCGGAGGTCCTTGATGCACCTCGCTGCCATCTGAACCCGGAGGGGGGCTTCATACATTATGCACAGGAGCCTCGGTTGGTTCTCGCCATCAATGGGGAGGATGATGAGGAGGGGGCGAGCTGCTGGACTCTCCAGGAGAATGTCATCAGCTGTTTGAGAAGTCTTTAAAACTCGCGCACAAAACGAAGCAAACGCTTTCATCGGAGATCGGGGGGCATGGAGTATGCAGATGACGCTGCCTTGTGATGTAACAGAGGCGCGCTCCTCCTACAGGCCAGCTAGGGGAAGGAGGGATGATGTTTTTTGTTTTTTTTTTTATTGAAAAAGTTTTCAAATACAAATTTTCCCCCTTTTTTCCTTCCCCCCCTCCTCCCTAACCCCCCCCTCGCCACCCATCCCCCCGTGACTTCTTCACACCAAAAACCTAATTCATAACAGATTACATAATATTTTAACATCGCCTTACTCCCTCCTCTATATACTGACCCTTACTTACTAAAAATATTATTAATATTGTTACTTTCCCCTTTTACCATACCTTTCAAAAAAAAAGCAGTCTGCTATAACATTGTATGATAACTTCTAGTTTAGCATAATATTATTATAACTCCCAATTTAGCAATAATCTGCCCTTTTTGTCCTCCCCAAAACTTATATCTATATATTATTACAACATTTCAAAGCAACCTTCCACTTTAAGACTGTATAATAGATCCTACTTTAACATTTATTCTTTGTGTATATTAATATAACATTTCAAAGCAGCCTTCCCCATAAATCCTAATTTAACATTTATTCAACTCTATCCATTTCCTCCACTGCCCTAAATATATCACTTAAACATCCCTTTTCTTAAACTAATCCATCAGTAGACTAACATATTTCCACCCACTTTCCTACAAAATTACCATGCACAACAATTCTTAATATCTTTAATCCACTGCCCACTCTGCTAATATATATATATATATATGTATATATTCCGTTATTTAAAAAAAGAAAAGACAATAACTTTAAATTTATAATCCATATAATATCTTCTTTGATGTCTTTCCACTGGATTGTTGAGTCCCTCATCCATAATTGGGTAACATAGCATCCTGGTGCAACAGTTTGTTCAAAGTCTTCAGTCATCATCTGCCCCCATCAGTAATGAATATCCTCATATATATATAAAAGTAAAAACAACCACCCGAGTGACATTATGATTATATTCCATATAGTTGTAATTGTGGCTTTCATCAGGATTATTAATTCCCATCATCCTAATGGGTAACAACCAGATCTTCTGCATGCCCCAACGTAGCTCTCTTGCCTTGTAGCTCAGAGTAGTTATAATATATTTATCAATACAAGAAAGAAATCCAAAATAGATAATTCAAATCCAACAGTTTAAGGCTCTTTTCACATCCCAAAATTACGGCATTGCAGAGGTCTGTCACTGTCCTCAGGATGATATTAACCAATACTTCGCCTCCACTATCTTTTCACATATTCATTCATTTTTTTAAAATCACTGGCTTCACCGTTGCTTAATTTAGAAATTTCTGTTTTTATGAGACCTATTTCTTTTTTTCTTTTCTTTTTGTGGGTTTAATTTCCATCCTGTTTTCCTTTCTACAAGTTGTATATCAACTGATCGGTTTTCATTCTGCTTTATAAGTTGATCTTGTTGGTTTTGTTTTTGTATCTCATATTTCTTTTTTGCCAATTGTATATCAGCTAATTGATTTCCATACTTGTCTTTAACTTGGTGAATCATCACGTTGAAATCAGATGCCGCTTCTCTCATATTTGTAGATAATCCAGCTGGGATATCGAGAGAATCCAAAGGCAATTTGTCTACCGCAACCTCTGTAATTCGATGTTTTCCCTTTATTTCCAACTCCTTCTGCTTATCCTGTATTGTGCCTATAGATGTTAAGTTCATTTTCAAAATTTTTTGATAAAATTCTTCCGCTTTTTCAACAGTATCTAATTGGTATCTTTCTCCTTGATATCTCAATATTATGCCAACTGGGGCATCCCACCTAAATGGAATATTTCTGTATTTTAACTCAGTCACCAGAAAACCAAATTTCTTCCTTTCCGTTAACATCTTGGGGGGGAGCTCTTTGTAGATCCATATCTTTCTTCCATACAATTGCAAAGTAGAATTGAAGGAATTTTGCACAACATTATTCCTAATTTCTTTATCTGTAAAATAAATCACCACATCTCTAGGCAATTGCCTTTGCTTTGCAATCCAGGAGTTTATTCTGAACACTCTGTCAATCCTACAAAACACTTCCTCAGGTTGAACCTTTAAAATCCCAGCCAGAATTTCAGAAGATATTTTCCTTAAATCATCTCTGTTATTTTCCTGCAAACCTCTGAGTCTGATCGCATATTCTGTAAAATTGTAATGCACCATTAGGACCTCTCTTTCAATCCGTTGTTGTAAATTTTCTGCATTACAAGACTTTTGTTCAACCTCCATTTTAGGTTTTTCTTCTGAGCTATTGTCTTGAATGTTTGTCAAATCATTTTCAATTTTTTGTATTTTATTATCCAAATTGTCCTCAATTTCTTCCACTTTAGACTCTAATAAGTTAGTATTTTCATCCAACTTAATCATAAATTCTACAAAGCCATTAGCCATTTTTATAATCTTTCGATCCAAAATATCAAACTTTAATTGCACTAATTCTTTAATTTCCTGCTTAAATTTTTCAAAGTTCTGATTCACAATCTCATCCCTTCTTACAATCTCCAAAAGAAATTCAATTATATTAAAATCAGTTTTCTGAGACTGGAGCTTTAAAACTTGGTCACGTAATTTGTTAATGGGGGAATCCCCCCCCCATTGCTTGTTTGTCCGGCTTTAATGCCATATTTCAACACAGACAAACTATTTTTTAAAAAAAAAAGAAAAGAGAGGCAGCAGAGAAAAAAAAACTTCTTTCCAACCAAGATCAATATCAAATCTCCAGGAAGAGAAAAAACACAAAAGTAGAGCTTTATTTTCAAGTGTAGCCAAAAATATTTATTCAGCTACTTTGTATCTCAATAGGAAACGGAAGGACTCTCCCTTTCAGCCCCTTCTCAAGCCTCGGCAATCGCCCTTTTTAAAGATTCTTTTTTCCTTTTCCTTTTCCTTCTTCAATAATTGTTATAAAATAAATGAGATACTTGCAATTCAGGGTCATAGGTCCAGCTCATATCCCTTCAAATGTAGCCAGGAGCATTTATTCTGCTACTTTGTAACTTAATAAGAAACGGAAGGACTTTCTCTTTTCAGCTTCCCTGCTCCAGTTTCGGCAATCGCCATTTTAAAAGGTCTTTTTTACTTTGTTGAATATCCTTTGCGAAATAAGTATTAATACTTGCAATTTAGGGTCACAGGTCCAGATCCAAATCTCATCATCTTTAGTTAATCTGTTAAATATCTTAAAAAGCTTGTCTTCGTAGCCTTGTTCTGCAAAAAGGCAGAAGTCTCCCAACGCCCGGAGTGGGCGGCGAGTGCTATAGGGAGCTTCCTCCGCCCGCCCCCAAGAGTAAAAAAAAAAACCCTGGGGGCTACGGAGAGCTCTACCTACACTCACCTGCTCTATCCCACATTTCCTCCTGGAAATGGGGTTTTTCGAGCCGCCTTTGCGCTGTACAGGCGGCTCTTTACAGGCGAAGGGGCTGGCGGTCCCGAGAGACCGTCTGGTGGCTACAAAGAGCAAACCGGAACGAGGGATGATGTTGACTGTTTGATTGCAAATTGATTTATTGCGTATATAAAAGGCTCAGTTGGAGCCGTTGTCACTGTTAGACGGTCCTTTCAAGACCGCCAGCCCCGTTGCTCGTAAAGAGCCGCCTCTACAACTGAGAGGGGGCTTGGAAAACTCCACAATCCGGAGGAATCGGGAGAAGAGCCGGCGCGACAAGGTAGAGCCCCCTTTGAAGTCCCCAGATCGTTTTTTTAGCGTCTGGGGAGGAAGCAGGGTGAGGCTCCCTATACAGTGTGCTGAGGTTCCGGGCTCCGAGGACGACTCTGCAATTGCAGAGCCAGGCGACGCGACCAACGAAACGAGAGAAAGCCAAGAAAATCGTTAAAAAGAAGCAGGGTAGAATCTGGACTTGAAAATTAAACCGCAAGTATTTTTCTTAGCCCTGTGAATGAATTTAGTAACTGAGAAGAAGTGAAAGTTCTTTTAAAATGGCGCCCGGCTTTAGCAATAAGGAATGCTGAAAGCGAAAGTGGAATTGTTTGAGCTTATTTGCGCTACAAAGTAACAAAAAGTAACAGCGCTGGCCAGAAGAAAGAGGAAAAGTTCTTTTAAAAGTGATTTGACTTGTTCCCTCTCCCTTGGGACTTGACTAAAGCTGTGGAAATTCTTGAAAGGTTTTTGTGGTGGAAAGGGAGAGAGGATATCTTTTTTAAAAAGAGTCAGGCTGTGTGGAAGAATGGCTTCAAAACAAACAAAGCTAGCTAAAGCTGCTGGGGGGGGGGGCTCCCCCACTCATAAACCAAAAGAGCAGCCTTTGAGTTCACAGATACAGACCCAAACACAAGAATCTGGATTTAATGATTTGAAGGAATTTATTGCTGGGGCTTTAGATCAGAAATTTGAAAAATCACAGCAGGAATTTAAAGAGATGGTTCAAGAAAAGTATGACAAGATGAAATGGGAAATATTGACAGCTGTGACTGGTTTGTCAGAAGTAGTGCTCCAAGTTGATAAGAAAGTGGAACATCTTAGCTCAGAAGTAGAATCTAAAATGAAGGAAGCTGACCAAAAAATTTCTAATGTTGATAATAAAACACAAAGACTTGAAAATGAAGTGACAATGATGCAATTCAGATTTATGGAGTTTGCTGTGAGACTCAAGAGGTATAAAAGAGAACAATAGAGAAGACCTGAGAAGGGTTTGTGCTGATGCTCTGGCTATGTTAAAGGTTGATCCTGAGGAGATTTTTTGCAAAATTGATAAGGTCTATAGAGTGAATTCTTGGGTGGCAAGGCAAAGGCAATTGCCTAGAGATGTGGTGATCTACTTTACAGATAGAAAAATAAGAAATGATATTTTGCAAAAATCTTTTGTCTCTACTATTCAAGTGGATGGAAGAGAGATTGGGATCTACAAAGAACTGCCACCTAAGATGTTGAGAGATAGAAAAGATTTTGGATTTTTGGTGACTGAATTAAAGAAACAACCAATTCCATTCAGATGGGACACTCCAGTTGGCATAATATTGAGGTATCAAGGAGAGAGATATCGATTAAATACTCCTCAAAAAGCAGAAGAATTTTATTTCAGTGTTTTTAAACCTGGTACAGAATCTCCACGTACTTCCTCGGTGTTAGCCATAATGGAGGGTGAGAAGGATAAGCAATTTGAACAAGAGCTTGAAGAGCAGAGGAAACAGACGGAGAGGGAGGCACTAGAGACTCAAGGATCGGCAGGGGGCCTACCTTTGCTGGATCTTCCCTTAGAGTCTTTACCTAAAAATACAAGAGAAGTCACTTCCGGTTTCCTTGTCTTCGGCGACGGCGGCGCTCTTTGAAGCTCCGCCAGCCCCGCCGCCTGTAAGAGCTGCTTCGCGATCGAGAAGCGGCTCGAAAACTTCAAAATCCTGAGGATTGTTGGAGGAGAGATAGCAGGGCACAGGTCGAGCCCCTGTAACCCCCCAGGGAATCGTTTCTGGGGAGGAAACAGGCGCGGCTCCCTTCCAACCTGCTGAGACTCCGGGCGGCGTGGGACGATTCTGCTCCTGCAGAACAAGCCGGCTGCAGGAAACTTAAAGCGAAAGAACCAGCTTTAATAAACAGCGAAACTACCTGAATCCTGAAATTTGGAAACGCAAGTATTAGCACTTTGTTGACTTTTCAATCTGAGACAATGCGAATGAGTGAAAGTGCTTTGAAAAAACATGGCGCCTAGCTTCAGAGTTAACGAGCCAGCGAGTGTGGATTGGTGAAGTTATCTTGTTTTGCTACAAAGTTTCCAAGTTGCTACTAAGCTGCCTTGCTTGTTATAAGAGAAATAACTGGGAAATTTTTTCCCTTTTCAATATTGGACTCTGCTTTATTTTAACCCTTGTTTGATCAAATCTGGGGGACTTTTTTAGAAGTCTTTGTGCAGGAGGGAAAGGAAGAGGAACTTCCCTCTTTAGAAAAACTAGATCACGAGCCAGGATGGCTTCAAAGAAGCAGGAAGGGAAGGCATTAGGGGGGGGATCCCCCACACACAAACAGCAAACGCAACTTCCCCCTGCTCAACAGCTACAAACTCAGAAAAAAGAATTTGATGTGGGAGATTTAAAAGAATTTATTTCTAAAACTCTGGATGACAAATTTCAAAAATGTCAACAGGAGATAGATGATAAATTTCAAAAATCACATCAGGAACTTATGCAGGAAATTAATGAAGTCAAAGACATGGTGAAACAGAATCAAAATAAGGTGACCAAAAAAATATCAGAAGTGGTGTCTGGCCTGGCAGAATTTATTGGGAAAGTTGATTATAAAGTTGAAGAATTCAAATCAGAAATTAATGTCAAGATGAAAGACAATGATTATAAAATTGATGAAGTTGATAATAAAATGCAGAGAATTGATGATGAGATTGTTATGATACAATTCCGGGCGATGGAATTCGCCATACGGCTTCGGGGAATTCGAGAGGAGGAGAGACAGGATTTGAGACAAGTTTGTTCTGAAGCCTTGGCCAAGATTCTACAAGTTAATCCTGATGTGGTATTTCACAAAATAGATAAAACCTATAGAGTGAACTCTTGGGTGGCCAGACAAAGACAACTGCCTAGAGATGTGGTCATATACTTTACAGAAAGAGGAATTAGAAATGATATCCTGCAAAAATCTTTTTATACTTCTGTACAAGTGGGGGGTTCACGACTTCAAATCTTTAAAGAATTACCTCCTAAAATGCTGAAAGCCAGAAAAGAATTTGGTTTTCTTGTTAAGGAACTGAGAAATTTACAGATACCCTTCCGGTGGGACGCACCAGCTGGGTTAATTTTATACAAGGATACAAGGGAGAAGGGTATCGGTTGAATACCGTGGAGAAGGCACAACACTTCTACACTACTATTCTTAAGGAAAGAACACCATCTCCACGTACATCCACAGTTTTGGAGATTAAAGAGAGTGAAGAGAGGCAATTGCAAGAACAGTCCAAGCAGGAATTAGAAGTAGTGCAAGGTGCAGAAGGAGGTTTTTTGAGTGAGCCCTTGCTGGATTCTTCTCCAATTTTGGATTTGATTCAGTTGACAGAAGTTAAAGATCAACGTATAACTAGAGCCCAATCCAAGCTACTTAAACAAAAGCAACAACAACAACAGGAAAGACAAGACAAGAAGGCAGTTAAGAGTATCGTACAAGAGAGTGGAGCTATGGGAGGAGTGAGATCGAAGCTCTCGGATGAACTTCAAATATTTTGCTCTGTGCTCCAGAAAGAGGCTGATGACCTTTAAGTGTCTATCTTGGAATGTCAATGGGTTGAATTCAGCACAGAAAAGGAAGAAATTATTTACATATTTGAAACAATTTAATAATGATATAATATGTTTACAAGAAACGCATATCACAACTCAAGATCAAAAATATTTGATAAATTCAAAACTAGGAGCACATTATATATCTTCAACTTCGCAGAAAAAGAATGGTGTGGTTATTTATGTAAATAAAAAATTAACAGCGAAAGTTATAGAAGCAGATCAAGATGGTAGGTTTGTAGCAATTGAATTGCTCACAGCAAATGGTCAAATTCTTTTGATTGGAATTTATGCTCCCAACCAACAACAGGATTATTTTTACAAGATGTTACATACTAAAATATTGCAATGGGACTATAGATCTATTTTAATTATGGGAGACTGGAATGGAGTAATTGATTCTAAACTAGATAAAAAGAGCTTGGCAAAGTCTAGAATTAGACTACCACAGACTTTTTTTGATATGAAAGAAGATATGGAATTAAAAGATGTTTGGAGAATACATAATCCAAATGAATTGGACTATACTTTTTTTTCGGATAGACATAGATCTTTTTCTAGGATTGATTTTATCCTGTTGTCAAATGATCTACTTGTTAAGACAAAAAGAACAAAGATTTTTCCAAGAACTCTGACTGACCATAGCCCTGTATGGATAGAAATTGAGATGGATAAGGTTGAGAGACGTTCTTGGAGATTAAATGAGAACTTGTTTAGATATGAAAAAAATACAATAGAACTTAAAAAGCACTTGAAAGAATTTTTTGAAATAAATTTGAATAAAGGTACCCCAATTGAAATTGTTTGGGATGCAAGTAAAGCTTATATGAGAGGGGTACTCATCTACATGAACTCTAAACATAGACTGCTCCGACAAAAGAAAAGATCTGAGTTGGAAATGGAAATAAAGAATAAAGAACAGTTACTTATTAAAAATCCAACAGATGAAAGAATACGAAGTGCTATAAAACTTTTGAGAGACCAATTTCAAATGCTTATGGCGGAACAAGTTGCAACAAGTTTACAATATGCGAAGTATAATACATTTTGCAACGCTAACAAACCGGGCAGATGGTTGGCTTACACATTGAGGAAAAAACAAAGTATACGGACTATTGATAGTATTGATATTGGAGGGAAAGAAATCTTTCAACAAAAACTAATTAAAGAAGCTTTTGTGGATTATTATACTAAACTATATGCCAAAGAAGAGGTGCAGAATGGACTTATAGAAAAATATTTAAAGGATAAGAGAGTTACAAAAATTACTGATCAACAAAAGGAAAGAATGAATTATCCTATAACAGAGGAGGAGATAACAGCAGCAATTAAACAGCTAAAAACAGCCAAAGCTCCTGGCACGGATGGTTTGACTGCAGTGTATTACAAAACTTTACAAGCTGAAATGGTGGGACAACTTAGAGATTTATTTTGCAATATTCAACAAGGGGGTAAAATACCCCCATCCTGGACAACTGCTTATATATCTTTGATACCAAAAGAACAAGTTGGTCCTAAAAAACCAGAGAACTACAGACCAATATCTCTTTTGAATACAGACTATAAAATTTATGCGAAGGTATTAGCCAACAGGTTGATGCCAGTAATCCAAAAGGTGATTCATGCGGACCAAGTGGGATTTATTGAGGGCAGATATATGAAGGACAATGTAAGGCAAGTAATAGACTTATGGGAATATCTTGATAAGAATAAACAGACTTCTGCAGTGCTGGTTTTTTTGGATGCGGAGAAGGCCTTTGATAGAGTGGATTGGAATTTTCTACTAAAGACTTTAAAAAAGATGGGCTTTGGGGACCAATTTATACAGGCGATCTCAGCAATTTATCAAGAGCAAAAAGCACAGATTATTATTAATGGAAGTTTGACGACAGAGTTTAAAATTGAAAAAGGAACAAGACAGGGATGTCCGTTGTCCCCACTTTTATTTATTTTAACATTGGAAGTCTTGCTAAATATAATACGGGACTCAAAAATTTTGAAAGGCATAATGATAAGGCAAGAGGATTATAGAATAAAGGCATTTGCAGATGATCTGGTGGTTACCCTATCACAACCAATGGAATCAATAATCTTGATGAACGACATTATACAAGACTATGGTAGAGTTTCAGGTTTTAGAGTGAACTCAAAAAAGACTAAAATGATAGTCAAAAATATGACACAAGATCGTAAACATGAGTTTGAAAGGAGGGCAGGTTTTGAAATTGTACCTAAGGTAAAATATCTTGGAGTTCAGGTTGCAGAATCAAACATGAAATTGTTTCAAAATAACTATGAGGTGTTGTGGCGAGAGGTTCAGAAAGACATAGAGACTTGGAAAAAGCTGCAACTGTCTTTACTTGGAAGAATAGCAGCAGTTAAGATGAACATTTTGCCAAGATTTCTGTTTTTGTTTCAAATGATTCCGGTGCTTAAAAGTGATAAACAACTGAAAGTTTGGCAAACTGGACTTAATAAGTTTGTCTGGAACGAGAAAAAGCCGAGAGTGAAATTGAAAATTATGCAAGATGTTCCAGAAAGAGGAGGCCTTAAACTTCCAAACCTACAGTTATATTATGATGCAGCAGCTTTAACTTTAACAAGTGATTGGTTTGGAAGTAAAAAGGCTGGAATATTGAATGCAGAAAGTTTTGATCTTGAATTTGGATGGCATGCTTACCTATTTTATGATGACAAAGTTGATAAAGTATTTAAAAGTCATATACTTAGAGACTCTTTGATGAGAGTTTGGAAGAAGCACCGACTCAAATGGGATTATAAAATACCGCTATGGCTGGATCTTGGTCATACCTTGTGGAATACAAATATAATGTCACTCGGGGGGTTTTTATACAAAGAGGTTCTTTTTACAGATGCGGGCAGATGGCAGTTGAAGACATTGCAGACACTGTTGGACGAAGGGATTAATTTAACCTGGTTACAATATAATCAATTACAATTGAGATGGAAAGAGGACCAAAAAACTGGTATTATGTTGCATGAGGAAGAATTGGTTAGACATATAAGAGAGAAAGGTCCAATGCATATTAAAAGGCTTTACAATGTTTTGCTAGAAAGGGATTCAGAAACGGAATTAGTTAAAGATTGTATGATTAAGTGGGCACAAAATTTTGAAGAACCAGTGATGTTGGAAACATGGGAAAAAATTTGGGTTCAGAATGTTAAATTTACACAGTCGCAGAATTTGAGGGAAAATTTTTATAAAATGTTTTATAGATGGCATCTAGATCCTAAAAAGTTGTCATGTATGTACCCTAATGTTCAGCCAAAATGCTGGAGATGTGAATGTTTGGATGCTACGTATTATCATGTTTGGTGGACCTGTAGGAAAGTTAAGGCTTTTTGGATAAAAATATGGTGGGTCATGCAGAATGTTTTGAAGAAAAAAATTCAATTTTCTCCACAATTGTTTTTATTGGGTATAGTTAAGGGTTTTACACGGGGTGAAATAAAATTAATATTGTATATGATAACAGCAGCAAGATTGTTGATAGGTAAATATTGGAAGAATGAAGCTTTGCCTACTATCGAGGAATGGACTTTGAAGATGGCCAGTTTTGCAGAGATGGCGAAGATTTCAGCATATTTAAAAGATTGTTCACAAGAGACTTATGAATGGGAATGGAAAAGGTGGATAGAATATGTTCAGAACAAATACCAAACTAGAAAGTACCAAATAGCTTTTATTTGAAAACAATGTATTAGAAATATTTTAATGTAAAGAGATAAAGAGGGAAAATTATATAGGGGGAGGGATGGGTTCAGGTATATATATCAGTATTATTAGTTATGAGTATATAATAGGGAAGTCTGGGGGAGAGGGTTAGGGAGGGCTAGGGAGGACGGGAAGTTTGGGGAGGGAGGTGGGGGGGTGAAAAAAAGGGGTGAAAATGTATTTGTAAAACTTTTGCAATAAAAAAAAATAAATAAATAAAAATACAAGAGAAGTGGCAGCGGATCTTGATTTGATGTTGCATAGTACTAAAGATCAGCGTATTACTCGAGCAGTTTATAAACAATTTTTAGAGAAACAACAACATCAGAGCCCTAAGCTATCACAAGACGAACAGGGAGTTAATGGTGTTGCAATATTTTCAGGATCAGACTCAATAAAGATAATAGAAGTTAAAGCTTTAAATATATTTCTTTTTAATTATGATAGGCATTCTATATTCACTGAATATTCGAGGTAGAAGCAACGAGAATGGTGAGGTTGGCTCCTTATATATACAAGGGGTGGAGCTAGGAATGGGAGTGGTAAGTTATGAATACATTAAAGTCCAAAGAATAAGTTAACCTCTGATGTTCCATATATACATTATTTACACATTGGAGAATAAGGCATTTACATCTGACAAATCCCCCTCTAAATGCCGGTTCGTTACACAACACCAATTACATTCTGATTCAGGACAATATAATACATATAATTTAGAAGTTAAATATTTGTGTTGTTTAGAAGGTAAGGGTTTTGTTAATATGTCAGCTAATTGTTCAGAAGTATCGCAATGTATTGCTTTAATGAATCCGTCTTGAGACAGTTGTCTCACATGCTTAAACTTTATATCAATATGCCTGGACCTTTGTCCAATTGCATCGGATCTGGATATTTCAATGGCCGCTTTATTGTCTTCATGCATAATAAATGGTAAGGTGGGTTTCTTCCAAACATCAGTGATCAGATCATTGAACCATACAAGGTTATTTGCAGCTTTGGACAAACAAACATATTCCGCTTCTGTAGTAGAAGTGGCCACTAGTTCTTGTTTACCAGTATACCAGTAAACTGGACAATCATTCAATAGAAAAACATAACCAGAAGTACTCTTTCTGCATGTTGTATCACCAGCCCAATCTGCATCAGCATAACAAGTAATTTTTGGTTCTCTGTCATTATTGGGTTCCAACATTAAACAAAAATCTAATGTACCCTTCAGATATCTTAGAATTCTTTTGACAGCTTCCCAATGATACAAGGTTGGTTTACTAACATATCTTGACAATAGATTGAGAGGTAATGCAATATCTGGCCTAGTCCAATTAGATATATAAAGGAGTGAACCTATAACTGATCTGTAAAATGTGTTGTCTTTAAACTCAGGGGAAGATTCATCAGTGTTTCTAAGAAAATCAGTTTGCATAGGGGTGTCACAGGTTTTAGCATTATTTAAGTTACATTTGTTTAGGAGTTCGATGATTTTATCTTTCTGTGTAAGTTTGAATCCCCTTTTAGTTTTGTTAATTTGCACACCAAGGTATTTATTCACTTTACCCAGAGATTTCAGTGAGAAGTGTTCATTTAACTTATTTACAAAGATTTCCCTGCTCTCTTTATGCTTTCCAATGTATAAAATATCGTCCACGTAAATTAATACAAATTCAATATGATCATTACTCTTTTTTACAAAGAAACAGTTATCAGCAGTGGTGGCGTTGAAATCCATGGTCTTAAGTACTTTTACCAAGCAATCGTACCATCTTTTGCCGGATTGCTTTAATCCGTACAGACTCTTATTTAATAACCAAATTTCGTTCTTATTAGTGTATTGACTGTGTGGTGCTCTTACATATATTTCCTTATCTAATTTTGCATGTAAGTATGCGGTCTGTATGTCATATTGGAATACGTCCAGATTGAGTGCAGATGCTACTACAAGGGCTGTTTTGACACTCTCTGTTCTCACTGTGGGTGAATATGTATCAGTATAGTCTTCTGGATATTTTTGTGCATAGCCTTGTGCAACTAGTCTAGCCTTGTATAAGGTATTGCCTCCTTCTAAGTTCTTAATTTTATAAATCCACCTGGTACCTATAATTGTTTTATCCTTAGGTGCGATCGCAGGTGTGAATACATTTAATCCTTGTAAACTTTCCATCTCTTTTTCCATAGCTAGTTCCCATTTTTCTCTTTCTTCATGTGGAAGTTTCAATACTTCTTCATATGTATTAGGTGTTATTTGTTCTCCATTCATATGCATTATGTAATCTTTGTATTTATTTGGTATTTGGTTTCTATTGTTTCTAATAGTTCTCTCAGGCTTGCTATGGTTATCATGCAAATATCTAGCTTCCTTTTTTGTTAATGTGTCTGTCTTTATTTTATGCTGACTATTAGTCCAAGTTTTGGTTTTGTTCTTACTTTTGTTAATATTTTGATTTTTTGTTGTTCCTTCCTCACAAGATATCGTATCTTTACATTTATTAGGAAATATTTCATTAAGGTGCAATTTTGACCAATTGGCCTGTTCATGGAACACAGCTGTTCTGGATACTATAAATTTGTTATTACTATCAATAAATCTGTACCCTTTGGTTCCAGTTTCGTATCCCATGAATCTTAATCTCCTGGATACGTTTTCTCCCTTTCTCCTCAATTGTTTAGGTATGTGTACGTCTGCAGTGACTCCAAATATGTGCATGTGTGATAATTTGGGTTTTCTATTGTACATCACCTCATATGGTGTCTTATTCACAATACTGGACCAGGTTCTATTTTGAGTGTAATTCGAATAATGTAATGCCTCTGACCAAAATTGTTTGCCTAAACCAGCATCCTCTAATGTGCACCTAATCATGGTTTGTAGTGTGGAATTTTTCCTCTCTGCAACTCCATTTTGAAATGCAGAAAAAGGATTGGACGTGAAATGTAACATTCCTCTATCCTTTAACCATTGGGAGAATTCTTTAGACATGAACTCACATCCCCTATCTGTCATAATTTGCTTTATTCTGATATTATGTTGTGTTTCTATACGTTTGTAGAATTCCTTAAATTTCTGAAATGTTTCATCCTTGTGCTTTAATGTGTAAACAAAACCATATCGGCTGTAGTCATCCACTATTGTTAGGAAGTAACGTTTTCTATAGGTAATTGAGGGACTTAATGGACCAACTAAGTCCATATGTACCAAATCAAAAATATTGTTAGTTGATCTGTTAGATTTTTTTGGTCTGGGACTGGTTTTTAGTTTGGTGGACTTACATACTGAGCATTCCAAATAATTTTCACAATTTTTTATTTTGACACCTTCTGCGTGTTCAGTCATTTTTTGTACTACAGGAAAGCTTGCATGTCCTAACTTCCTGTGTAAGATGTGAGCACACTCATCATGAATTGGTTTACCTATTTTTGGTTTCTTTTCCTTGTATGTGTTTTTGTGATCATGAGTTATTCTACACTCATCATTGTCACTGTTACTGACATTTTCATCATCTGCTTCAATACAATCTTCCATATTTGAATCAATGTTATGTAAACATCTTTCTTTAGTTATCAGATAGGGTAGACCTCCTTTTATCATTACAGTACCTACATTTGTTTTGTTCTTTTCTATAGTTGCTTTCCCCTTTGAGAAAACTATATTGATATCAGATTCTCTGCTTAATTTTATGGCACTTAGTATGTTGTGAGGTATTTCTGGGATTAATAATACCCCCTCTATTTTCCCTAGACCAGGCAAGGTCACATTTCCTTTGCCTAGTACTTGAACCTTTTCTTGATTAGCTACCTTTATCACAAACTTATCTTCTATAAATGAAGATAATATACTTTTGTTGTTGGTGGTGTGATTTGTTGCACCAGAGTCAATAAGCCAATTGTTATTCTCATCCTGCTGTGTTCTGGTGCTGTCTTGTTTATTTAGCCCATTCAGTGACCCAGATTTCCTCTCTTTTGAATTTTCTCTACCCCCTCTACCTTCTTTGTAATTTGGTGGGCTTCTATATTTGTGTCTATCTGTGGAAGATTGTCTGTAATTATATTTGCTCCTATATTCTGGTCTATGTCTCTCTCTTGAGACTTTGGGGCAGTCTCTTCTACTATGTTCCCTGGATCCACAATTGTAGCATCTAAAGGCCTCATTATGTTTATCTTGAAAGACTACTTTCCTAAAAGGTTTGTGGTCTGTTTGGTTACTGGATCGATTTTTTCTTGAATTGTCTTCTGCTATCAATTTGTTAGATAGACTTTCTATGGATAAATATCCCAAATTAATGGTATCTAAGTGTGACATAAAGCTATCCCATGATGGATCAAGTGAATTGATAATAACACTTTTCATTGTTTGATCTGAAATCACTTCCCCCCTCAATTGTAGCTCAGCTCTTATTTTGTTTAGATTTATCAAATGCTCACTTATAGAAACCCCTGGTTTTACTCTAGAGGAAAAGAAATCCTTAGACATTCTTGTGGTTGTAGCTACGCTATCGCTGTGAAATAGATTAAACATGCATTGAATTATTTCTGATACAGTTAGGTTTGGTTTGATGCTATGATACATTGCAGGAGACACGCTAGATATTATTATGAAAAATGCTCTATGATGTAAACAATCTATTTTTAAAGTCCAAGGTCTTCTTGGAGGGCTAGTTATAAAGAATAGTAAATTTTCTTTCATGAAAATAACCTGAAGCTGTTGATACCACTCTTGTAAATTAATGCCATCAATTCTAAGTTTTGGGAAGTCACTGGGTAAGTTACCTACATTATTCTGTCCATTACTTACAACCTGGGGCAGTCCGTGATCTCTCAAGTGCAGGAAATTACAGAACGGCATTGGGATGCTTGCAATGAGTCTGCGCGGTTCTCTGGCCAGTTCAAGTCCTTCTGGGTCGTCTACGTAGTTTCGCACATGCGCGTTGTTCATTTCTTCTTTGGTGGCGTCGTGGAAGGTTCTTTCCCTTTCAGCTCTCTCGATCCGCTCCTCCTCAGATGAGTCGGTCTCTGGCTCGGTTTTTGGGGTTCTGGTGGTGGTGACGGTTCTTTTCTTCTTTTTGTGTGCGTTGGTATTCGATTTTGTCTGTGGTGTAGGGCGAAATCGGCATGGCTCTCTGGGCTCGGGCGTCGTCGCTTTCGAAGTCAGGATGGGAGCGTGCAGGTCTTGAGTCGCCGGTTTGATTTCTTGCTTCTTCGTAGATGTCTTGGTAATTTTCAGTCTTGGCCCAAAAGCAGCAAAAAGCGTTTTCATTGCTGATTTTACTTGAGATTTTGTTAAATCGTCTTCACTTTCTGATTTTGGATCATCTGAAGAGTTTGAGACTTCTTTCTCACTTTCTTCGTCTGATAGTGTTTTTCGCGCCAGAAATTTTGAACTGAGCGTTTTGATTGGCTCTGCTCCATTCTCTTTTGAAGTTCGTTGAAACCAAGATGGCTGCCATTCAAAATTTCGCGCGGGATCACATCTTTTCTTTTTAACAACTATTTTCTCAGTAGTCATTTCACTTACGATTTTTTGATCTTTGGGTTTTTCTTTAATGACGTTTTTCTCTCTCGCTGCTCCGCTGTTCTTCAGCATCTCCTGGAGGTCCGCGATGAGACTTTCATCATTCTTTTGGCTTTTTAGTATCTTTAATATCTCTGACCTGAGTTCGTTATTTTCTATTTCGATTTCTTTCTGGTCATTATTTTCACTCATTAGTTCTTCTTCTTCAGTGGTGTATTCTTCGGATTCTCTCGAAATCGCATTGGTGGATTCGTTGATCATCTCTTGATCAGTTTCTATTTCTTTGCTGTAGGCCCTGGTGTTGGGCCTATCTTCCTTGGACATTTTTTAATTACTTATTGAGTCAATTAACCATCCTCTGCTACCAGCTTGTTGCAATATTTTCAGGATCAGACTCAATAAAGATAATAGAAGTTAAAGCTTTAAATATATTTCTTTTTAATTATGATAGGCATTCTATATTCACTGAATATTCGAGGTAGAAGCAACGAGAATGGTGAGGTTGGCTCCTTATATATACAAGGGGTGGAGCTAGGAATGGGAGTGGTAAGTTATGAATACATTAAAGTCCAAAGAATAAGTTAACCTCTGATGTTCCATATATACATTATTTACACATTGGAGAATAAGGCATTTACATCTGACAAATGGTAAAGCACAAAAATCCGAAGCTATGAGAGGAGCTAAGCTGAAGACTATCAGTGTGGAACAGAAACTTCAGCAGATGCTCTTACCGCTTCAAGAGCCTGCAAATGACAATTAAGTTTTTATCTTGGAATGTGAACGGATTGAATTCACCACAGAAAAGGAGGAAGATATTTCATTACTTGAGACAATTTAATAATGATGTTATTTGCTTACAGGAAACTCATATTAGAATACAAGATCAAAAATATTTGATAAATTCTAGATTAGGAACACAGTTTATAGCTTCAAATTCGGAGAAAAAGAATGGTGTAGTGATTTATACAAATAAAAGATTGCCAACAAAAATTATAGAAGCAGATGATTGTGGAAGATATATAGCAATAGAACTTTTTACAGATAATGGTCCAATCTTGGTGATTGGAATTTATGCTCCTAATCAGCAAGAAGAAAATTTTTATAAATTATTGCATTCTAAAATACTACAATGGGATTATAGATCTATTCTACTTATGGGAGATTGGAATGGAGTAATAGATCCTAAAATAGATAAGAAAAGCTTGGCAAAATCATGTGTCAAACTACCACAGTTTTTTTTTTTGATTTGAAAGAAGATTTGGAATTGAAAGATATTTGGAGAGTGCATAACCCAAAAGAACTGGATTTTACTTTTTTTTCAGACAGACACAGATCCTTTTCCAGGATTGATTTTATTTTACTTACAGTCGATTTACTCTCAAAAACAAAGAAAACAAAGATATTTCCGAGAACTTTATCAGACCACAGCCCGGTATGGATAGAAATAGAAATGGGAAGGAATGAGAGAAGATCTTGGAGAGTAAATGAAAATTTGTTTAGATATGAAAAGAATGTAAATGAACTTAAGAAACAAATGAAGGAATTTTTTGAAATGAACTTGAATAAGGGTACCCCTATTGAAATTGTTTGGGATGCGAGTAAGGCATATATGCAGGGGGTACTGATTTATATGAATTCTAAACACAAATCAAATCGACAAAGAAAAAGATTAGAATTGGAAGGAGAGATAAAGAAAAAAGAGCAGTTGCTTATAAAAAATCCAACAGATGAAAAATTACAAGGAGTTATAAAACTTTTGAAAGATCAATTCCATATGCTTACAGTGGAACAAGCAGCAACTAATTTACAATTTGCGAAACATAATACATTTAGTAATGCCAATAAACCGGGCAGATGGTTGGCTTACACATTGAGGAAACAGCAGAGTATTCGGACTATTGGGAGTATTGAGTATAGAGGAAAGGAAGTATTTCAACAAAGACTAATTAAAGAAGCCTTTTTAGATTATTATTCTAAACTATATGCTAAAGATGATATACAGAGTGAACTTATAAATAAATACTTAGAAGAAAAGAGAGTTATAAAAATTTCTAATGATCAAAAGGAAAGAACGAGTTTACCAATAACAGCTGAGGAAATTATTGTTGCTATTAAACAACTGAAAACAGCTAAAGCTCCAGGAACGGATGGTTTAACTGCGGTGTATTATAAAACTTTACAAGCAGAAATGATTGAACATCTTAAAGACTTATTTTGTAGCATACAACAAAGGGGAAAAATACCCCCTTCATGGAAAGCAGCTTTTGTTTCTCTGATACTGAAAGAGGAGGCAGGCTCTATAAAACCGGAAAATTTTAGACCAATATCTCTCCTGAATACGGATTATAAAGTTTTTGCAAAAGTATTAGCCAACAGATTAATGCCAGTTATTCAAGAGGTGATTCATCATGATCAAGCAGGATTTATAGAAGGCAGATACATGAAGGATAATGTGAGGCAAATTATAGACTTATTGGAATATCTTGAGAAGAATAAACAGATCTCTGCAGTGCTTGTCAGGGCATTTATTAATCCCATGTTTGGTTCTGGGACTAATTACCCTGGTTTAGAGGAGGAGATGAATCGAGGCTTATTCCAAGTTGCAATAATCTGAAAAGAAATGCGAGGAAAGTTTCTAATAAAACTCATTTATTTGTTATAAAGAAAATAAAACACCTCACTAACTAAGAAAAGTTAATTGCTACATTTTTGAAAATAATTCTTGCCGGCTATGTGAGCCGGACCTCTGGCAAGAGAACAAAGGAAGAGTGTGAAGGAATGGAAGGAATGTGGGTGGATGGACATGCGTAGTAGCTTACTGATAACAATTCTTGGCAAACTACAGTAAGTCTATTAGTCCAAAAATAATGAAGCTCAGCTGGGAAATAAAATAACGCAGTGACAGTGCTGGTGTTTTTGGAGAAGGCCTTTGATCGAGTGAATTGGAACTTTCTATTAAAGACTTTAAAAAAGATGGACTTTGGGGACCAGTTTGCACAGGCGGTTGCAGCAATTTATCAAGAACAAACAGCACAAATTATTATTAATGGAAGCTTAACTACAAACTTTAGTATAGAAAAAGGCACAAGACAAGGTTGTCCATTATCCCCATTGTTGTTTATTCTAACTTTAGAAGTCTTGTTGAATACAATACGGGACTCGAGCACTTTGAAGGGAATAGTGATAAGGCAAGAGGATTACAGAACAAGGGCATTTGCAGATGATCTGGTTGTTACCCTAACACAGCCGATGGAATCAATAATTCAGATGAAAGACATTATAGAAGAATATGGTATGGTATCAGGATTTAGACTGAATCAGAAAAAAACCAAGATGATAGTTAAAAATATGACAGCTGATCAAAAGAAAGAATTGGAAAGGAAGTCAGGCTTTGAAATAGTATCAAAGGTGAGATATCTAGGAGTTCAAGTTGCAAATTCAAATATAAAACTGTTTCAAAATAATTATGAGGTGTTGTGGCGAAAGGTACAAAAGGATATGGAAACCTGGAAAAAACTGCAGCTGTCTTTACTTGGAAGAATAGCAGCAGTTAAATGAATGTTCTACCTAGATTTTTATTTTTATTTCAAATGATTCCGGTGCTTAAAAGTGATAAATACTTGATGGAATGGCAAAAAGGAGTGAATAAGTTTGTTTGGAATGAGAAAAAGCCAAGAGTTAAACTGAAAATTATGCAAGATGTTCGTGAAAGGGGTGGTCTTAAACTTCCAAACCTACGATTGTATTATGAAGCTGCAGCATTTATACAAGCAAGTGACTGGTTTGGAAGGACAAAGACTGGAATATTGAATATAGAAAGTTATGATCTTGAATTTGGTTGGCATGCATATTTATTTTATGAAAACAAGGTGGATAAAGTATTCAACAGCCATATACTTAGAAGCTCCTTGATGAGAGTATGGAAGAAGCACCGACTCAAATGGGATTATAAAATACCGTTGTGGTTGGATCTTGGTCATATTATATGAAATATAAATACAAAGTCACTCCGGGGGTTTTTATACAAAGAAGTACTTTTTAATGATGGGGCAGATGGCAATTGAAGTCATTAAACACACTGTTGGAAGAAGGGATTAATTTAACGTGGTTACAGTATAATCAACTTCAACTGAGATGGAGAGAAGATCAAAAAATTGGATTAATGTTGCATGAAGAAGAATTGGTTAGACAGATAAAAGAGAAAGGCCAATGCATATTAAGAGGATTTATAATGTTTTGTTAGAAAGAGATTCAGAAAATGAATTGGTTAAAGATTGTATGATAAAATGGGCACAAAATTTTGGAGAACCAGTTATGATGGAAACTTGGGAAAAAATATGGGTTCAGAATGTTAAATTTACACAGTCGCAGAATTTGAGGGAAAATTTTTATAAAATGTTTTATAGGTGGCATTTAGATTCTAAGAAACTGTCATGCATGTATCCTAATGTTCAACCAAAATGTTGGAGATGTGATTGTTTAGATGCTACATATTATCATATATGGTGGACGTGCAAGAAAGTGAAGGCTTTTTGGATAAAAATTTGGTGGGTTATGCAAAATGTCTTGAAGAAATAAATTCAATTTTCTCCTCAATTGTTTTTACTGGGTATAGTTAAGGGTTTTTCAGTGGGGGAAACAAAATTGATATTGTATATGGTGACAGCAGCTAGGTTATTGATTGGTCAATATTGGAAAAGGGATGATATGCCTACAATTCAAGAATGGACTTTGAAGATGGCCAGTTTTGCAGAAATGGCGAAGATATCAGCATACTTAAAAGATCGGACTCAATGCATGGGAGTGGAAGAAATGGATAGATTATGTGCAGAATAAATATCAAACTAGGAAGCACCAGATAGCTTTTAGCTAAATGTTGTGTAGAAATGTATAGTTTATACGGGGCAAAATAGCTTATTGTTATGAAGATTGTATAGTACACAGGGGGGAGAATAGAGGGGTGGTAAACTCTGATATAATAAATGCGGATGGATTTCACCTTGGGGAAGTCATGGGGGGTGGGGAGGGCTTGGGGGGTTAAGGGAGGGATGGGGAGGGGGAAAAATGGGGGGAAAATTGATGTTTGTAAAACTTTTTCAATAAAAAAAAAAAGAAAGAAATTGCAACCGCTTTATTCCGTTCTGGTAGTGGCTTGTTTCCAGTGCAGTTGGGTGGACTTGCCGAGAGAAAGTTAGCGCTCCCCCACCCACCAATTTCAACTGCCTACGTTCCCTAGCTGCGGTCCAGCGAGAAAGGCTGTCAGAGATGGCAGAAGGGACGGCGCTAGGTGATTCGGAGTTGGAGGTCCCTCTAGAGGCTGACGTGGAGGAGGTGATTGTGGAAGAGGAGAAGCTACAAACTGCAACCCCTCACCAACCGGTGGTCAGACCCAAGCTGCACCAGCTACATGAGGAGAACTGTGTGGAGATGGACAGGTTTCCGGTGGGGGCTGGTGGCCGAGTTCTACTCATACCGGGTCCCAATGGCCACCTACCCCCCCATTGGGTCCGTCATTTAGAGGTTGGTGGGAGAGACGTTGGACAGACGACGAAGAGGCGGACTGGGCTATGATACTACAGGTCCTGAACCCAGTGCTATGGATGCCATAAGAGACCGGTTTGAGAAGGGAGTTTCCGGGACGCCCCGTCTTGGCAACCCTGGGTCACTGGGGCGGAGCCGTTACAGGGCATGTCTTGGCAGGATGAGGGCCTTTCCAGGTCAGAAGTTCGGTTTCGCATTGCTAGCCCCAAACTCCGAAGGGAACAGGAAAAGGAAAGGGCCAGATCGAAGACCGGGACCTGCCTAAGAGGGAGGATAGCACCAGGGGTTCCAAACAACCATCGAACAGAAGAGAGGTAGGAGCTGGAAGGAGGGCACAACGTCCTGTGGGGGAACGGAGGCCCGTTGGGAGATCTGAGGAGAGAGGGGGGGAGAACAGACCGCCTGTACCACCCCCAGCATGGATCCCGGTTCCTGGGATGTGGGCACCACCTCCAATCTGGGGCCCTCCTGCACTGCAAGCCACCTTTGATGGGAGCCCAGATCGTGTGGCGTTGTTCTTAAGCCAGGTGGTCAGTCATCTAGACCAGTATGGTCGCTGGTATCCATCACAATGGGCCATGGTGGTAGCCATTATGGCTGTGTTAACCGGCAATGCAGCAGATTGGGTGGCGGGATTACATCGCAACCATGCTAGAGAACTGGTGGACGTGGGTAGGTTCTTGGAAGCTCTCTGGTATGCTTTTGAGGATGACTCCAGTGTACAAATTGCGGAAGGAGATCTTGTAGCCCTCAAACAGCGGGGTGTTCCTGCAAAAGACTATGTACGTGATTTCCGGAAAATTGCTAGTCGCTTAAGGGACTGGCCCGAACGGATGCTAGTCCAGCAATTTCGGATGAGGTTGGACCGTGAGTTACGTCAAGCCTGTGCGTACCGAGGCCTGGCTCCGCGCCTAGCTGTTTGGTTTAAAGCCGCTATTGAACTGGACATTACCCTCCGGGAGTTTAGGCCTCAGTCAGAAGTTAATGTGGGACAGAGACGGGTTCCCATGGAGAGGGCCTCAGAAAAGCCGCCAACCATGCGGGTTCATGTACCTCTGCCCAGCATCGTCCCACCTGAAAGGCCTCAGCGACCGGCGTTTCGTTGTTTTCTCTGCAATCAGGTAGGACACAGAGCGGCTTAATGCCCTGTACCTCCATTACGAGTACAGGCCCAAAAGCCGGCTACAGGGGTAGCGACCAGAGGCCGACCATGGCAGCCACAAGAACGTACACAAGCACTTCAAGGACCAAAGTCCATCATAGACCATCAGGCTCGTGATATTACACCAACCACTGTGGCGGGGAAATTCCCGGTGGTATCAGGCGACAGTGATGACGACGAGCCGGAGGACCCTATGGGAAACTGTGTTCCCTTTTGTCATACCTGTGGTGCTGAGGAATCCCCGAAGCACAACGGGTTTTCAGTATGGTGCTTTAATAGACACTGGATGTACCCGTTGTCTGGTGCAGAGAAGTGTGGTGGATGCTCTGGACTTACAGATAAAAAAGCTACAAGTTCCTGTGAAGTTCGAACAGATGGATGGGTCATTATTGTGGGGGGCGCCTGCTAACCATGTAACCGAACATTTGTTGTTGGCAATAGGTGAACATCAAGAGTCCATCCAGTTTATTGTGGTTGAAAAAATGATAGAACCAGTTATTCTGGGTCTCACATGGTTAGATAAATGGCAACCTCACATCTGGTGGGAGGGGGGTTATCGTAAGCTTAGAATCCCTTTGGGACCTGCTGTCCCATCCCCTGCTTCTTCAGTGGGACAGTTGAGTGAGGGACAGGACAATAGCTGTGCCTCCACAGAGGTGCCGCATACACCGGACTTTCTTATTGTTTACCAAGACCTTTCAGCTGTATTTAGTGAAGAGGAATGCGAAGCACTACCCCCCCCCCCCATCGGACTACGGATTGCGCTATCGAGTTGGTGCCTGGGGCTAAGTTACCGAAACCTCGAATGTATTCCATGACCCAACAAGAATTAACTGAGTTACGACAATATATTGACAAAAATTTAGCTAGAGGTTTTATCGTCCCTAGTAGATCTAGGATGGCCGCCCCAGTCTTCTTCAGGGAGAAGGATGGTGGGGTTCGGTTATGTGTTGACTTCCAAGGTTTGAACGGAGTATGTATAGAACATCTATACCCCCTTCCACTTATGAAGGATTTGTTAGCTGCACTATCTACAGGACGGGTCTTTACAAAACTTGATTTAAGGGAAGCGTACTACCGAGTACGTATCAAACAGGGCAATGAATGGAAGACCACTTTCAACTGCCCTCTTGGTAGCTACCAATATAGAGTTATGCCGTTTGGACTTCAAGGCGCTCCAGCGGTGTTCATGCAGCTTATCAACGAAGTTTTGCATGAACATTTGTATAGAGGAGTTCTTGTTTATTTAGACGACATTCTAATATATACGCGCACCTTGGAAGAACATGTCGTGTTAGTCCGTCAGGTCTTAGAGAAATTGTTAGCTGCTAAACTGTTTATAAAACTCTCGAAATGTGAGTTCCATAAATCAAAAATAGATTACCTCGGGTATAGGATCTCAAGCGATGGGATAGAAATGGATCCACATAAAGTCCAAGCTATAGTTGAGTGGCAAGCGCCGAAAACCAGGAAACAACTCCAAAGTTTCCTTGGTTTCGCGAATTTCTATCGCCAATTCGTCCCCGCATTTGCCGCTATAGCACTACCGTTAACAGACCTGTTACACACTAAATCCACTGTGATAAAACCAAGACCAAACCAGTTATTGCAATGGACAGCTCAATGTCAAAGTGGGTTTGAACAGTTGAAATATCTTTTCACCAGAGAACCGGTACTTAAACACCCTGATCTGTCTCGTGAATTCATCGTTCAAGCCGATGCTAGTGACATTGCTGTGGGAGCTGTGTTGCTGCAAAAAGATGAACAGGATAGGATACGCCCTTGTGCTTATACCTCACACAAATTAAACACCACAGAGCGAGGGTGGGCGATCTGGGAAAAGGAGGCCTTCGCTGTCTGTTGGGCTCTACTTACGTGGCGTCACATCCTGGAAGGGGCTACTATTCCGTTTGAAGTATGGACAGACCATAAAAATTTAGAGGCATTACAAACGCCTAGACGTCTGTCTCCAAAGCAACTACGCTGGGCACAATATTTCCGAAGATTCAATTTCAGACTCAAATATGTGCCAGCAGGAAAGAACTTCCTCGCCGACGCACTTTCTCATATGCCACAATATAACAGTAAGCGCGAGGAAGTAGTGGAATCTCTTATACCAACCATTGAGAGTGGGCATGCGGTTGCAGCAGTGTTACGGAAAGAAGAATCCTTCTTAACGAATCTTCGGATAGCCATCAGCCAGGATACGTGGTTAAATCAAAACCAAACGTCAATAGTCCTACGAAATGGATTAGGGTGGAATGGGGATCATTTATACATTCCAGAACCGCTTCGGGCTACAGTCTTACGACGGTGCCATGATGCCAAACCAGCAGGTCACTATGGTTTCCTTAAAACACTTCACCTGATTAGACGTCAATTTTGGTGGCCACGAATGCGTGGTGAAATTGAACGTTACGTAAAAACATGCCCAACATGTGCGGCAGCAAAACCATGGTCAGGGAAACCACTCGGTCGATTACAATTGGTGGCTGATCCTAGTCATCCGTGGGAGGAGGTGGCGATGGATTTTATAGTGGACCTTTCGCCCAGCAATGGACATACCATTATTTGGACAGTAGTAGACCTATTTTCAAAGCAGGCGCATTTTATACCCTGTCGGAGTTTACCATCTGCCCGACAATTGACAGACATGTTTATACAACATATCTACCGCCTTCACGGTGTCCCGAAGCGTATTATATCAGATCGGGTGTCCAGTTCACCGCCAAGTTTTGGAGGTCTTTCATTCATAGGATAGGGTCTACTCAAGGATTAAGTTCAGCCTTCCATCCCAGTACAAATAGAGCAGTCAAACGGGCTAATGCCACTGTGGAACGATATCTACGTTGCTACGTTTCGTATCAGCAAACTGATTGGTCTGCCTTACTCCCGTTCGCTGAAGTCGTGTACAATAATATCAGCCACTGTAGCACGGGATTTTCTCCTTTCCAAATCATCTATGGAAGAGAATTCCCTGCCATACCTGAAGTAGAACCTCCAGCTACAGGTGTATCTACACATTCTGGTTGGGCCGACAAGATCCGACAAACGTGGCCAGCGGTAAAAACGGCACTTCAAAAAGCAGCAAATGAATACAAACTTTATGTCGATAAAAAAAGAGCCGACCCAAAACAGTTTTCTGTAGGAGATCACATGTATCTATCAACCAAATACTTGAAATTACGATTACCTAGTAGGAAACTAGGTCCCAAATACATAGGTCCTTTTCCTATAACACGTGTGATCAACCCTGTCACTGTCATGCTTAAGCTACCTTCACTGTTAGGAAAAATACATCCTGTTTTTCATAGCAGCCTCCTTAAACCTGTCAAGGAGGAAAGACCCACTCATCAGCCTGTTTCCCCGGGACCGAGTCATTCAGATCAATATGAGATAGATAAAGTGTTGGATTCACATCTACATAGAGGCAGGTTACAGTACTTAGTATGGTGGAAGGGTTATCCACTAGCACAAGCATCTTGGGTGGCAGCTCCAGACATTCATACCGACCGGTTGCTCCGTTGGTATCATTGTAAATATCCAAATAAACCAGGTCCCAGTGGGTAGAACGGATACTATACTAACATCTTTATTTTGTTTCCTGCAGGTGGACTCCTGGTAGAGAGGAGCTGCCTGTCGAGCCTCGGTTGGGTCTCGCCATCAATGGGGAGAACGATGAGGAGGGGGTGAGCTGCTGGACTCTCCAGGGGCATGTCATCAGTTGTTTGAGAAGTCTTTACCACTCGCACACAAAACGAAGCAAACGCTTTCATCGGAGATCGGGGGGGCATGGAGTATCAGATGATGCTGCCTTGTGATGTAACAGAGGTGCGCTCCTCTTACAGGCCAGCTAGGGGAAGGAGGGATGATGTTGACTGTTTGATTGCAAATTGATTTATTGCTGCGTATATAAAAGGCGCTACACTGCGATTGCGTGTAGCGCTAACTTTAAACCTTGTTTCCGGCTTGTGCCTTTCTCCTGCCTGTGTTTGCTGTGCCGAACCTAATTAAAGAAATTGCAACCGCTTTATTCCGTTCTGGTGGTGGCTTGTTTCCAGTGCAGTTGGGTGGACTTGCCGAGACCCTGATAGTCTAACAGGTACCAACAGCCTAGCTGCTGATATTAGATTCAAAATCAATTTAGTCTCTGATACTGTACAGTCCGTAGTTATACCCAATAGGAACAATTGAGGAGTAAATTTCAGAATATTCTGCATCACCCACCAAATTTTTATCCAAAATGCCTTGATTTTCTTACAGGTCCACCATATATGATAATAGGTTGCATCATTACATTCACATCTCCAACATTTAGCTTGCAAATTAGAGTACATACATGATAATTTTTTAGGATCTAAGTGCCATCTATAAAACATTTTATAAAAATTATCTCTCAAATTTTGTGCTTGCGTAAATTTAACATTTCTGACCCAAATCTTTTCCCACGTTTCCATCATGACTGGTTCCTGAAAGTTTTGTGCCCATTTTATCATACAATCCTTAACCAATTCCGTTTCTGAATCTATTTCCAATAATGCATTATACAACCTTTTAATATGCATCTGGCTTTGATCTCTAATCTGTTTCACCAGATTTTCCTCATTTTGCATAACACCAAATTTTTGATCTTCTCTCCATCTAGTTTGAAGCTGACCATACTGAAACTGTGAATTGTTTTCCAAAGGACCTTGCCCAATAACCACAAATACGATTTGTCTTTAATTTAAAAGCATTTATTTATACCATGTCTTCTCCTTTCAGGTGCACATCTGGAACTGCTTTGGTCAGTCCCTGGGTACGGATTTATGTACCATGAAGGCGGGGTCAAGGTAAGGAGGGGTCAAGGGAAGGGCTAGGTGAGGAATGTGGGGTTAACCCATACACTGCCATATACAAAGTTAGGCATTTATTCATAACAAATCCCCCTCTAAATGTCTAACGTTTGGGGTTGGCCCCGTACAATGCATAACCATTCCTAGCTTTGATGTCAGATACGCATGTTGTTTATTTGGTAACGGTTTTGTCAGGATGTCTGTGATTTGTTCAGAAGTCTCGCAGTGTACGGCTCTGATGAAACCTACGTTCAATAACTGTCTGACGTGTTTGTGTTTGATGTCGATGTGTCTGGATCTTTGGCCTACTGCGTCCGCGTTGGAAATGTCTATGGCCACTTTATTGTCCTTGTGAATTGTTATTGGATAAGCTGGCTCGGTCCATATGTTGGAAAGTAGATCATCGAACCATACTAAATTGTTAGCAGACAGATGTACTCTGCTTCCGCTGTGGACGTGGCAACCAAGTTCTGTTTTCCGGTGTACCAATGTACTGGGCAGTTATTGATGAGAAATATATAACCAGAGGTGCTTTTTCTACTCTTTGTGTCACCTGCCCAGTCAGCATCCGCATAGCAGGTCAATACGGGTTCTTTGGAACTTGTCGGTTCTAGACATAGGTATGCGTCTGTGCTATATTTCAGATACCTGATTATTCGTTTTACACCTTCCCAGTGGTATGTTTTTGGATCACTGACATGCCTGGATAACAGGTTTACTGCTAAGCTGATATCTGGCCTCGTCCAATTGGCTATGTATAGAAGGGATCCAATGACGGATCTGTACAGAGTGTTGTCCCTAAATGGCTCCCCTTCTTCGTGCATATGTTTCAGGAAGTCTATTTGCATGGGTGTCTCACATGGTTTGGCGTCCTTCATGTTACACCTGTGTATAAGTTCTAATATTTTTTCCTTTTGTGATACCCTGAACCCATTGTCTGTTTTTTCGATTTGTACCCCTAGATATTTGTTGACTCTCCCTAAGGTCTTGAGTGTGAAATGCTCCCCCAGTTTCTCGGCAAATTCATCACATTTCTGTTTGTGTTGTCCTAAGTATAGAATGTCGTCTACATAAATGAGTGCGTACTCGACTGACGTGCCCTCCCTCTTGACGAAGAGGCAGAGGTCTGCTGAGGTGGAGGTGAAACCCATGTCCCTGAGCGTTTTGGCTAGACACTCATACCATTTTTTTCCCGACTGCTTTAGTCCGTACAGGCTTTTGTTCAGTAACCAAGTGTCTCCCTTTTTCGTGTCCTTCCCTGGGGGTTCCCTGACATAGATTTCTTTGTCTAGCTTTGCATGGAGGTAGGCAGTCTGAATGTCAAATTGATAGACTTCTAGGCCTAAGATGGATGCTATTACTAGGGCGCTTTTGACACTTTCTGCCCTAACTGTTGGTGAATAGGTATTTGTGTAGTCGTCTGGATACCTCTGTGCGAATCCCTGGGCTACGAGCCTAGCCTTATAGAGAGTCTTGTTGCCTTCGAGTTCCTTAATCTTGAAAACCCATTTTGTACCTATGAGTGTTTTGTCGGCTGGGACCTTAGAGGGGGTGTACACATTTAGTTCCCTTAGGCTAGCCATCTCCTTTTCCATAGCCTGTTCCCACCTACTTCTCTCTTCCTGTGGCAGACTGATTACTTCCTCGTATGAGTTGGGGGTCGTTTTATTTGGGTGTATGGACATAACATAATCCTCAAATCTCTTTGGCATTCTATTTCTGTTGTGTCTTATGGGCCTGCTTGGTCGTGCGTCTGTATCATGCATGTATTTGGCTTCCTTCTCTGCATCTACCTTAATGATGGGGTGATCTTCTTTCCACCCTTTTGTGACTATCTCTTGGTATCTAGGTTTGTGCCTTTCTTGTGTTTTCGTTTCTATTGTGGTATGTTTGCCCTTATCCCTTATGTTGTCTGTGTCTTCCTGTCTGGTGAGTATCTCGTTGAGATGTATCTTTGACCAGTTGGTGTTCTCATGGAACACCACGGTCCTGGATATGATGAACCTATTGTCCCTGTTGATGAATCTGTACCCTTTTGTGCCGGGTTCATACCCCATGAACCTTAACTTCTTTGAGACCTTGTCTCCCTTTCGCCTCAGCTGTTTGGGGATATGTACATCCGCCGTGACCCCAAATATGTGCAAGTGTGCAATTTTTGGCTTTCTGTTATACATCACCTTGTAAGGTGTTTTCTCCACTACACTAGACCAGAGCCTATTCAGTGTGTAATTTGAATAGGTGAGTGCTTCTGCCCAGAATGATTGTCCCAACCCTGCGTCTTCTAGAGCGCATCTCACCATTGTTTGTAAGACTCCGTTCCTTTTTTATGCGACTCCGTTCTGGAACGCGGAAAAAGGAGAAGTCATGTAATGTATTATCCCGTGCATCTTTAACCAGCTCGAGAAGTCCCTTGACAGGAACTCAGACCCCCTATCCATCATTATCTGTCTTATTTTTGTATTGTGTTGTGTCTCCACCCTCTTCTAAAATTCCTTACATTTTTGAAATACCTCGCTCTTATGGTTAATGGTATACACAAAGCCATAGCGGCTGAAGTCATCTACTATTGTCAGGAAGAATCTCTTTTTGTATTTTATAGAGGGCTTCATGGGACCCACAATGTCCATGTGTACCAGGTGGAAGATGGAGTTGGTGGTGCGGGTGGCCTTCCTAGGTCTAGGCTTGGTCTTAAGCTTAGAGGATTTACATACGGAGCACTCTAAGTAGTTTTTACAGCCTTTTATTTTCAAACCATTGGTACATTCTGTCATTTTTTGGATGACTGGGAAGCTGGCATGACCCAACTTTCTATGGAGTAAGTGGGCAGAGTCATCATGAATGGGCTTGCCAATCAGCAACGTCCCTTTGAGTGTTGTGTTGCAGTTGTGTCTATCTTCAGTGGCGTCATCGTCTTTGTCCCCCTCTGTCTCGACTTGGGCATCGGCCTCGTTCTCTGTGTTTTCTAGCTGAGCATTTATACTGGTCTGACCATTCCCTTTAGGTTGGAGGTATGTTAGTCCTCCATCAATGACTATGTTTCCGATGCTTTTCTTGCCCTTGGTCATGTAGGCCTTCCCTCCCTTGAAGGTGGTCTCTATACCCATGTCTCTGCTGAGTTTAAGTGTTGCTAAAATATTGTGGGGTATTTCGGGTATGAGCAATACCCCCTCTATCTTGCCTATCCCGCTTATGAATGTATCACCTTTCCCTGTCACTAGAACTTTGTTCTGATTGGCTACCTTAATGTGGTAGTTCTCCTCTGTAAAAGAGGTGAGGATCTTTCTGTCATGAGTTGTGTGGTTGGTGGCTCCCGAATCAATGAGCCACGCTTCTCCCTCTCTCGTTTGTGGGTGTGTGGGTGTGTTTTCCCTGATCCCATACATGCATCCTGATCGGCTCTCCCTGGAGTTGTCTCTATTTCCCCTTCTGTCCCTTGGGTTGGGGGAGTCTCTGCGTCTATATCTGTTCTCAGGTGGGGACCTATCGGGGAACCCTGACCTCCGGCCTTGCCTTTCCTTGCGGTAGGTGTAATCCCTTTCCCTCGAATTTTTGGGGCAATCCCTCTTATAGTCCAGAATGCGGCCGCGCGGGTGGTTATGGGCGCAACTCGCTGTGCCCGCATGACACCCCTCCTGCGCGAGCTGCACTGGCTCCCAGTGGTCTTCCAGATGCGATTCAAGGTGTTGGTTACCACCTTTAAAGCGCTCCATGGCATAGGACCCGGGTACCTTCGAGACCGTCTTCTGCCACCAATAGCCTCCCACCGACCAGTCCGTTCCCACAGAGAGGGTCTCCTCAGGGTGCCATCAGCCAAGTTATGTCGGCTGGCGACACCCAGGGGGAGGGCCTTCTCTGTGGGAGCCCCAGCCCTGTGGAATGAACTGCCCCCGGAAATACGCAAGATCTCCAACTTCCGGGTGTTCCGCTGCGCATTGAAGACCTTGTTGTTCCGCCAGGCAGGGCTGTCAATATAATAATTTTAAATTGGGGTATTTTAATTTTTAGAGTTTTAAATCAGCCAAACCTATTTAATTATTTTAATTTTTAATTATTGTTGTGTCTTGTGTTTTTAAACTGGCTGTACACCGCCCTAAGTCCTTCGGGAGAAGGGCGGTATAGAAATAAAATATATTATTATTATTATTATTATTATTATTATTATTATTATTATTATTATTATTATTGTGGTTCTTGGAACCACAGGTGAAACATTCTGGGTAGTCTTGGTTCCTGGCTTGGAACTCAACCCTCTTTGTTGGTTTGCTGTCCCTGCGGCTGATGGAGCGGTCCCTCCTTAAGCTGTCTTCTGCTATTATTCTGTTTGTCAGTGACTCAAGTGTAAAGTGGCCTAGGCTTAGGCTATCCAGCTGCATTATGAAGTTAATCCCAGCTAGAGTCCAGGGAGTTAATGACAATGCTTTTCATACTTTCCTCTGAGATGTCCTCCCCACTTTGTATCAACTCAGCCCTTGTGGCATTCAGATTTAATATGTGTTCACCCATGGGAGTTCCAGCCTTGTGTCTAGCTGAGTGGAATTCCCTAGATATCTTGGCTGTGGTGGCAGCGCTTTTACTGTAGAATAAGTTAAATATTTTCTGCAGTATTTCAGATACGGTTAGATAATGGCTAAGACTGGGATATATGCTTGGCAAAATGCTTGCTATGACTATATAATAAGCCCTGTGGTGCAAGCAGTCTATTTCTAGAGTCCAAGGTTTCCAATTTTCCATTTCTTTCTGTACTTTTTGCCAAAGAATTTCATAATTATTTTTAAACAATTTCGTGTTTGAGGCTGCAATATATACTCCTAGATACTTAACCTTTTTAACTACTTCAAAACCCGTTATTCTCCCTAAGTCTTCTCTTTGAGTTATGGACATATTTTTAGTTATCATCTTTGTCTTATGAAGATTTACTTTAAATCCAGATACTTTGCCATATTGAGCTACTATGTCCAACATATAGGGAGCCGCTTCTATAGATTGAGATAAAGTAAGAACCAGGTCATCTGCAAATGCTCTTAATCTATAATCCTGCTGTCTAATTACAATTCCTTTTATTTTATCAGAGTCACGTAACTTATTCAACAAAACTTCTAAAGTTAAAATAAACAACAATGGCGACAAGGGACAACCCTGCCTAGTACCTTTCTCAATTTTAAATGCATCTGTTAAACCTCCATTAACTATTATTTGTACTGTTTGTTCCTGATATATTGCTCTAATTGAATGTATAAAATACTCCCCAAAATGCATTTTTTCTATTATCTTAAACAGGAATTGCTAGTTCAATCGATCAAATGCTTTCTCTGCATCCAAAAATATGAACGCTGCAGGGACCTGGTTATTTTTTTCCAAATATTCCAATAGGTTTATAATTTGTCTAACATTATATTTCATTTGCCTCCCTTTTATAAAGCCTGATTTATCATTATGAATTGTTTGTTGCATAACTGGCATTAGTCTATTCGCTAATATCTTAGCAAAAATTTTATAATCCGTGTTCAAAAGTGAAATTGGCCTAAAATTTTCAGGTTTAGTACAATTTTGATCTTTCTTCGGGATCAGTGAAACAAAAGCTGTTCGCCAAGAGGGTGGGACTCCTCCCCCTAATTGAATTTTACAAAATAGAACTCTAAGCGGTTCTACCATTTCAAGCTGTAAATTCTTATAATAAACAGCTGTTAATCCATCTGTTCCCGGAGCTTTCCCTACTTTTAATTGCTTAATTGCATCAGTAATCTCATCAGGAGTTATTGGTTGATTCAATCCTTCCCTCTGTTCCAAAGTTAATTCAGGAATATTCCCTTCCTTTAAGTATCTATCTATATCTATACCTTGTATTGAGTCACTAGCATATAACTTTGTATAAAATTATAAAAAAGCCTTTTTGATAATATTCTGTTGGTCAACTTGCTTACCTCTAAATTCTATCTTACCAATGACTCGTGATTTCTGTTTTTTCCTCAACATATAGGCCAACCACCTACCTGGTTTATTGGCATTACAAAATGTATTATGTTTAGCATATTGTAGGCTAGTTGCCACCTGATCAGCCATTAACATACTAATTTGCCCTCGTAGTATATTTATTGTTTCTTTTACTTTCTTGTCTCCTGGATTAAGTATGAGTAATTGTACTTTCTTTTTTATTTCTTCCTCTATCTCTTTCCGCTTCTTTTGTTGTTTTAGTCTATGTTTATTATTCATGTGTATTAACATACCCCTCATATAAGCCTTACTAGCATCCCAGACCATTTCCATGGAAGTACCCTTGTTCATATTAATTACAAAAAATTCTTTCATTTGTTTTTTAAGCTCTTTCACATTTTCTTCATATCTAAATAAATTTTCATTTAACCTCCAAGACCTTCTTTCTCCCCTCTCCTGTTCAAATTCCACCCAAACCGGACTGTGATCAGTTAAAGTTCTTGGACATATCTTCGTCTTCTTCACCCTAGAAATAAAATCATTTGTGGTTAGTATAAAATCAATCCTGGAGAAGGATTGATGTCTATCAGAAAAAAAAGTAAAGTCTCTTTCCTCCACATTACGTTCTCTCCAAATATCTCTCAGTTCTATATCTTCCATCATATCAAAAAAAGATTTAGGTAATTTTGCACGTGTTGAAATCTCTGATAAAACTTTTTTTTATCTTTCTGTGTGTCTATTACTCCATTCCAGTCACCCATTAATATAAAAGATTTATAATCCCATTGTATTATTTTAGTATGTAGAAATTTATAAAACTTGTCCTGTTGCTGATTAGGGGCATATATTCCAATAAAAAGCATTTTTCCAGTCTGTGTTGATAATTCAATTGCAATATATCTTCCTTGATCATCTGCCTCAATTAGATTAGCTGATAGTCCTTTCCTTACATATATGACTAGACCATTTTTCTTCTCTGGCGCTGATGCCACAAAATGTGTACCTAATCTTGAATTTATCAAATATTTTTGATCTGATAATCTATGTTTCTTGCAAGCAAATAACGTCATTGTTAAATTGTTTCAAGTAGTGAAATACTTTCTTTCTTTTTTGTGGTGAATTTAGGTCATTGACATTCCAAGATAGGAATTTAGTTGCCATCTTTAGCCTTTCAAAGCCGTATGAGCATCAGCTGAAGCTCCTCCTCCACCTTACCCTTCGGCCTAGCCCCCCCCCCACACACACTGCTTCTGTTTTTTGAACTTCTTGAGATAAATCTTGAGATTGTTGCCTTTTTGATTGTTGTTCTTGAAGTTTATAAGTTGATCGGGTCAGTCTTCCGGCTCTCCCTTCTTAGGTGGTTCCAAAGTTGGAGGTAAGCCCCCAAGATCCAAATCTTCTTCCATGGTAATTCCTCCAGCTGCAACTTCAGCATAGGTTTGTATCTACTTTCCATCTTTTTCTTGTTGTAACATCTCCATTTTCTTCCTTCCCCCCCCCCGGTGAGGGTGGGTATCCAGCCTTTAAAACATTTACATAGAAGTCTTTTGCCTTCCAGACTGTGTTTAACTGGTATCTTTCTCCATTATAAGTCACTATTAGACCAATTGGAACGTCCCATCTGTATGCCACTTGTTGATTTCTCAGCTCATTTACCAAAAAGCCAAAGTCTTTTCTACTTCTCAGCATCTTTGGAGGAATCTCTTTCAAAACCACTACCTCTTGCCCAGCCACCTGAACCTTATTCTTGTAGGAAGCTTGGAAGATATCGTTTCTGATCCGCCTAGTTGTAAAGTAGATCACCACATCTCTTGGCAGCTGCCTTTGTTTTGCCAGTCAGGAATTAACCCTGTAAATTTTATCAATTTGGCTTGCCACATCTTCTGGTCTTTCTTTAATTATCTCTGCCATAGCATCAGCACAAATGTCTTTTAAATTTTCTTTGCTATTTTCCTTCTGGCCTCTCAATCTCAGAGCAAACTCCATGGACCTGTATTGTAACATTACCAATTCATCATCCACTTTCTCTGTTCTGGTCATAACATCTCCCATTTTGCTTTCCAAATTTAAATTGGCTTGATTAATTTCTTCAACTTTCCCATCAAGCTGGATAACAAGGTTTGACAATCCTGATACAGCATAAACAATATCCTCTCTTATCTCATCGTGTTTCTCTGCAACCACTTCCTTGATTGAACTTATATCCTCCTCAACTTTCTTTAATTTCCCTTCCACAAGTAATGTTAAATTATTCATAGCTTCTTTCATTGCTGTTGCTTGATTATTCATAGCTTCTTTCATAAATTCTTTAAAATCATTAAGTGCTGCATCTTGACTCTGACTCTGTGAATCAGCCGGAAGTTGTGCTTTCTGTGTCACCACTGACACAACTGGAGAACCTCCCCCTCCTTTAACAACTCCTGGTTTCACTTGTCTAGAAGCCATTTCCCCCCCTCTTTTAAAGAGATCTTCATCTTTTTTTTTTCCCCAAAGCCACAAAGTCTTTAAACAACTTTAAAATATTTGTAATTTATAGTCTCTAATTTATCAGGCAGGATAATTTTTTTTCCCCACAAGCTCTCACTTCCCAGCAGTTAATAAACAGTTAATCCACTTTCCCAGCACAAAGTTCTCAAGCACTTTCGTTTCTGGCTTTCACTTTCAAAACTATAACAAAGACGCCATCTTCAGCCTCCAGCTCAATGAGATTCAGTTTGAAACAAAGTAACTTCAGAGTTAAGCTCTGTACTTTTAAAGCTTGTTCTCCTGTTTTCCGCTCTGCCTGCGCTTGTAATCAGTCAAACTCACTTTTAAAAGCAGGATCAGATTGCGGCTTCTTGCTCTGCTTTCACAGAGTCGTCCTGGCTTCGGAGCTTCTTGGTGGGCTGGCTGGGGAGCTCTCACCCTCCAAGCCTCTGGAAATGTTCCAGAGGGCTTTCGGGGAGCTCTACTCTCACCCACCGGCTCTCCTCTCCTTCTTTTCCTGAAGGAGAGGTTTTTCAGCCGCCAGACAGCGCTGTCAAAGCGGCTTTTTTCGAAGACGCAGGGCTGGCGGTCTTAGAAGACCGTCCACGGAGCCTGCGGTGTTGACCGGAAGTCCATCAGAAGTGCATCTTGTTGAATAGGGCCCAATGCTAAACTCTGTATTGTCTATTCTCCCCAGTCTGTGTCGTTGCAAATTTGTTGAGTTCCCCATCTATCCCCTCGTCCAAATCATTGATGAAGATTTTGAAGTATACTGGGCCTACGACAGAACCTTGGGTTGCCCCACTGCATGCTTCCCCCCAAGTAGATATAGTTCCATTGAGGATACACTGGGTGTGGTTGATGAGCCAATTGTGGATCCATCTGTTGAAAATCATGCAATTTGATGAAGTATCATCAATCTGCAGATGAGACTCAACTCTGCACCAGCTGATGAAGATGACCCTGAGCTCTAGGCGTTGCAATAGCCACCATTCAGTCTCCTGGTTTTAACCTATAAAGCCCAAAATAGCTTGGCACCTTGGCATTTTCAGCTCTGCCTCCCCCAATCAGATTCAAGGGCCTGATTGGGGAAAGTGAAGGGGGCCAAAACGCAAGTATCTCTCCTCTGGAATGGCCTCCCCCCCCAAGGGTTCTCTTGAGGTAGCCTTCTGAAAACCAGTTAAGACCGAGTTATTCTGGAGGGCTTAGTGATGAATCATCGTACTGTTAGCTTGTTTCTTGACTTAATTTAACGTAATTTAATTTAATGTAAAATGTTAGGTGGGTTTGTAGGTGGTGGGTTTTTTGTTTGTCTTTGTATTGTATTGTATTGTATTGTCTTTATATCTGTGTTTATATTTTAATAATAATTTTTTTTAAAAAAAATATATTCTGGAGGGCTTAGTGATGAATCATCGTATTGTTAGCTTGTTTCTTGACTTAATTTAACTTTAATTTACTGTAGCACTTTACTGTTATATTTTGTCATTGTTATAAATCACCCATGGCAGTATGCTGTGATGATATATGAAATACATAAGTAAAACTTAAGATGAAACTTAATTCGTGAAAAATGCATTTTCATGGTATTCTTTAAAAGGCTGTCCTATCTACCTTTCTATGCTGGAGATTAAGAAGTCTGAAGGTACCTTAACATGTATCATTTGATCCTTTCTCTTGTGGGAAGCCCCCACTCCTAGAAGAATGAAATATTTTGAGGGATATTAAAAGGGCAAGATATACTATTTCTCTAAATAAGAAATGGAGAGACTTGTTTTTTTAAAGGTAGAAAGCAGACTCAGTCTAGCCCACTCCCCCAGCAGATATTTTGTGCCCATTAAGAAAGACTGGGCCAGCCTGTCTACAAAACAAAAGACCTTCAGCTCCAGGGTGATGGTATAAAGAGCAGGACACGATCCTTCAGGACATAAGCGAAGACACAGAGCTACATTACATTCCCCATAGGAATCTGGCAACAGCTAATAGAATAGTCCCAGCTTGGAACTGAACCAGATGGATATTTCTTCCAACACTCTGTTCTATACTGCTTGAATATTCTTAATACTGTTAATATGATTTCAGTAAGAAAGCTGGGATTTAAAGAGGTTAGTACTATATGTTATTAAATGATATTCCTAGAATTTATCTATTTATGAAGAATTCTGGATTTCCCATGCTCCGATTCCTGCAAAAATGTATTCTTGGGAACAGAAAAAGGCCGGCCTGTTCCAGATACAAGAGCGGCTGCCAGGAAACGGCCCTCTCCGCCTCCAAACTGGCCACTTATCAACCAATGGAAGGAGCAGACAAGGGGATCCCACCTGGCCAAAGGTTTAATGAGCTGTTAATTTTCAAATATATCACAGTGTTTTATGTAGCTGTTATCTGCTTTTTTTTCTGTATCTAGATTCCATATCTAGACCAAAACATTATTATTTTAAGGCCACAAAACTGAGTTCAAGCAATTATAAAGGAAAGCCTCCCGAACCTAACACCCATTTTGTGTAGACTTTTCTGGCAGGATGCCTCATTGTGCATTGAAAAGCTCCATCTTCACTGATGTTCCCAACTAAAGAGCTCCATTTAGTATATTATTGTCATTGTACATCATATACTATACAACGAAGTTGGTTATTTTCTCGTTTTGGTTCCTACTGAAATAAACTCTTCACCTGTTTTTTTTTTAATAAGGCAAGTATTTTTGTCCTTTTTTCTAATATGCATTTCTTACAAATTACATGCTTTCAATTTTTTTTCAAATAGCGAAATGATTTTCTTCTTTTTTTTTGAAGAGCATTCCATTTCTATTCCACAGAAGGCATTTCAAATCCGTATTTATGCCAAACATTTAGGAACATCCTTGGAGCTCCTTCCTCGGATCCTTAGCCGCCTTGGTTGCATAATTCCTGTGGTCCCATTGATCATTTCCCATTTTGCTTTCGAGACTAAAGCGCCGCCTTCGCAAGCCGCCCGCGGAGCCGAGGCGGGGCGCAGAGCCGGCCAGACCCTCCTCCCCTCCCGCGCGCTGCCCAGCGGCGAGGCGGGGGCGGCAACGGCCGGAGCTCCGCCCGGGACGGCCCTCTCCGCCCCGCGTAGCGAGGAGACGCGCCGACGCCGGAGGAGGGCGGGGGGCAGCCCCGGCGGCCGGCGTGGAGAGCCTCTCCGGGAGCCGCGCCGATCGCCCGCCGGCCGCAGCTTGCCGGAGCCCAGGTAGGGCGGGCGGGCGGGCGGGCCCGGGGGAGGAGAGCTGCCCGATGCTCGCTGGGCCGCAGGGGGAGGCGCTGCGGGTCTGCGCTCCGGGACGCTCCGCCACCGGCTCCCCTCTTCCCCCTTTCCTTCCTTCCTTCCTTCCTTCCTTCCTTCCAGGCGGGCCCGGCGCCCAGGGGAGCCGAGGGCGATGTCGGCGCGGCCGCCGCTGGCCGAGAAGGCGCTGTCCGAGGCTTACGGCCGCCTGCGCTACCGGGACGCCTCGCTGCTCATCTGGCAGCAGCAGCAGCGGCAGCTGGAGACCCGCCCGCCCGCCACCTACCTGAGCCGCAGCCGCAGCGCCTGGTACGCGCAGTACGGCAACCAGGCCATCCTGGTGCGGGACCGGAGCAAGCTGGAGGGCGCCCGCGACACCGGCCAGTCCCGCTTCTGCGCCCTCATGTGACTGAGCCGCCTGCCCGGAACGCGGCCCCTGCAGCCTCGGCTTAGCGCTCAGGCGGGAAAGGTCCCGTCCCTGGCCCCAAGGAAGCCCCTGGCAGGCAGTCGTCTGGAAGACTCTTCATGCCTTTGGCCCCTGCTTCAAGTGGCCGGCAGTTCCTCCTGACCTGCCTCTTGCAGTCTTTAGAGGGGGCGGGGTCTGCTCTCCCGATGGACCAAGGCTTGGGTGACCTGAGGGCAGGCCGGCTGCTGGAAGGAAGGAGGGGAGCCCAGTGGGGCGGGGGCTCAGGTTCCTCCCCTAGTTGCCAAGCGAAGAGCTTTCCAGAAAATTGGGCGGGAGGGGGGAGAAAAGGAGGCTGGGGCACAGGCAGGAAGAGACCACCCTTCCCCATTCCCTAGAGGCCCTTTCCTATATCCCTAATGTGCTGGCTGAGACTGATGGGAATTGTAATCCACCCAGATTGGGTGAGGCAGAGATGGAAATTTAGCCCCCCTTCCTGCGAGCTCAGAGTTGGGGAAGGCTGAACTCACACAGGAGTTTCCTCTTGGACCACTGGACCCAGTCCTCGACTACAAAGCCATGGCCTGAAGTTTGTTTTGATCCCAGGGCAAGTTGGGGGGGGTTCTTCTTGGGGGACATTCAGATTCCATGCCTCCTCCGGCTTCCTCCACTGGTTGGAGGTACTCCAGAGCCGCCTCCCCCAGCTTCTTTCTGGGGTCCAGCATGGCGTTGACTCCCGCAGGCTCTGAGGGAAGCCTGCCCTCTTGGCTGCTGGTGTGGGTGTTGCACTGTGGCCCCCTCCCCCTTGTGCTTCTTGAAGGCTGGGCTGGCTTCTCTGCTGGGGGGGTGGACAATTGGAGGGTATGGGCAGAACCCACTTGCTGAAATCTGGCAGGAGGTTGGGGGCCTGTTCACCCCAAGGCCTGCCAGGATTCCTCCAAGTAGCAACATCTCCGCATTCTTGGCTTTGGCCGTAACTTGCTGCGTTGTCCAAGCCCTGGATTGCTGCTGGTCCAAATCTCTAGCAGACTTTTGCCTAGCTCAGGCCTTCGCAGGCACGGGACAAAGAAGCCAGCTGGGCTTAGCTACCTGCTGTGCTTGTATCAACCAGCTGGGAGAGGCTTGCAGAGAAAAGGAGACACTTGACCTGGAGCTGTCTATCCCAAGAATGAAGGCAAGCTTAACGCATTGTAAGCCGCCCTGAGTCTCCGGAGAAGGGCGGCATATAAATCAAATTTAAAAAAAAAAAAAGTGGCACCAGGAGGCCAAACTCTGTTCCAGGTAACGTGGTTGGCTGGGCTGTCCATGAGCCCCTTTGAGGGCCATTTCCATGTACTGGGCTTCCCGGATGCATCCTTGACCCTGGCGCAGAGAGTTATGATGCTCGGGGAAACGGCCTCTGAACTCTACAGCTCTGCGCATCTGATGGGAGAACCAAGTTTGAATCCCTCCAGTTCTGGGAAGCAGCTTTCTTTGGCCAACCTGAGCAGCTGTTCTTCGTGCGTATTTTACCTTGGGTGAACAGTGGTCAGTCTGGCCCTTTCACATTCATTCTGATGCCCCAAATGTGATGCCAGTGAGGACCCAGAAGAAACAAATTTTAAAGGTGCACCGGACAATGTTCAGTTTGTTTCCTTTTAAATTGCATCAGTCAATAAAGAATAACTCGGCACACACTTCTGCTCCCAGGCCTGTTATGGTGTCAAGTACAGAAGTGGCATCTGCTCTTAAATGGGTCTTTGTTGCTTTATTTTTTTCCAAACTGTTCTACTTTAAAACAAGATACAGAGAAAAAGACGGACATGGGAGAAGACTAGGAATATACAAATAAAACATGCTTTATCTGGAAGTTACCAATACCTGTAAGTCCAAAGTCTATACAAAAAGAAACCCAAAGAATCCCAAACAATCCCATTCCCCCAAACTGAATCCACGTACAAGGAATAAGCACCAGAACAGGAAACTATCAAAGGTCCATAGCACCTGTTGGTTAAAAAGTCAAAATACATTTAAATTAAAAGGATTCCCAAATTTCTTTTTCAGAGCTTAGTTTTAAAAACAACACAAACCTACATTTTGTCTGCTGCTCTTCAAAACGCAGGATACATTTTTTAAGTGACCACTGGAGTTAATAAATAAAGTATTTCTATGTACATGAAAAAAGGATAACTCAATTCCGGGTGCGTCGTGGGCAAAGTGCAGGTCTCCAGGGCAGGCTGGAGAAAAAAAAAAAAGCTTCTAAAAAATGGATGAACCTTACAAAAAAATCGCTTGCCCACCCTCCCCTTCCCCAAAGCATATTCTCCCACCATACCTTGAGGTAAAAGTTTTGATTATTTGGAAACCTGCACTCACACGACACACATGTTCTCCTGGCAAGGGGGAAGCCTGGACTGTAGTTCAGCCGGGGCACCGCCTCAGGGCTGCCTGCTGTCTGGGGTCGCCTTGCCATGGATCTGGCAGCCCCTTCGCTCTCACAGAAGCTGCCCAATGCCAGGATCAGAATGGAAGCCCAGGTCCCACTGGCTGCTGGGAGACCCCGAGCAATGCTTAACAGGCTCCCTCTGCCCAAAGGCCAAGGAGCCAGGCCTTCCTACCCCCCAAGGGGTGATGGGCGATGCCATCCTGCACGAGGCCTTGCCAAGGGTGGCTGGGCAACCCCTTGCTGGGCCCAGGTCGCACCCAGCACCCTCAACAGGGCAGCCACCTCTGAAGAAGTTTTTGCAACCAGAGCATGAATCTATATATTGATTAAAAAAAGGTAAAAGAAATATCTAAAAAGGTACGCTTTAAAAAACAATCCACAGTACATGAGCTTTTTCCCTCTTATCTATAAAAAAAGATTAGGATCTTCATCTCAATGGAGAAGGGGGGGGCTGCTGCCAGGCTTGGGGGGGGTGGTCGGCAGACCAGCAGATGATTAGAAGATTCACGCCGGCCGGCCAGCCTTGGAGCTCTGGCCTCCTCCCATTGCAGTACCATTCACCAAGGTTGCCCCCACTCCCTCCCCGGTCGCCTTCAGAGAGGAGAGGCCCCCTGGCCTGGCCAAAGGAGCCCCTCAGGAAGGGCAGAGTCACTCTCCGTCTGGGCTTCAGCCACAGCGGGAGGGGGCAGTAGAGTCTCTGTTGAGTTCTCCTTCAGTATTTCAGCATCTTGGGTTAAAAAAAGGGTTTAGAGACTTCAAGTGATGCAAATAATTTTGCCACCAAGTCTAGTCAGGCGTTTGACCTAATAAAAGCAGAAGGAAACTCTTCTGAGAAGGGATCGTTTCTGTAACACTGAGTCCTTCAAAACGGCTGCAAAAGAGTGGAAACTTGGTCATGATGGAAGAGAGGAACCGTTAGAAAAATAAAGCGAGGGGACAGAGATTCCAGTCCGGGCAGGCCAAGAGTCCCCCCTGGTCATTCTGAGTCGCTGCTGTCGGAACTGGAGCCACTGGAGCTGGTGCTCCCCGACTCGGAGCTGCTGCTGCTGCTCAGGTGAGACGGACCGCCGGACGGTGCTGAGGAGCCCGATTTTTCTAGCAAGAAAAGGAGCAGAGGCAAGTGGTCAGCTGAGCCTCGGCTGCTTGCCCCCAGCTTTGGCGGGGCAGCTCCCTCTCCAGCCTTCCTGCCCTGCCATCCCCTCCCCTCCTGGGTCTCCGGCCTGACAGACTGGACCCTGAGACATCCGTCCCTCTGTCTTCCTTTGGGCAGCAAACGCCCCTAGGGCGGGGGTCTTCCCTGCTTCAGCTCAAAGCCCCTGCAGAAAGCAGCCTGGGAATCGGGCCTTGGGGGATGGGAGGGGGGTTCTGGTTGATAATTGAAAAGGCTGGCTCAGTACTCAGATGGGAGACCACTAAGAGATCCCAGGGTTGGGAAACTCAGGAGCTGCAGTTGCAAGTCATGAGCCCAATTTTGAGGCAACTTGATGATTTAAAACATTTTTGAAACTCAAGTTTTCCTCCACCCCCCTCCACCGACAGATGAATCAGTTACACCCAAATGGCAGGTGAAACCAGTCCTGCCCAATGGCTAACACAATGTGCTAGGATGGGGGGGGGGGTGTCTCCGCAGTGTAGCTTGTAGGTCCACTGAGAGGCCGAGCGGAACAACCAGGATGCGGCTGCCATGTGAGAGCCGGGGAAGACGGTGGAGGAGACGGGGATGCAAGGTTGAGAGGGAATTGGGAGATGGACCGTGGGGGCGGCAGCCACAGGAAGGAAGGCGACCAAATATTTCCGACTGGAGGAGGAGGAGAGGGACCGGATTCTGCCCCAAAACATCCGTTCAGAATGTCAGAAGGACACAACCCCTGGCTGATGATCCTTGCGTCTTTGCCCCCGCCCTGCTGGCCCCGAGCCGCTCCCTGGGGACCCCTCAGGTGGGACCCTCTGTCTCCCCAACCCCACCTCGACTGTGAAAGGTAGGTAGATGGAAGGGCTGGGTGCCTCTGCTGCCCTCAACACTGGCCTGCTTGCGGTCCTCTTTGACCTCTCTGCCCCCATGCCAAGGGAAGCATCCTGGCGCTTCTGGTGCCAACTCCCAGGCTACGCGGCTCTTTTGGGCACCGCCAGGCAGCCAAGATTGCCTAGCGGGGCTGGCCACGGGAGGGCTGCTTTGCCCTCTTTAGAGACACCCTGAGGCAGGCAGGTCGAGCCAAGGAACTCTGGGCTTGGTGGGCACTGCTGGGTCCAGGGATGGGTGGAATGAAAGCCTAACAAATGAATAAAACACTGGTTCATGAAGAAAACCTCTAGCAGCAGGAAACAAGCTGCCTGGGGCCCTTCTGCCTCTCGTGGAAGCCAGCAGGAAAGCCGTGCTCCACAGTGCCCAGTACGGGCCCTCCTGGGAAGGGGCCTGGGGGCCGCAGCCTCGCCTCCCCTGGTGCTGGGGCAGAGGTGAAGGAGGGAGGCAGCCTCTGCTCACCTTTCCTGGCCGGCTTCTTGTTGTTGCTCAGCTGCCCACTCACGTCCTGCAGGCGCTTCTCCAGCTCTTTCTTCTTTTCCTGAGCCATCTCCTCCTTGGACTTGGCTGCCTGCTTCTTCCCACTTGCGGCTGTGGGCAGAAAAGCGGAAGGGCTCAGATGGGGGGGGGGAGAAGAGTCGGGATCCCAACTTCTCAGGAGGCAAGAACCAGTATGGCCCGTTGGGCTGCATCAAATGAAAGGCTCACCCCTTGCAGGCGTTGGACTGAGGATGATTCTGGACAGTGGTCCAATCGGCCAGGGCTGGGGAGCTGCTCCCTGTGACCAGGTCAGGGCCACGAGGGAGACAGGCGGGCTCGTGAGTGGGGGAACAATACCATAAAGGGCGGGGGCCCAGCTCTGGGGCCCAGGATTGTATTGAGCAGGGCAAGGTGGGGTTCACCGAGCTGTAGAAGCTCCTTTAGGCTCCGCAGTGGAGAGGATGGGCAGGCCTTCCGGGGGCCTTTCAGGGGCCCAGCCTGAGCAGCCAGAAGGAAATCAGGAAGGGTTGGAACCAGATCCACTCTCCTTCCACAGGAGCTAATGGGAGGGGCAGAGGCCTGCAGGACACCCCCTCCAAGAAGGAATACAAATTTGAGACACACACAAACACACCCGGAACCCAGCCAGTAAAAAAGGGAAGCCCCCCTTCCCTCATGATTGGCCCCTCCTGGAAAGAAATTTTCCTAACATCCGATATGGCAGCTGCTCCCTCCTCTCTCCTTCTCCAACCGCCCGCCTTCCTTGCCCCCCAGCCTCCATGCACACAGGGTTCGTGGATGTAGAGAAAGGGAATGCCAAAACACCATGGGTTGAATTACAGAGTATGTTGGACAAACCCAGAGTTGACAGTTGGTTGCCGAGCATGATAACAGAACAGTGATGTGTAAAGGAAATAAAGTATGTATGACAACCAATATTCCTGTTGATTGTCGTACACACTTTAAAACTTCCTCCACACGCTTAGCAGAGAGGAAGTCAACAGCACCGGGGGTCTCCTTCACGGTTACTAACTGATTTGCTGATAACTGACCAGGAATGCTTGTGGTCATTTCAGCCTTAGGTATGGACGCCTGTGTGCAGATGTCCAGCGCTCTGCTTCCCTCTTGTCTCTCCTTTTGAGTGCCCTGGCACACTCTTCCTCTGGACCTTGCCCCAAACTTCTGAACTCGTGCCTCGTCCAAGAGGAGACCAAGCAGGCCCTGCCGTCACTTTGCTGTGGCTGAAACCATCTCCTGGGGTGAGGAGAAGATAGGCCGAGGCCCCGGGTCCTATCTTGAAAGTCTGACGTCTCAGTCCAGCTGAGCCTCCACTTCCCAAGAGGGCCCTGGTGTGGCTGAGTGGGGTGTGTTGAGAGAGGAAAGAACAGCGAGTGCTTGTCTGACCACTCCAGGACATCTATGCCATGTTGGCATTCTTTTGAGTGTCCAGCACCCTTAAGCCACGCACCCCCTTGGCTCCAGGCGCTGGCACTGGCAGGGCTAGGATTGCAGGAGAGGACTTCCAGACGCTCTCATCTGGACACCCAACCTTTGAAGGACCATTTCAAGCCCTGGTTCAGGGAACCATGGCTCAGCTCCACCTTTCTACCACGGGACCCTCGGGATACCCCTGAGCACTCTAGCTCAACAGCAGGTCAAAGAGGGGAGCAGCTTTCGGAACTGGCCACCCAGGTAGTTAAATCTCAGAAAGGCCAACATGAGGGATGGGTGGGTGGGTGAATGGCCACAGGAAGGTCCTCTCCCTTGAATTTAAGGAAGCTAGCAGTCACTGGATTTGGGGCAAATCTAAGCGGACATTGAGATCTTGATGACTGCATTTGGAGACCCAGAATGCTGTCCAAGCCCCACCAGCAGTGGAAATGAACTCCTGGGAACTCCTGTCTGTCCTTAGAGAGCAAGCAGATGAGAGTGGAGGTTCGTTTGTGGGTCCAGACCCGAATGTTTCATTACCAGGGTAGGTAAACATCTTCAGTGGAATTTAGGGGATGTCAGAGCAAGTAGATAGATGCCTAGCAGATGGATGTGTCGGTAGCCTTCTACGTCTGCCGCAACCAGGTGCAAGAGGGTGATGCCAGCCTCAGGATTGGTTGATGTGATTATAGGAAACTGTGAAGCACCCTGTTAATTCAGGATGATGGAGAAATAGATGCAGCCCGTCTTCCGTGGATGGACTTTAGCAGGACCTTCCAAGGCCACCTTAATTGGATAGGCAGGGTAGGCATCTGGCTTTTGTCTGCTCCTGTTTACTTTAATCCAAATAGTTTCAACAGCTTGCCCAGGCTGGATTTCTGAGGGGGGCCTATTTTGCTCACCCAGTGGGACTCTTTCTCTCCTGCTCCTATCAAGCAAAGGTATCTTCAGCTGCTACTGCCGAATTACGAGTCCTTTATTATTTATGTTGAGTATCATTTACTCTGCTCATCCCAACAGGTCCCTGTTGAGCAATGATGTTTCCCTTCCGATACTATGAATTCAGGCTCACTTTCCACCGTCTCATCTTTATAGGGAGTCCTCAAATTACAACCATTTGTTCTAGTGACTGTTCAAAGTTACAATCATAGAATCATAGAATAGAGCTGGAAGGGGCCTTGGAGGTATTTTGGTCCAGCCCCCTGCTCAAGCAGGAGAACCTATGCCAGCCTCCAGAGACTGTCCAGCCTCTTCTTAAAGCCTCCAGTGATGAAGCACCTACAGCTTCTAGAGGCAAGCTGTTCCACTGGCTAATTGGCCTCACTGTCAGGAAATTTCTCCTTAAATCCAGGTTGCTTCTCTCTTCGATGAGCTTCCATCCATGGCTTCTGGTGCTTTGGAGAATAGGTTGACCCCCCTCTTCTTTGTGGCAGCCCCTCAAATACAGGAACACTGCTATCATGTCACCCCTAATTCTTCATTTCTCTAGACTGGCCAAATCCTGCAACCGTTCCTTCATATGGTTTAGTCTTGTGACTGCTTTTCACGCTTATGACCGTTGCAGCATCCCCACAGTCACGTGATCAAAATTCAGACACTTGGACTCATATTTATGACGGCCGCATTGTCTCAGGGTCATGTGATCTCCTTTTGCAACCTTCTGACAAACACATCAATGGGGGAGCCAGATTTGCTTAATGATTGCAGTCAATTGTTTAACAACTGTGGCAAAAAAGGTCATAAAATGGGGCAAAACTCAACAATTGTCTTCCTTAGCAACAGAAATGCTGGGCTCAATTGCAGTCATAAATCGAGGACTATTTGAGTTCATTTGCTCCTTTCTAGATTTCTATCCCACCTTCTGGGGCTGAAGGCAGGGCCCAGAATGCTCCCTCCGCAACAACCTGTGAGGTGAGGTGGATGAAGGCATGGGGACAGGCCCGAAGGGGTTGAGATGGGCCTGGTCTCCTCAGTGCCTCCCCTTCTGAACCAATATGCAAGTGGGGATCTCTCAGGAAGCCCCTGCACTTCCTGAGCTTTCACAGAGGGGCTTCAAAAACCTGGTCCTACCAACCCATCCATCTTCTGCCTCCTCGGAGTTTCTCACATTAGTGTCTTCATCCCCCATTCCAACAGGCATAGTTTAGTCCTTGGCAGATGCAGCCGTCCTCCTGCTGGCAGTCTATAATCCATTGGGGGTGGGGGGATGGGAAAGACGTCTGAAGTTCCCGCTATAGCACTTTCCTCCTTTAAATCTGAAATCTTTACACTTTCTTCTCAGGCCAGTTCCCAATTAGGATCCTCTGGGCTCCTCGGCCTCTCTCCCAAGCAAGGCCCTTGCTGCAAAAACAGGGACACCACCAGCCCACAAGCACTGCAGGCCATGGACACAAAGAACCATGGTTCTCTTCACTCTCCTGCGGCTAACCTTTCAGGCTCTCAAACGTCCTGCCAAATCTCTACGGTTCCGCCACAAGGAATATTTCTTTAAGGACTCCTGCTGAATTCCCCCAGGCCCAAGCTGGAGCTTTCATAGTCTTCTTAAGGACGACCTTCAGAAAAAGATTAAGGCTCAGTTGCATCTAGTAAATTGGCGTTTATCTGTAATTTAATCATGGGAGAAGCAGCAACCTGACTATCATGTTATGAGGGAATGACCTGGGGGGGAGTTGGTGCCTAGGAAACAATCAGAGAAGGAGGGGGAGCCCTGTGGTCAGAGAATGAAGTTTAGAAAGGACCCTCCCTAAATTATCAGGACGTAAACGGAGACAGCAGGTAACTTGCACTTTCAGACTTTCAAGGCTGCTCTGTTAATGCAGCCTTACAATAAAGCAGAATCAGCTCAGCTGCTCATGGTCTACCTGAGAAGGCTAGAAGGACACGCAACACAGAAAGGAAATCAGAACGGCGAGTCTCTAGGGCAGCTGAAATCAGGAAGATTTCCCCTTCCAGCCGGTGACCGGAGGGCTGCCTTTGCCTTCTTCTCAAGACTCTTCCCATCAGCCAGGCGGCAGCAAAGCACACGTGCTCTCCGCCGAAGAGGCGCAACAGGCAAGAGGGAAATGGCAGTTAAAAGTAAATCACCTCCCACCCTCCCCCAGCGCCATCTGCCCTCACAGAGCACTCCCCCACCTGGGCCGGGAAAGGGTCCAAAGCCCCCTCAGCAGATAGGAAACCCTGGGAAGGTTCCAAAGGTTTGGGTGCCTGAGGCTGGTTGCTGAGACAGAAGGGCCATCTGAATGCCGAGACCAGCTGAGAGGACAAGAGCAGAGAGAGCAGCCTGTTCTCAAGAGCAGATGGGTTTTCACAGCCCCAAGCAGACTGGGGGTGTATACGGGTGAGTTGGAGGTGGGGGAAGAGTTCAGAATGGACTCTTCAAGCTCCTGCAGCCCCCCCCCCCCCAAAATTAGGAGCCTGGGCAGTGGAGTTCATGGCTATAATTTTCCCCTGGCTCGTTTTTCCTTTTGCTGGCATCCCTTCCACACCAACACTGATGCTGTCCAAGCTCTCTGCCGATGGACAGATCGGCCCTCATAACTCATAAATAGATGAACTGTTTCATGGCTAGGAAAACTATAAAGGGGGGGGGGGGCTGTTTTGATTTTCCCCCTCGTCCAACCGAAATTGCCGCATAAACCTGCATTTCATTCCTTTCCTTAACCCCCGGGAGCTTCTTCTCTGGCGCTCCAGCCTTAAGAGCCCCACCGGTTCTACGGCGCAAGGGATCCCACTTACAAAATGGCTTCCGCTGCTTTTTCTGCAAGCAAGACTTGACGTATCTCTCAAGTTCTCGCAACGTGGTGGGCTTCAAGGTTTCAAAATCGATCTCGATCTCGTCGGGATTGGAGTCCCTGAGGGAGGGCTCTCGCGACTGGATGATGTGCACCACCCGGCCCAGCTTCTCCCCCGGCAGTCGGTTGATGTCCAGGCTGAGCTGGCGCTTCTCATCGTAGGTCATGGGGAGGCCCTCTTCCTCCTCCTCTGAGTCGTAGGTCGCCGAGGCCTGCTTCCCGGCCTTCTTCGGCTGCCTGTGGGCGGAAGGGGAGCGGTCAGGACCTGCAGCTCCGAGCTCACCGGGCAAGGCTCCTTTGGAGCCTCCCCGGCGGCCTGAGAGGGTGGGCAGACTCTCAGCAGGGAGCCCACTGCCGGGGGTCCAGAGAGAGGTACCCTGCTCCCATGGGCCCCTCTCGCCTTCTTCACCCTGCTGGCCCCTGGGCAGCCTTGCCAGAAATGCTACTGTCCTTCTGGCACCCCTTTTCCAATGTCCCTTTCCGCTTTGTGTTGGCCAGCTGTGTAACTTCTTTGGGTGGGTCCTCCTCCCTTGCCCACCTACCACTCGAGCCTTGCCCCAACCAACTTCATCCCCGTCCTGGAGCCCCTACCTGTTAACGGGAACCGTGCTGTTGGCCTTCTTGGCAGGGGCTTTCTTCTGCTGGGGGGCTTTTGTTGGCGGGACCACCTTGGCTTTCTTCTCCTCCTCGGCTTTTGCCTTGTGCTTCTCTTTCTCCTTCTCTTTCTCCTTCTTTTTCTTCTCTTTTTCTTTCTTCTCCTTCTTCTTCTTTGGCTTGTTCACCGGTGCTTGTGAGAGGGCAGCCAGCTGCTCGTGGACGGCCTTTAGCTGAGAGAGAAGCGAAGGAGAGAAGCTCAGCCCTCGGACCCACTCAACCCCAGCAAAGTCTGGCGCTTGGCAAGAGGATGGGGAGGGCAGCAGCTGTTCCCATTCCCCCCCCCCCCACACACACACTGCCCTTGGTCTTCGGCAGGCCAGCCAGCTCAGTGCCGTGAAATGTTCATGGGGCCAGCAGCTCCCAGCTCTCTAGGCTGCCAGGCCCGGTGCCTCACCCCATCCCCAGACCAGGCTGCCAGGGCCTGGCACAAGCCGCTCCCTTAACCTGCTGCATGAATAAGGCTTTCCCGCTGGGCCACAGCGTGGCTTACTTGCTGGAGCATTGCATGGGAGGTGAACGCTACAATGGCGCATTTTTTAACCTGACTTGGACTAACCACACAGGATGTGAGCCAAGAGGCAGGCTGGGCCATGGGAAAAGCTTGCTTCCTTTCATTTATTTTCAAGTGGTTATTGATAGTTTGTACATTGTTTTTGACTTGATTTGCTGTTTTTTAACTATCACGAGACGCCCAGAGTCACTTAGATGAGATGGGCGGCCATACAAATCAAATCATAACGAAATAAATTTAAGCGAATTAGAATCCAATCTAGCTGAAAAAGGATCCTCCGGCCATGGCCGGCCCAGGACGCCTGCAGCACACAGAGGCAGGCCCCTCCCACCCCTGGCAGAGGGAGGTGCCTCCCCAGGAGATGCCCACTTCACAGCTGGCAAGAAGCAGAAGGCCAGGCGGGAGAGACGAGCCTCCTCCTCCTCCTCCTACCCAGAGAGGAAGGGGGAAGGCAGGGGTCACAGGGAGGGAGAGGCCCCCGCCTGGGGCGATGGATCTGGCCTTTCAAGAGTGTGCAGGCCCACCGATCCCACCGTCTGGGGCAGAGGATCTTCTCCTCTCTTGGCTCCTGTGCACTTTCAGAGCCATAAAGGGGCATCAGGCTAGTGGAACCGGAGATGGCCACAGCCAAGGCATCTGTGATTAAAAGGACCCAGGTTCAAATCCTCATTCAGCAGCGATACTCACCGGCAGCTTTGGTCTACCTGACCGGGCTACGGGCAGATGCCACGATACTTGCAAACCCCCAGGAGAACCGGCCCTCTTGGGGCTTCTGCCCTTCTGGTTCCCTTTCCCCCCAGGGTCCCCCAGCAAGAGCTCTTCAGCACTCCCCGCCTCAAACTCCCAATAAAAATCCAGCCACAAAATTGGCAGGCACCGTCCCTTCTAGAGTCTATTCCTTTGCTTTGCTTTGCTTTGAATTCAGCCCAATTCTAAAGTCTGGATGGAACAGAAATTGAAAAATAAAACAGGTGCTGCTACCAGGGGTATATACTGCATATCAAACTCAAGGCCCACGGGCTGTGCTTAGATCTGGCCCTCGGGGCCACCTGGAAACAGCAAAGGATGGGCCTGTGATGCCTCTGCCAGTGAAAAGAAGATCTTGGGGGGCCGCACATGGCCCTCCCTGGCCCCGTTTTTGACGGTGAGAGCCTCCTGCAGCCCTCTGACAGCAAAAACGTAGCTTGGGGGGGGGGCTGTGTGCGGCACCCCCCCCCCCAGTTCCTTTTCTCTGGCAGAGGGTTGCAAAAGGCAGTCGCAGCCAAAAACAGGGCCAGGGGGTGGGATGGGGGCTGCACAGAGGGCTATCAAAACAAACTGAAAACAAAACAAAAGGAGAAATGTTTCCTCTTTTGTATTTGAGCATGCAAGAAGGGACAGGAAAGGAGGAAGGGAAAGAGGGAAGACAAAGAAAAAGATGGGAAGAGAGAAGGAAGGACAAAGAAAGAAAGAGGAGAAGGAAGGAAGGAAGGAAGGAAGGAAGGAAGGAAGGAAGGAAGGAAGGAAGGAAGGAAGGGTTATAACGAGACTGAGGGAGGGTCTGAGGGAAGTCCTGCCTCAGCACTTGGCCACCACAGGTGCCCCTGACACAAGTGATGTTGGGCTGACCACGCCCACTCCAGCCCCCCAAGGTCGAACACAACCCTGATGCAGCCCTCAATGAAACCGAGTTTGACACCCCTGTGCATATGTTCAGACAAAGACAAGGCAATTCTGAGGCACCGAGGAGAGAAACATCACTAAGTTTATTCCCCATATTCATGAGGACTAGACACTTGTTCACTGAAATCTAAAGCAAATTCTCAGAAAATCTGGTGCAACCTTAAGGGGCAAAAACAGCATTCACCCACGAGGGGTGATGGGACTGGCAGGGCCAATCCCAGCTACCACCACCCGGAGGAAGGCTGCAACTGGGGAGGGTTTGCCATCGTGAGCTCTTCCCAGAAGGCCCTGCGATTGTTCGCTCGAAGGAGCTCTCTCCTGCGGGGCAAGACCAGCCCCACCTGCCTGGAGCAGCCCACTTGCTTCTCTGCCCATGAGAGGCTTTCCCAGTCTGCCACCTTTTACAGAGCCCACACCTGGCCCATCCCATGGGGGCGCTTCCGATTCACAGCACAGCTGCCCCCCCCCCGCCCTACAGGGGATCCAGGTGCGATTCTACAAGGAGCAGCTGGCAGAGCAGGAAGAGAAGAGGCTCCCCCCCAAGTTCAGGCATGGAGCTGCCCTCCACCTGCCTTCCATCTCCCCACCGAGCTCTCCTGGGCCTCAAGGCACTGACTGACTGCTGGGATGAAGCATTTCTGAAAAGGCCTTATGAACTTTACGTATCTGCACACAATACAGAAAAGGGGAAAGTACTTTATAAAAGGGGGAAAAAAGGGGGAAAAAAAATAAACAAATACATTCCATCCATTCCAGTCTCGGGAGTCAATGACCTTGTAGCACTGCCTCAATGATCGGGAACAGTCCTGTGTGAACAAGAAGACAGGCAGGGAAGCAAATCGGGTGTCCACACCGCACCCGGAGTCGGGGGGGAGGGGAGGGATATCCACAGAACCACAGTCTGGTTCTTGGGGAAGCCTGGGACACTTTGGGTCTTTGGTTTCAAGTGCCAAGTTTCTAGTCCTCACTGCTGCGACCGACGTATGAAAAAGGAGGGTGGTTCCTTTTCTACTACCGGTCACAGAGCAGGCATAGGAGTTATTTTGCACAACCCCCAAGGCACCCGGCAGACCTCTGGGGGGTGCTGTGGCCTCATTTGCCTATCTTCAAATTTTTGGCCCTGCCTTTTCCGACTGTCTCAACGTCCTTCTTAGCGACCAGGTGGTTTATAAAGAAAGTGGGTCTTTCTGACCAGTCAAGAGGACCTTCAGTGGGCCAGAATGAGCATCTCTACAAGGCCCCCGTCGAGGCTTCCCGCACGGCCAGCGGCCTCAGGGACCAGACGTGGCCCTTCGCGAGCGGCCAAGCCCTGAACCGCTCCGAAGGCTGGCTGCCACCCACCTGCTCCTGCAGCTCTGCCAGCCGCGTGGCCCGCTCCTCTTCCGAGTCCGAGCTATCCGAGTCCGAGGAGCTCCCCTCGCTGCTGTGGCTGCTCTCCGTGCTTTTGCTGACCACGGGGGCGGTGGGCAGAGGGGGAGGTGGGGGGTCGGCGGGCTCGTCCGGCATCTTGGCAAATCGCATCTCAAAGACGTCCTGTGGGAACAGGCGGGTTTGGAGAGGAGGGCAAAGGTGCCCTCACAGCAGGCAGCTGCCCCAAAAGAGGCACCCCCACCCCCGCCCCACTGCTTTTCCACAGAGCTGACTGGAGAAGGACGCCAAAGGGCAGCTCGGGGCTCTTCAAATGCTGTGACCCCCCATTAGAACTGCCATCTAGCCTTGGAAGTGAGAGAGCCCCCGGGAGATGCAGCCCCAATCCACCTGGGGCAGGTGCCAAGTTTGGGCCAGCTGCCCGAGGCCTCCTATGGCCCTCTCTAGAAAAGGCAGGTGTCCTTCACCTATCAAGGGGAAGGAATGTCCTGCCTTCTGCAATGGGAAAACGGAGGGCAGCCAGCCAAGTGGCCCCCTTCCCTTGACTCCAAGGTCGTGAAGGAGGCAGAGGGCTGAGGAAGACAGCCTGCCCGGATTAAAGGTCACTCCCTTGAACAGCAAAGGCAGCTCTGACCGAATGGACAAGCGGAACAAATATAGCAGCATAAATTATAAGCAATCTACATGCAAATGTGTACCACCGTACACGAATATCCAACTCTGCATAAAACACATATGCTATTTACAGATCTCATTTTTTGAGGGGAACTTTTTGGAGATTTGAACCGGCAGAATCCACACATTTTATGGGTAACACGCTCAGGTTCAGGAGAGCCTGACAGAAACTCCTGAGGGGCTGGAGGGGGAGGTCCAAGATGAGGCATCAACTCCAGGGATGCTTTCCTCAAGCAAATGGCCATGAAAGAGGAAGCGGTTAAAACTTTTCACCCTTAAGACCAGCCCCGGTCATGATTTACTCCAAGGTGGAGGGAAAGAGCAGTCAGTCTCCGCTGTGAGAACTGCCTGTCAGGCATTGTGAATATTTTGTGATGTTGTACAACATAGCAACAAGCCTTGTTGTGAGCCTCTGGGATGGAGGCTGCAGGGAGCAAGAGTCGGCCGTAGCTGGGAGAGGCCCCGGGAGGCCTGGAGGCACCAGTCCCAGAGTCTGGACTCAAGCAGGGAATTTCGGGGGCAACCCTCATGCAGCAGGAGAGAAAGGGAGACTCAAAGCCAAGGAGGAGGTGGCCTCCTTGCAAACAGCGGCAGAACTGACCAAATTGTACCACCCAAGCCCTTCATTGGCCCCACAGACCCACTGCTGGTGAGGGAGGACGCTCTTTTTTCTCGTCCTGGCAGGGAGCCCCCTTACCTGCAGCTTCCTAGCCATGGCCACCACCTCGTGGTCAGGGGGGTTGTACTTGTAACAATTGGAGAACATTAGCCGGATGTCCGCTGCGAAGCCCTGGGCGTCCTGATACTCCCGGCTGTCCATTTTTTTCTGCAGAGGAGCCCAGAAAGGGGACAGGATTAGAAGGGAAGGGGCGAGGAGGGGAAAACCCCCAGTAGAGACAGAAGACCTAGGCCACTCCAGGACTGGCTTCAAATGAAAGCAGTGGGCAGGAAAAGGCCCCTGAAGCCCTGCTGGTCACCTGACCACCTTCCTATCCTTAAAGCCCCTTGAGAAGCCCCCGACAGAGCAGCTGGAAGGCGGGGGGGAGGGGGGGCAGGGCAAAGTCTGAACAATCATTCAAGTACTGAGACGTATAGAGCACAGAATTCAGCCGGGGAGGTCTCCCTCTGGAGAGAAGAGGACTCATCCTGAAAGAGGCCTGGAGCAAACTGTCAAGGCATGGAGGGCACCACTCAGCAGCCTCACCTCCCAAGGCAATCCCAGACCCCCAGCCCAAAGCTCAGAATGGCAATGGATCAGGCCCCTGGGCGTTTCACGCAGAGCTTCCAAGGCAACCTTCCTTGTGGGTGGACGTGTGGGTGCCAGCTGAGCCCCTCAAGGGCAAGGCATAGGGGAGGGGGCACGTTCTGCCTTCCCTGTGGGCAGAAGAGCGGAAGTAACATGGGGTTGCCTTTGGAAGTCCTTTGGGACAAGAGCCACGAAAGGCTCATCTCTGCTACCTGCGCCCTGGTTGGTTCCTCCAGAGGGATTACTGTATGTGGGGCTGCCCTTGAAAAGCATCCGGGAAACAGCTGGTGCAAAATGGGGCGGTGAGGACATTTACGTGCACCCTGAGATCAGCACACGCTACCCTTCTGTTCCGCAAACTACGTTGGTTGCCAGTTTGCTTCCAGATTCAATGCAGGATGCTGGGCATGACCTCCAAAGCCCCAGGTGATCTGAGGGGCGGCTTACGTCTCCCCATCCCATCAGCCCCAGAGGTGTTCCATCAGGCGGGACCCCGGAGAAGAGCTTTCTCTGCCACAGCACAGACCCTCTGGAAGGTCGTTTCCCAGACAGGAGGGTGGGCCCAATCTTACTGGCCTTTTGGGAAGGGTCTGAAAACTTGGACAGGCCATTCAGGCTCTTATGAGCTGCTGCTGGTGCTCTCCCTTGCTTTAAATTCTTTTCCACTTTACTTATGCAACCTTGTTTTTTGTTGTTCCATTTTGCCATATGAGTGAGTTGGGCCCAACTGGAGCTTTTCCCCCCAAGCTGCCAGGGCAGGGCAGCCCCACCGCCACGCCCTCCTGGCCCTCGTCCTGGAGGAAGGTGGGGCAGAGAGGAGCCCCACTGAGGGCAGCACTGGCCTCAGGCCTGGCAGGTCAAAGTGGGCTTCCTTCCCTCTTCTTGGCCTTTGCCCAGCCACTCCTACCTACTGATCATGTCCTTGTGGCCCTGGAGTTCTCTGGGGCTGCCCCTCCCCCCCAAGGAAGGTAGGGCCCATTCAACCCAGAGGGGCCAAGAGGGAACTTGGTGTTCTGCTGCCTGGTTTGTCTGAGTTTAGAACAAGCATGGGATTGGGGAGCGCTTGTGCAGGTTCTCAGCTCCGGGAGAGGAATAGACCGGGAGAAGGCAGCTCTGGGGAGGCCAGGAGGTTCTCCCCCTGTAACCATTTGTCTAATGACTCTTCAAAGTTACGACAGCACTGAAAAAAGCGACTCACCAGCTCCTTGCACCTCCAACCATCCTAAAATCCCTGAAGTCACGGCGCCCCAATTTGGGCTGTTGGCACCTAACAAGTACTTACAATGGTTGCAAGCAACCTGGAATCATGTGACTGACTTCCAACCAGAAATGCCAGTGGGGGAAACCAGACTTGTGTAATGGTTGCGGATTTACTTAACAATCATTTGCTTAACAGCCAAGGCAAAAAGGTTGTAAAATTGGACATACTTAAGGACTGTCTCACTTAGTGACAGAGTTTCCAGTCCCAACTGTGATCATAAGTTGAGGACTACCTGTATCCAGCTAATCTTGTGGACAGGGACCAAGGCTCCAGCAGCACCACCTACCGCAGGTAGGAAGGGGGAATCCCTGTTGGGCCAGATTCCACCTGTGGGTCAAGCAGGGGGAAGGAGGGGCAGCCAGAGGGGGCAAAGGCGACCTACTTTGACGGTGCTGAGGTCCATGGGGTGCTTGATGATGTCGTGGTAGTCGTGCAGCTCCAGGGCTTCGGCATCCACTGGCTTGTAGAAGGGCCAGGCGTAGGCTGCGTGCTTCTTGGACAGCATCTCCTTCAGGATGCTGTCGCAGTACTTGAGGTGCTCCGAGAGCTTGCCCTTCTTGCCCGCGTGCTGGGGCACCTCCCCATCTTCCAGGTCCTTCTTTGGCGGTTTGATGGGCCGGCCACCACTCTCCCGCCGAGCCACCACTTTGGCCTGCTTTGAGTCCAACAACTGCGGGGGGGATTCGCTCCGGCTGGCGGTGATGGCCGACGTGGTGGGCGTGGTGGTATCCGCTTTCCGCTTCACCCCCTTTTTCTGAAATTCAAGCACAGCCCATAAGGAGGGGGCAGGTGGAGAAGGAGCCCCCAAGGTGGTGGGTTAGGAGGAACTTAGGGGGGCCAGACAGATGGCAGCATCTCTCTGGCCTGAGACCAGAAACAGACCAACCTCTGCAAGGAAGGGGCAGCGGGGGCAGCGCCCCAGCCCCACCCCTGCCCTGGAGGAGAAGCGCCTGCGCAGAGAAGGGAGGCCCCCATTACCTTGACGATGGGCGGTGTTGGGGGAACGACTGCCATGATTGGGGCGGCAGGAGGCGGGGGAGGCAGCACGGGCGTCACAGGGGGGGCAGTGATGGGGGTGACGTTTGCAGTGATGGTTGGCACAGGCGTGACGGCAATTACAGGCGTCTGAGATACCGACGGAGGGACGTTCTGGAAGGGCGCCGGAGGCGATGCGGAGGAGACGGCTGTGGCTGCTGGGTGCTGGGTCCCTGCCGGAAGGAAAGCAAGGCTGTCAAGAGGAAGGCCGGCTTTTCCTTTGCTATGGAATTGATGGCATGGGAATTCTCTCCCCCGCTCCCCAATCCTGTAGGGGTGGAGTCTGGGCAACTGAATGGAGGCTGAGTGTTTATTGGCCGGATGCCCTTCCTATCGCCAATGCAGAGTTCGCAGCAGATATTTACTCAGTGGGCCCAGAGACATAAATATCTGCCGCTACCTAGGATTGAACTCACAGCCTCCTGATTGAGAGGCGAGGGCTCCACCTCTAGGCCACTGCACCACTATGATAAACATGAAGTATGGAGCATAAATGAAAAAATAGTAAAGAACATTAATTGGGAGGGGGGCAGAGAAAACTAGCTATGCTATGTGCCTGTAAACAAAGAGAAAGGGAAGGGAAGGATAACAGAGGTGAATGAAGATGGTTGATCTTATGGAGGTAGGGAAAGTGCACATGTGAAATTAAGGTTTAATCATGAACGAAAGAGTCACAATGAACCTTAGAAGTATGAATTGGCATTGAAGTTGCTCTGACTGCAGACAAAAACAAGAATTGGTTGGTGATGCAACAGTGGCGTGTCACACTATGCTGTATGGCCACAGCAAAAGAGCCTGCAATGAATTCTAGAAAAAAGCTGCTGGACCTTCTGACTGAATGCCATCGGAGGAAAGACCCTAGACGAGGGGTCGGCAACCTTAAATACTCAAAGAGCCACTTGGACCCGTTTCCTACAGAAAAAAAACACTGGGAGCCACAAAACCTGGGTGGGCGTGGCCAACTCGATGTCACTCACTCCCACCCAGTCACATGACCACCTAGCCACGCCTACCCAACCACAAAACTATTTTCTATATCTCTCTCCCCCACTCATCTCCCCCTCTCTCCCCCCAAAGCGCAGCAAAGGCATGCGCGGGATGGGCGGCCGCTCGCTTAAGGAGGGTCTTAGCAGTATGCGGCTTCTCTCCTGCACTAATGCTGCGGCCATCGCCTTGCCGTGTCCTCGCCCACCCCCAGCAGCTCTTCGGAAACAGTATAAGAAAGATTATGGAGCCATTTAGAGACCCAGGAATGAGGCCTTGGAGCTGTGGTGGAAAACCAACAGTCCTCCAAGACAGTTTCCCTTTAACAGACTATTCCCATCCTGGCCCTGAGAATTTGACTTTTGTTTCTTAAGTGAGGGACTTTCCACTATTCCCTGTTACATTTCATTTTGTTACTCGGATCAATTACAGAAACAAACTGGTCGAGACTAGTTTGTATTTTATTTCTGTCATCAAGGGTATTAAACAAACAAACAAATCAACAAATAAGCAAGCAAGCAAGCTGTGTAGCCCAATTCTGTATTGCCTGTAAAAGATGGGCTTTCCTTTCACCTCTCCATCCAAACCATAATGAAAATATAGAGCGGGTGGGGGTGGGGGTGGGGAGACAGACTTGGCCCTCCGGACTAAATCTGATGCTCTCCTCTCAATGCCCTCTCCAGTTTGAGGAGCAACCATGCATGAATGTCTCCATTTCACCCCTGTGCTATCCAACCCACTTCTTACTAGCTTGGGGTATAGTTGCAATTTTTTCTGCTAAATCAAAGCTATACCATGTCTAAAGGGAAGGGGACAAGCAAGATTCCAATGTAGCATGCATTACCGAGACCTGGCCAACATCGTATGTGTGCACGTATGTGTGTATGTGTGTGCACCCCTTGGTTTGACTAGGTTTGGCACCAGCCGAGATCCCAAGGCAGGAGAAGTGAGATCATCTGACAATCTCTCTTGGCCTTCAGGGGCCGTGTCCTCCGTGTTGAACTACGAGATAGACAGCAAATAAATGTAATAATAAACAAATAAAATAAAATCCTCAGAAATGTTTCTCTGCTTCGCCACCTAGTCCCTTTCCACGAACACCATTGTTATGGCAATCAGGCCTGCATGCACAGCCTTTATCTCTGACCTGAGTTGGGGGTCCCAGCTGCCATCTTCCGAGCTTTGCCTTTAGGCACGGGGGGCAGCAGCTCCACTTCCTCCTGAGGCATCTGGGCCACTTTCTGCAGGAAGATCTTTTCCAAGGCTTGTGCCATGAGGACAATATCATCCGTTGGCTGGCAGAGAAAAAGGCATGGGAAAAGAAGGAAATGGAAAGTAACACACAGGGCCAAAGCCAAACTGAAATGCAAATGTCCACACGTTCATTGCTAACTTTTGGGGACAGAGGCCATTTGGCCTCAGAGGTTTTGGGCCCGAGGGAGAAATTCAGAGCCAACACCCCCTCTTGGTAGTGGCCAAACAACCTTCTGAGCATAGCCTGTAAATGCCATGAGCCTCCCCCAGAAAAGAGCAGACTAGATCCTTTACCTTGTTGTAAATGTAACAATTGGTAAACATGGTGTTGAAATCCTGCATGCATTCACTGGCGCTCCAGTAGTAGTTGTGCTCCAGGCGCTTCTTGATGGTGCCCATGTCCATCGGGTTCTTGATGATTTTGTGGTAATCCTGTTGGGGAGAGGAAGCAGTCAGTCTTCCACTGGCACCCTGGGGATCACCTCAGAACAGGGGTGTCAAACTCAATTTCTTTGAGAGCCGCATCAGGGTTGTGGTTGACCTCAGGGGGGCTGGGATGGGTGTGGCCAGATGGTCACAGCCAACTGGGTGAGTGTGGCCAGCTCGACATTGCTCACTTTGGGTGCGCCTGTGGTGGACCAGGTAGGTGGGTGGATCCATTGTCTCCAGCACGAGCCCAGGGGGTAGGGTGGGAGCAGCCCCTTGCTGGCTCCAGGGAGGCCCCGTGGATCTAAGGCTGACCGCGTTCCAGTCCGGATGGCCGTCACCAAGTTTTATATCAGCACTTGGCCAGCCTGGGCCAGGGCCAAGGCACTGGGGGACGGTCCTTCACTGTTTCCAGGGCAGCTCCACTGACCAGATCTAACCACAATCACAGGCAGGATCTGGCCCATGGACCTTGAGTTTGAGACCCCTGCCTTAGATGGCTAGCAAGGAAGGCTGTGTCACGGGAAGCCCTAAATTCTGATAGTGGAGAGTGATGGATGGAGCAATCAATCAATCAATCAATCAATCAACCATAATAGAGCTGGAAGGGACCTTGGAGGTCTTTTAGTCCAGCCCCCTGCAACAGCAGGAGACCCAATACCATTTCAGACAAGTGTCTGCCCAGTCTTTTTTTAAAACCTCCAGGGATGAAACAGAAGCAACTTCTGAAGGCAACTTCTGTTCCACTGGTTAATTCTCCTCACTATTAGGAAGTTTCTTCTTAATTCCAAGTTGCTCCTGTCCTTGATGAGTTTCCATCTGCTGCTTCTTGTCCTGCCCACAGGTGCTTTGGAGAATAAGTTGAGCCCCTCTTCTTTGGGGCAGCCCCTGAGATATTGGAAGACTGCTCTCATGTCACCACTACTTCTTCTTTTCTCTAGCCCAGGGGTGTCAAACTCAAGGCCCGGGGGTCGGATCCAGCCCACAGGGTACTTAGATCTGGCCTATGGGGTTGCTCTGGAAATAGCGAAGGACCGGCCTGCGGTGCTTCTGCCAGTGAAAACGGGCTCCTGAGCTCTGTTTTATGCTGCGACAGCCTCCTGCAACCCTTGGTTGAACTCCGTTTTCACTGGCAGAGGGTTGCAGGAGGCCATCACAGCTGAAAATGGAGCGCTTGAACCACCACAGGCGCCCCCAACACGAGTGATGTCCAGCTGGTCACACACCCCCAGGCCACACACCCCGAGGTCAAGCACAACCCTGTTGCGACCCTCATTGAATTTGACCCCCCTGCTCTAGACTACACATACCCAATTCCTGCAGTGATGATAGCAGTGATGGTAGCATGTAATTAAGAACATCAATTAATCTTATTCCTAGGTGTAGTGCAAGGAAAACAATCACATTCACAACACAGTGAAAACCAGCAAGACAGTAAGACAGTCTTAATAACCAATCAAAAACATCATTAACCCCAGGTAAGTATGATGATGGAGAGTTTTGACAATAAACACTAAATATCTGGGTATTCTTTTCCTCTCATAAATAATATATATTTGTCTCTGCGCACTGTATAAATACACTGAATATTCTTGAACAAGATATGGTAACCGCTATTACCGTACCATATTATATGGTAACAACAAGCAATGAAAACCTCCTAGAATCCATATTGGTCAATATAAAAGGAAAAAAGAATGATACTGCGGTAGGCGTATACTGCAGGCCACCCAACCAAGCAAAAGAAATAGATGGACTTTTTGCTAAACAATTAACAAATGTATGTAGGAAACATACTACACTAGTAATGGGAAATTTTAACTATCCTGATATTCAATTGGAAGACAAACTCTGCAGAAAGTGGGAGATCGAACAAATTCCTAACCAACCTAGCTGACCACTTTGTCATCCAAAAGGCAGAGGAGGGAACTAGAGGAAAAGCCATACTTACTAATAGAGAAGAAGTGGAAGAGGGAGTGGAAGCTGCCAGAACTTTGGGTGAGTGACCACCTCATATTTGAATTCAATATAATGCAAATACCAACAAAAGAAAATAATCCAACCAGTGTCTTTAAGAGCTGATTTTCACAAACTCTCAGAAGGTCGCAAAGGGGATCATGTCACCCTGGGACAATGCAACCGTCATAAATACATCCCAAGTGCCCGAATTTTGATCACGTGACCGTGGGGATGCTGCAATGGTCTTAAGTGTGAAAAGCAGTCACAAGACTAAACCATATGAAGAACGGCTGCAGGTTTGGGGTCTGGCTAGTCTAAAGAAAAGAAGACTTAGAGGTGACATGATAGCAGGCTTGGAGGTTTTTAAGAGGAGACTGGACAGCCACCTGTCTGAAATGGTCCAGGGTCTCTTGCTTCAACAGGAGGTTGGACTAGAAGATCTCCAAGCTCCCTTCGAGCTCTATGATGATGATGATGATGATGATGATGATGACGACAACGATGATTGGAAAAAAATTTTTTTCAAATGCCAGCAGTTTGATTTTCACCAGCTCAAGGTTGACTTGACCTTCAATCCTTCCATGGTTGCTAAAATGAGGACCCAGATTGTTGGGGGCAATAGACTGACTCTGTAAACCACTTAGAGAGAGCTGTAAAGCACTGTGAAGCGGTATATAAGTGCTATTTTGTGTTTTCCTGCCTTTTATCGGAAACAAAATATTGAGCCAGACTGGAAGTCACTTTTGTTCTACTTGGCTTTGTTTCATTTGAGATGGGATGCCAAAGTGCCATCATTCCATGTGAGTGGTCATGTTTGCCTCAGCTAAAATTCAACAATATTTGGGGATTTCCTTATTTTCTTCTGGATTTCAAATAAATAAATAAAATAATTAAGGGGGAAGAGAAAGAAATTAGGCTGACCGGCTGTTTTGCTTTGGGAATCTGGAAAGTTAAGGCAAAATCCTGCAGGATCTGAACTACTTAAAAGAGCCAGTAAGCCTACTGCAAGACATCAGAAAGCTGTTATTTTTGCTGTCATGGTGAAGGTGATGCAATGTTTACTCTCCAAGGATGGGGTGGGAATCTTTCCATTTAGCAACACAAGCACATAGAGAGTGACTAGATAATTCTCTTAGGAGGCAGGATTCTGACTGCCACCTCAAAACCCAAACTCCACATGCACAGGGAAAACGGAGCTGTGTTATGGACCAATTGTTCCATCTTCAGGAGCACGTGCCTATCAAACATGGCCTTTAATTGGAACCAAAGAGCCAAGAGAACCTCCTGAATCTCGCTTTTCACTCAAGATGACAATTTTAACTCCTTTTGCAGACAGCTTCAAAAGGCACCTTCACACAATATCATCTTATAGGAGGGGGGTCAAACTGGATTTCTTCGTGGGCCGGATCAGCATTGTAGTTCTCCACTGTGGGCCAGCAGGAGGGGGAAGGGGGGGCAGGGAGTGGGGGGGGGGCAGATGGGACGAACACCTCCTGCAGCACTCTGCTGGCCAAAAACGGTCTGCATGGAGGCCTCCTGAGGCCCCTGCGTGGCCCGTTTTGGCCAGCAGAGGCACCGTGGCCTGGTCCTTTGATATTTGCAGTCCGGGCCTATGGGCCGGATTTAAGCACCCCGAGAGCCAGATCTGGCCTGTGGGTCTTGAGTTTGACACCCCTGGTCTATAACATGTCCTGATTTTAAATTTAACCATGGTGCAGAAGTTAAATGTTAAATGACTTGACAGTGACATTAAAAAAAGAGAAAGCCACACACACAGGAAATATCACTCACCGGTAAGTTTAATTTAATGGCATCAACTGGCTGATAGAAGGGCCAGGCAAACTGGTGCTTCCACAGGGTCTTCACCACCACATTCTGCATGTACTGCAGTTGGTTCGTCTTCCTGCCAGGCTTGGTAGGGTTGGTGACCTCTGGGGGAGGAGGGTTGACCGGCCCCTGGGGGGCCTGGATGGCTGATGTAAGGGCAGACATGGTTCCCCGCCTCCTGGCTTCACTGAGGGCAGCCGCAGCAAAAGGGAGGAGGAGGAGGAAGAGGGCCGCCTTTTATGCTCCCCGCGTGGGATGGGCATCCCATTTCCAGGGACCAGCTACGCAGCCTGAAGGAGCAAGGAAAAAAAGCATGGTCAGTTTCTTCAGATGGCATTATGGAAAGCGAAACATTTTGGGGGCAAAGCATTCAACCTCTTTTCCCAGATTCCATGATTACTTGGCACTCCAGAAATAAATGTAATCCATTTGGAGAGTTTCAGACTCCTATCTTGCATCCCCATCACTCACCCCAGAGCAGAGGAAGAGGCAACCAACTCTCTGGGGCCGTAAGCCATCCAGGTTTACGGCTCAAATGAAGAGCCTTACATAAAAGAAAACCCACATGCAGAACAGAACATTCCTAAAGATATTGAGAGGCCCCATCAGTGATATGCTTATTAAGTACAGCAAACTGCCACCTGCCAGCCACGGGTGATTTTCAGAGAGACAGAGAGCCTTTGCAAACAAACTGACAAGCTCAGAGGCACCACCCTGACCATTACAGACATCGGGGAAAGCGGGGAGGGGCTTCTATCACATCCCCTTTCTAAGGCCAGGGCTAGTTCTTCTCAATGGGCAGAGGAAACGTAGCACACACTCTGAAGTCTCAAACCCCAATTTTTCAACAGTTATGCCTACATAACAAGATCTGCCCCAAAGAAGAGGTGCCTTTATGGTTTAACGAGGGTTGGATTCCCACAACATACTGAAGCCTTTTGTGTTGGCCGCATCTAGTGTGTTACACAAAACCTCAGGTGAAATTTGAACTGGAGCCCCGCCAATGCCTGCCTCTTGAAGAAAGAGCAGATAATCCTACAGTCATCAACGAAGATAAAAGAACATTTTCAAGAAAACAGCCAAGCTCAGAGAGCACCAAGGACCTCCATAACTACAAGTGACTTTTCTTTCTTTCTTTCTTTCTTTCTTTCTTTCTTTCTTTCTTTCTTTCTTTCTTTCTTTTTCTTTCCTTCCTTCCTTCCTTCCTTCCTTCCTTCCTTCCTTCCTTCCTTCCTCCCTTCCTTCCTTTCTTTCTTGGAAATTGAAGTCCGTCAATATTTGCCTTAGTCAAGTACAAAATGGCAGATAGGATCCCATATTTTTTTTTTTTTGGTCAGAATCTTTACTCCAACTAACTCTTTGCTAGTAGTTTCTTTATGGACACAAAGGTCCATAACTGATTTTGTTCAGCTCTTTGTCCTTGGTGCACGCAACAGGGTTCAAAGGCAGCGGCTCGATCCATATACGTGGCAAGCCATATGATGACTTCGTTTTCATTTAACATTCGTAAGGAAACTAAGCAAACAAATAGTTTGTTCAAAATAGCTAAACATTACCCTGTTTCCCCCAAAATAAGACCTCCCCTGATAATAAGCCCAATCGGGCTTCTGACCACATGGCAACAAGGCCAAGCGTTTATTTCAGGGTTCAAAAAATTATAAGACAGGGTCTTATTTTCGGGAAAACACAGTATTTTTTTTTACATTAGGCTAAGACAATGTGACTCAAAGTACTAGCAAAGGGACTATATAATTTAAAACTATTAACCATAAGGCAGTTGGGGCATTTTCATTCTGACAATAAAATAAAATGACACACCAAGAGCAAAATCCAATTTCTATACCATCAGTCATTTCAAGTGAATAAAGATTTGATCTTTTCAAGGATTCACATAATAAACCGAAGTATAATTTGTTTAAATATGGGAAATGTCCCGAAGAAGGCAACAGATATATCTATTCCAGGAGTGACTCTCTTTTTTTCCCAGTGAAAACTACAAACTCCACCAAACGCCTCCCATCACTGGGTTTAATAGTTACAGAGCTCCCCATATGAAGAGATGAGTCACATAAGAGCAAAGCTTTTCTTGAGGGTGGAGTTTCAGTAAAATAAAAACTTCCAAACCATGAACCAAGGGTTTCTTCAAACATTTCTGCCTATCATGGGCCAATCCATGTGGCCAGAAGAGAGCGCAAAGGGCAGGGATGGCCCAGGCTGTGGCCTTCTGCAACTGACCTTCCAATCTGCAGGGAGCCCCACCACTTTGGAGCCACCTAAATGGGCACAAAGTTGGGGACAGTTTGCAAAACCTCCCCCTCTCCCCTCATAGGCACTAACCACATTTTTTTCTGATATTTTGAAGCAGTTTTTCATCACCATAACAACAGTTTATACTTTGGTATCAATCCCCAAAATGTTGGTATAGATTAAAACAATAGTTCCCACAGCCTAGAATTTGCAAAGTTACTTCTGGCTATAAATGATGGGAAACTATCCAGTAAATTCTCCTGATTGCACACAACCCATCATCCAACTCTCCGATTCTCTTTCGGCTACCACTACCTGTGTGTTAACAACCAAAAAAGTATGTTGTTGTTTTTTGTTCCTTCCCTCCTGAAGAGATGCAAGATGCAAGGGGGGGAAAGGAAGGGCTCTGGAAAACTCATTCCAGCAGCCTCCCTGTAAATGTTATATTCAAGCACAATAATGACATGAGTAATGCAGAACTCATGGAGCCACTTCCTACCGTTCCCAGGGCGCCTCCTGGGCACCACCACCTCTCATTATCCAGGCCTCTGCTTCAAAGCAAAGCGAGGTGCTGGCTTCGTTCAGTCATCAGGTGGAGCCCAGATGCTGAGGCTGCTCTTGGGTCGAAGCTCAAGCATTAATCCTCCGGCTCTCATAAAGTGCACTCAGTCCATGCTTTGAAACGTGTCTGAACACTCAGGAGCTCCCAAAAAGCTCATCCAAAGTGCCTCAATGAAAGCGGCTGCACCTCGACCAGGCGCTCTCTGTGCACTGTGGATTCCAACTGCCATGCTGAAGTCAGAGGGGCCTGCCTGCCTGCCTGCCTGGAAACCAGAGCTGAAAAGGACCAGGAAAAGCCCCTGTATTGAGCCCAGGAGCCAGAGGAGCAGGGACACCGCTGGTGCTGGAGAAGAACTTGCTTTGCCCTCCAACCTGCCCAGATCCCCCTGCAGAGAAATGGTCACAAAAGAGGCTCTGGAAGGCAGCAAACAGCTGATGGGCGACTGCAAACCTTTCTCAGATCCTGGCAATTGTGTTTACTTATGGACTAGTTTTTTATCCTGCTTTTATTTTTTTAATTCAAAGCAGCATACATAGCTTAATGCTTCCTGTTTTCTCCACAACAATCCTGTGAGGTAGGTTGGGGAGAGGGGGAGAGAGCACCTGCCCCAGAGTCACCCATCCGGCTTTCACCCCTAAGGGAGGATGACAATTTGCATTCTTCTGGTTTCCTTTAACTGCTACACCAAATTGGCTCTCACCAATTACTTTGCCAAGAAAAAAGAACTCCTGAGTCCCACACACAGAAAGAAAGAAAAAGCTAACTTTTCCCAAGAATGGCATGCAGGCGTACACACACACACACACACACACATTTTCGGGCATCCGGTTTTCGTATTTGTCAGAAACAATAAACCTGAATGACAGAAAAATTGCTGCAATTCTCCCCAGAATTTTTTATTGCTGTGAATAAATGAAGTAACAGATAAAGCATAAAGGTCAAGCAGCCTCCAAATGATGAGGGGGGGTCTAGCAGGCACAAAGTACCATTTTATTTCGGCTCCGAGGCTGCTGCATTCTGGATTCCAGAAACTTCTCTGTTATAAGGCAGCACTTAAATCCCGCAGGCGGCACCTCCACCCCCCCCCACCCCCATCCCATGGCTCTCCTCCATCCAGGGGCTCCTTCTACCTTGGGAGTCGGCCAACCCAACCACTTCAGTCTGCCACTCTTTGGCAGGCTGCTTAGCAGTTGAGTTTTGCACGCTGCCCTCCTGGCAATTAAGAGTTTTCATCATCTCTGATCCTTGTGACTAGGAATTATGGGAGCTGTAGTCCAAAACAACCGTAGGGAATCAGGTGATTTACCCCAAGTTCCTTCCATAACCTGTTGCTGGGGAAGGCAAGTAATTACAAAGACTGTGATTTTAGAAAGCCATTCAGCCGGCTGAGCTGTTTTTTAAAAAGCCAGAGTAGTGATTTTTCTTCTTAGTTGAACTTTTTGCACACTTCCTCAATGGAATAAGCTTAGACATCCTCATGAAGAAGGTGCCCGTAGCACATGAACCAGCGTAGCTCCTTCTGCTTTCCTGTGATTCAGGCAGAGCGGGATGTTCAAAAGCCAAAACTCCTTTCCACAAACCAGCATAGCAGAGACCTCCAGAGATGCAAAGCCTCCACTGCACCTCCGGTTTTTTTATAGGAGGGAAACATTAAATTCAATGCACTGCGATGGTACCCCAACTCGGACAAACAAGCTAACAATAAACAACAAAGAACCGCCAAGAACCACTGAGACCACTTCCACCCACACTGACAGGGCAAGCCACGGGCATATAAAATGAGAGCAAACCCTGCTCCCTATACCAGGCGTGCCCAAGCTGCAGCTCTGGAAAGCAGTCCCACAAGATCGTAAACTTTTAACGTTTATATGTGTATACAAATTAACTATATTATATACAGTTATAACAGGTGGAAGACTGGCAGAATGCATCCATGGCAGTCAGAAGACAAGACAAAAATTATTTAATTTCACAATATAGAGACAGATTTAACCATCGTTTCAATTGGGAAAATGTGAGCATCCTAGACCAGGCCAAGTCCAAAAATGCCAGGGAATTTCTAGAAGCCTGGCACTCTGACAAATCAGCCATCAACAGACACATAGGCATTAACAACATCTACAGATTATGCAAAAAAGACCATCAACCAGCTCAAAAGAGAACCAAAAAGACCCCAACACCTCTCCACCAGCAATCAGCACCCAGATCAGCCAGATTAACTCCAGGTTAACTTCAGACCAACAATCAAGAAACTGCCAAAGAGCCATCAGTAAACAGCCCAAACAAAGAAGCCCTAAGAAGTCCCCACCCACACAGACAGGCAAGACACCAGAATATAAACTGACAGCAAACAGCACTCCTTACTAGAACTGATGATGTTACCTAATTGGGTAATGAAACGTCTGAAAGAAAACAGCCAAGCTCACAGAGCGCCAAGGACCCCACAGAACCTCAACTGCTAGGCAACACTGTTTCTATGGCACATAAAAGCCCAGGCAGAAGAGATGGCTGAAGTCGGCCTGACTGCACAAAGCCATTTCAGCTGCTTTCTATGAAACGGCTACTGTACTGCAGTTGGTAAAGCTCAGATAGCTTGAAGTGCAAACGTTAACTCATCACGGCTCATTCAATGAGCCATGCTTAAGAAAACAACGTGTTAGGCAGTGTGTGAACCAAGACACAGAACGTCTCAAAAGGTTACAGATGAAGCCTGCACTCTCTGAAATGAGGCTATTCTATCAGACTCACTGCTGAATAAATCCACTCGGGACGGGACGGGGGGGAGGCACACAACTTAAGTACCAAATTAGGCTAACAAAGTACACATTCAGCTTCCAAAGTTCATCCACAACTTATGAGAGGCCCTCTCCCTTTCACCCATCTTCCCCAGGCAGGGCTGGAAGAGGGAGCACAAGCATCTCTCCTAACTTCTTCAACAACTTCTGTGCCGGCTGGGCTTGGTAGTTTAGCACCACCTGGGCAGGAATAGGAAATGTTACTTGACAACCAAAGCAGTGCAATCACAGGGCCATTGTAATCTTATAGGCAAATGGATTTATTCCTAGGTGTGCACTTAAGTATTGATAGACGCCTCCACCGCAGTTAGTTATTGAATTTCTGCTCTTCAAAAGCTCCAATCAATTAGTCCTGCAATCCAAAGACTATCCTCTAAGTGTTTAGAATAAATATTAGAAAGTAGGACTATTCCAGAGAGTTACAGGTTGGAAACCAAACTTCAGAGCCAGAGTTGAGCAAAGTGACCTTTTCTACGGCAACCTAAAAGCCTCAAGTCCCCTCCTGAGAACTGAATTTGTTACCTCTGGTGGGAAAGAGAAAGGGAGTTCCTACCTGCTCTTTAAGGAGGCTGAAAGTTGGGGGGGGGGGGAAGACTTCAATAGTGCACTGGCTGTGTGTGCACTTTTCTGCCTTGGGTCAAAGTCCATCAGCACCAAGCAATGCCCAGAGAAACACTGGCTCAAACCATACTCTGCATTCAGCCATAGAGTAGCTTTGTTGCTGCCCACTAAATATGCCAGGGTTTACAATCGTCCCTCCAAAATGTGGCATTTATGATGAAATTTGCACCTGCCTTCTGCTAATATAAAGCACTCAAGTTGGCTTGCAACAGTTAAAAAAAACACAAAATATGAAGTCCATTCACCCATAAAACTAAAACCAATTAAGAGTTCAAAGCCTGATGAGAGAAATGCATTTTGACCATTTCCCTTAAAGGATGGGGCAAAGAACACCTCCCTACAGGACAGGAGAACTTTTCTGCCGGACTCCAGAGGCAGGCTTCCCAGGGGCCTCTGATCTGGGCAATCGGGCTGGGCTCTGGTCTGGTCTTTCCCCCAATCAATTATGGCATGTTTAGCAATGTGTGGTTTAGCATAACTTTTACGCAGGTCTCTGTCTGAGCAAAATCCATTCACCATTTGGACTAACAGGGAGTTGCGTTTGCACCCAGGCTTCCCGGTCCAGCTTGAGAGCCGGGTCCCCAGCAGCCCAGTGGGGCCACCAGCAACCTGCCAGTCCTCCAAAGCTTCTTCCCCGACCGACTCTGAAGTTTTGACAGGTGTCAGTAACTTTCTTCCCGGCTCTTCCAGGCTGCCAGGCCGGTCTTCTTTGACCAAAGCTAAGAAGGGGCTGCAGGACTTTGGCAGCTGGGAATTTTGGAGGAAAAGCAAGCGAGCCGGGGAACCCCCGAACCGCCCAGCGATGAATGGCTGCCTGTCTCGCCCAGCCCGGTGGGGAACTGCGGCGGCGGCGGCCCCCTCCATCCCGGCAGAGCTCAGCTTGCGCACCGGCCCCGCAGCCCAAGGAGAAGGAGAGGGCAGGAAGCCCCCCGGGGAGCCCCACGCCTCCCTCCGCTGCGGAGAAGAGCCGGCAGCTGCCCTCCGGCCGGGGCTGGCGGAGGCCGCGTGGGAGCCCACCGGGGAGGCCGCCCCAACTTCGGGGGAAGCGCCGCGGCGGAGACCGCGAGGGGCGCACCTTCCCCCGCTCAGGAGGAGGTCGCTTGGCGGGGAGGGAGGACGGACGGACGGGCCCCGGTAAGAGGCCCCTCCAGGCACACTCGGGAACCCCCGCTTGCCGGCCCCGGGAGAAGGGGCGATCCGCGGGGGGCCCGGCCGGGCTTCGGCCGCCCCCGGAGGCGGCACTTCGCCGGGCCCACCGAATGGCGCCGGCCTTTGTGTGGCCGCCGCCGCCGGCGAAGATGGCGCGGAGGGGGAGTCGCTTCCCGCCCCCCCCCCGCCCGCCTTTGTTGCTGTGGCGCCCCTCCCCCCGCGCGGCGGTTGGGGTCCCCGCGGCGCCCCTCCCCTCCCCTCCCGGCCTGGGCCCGCCCGCCCGCTTACTTGGGCCCGCCGCCCCCGCCGCCGCCGCCGCCGCCGCCCCCGCCTGGCCAGGCCGGCGGGCGGGCGGGCAGGCTGGCCGGCTGCTGGCTGGCTGGCTGGCTGGCGCTGCGTACCAAGCCGCTCCTGCCGCCGCCGCCGCCGCCGCCGCCGCTCCGGTCCGCTGCCGCCCGCCGAGGCCAGTCGGGCTGATGCGCGGACGGGGCGCAGCGCTGCGCTCATGCGCCGGCCGCGCGGGCCGCCGGGAAGCGTAGTTCGCTGGAGCGGCCTGGCGCGGCGCTCCGCCCGGCGGGGACTACAAGCCCCAGCCTTCGCGCGCCGCCTTTCTTCGCCGCGCCGCCAACAAAGCGCTCGGCGGCGGCGGCGGCCCGGCCAGGTAGGCCTCCGCTCGGGGGCCCCGTCGGGGGAGGTTTTGCCGGGGCTCCGTACCAGCGACCGAGGCGGCCTCGCGGGGGAAAGGCCGGAGTCGGCCCCGTCGCGCAAGCGGCCCAGGCATCCCCCGGCTCCGTTTCTGCCCTGGAAGCCTCCGAGGTGGAGGCCGCGAAAGGCCTGGCAGAGCCTCCCGGGGCGGCCGGAGCGCCTCTCCTCGGGCCCTTCTTCGTCATGGACGGGGCGGCCCCTCCTGTCAGGGGTCTCAGGGAAGGCCTGTGCGCGGGTTCCTGGGTCGGGGACCCTTCAAATGCCCGGCTTGACTACTGTAACATGCTCCATGTGGGGCTGCCCGTGAGGACCACCCAGAAGCTTGGACTGGTCCAGAATGCGGCGTCTCCAGCAGCCATGGATGGGCATGCGTGCCTCAGTCTTCCCTTGCAACGCCCCTGCCTTCCGAGGGGTATGGTTGGTGGTTTGTTTGCAAGCGAGATGCAAAGTGTACCTACAAAGTCTGCATTGCCATAGCCAGCGCATGGTTCCTTGAGGGCACACCTGCCTCCCACAGCATCTGCTCGGCCAATTGGTTCCTGCAAGACTGGCACACGCCATGTTCCGACAGACCTCGGAAGCCAGCCTTCTCTGCAGCAGCACCTGCTCTGTGGTTCCCCCAGAGATCTGGATGTGCCCAACTCTGCTGTTGGTTAGAGCTGTGAAAACTTGGCTCCAAAACCGTAAATTCGAGTAGTCCTCATATATTGACCACTTGTCCTGTGACCATTCAAAGTTACAGTGGTACTGGGTGGTACTTAGGATGGGTCCTCAAAGTTCTGGCTGTCCCAGCAGCCCTAAATGCCACATGGCCCCAATCTGGGCACCTGGCAGCTGGCTTAGACAAACAGTTGGCAGCATCTCAAAGTCAGGTGATAGTTATTTGCCATCTTTCCTGCCAGCTTCCTACAAGCAAAGTTAATGGGGAAGGTGGCAAGTCATGCTAGTTACTCTCACTCTCCCCCACACGCTCATTGTGCTCATGCCATGCTGGCCACCCACATGCCCTCCCCATAGGGCAGCAGCCATTTACCTGGGACTCGCCGTCCTTGCTTAACAATGGCAACGGAGTGTCAGGCTTGCTTAGGTTGACATCACACTTTACAAATATGCCTCTTAAGGACAAATTCCTTAAGACAAATTCCTCTGTATCATCATTGTTAATCAAGGACTTCTTCAGTGACTGTAATGCTCTTACTATAAGGTTACAATAACTGAACCTTGCAAGTCTGAAAGGACTGTTCTCCACACCCTAGTTTTCAGAGAAGTAGGGAGGGTCCCTTCTGACACCCTCCTATCCTTTGGATTTGGATTTCATTCATCAGATCTAGGCTGTCTAGGCTGTGACTCTTCTTCCAGTCTCCCATAGTTACTTTCACATGCCTTTCACGCCCCTGGCTTTGTTACACTTGCCAGTTTTCATCTTTTATTGTAATAGTAATTACTTTGCTATGAACTGCCCTGAGTTATTGAGTGGCTTACAATTTTAATAAATTATCATTGTAATATACATGGTACATATTGTTGCTGTTCAGCTGTTCGGGTCTACCCAGCACTGATTTATTTCCATAACTGCAATTTCTTGTTGGAAACATTCAGTCACTGTAAAGTAATAAAATCAAAGGATTGTTCACTCATTCAGTGTAGGATTATTCATAAGAGGAGAAAATGATTGACTGCATGCGGAATTATTACATTAAGTGTAATCATTTGAGGTTGACAAGTAGCTTAAAATGGAATACTTTTAAGTCTGATGAATCAGGGAAACCCAGGGAAGCTGCACAGCACCAGCAGAACCAAGCACAGGATCTGAGATAGAATCGGCCCCTGACTTGGGTCCTGCCCTAGACACCCACAATTGCAGAATGCTATACAGATAATCCTTGATTTAGGACTGTAACAAAACCTCCCCACTACAACCATAAGTTGCTGTGGTCGTTAAGTGAATTGCCTGCATGGTTGCCTCACTCAACGACCACTGTCCCAGCACTCCCAGATGCTAAGCAAAATGAGTAAAAGGCTGGCGGCTCCTCTCCGTGTGCAGAACCAGCACTTTGGGCCAGAGAAAGGAAGCTTGGACCCCGAGGAGCCCTGCTTCCTTTCTCCTGCCCAGTGGACCAGGTCCCCTCCCCACTACAGGGGCCTAACTTTCCAGCCTGGTAGTGGTGGCATACAGCGTTTTCTTTCTCAACTTGTGCCCCTCAGGGAGGGCAGAATCACCGCTGCCCTCCCTGAGCCAAAAAATCTTTTTAACTTTCTGGCCCAGGGAAGGGAGGGGAACAGGCACACTGGGCAGGAGAAAGGAAGCGGCTTGTGACCTTCCCTGATAGTCCATTCACCACTGTACTTTCAAATGGCTGCTGAGCGTTCGTAAGTCAAGGACTACTTGCACTTCAAGCTGCCCTTGAAGCCCAATGAATGAGAAGCTTCCTCCGGTCTAGAATTCAGCAGGGCGGGCAGCCATGGGCACTTCTGCTTTGTGAACTACACTGGTGGCCAGTTTTCTTCTGGGTGTGTTTCAAGTGTTGGTTGTGACCCGTAAAGCCTTACTTCATTCATACAGTGCCTGGTTACTTGAGAGTTCACCTGCCGATCTGATCTGCCAGAGTTTGCAGACTCCGGGTCCCTAAACAGCTTCATCTCTAGGGACCCATTAAGCAGGGCTGGGTCTCCGCTGCAGCGCCCGGAAGGATTCCCCGAAGATCCAGGCAGCCGGAGCCCCCGCTGGAGGCTAGTTTACGTTTTCCGCGTTGTTGGACGGATTCTCCTGTTGCTCTATGACAGGTCCCCAAACTTGGCAACTTTAAGATTTGTGGGCTTCAACTCCCAGAATTAAAGTCCACAAGTCTTAAAGTTGCCAAGTTTGGAGACCCCTGTATGAGAATGAGATACGACGTTTCAGCCCGTGAGCTGCGCTTGCGGAGTCGTCCTCCCTCCTTGGGAAGTTCCCGCCGAACCCGACTACGCGCCTGCGCCTCCTGATCCTCTAGGCCCGCCGTAGCCGCGAGAGGCGCTTCCGCCCGGCGTGTCCCGGCACGCCTTACTGGGAGCCTCTGCGCTTGCGCGAGCAGGGCAAGCCCAGCGCAAAGAGCGGCGTCGGGCCTGCCTCGCCTGACCGCCCGCAGTACGCCTGCGCGAGGCCTCGCGCGGCTTCCCCTCCCTCTTCCCTCCTCCCTCCCTCCCGCCGGGCGGCCCGCAGGGAGGCGGCGGCGGCGGCGGAGCCCGAAGACCCCGCGAGACCCGCCGCGAAGGAAGCGGCCCGGTGAGTCAGCCGGCAGCCGCGCCGACGGGCGGGCGTGGTAGGCCGGCCGCAGCCTCCGGGCCCTCCATCCCACGCGGCGCCGCTGGCGGACGGTCCGTTTGGGGCCTCCGCCCGCTGGAGGTCCTCGGGAGGCTTTCCCTCGCGCCGCTGCGGCCGCCGCTCCTCCCGGGTGGTCCTGCGAGGCTTCCCTGCTCTGGTGACCGTGGAGGGGAAGGCCGGGTCCGGGACCCCCCCCCCACAAGAGAGACCCCCCCCCTTCTGCTGGCTGCGTCTCCTTTGCCTGGGAGGGTCCCCCCGCCCCCTCCCCCCGCACTGGAAGAAGGTGGACTTCAACCCCCATAATCCCCCAACTACCTGGCTGGGGAATGGTGGGAGTCGAAGTCCAGCCTCTTCAAGGGCCATGTGGGGGGGGGGGGCAATGAGCTGCTGGAAGGGGCTGTGCAGCCTCCCTCCTGCTTCACTTTGGGCCCCTCCTGAGTAATCCACAGAAGTCTGCCGCGTCCCCTTCATATTATTGCCGGGGGGGGGGGGGGAAGCCAATTGTGCCACACAGGCTTCCTGGGTAAAAGCCTGGCCCTGCAGTTGATTGCCTTGTCGGGATGGGACTTGCCTTCCAGAGCCACTTATGGGCTTTGTAGGTTGGCTGGCAGAAGCTCACTGCCCTTGGACGGCTTCACAATGTCCTGGGATGCGTCCTCCCTCCCAACTTATTTCACTGGTGGGTGAAATGCCCCACTGCGTCTTCCCAGCCACGGTCATGTTGCTGCTCTCAGATGCCTTAAGTATCTTAAAAGTAAAATGCCTTTTCTCTTTCTCTCCCCAGAGAGAGGTGAACCTTCCTTTGAGACCGCCTAATCCTGGCTTGTGCTTCCCACCATCATGGCTACGGAAGAGAAGAAACCTGATGCAGAGTCAGCCAAACCACAGTCGGCTCCTTCCTCCTCAACTAATCAGAGCAAGGTGAGTGGAAAGCTTCTGGCCTGGAAGTCCAAGTAGAATTCCTTGGGAGAGTCCGAGGAACATGAAAACCTGCATTTTGCTGAGAGAATACTTACCTCTCTTCTTGCTTGTAGGATTTAGTTGCTCATGGAGCCATCACATCTAAGCATAAACTATGTTTGTGACGGGAGAAGCAGGCTATTGTGCCATCTGTTCCAGTACGTGATAGGTTTAACCACAACCGCAACTTTGCAATTGTTGAATTCACGTATTTATATTCTAGTAACTTTCTGCCAGAACTTTATTGATTTGAGCAATATCAACTAACTATGTTAACATATAAATCCAAGATACAAATAAAGAAAGAAAAATATGGGAAATACAAAAAAGGTTCTACTATAATGTAGATAAAGAGTTGGATACTGAGCATCTGAAAATGTGCCATATATAAGAAACACATCTTTATTTCTATTCTAGCTACTGATCAAACTTTTGAGATACAGGTAGTTCTCAAGATATGATCATTTGCTTAGCAAATGGTACTTAAAATATGGGCCCTTGTAGTTCCAATTGTTACAGGGTCCCTGCTGGCTTCCCACAAGCAAAGTCGATAGGGAAACTGGCAGGAATTCAAAATTGCAACTTAACAATTGCAGCTGGGACTGCTGGAATTGCCAGTGCTAAGTGACATGGTCACTTGATGTCACACTTTATGACTGTGTCACTTAACAACTGCCGTTCTGGTCCCAATTACTATTGTAAGCCAAGGACCACCTGTATCTGCCATAATTAGAACAAAGCACAACTCAAAACAATTTACATGTCAACAACTGAGAATAGAACCAGATACAAATGGACATTTTCTAGCCATACAGCCTGCAATTCTTTTATTCGGAATTCTTCGATTCTCTGCATTAAGCCTGTGCTCCAGAACTGAGCCCCGATCTCCACCTGTAACATTCTCAAGTGTGCCTGACTCTAGTATTTTTCTTAAAAAGTTCTTGGAAAGATGCAAACTATATCTGAATAGCCTAATAAATTTATCTTCATCAGGACAGTAAAATGTTAAAGAGGAAACCACACAGTACTGGATTTGTGACGGTTAACAGCTTTGCCAGTTGATCTGAATATGCTGTTGCAAAGGAACTTCTGTCTAGGGTCAGACTTCGTTCCAGTTAGTCTAGCTCTGCCTTCCAGCTGCTTTGCTGGGAGGATGCAAATGTCACAGCCCCCCTGCCAGGCAGCCGTTTGCAGATACATGGCATTTGCAGAAAAATGGCTTCTGCCCAAAAATCTTCATTTAGTTCTCTGAATGGAGAACTCTCTTCTAAAAATGAATTTTTAGACACTTATTAAAACTGTCTTCTAATTGGTGAAGGAGCAGATTTCAAAAGTGACTCCATCTTTGCACCATCTTGTTTTCACATACTTCTCTGTTAATTCAATCAATCCGAATAAAAGGATCCTGAAAGCCAGTTTTTCGTAGCAGTTAAGGGGCTGGATTAGAAGCCAGACCAAGACCGAGTTCTAATCTCCCCTCGGGTGTGGGAGCTGCCTGGGTGACTTTAGGCCAGTTGCTTTCTTTCAACCCTAGGAAAAAAGCACTGAAGAGCCATCTTGAAAGCATTGGAGCAAAACTTCAGAGACAAGGGCCATGAAATAATAGATCTCCCAATTGTTGTTTTATTGGGATTGTTTTATTGGCCTCCCTGAAGCCAAGGCAGCCTTCCTGCAGAGCTCTCTGCCAAGGCCCCAGTCCTTGTTCCTCTGCTGCCGGGAGGGAGGTACAAAGAGCAGGTTTGGGGGGGATCCTGGCAAGTGATGGAACTGCATAGCCCCTGCTTGGCCGTGTGTAAAGAGGACAAGTTGTTTCTTGACCTAACATGACTTTCTTTTGCCAGCCTGCACCTGTGAAACCCAACTATGCCCTGAAGTTCACATTGGCAGGACACACCAAAGCCGTCTCCTCTGTAAAATTCAGTCCCAACGGGGAGTGGCTGGCTAGTTCTTGTAAGTATCCTTCTGTTCCCTTCTTTTCTTTCTACAGCATGTAATCCCAGTTAAAAGAATTAAAATTAAAATGGTAATTTTAAAGTAGAAGCCAAATGTCTAGGTTTTTTTTTTTACATTTTTGGATATATGTGTCACACAGTGGAGGCTTCCTTCCGAGCAATTGTTATTCAGAAGCCCACCAGTGTCCTTGGGATGGGTTTGGAAGAGCAGGGGTTTTGACTGGGGTGGCTCCAGAGAAGCAGTTTGCCTTGGTTCCTGGTTGTCCCAAAAGTGCTTTTTCAGGAGGCAACTGGACTTTGTTGTTGTTTTTCTTTTGAAGACATTTCGCTTCTCATCCAAGAAGCTTCTTCAGCTCTGATAGGATCGTGGGGAATGGAGCCCCTGTCAGAGCTGAAGAAGCTTCTTGGATGAGAAGCGAAATGTCTTCAAAAGAAAAAACAAGGAAGTCCAGTTGCCTCCTGAAAAAGCATCTTTGGGACAACCATGACCTGGATGACACAGAAGCTCTACAGACTATTGGTTCCTGGTGTGTCCTCATCAGACCTTCTGCAATTATCACTGCAGTTAAAGCAGCTGGTAACATCATTTTCCTCTCCAAGGCATCCAGTTGTGGAATCTCTGCTCTCTGGGAAGCTGGCATGGCTTCCCATTTGTTCTCTTCTTGAGTATCAGGTTCAGATATTTGAAAGGTTTAAAGCAATGTCGATAATATGCTATATTTCAAAATGCAGGAGTCTGGTACTCTACTTCTTATTGCTATTTTAATTGTGCATTTGTTATCTGTACTTTCTTTTAAGTTATACATGACATTTTAACCGAAGAAAAATTGTCCTTGGTACAGTGGGTGAGCACATTATTTCAGAGCATCTGTAAAACTGGCAGAATTAGGATTTCTTAAGGCTGTTTATATGCTCAGTGTTGTATCAAGGAAGGGTATTTTTATGATTGGTATAAACATTTCATAATTTTGCACAACATACACTGGTTCTCCATGATCTGGACTGGGCGGAGACAAGTGGAAGGCCCTGAACTTTGGAATTCTTTATCAGAGTTCACTGTGAATAGATTTTATTTATTTATTTATTTATTTATTAGATTTTTATACCGCCCCCTCTCCCGAAGGACTCGGGGCGGTGAACAGCCAAAATTAAAAAACATACAATATAAACAATTAAAATACGTTTAAAACAGAATTAAATCTAAAATGGCTCCCCAATTTAAAACGCCTTACCCATACCCCTATAAATAAGACGAATTTAAAATTTAAAAATTTAAAATTTCCACATTTAAAAAGGGGGAAGATTTAGGCCAGGCCAGCTTGATAAAATAGAAAAGTCTTAAGCGCGCTTTGTCGGCTGGACATTTGTAAAGATGAAAGTGAAATTTCCGTGTTCACAATACTTTATGGCTGGCTCTGCTGGTTAGTGCTTAGCCTCCCTCGTCATCCGAGTGGGAAAGCAGCTCCTGCCTTCTCCAACTCTCACCGGGTTAACTGTCTGCCAGTTGCCAAGCTTCCACATGCCAATCACGTGACTGCAGGGACACACTGAGGGCCACTACCTGTCATAAGTACCCCTTTTCCAGCACCATCATAACTTCAAATGATAACTAAACAACATTAAATGAGATCTACTTGCTTTCACAGCAAACAAAGTTATGGGTGGCAAACTGACTTTTATAATCATTTTCACTTTTTCCCCCTTTTTTTTAGCGGCTGATAAGCTGATTAAAATTTGGGGTGCTTATGATGGCAAGTTTGAAAAAACAATGTCTGGACATAAACTGGTAAGTATGATACATGGGATGGGAGTTTGATGCTCCTTGCAGATTTAACTAAGATGGTCCCAAGATATAGGATCCTCTTGCTTAGCAAAATCCTTCCTAAGGAGGAGTTCTAATAAGCCATGAGGAGGAAGTTACAGCCTGGCTTCTATCACTGAGGTGGCCTCTCGGTCATAACATTAGACAGATCATACTTTGGGGACAAAAAGCATAAAGGGAAGAGAGCTTTCTAGATTAGACAATGTTTGACCACAAACACAGGGAGACAGATTTTGAAAGCACTTCCTAAACCACTACTGAGGAGTAGTTGGACACATCAGGAGTTGTATCAAGTAAAGCATTTGCTGGAGGAATCTGCTGCCATTCTTCTCTGAATGGAAAGATACACCTGTGCACCTGTCCCCTCCTGAACGAAGGCTTTTCCAGGTCAAGCTAATTCTTTGTGATGTCCATGTAGGTGTTATAAAAGAGATGATTATTGCTGCTCTCCAATTTTGTTTTAAGCTTCCAAATGTCATTACAGCCCTGAGGTTTCCTAGCAGTCTGGCTTCTCATGAGCAACTCCTGATCACCCGGCAGTTGGTAGGGCCAGCTCCTGGGGAGGGATGACATTTTTCAAACTTTGGGTGAAGAAGAAATCATTTTTTCTGTTTTGCAGGGAATCTCTGATGTTGCTTGGTCATCTGATTCTAATCTTCTTGTTTCTGCCTCCGATGACAAAACTCTCAAGATTTGGGACGTCAGCTCGGTAAGAAGTTACTGATAGTGTTCAGATACAGTTCAGTGCCCAAGAACTTCACCTTTGGAGAGACACTTCATACCACATCTGACATACGCCCTGATCCAAAAAGTCCCTCTTTTTTTCCAATCAGGCTTAATTGCAGTCCTTAATTTTCTCTTCTCTGCCTTAATATATAACCTGAAGAGAGTTTCTTGTTGCAGTTCCAGGATCAGTTAACTTTTACTAAGAGAATTGATGATTTCACAGGTGTTTAATCTTATTGTGCGTATATATGAAAACACAGAAGGGGAATTGCTGTTTTCCCCTGCCCTCTGTTCCAGGAGGAAGTCGGGGAGTGCAGAGAGGAAGAGGCTGCTCCCTCTTTATTTGCTTCTGGCCTTGATTGGTTGGGATGGAAAATGATGCTTCAGGAGAGTAAAAAGAGAGTTACAGGCCAGTATACAATATCAATACCTGGGAAAATCCTAAAAAAGATAATCAAATAGCAAATTTGTGAGCACCTAGAAATCAATAATGAAGCCAGCATGGTTTGTTAAAAACAGACCGTGTTCAACAAACCTTACATTCTTCTTTGACAAAGTGACTAAATTAGTGAACCAGAGAAATGCTGTGAACATAGTACATTTTTATTTCAGTGAAGCATTTGACAAGGGAGACCACAACCTACTTCTTGGCAAGATAGAAAAATGTGACCACCAGATAAATTCATAACTGGCTGACTAACCACACTCAATATGTAGTCCTTAATGGGACTACTTCTACATGGAGGGAAGTAAGCAGTGGGGTACCTCAAGGTTCTGTCTTGTGCCCAGTACTCTTCAACTTCTAGATGAAGGGGAGCTCATCAGATTTGCAGGTGATAGCAAGTTGAGGGGAATTGCTAACACTTTGGAAGACAGACTCAAGATTCAGAACGATTTTGACAGAATTAAGCATTGGGCCCTATTCAAAAGATTCAGTTCTTCATTGGCAAGAGAAATAAGGTCCTGCACTTTGGAAAAACCAGGCGCACAGGTACACAATAGGAGGTACCTGGCTCAATAGGAGTAACTGAGAGGGATCTAGTAGACCTTAAGTATGAATTAGCAGTGTGCAGGAGCTGCCAAAAAAGCCAGTGCAGTCCTAGATTGTATCAACAGAGGGAGAGCATCAAGATCACAGGAAACAATAGTACTGCTTTATACTGCACTGATCCAATTCTGGTCACCACAATACAAAAAGATTGTATTGTAGAAAGAGTGCAGAGAAGAACAACAAAGAGGATTAGGGGTATGGAGGCTAAACCATACGATGAATGGTTAAGGGAACTAGATATGTCTGTTGAGAAGAATAGGGAGAGATGATAGGTGTCTTCCAATATTTGAGGGGCTGTCACAGAGAAGGGATTGATTTATTCTGCAAACTACCTGAGGACAGAACAAGAAGCAATAAGCTAGATTCCAACCTGGAACTAAGGAGAAACATCCTGACAGTGAGAATGATTAATTAATCAGTGGAACAGCTTGTCTTTGGAATTGTGAATGCTCCATTGCTGGAGACTTTTGAGAACCATTTGTCTTGGATTTTTGAGGAAAACTGCTGGAGTGACCATACGAGAGAAAATCAGAAATGAAACCATAAGAAAAAGAATTGATGTAGAACCAGTCTTAGATTGCATATAAAAACAGCAAATAAAGTGATTTGCTCACCTGGAGAGGATGTCTTGGAGTTCCATAACCATACAAAGCATGTAAAAAAGGAGAAGGTCAAAGGCAGACCCCAAAGAAGATGGAGAGACAACAACAAAGACACACTACAATAGCACCAATTAACAATGGTTGGGGCCACCAGAAGAACAAGAGCTAGACCTTTTATCTCCCTTGACATCTGAAGTAAAAGAAGAAGGAGAGAAAGAAAGAGAGAGAGAGAGAAAGATGGATAGAAGGATAGATGGATCTAAGGATAGATTTAAGGTCTCTTGCCTTGGCCAGGGAATTTCATTGAGGTCCCTTTCAGCCCTATGATTCTGTTTTCCAGTACAGCTTTTCTTTCCATTGAGGAAGAGAGAAGGAGTTCAGATTGTATGTTAGCTAGAGAATATTGGAATGCTGGCAGAAGAGTTTAGAGATGCAAATGGATCAGAGGTGCTATTCAGCAGATTCTGACAGGTTCTGGAGAACCGGTAGTGAAAATTTTGAATAGTTCGGAGAACCAGGAAATACCACTTCTGGCTGGCCCCAGATTGGGGTGGGAATGGAGATTTTGCAGTATCCTTCCCCTGCCACGCCCGCAGAACTGGAAGTAAAAAAAATTTAATTTCACCACTGAAATGGATCCTTTCCTTTGGCAGTTCTAAAGTAGTATCTGTTTTCTGCCAAATAGAAAAGGAATTCCGTCTCATTTTCATGGAATGTAAAGATTGGAAACCAGTCTGACCCTTCCCCAGTGCAGGAATCTCTACTGCAGTGTTCTCATATGAGGTTCTCCAGCCTCTGCTTAAACATCTTCAGCCAAGGAGGCAGCTGCTCCATTGATGAACAGTCCGTAATTCTGAGAGTTTTTTCCCTGATGTCCACCCAAATCAATTTCCTTGCCACTTAATCTCATTGTTTTTTGCTCCTGTCTTCTGGGGGAGCCTCCAGCAATTTTTACTTATTTTCTAAACGATGGCCCTTCTGGTACTTCTCCACAGCTGTTAGGTTTTCCAATTAAACTTCTTTAAGAACTCCAACTACCCCTCTTAAGTTTTTCATTGCTGCCTTAGTTAGTCTCCTCTGGACACTCTCCCGTCTGTCAGGGTCCATCTTAAAATTCTCTGAGCTGGATATAGTATTCTCAATGTGGGCTGCCCACCAGAGAGCAGAGAAGAATGATGATTCCCCTTGATCTTGAGGCTTAGCTTGGCTTGACTTCTGTTAATGTGGCCTATGATTGCATTGGCCTTTGGCTCAGGTTGTCTTCCACTGAGATACCCAGACCCTTTTTGTCCATACAGTGGTCCAGAATGGTTCTCTATCTCTGGGCCTTTGATTTCTCCCACCCAAACATAGGACGTCCCCTGTTGGTTTTTGGCACTTATTCCAGCTTGTCAAGTTCTTCTGGAAGAGCATTAAAATTTTTAAAATCAGGGGAACAACTCGTCTTCAGAAGCTGTGGGTGCTCCATCACTAGAAGCTTTTAAGAGGAGACTGGGCAGCCATTTGTCCGGAATGGTATAAGGTCTCCTGCTCTGGCAGCGGTTTGGACTAGAAGACCTCCAAGGTCCTTCCCAACCCTGTTGTTCAGTTATGTTTCTGTATTTTGGCAAAAACAAAACCTACAGAGCCTTTGGAGTGATTTTTACTGGGTGAAAATGACAGAGCTGGTGCAGATATTTAATTGTCATGGATGATCTTCCCCATCTGAAAATTTTGAATGTGATTCTATTCCTTACACCAGGTAGGGTTCTGATAGTGTGGCACTAATGCTTGTCCTGTGGGCAAAAAACAAGAAGCTGAAGATAAAGGGATGGACTGGTGATGCCAGAGTGGTATATTCAGGAGGTAGGCATCTGGCTTGCTTGCCCAGCCAGCCTGTAGTCCTGATGCTGCCTGGTTAGAACAGCCTTGTGTGGCTTGTCTGACAGGGCAGCCTCCTTCCAGGGGCCCTGTGGTGTGAGCCCACCAAGCGAAATGAATAGAATAGAGTTCTTTATTGGCCAAGTATGATTTGATACACAAGGAATTTGTCTTCGGTGCATAAGCTCTCAGTGTACATAGCGAGTACAAAAGTGATAAATCATGATCATAGTCATCATAAAAATACATTCATCATAAATTATAAGATACAACACTTAGTGACTATCATAGGATACTAAATAAGCAACATAAATCGTACTAGGAAACTAAATAAAACAATATAAATCGTAAAGATACAAGCAACAAAGTTATAGTCATATAGGAAAGATGAGAATAATACAGTCTTACTAAATAGTTTGACAGTGTTGTGGGATTTAGTTGTTTAGCAGAGTGATGGCATGGGGGAAAAATTTGTGTCTAGTTCTTGTGTACAGTGTCCTGTTTTGAGGGTAGAAGAAATGCCAAATTCTGTGAAGAAAGATGCCCGTCCAGAGCCCAAGTCAGCTTTATCTGCCAGTTCCAAGTTGCAAAGTAGTGAGGCAGCTGGAAGGAGGCCTTCCCATCTCCCGTTTTTCAGGAGTGAAATTTGCGAAGGCCTGGATACGTTTCTTCTTCCCCACCAGAGCTCTGACAAAAGAGGAAAGTGTTTTGCCAGCTCCCTTTCAGCATCAGATTATATAGATTAGGCTGGTGGCCCCCAGGGGGAGGGCCTTCTCTGTGGGGGCTCCCACCCTCTGGAATCAGTTGCCCCCGGAGATAAGAATCCAGGACCTCAATGCCTTCCGTCATTCCCTGAAAACCCATCTTTTTCAGCAAGCCGGGTTGGCTTAAGAAGAAATTTTTAAATTCTTTAATTAGTCTGTCATTCTTAACTTTCGGGCCAAAATTTATATATACTTTTAAATGTTTTAATATTTGTATTCTATGTTTTTTATTTTGGCTGTACACCGCCCTGAGTCCTCAGGGAGAAGGGCGGTATATAAATTGGAAATTAAATTAAATTAAATTAAATATCAGTGCGGGTGGGGCACGTTATAAATATATATATATATATATCTCTTATTGTAGGGAAAATGCTTAAAAACTCTGAAGGGGCACAGCAACTACGTCTTCTGCTGCAATTTCAACCCTCAGTCAAACCTCATCGTCTCAGGATCGGTAAGCATCTGGCTGGGCAAGATTTGCTCCCGTTTCAGGCAGAAATGCACGGTGGCTCTTGGGACCTGCAGCCAGACAGGCTTCCTTGGCTTTCTAGAGCTGCAGCTCTGCCTTTGGAGGCCCCAAAACATAGCCCTCCATACACCCCCATGGCCCTGGAAGGGAAGGGCTCTGGATTCCTCTGGGCCAAAGAGAACCCCGTGGTTTCCAGCCTCAGGTGGGCCTTCTGGTGCAGGATGAAGGTCTCCTATGAGTCCTAGCATCATCTCTCTCTCTTCCTGGTTATTTTCCCCATAGGTGATAAAATCTTATTAAATAATTTGTAATGTATGTGATCAAATAGAGCAGGAGATCTCAGATGAGTGATTACAGCAAAATAACTTTTTCAAAATACTCCCATTACTTTCTGTCTTATTCTGCTAGAATTTTGATTGGCCCTTTTTTAATTTTCCTGAAAATTATAGCTCAAATATTCATTAGTTATAGCCCCGCCTCTCCCATTTAGCCGGCAGCCATTTCATGCAAAGAAATTAAATGTTTCTACGCAGGTGTCTTTGGGGGGTGGGGGGGGGTTGGCATTTTCATTTGTTGCCCACCATCACCACAAATGGATGCTACTGGAAGAGAGCCCGAGGGTGACCTGGGGGAAGGAGGAAGGGCTTCGCAAGCCCCGTCAGTCTCTCGGGCCATGGGGAAAGTCTGTGTGAAATGGAGGCACTCTGGGCACCCCGAGTCAGAAACGGCTCTTTTTGGGGTTCCATAGCAGGGCACTGGAATAACGAGAATATATCGGCTGAACAAAACTCCACAGTGGCGACAGGAAGGGCATCCGACCAGTAAACACTCTGCTAGCTCCCTTCAGTTGCCCAGACTCCACCCCGCAAGGGATTATGGGGTCGTTAAAGGAGGGTGATAGCAGGGCACTGGAATGGACCCCCTGGAAGCTGAGCTCCACAACACAGAGATAATTTTTCTGATTCTTTTCTGTGGCCTGTAGCCTCTGCCCCGGGAGAAGGAGGGGTCTCTCTTCACCTCAAGAGGGATCGTTTAGAGCCTCTTTCTAGGGCCAGGGGGGGCAGAGAGACAGGCTTCCCTCAGAGCAGAAAATGCTCCCCTGCCGAAGCAGAAGCCCTTCAGGTGTTTGGGGGTCCAGAAAACGCCATTTCTGACTGTCTCCTTTGTTTCATTTCCAGTTTGACGAAAGCGTCAGGATCTGGGATGTCAAAACGGGGAAGTGCCTGAAAACGCTGCCAGCCCACTCGGATCCCGTTTCTGCCGTAGGTTCTCATTCCCGGGGAGCCTCGGCTGGGAAGAAGCGAAGGCTTTCCTCTGTGGGGCAAAAGAGGGATGACCCCAGAGCCTGTTCCCTCCCTTCCCTCTGCCCCCAAATAGCAGGGTCTTTTCTCGCCTTCAGGTGCATTTTAACCGCGATGGCTCCCTGATTGTGTCCAGCAGCTATGATGGTCTGTGGTGAGTAGGGAGCAAGGAAAGGCCTGCAGTGCTGAGTCAAGGCTGCCTAGCCGGGCAAAGCAGGTCTTTGCAAGCCATTCTTCCACTGGGACAGGGCATGGCAGAGCTGGCCTGGGGGAGGGGGAGTGCATGTCCCTTGAATTAACACGGTGACTCCAGCCTTGATTTCAAGAAGGGGGAGGGGGCAGTGGGATTTCTTGCCGTGTGGCAAAAGTCCCGTGAAGGCACACAGGCCTGCTTCCCACCTTCAGCCCTAATTGTGAGCAAAGGAACCCCATCATTGAACGGGCTCTGCCCAGAGAGATGGGACAGTCTCTGGCCTGGTTTGTGCCACTACCTACTACAGAGGTGGATCTCCCTCTCATGTGACCTTTTGAATTTAATTGGGGTCGAACAACCCTGGCCTCATTTCCAACTCTGTTTGGCTCTTGACCCAAAGACCCAAAGACCGGGGAGAAGCCGGAGGGGTGTGTATTGGGAGGGGAAGTTTCAGAAAAGAGCTGTTGGTTCCTATTTTGTGTTGCCTTCCTTTCTCCCACCCCCCGCCCCAGTGGGCTGCATGAAGCTGCCTTTTCTGTGCTGTGCAAAGAGCCTTGGCGGACAGCCCTGGGGCCCTGTAGAAAAGGACAGCCAGGAGAAACTGTGGGGCCTGGAGTTTGGGGCCTGGCTTGGTCCAAGAGTCCCTCAGTTTGTTCCTTTGGATAACTGGAACCTGAAGACCTCCAGCCTCCACTGAACCCCACATGCAGCCTTGGCTTCTCCCACTTGGCTCTCCCCTTCCCACTCTGGGCTGTTTCCCTGGTGGAAAACAAAGCCTTGGCGGTCTGGGAGAGGGGCTGCATGTCCTCCCAACCCCTGAAGAGCAATTGGTCGGGCAGGAGGGAAGGTGTTTAGGGCAGAATGGTGGCTCCCCCCCCCCTCCCAAGGATGGGGCCTATTCTTGCCCTGACCCTCTTGCCAGCATCTCCCACCAGACCAAGGCTTCCCTTCCCTTCCCAATTGGCAGAGCCCCCCCCTTCCCCCCCCATTCCTCATTCCTTTCTGAGATCCTGTTGGGAGGGGATCATAAAAAGAAAAGAGCAGGTTCCATTATTGTAGAGAAAGCTTTAATTTGAAAAAGTTTCTTCACCCTGATGCTGAAGAGGTGGGATTCTGGAGTGGTGCAGAGGGAAACCCCTGTCTGGAATTAATAAGAACATAGAAAGCCCAGCCTTGCTCCATTAAAGCCAACGGGTAGGGGGAGCCGTCCTGCTCCTTGGAGCACCCTGCAAAGCCAGCTGTGTCTCCTGCCCTGAGAATAGAGAGCTGGGTGGGGTGGGGGACTCGTTAGCAACCGCTTCCTGGGTGAGAGTCGGGCATCCTCAGAGCCAGGACAGGGGAGCAGTTGGTGAGCAGCCTTCTTGGCACACCTGGGTTGCACGGCCTTTTGTTCAGTGGGCCACCAGTTTTCTAATGAACGCCCAGTGACCTGTGGTGGTGGAAGGAAGAAGGCGACCTTGAGGGAGACGGGCAGGGAGCCTTCCTGAGGTACGGGGGCCCAAAACCTTTTAAAGTTCCGAGAAACGAGGCAGCGTTCAGGAGGGCTTCCCTTGAGTCAGCAAACGATGTGGAGATTCCTTAGGGCCAGCTCCAATAAAAGCCGTTGGCCTTCCTGTGGGCTGGATCCCCTGGTCTGGGGTGTCTGGTGGGACTGAGGTCTGTTGAGAGAAATGAAAACGGAGGGAAGAGGGGAAACGGCCATTGTGCGATGGCAAATGATGTGTCCATTGTCCCTCCTTCCCAATCCTGGCTGGAAGCTTGAAAAATCAGAATCTCAGCACCACCGAAAACCATCCTAGCCATGATGGGCTCAGTGCCACCTCCTCTTTATCTTCCTCCTCTCCTCCTCCTCCATACCTGTGGCTTAGTGACGGGAGTGGGATGAGTGGCGATCAGGCCACACTGAAGCATGGAATGTTTTACAGGCTCCTGGTTTCCTCTGAGAAAAACCCAGAGGGGTTTTTAGGGGAGCACCGCCTGATCCTGGCCCCCTCCCCTCCCTTCCTGAGCATCAGCCTTCCTGAGCCCCTCCCTCCCCTAGCCACCCTTTGAGCTCAGCCCACCCTAATCGCCCCAGCCCTTCCCTTCCCCACTCTCTGCTCAGCTACCTTCTGGCCTCCGATGCGCATAGTTCCTGGTTTCCATTTCAGAACAAAAGTTTTTATGGAAGGAAATTCTGAGTCCTTTGCTCTAAAATGTGACCGTCCTGAGAAGCCATTTGTGAAACAGCCCCTGATCCAGATGTTGCTTGCAGGAAGGGCCTGCTGTTCCTGTTAATAGTAATAGCAATAAGATTTATATACCGCTTCATAGTGCTTTTACAGCCCTCTCTATGCAGTTTACAGAGTCAGCCTCTTGTCCCCAACAATCTAGGTCGTTAAAGCCAAATGAAACACTGCTACCAGAGTCGGAGGGTTTTGCTCAGTATCTGTATGACAAAATCACTCGGATTCGGGACGATCTGGACTCCAACTGGGTAGTCTCAGGGAGAGGGACTGGGGCAGGTCTTGAGAAGGTTATCTGGGATGAGTTTGATCCTGTGACCCCTGAGGACGTGGACAGGATTCTGGGCAGACTGAACGTGACCACTTGTTTATTGGACCCGTGTCCTTCCTGGTTAGTGCTGGCTTCCTGGGAAGTGACACGAGGCTGGCTCCAGGGGATTATAAATGCTTCGTTGGGTGAGGGTAACTTTCCTGCCGCCTTGAAAGAGGCGGTGGTGAGGCCTCTCCTCAAGAAGCCTTCCCTGGACCCGGCAATGTTGGTAAACTATCATCCGGTCTCCAACCTTCGCTTTGTGGCGAAGGTTGTTGAGAGTGTGGTTGCGCAACAGCTCACCCAGCACCTGGATGAAGCGCCGTATCTGGATCCGTTCCAGTCGGGCTTCAGGCCCGGGTACAGCACGGAAACGGCATTGGTCGCGTTGGTAGATGATCTTTGGAGAGCTAGGGACGGGGTGCTCCTCTATCCTGGTCCTGTTAGATCTCTCAGCGGCTTTTGATACCATCGACCATGGTATAATGCTGCACCGGTTGGAAGAGTTAGGGGTGGGAGGCACTGTGTTGCGGTGGTTCTCCTCCTTTCTCTCTGACCGGTCGCAGTCTGTGTTGATGGGGGCAGAGGTCAACCCCGAGACCCCTCATGCGGGGTGCCGCAAGGGTCGGTCCTCTCGCCCCTCCTGTTCAACATTTATGTGAAGCCACTGGGTAAGATCATCCGTGGTTTCAGGGTGAAGTACCACCAGTACGCTGATGACACCCAGCTGTACATCTCCACCCCGGACCACCCCAACGATGCCCTTGAAGTGATGTCCTGGTGCCTGGAGGCCGTGCGGATCTGGATGGGGAGGAACAGGCTCAGGCTCAACCCATCCAAGACTGAGTGGCTGTGGTTTCCAACGTCCCGATATAGTCAGTTGGTGCCATCACTGACTTGGGGGCGAATCATTGGCCCCCACGGAGAGGGCGCACAACTTGGGCGTCCTCCTGGATTCACGGCTGTCTTTAGAAGAGCACTTGACGGCCATGACTGGGAGGATTTTTCATCAGGTCTGCCTGATTCTCCAGTTGCGTCCCTTTCTGGATCAGGACTCCTTACGCACGGTCACTCATGCCCTCGTCACCTCCCGCCTGGACTATTGCAACGCTCTCTACATGGGGCTCCCCTTGAGGAGCACCTGGAGGCTCCAACTGGCGCAGAGTGCGACCGTGCGGGTGGTAATGGGAGCGACATGGCGCTCCCATGTAACACCCTGCGCGAGCTGCACTGGCTCCCGGTGGTCTTCCAGGTGCACTTCAAGGTTTTGGTCACCACCTTTAAAGCGCTCCATGGCTCAGGACCTGGGTACTTGCGGGACCGCCTACTACCACCAATAGCCTCCCACCGGCCAGTACGCTCTCATAGAGAGGGGCTCCTCCGGGTGTCAAACAATGTCGACTGGCGGCCCCCAGGGGGAGGGCCTTCTCTGTGGGGGCACCTACTATCTGGAACGAGCTCCCCCCGGAGATACGGAGGATCCCGGATCTGCTCACCTTCCGCCACACTCTAAAGACCTTTTTATTTCACCAGGCGGGCCTGGCCTAACTTTCTCCCTCTTTTTAAATAATTTTAATATTTTAATATGTTTAATATTTTTTAATCCTCAAAGTTTAAATCTGTTTTAAATTGAGTGGGGTTTTAATCTGTCTGGGCCAAACTATTTAATTCGATTTTATTTCTGCTTTTTAAAATTTTGTATGTATGTATTTGTTGGCTGTTCACCGCCCTGAGTCCTTCGGGAGTAGGGCGGTATACAAATCAAATAAAAGTAAAGTAAAGTAAAGAGTCTATTCCATTTCTACTCAGAGTGCCCTGGCTGTGCTGTGCTGTGCTGTATGTGTTTGTGTGTGCCATCTATCCATCCATCTCTCCCCCCCCCCCCCCAAACTTTTCTGCCTGACTAACGTGACTCCCTTGGCATTGCAGCCGGATCTGGGACACGGCTTCTGGCCAATGCTTGAAAACGTTGATTGGTGAGTTGGCTCCCCTCCAAAAGGAATTGGCTCAGGCAAATCCTCATTTCACCACGTGGTGCTGAAAACAGGCCTTTCTTTCATTCTCTCTTTCAGATGATGACAATCCCCCTGTGTCATTTGTGAAATTCTCTCCAAATGGCAAATATATTCTAGCGGCAACTCTGGATAAGTAAGAGCCAAAGAATTCGATTTTCCAGAGAAAACGGCAAGAGGGAGGAGGAAAAGGCTGACCAGGGCGATGGGAGGAAGGTCCCGCTGGGCTTCTAGCCCTGGAGAGTCCCAGACCAGCCTGGCTCTTTGATTTCCTAGGCTGGGCAGGAGTGAAAAAGCCAAATGAAGGTGTCAGAAAGGGAAAAAACAAATATTCGGGTGTGGTTTTAAAACTCTTTCAAGAAGGGGAAAAACAAATGGTGTGAACAAACAGGTAGATACAGGGAAGAAAGCGAGAGAAATATTCCCTTCTGGGCTGGTAGGGAGCAAAGGAAGAGGGGCCCCAAGGGAGCTGGAGGGTGTGTGTGTGTGTGTGTGTTGTGGTGGGTCATTCTGTGGACCTTTCTAACCAGAGTGTTTCTCTTCCCTCCAGCACTCTCAAGCTTTGGGACTACAGCAAAGGGAAGGTGAGTGCCTGTGTTTAATCCAGAAGATGTTCCCATAAACCCCGGAAGGCTTAGTTAGCCTGAGGCCCTCAAATCCTCCTGCAGAAGCGAGATCCCCCTGAAGCGGATCCTCCTGAGATCCCTCTGTGAAGGATTGATTAAGCAGTCTCAGACTAACCACACCGACTGCTGACTTTATTCCTAGCTGTCCTCCCACAGGAAAAGCTTAATTCAAACAATAATTTGAAATTAATGCATCTTGGCAAATAGCCTCCAGTTTCTGAATATTCCCAGACCACTAAAATTCAGGAGACTGCAGAGGTGAGGGTGCATTCATGATATCTGGGGCAGAAGTTTCCTCTTTGTCCAGAGGGAAAGTCTCTGGGTTTCCAGGTAAGAGGGAGGGGACACACGGACACACACGTATGGCAGTGGTCTTCCCCTGTCTGGGCTCTCCTGCTGAGGTATGATATGTGGTTCTGTGGCCTTCTCTTTTCTAGTGCCTCAAGACCTACACGGGTCACAAGAATGAGAAGTATTGCATCTTTGCCAACTTTTCAGTTACTGGCGGAAAGGTGAGCATCTCTTTTCTGAGTTGCATGGGGAGAGCCCATGTCTCCCTCATTGCTGCAAATGCCATCTGAATTGAAATTGAACCAGCAGCATTCGAATTCGGGGACAGGGCCTGGGTGAGGGGACGAGATCAAGTAAGGCAGCAGCAGCAGCAGCAGCACCTCTTGGGAACAGGATCTAAGGCAGGGGTGTCAAACTCGATTTCATTGAGACCCACCACAGGGTTGTGTTTGACCCCAGAGGGCCCGGTGGGTGTGGCCATGGTGTGGCCAGCTCGTCACTTCTGTCAGGCACCTGTGGTGGCCTATTGATAATGCAGGGCTTCCCTGAGACCCTCCCTCACTCTCATAACCTTCCTTCCTTCCTTTCTTCCTTTTCTTTTTTCTTCCGTCTTCATTCTCCTTTTTTCTTCCTTTCCCTCTTTTTCCTTCCTTCCCATCTTCACTTTTTCTTTGTCTTCCCTCTTTCCCTTTCTCCTTTCCTGTCCCTTCTTGCATGCTCAAATGCAGAAGGGGAAACATTTCTCCTTTTGTTGTGTTTTTAGTTTGTTTAGATAACAAACTAAAAACACGGGGGGGGGCGTGTTTCCTGGCAGAGGCTATTTCCAGGCTGGCCCCACGTGCCGGATCTAAACACCCCGTGGGCCAGATCTGGCCCGCGGGCCTTGAGTTTGACACCTCTAATCTAAGGGGTGGCACCAGGCCTGACATAAGAAGACTTGTCACATCAAGTGGCAGCCACGGAGTGCCTGGGGTGGCACCGGGTATTGACTTTGAGGCAGGGAGGCTGCTGCCCTCTTTATGATGCACCTTGTCCAAGATGAGACTTACTGAGGTCTTGATATTTTAGAAAACCGGCTCTGGAGTCCCATTTCTGATACTAGTTGGTAGGAGGGAGGAGAGCGAGAAGCAGCCCATCGGACGGGATCTGCGCCTGGGCCCAGCCATGCTCAGTCCTTCTGAATGCCTTTCTTCCCTTTAGTGGATCGTGTCCGGTTCGGAGGACAACCTGGTGTACATTTGGAACCTCCAAACGAAAGAGATTGTACAGAAGCTGCAAGGGCACACAGGTAGGAGCGCTTGGGCTGCCTGTAAAGTGGCTGGGAAGTCGTGAGCGATGGGGCTGCACAAGGCCTCCTCTTGGGCGATCAGAATCGGGCCTGAAATAGCTACGGCTTTGGGGCGGGTGTTTTCGGCTTTGTGTCAAGCAGAAACGTCAGGAGGCCCCTTTCGACCTGCTCCGTAGCCTGGAACTTTGGGGGCCCAATCCTGCATTCGGGCCACTCCCACTATTTGCCCCCAGAATTCCCTCCCACCAGGAGGGACCCGCCTTTTACCGAGAGGGGGGGATGCGGGTCTTAATGGGCTTGGTTTCTCCTTGCCATAAGCTGCAAACAGCCAAGGCGGTCTCCTCGATCCTTGGGCTGGGTGGGAATATTGGGGACTCCTGCTTGAAGTAGTTGTGCCTTCCCACGCGCCCCCCCCCCCCCCGGATCCAAGACTGTTGGCACATGTTTAGGGTCACTGCTAATAAAGAATGAGATGGTGCCATGCGCTTTTGTTGAGTGGGAACATAACACAATGCCCCTGGCCACAAAAGTAACACACTTGCGACTGTCCAGTTGCAACTGCTGGTCTTGGCCAGAGCTGCTCCTTGGTGGTTGTCCAGCCCCTCATGGTTCTTTGCCCCCGGGGCCTCTGGCTATGGCAGGGAGGCTAATGCCAGCCAATGGGCTGAGACCATGCCCGGGATGCTTTAAGCCCAAGGAGGGACCCAGCCCTTCAATGGTAAGGGTGGAGGTGGGCAGTGGCCTCTTCTCAAGGCTCCCTGAGTGGGCGGCTTCTTGTGAGGAGCCAGCTGGGTGCTGGCTGGTAACGACGGGCATCTTGGTCCCTCTTTCCCAACAGACGTTGTGATCTCCACGGCTTGCCATCCAACCGAAAACATCATTGCCTCTGCAGCCCTAGAGAACGACAAAACCATTAAACTTTGGAAGAGTGACTGTTAAGTGCTTTTGGCACCGGCATCACGTGGAGACTGTTGGGGTGGTGTCCATAAAATCGGAGGGTATTTTGTGTTTGTGTTTTTTAAAAAAGAAAGAAAAAAACCCAACCCACATTTCAGCCGCATTAGCAGGAAGTCCGGAGCGATGTTAAGAGGTGCAGCCTTGGCCAACGGAGAACCGAAGCGCCCTTTTCCTTGGCCTGACCCTTGTGTGAGGAACCCCTTGGCTTTCTCAGAGAAGGCAGTCGTCCCTGCTTGGAGTGGGGGGTGTTCAGTCCCCCATCCCCCCTCCCCCCCCAGGCTAGAAAGAACCTTTTTAAAGTTCTTATTTAAGACCATCTCAGGCACCCTTCAGCAGAAGAGCTCGGGGGTTCCCGATAGGCCTCATGAAGGAAGACAGAAGATGATTTTCAGTGCGACCAAATCAATGTGCCCCCCCCCCATGTGGTCCCTTCCCTGCCCAGTTTTCCAGAGCCTTCCCTCCTGCTGTGCCCTCTGGTAGATGCTATTGCGGTGAAAATCTTCCAAGGCTTTTTTTTCCCTCTTGCCCCCTCCCCTCCAAAAAAAAGAACCAGTTCTCGTGACCCCCTTTTATTTTAATTTTCTTGTTTTTACACTTTAAAACCATTCTGGCAAATTTCACAATATGTGTACAGTTACTTAAGTGTAAAGAATTTTTTTATCTGGAAAAATTTCTCTGTATGAACTTGTATTGCTAATAGTATGACTGTATCTTTTCTGGCGTCGACACTTCTTCCTCCTTTCCCTCTCTCTCAATGGTACTCTTGGTGTCCTACGCATCCCGGACAGTGACCATACGGCAGAATAAAAAGTGGGATTTAACGTGGCTGACGGAAGGATCAGCTGCCTGGCGTGAGTGTTTTCAGGGTGGCATCCAAGCAGCTTTGCCTGGGACACCAGTAACCTGGTTCAGGTGAACAAGGCTGGACACTAAACCATATGAAGAACGGCTGTGGGTTTTGGGTCTGGCCAGCGAAGAGAAAAGGAGGATTAGGGGCGACATGATAGCAGTATTCCAGTATTTGAGGGGCTGCCAGAAAGAAGAGGGGATCAACCTATTCTCCAAAGCACCAGAGGGCAGGACAAGAAGGAATGGATAGAAACTAATCAAGGAGAGAAGCAACTCGGGAATTAAGGAGAAATTTTCTGACAATTAACCAGTGGAACAGAAGTTGCCTTCAGAAGTTGTAGGTGCTTCATCACTAGGGGTTTGTAAGAAAACACTGGACGGTCACTTGTCTGAGATGGTATAGGACAGGTGTCAAACTCACGTCACAGTGGCATCACGTGACATCAGGATGTTTTCCCCCCTTCGCTAAATTGGGCGTGGGAACGCGTGACCCATCCGGCCTGTGGGCTGGGAGCTTTGACAGCCCCGGTATAGGATCTCCTGCTTGAGCAGGTGGCTGGACTAGGTGACCTCCAAGGCCCCTTCCAGCTCTATTCTAAGGCACCCATGGAGCCTGCCCAAGGAGGGTGAGGGGCACCCAGGGGATTTAGTCTCCACTCTTCTCTCCCCCCCCCCAGAAAGCCCCTCACTCAGAAGGCTGTGAGGTGGGTGACGACTCAAAGCAGCTGGCCTGCTTGGAGCACCAGTGGCCTCTCTCTCCCCCCCCCCCCATTTGGGCCCTGGGGAGTGGGGGTGGTCCCAGTGCTGAGGCAGGGGCTTTGTTTTCCTCTTTCCTCCTGTGGGAAAAGCAGCAATATCGGAGGCTTTTTAGCACAAGACGAGGGCAAGCTGCCCCTTCCCTTGTAGGTGGGGAAGGCAGAAGGGTGACCAAGAGCAGGGGATGGGGGGGGGGGCGTTCGGCCAGGCTGAGCCTCGGGACTTGCGGGAGAAAAGGAAGGTGAAGGAACCGGCAGGAGGCAAACCCACCGGCCCGTTGCTGCCTGCGCATCTCACTAACCAAAACAACTTGTGGCTCTTTTTAAAACGACTCCAGAGCTGTCTTCCCGATTCTCTTGATTCAGGAAACGAGGATACAGAGAAACCGCCTGGGCTTCAGCATTCAGCTGCCAGGGATTCACAGGTGCCCCTGCTGTAGGTTGGCAACGGTTTCCTTTTAAGAGTCCTTGTTTCTGGGCTCGGCTCTGCTCTGCTCTGCAGTCGCCCATCCAGGACGCCACATGGGCCAACCCTGCTCAGCTTTCCAGAGAGCAGCTGTGGGCTGCCCAGCCGGTTTCAGAAAGGCAACCGAGCGGTGACCTTAAATGCAAATCCCAACAACCGGTATTGTTTAGCTACAGAGCCTGTTGCGAGCGGGCCGCTGCTTAAAAATGGTGGCTGGGCTGCCCGTGTCGACGTGGCAAAAAGAATCGGCTGCGTTAGGGGAGCTGGCAGGCTCTGCGGGGCTCCGCCCCAAAACTGGTTAGATGCCACGACGTAAGTGGCAGCGCCTTAACCATATGCGTGTTGCAAAGACCACAAGGGCCTCTTCCATCCTTATCAAGGGGAGTGCTAACCTTCTCTCCTTTCATACAACACGAAAAACAAAACCACGCCATGGTTATTTAAACCTCCGAGAAAGCTAAACCTCCAGGTTATGGTTAGAAAAATGCGGGGTAGGCAAAGAGTTTCGGCCTTTTTAGATATTTCCTAATACTATATGGCTAATCTAGAGCATGTGTTCGGTGCAACATAGCTAGTAAATCTAAGGCAATTGGATTTTGTTCCCGTCAGTGGCCAATTTCCCATGCAGCCCACGATAATATATGCACAACTCTATCCAATCGGGATGCAAAGCGCGTCTCCGCTTTTGCCTCTTTGCAAAATGAGCAAGATGTTCATTGACTCGGGGACGAAGCCTCGCGATAAGTGAAATCACCGCTGAGAGAAAAGGCTGACGAGTCCTATACCGTCGGGGCGTCGGCTTCCACCGCCCTCCTCCAAGATGGCGGTGGAGGGGAATCTAGGACGCCGGGAATCGCGAGTTCGAATCCCCGCCGCACTACTTCCTCCCGCCCCCCCACCCCCCGGCCTCGGTCGCAAGAGCGGCGTCCGCTGCGACCCCGTGGGGCTGCCCCGTGGGGCCAGGCAAAGGAGGGGGGGAGTTGGGTCCAACGTGGCTCCTGAAGGTGGTCTGGGGTCGCTGACTGCCTCGGGGAGGATGCCAGGCGGGCGGGCGAAGAGGAGGCCGGTTGCACCTCACCAAGGGGGGGGGGTTCCTGCTTACCGACCCCCGACCTCCGTCCAGCTCTTTCTGCGCCCCCCTCCCCGCCCCCCAATTTGGTCCAAACGGTCCCGACCCTCCTCTCCCCCCGCCCGCCTCCGCGCCCCGTGCCGGAATCCGAGGACCAGACGAGCCCACCTAGCCCAGGCGCTCTCTGCGTAGGGCAGAGGACCCTCCCGGGGCCGCGCTATTCCCCGCTGCGCTCCAGCAGCACCCGAGCCTCGCCACAGGACGCCCCTTCGCATAGGACGCATGGCGGCGGGGGGGGGGGGGCAAGAGGCTCGGTGGCCTCGTTCCGCCTGCAGGGCGGAGGCCTTCGGGGGCCCCTCGAGGGCAGCCCTGGCCAAGGTCCGAGCAGGCGGCAAGCGAGGCCTCCCCAGAAAATGCACCCCGGGATCGGGCTTGCCTTTCCAGCCGCTCCGGGCCCCACTCCTGGCTCCCGCCCCCGGACTCAGGGGCGCCCACAGGGGACCCCCAAAGAGGTCAGGAGGGGTCGCTAGGGGAGACCAAAGCGCCTCTCGGTCTCCACCCATAAGAAACCTGCCTCTTTCAGCTGCCCCGGCTCTCCTGCCTCCTTTTCCTTCTGGGCCGCTTGGCTTAAGCCCCAGGCTAGTCCAAGGCCACCCGAGGCCTCCTGGCCGTAGCTGGACTGGGGCTGCTTCCCTGCCCTGCCTGCCCGGCTGCTTGGCCCCCCACTGAAGGGCTCCCGTTGGTTCTTTCCATGCCCTCCGTTGAGGAACGGTTAGCAATAGCAATAAGCACTCTTAGATTTATATGCCGCTTTGCAGCCCTCTGAAAGCCGTTTGCCTATCACCCCCAACAATCTAGGTCCTCATTTTACCCACCTAGGAAGGCTGGAAGGCTGAGTCAACCTTGAGCGGGTCAGGATCCAACAGTTGCCAGTGGGCAGAATTAGGCTGCAATACTGCATTCTAACCACTGCGCCATCACATGATGGATGGATGGGTGGATGGATGGATGATAGCATTTAGATTTAGATTTATATCCCGCTTCACGGTGCAATATTTTGGTCCTAATCTGGGTTTAATTCAAAAAGTGGCGTTAGAAAGGAAGCCAACTTTTAACCCTTGTTTCATTCCGGTAATCAATCATTTTCCAATATTGCTGAGCTTTTCAACCACATCGCCGCCTAGTATTTTAAAGAATCTGACTAGAGGATTTCGAAGTGGATTTAGAATTAAACCTTGATTAAAGAGAATTTCTTTCCATCAGCTGCTGCACAGCTGTATTAGCCGAGAATGATCGCGGGAAGGAGAAAGGGGGCAAGAAATGCTGGGGAAAATGCTGGGGAGGGGGGGGGCACGGGGTGCTGAAGCGCCGCCTGCCAGACACACACACACACACACACACAGACACACAGACACACACAGACAGACAGACAGACAGAGGATCTACTCCGGACGCAGGAAGATCCCTCGTGGCGAAGAAGAGAAGGGGAAGGCTGCTAATTGCCAGCCCCACTTTGGAAAGACCCAGCAAAAACCTCTCCCTCCTTTCCCCGCGTGGGCTTCTGAGCAGCTGGAACGGGGGGGGGAGGCTCTGGTCCCCGGGTGGAGTGACAGAGCAGCGCCTGGCGTGGGAATCCAGCCCGGCCGGTCTTCCCTTTAGATGCTCCGCGTGCTTTGAGTCCGGCGCCGGACGGCGGGACCCCCAATGGCTGTGTTCGGCGTGGCTGGCTTCGCTGCCGGCGGGACCCTCCGCCTCCTGGCTGGATCCTTCTTGCTGGCTACCAGTAAGTGCTCTGTGGTCGGTCCCTTCCATCAAGTCGGGCTGGTGGGCTCCGCTGCCGGGCCGGTCCTCGCCACCTTCGGAGGCATCTCCGGAGAATCACCTGATCTAGAATTACATAAGGCGAAGCTCCCTCCGACCTGCGGCGACCCCGCAGAGCCGGCTCCCTAGCCGGGCGCAGCAGCACTTTCTGGGGCTCCCTCTTCCGAGCCCCTCCCGCTCCAGAGCCTTCCCTCCCTTAACAAGTTGGGTCTTTGGGGGGGGTCACTTTCCCCCCGTGGCCCTTTCCCACCCACGTCCCCCTCCTGCCCCGACTCTGCAGCTTTCCGCGGTTGCGCTAAGACCCTGGTCCGGTGGTCCCAAAGCCCGGGAGAGTTTGGCTCATCTGGGGGAAGCCAGCAGCGCCCGCCCCCGGCCGGCCCGAGATCATCGGGTCGAGCCGTCTTCCTCCCGGTCACCCGGGGCTACCGCTGCCTCTCAGATGAAACTTGGTGGGGAAACTCTCCCTGGCGGATGGCCGGAGAGTCCTGGACAGGATTCCCTTTTTTGCGCCCCCCAGGCTCCAGGTTTCTATGCCCGAGAAGGCCAGCCCCACAGAAGCCCCCAGCCAGTCCTAAAGCCTCTCCTTCTGGGGGCTGCAGGACTGGCAGCTCCCCTCACAGACCCCGAAGAGTCCACGGGCTGCAGCCAGTGGCAGAGACCAGTCTTGGCCTCGATCCTTAGGTGGTGGGGAGAAGATGCTTCTGGCCCTTTCAAACTGGAGTGGGAAACCATAGCAAATGGTTATTTGCTCCTGAAAGGGAAGCTGGGATGGTCGGGTCAGAAGCCATTCTAGAAATAAGTAGTTGGCGTTATAGTTTTAATATTGTGTATTTCTTCCATCTATCTTCTGGAGAGCAGCTAAAGGAACTTGGCACATCTGAAGACATTAGTCTCCACAAAACGTCTGCCAACTTGAAGTGGTTGAATGTCCAGATGGCTCCCCTGAGGAATGGCCTTGGCTGGGTTCTTGCAACTCCTCACCCCACCCCCCACACCCCATCCCAAGCAGTCCATTCCTCCTGATCTCCAAGCTGGATCTTCAAGTACTCATCAAAATGCAGCTCAGTGGTGAGAAAAGGAAGGGCCTGCACTTAGGCAAGAAAAACCAATTCCACAGTTATGGAATAGGTAGCACCTGGCTCAAGAGCAGTAACTGTCAGAGGGACCTAGCATTGCCAGTGGCCAACCACCTAAATAGGACCTAGCGGATGCCAAAGAACCAATGCAATCATAAACTGCACTAACAGAGGGAGAGTTTCAAAATGGTGTGAAATGTTGATGGAGATTCTCAGTCTCCATAGAAAAAGCACCTTTGGGACAAGCATGTGAAATGTTAGCACCACTTTAAAATGCTTTGGCAAGACCATACTTTGAATATTGCATCCAGTTCTGATCACCACGATACAAAAAAAGACATTGAGGCTCTAGAAAGAGTGCCGAGAAAAAGAGCAACCAAGATGATCAGGGGCTGGAGGTTAAAACCGAAGAACGGCTACAGGAATTGGGTATGTCTCTAGTGTAACAGTCAGAAGGACTGGGGTGACATTATAGCAGGGTTCCAATATTTGAAGAACTGCCCCAAAGAAGAGGGGGTCAAACTGTTAAGTTGGGTGAATGAGGTCACAGCAAGCCAGGCAGTGAGTGACAACAGCTCTGTTTATTAGGGTGAGAACCCAGCAACTGACCTAGGGAAACAGCTCCCTTTATATACCTTGCAGCTGTGGTGGTCAGCCAATCAGCTGAGGGTCAGTTAATTCAAACTGCCCACCAAACAAACCTATTTACATAACACTCCTCCCCTCCCAGAAATCACTTTGGGTTTTATTTACATACAAAGTCTCTCAGGTGACCAAGGCGTGTACGTAGCCTGGTCGACCTGCGCAGTTCAGTCAGAGGGGCGGCGTCGAGCAGGTCGGAGGGACTCCCTGTTTCTCCCTGCTCCGCCAATGGAACCTCTGAGATCTCTTTGTGGGTGGCGACTTCTTCGGCTGGCGGGAACTCCTTGCTGGGCCGGCTCCGGATGCCAGGATCGTCAGCTAAGTCCTCCGCTGCACTCGGGCTTGACTTAGTTTGTTGTTCTGGCTGGTAGTCAGGGAGCGGCTCGTTGAAGTTTTCCTCGGCGTCAGTTGCGATTCACCTTCGCAGTTGGTCTACATGCCTGCGCCAAACTCTCCCGTTGTCTACCCTGTACGATTTGGGCCCCGTAATCTCCGTGATTGTCCCTGCTTCCCAGAGTGGGCCCTTCCCGTAGTTTCTGGTGTGGACTGGAGTCCCTATGGTGAACTCCCTGAGTTTCCTCTCCCCCCCTTTGAAAACCTCGGGGGAATAATTGGGATTAAGCCTATCCAGTACCCCTCGGAGCTTCCTCCCTATGAGTAGTTCTGCCGGGCTTCGGCCTGTGGCTGTGCAAGGTGTGGAATGCTGGGCTGTTAGGAACTGGTCTATCCTTTCCTGCCAGTCTCCGGGGCCTAGGCATGAGAGGGCCTCCTTGGCCGTTCTTACGAATCTCTCAGCCTGTCTATTACTAGCCGGATGGAACGGGGCCGAGAGGATGTGTCTGACCCCCAACTCCGCTAAATACCCTTCGAACTGTGTGGCTGTGAATTGGGGCCCATTATCTGACACTAAGATGTCCGGTAACCCATGTGTAGTGAATAACTGCCTCAGTTCCCTGATAACTGCATCGGTGGTAGTGGCCTTCATGAGCTTACTTTCCATCCACTTGGAAAAGGCATCTACTACGACCATGAAGGTCTGCCCGTGAAATGGCCCCGCGAAATCTATGTGGATCCTGGACCAGGGTCCCTTGGGTCTTTCCCACTCCCTCACCGGTGCCGTTGGTGGATCTGGCCTAGACTCTTGGCAGGGCTGGCATCTCCCCACCCACTCGGTAATGTCTGCGTCTATGTTGGGCCACCAGACGTAGCTCCTGGCTAGTCCCTTCATCCGTAAAATCCCCAGGTGCCCCTCATGCAACAGTGTTAAGACTTTTTCCCTTAGGCACAAGGGAACAACAACCCGTTCACCCCATAGCAAACACCCCCCTTGCATTGTTAGTTCATCCTGTTTGCCCGCGTACTGTTTGAATTCCCCGCTCCCAGTCTTTTCCGGCCACTCTCGACTGCAGTGTAGGTCTTCTCGCCGGGTGATGTGCAGGTCTGGCCGATGCGGATGGTGTAGGCCTCGATGTCTTCGATTTTCACGCCCTTCTGGCTTCCACCCTCTTTATTGGATCTCTGACACGGCGCCATTTCGGATTGGCTGGTTTGGCCACGTGGTTTGTGGCCCTTCGCTTGCTTGGCTCTGCAGACTCGAGTGATGCGCCCCTTTTTCTCGCAGAACCAGCAGATCGTGTCCCAGAACTTGCAGTTGTGTCGGGGGTGGGGGCCTCCACAGCTGGCGCAGTTGTCTCTGGGTCCCCTTCGGTCTGGCCTGGACTGCTCGGTGCAGTAGACTTCCTCCTTGGACTCCCCTTCGCTCTCAGTGCTCACAGCCTCAGGGTGCACAGTCGCCGACCTCTGCGCTGTCCGGCCATGGATGGTCCCTTGCAGTCTCTCGGCGGCCTTCACGGATGACTCTTGAGCTCTTGCTTCATCTAGGGCGATGTGCAGGGTCAGGTTCGATCTTGCAAGTAGCCTCCGTTGTAGCCGGCCGTCTCTCACTCCGCAGATTAGTTGCTCTAGGAGCATCTCATCTAGGTCTCGGTATTCACACTGGTTTGCAGCCTTACGCAGGGCGGCGATGTACTCACTGATCAACTCGCAGTCCTGCTGTAGCCTCTGCCGGAACTCATAGCGTTGGACGTATTTGGAGGGCGTTGGGGCATAGTGGTCTTTCAGCAGGGTCTGCAGCGTCGGCCATGATATGGTGTGGACCAAATTTGGCTCCACCAGGGCTTTGGCTGTGTCGAATACTCGTGGTCCACAGTGGCTCAGGAACAGGGCCTTCTTCCTTACGTCCGGTAGTCCCTGCAGGTAGTTGGCCACCATGAAGCACTTGAACAGGGACATGTAGGACCCCCACTTCTCCTCCTTGGGGTTAAAAGGCGCTGGCAGGGTGTAGGCAGACATCGTCGCGATTCTCCTGTGCTCCACTCGCTCGCCTGGCTGGATTCTGTGGTCGGTTGTTCCGCTTCTCTCTCAGAATGTGATTTCAGCTCTTTTCGGTTGTGGCTTCAGCTCTTTCCTTGGCTTCTGGCCTCAAAATCCCATCCTCGTCACCAATGTTAAGTTGGGTGAATGAGGACACAGTAAGCCAGGCAGTGAGTGACAACAGCTCTGTTTATTAGGGTGAGAACCCAGCGACTGACCTAGGGAAACAGCTCCCTTTATATACCTTGCAGCTGTGGTGGTCAGCCAATCAGCTGAGGGTCAGTTAATTCAAACTGCCCGCCAAACAAACCTATTTACATAACACTCTCCAAAGCACCTGAAGGCAGGACAAGAAGCAATGGATGGAAACTGAACAAAGAGAGAAGAAACCTAGAACTAAGGAGAAATTTCTTGACAGTGAGAACAATCAACCAGGGAAATGGGTTGCCTACAGAAACTGTGGGTGCTCCAAGACTGAAGGTTTTCAAGAAGAGCTTGGACAGCCATTTGTCGAGGAGGCAATAAATAACCTCCTGCCTTGGGTGGGATTGGACTAGAAGACCTCCAAGGCGCCTTCCAGCCCTATGACTCTATGAATCCTGGTGGTATTCCTCGGGCTACTGAGCAGGCAGGCTTGCCCTAAATGCTACTATAATTTTTCTCCCCATATAACCCTCTTTAAATAATAGTTTATATGGATAGTTTACTATTATTTACAATTTATAAGGTATATTGTCTAATATATTTACACATGAGCATTTATTTATACACTATTATATAGTTGTACTGTAGTTTGTTAATCTGCAGCATTGCAATCTAATATCCAAGTTTTTGAAATTTATTGATTGTGAGGTTTTTAGAAAATAATGAAATTGTATTTTTAAAAAATAACAGTTCAACTAAAAGCCATATTTCCCATGGGGATCGGTCCTGGGCTGCACATGCCAGGGAAGGTGCGGGGAAGAACAATGAAAAGGCCATTCAGAGAACCAGGAATCTGGAGAGGCTCTTCCAGTGCCACATTTAACCGCCTGGACAGTCCAAAAGATTGGGCAGCCATTAATCCGGGATGGAATAAGGTTTCCTGTGTTGGGCAGGGGTTGGACTAGAACAGGGGTTTCCAATCTTGGCAACTTTAAGCCTGGCGGACTTCAACTCCCAGAATTCCCCAAAAGCTGGGATTCTGGGAGTTGAAGTCCGCCAGGCTAAAAGTTGCCAAGATTGGAGACACCTGGACTAGAAGACCTCCAGCCCTAGGATTCTAAAAGCTCCCATCCTAGAACAGCTGAGCCAGCTTAGAAGGAAGGACCCTTCTTGCAGGAGTGAATTCCCCTCCCCACTTGGCTTGGGAAAGGGTCCCTGCCCCTCACACTCCACTGTATCCCCCCTTCAGCCTCCGGGCTCCAGTGCTACGGCTGCAACGTGATAGTGGGCAGCAGGTCGGTCAACACCGGTTGCTCCAGTCCAGAAGTGATCACCTGCCCCCGTTCCCACCAAGGGTTCAAGCACCGGTTCTGCATCAAGATGGAAAGCGGTGAGTGCCAGCCTTCCTCTTTGCTCCTTCCACGGCTCTGGGCAAGCGGACGGGGGAGACGGGAAGGGGAAGGCTCAACAGAGGGTCTGTTTATGGGCATAAACCCCAAGGCCACAGAATACTCCAGTTTCATGTCCTCCCTGACTCTCTTGGTCAAAAGGGAGAAAGGTCCCTCCAGGTGGAGCCCAATTCCTGCTGGGAATCCACCTGGTAGACATATCCCTGGGGTGTTTCTGGCATGAAGGTGACTCGCCATGACCTTCTCCAGAGACCCTTCTCACTGTAGCCCTGGTGGTCCCCCATCCAGCACTCAACTGGATGGCCAGGGTAGCAGGAGCAGAGTGGGGAGACAGGCCAGGTCTGCCCAGGGGAAGAGCTGCAGTTCAAATTCACCCTTGATACAGAGATAATTCCCTGCTAAACCCTCAAGATGGGGAAAGGACAGGCCTCCAGGAGACCCCCCCCCCCAGACGCTCTGCTGCGCCCACAGGCAGGGAGAGGCCAAGAGGACAGCCCAGGCCTCCTGATGCAGGCGAGCCACCTGATCTTGGCCTCTCCCTGTTTGGGGACTCGAGGACTGGCAGAACTCTCCGAGCTGTAGCTGGGGAAAAGCAGGTCAGAAGTGCCACTTTGGCCTCTTCAGATTCAGGAAGGCACAGCTGCTCCGCACCCCCAACCCACTGTCTGTTTTTGTAGCGAGGGATGCCCCCCAGTAGAACGTTGCACCTTCCAGAAGCAAAACTGCATAGTCCTCTGGGTTGCAGATGTCAAATTCAAGTCTGAAGTCCCAGGAGAAGCTCACTTCTTCCTCTATTGAGGGGTGGTGGTGGCAAACATGAAATCTTTCTTATGGCTGGACGGTTTCAAGCCAGAGGGGAGCTTTGCAGTAGCTGGCCATGCAACCCAAGATCCAAAGTCCTAGAGATGCTGTCAGTGCAGCTGGCGTGTGGCCTGCAGGTCACAAGAATAAGCTGCTAACCTGAGTTTCCTCCTTGTCCTTCTCTGTCCTTGGCAGCGGTGCTGGGGGTCCTTTTGACCAGTGGATGCGCCACCTCCCGTCACTGCCAGCAGCAGGAGTTGCCAGGGATCCGGATCCACTGCTGCAACAGAGATCTTTGCAATGGATCCCCTGCTTGCTCCTCCTGCCCTGCCTGCTACCTCCTGATCTTGTGGACGGTCCTGCTTACCTTCCTCCTGTGAAGCAGAGCTCAGAGACACCAGGACGCCTCTCCGGCCATGCTGCTGCTGCCCGTTGGCCCCAGATCTCCTTTTTCGTCCTTCTTGGTCCCCTGGCAGCCATCAGAAGAGGTGGCTTCATTGTCATTCTTCACTGAGTTTTATAAGAACCGGCAAGTCTAAATAAAGCATCCTGAGAAATTGCTTTCGGACGTGATTAACATTTCTCTCTGGTCTTTGTCCATCTGGCCACATCCTTTTTTCCCAGAAGCTCCTCGAGCCTACTGGAGACTTCAGCTTCTCCAAATTTCCTCATGCAAAGGCCACGGAGTCTCCACTCCTGTCACTCCAACTTGGGTTTTCTCTTGGGGATCTACCTGTATATGTAGATGATAAACTGTTCCCCATTGTGTGTCTGTCTTTGAGTCGATGATGACTCCAGGCAACTGCAAGATTTTATTGAAAAGTTTTACAAAGAAATTCCCCCCCTCCATATTCCCCCCCTTTCCCCCCCTCCCCCCCAGTCTTCCCAGAGCAAAATACAGGGTATTTCAATTAACAATCATAAGCTAAATTAGCCTAACTATTCTTAAACTACCTATTCCCCCCCCTGAAACCTTAACTCCACTATGGATAACATGATACTTCTAAAGTAAAGTTTAACATTCATTCATAAGCTATTTGATATTTTCTTGTCTGATACTTATTTTGAATATAATCAATCCATCTTCTCCATTCCGATATGTATCTTTTTTGTGTATAGTCCTTCAGATATGCTGAAATTTTCACCATTTCCGTTAAATTCGCTACTTTCAATGTCCATTCTTCAATAGTAGGCAAAGAGTCCTTCTTCCAGTATTGCGCTACCAACAGTCTAGCTGCTGATATTAAGTTCAAGATCAATTTAGTCTCTAATACTGTACAATCCGTCGTTATACCCAATAAAAACAATTGAGGAGTAATTTTCAACCTTTTTTTCAGAATGTTCTGCATCACCCACCAAATTTTTATCCAAAATGCCTTGATTTTCTTACAAGTCCACCATATATGATAATAAGTTGCATCATCACATTCACTGCACAATTTTAGAAGTGGCTTGCCATTGCTTGCCTTGTAGGGAGACTGGCCCAAAGTCATCCCCCTGGCTTCATGCCTAGGACAGGTCTAGGAACCCACACTCTCACATTTTCTAACCTGGTGCCTTAACCACTGCATCAAACTGGCTCTTGATATACATTTACCTAGACTTAGGTATTATAGCAATAGCAATAGCACTTAGACTTGTATACCACTTTATAGTGCTTTGCAGCCCTCTCTAAGCAGTTTACAGAGTCAGCCTCTTGTCCGCAACAATCTGGGTCCTCATTTTACCCACCTCGGAAGGATGGAAGGCTGAGTCAACTTTGAGCCTGCTGAGATTCGAATTGCCAAATTGCAGGCAGCTGGCAGTCAGCAGAAGTAACCTGCAGTACTGTACTCTAACCACTGTGCCACCGTGGCTCATTAAAGGATGAAGAGCAGTGAATCATAGACTTTAGTGCAGGAATTCTCTGACAACCCCATTTGCAAAAGTCTCTAGCCAACAGGTATCTGCTCTCCTTGGGAGCAGTTCTTGTTCAGATTCTTCCTGATGCCCATCAAAACCTCGTTTCTGGTCATTCCCAGTGCCCGTCTCCTGCAACGCCACTGATAAACTCTGCTCTGGGCTGGAGAGCTAGCAGCAGGAGGCCTCACCTGCTCACCTTTCCTTCCCCCCCTCCTGCCAGACAAAATCTGCTCTCGGTTCCCAAGGCAAGAGGTGGCCGGTGCTTCTTCAGGACTGGAGCCATTCTGCCGGCATATGCAAGACTCCAAAGAACCTCATGCGCTCCACCAGGGATGCTATTGGGCTTTCCCAGCTCTCCCTTTTGCAAAGGCTGTTACCCTCGGTCAGCCAATCAAGCAGGTGATTTCCTCTCCTCCATTTGCACAGCCGCATGCTTGCACACTCTGGCCTCATGGGGTCACTGCTGCTCGTGCAAGAGAGGCACGCCCTGAGGCCGAAGGCCTCGTCTGGCAAGGTGCCTGGGAGGGGAGAGAAGCTGGGGCCTCCCCAGTTCTTTCACCCCTGCTTTCCACTCTGCACTTCCCAAGGGTTGGTACCTGCCAAGGGTGGCAGTTTCACCAGTTGCTCCCAGACTTCCAAAGTGCAACTCTGCTAATGTACTTTGTGGGAAATGTGTGATAAACACCCATCTAAAGGAGGTCTGGTGGCCCAGGAGGAAAGAGAACCTGGGGGGTGGGGAATGACACCTCAGAAACACACTGGCCAGCATCTTTCCTGGCAGATGGCCAAGAAGCCCATGGCCAAGAAGGCGTGGAAGCAGCAGACCCTCTACGGCAGCCAGCCAAGGTCTTCGGAAGAGGCCAGGGCTTTTAAGTGCTGCAGGCTCACCCCCTTCCCTCCCTCCATTCAGAGGAAGCCCTGGGCCTCCAAAACCCCCTCCCCCACCCCCCAAACCCAGTGGCCAAAATGTTCTTTGGTTTCCTTGGAGTAACTCCTGGTAAGGCACTGACTTTGCCCTCCCCCCCTTGCAGTCCAGACCCAGGGGCAAGGAAGGGTCTTCATCTCACTCAAGGGTTCTGGCTCCCCCTTCTCCTGGGCAGGAGCTCCTTGGAGGCAGGGAAAAGAGGGACTTGGCTTCAACTCCTCCATGGTCCCTCCTCTGCCAGCTTGAGATGGGCTCTCAAAAGCCCAGGCCTTCCTCAGCATTTCAGTGTATCCCTGCGCTCCCATTCACAGAACCTTGTGGGTCTCTGCACAACTATACACCCACCCACACTACAGGAAGCCATGGGAAGGCAGTCCCAGACAATTCTGTTCCTGGTGCTTTCGACTGGGCTCCTGCTGCTACTCGGGGCCACCTTCAGCTTCTGCCCCACTACAGACTTTGCTCCCATTCTGTCTGGAGGGGCTTCGGCTGGCATCTCAGGCCAGGAGGCCCGGAGACAGGGAGCCTAGAGAGGGCCGGTTCAGGTGGGGAGTCCCTGCCCTTCCCATCGCAGAAGAGCTGAGCCGAGCGTCTTCCTGGATTGCCTAGAATCGGGAGGTTCATTCCCCAATAGAGCACGGAGACTTCCTTCGGTGGGAGAATGGAGGAGCTTCTATCTGAGAAATGCCACTGCACAAGAAATCATTTTTGTTAGAGGGAGAAGGTTATGAATTATTTATTAACATTTCTGTACACCAAACTATAAATAGATCTCACGGTGGTGAACAATCCAGATAAAAACAAGAAGAAACCATGTTTAAAAATCATCAACAATATTTCATTCATGTAGTAAAACCATCTTTGGAAATTGCTGGGAAAAAATAATTTCATTCGCACCCATCCCCAGAAGGGCAGGGGCATCTGGGCAGCTCCTGATTTGCAACAGCTCCAAGGGTGGGCAGCAAAATCGGGGGTGGGGGGGGAGGAAGCAGGACCCCCACAGGCTGGCCCTGGAAACAGGGAAGGATGGGTTTTAGAGCACCTGCGCCTGACTCCGTGTCTTTTCTAGATTCCAGGGGTGAAATTTACTTACGTTTGCTACTGGTTCACAAATGTGAGCGTGCGCGCCTCCTCCACGCATGCGCAGAGCCTTCTGTGCACGCGCAGAGAATAAAAAATGGGACGCGATGACATCCGGGCAGGTGGGCGGAGCCTCCTGCCACCGCCGCTACCGGTTCGCCCGAGCTGGATAGAACCAGCTCAATTTCACCACTGCTAGATTCCCCATACTTTCCAAAACACAAGTTGCATGTTTCTCTTCCCCCAAAACGTTTGACTTTGTACGGTTGATGTTCAAAAAGTAATCTTTGCCCAGGCTTATCATAATTGGCCGGCCCTCCTTGCTGCTACATGTCATCACCAGGCCAAGATCCAAATCTGGAGAATGGGGGGGGGGCACTCCTGACACACTTGTGGGCCTTCCCCACAGAGGCCTCTTTGCACAGCACATGTGGGGCAGGATGGAGACCGGCTGGCTGGCCAGGTGCCACAGCTCTGGTCAATACAGGGCCAGATGAGCCCTTCCATCCTTCCTTCTCCGCCTCCCTCTCTTATGCTGCAGGTTTGACCCCCCTCCCTCCTTTGCTCAAAATGCCCAGAGCTCTCATTTTTTCACACACACCTACACACACACACACACACACACGCAGAGAGAGAGAGAGAGAGAGAGAGAGAGAGAGAGAGAGAGAGAGAGAGAGAGAGAGCGCACTGGCTGCACCACCATCTCTGCCTAACAAGATGTCTTGAAGCTAGGCTGAAGTACACCAGCTGCTGCAAGGGCCAGGACTGGCCCTCAAACTCAGGACAGTGTCCATTTTCTACCTGTCCTCCTGCAGCCATCTTATCACATGGGAAACTTTTCAGAGTTGCTGGCCCTGATGAAGAGAGCCTTAGAGTGACACCTCCTCCCCCAGCCTCTCCTGGGAGATGGGACGTGCCCACGCTTACTAAGAAATGGCACCACTTGGTGCCCTTCCTTCCATGTCAGCTCCTCTTTCCTGTGAAATTGAGGGGTAGGGCTCAGCATCCAGAGTTACCCTCCCCAATAAAAATTACCTCCCACCTACCTGTCCAACACCATAGGCTGCACTCAATTTTATACCATGATGGTTGGGTGGGCCTGTCCTGCAAGACCTCCCGAAAGATGCAGTTGAGGGGGCTAAGAGTGGCATAAGTTCCCCCGGGGGGGATTTCTTCCATATTATTTCACAAAAAGTCTCTAATATGAGCTGCATCCTTGTTTTCCATATCCTGGAAAACAAATGACATTGATCTTTCTAGACGCACAGAAAGCATTTGATAACATTAATTGGCAATTTATGTAATTACAATTAAAATTCATGGATTTTGGGGAGACTTATTAATACGATCAAAGCAATATATCACAAACAATGAACTAAGGTGATGGTAAATGGGGACATGATAGAGAATTTTGATATTTAAAAAAAAGCACAAGGCAAGGATATCCACTGTCCCCTTTACTATTTATACTGACCTTGGAAGTGCTAACTAGAAATATTAGACAAGATGAAGAAATAAAAGGTCTGGAAATAAAAAAAGAGAAATATAAGTTACAGGTGTTTGCGGATGATTTGGTTTTTATATTAGAAGAGCTACTAGAAACTGGACCTAAGTTAATTTTAAAAAATAGAAGAATATGGTGAAGTCGCAGAACTGAAAATAAAGAAAAGACTAAAATACTAGTTAAAAATCTTACAGATATACAGAAAAGAGAGCTAATGGAAACATTGACATACAGATAGTTAAGAAAGTAAAGTACTTAGGGATGCAATTAACAGCAAAATGTGCAATGATTAAAGAGGATAATTATATGAAGCTGATGCAACAAATCAAATCAGATTTGGAGAAATGGAAAAACTAGCAATTGTTGTTGACAGGAAGAATAGCTGCTATAAAAATGAATATTTTACCAAGACTTACTTCAAACAATTCAAATAAAGCTGGGGGGAAATATTTTGAAGAACTAAATAAAACAATACTAAGATATATTTGGGTAGGGGAAAAAAGCAAGAATAAGCCTGAAAATGTTGCAAGATTCCAAAAAAAAAGAGGGGGCTTTGGGTTGCCAGACTGGGAATTGTATTATCAGGTCTTGGTACTTACATGAGTGAAAGAATGGATTAATTTGAGGCATAAAAGACTAAACCTTAGAGGGACACGACTTCAATGAAGTTGGCATGCTTTCTTATGGTATGGGAAAAATACCATAAGATACCTAACTATTTTCAAAGACGTCATATTAGAAATGCACTACTATCAATATGGATAAAAATCCTAATGTTATAAATATGGAAAAAAATATAAGATATGAAGATATTTTGAATGAAAAGGGGGAATTGAGTAGTCAAGGGATGGATATAGCATGGTGGCCACAAGTGCAGATACAATCTCAATATGAGAAAGATGCTAAAATGTATGGTTTTAATAAAGAATTAACAGAATTGGATCAGATATTAACTGGGACAGATGAAAAATTAATAAAGAAAATATATAGCATCAAATTGGAAAGTGAGCAAGTAAAGGAGACAATGATAGTTTAGGCTAAAAACTTTGGATATATAGAACTGGATAAATGGCAGAAATTGTGGGACAGAAATGTTAAATTAGCTATGTCAACTGCATATAAAGAAAACTTGTATGAAATGTTATAGAGATGGCAGTTTTCACGAATAAGACTGGCAAAAATGTATAATTTTTTTAATACATCTACTAAATGTTGGAAGTGTAACCAGACACCTGGTTCATATTATCATATGTGGTGGACTTGCCCAAAGGCAAAAAAATATTGGATGAAAATACATACTTGGTTGGAAAAAATGATAAAGCAGCATATAGATTTGAAACCAGAAATATTTTTGTTTGGGCATCCTACTGGAAAAGTATGACAAAAGGAATATATATTTGATTTTACATCTACTAACTGCAGCCAGAATTGTATTTGCACAACAATGTAAAAGTGAAGAGATCCCGACAGATGAGAGTGTAATTAAAAAATATTAGAATGTGCAGAAATGGACAGAATAACGCTTACAGTTAAGGAAAAAGAAGGAACTGAATATTTCTTGACATGGGACTTATTTTATCAATGGTTAGATAATAAAAACAGAAGTTAGTTCTGACATATACATTTGCTAAATAAACATTTAAATGGATTAAAGAGCAAGATAGCAATAGCAATAACACTTAGATTTATAAACTGCTTTAAGAGCCATGGTGGCGTAATGGTCAGAGAGCAGTACTGCAGGCTACTTCTGCTGACTGCTGGCTGCCAGCAAATTGGCAGTTCAAATCTCACCAGGCTCAAGGTTGACTCATTCTTCCATCCTTCCGAGATGGGTAAAATGAAGACCCAGATTGTTCGGAGAAGAGGCCTCTGTAAACTGCTTAGAGAGTTTAAAGCACTGTGAAGCAGTATATAAATCTAAGGGCTATTGCTAATATCCTTGCAAAAACTAATCCAGTACATTTTCAGAGGACATATGGTTGAAATGGGACTCCAACCCTTGATATTACTTTCATGCTAGTTTGAACAATTTTTCATCATAATTGAACATTGTTGGCAGCATTTATTAAAAGATCTGATCTCATTATATTTCCACAATCGCCTGAAAATCCATTTCGGCAATCAAGCCAACAATAACACTTCTTATATCAGTTTTCTTCGAGTATAATGTTGGGAGTAAATTTAACGTTCTTCCGTTGAAATTCCCATGGTGGAATCTCTAGTGCTATATTCAAGTTCTACATCGAAGGTTGTTGAGAGCGTGGTGGCACGACAACTTCCCCGGCACCTGGATGAAGCTATCTATCTAGACCCGTACCAGTCGGGCTTCAGGCAGGGGTACAGCACTGAAACGGCATTGGTCGCGTTGGTGGATGATCTCTGGAGGGCTCGGGACAGGGGTTGCTCCTCTGTCCTAGTCCTATTAGACCTCTCGGCGGCTTTTGATACCATCGACCATGGTATCATGCTGCAGCGGTTGAGGGGGTTAGGAATAGGGGGCACCGTTTTGCGGTGGTTCTCCTCCTTCCTCTCCGACCGCTCGCAGTTTGTGTTGGCAGGGGGACAGAGGTCGACCTCGAGGCGTCTCGCATGGGGAGTGCCGCAAGGGTCGGTCCTCTCGCCTCTCCTGTTCAACATTTATGTGAAGCCGCTGGGTGAGATCATCCGTGGTTTTGGGGTGAAGTGTCATCTGTACGCTGATGATACTCAGCTGTACATCTCCACCCCAGACCACCCCAACGATGCCCTTGATGTGATGTCCCGCTGCCTGGAGGCCGTGCGGGCCTGGATGGGGAGGAACAGGCTCAGACTCAACCCCTCCAAGACCGAGTGGCTGTGGCTTCCGGCGCCCCGATATAGTCAGCAGGTGCCATCGCTGACTATTGGGGGTGAATCTTTGCCCCCCACAGAGAGGGCTCGCAATCTGGGTGTCCTCCTGGACGCACGGCTGTCTTTAGAAGAGCACATGACGGCCGTGGCCAGGGGGGCCTTTTATCAGGTTCGCCTGATTCGCCAGTTGCAGCCCTTTCTGGATCGGGACACCTTGCGCACGGTCACTCACGCCCTTGTCACCTCCCGGTTGGACTATTGTAATGCTCTCTACATGGGGCTCCCCTTGAAGAGCACTCGGAGGCTCCAACTGGTCCAGAATGCGGCCGCGCGGGTGGTTATGGGTGCAACCCGTTGCGCCCACGTGACACCCCTCCTGCGCGAGCTGCACTGGCTCCCAGTGGTCTTCCGGGTGCGATTCAAGGTGTTGGTTACCACCTTTAAAGCGCTCCATGGCATAGGACCCGGGTACCTTCGAGACCGTCTTCTGCCACCAATAGCCTCCCACCAACCAGTCCGCTCCCACAGAGAGGGTCTCCTCCGGGTGCCATCAGCCAAGTTATGTCGGCTGGCGACACCCAGGGGGAGGGCCTTCTCTGTGGGAGCTCCAGCCCTGTGGAATGAACTGCCCCCCGAAATACGAAAGATTTCCGACCTCCGGGTGTTTCGCTGCGCTCTGAAGACCCTGTTGTTCCGCCAGGCAGGGTTACTAACATAACGTTTTAAATTGGGGTATTTTAAATTTCTGGGATTTTAATTGGAGCCTAATTATTTAATGATTTTAAATTTTAAATTGTTGTCGTGTTTTTTGTGTTTTTAAATAGGCTGTACACCGCCCTGAGTCCTTCGGGAGAAGGGCGGTATAGAAATAAAATTATTATTATTATTATTATTATTACATTCTTTTAGTCATCTGGTCTTTGACCTGCTTGGTTTTTGAGTCATTCTTTACCAGCAATCTGGACAACCCATGTCCCAATGTTGGAAGATTCTCAGTCAAAACTCTCTTTGATAACTATGCTGTGTATTTGGAGGTATTGAAGCTGGTCAGATAAACTGATACTTCTTTTTTTTTTATTTGATTTTTATTATAACAAATAGTGATACACTCAATACATTTTTGGTTCAATGGTGCAAATACATACATATATATATCTACATGCATTTTTACTTGTCTTTTATTTGATATTGTTTCTTAAAACTAAATTTAATTTTAATTTAAAAAAAAATAAACTGATACTTCTATTAGATAAGAGTTTCAAAGCATTTGGAGTTTGCCATCTACATCAATTGTTTTCCACTGAATGAATTACTTTTTTTAAAATAATGTTTATTAAATTTCCAAAAATTAAAATACACAAAAATACAAAAAGAAACATAATACACAAAAAAAAGACACACAAAAAATATAAACAAACAAAAACAAACATATCAAATTGCTGAATTAATTTCTTATTTACAAAAATGATGTGGCAAGACGGGAGAGATTTGGATGGATTCTTTTGCTGTATTTATCCCAGATGTTCAGTATATTATTTAACATTGCACAATCTCCTATGAACTGCTTGTTTCTGCTTGTGTCTACCCAGATAGGTATGCAAAGAATCTGCAGGAGCTCTAGCATGGAGCCTCGCAGAATTCGTCTGTAGACCTGAAACCAGATCCAGGTGGGACCACTTGTTCAGAGACACAACAAACATCCTTGCAAGTCGGTGGAAATGTGAATCACATGTAGCACAGAGTTGGAGCTGAGAATGCTATAAAGCTCATAATCTGTAGAGATCCTCAGTCATCCAGGTCACAGTTGTCCCAAAGGTGCTTTTTTCAGGAGGCAACTGGACTTTCTTGCGTTTTTTTCCCTTTTGAAGATGTTTCACTTCTCATCCAAGAAGCTTCTTCAGCTCTGACGGGATAGTAGGGAATGGAAGGATTTCTATTCCTTGCAGACAGCTGGTCATTTGCATCCTTTTAGAGAGTCATTGAAGCACTTTTAGGTTTATCTGTGTCCTCAGGGTCACCTGAATGGTGCTCCTGGTTCCTGTAGTCTGCAATTTTTAAAAACCTCCAAGTGCTTCTGGAGGCAAGTTGTTCCACTGATTAATTGTTCTAACTCAGGAAATTTCTCCTTAGTTCTAGGTTGCTTTCTCTCCTTGAACCTCTATGGATAAAGCCTTGCAAGAGGTGGTGATGCCGCCCTTCCTGGAGAGACATCTTGGGATCTGGCTCTTATCTTCTGCAGATTGTTTTGGTCAGGATTCAGGCATTAACCTGGGTGGAAATGACCCTGGTTGCTCTGATGAATGACTTTGACTGAACTGGAAGCAGAGATCAAACTCTTGCTGATCCTACTTGACCTTTCCATCGTGTTTCATGCAGGGGTGAAATGTAAAAATGTTTGCTACCGGTTCTGTGGGCGTGGCTTGATGGGTGTGGCTTGATTGTCATGTGACCTGGTAGATGTGGCCAACTTGACGTCACTCACTGTTAGAGCCAGGAGCTGCACATTTTGAAGGACATTCTGCCCTTCTGAAGCCCCCAACGCTTTGAGTTTCCCTCCGCCACCAAAGCGAACATCGGAGCCTTCTCTTGCCCCACTCTCCATTCTGGAGGGCCGTGCATCCCCCCCACCAATCCTCTGTACAAACCGCCCGCCTCATTTCTGCAAAGGCAAAGCCCCCCCCCATGTAGGGCAATCTAAAGAGGGGAGGGGGATGCTGCAGAAAAGGCAGCCTTCCACCCATGCCTCCTAATACATTCTGGATCTGACACACATCCTGAGGCGACATCAAAGTTAACGCAACCTTTATTAAGCAACAATCAATAAGTAACACAGCAAAACTCCCGCGCTTTGACAGCTTCTTTTATACCCCTGAGCTGTCAACGTATCAACCAATCAGAATTATCGTAGCAAACAGGCCTGGCCACTAAGGGCCGCTGGCGGCATAACTTAGTATGCAACACTCCTTCCCACCCAGCTCATGCATGCACCCGCTATATGCATGCGTAGTCACTTAAGTATGCTGGACTCCGTCGGACCCGCCCAGATCGCCTGGGCTCCACCCCTCCCAGCCGGTCTGGTGGTGGTTTTGAATTAGCAGTCTTGATCGGAGCGTCTGCCTGGTATCCAGTGCTCCCAGCCTCGGCTTCCTCTGGCCATTCAACAGACCCAGGTACAGGCTCTATAGGTATGTCTGACGGGGACATCTTTGCTGGGGTTGGTTGGGGGGAGACGTCAGTATTCGGGTTGAATGGTCGTATGCATAGGTATTCCCTACTGTCTGGATGGGGCGCTAACATCCTCCTAGATTGCAGTTGGTCTTTATGGCGCTTCCAAACCCGCCCCTGGTCTACCTCAATTTGGTATGAACAGGGGCCTACTATCCCCACGACCTTTCCAGCCAACCACAACGGTTGCCCCCCCGTAATTCCTGGCATAAACCAGGTCTCCAACTTGGAATGGCCGGTACCTACTGTGGGAATCCACCGGTTTGCTCGGACAGTAGGATGGGTGTAACCGGTCTAACGATGTGCGGAGTTTACGGCCCATCAAGAGCTCAGCAGGGCTCTTATTAGTTAGCTGACAAGGTGTCGTATGCTGAGCCATTAAGTATTCCTCCACCCGATCCTGCCAACTCCCCTGACTCATCTTCTTTAGGGCCTCTTTTGCCAACCTCATGGCATGTTCAACAAATCCATTGCTGGCTGGGTGGAATGGCGATATTAAACAGTGCCGTATCCCCCGGTGTGCCAGAAATCCCTCGAACTCTGTGGATGTAAATTGGGCCCCGTTGTCAGACACCATCAAATCAGGCAACCCATGGGTAACAAACATTTTCCGTAGAGCCCTAATGACAGTATCAGAAGTGGTGGAACGCATTGGTACCACCTCAACCCACTTAGAGAATGCGTCGGCTACCACCAAGAATGACTGTCCCTGTAAGGGTCCCGCCAGATCTATATGCAGACGAGACCAGGGCCCCCCAGGATCCTCCCACTCCCGAGGCTGTTCCCTGGCCGGCATAGACATGCTTCCCTGACATTGCGAACAAGTAGAGACCCAGTCAGTAATGTCGTGATCAAGATGTGGCCACCACAGGTAACAATGGCCCGATGATCTGTCCCCGTCCACACACACACACAAACACAACCAGCCGAGGGTTAAGGAAGCACTTTGCCACCACAGATAGATAGATAGATAGATAGATAGATAGATAGATAGATAGATAGATAGAGATAGCAATAGCCATTAGACTTATATACCGCTTCACAGTGCTTTACAGCTCTCTCTAAGTGGTTTACATAGTCAGCATATTGTCCCCAGCAATCTGGGTCCTCATTTTACCAACCTTGGAAGGATGGAAGGCTGAATTAACCTTGAGCCAATCAGGATCGAAGAGCTGGCAGTGGACAGAATTAGCCTGCAATACTGCAATTCTAACCACTGGGGAGGAAGGAAGGAAGGAAGGAAGGAAGGAAGGAAGGAAGGAAGGAAGGAAGGAAGGAAGGAAGGAAGGACTCATATATCACTTCACAGTGCTTTTCACCCATCTCTAAGCAGTTTATAAAGTCAGCTTCTTGCCCCCAGCAATCTGAGCCCTCATTTTACCGACCTCAGAAGGATGGAAGGCTGAGTCAACCTTGAGCCTGCTGAGATTCGAACTGCCAAATTGCAGCTGGCAGGCAGCAGAAGTAGACTGCAGTACTGCACTCTGACCACTGCGCCACGTTGGAATATGGTCCTCTTGTTGCTACTTTTAAGCATCCATGTCAAACCTTGCTGCTTACGTACCTGGCTCCCTGCCGCGTAGCAACAGCCCTGGCCGAGCTACTCAACGTGATAGCCATGGTAGCAGTTGATACACCCAGGCTTATGGTCATGGGTGATTTCAACTTGCCGTCCGTTGGTGAAATGTCAGAGATGGCTCGGGAGTTCATGGCTTCCATGACAGCCATGGACCTGACCCAGTTAGTTCATGGCCCCACTCACACTCTGGACTTGATTTTTGTCTCTGGCCAGTGGTTGAGTGGTCTTATTATAGGGGATATAGACATGAAACCCTTGTCATGGTCAGATCACTCACTCCTTCGTCTGGACCTTCAAACCGCTACACCCCACCGCAGGGAGGCGGAGCCAATTAGGTGGGTCCGCCCCAGGCGCCTGATGGATCCTGATAGGTTCCAGATGGAGCTTGGGCCATTTCCTGAAGATCTGGCACACAACTTGGCCGAGGACGTGGTGGCTGCCTGGGATCGGGCAGCTGGTGGGGCCTTGGATCGAGTCATGCCTTTGCAGCCTCTGGCCCGGTGTTGATCCCTCATGGCTCCTTGGTTCACCGAGGAGCTGAGGGAAATGAAACGCTAGAAAAGACGCCTAGAGAGCGGTTGGAGGGCCAGTCTCGCTGAATCTGACCGAACACTGGTAAGGTCGCATATTAAGACCTACTTAGTGGCGATAAAAGCGGCAAAATTTAATTACTTTTCCACTCTTATTGCATCATCAGAGAATCGTCCGGCCGCCCTGTTTAGGGTGACCCGCTCCCTGCTCCACCCGGGAGCATGGGAGGATCCCTTGGAAGGCAGGGCCGAGGATTTCGGACAATATCTGTATGACAAAATCGCTCAGATCCAGGGGGATTTGGACTCTGACTGGGTAGACTCTGACAGGGTGGCGAGGAATAGTCTTGAGAACGTTATCTGGGAAGAGTTTGACTCTGTGACCCCTGATGACATGGACAGGATTCTGGGGAGATTTAGTGCGGCGGCTACGGAGGGCAGTTAAACTTTAACCAAGAGAACCCTTGGTGAGGGAACAGCGCTTTTCACACACACACACACACACACACACACACACACACACACACACACATGTTTACTGGATCCGTGTCCCTCCTGGTTAGTACTGGCTTCCCGGGAAGTGACACGAGGCTGGCTCCAGGGAATTATTAACCCTTCGTTGAGTGAGGGTTACTTCCCCATGACCTTGAAAGAGGCGGTGGTGAGGCCTCTCCTCAAGAAGCCTTCCCTGAACCCGGCAGTATTAGCCAACTATCGTCCTGTCTCCAACCTTCGCTTTGTGGCAAAGGTTGTCGAGAGTATGGTCGCACGACAGTTTCCGCAGTACCTGGAGGAAATGTCTTATCTAGATCCATTCCAGTCGGGTTTCAGGCCTGGGCACAGCACGGAAACGGCATTGGTCGCGTTAGTTGATGATCTCTGGAGGTCTCGGGACAGGGGTTGCTCCTCTGTTCTGACCCTGTTAGACCTCTCAGCGGCTTTTGATACCATCGACCATGGTATCATGCTGCACCGGTTGGAAGAGTTGGGGATGGGGGGCACCATGTTACGGTGGTTCTCCTCCTTTCTTTCAGACCAGTCGCAGTTCGTGTTGGCAGGGGGGCAGAGGTCGACCTCGAGGCCTCTTATATGTGGAGTGCCTCAGGGGTCGGTCCTCTCGCCCCTTCTGTTCAACATTTATGTGAAGCCGCTTGGACGAGATCATCTGTGGCTTTGGGATGAAGTACCATCAGTACGCTGATGACACCCAGCTGTACATCTCCACCCCAGGCCACCCCAATGATGCCCTTGAAGTGATGTCCCAGTGCCTGGAGGCTGTGTGGCTCTGGATGGGGAGGAACAGACCCTTCCGAGTGGCTGTGGTTCCCGGCATCCTGATATAGTCAGTTGACTCCATCACTGACTATCGGGGGCGAGTCTTTGGCTCCCGCGGAGAGGGCGCGCACTCTGGGAGTCCTCCTTGATACGCAGCTGTCCTTGGAGGAACATCTGACGGTTGTAGCTAGGGGGACATTCTGTCAGGTTCGCCTGATTCACCAGTTGCGGCCCTTTCTTGATCGGGATTCCCTGTGCACAGTCACTCATGCCCTCGTCACCTCTCGCCTGGACTACTGCAATGCTCTCTACATGGGGCTCCCCCTGAAGAGCACCCGGAGGCTCCAACTGGTCCAGAATGCTGCCGCGCGGGTATTCATGGGAGCCGCATGGCGCTCCCATATAACACCTCTCCTGCGTGAGCTGCACTGGCTCCCAGTGGTCTTCCAGGTGCGCTTCAAGGTGTTGGTTATCACCTTTAAAGCGCTCCATGGCATAGGACCTAGTTATCTTCGAGACTGTCTGCTGCTATCGACGGCCTCCCATCGACCTGTGCGCTCCCACAGAGAGGGCCTCCTCAGGGTGCCATCAGCCAATCAATGTAGGCTGGTGACCCCCAGGGGGAAGGGCCTTCTCTGTGGGGGCACCTACCCTCTGGAATCAGCTGCCCCCAGAGATAAGGAGAATCCAAGACCTCGGTGCCTTCCGACGTGTCCTTAAAACCTTCTTTTTCCAGCAAGCCGGGCTGGCCTAACACTTTTTAAAATGTTTTTAATTGTCTGTTATTGTTTTTAATCATGGGGCCAAATTTATATATATCTTTTTAATTGTATTTTAATGTTTGTAGTTTATGTTTTTACTTGGCTGTTCACCGCCCTGAGTCCTCAGGGAGAAGGGCGGTATACAAATTTAAAAATAAATAAATAAATAAATAAAATAAACCACTGGATGAGATTATTTTTGATTTGAGATAAGGTATCACTAGGTTAATTCTCAATATGCAGCTGGGCCAGGCTTGAGTCCTAGATCCACCAGCTAGCAGGGGTGCCAAACTGGTGGCTGGTGGGCCGAATACATCATGCACAGGCCATGCCCACCCCAGCTCCACGAAGGCAAAAAATGTCGCAATATGTCACGTGTCATCAGTGTAACACAGCAAGTTTGACATCTGTGAGCTAAAGCAGGGGTCTCCAACCTTGGCAACTTTAAGCCTGGTGGACTTCAACTTTCAGAATTCCCCAGCCAGCAAACATTGACACGCAGAAACAACTTGCACCCATTGTGGCAAGAGAAGCCATGAGCAGCCTTGGCCTGGATGGCCTGTCCAAGCCTGCTTTGCATTGGGAAGTTTCGTACTGGCTGAATTGAATTCAGAGAACAATATCCCCAACCAGGCTGGCTGCTCCCCTAGGTGGGGATGATGTGAGTTGTAGGACCAGATCAGCGTTGAAATCCACCCCCCAGTTATATCCAGTTCGCTGAACCGGTAGTGCCGGTGGCAGGAGGCTCCACCCACCCACCAGGACATCATTACGTCCTTTTTTTACCATCTGTGCATGTGCAGAAGAGGTGGATTTCACCACTGGATCAGATTCATCTGGCAGGTACAACTCTGGGAACGATGGTGTGAAGGGAAAGCAGAAGAGAGTTCAGATTTGGGGATATAAACAGTAATCATGTGTGATGTGATGGTGTTCATTTGCTATTAGCCTGATGCTAGGAATGGGAATTTAGTCAAATAAAGAACATTAGATATTTAAATAAAAGACTGCACACATAACATTGCTGCCTTTTGCAACAGCAATGTTGCAGACTAGCCAGACGTGTGATCCGTGTCCCCTGCTTATGTACTGCTCCTGAATGGAGAGGCTCCACGTTGCAAAGAGTTGATTTATCTTGCCATTTTCTGGCACAGGACAGCCACACCAACCATAAGATGCGCGAGCCCCAACCTACTTGCCTTATGACCAGCCCACAATCACAGCGGGGGGGGGGGGCAGCTGGAGGCCTCCTGCCCACAAAAGCCCCTCCAAAGGCTCATTTCAATAGCTCCCACGTTTGTCCTCTAGAGCAGGGGTCTCCAACCTTGGCAACTTTAAGCCTGGTGGACTTCAACTCCCAGCTTTGCTGGCTGGGGAATTCTGGAATTTGAAGTACTCTAGGCAGGGGTGAAATGCTCCCTGTGATTTTTCCCTGTGGTTCGGCGGTCCTGTAGCGATTGCTGCCCGGTTGTTTTTTTACCTTCTGCGCATGCATAGAAGGTTTTGTGGATGTGCCGAAGATGCACACGCGCAGCACATACGCTTCCAAACTGGTAAGGAAGGTAAGTAGATTTCACCCCTGCCTCCAGGCTTAAAGTTGCCAAGGTCAGAGACCCCTGAGCTAAAGAATCTGGATGGGCTAAAGCAAACTAAATCAAATCCTGATATTGGGTCACCTGCTCCCTTATTGACTCAAAGTGGAAAAGCAAAGTTTTTGTCAACCAAAACTGGACCTACAGTTCTTGCAGGACAGGAACTGAGGAAACGTCTGCCCAGTGCCAATCATCTTTAGATAATGGACCTACAGAGTTCAGTGCCCTGGTTACCTCTCAATCAGATTATGGCAGTGTCCCTGCTTGAGGCCACCTTTAAGATTGCCTGGAGGACTTCCGGTGGCTCCGCGAAATGCTGACGGAGCTCCTTTTAGGAGCTCCAGCCCCGTAACTCTGTATAGCTGCTAGAACAGTGAAAATCAGCTGTCTAGCGGCTTAAAAACTCTCCCCCAGGGAAAAGGGGGAGAGAAGAGCAGAAGGGTCTGGGAAGAGCTCCCCTAGACCCCCAGGCTTTTTTTTTTTTAGCCTGGGGTTTGCAGGGTGAGAGCTCCCTGAAAGCCCTTTAAGAGCTCCGGAGCCGGGATGAGTCTACTTAAAGCAGACCGAAGCGTCGAGACCACACCAGCAAAGCAATTAGAAAGATTATAAAGAATTTGGACTTTGGATTTTGGATGCTGGCAGAGTTAATCCAGGAGACTAAAAATGCAAGTATTGTATGTTAACTCCATTTTAAAAAGGGAAAGATGGCACCTTAGGGCATGAAAATGAAACTTATAAGTGAAGTGAAAGTCCTTGTTAACATCAGTAACATTGTTAAAGCTATCGGGTTATTCAAGAAAAAGATTTAAAGTGGAAGTGGAATGGAAAAGACTGTGGTATTGATTTTAACTAACTTACATCCTTAATTTGCGTGGAAAATAATTGGATTTAATGACCTGATAGCCGAATTAATACAAACACAAAGAGACAATTGAAAAATGGCTGAAATTAAAGATGGATTATATGACTCAGCAAACTTACAAGTAGTGACTGCGAAGGACTTAAAAGATTTTTTAAAATCTTCTACTGTTGAGATAAGACAGATAATTAAAAGAACTATTCAAGATTTTAAATTGGGGAATAATAATGGTTTGCTGGCTGGAAAAAAGGAAGAGATTGATCAGGATGACGTGCCTTTGGAGGATGGACGAGACCAATGGTGGGATACTGCTGGTTCTAGGGAGTTCGGCTGAACCGTTTGTTAAATTGCTGGCTCGCCCTGCCCCTTGCTCCACCCCTCTGCACCACTGGGCGAGGGGTGGGCGAGCCAGCAATTTAACAAACGGTTCAGTGTTTTTTTATAATTTTATTGGCCTCACAGCTGCCGTGGGGCTTCAAAGAGCCGCCCTACAGCTGATCAGTGTTAAAAGAAAACAAATTAGTAGACCGACGCCTGCAAAACTAAATGGGTAGACCCAGTGGTGGGATTCTACTTCGGTTGAACTGGTTGTTAAGTAGTTAAGTAGTTAAGCCAGTGGTTGCCAAAGTGGGCGGTACCGCCCCCTGGGGGTGTGTGGAATGCCTTAGGGGGTGGTAAGAGGCAAGGGGGGGCAGCAGGAGGAGCTAAATGGCAAGGAGGGTGGCCCCCACCCTTTGCCCTGTGCCTCACAGCACTTACCTCCTTGCAAGCAAACAGCAAGAAAAAACAGCCCCTTCAGCTTCAGCATCGGTTAATTAGCACAAGTTGATTAGATCGGCCTCCCTCCTCTCAGCTGATTTGCTCTCAGCTGTTTTGCCAGGGCTCTATTGCTCTCTGCAAAGAGTGCTCGAGCAGATTTTTTTCCCCCTAGCCTAGCTATGCTGAAAAGGCAAAACCGAAAGTAAAGCAGGGTCTTTGCTGCAACGTGACAAAATGAGGCAGAGAGAGATTTCTTTTTCTTTTTCCTCACCAAAAAAGGTAGGTGCAAACAATGGGAAATTTAGGGCAAAAGAGGAGAGTTCAAGATTTTAAAACACAAAAGAAAAAAAGCTCTATTTAACTAGAGAAGTGTAATAATTGAGATACTATTAATTGTATATTGTGTTGAAAGCAGAAATGGTTAAGTTGTGGTTTGGAGGAATATATGGGGGAAATTATTTGGTTTATTATTATTGGTAAATATAATTAATTGATTTGTAAGAAATTGGATTGCATGAAAATAATTGGAATATTCATGTTCATATTGATTAATATACAAAAAAGATAGTTATATAACTAATTGATTTATATTAAAATGTTGAATTTGTATTAAACAACTGTAATATTACATACTTAACCAATGTGAGGATGGATATAAAAATAGATGACAATGGGAAGGGGTATAATATAGGGAAAAATTGAATTTGATTAGATTAGAGATGAGGATGAAGGGTAATATTGGTTTTTTAAAAAAATAGATGAGGAATAAATATGGCAAAAAGGAAATATAGAAATTGTAAATTTAATTGAAATGACTAAACACTGTTTAAATTTGTGAACCAGCCAAATACTCTGTTCAAAGAAAATACATTGTATGTTTGTATGTGTGCTTCTAATTATTGCTATTTATTCATATTTGTTCTCTTTTATTCTTTAAAGTTTAACAATTCATTCTTTATTTTAATATCTTTATATTTGTTTGGGGTTGGCTTTCTTCCCTTTCATCTTTTTTATTGTACAGCAATCTTTCTCCTCAAACCTACCATCCCTCTCTTTTCTTTCCTTCTTACTTTCTCTCCCCCACTCTTCTTCTCCTCCCTACTTCCTCTTCCTTTCTCCTTCTCCTCCTCTCTTCCTCCCTCTCTTACCCTCACTCCTACTCTAATTTCCCTTCCCTTCCTTCATCCCTCTCTATTGCTGTATCCTTTTATGCATATGGACTACTCAGAGGGCTGAAAAAGTTATTTTTGACTGGTCCTCGCACTTTTGACCAGTCCTCGAACTTACGACTGTCCTAACATTTTATGTTTTTGCCCTATCTTGTCACCATGGTGAAGAGAAGCAGTTGTGAAATGAGTGACACGGTTGTTAAGAATGCTACAATGGGCATAAATGATGACCAGTCATAAGTGCGAAGACCGGTCAAAAGTGCGAGGACCTGTCAGAAATCACTTTTTTCAGCCCTCTGGATAGTCCTTTTGTGCATATGGACTACTCAGAGGGCTGAAAAAGTTATTTTTGATTGGTCCTCACACTTTTGACCAGTCCTCAAACTTATGACTGTCCTCACATTTTACGTTTTTGCTCTATCTTGTCACCATGATGAAGAGAAGCAGTTGTGAAATGAGTGACACGGTTGTTAAGAATGCCGCAACGGGCATAAATGTGAGGATGGTCATAAATGGAGGACTGGTCAAAAGTGCGAGGACCAGTCAGAAATGACTTTTTTCAGCCCTCTGAGTAGTCCCTATGCAGATAGCCATGCCCACCCAGTCACATGACCGGCTAGCCACGCCCACAGAACCGGTTGTTAAAAAAATTGAATCCCACCACTGGACGAGACATTGTTGGGGCTGGACTGGAGATTGTTGTGTTGAGGACAGAGGTTCTGGAAGAGGCTTCCATTCAATTAATTGAGAAACAGCAAGAAGACTCTTTACTGCAGGTTGATAAATATTTTGACAAGTTTTGGCTCTACAGACAGAATCAATATATAAGCAACGAACTGATGGACTACAAATGCAGGAAGAATCGAAATGGGGGCTTCAAATTAAAGGAAACAACCCCAAGAAGAGAACGAATTCCAAAGACACACCATTTACAATTTCAAACCCAAAAATTTTTGAAAATAAAAGCAGGGGGAGGAGCAATGGTGAAGAAGAAAGTATTATTGAAGAAGGACTGGAAAAAATATAGAAAGAAAGAAAGACTGGTTATATTTGGGAGATTGTCTCATGATGTTTAAAGATTTAATTAAAGTTGGATAACTTCTGAATTTTATGGTAGTTTTAAAGTATTGAAGTTTAAAGGTGGATAACTTAAAATTTAATGGATAACTTTTTGAAAGTTTTAAAACTTTTATTTTGGAGAATGTTCTGCTAAAGTACTAAGAGATTTTAAAATGTTTAAAATAAGATTATGATGTTGTTGTTTTTTACAAATGTGAAATGTGATAAGAGAATTTATAAAAGGAAGGCTGAAGTATAATTTTTAAAAGGGGAGTTAACAAGTGTGAGAGAGTTTTGAATTCTGTAATAGTTAGCATATTTTAGCTTATGTTTGTTAAATGCTATATCCTGTTTTTGCTCTGGGAAGTGGGGGGGGAATTGGGCTGGGGGGGCTGGGGGGGGATAAAATGATGTATGATAATTGATTGTGTAGTGTTTGGTTGTTTGAATATAAAAAATAAAAAACTTTTGTCTTAAAAAAAAAAAGATTGCCTGGAAATTGCAGCTGGTGGTGAAGGAGGCTGAAGCTGTGTTGGCAGATGTTGCATTGCAAATTGCATCCGGATGGGCACAACTGAACATGCTGCTTTGAACTGATAAAGCAGAGTCTGTCACCTGTAATCCTTTAGCCAGCCTTGCTAAGTGATGCGGCTGTCCTGCACATCTGAACATCTCCCTTTTCCGTTGGGTTCACTGCCTCGGTGGGTTTTTCTCCTTTGGAGCCTTTAAACATGATTTATTCCAATATTTGAGGGGCTGCCACAGAGAGGAGGGGGTCAAGCTATTTTGCAAAACACCTGAATGCCAGATAAGGAACAATGGATGGAAACTGAGCAAGGAGAGATTCAATCTGGAAATAAAGAGAAATTCCCTGACCCTGAGAACAATCAACCCATGGAACAGAAGTTGCCTTCAGAAGTTGTGGCAGCTTCATCCCTGGAGGCTTTCAAGAAGAGACTGGACTGCCATCGGTCAGAAATGGTGTAGGGCAGTGATGGCTAACCTTTTTGCCATCGCGTGCCAGGAGAGGGGGGGAGGGTCACGCGCGCACGTGCCCACACGCATGTGTGCGCAACCCCCTCCCCCTCCCCCCCCGCTCCTGGCACATGATGGCCTGGTAGGCCCGTTTTTCTTTCTTACCTGGTTCCAGATCCTCTTTGTGTATCTGGGAACGGCGAAAACAGCCTTTCCCACTCCCTTGGAGGCCCTACGGAGGCTGAAAAGGCCCATTTCCCAACTCCCGGTGGGACAGGAAGTGACATTTTTTGCTGTCCCCAGCCTCCAGAACCTCTCTAGGAGTCTGTAGGAGCCTCTCTAGGAGTCTGTAGGAGCCTCTCTAGGAGTCTCTGGAGGCTGGGGACAGGAAAAAAGTCACTTCCTGTCCCACCGGGAGTGGGGAAATGGGCCCTTTGAGCCTCCGTAGGGCCCCCAAGGGAGTGGGAAAGGCTGTTTTCGCCGTTCCCAGATACACAAAGAGGATCTGGTAAGAAAGAAAAACGGGCATTCCCCCCCCCCCCAGGCCCTCCAGAGGCAGGAAACAGCCTGTTTCCCTACTTCTGGTGGGCCTAGAAGGCCTGAAAATCAGCTGGCCGGCGCGCATATGCACCCCAGAGCTGACCTGGCGTGCCCACTAATATGGCTCCGCGTGCCACCTGTGGCACGCGTGCCATAGGTTTGCCATCACGGGTGTAGGGTCTCCTGCTTGGGTGGGGGGTTGGACTAGATGACCTACAAGGTCCCTTCCAACTCTGTTAATCTGTTAAACATGATAAGCCCTGCCAAGAGCCATCACAATACATTAAACAGTAGAATTATACTAACAGTAAGCAGCTGGCACTTGGAGAAAGAAAGCAACAGAGACATTAACATTCATTAATATCAGTTTTGCAGCTCTCTAAAATATAAACTCTGGCAGAAGCTCATAAACAAGAATTGTACATTCTTTCAACTATGACTAGCACTTCAAAGTGTATCAAAAGATTTCCTGAGACAAAAGGATTATTTAATATGACTGTTAAGTGATTCCAATTTGTCCCAATGTTGGGCTGCTGCCTGTGGCCGTTTTCCACTCATTCGCATTGATCTCTGTCTAAGCTCAACCAGAGCCAGCCTGGAAATGGGTGGCACTTCGGTCAAAGTAAAATAAATAAAAATAGTACTCCTTTTTCCATATATAATTTTTTATATGTAGAAAAGAATAATACAAACAATTAAAACATGGGAAAATGGCAAGGCTATGGGGCCTGATAACATCTTGGCAGGAATATTTAAACTGATGGGCAAACCAGTGTCAGTAATTTAACAGATATTAGTCAATAAATATTTGATGGAGGGATTATTCCAGAAGATCATCTTAACAAACTATAAGTGCAAAAGGCCTCTATTACATAAGAATCCTACTCCTTCACAATCACCTGAGAGGTCTTCAGCCCCCTCATCACCAGGCGTCACTGTGGATCTTCAGGCAGGAACCCCAATGAGATCCAGAATGAGGCGGGGGGGGGGAATGTTTTGAAACGAAGAAGTACAGAACGGGATAATAAGCATTCAATGTTAAATTCACTTCAAGGATGTGTATGTGAATTGTGAATGGGGGAATAGGAGTAAGACTAGAGAAAGAAGGATGAGGATGAGGATGAGGAGGAGAAGGAGAAGAAGAAGAAGGAGGAGAAGGAGAAGGAGAAGGAGAAGGAGAAAAACTTGGCATGGAAGCATCAGAAGGGAACTTGTGGGTTGTTATGTATTGAATACATATAGTTGTGTTAAGCCCTGCTAAAGTGAAACTAATATTTAGTTGACCCTAACTGTTAACTTCAACTGTTCTGGAGGGAAATTTAGAGCATTAATATTTGGGCGGGCTTTTTCAAGTATTATGACTGGTTGAGGCCTTGTGAGCCCAGAGTATAAATTACAGGAATTTGCCTGTTGTTGAGCAGTTCCAGTTGAGTCAATAAATGCTGTTGTATGTATGCTATCTGTTCTTGCCTACTGCATCCTACAACATAATAGTGGCAACGAGGATGGGATTCTGCAGAGGAGAGAGCTGCTGCTAACCAAGAGACTGAAATCACTGGGTGTCAGACCAGGGTGGGACCACGCTCCCCACCCTGCCTGCCAGTAAGACACACTGGAGGCACAGACGTACCTGAGGGATCCGTAAGAGGAGCTGAGCTCCTAAGTGCAGCTCAGCTCCAACTATCAGTACAGGCATTAACCAGCACCACAGGGGCCTTCTCAAAATGGCTAAACTGGGAAGACTCAATGAGTTCAATATTACTCACCCGGAACAGTGGAGCTCATATGTCTCCTGAGTAAACAACTATCTCAGGGCTAACCAGGTCACGGACGATGGCCTGAAGCCAGCCATCCTACTATGTGTCTGTGGACAAGCCACGTTTGATATAGCTGAAAACTTGATAGCACCAGCAAACGTAGAGACAGTGGGCTAAGCAGACCTCAAGAAAAAAATTAAGCGAACACTTTGAGCCTAAACTCTTGGTCATCGCCCAGCACCATGCATTTGAGCAACGTGAACAGAGATCCGGGGAATCTGCAGTAGAGTTTGTGACAGCCCTTCGCCAAGCTTCGTGCCAATGTGAGTTCCCTGATCTGGAAGACTGTCTCAGAGACAGGCTCGTTTGCAGCCTGCATAATAGTGAATTACAGCAGCGCCAATTAGCCATAGAGAAACTGACTTTCCAAGACGCGTTGAAGGAAGTCATGGCGGCTGAGGCTGCCAGGAGGGCCCTGAAGACTCTCTGGTCACTAAAAACATACATCACCCCCCCCCCCAGCGATCCATCAAGAGACCATAGAAGGCTCGGAAAAGGTCAGTGAGATAGAAGAAATCGATCACTTGCAGAGAGAGCCAGAAGGCCATGCTCCACAGAGCAAGCAACTCCCCCACAGAGCTGTGCAAGCTGCGGGGGACAGCATGAAAGAGCAGAGTGCAGATTCTGCACAGCAGTATGGTCTGGCTGTGGAAAGCATGGGCACATTGCTAGAGTTTGCAGAGGTCATCAGCAGGAAACAAAACCTGCGACACAGCAGCACAATGGGAAAAGGCCTCCAGGATGGAACAGAGTTGAATACTATTCAGGAAGGCATAGCATCCAATGCACAGGGGCCCAATGCCCCATCAAAGAAAAGATAAGACTCCAACTAAGACTTCAAAGGGTCCCATGCTCCATGGAGTTAGATACTGGATCGGCCCTGTCTATTATCTCCTCCACGACTTTCAACCACTTTCACAAATGTAGCCAATGCAGATTCTGCTCAAATCATTGAACTTACTGCTAATGGATTTCCAGAATTGCCAGGTTCCTGTAAGGGGCAAAGCTACCATTAGGGTACAATTCGGAGAGTTCAAGGGTTCCCTCAGCATAGTGGTTGTAGAGGGGCCACGCACCAGCCTCATAGGACTGGACTGGTTCAAGGCCCTGGGCATCAGGGTAACAGGCATCCATCGAACCCAAATAGCTAATCTAGAAGTGGTATGCCAACAATACGCTGACGTATTCAGCATTGAACTGGGACAATACAAAAGGACACCTATTGCACTCAACCTTGAACCAGCAGTAACTCCAATCCGATTAAAACCGTGCAAGGTTCCCTTTCAATTGAAGCCTAAAATTGATGCAGAACTAGACAAGCTGGTACAGCAGAGAGTGCTCCAACCTGTGGACTATAGCCATTGGGAGACTCCCATAATGACCCCAGTTAAACCTAATGGGGACGTTTGCATTTGCACAGACTACAAGTGCACCATAAATAAGGCACTACAACAGCATGCTTACCCTGTACCAGAGGTAAGCCACATCCTTGCCTCACTCCAGGGAGGCAGAATCTTTGCTAAACTAGACCTCGCCCAGGCCTACCAGCAGCTACCGCTAGACAACGCTACCACAGAAGCACAAACAATAGTCACACACAGAGGTACATTCTGAGTGCGCTGATTGCAGTTTGGGGTAAGCGTACCATCAGGGTTGTTTCAAAGTGTTATGGAACGAACACTGAAGAACATTCCAGGCATCTGACCATACTTTGATGATATCCTGATTGTGGGGAAATCAGTGGCAGTCCTGGCAGAACGTCTCTGTTCTCCAACGTTTTTGCGAGGCAGGCCTAAAACTCAAGAGGGAAAAGTGCTAGATCGGCGTGGAATCCACAGAATTCCTGGATTTCTGCATCGACGCTGCTGGAATCCACCCATCTGATGCAAAGCTAAAGGCAATTCAGCAAGCCCCCACTCCAAAATCCAAGGGGGATATATAACTTCTTATATGGACGAACCTTCATAATCTTTACAGACCACAAACCTCTGCTTGGTCTCTTCACAGCTGACAAACAGATACCGCAGATCCTGTCACTGTAAATGCTACAATGGTCCATTTTCATGGTCACATACTCGTACCGGCTAGTCCACAAGCCAGGCAAGGAAATGGGCCACGCTGACATTCTCAGCTGACTGCCTCTACTGCAGACTGAGCCGTATCCAGCCTCAGGTTGTCGTATTCTGGCAATCCAGGGCTTGCCTGACGCACCCCTACATGCAGGGGGTGTTGCAGCTGAAAGCACCATGGACAGAAAGCTTAGCCGCATTCTCAACTGGGTGTTAAGGGGATGGCCAGAGGCCTGGCCAGGCTCTGAGTTCCAACACAGTGCCCAGTACAGCAACAGGTCACAGCCCAGTGGAACTGAGGTGGGGCCACCAGCTCACAACAAAGCTTGACCGACTTCACCTAGACAGAGTAGCGGTGGAGATGGCTCAAACAGCACCCCCCCCAGGAACTTATAGCCAGGTGAATTGGTCTGGGCCAGGAACTATGGGAGTGGGGCACTTGGGTGGCAGCCAAGGTAACGGGTCCATTATCATACGAGGTTACTCTGGGGGATGATCATACAATCAGATGCCACATGGATCAGTTACGGCATCAGCAGACTGGGCCAGTGCCGGTTGAGGATCCCAAGGCTTTATCAGACCCATTAGAGAACTGTTTTCCTCTGAGTTTGCCTACACCACCTGTTGTTCTGCCCCAGCTACGGACCCCAAAGAACGCAGCACACACAAAGACTGTTCAAACCTTAGTTTACTAAATAAACCAGTTTTTACAACAACGGCTGTTAATTAACTGCATTAACAGTCACCAAGAATTCAAAGAATAATACTGAAAGCTTACTGTGGTTGGCAGAATGCCCAGAAGCAATTTGCAGGAAGCTGATAAGATAAGCAAGACAAGACACGAAGGTATGTGAATGGAGTTGTTCCCTGCAAATTACTTCAGTCGGCGTTCCTCCTTAAATAGGCTAAGGGAGTGGCCAATTAGCCCCAAGCCTTACTTTCGAGGAGACCTCCTCCTGAGGAGCCACTCCTGCCTTTTGGCAGCTCTGCACACCCGTGCATTGAGAAGAGGCTCCTCCTCTTCGTCCTCTTCACTTAAGGGAGTTTCTGGAGGTTCTGAAGGTCCTGGCTGAATCCCCGACCTGGCACCACATCTTCTCCAGCCTCCTCATTGTCTGACTTGAGTGCCAGCTGCCCAGGCTGCTGACGCAGCACCATACCAGCCTCCTTGCTGTCTGAATCAGCTACTAGCTGCACAGGCTGCTGACGGGCCACAACACTTGTGGCCACCTCCAGAGAAACGGAGGTACCAAGGGCCGTAGAGATGCTGCCACGGGTGACCAAAATGGCCACAAAGACTCTGTCCAATTAGAGATGAACAGGACTATCCAGTGAGACTTTCAAGAAGAGACTGGACTGCCACTTGTCAGAAATGGTGTACAGTCTCCTGCTTGAGTGGGGGGTTGGATTAGATGACCTATAAGGTCCCTTCCAACTCTGTTAATCTGTTAAATTACTTGCACATTACGGTGATCCACTAGGATCGGTGGGCCCCCAGCCTATCTTAAAGACTCTGAATATTGAACAGACTGAAGGTAAGAACTATCATAAGGGGGAGGGGGATTATGTATTGAATACATATAGTTGTGTTAAGCCCTGCTTTAAATGACCCTAACTGTTAACTGCAACTGAAACTTAGAACATTCATATTTGGGCGGACTTTTTCAAATATTATGATTGGTTGAGGCCTTGTGGGCCCAGAGTATAAATTACAGGAATTTGCCTGTTATTGAGCAGTTCCAGTTGAGTCAATAAATGCTGTTGTATCTATGCTGTTTGTTCTTGCCTACTGCATCCTATAACATAATAGTCTAGTCCAACTCCCGCTCAGTACAGAAATCACTACTACAGCAATTGTTCTCACAAATGTGAGACTCTTTCTATGAGTCTCTACTCAACTTGAGCACAGTTTCTGTAGCGAAAAATGGGGCATAGGCTATTCTCTCAACAAACAAGTAACAATACCGCTTCTGGTAATGCAGGTCTTCGTGAAAGGGGGAAAAATTGAGTTCACAATTGAGTAAGAAAATAAACATAGTTACAAGAAAGGAAAAATGTTTTTTATTGTAAAGTATGGAGAAACCACAATAATCAGTAGCACCAGAAGTTGTCGCAAAAAAATTCCAGCCGCAAGAAAGGGGTTTCTTTTGCAAACCGGTGAGGCAGGATCGGGATGCATGTGTGTGTGTGAATTTCTGGCTTTTCTCTTGAGAGCAATCTGGATCTTTTCTGCTTTTCACTGAGTGACCCCATCCTGCTCAGAGGCCTTGAGTCTGGTCCAAGCTACTCAACAACCGTCAGCCCCGCTGTGTCTTCAGCAGAGACTCATTAATGCAGCCCCAGCACTGAAAATCAATCCTCTTAAGTGGAAATCGATAGCTGTAACTAATATTAATAGAGCTTATGCCGTCTCTATTGCACTTTGCAGTTGGAAACAGATTATTTTTAGTAGCCATTCAGCTTTGCAGGGAAGGCTTGAGATTTGCTGTGCTTGAAGGAGGGGGGAGGTCCGCTGGCAGAGAGAAGGCAGGGAAGGCAAAGATTGAGGAGGGGGTGTCAGCCATGGCCTGCTATTAGATCTGGAGAGGGGTTGCAAGGCAGACCCGCTATAAGGGGGGACCAGGCAGGGCCAGGCAAAGGTCTGAGGAAGAAGCCACAGGAGGAGATGCTGGTTTGGCTGCTGGAACTGTAGGAGGATATTAGTGTTGCCCATCCAGGGAATTGCAGCTCCTCTTGGTGCCAAAGACTTGTCCACAAAAAGCCCAGCTGCCCCTGGGGCCTGCAGGAATGGGAGAACGCCCCCCCCCATGTGTGTGTGTGACCCTTTGACATTAATTACTTTTGCCTGGCCTCTCTTTCTCTGACTCTGCCCAGCCTACCTTGCAGGGAAGTTGTTGATGGGGAAAAGGAGAGGAAGCCACCCTTTTAAACTGCCTCAGAGAAAAGTGGGTAGGAAGAAGCAAGAGGCAGGCTGCAGATCCGGGGCAGCCCAGATGCTGGCCAGGATCAAACCTTGTTTAACAGTTTAATATGCAGTCTGTGTGGCAGGCAGACCCCTCCCCCTTCCTGCTGCGGGACTGGGGACTCCAGAGCAGTACGGAGCCCTTCAAGTGGTTTGTTTGATTGTTGTCATTGGAGGTGGGGAGGGGGGAAGATTATTGGATTTTGAATTTGGAGTTGTATTTCTGAAAGCCGCCTGGAGATAAGTGAGTGAGTTGGGCTGTCACACCTGCCCTGACTGGGGTTCTTAGGAAAGAGAGACCCTCGACTCCCTCAACTTCATTTGAGTGAAAAGTCAGAACTAAAGTTTTGTGCATGAAGGTTCCCCACTTAATTTTCCTTTTCCTGTTCCTCACCCCATTATTTTCCTATTGTCCAGTTACATTCAAAGGAATTATTTTGGTAAGAGTCCTTGAATTGGCGGGCTAGTTGGCAAGCCATTACATTCCCCTCCCAGGTCTCTGGCCTTGAGACCACGAGCCAATGTTTTGGTGTCCCCCTTCCCAGCATTTCCCTCCCCCCCCCCAGTCAATGGCAGGCTGGCAACTATCAAAGCAAGGCTGAAAGCTCAGGAGGGCAGTTCTGACATATACATTTGTTAAATAAATAAACATTTAAATGGATTAAAGAGCAAGATAGCAATAGCATATACCGCTTTAAGAGCCACAGTGGTGCAGTGGTCAGAGTGCAGTACTGCAGGCTCCTTCTGCTGACTGCCGGATGCCTGCAAATTGGCAGTTCAAATCTCACCAGGCTCAAGGTTGACTAAGCCTTCCATCCTTCCGAAGTGGGTAAAAAGTGGGTAAAAAGTGGGTAAAATGCGGACCCAAATTGTTGCGGGCACTCTGTAAAACCACTTAGAGAAGGCTGTAAAGCACTGTAAAGTGGTATATAAGTCTAAGTGCTATTGCTACAGTGCTTTACAGCTCTCTCTAAACAGTTTACAGAGTCAGCCTCTTGCCCCCAACAATTTGAGTCCTCATTTTACCCACCTCAGAAGGATGGAAAGCTGAGTCTGGTGAGATTTGAACTGCCAAATTGCAGTCAGCAGAAGTAACTTGCAGTACTGCACTCTAACCACTGTGTCACTGTGGTTCATGTTTGTTTATTTGTGTCAGAAGCATCACAATTAAAATAAGGCATAATATATGACATAAAATTTAAAATATAAAATATCAGATGAAAATTTGTACCAGTTAAACAGATCTTGCCCAGAAACTAGCAACATTAATTGTGTTCTGTTGCACTGTCATGTGGTCCTTAAGTGTACACTGATTGGGGCACAAAGGGTGTGTGTTATATATATGTATATATGTGTTATTGTCTGCATGTCACCACAATCACAAAGAACAGAAGCCACCGGATAGCCCCATTTGTTCAGAGTATCTCTGAATCTTGTACCCGTGCGCAGTCTATTCAATTATTTCCATACTTGCCAACTTTCGTCAGACCCAGGTGCCAGCTCCTCCGTTGGTTCCACCCAGTGTTAGTTCTTTGTAGCTTTCCAATTTCTGAATTGAAATTGTTTAAAGTCTTCCATTGACTTAGGAAGCTTTTCTTGGATTTTAATCTCTGATTAAATCTCAGACCATAGAGAGAGCAAGATTGTAGTCCTCATTTAAGGATTATTTGTTCAGCTACTGAGCAAAGTCAATGCTGAATGAGGGGATTTATGACAGCCCAAATGTATGACCATTATAACAGCTCTGTGGTCATGTGATTGCAATCTGGGAGCTTGACAATCGCTATGCGCTTGCTGTGGGTTGCCAAGCGCCCCTCCACTGTGTATGATCACCATGTGCAATCTTCCCTGCTGGCTTCCCCAACAAGTCAGTGGGGAAACCACAGGGATGGCCGCAAGCCACTGCTGCCTGCCTAGACAACTCCCTCTGGGGGGGGGGGTTGGCTGAAAAATGGCCATCACAAAATCCAAGCAGGATTTCCCCCTTGGATTTTGGGAGGGATTTTTTTCACCCAGCCTCCTTGAGAGCAAAAGCCTCACTTGGCTGGAAGATTCCATCCTGTGTGGAATTAAATCAATCTGTCAGGCATCATTTCTGCTGTCAAAGAGGCTGAGTGAAAAAGGCCCACATGGAGGGATTTCTTCACCAGCCTCTTTGAGAGCAAAAGGGCTGCCTGATGGATGGATTTCGCCTGGGGTGGGGTGGGGTCTGAGCAGTAGGCAGGAGGGAAACTGCAGTGCTCGGCTGGAGAAATGACGCTTGGATAATGAAGTTCCAAGTTCCATTCCACAGTCCCTTTGCTTCATCCACTTAATGACCTGCACACTGCAGTCACTTAATGACTGCAACACAGAGAGAGCCAGGATTGCAATCGTTGAGTGAGACAGTCCATGGCTGCCTTGGTTGATGACTGCAATGAATTACGACCTAAATTCTGGGCTCAGTTGTGGTTATAGGTCAAGACTATCTGGAAAAAAAAAAGAACATAAAGTTGGTTTATATAATCAGAGTTAAAATGGGATATGTTATTATTTGGGAGGAATCATTTCTGGACTTGCTGACATCTGATTGGAAAAGCTGTTAGTTATTGAATTTGCTTACAATTGGGAATTGAGATTTGGAATGATGAATTTTATCACTGTTAACTGATTATTTAAAGGCTGTGGATTTTTTGCTGACATCAGGATTGGAAAAGATGTTTTGGATTGAGCTGGCCTTTAAGTAAGAGTTAGTTATGGGATGAAGAGTTTTACATTTGTAACTCAATGGAGGTGGAGAGATAGTGAAATGCTTTATGCTTGTCCTAATGAGGGCGGCAAATTGCTTTTTTAGTTTTTTTTTTAATTTTCTCTTTCTTGCGCTTTTTATTCTCTTCGTTATTATTGTAGTTAAAACTTTTAATATAAATATTATTTTAAAATATCCCAGGACTGAAGTTCCTGCAGTTCTTGAACCATTGAAGAAATAGTAGAAACTAATTTCTATTCTTTCCACCCAAGGGGATCTGGGAAAGCAGTGAGGAAAAAGAGATTGGCCACTCCAAAGCTTCCCAGAAGGAAGAGAAGAGCAGGGCTGTTAGCTGTGGCAGAGACCCTGCAAAGAGACCCTTGCGTCTGAAAACAGGCTGATCGAAAATACCCCCATCCCCAGCTATCCTGTGGGAGGGACACCCTAACCCTCACCTAGTCAAAGGAACATTGGATTACATGAATTTAATTGCATCATTTCAAATACTTGTAGGAGATGTTATTTTATCTCACTAATAGCCATGTTTTTGTTTTCATATTCTCGGAAGGGCTCTTGGTGAATCTTCTTTCAGGGGCAGGAAAGCAGCCAACCAACCCTGTCACTCAAACCCACCGAGAGCAAAGTCGCCCAGAGTTTAATGCTCTCTGTCGCCAGGTAAATCTCCAGCTGGGCCTCCCATGAAGATCTGGGGAGGTTAAGGTTTTTTTTTTTTTCAGTTCAGTTCAACTAAAAGCAGTTTAGGCCTGGGAGAGACGCTGCCTCTGGGGCCTCCCCAGATATCCCAGTCAGAAGGAAAAGCAAATATTTGTCTGGGTTCTTTTCGCTTCCTCTTCAGACAGAGGCCAGATTTACACCATGTGGGGGTGGGGGTGATATGTGTGTGTGTGTGTGTGTGTGTGTGTGTGTGTGTGTGTGTGTGTGTGTTTGGTGCAAAGACACCTGTCAGGTGCCTGGGGCAATGTCTGTGACTTTTTGCTTCCTATTCAATTCCCTGAGCAAAGCAAAGGCAGTCAGGGCTTCTGGCAACAGTTCAAACATATGCAGGGATCTCATCAGGAAGGCTCACAAGGTTTGGATGGATGGATGGATGGATGGATGGATGGATGGATGGATGGATGGATGAAATTAGGCATGGAAGCCAACCTGGGTGAAGGGATTGGCAAACCACTTCTGAAAATAAAGTGACAGGATTTGAACCTGCAGGAGTCAGGATTGACTCAAAAGAAAACAATAAATGAATTGTGGAGATTTTCTCATTGAAGATGATCTTCACAGATCCAGGATCATCATGGTAGTTCTCTCATAAAGAGAGACCCTTAGAGGATTCAAGAGGATCCTGATAAGTCGAAACCATCAGCCGAAACTAACAAGATGAAATTCTCTAAAGCCAAATGTACAGTGTGCGTCTGAATGGCATTAGCCTTCAGGAGCAAGAAGGTCGAGGTGTGTTGGAGCAAAATCATCCTTCCGTGGTCTGTGAAGAGCATTCGAGCTCCAGAGACATTCAAGAGAAGCCACCAGTCTCGATTAAAGAACTGGCAAAATTCTCTTCAGGCTTAAAACAATAGACATAATTCCCTTGGTTTTGACCCCAAGTTCCCAAAGTGACAGCTGAGAAAAAAACCATTTATTCAGCTCCTACCCCCACCCTACCCCACTCCCTCCCCCTAAAGATTTTAACCGACCAGGCTTCCGGTTGGTGCCGTCGTCACCGCCAGACAGTCTTTTATGACCGCCAGCCCCGCCGCCCGTAAAGAGCCGCCTCCACAGCTGAGAGGTGGCTCGAAAAAACTCCGTTTCTTTGAAGAAGTGTGAGGAGAGCCAGCAAGAGCAGGTAGAGCCCCTGTGAAATCCCCAGAGTGTTTTTTTTTTTTGCCTCTGGGGAGGAAGCAGGATGAGGCTCCCTATCCAGCTCGCTGAGGCTCCGGACGCCGGGGGAATTCTGCTTGTTGCCGAGCCAGATGACACGACCAATGTAACTAGTGAAAGTTAAAGGATTTATCAAAATAAACAAAGTGAAATCCGGATCTGAAATCCAAAACTGCAAGTATATATATTAGCCCTGTGATTGGATTTAAGAATGAAGAGAGAGTGAAAGTTTAAAATGGCGCCCGGCTTTAGCTGCTTGAAAAGAAAAAAAGCTGAAAGCGAAAGTGGACTTGCCTGATTGTCTCAGTACGCTACAAAGTATCTAAAATAACAGCGCTGGTTAGAAGAGAAGGGAAAAGTTTTTTTTTCTCAAACTATTTTTATGTTCCATCTCCCTTAGAGACTTGATTATTTTATGCTGGCAAAAAGGGAGAGAAGACTTCCTTCTTAAAAAAAATTTGTCTGCGTGGCAGAATGGCTTTAAAGCCAGATAATAAGGCGGTATGGGGTGGTTCCCCTATTTATAAGTCACAAGAACAGTTTCTAAGCTTGCAGATTCAGAGCCAGAATTTTAAAGACTTGAAGGAATTTATTACTGCGGCTCTGATGAGACAAGAGGTGGCTATGGATCAGAAGTTTGAGAAATTTCAACAGGAAACTAAGGAGTTGGTTCAAGAAAAGTATGATAAGATGAAACGAGATATTTTGACAGTCCTGACTGGCTTCTCAGAAGTAATTGTCCAGATTGATAAAAAAATGGAAGAATTCAGTTTAGAAGTAGAGTCTAAAATGAAGGAAATTGATTATAAGATCTATAATGTGGACAATAGAATGCAAAGGATTGAAAATGAAGTAACAATGATGCAATTCAAATTTATGGAATCTGCTGTAAGACTGAGGGGGATAAAGAAAAACAACAGAGATTTGAGAAGGATTTGTGCTGATGCTTTGGCTGTGATGTTAAAGGTTAGCTCTGAAGAGGTTTTGTCTAAAATTGACAAGATTTACAGAGTGAATTCTTGGGTGGCAAGGCAAAGGCAATTGCCCAGAGATGTAGTGATATACTTTACAGATAAAAGAATAAGAAATGACATCTTGCAAAAGTCTTTTGTTTCTACCCTACAAGTGGATGGAAGGCAGATTGGGATTTACAAAGAGTTGCCGCCTAAGATGCTAAAAGACAGAAAAGACTTTGGATTTTTGGTGACTGAACTAAAGAAACAACAGATTCCATATAGATGGGATGTCCCAGTTGGCATAAGATTGATGTATCAAGGAGAAAGATATCGATTAAATACTGTTGAAAAAGCGGAAGAATTTTATCGCAATGTTTTTAAAATTGGCCCAACATCTCCATGTATATTGTCAGCGTCAGGAATACAGGAGGGAGATAAAGAAAAGCAAACTGAACAAAAGATTGAAGTCCAGTGGAAGCAGATGGAGGTGGAGCCAATGGAAATACAAGGAACCACAGGAGGTTCTTTGGATGACCCGTGCTCGGATCATCCTTTAAAGGTTTTAGGTGGACCACTTAAAAACACAAAAGAAGCGGCTTTGGATCTTGATCTGATGTCCTGCAAAGTTAATGATCAGCATACAACTTGAACAGCATACAAACAAATTCCAGAAAAACAACAACAGCAGAGGTTCAAGCCAGCACAAGGCAAGAAAAAAAGCAGGTTCCACAAAACTAGAAAGTTTTAGACCAATATTTCTTTTGAATATGGATTATAAAATTTTTGTAAAATTATTATCCAACAGATCAATGCCAGTTATCTAAGAACCGATTTATGTTTATGCAGGACTTATAGAAGGCAGATATATGAAAGATAATGTGAGGCAAATTATAGACTTATTGGACTATCTTGAGAAGAATAAACAGATCCCTGCAGTGCTGGTGTTTAAGTATGTGGAGAAGGCCTGTAATTGAGTGAATTGGAACTTTCTATCATAGATTTTAAGAAAGATGGATTATGTGTACATTGAAGGGAATAATCATGAGGCAAGAGGACTACGGAACAAGGGCATTTGCAGTTGATCTGGTTGTCACCCTAACATGGTCGATGGAATTAATAATCTAGATGAAAGACTTTGTAGAAGATATCATATGGAATATAAATATAAAGTCACTCGTGGGGGGGGGGGTTATACACAAAAGTACTCTTCAATGATGGGGGCAGATGGCAACTAAAGACACTAAATACACTGTTGGAAGAAGGCTGTGATGTGATTGTTTAGATTTTATAAATAATTATATATGGCGGACCTGCGGGAAAGTGGGTGAAACAAAACTGATATGGTATATGGTGATAGGCTAGGTTATATTGGAAAAGGGATGTTATTGAAGAATGGACTCTGAAGGCGGCCAGTCTCGCAGAAATGGTGAAGTTATCAGCATATATAAAAAACTGGACACAAGAGATTTATGTAAGGGAGTGGAGGATATGGATAGATTATGTGTAGAATAAATACTAAACTAGGAAGTACCAGATAATTCTTAGATGAATGTTGTGTAGAAATGTATAGTTTATAGGGGATAGTATACTAGAACGTCAGGAAGAAATGTATAACACACAGGGGGTAGAGTAGATTGGCGGTAAAGTATTATATAACATGATTTGGATTTGGATTTCATCCTGGGGAAGCCATGGGGGGAAAGTAGGGTAAGGGAGGGCTAGGGAGGGAAAGGGGGGGGAAGGGGAAAAATTGTATTTATAAAACTTTTTCAATAATAATAAAAAAGATTTTAACCGACCGAAACACTGTCTGTAATTGTTTGAAGGGATGATGCTTTTATGTTGTTTTTTGTTTGAAAAATAAAAAATATATATATTTTCAAAAAACCCTTGGAGGCTGCCAGGAGGGGGTTTTCTGGAGCTGTCACTGTGCAGCTGGGCAGTGAGGGAGGCAATCCCTCCAGCCAGTGGTGCTGGGCAAGGGTGAGACCACAGTTTGAGGGGGCTCGTTCCTCCTGCAGGAGAATTTGTTCCTCATACCCCCTTAGCGTGTCTGAACCTGCACAACAGTCAGAGGCTGATGGCTCCTTGGAGCCTTAGTTGTGGTTTCGTATACAACTCTTGCACAGCTGACCTTGCTTGTTCTAACATTCAGCTTGGAAAAATCCATCCATGAGGGTGAAAGACACACAATGTTGATGGCCCACAGCCAACTCACCACAGCCAACTCATCACGGCCAACTCTCCATAGCCAACTCACCACAGCCAACTCACCATGGCCAACTCACCACAGCCGACTTGTCATGGACAACTCATCATGGCCAACTCACCACGGCCAACTCACCACAACCAACTCGTCATGGCCAACTCACCACAGCCAACTTGTCATGGCCAACTCGCCATAGCCAACTTGTCATGGCCAACTCATCACAGACAACTCACCACAGCTAACTCGTAATGGCCAACTTGCCACAGCCAACTTGTCATGGTCAACTCACAACAGCCAACTTGTCATGGCCAACTTGCCACAGTCAACTCACTATGGGACAACTCGCCACAAAAGTTGGACAACTGGGACACCATGGGACAACTCGCCACAAAAGGACAAAAGTTACACTAATATTGAAGAAATAGTGAAATAGAATCATTAAAGAAGGATGTCAAAGGAGTGTCTATCGAGATTCTCAGTCATCTAGGTCATGGTTGTCCCAAAGGTGGTTTTTCAAGAAGCAACTGGACTTTCTGTTCTTTCTTTGAAGATGTTTCACTTCTCTCTTTTTTTTTTTGAAAATATAATTTTTTTTCAAACAAAAAACAACATGAAAGCATCATCCTTTCAAACAATTACAGACAGTGTTTCGGTCGGTTAAAATCTTTTTGTGCTCACAAACTCTTCAAAATATCAATATATGACACATGTTTCTTTTCCACTAAGAGAAAAACAAATTTTTACACATTTTATCTTAATTTCATTTCATATATCATATTTCATTTCCATGTTTTATTATCTATCCATTGATAAAATAAATCCCATATCAAATAATATTGTTTATCTTCCTGTTCTCTTATTTCAAATGTCAATTTACTCATTTCACCACAGTCCAACATTTTCTTAATAATTTCTTCATCATTAGGTATCTTCTCTCCTTTCCAATTTTTAGCAAATACAATTCTAGCTGCTGTTAAAACATTCACAATTAAATATTGCAATTCTTTATTAAATGTCTCTGGTAAGATCCCTAATAGAAATGTCTCTGGTTTAAAGTCAATATGTCTCTTTGTCATTTTTTCCAACCATGTGTGTATCTTAGTCCAATATCTCCTTGCTTCTATGCATGTCCACCACATATGGTAATATGATCCTGGGGTCTGATGACATTTCCAACACTTCTCCGATTTATTCTTAAACATTCTGGCTATCCTCGCCAGGAGTAGATGCCACCTGTAAAACATCTTATTCAAATTATCCTTATATGCTGTAGACATTGTCATTTTATAATTATGCGACCACAATTTTTGCCATTTCTCTAAATCAATACCATAACCAAAATTTTTCCCCCATGCTATCATTGATTCTTTAACTTGTTCTTCCAGTTTTACCTCTAGCAAATATCCGTATAACTTTTTAATTACATGGTCATCCAAACCCATTAAAATCTTATCTAAATTAGTCAAAGCATTATAAAAACCCTCTTGTTTGAGATCTTCTCGATATCTAGAAAATATTTGCATGTATGAAAACCAATCCATCTTACATCCCTGATCTTCTAGTTCCTGCTTCAATTTAAGTTCACCCTTTTCATCCAATAATTCACTATATCTAATAATTTGAACCCTTTTAAATATTACTGGATATGAAAAAGCTTCAATTGTAGATACCCAGACTGGAATCTTCAGATAGTGATATTTTTTAACCTTCTTCCAATTCAACCATAAAGCTTCCCATATCTGATGTCTTCTAAAGTACCCCTGTATTTTAGTTCTTTTATACCATAGAAAGGCATGCCATCCCATCAACAAATCATGTCCCTCCAAGTTCAATAATCTAGTATTTCTCAAAGTTATCTATTCTTTAATCCACATTAAACTTGTTGCTTGATAGTATAGTTCTATTACATCAATGTAATGTACACCTCAGTCCATGATTTGGGTATTTTCTTTTTTATCATTACTTCATTCATGACATCCAGTAATGGGAGACTTAAAGATTAGTTTAGTTAATTTAGTTTATTTGATTTGTATACCGCCCTACTCCCGAAGGACTCAGGGCGGTGAACAGCCAAACAATAAAATACATAAATACAAAAAATTTAAAAACCAAATAAAATCAAATTAAATCATTTTGGCCCGGACAAATTAAAACACCCCAATAATTTAAAAACAGATTAAAATTTACATATTAAAAGAGGGAGGAGATTAGGCCAAGCCCGCTTGATGGAATAAAAAGGTCTTCACAGCGTGGCGGAAGGTGCACAGATCCGGGATCCTCCTATCTCTGGGGGGAGCTCATTCCAGACGGTAGGTGCCCCCACAGAGAAGGCTCTCCCCCTAGGGGTCGCCAGCCGACACTGTTTGGCTGACGGCACCCGGAGGAGTCCCTCTCTATGAGAGCGTACTGGCCAGTGGGAGGCTATTGGTGGTAGTAGGCGGTCCCGTAGATAACCAGGTCCTAAGCCATGGAGCGCTTTAAAGGTGGTAACCAAAACCTTGAAGCGCACCCGGAAGACCACCGGGAGCCAGTGCAGTTCGCGCAGGAGAGGTGTCACATGGGAGCGCCATGACGCTCCCATTACCACCCGCGCGGCCGCACTCTGCGCCAGTTGGAGCCTCCGGGTGCTCCTCAAGGGGAGCCCCATGTAGAGAGCATTACAATAGTCCAGGCGGGAGGTGACGAGGGCATGAGTGACCGTGCATAACGAGTCCCGATCCAGAAAGGGACGCAACTGGTGAATCAGGCGAACCTGATAAAAAATCCTCCCGGTCACAGCCATCAAGTGCTCTTCTAAAGACAGCCATGAATCCAGGAGGACGCCCAAGTTGCGAGCCCTCTCCGTGGGGGCCAATGATTCGCCCCCAATAGTCAGTGATGGTGTCAACTGACTATATCGGGACGTCGGAAACCACAGCCACTTGGTCTTGGATGGGTTGAGCCTGAGCCTGTTCCTCCCCATCCAGATCCATACGGCCTCCAGGCACCGGGACATCACTTCAAGGGCATCGTTGGGGTGATCTGGGGTGGAGATGTACAGCTGGGTGTCGTCAGCGTACTGATGGTACTCCACCCCGAAACCACGGATGATCTCGCCCAGCGGCTTCACATAAATGTTGAACAGGAGAGGCGAGAGGAACGACCCTTGTGGCACCCCACATATGAGGGGCCTTGGGGTCGACCTCTGTTCCCCTGTCAACACAGACTGCGACCGGTCAGAGAGAAAGGAGGAGAACCACCGCAACACAGTGCCTCCCACCCCTAACTCTTCCAACCGGTGCAGCATGATACCATGGTCGATGGTATCAAAAGCCGCTGAGAGATCTAACAGGACCAGGACAGAGGAGCACCCCCTGTCCCGAGTCCTCCAGAGATCATCAACCAATGCGACCAATGCCGTTTCCTTGCTGTACCCGGGCCTGAAGCCCGACTGGAACGGATCCAGATACGTCGTTTCATCGAGGTGCTGGGGGAGCTGTTGCGCGATCACACTCTCAACAACCTTCGCCACAAAATGAAGGTTGGAGACCGGACAATAATTTACCAACATTGCCGGGTCCAGGGAAGGCTTCTTGAGGAGAGGCCTCACCACCGCCTCTTTCAAGGCGGCAGGAAAGACACCCTCACCCAACGAAGCATTTATAATCCCCTGGAACCAGCCTCGTGTCACCTCCCAGAAGCCAGCACTAACCAGGAGGGACACGGGTCCAATAAACAAGTGGTCGCGTTCAGTCTACCCAGAATCCTGTCCACGTCCTCAGGGGTCACAGGATCAAACTCATCCCAGATGAATATTTATTTATTTATTTATTTATAACATTCTCAAGACCTGCCCCAGTCCCTCCCCTGAGACTACCCAGTCGGAGTCCAGATCTTCCTGAATCTGAGTGATTTTGTCATACAGATATTGAACAAAATCCTCGGCTCTACCCTCCAAGGGGTCCTCCCGCACTTCCTGGTGGAGCAGGGAGCGGGTCACCCTAAACAGGGCGGCTGGGCGATTATCTGATGATGCAATAAGTAGCTACATTTTGCTGCTTTTATCGCCACTAGGTAATTCCTAATATGAGATCTTACCAGTGTCCGGTCAGATTCAGAACGACTGGCCCTCCAACTACTCTCTAGGCGTCTTTTCCAGCGCTTCAACTCCCTCAGCTCCTCAGTGAACCAAGGAGCTAAATGAGATCGGCGCCGGGTCAGAGGCCGCAAAGGCACGACCCAGTCCAGAGCTCCAGCGGCTGCCCTATCCCAGGCGGCCACTAGGTCTCCAGTCGAGGCGTGTGCCAGAGCCTCAGGGAATGGCCCAAGCTCCATCTGGAACCTGTCAGGTTCCATCAGGCACCTGGGGCGGAACCATCTTACTGGCTCCACCTCCCTGCGGCGGGGTGTAGCGGTTCGAAGGTCGTGACAAAGGAGAGAGTGATCAGACCATGACAAGGGCTCGGTGACTATACCCCCTATCTCGAGATCACTCAACCACTGTCCAGAGACAAAAACCAGATCCAGCGTGTTTCCCCCCGTGTGGGTAGGGCCATGAATTAACTGGGTCAGGTCCATAGCTGTCATGGAAGCCATGAACTCCCGAGCCACGTCAGATGCCTCGCCCACGGACAGTAGGTTGAAATCCCCCATGACCATAAGCCAACCACCACCGCGGCGATGACATTGAGTAGCTCGGGCAGGGCTGCTGCCACGTGGCAGGGAGCCAGGTACGTGATCAGCAAACCCATCTGAACCCCGTGGCCCCATTTCACAAGGAGGGATTCACAGCTGGTCGTCTGAGGGACAGTGGCCTCCCTCGGTTTCAGACCTTCCTTAATGATAACCGCTACCCCCCCGCCCCTCCCCTGTGACCTTGGCTGATGGAAGGCAAGGAAACCTGGAGGGCACATTTCAATGAGGGGAACCCCCCCTCCTGGCCCAACCAGGTCTCCGTAACACCTGCCAGGTCCGCACCCCCCTCCTGAATAAGATCACAAATGAGGGGGGCTTTATTTACTACGGACCTGGCATTGCACAGCATCAGCCGAAGGCCCAGGCCCTGAGGGTCTATGCAACCTGGGAGACGGGTGGAGCTTTGGGGGCCGGAGCACGCCATCACTCATAAACAGCGAGTGCGCGCTCCCCTAACACGATATGGCCCCCTGCTCCCGCCATATCTACCCCTCCCACCCACAGTATTGATATTCAAAACATTATCCGGATGAGCTCTAACCCCCCCTCGATCCCGGGCCCACCCACCGCCACCGTGCTTCGCGGCCAGACCCGACCCCGACCCTCCCCCTTGTGGGTTTTCCCCCAAACCCACAACCTGAGTTCTAATTTGACCCTCCCCCTCCCTGAGACCCCTTAAAAATTTAACTAAAAAATTTGATAAAAAAGCCCTCAATCCCCTAGTTTTCACATGCCACCTCTCTGGGTCCCAAAGCTCGTCATTGAGGTGGGCCCTCGATAACGATGAGGGCCACATCTGCGAGAGGGGGGAATCTCGCAGCGCAAGAAGATCCGCAATCGTGTACATCTCCAAGTGCAGCGATGGAGGAAGGGAACTTAATCAGGGGTCTCAAGATGTATCATGGGGCCATATTGTTCATTGATGTAGCATTGGTATCTCTACTGTCCTCCCATGACAGTAGGAGGGTTCTGACAATTTCAGCCAATGGGAACAGCGTCCAGTCCGCCCTCTCACGGCGGGACCCTCGAAGGGTCATAGATCGAAAAGTACTTCTCCCAGTGGCGAAAGTCCTGATGTAATAAAGAACCCCTCAGCAGTTGCATCAATTAACTGACCCATGGTCAGAGGGAGATAGTTTATCAGTCAGTCAGTCCGTGAGTCACGCCAGGGGCAAAGACGGAAATCCTTGGCAAAGTCTTATGCTCCAGATTGTATCCTAGTAAGTCCCGATGAAAGGGAAAAAAGAAGGGAAGGGGAAGGAGGGAAACGGGGTGGAGAAGAGGGCGGACTCCTTCAGTCAGGGCAGATAACAAGCCCTTTATATGGCAGGAGGGGGAAGGAGGAAGAAGGTTGGTATGTGTACAACGGGGGAAAAACCCCTCCGTCGCCCACCAACCCTATCTTCCTCAGATTCTTCCGGGATAACAACCTGCTTCCGAGCCCCAGCCCCCATTAGATGCCATAGGGGGCCTACAGGTCCTCTGCAGACACCACAGGTCTTCCGGGAAGGAGTCTCTCATCTCCGGACTCAGCAGACCGCTTATGCCCTCTCAGATTCTTGTAATATCCTGTAATATTCAACAGGTAAGCCATCTGGTCCTGGTGCCTTTCCATTTTTCTGTTTCTTAATTGCTTCTGTTAATTCCATCATTGTTATATTCCCCTCCAACATCTCTTCAGTATCTTGGGAATCCGAGGTCATTTTGCATCTTTTTTTTTTTTATTTGATTTATATGCCACCCTTCTCCGGAGACTCAGGGCGGCTTACAATGTGCTAAGCAATAGCCTTCATCTTTTTGTATATTTATACAAAGTCAGCTTATTGCCCCCACAACTGGGTCCTCAATTTACCTACCTTAGAAAGGATGGAAGGCTGAGTCAACCTTGAGCCTGGCGAGATTCGAACCTGCAGTAATTGCAGGCAGCTGGTCTTAATAACAGGATGCTTTAGATCACTGTACTACCAAGGATCTTGTAGGTATCTTGCCATTTTTTCCTCCTCTATCATCTCTCTCTTGTAAAGTTGTCTATAATATTCTTGTATTATTTTCCCCATCTCTTTATTTCCAAATTTACTGTGCTCTTGATCATCAACTAGTTGAATTATTTTTCTTGATTCTCTTTCTTTTTTCAATTTACTGTATATGCTAGCCATCTTCCTGGCTTATTCGCATTTTCAAAGTAATTCTGTTTTGCACTTCTTATTTTTTGGGCTAAATCTTCTTTCTCCAATTGGTCCATTTTATGTTTTATTGTGTCCATTTTAATTTTGATATCTTTCTTATATGGACCTTTCTGGAGTTCCTTTTCAAGTCTTTTATAATCGTCAGTCAATATTTTAAAGTTCTGTCTTTTCTTAACATTTCTTTTCCTTGTATAGTCTATAATTAATCCTCTGGCATAGGCCTTCATTATATCCCAACGATTTTGTGCCGATGTTTCCTTCTTGTTTTCTTTAAAGAAGAAGTCCAACTCCCTTTCCATTTTCTGTATAAAATCTTTTTCTTTTAATATTGTGGTATTTAAAGTCCATCTAGATGTTCTTTTATGCCCTTGCCATATAACTGTCACTGGATTGTGATCTGCCCATAAATTAGGTTTTACTACTGCAGCTTGTGTTTCAACTTGCATTACTGCTTCTTTTTCTTTAAGAAATTCATCGTAAAAAGCTCTTGCTTTCTCAATTGTATTCAGCCTATATCTTTGGAGCTGCCATGTGAGAGTTAATCCTTCTGGGACCAGCCATCTATAGTTAACTCCTTTTTGAATCAAAATTTTTGTCAAGAATTGGTATTCTCTTCTCAGCTCTCTGATCTTTCTTGGTATTTGTTTCAAGACAGCCACTTCTTTCTCCTTTGTACTTCAGGGTTTTTTTTCTAGCTGCCTGAAGTATTTGTGTTTTAATCGATTTCTTAGTAAATCTTATGTGTACTTCTCTTGGCAGTTTGTTGCGCATAGCATATCTGGTATAAATTCAATAAATTTCGTCGATCCCATCCATCATCTTCTCTTTAGTGACGTTTCACTTCTCATTCAAGAAGCCTTCAGCTTTGACTAGACGGTGGGGAATGGAAGGATTTATTTGTCCACCCCAAGGATAAAACACCCAGACACAAACTGAGCAACATGATATATGCAGACAATGCCATCAGCCATGTGCAATCTGTACATTGGGGAAACAAAACAACAATTTCATAAACGCATGGCCCAACACAGGAGAACAAACCCATCAGGATTAGATTCAGCAGTCCATCTGCATTTAAAAGACAAAGACCTCTGTTTTGTAGACAGCAAAGTCCACAGTTTGGACAGAGGGAATCACTGGTTTGAAAGAGGAGTCAAAGAGGCCATCTATGTCAAAATTGAACAGGCCTCTCTCAACAGCGGGGGAGGGATACGACACCAACTATCTCCAGCCTACAACACAGTCCTTTCAGCAGTTCCAAGAAGGTACCACACCCATTTGCACCACTCAGGTGACACAGAAGACACAGATAAACCTCCAGGTGGCCTCAATGACTCTCTAAAAGGATTCAAATTTCCAGCTGTCCACAAGGAATATAAATCCTTCCATTCCCCACCATCCAGTCAGAGCCGAAGAAGCTTCTTAGATGAGAAGCGAAAAGTCTTCAAAGAAAAACCAGAAAGTCCAGTTGCCGCTTGAAAAAGGCCCTTTGGGATGCCAAAGGAGGGACAAAATGAAATGCGAATGACAAAAATTAAAATAATGTTTTAATTATTTTAAATGTTTAAATTGAATTGTTGAATTGTCCTGTGGCAAGTTGTCCCATTCCATGGCCCATTGGCACTGCTGGCTGCAGAAAAATAACAGGCTCTTTGGGAAGAGAGATTTGAAGCACTGGAGCAGATGTTGGCTGGTATGCAGTTGGGAGTTCAGGTGTGCCAAAGAAGACCATCAGTTGAGGCTAGAGGTTCAGTGTCATCGATGCCACACACTGCCAGGGTTCCAAGTAACACCCACAATGAAAACAAACTCCGAGGCTTGAAATTCCTCAAAGCTAACTTTTATTAGAGATGCCATATTGACACATTTGGGAAAACCTGAATCTGAGAGCTTCCGGGCTTTCCACACTCAAAAGAAAGTTCAAGACTTTGCCCCTCTCCCACATGTCCACCACACATCCAATCACATTCAGTCCGGAACAGAAGACATCCTCCTCTTCTTCTCCGCACAGCTGCAGGGCCCCTTGGCCTTGACTTTCTATAAAGAATTTTATTATGGCTACATATCTTCTTCATTCTACACTATCCCCCCTCCCAACTTCCCATGGTAGGCTTGTGGCAGGCCTGAAGCCACAGGCCCCCTGTGAGTTCAGGACACATGCAATGGACTGTGGCCACCTCACTTGCATTTGTTACTTATTTTGGTCATATTTTTCTCACTGTTTCCCCTTTTTCTTGGTGGGTATTTGCAATCCAGAAACTCCAGGATCAGGGTGGGTTATCAGTACAACTAAAGATATAAACCTCCCTTCCTTTTTACGTTCATCTTGTCGCCCAGAAATTGGAAGAACGCCCTCTCACCCAACTTCGATTCCTGGGAAGAGCTTTTGAAATCAGCTCTGTGTCTGATCAAACTGTCAGGAACCAAGTGGCTGGAAAATAGGCAGAATTTTCCCCGGTTCCATCCCCTGGCTCTCCCCAGAGTCGCATCCAGGACAGATCGCCCTCTCAGCTCCAGGTCGGGGACTGGAGGCAAAGCAAGTGCCAAGAACGGACACACACATACACATACAAAACCCTGCCCCAGAGAGCGGATGCTTAGAAGGCCCCTCCCGCTGCTTTGCGAGTCCCACCCCTTCCCCCCAGAGGTTGCTCTTCAAAGCCTCCGCTTGATTCCATCTCCAACACTGCCCACTCCCCGAGGGATTTTTTTTTCATCATGGCCCTTAACAAAAGCAGGTGGGAATTTAGGTTCCCACGTTCTGTGTAGAAAATGCAACGCTTGCCCGCCTGCTGCAGCAGCTGTGCTAAAGAGTATTGCAGAGCCGGCTTTTGAGCAGCAAGGGAACTGCCCAGTTCACTTCCCTGGCCTTGCAGTGATGTGGCAGTGCAGCTGTAGCATATGACAACCCTGCCTAGTGGAGGCACCTCTGAAACGGAGGTCTGCCTAGAACACTGATGCATCCAGAGAGGGTACCCTGCAGGTTGCTGATTTTTAGAGGGTTGCCTGCAAAGATACTGGCCTCAACTTGAATGGAGGGGGAGGAAGCTCAGTGTTTGAAGCCTGCAATGTTGGCTTAGCGTGTAGAAAAGCAGTGTTCTCTCATTGCAGAGATCCATCGGAAGACGCAGCCACCCCCTTCCCTTCTGCCTCTGGATGTCAGGCAAAGTTCATGGCAGCTACGGAGGGCAGTTAAACTTTAACCAAGAGAACCCTTGGTGAGGGAACAGCGCTTTTCACACACACACACACACACACACATACCTGGCTGCCCGGGTGCCAAGGATGGAGCAACAAGAATTGTTGCATCAATTTGAACAGATCTCTTCTGGGATTTTCATCATTTGCCCAGATCTGGTAGCCTTAATTTATACTTCCTGCTTCCCATTCAGAGCACACTTAACAGACACAAGGATGTTGGGTCAAAAACCATAACGGTTGAATCCGTGTTACAGATTTAAATTGGTTGGTTTAGTTATTTTATTAATTGAAAATGTATATGGTTGTCCAGTGACTCCAGGTAGCTTACAAAAATAAACCCTAATGCAAAGGCCAATAAACTCCTAATCCTGGTTATTGAATTAATGCATTTTCTAGGTTTCTATAACAAAGATCATGTGATTTACAGAGTGATGCTATCGATGGCTGTAAGGACGGATCCTAAGCCCTTTTGCCAAGACTGATATAAGTTCAGATTGTTTTTAAATGAATATGAGATAAGAACTACCTATATAGCAGTGGTGAAATCCAAATTTTTTTACTACTGGTTCTGTGGGCGTGGCGTGGCTTGGTGGGTGTTGCTTGGTGGGCATGGCAGGGGAAGGATACTACAAAATCTCCATTTCCTTCCCACTCCTGGGGGAAGGCTATTGCAAAATCTCCATTCCCACCCCACTCTGGGGCCAGCTAGAGGTGGTATTTGCCGGTTCTCCAAACTACTCAAAATTTCCGCTATCGGTTTTCCAGAACCTGTCAGAACCTGCTGGATTTCACCCCTGCTATATAGGAACTGCTAATTCTTTATTCCATTCATTTCTTAACATCTGCATATCAAATTATTTTGTTGACAATATCTATAAAGCCAATAATAGATGTTTTAAAGGATTTAACAAATTGTCCTATTATCTCAGGGGTCTCGGAAGCTGGAAATGCTGCTCGTCCAAACAATATTATTAACAAATGTTGTAATTGTAAATATTGCCATTGAGTTATACCTGATAGGTGATATTTATCTCTTAACCAAAAGTATGTTAACAATTCATCCTCTCTGTCTGTTGGCCCAAAGTCAATATCCCTGCTTCTATCCAGTCTTTCATATCAACATCTTCTCCCTAAGTTTCAAAGTTGGGTTTCCGCGTAAAGTCAATTTGGCATGAGAAAAAGAGTAGAATCTTTTTTTATTAGATATTCCACGCCATAATTTCCTAAGGAGGGAAATGTTTCCAGAGTTTTAGTGTACAGGTAGTCCTCGATTTACGGAAGTTCATTTAGTGACTGTTCAAAGTTACAACAGCATTGAAAAATGTGACTTATGTTCGTTTTTCAAAGTTATGACCTTTGCGGCATCCCCATGATCATGTGATCAAAATTCAGATGCTTGACAAGTTTCATATTTATGACCGTTGCTGTGTCCCAAGGTCACGTGATCTCCTTTTGAAACCTTCTCATAAGCAAAGCCAGATTCAGAGTTAGCAACTGGGTTATTAACTGGGTTATCAACTGCAGTGATTCACTTAAAAACTGTGGCAAGAAAGGTCGTAAAATGGGGCAAAACTCACTTAACAAATGTCTCACTTAACAACAGAAATTTGGAGCTCAATTGAAGTCGTAAATCGAGGACTACCTGTATTTAGATCCTAATACTGTCCATCCAACCATATAGTGTTTTTGGTATATATATCTATATCTATATATATATATTCCAAAGTTGCCCAAATCAGAAAACGACCTCCGACTGGTGGCTTCCAGAATGTAATACTTAGGCAACATTCTCACCCACATTCCATGTCCTCCCTGCACCAAGGCTTCTCCCTCCTGGGATCCTGTCCGCCGTGGGCTGAAGCAGCAAGTCCCGGTCGGGAATCCCCAGCTCAAGCCTGCTCGAAAGAGGCCTCCTGTGGACTCAGGGGCAAGCCAAGCCACAGCCTGACTTAAGGGGGGGAGGCAGCTTGAAATGAGCGCCCCCCCCAGCAATCTGCTGTTAAGCTATGGGTCAGGGTGGAGGGGAGGCCTGAGGGCAGGGAGAGCGTCAATAGTTTAACAAAGTTGGAAGAGACTTCGAAGGTCATCTAGTCCAACCCCCCCCCCTCCGACCAAGCAGGAGACCCTACACCATTTCTGACAGAGGGCAGTCCAGTCTCCCCTTCAAAGCTTCCAGGGATGAACCTCCCACAACTTCTGTTCCATGGGTTGATTGTTCTCACTGTCAGGAAATTTCTCCTTATTTCCAGATTGAATCTCTCCTTGCTGTTTCCATCCATTGTTCCTTGTCCGGCCTTCGGGTGCTTTGGAGAATAGCTTGACCCCCTTCCTCCTCTCTGGGGCAGCCCCTCAAATATTGGAAGACGCTCTCCTGTCTCCCCTGGACCTTCTCTTCCCTAGACCAGCCATGGCCAGTTCCTGCAAACGTTCTTCGTGTGTTTGAGCCTCCAGTCCAGTCCCCTAATCAAGCGCGGACCCCTCCAGGCGGCCGGGCCCACCGCTCCTTTCCCGCGGGCAGGGCGGCTCCGAGGGCTGGCCTGGTGGGCAGAGATGCGCGGCGTCTCCCCGCCAAACTCCCCGGGGCGGAGAGGAGCATCCACCGCTCGCGCTGCCCGGGAGGCGCTGGGCGGGGGGCGGGGGACCGGACGAGACACGAGCCGCGGCCAATGGGCGCTCTCTCTTCTGACGTCACTCCGTCCTTTTTCCCTGGCGGGGGGCAGGGGCTGCCCTCTTCTCCCCCCGCCCGCCTTGACCTGCCTTTGACCCCGAGCGCCCCGCTCAGCCGGCGGAGAAAGAGCGGCGCCCGCGAGGGGGGGGAGGGGCGAGAAGGGGCAAGGCCCCGGGCAGCTGCGGCGGGAAAGGGGCAGCGGAGCCCCCTCCCCAGCACTCCGGACTTCCGCCGGCCTCTTTTGTCACCGGTCAGCTTTCTAGGTGCCTTCCCCTCCCTGAATGGCCAAAGGCAGGAGCGTCGCCCTGACCGCCTCGGCTGACCGGAGGAGATCAACCGCCGCTCTCCGGACCTTCCGGGGGCCTCGTATCTTCTGCACCTGCCCAAAGAGCTGCAGAAGGGGCGGCGGTTTCGTCAGCGGAGATTTCTGCCCCCCACTCAGGAGACCCTTTGAAAGTTCCGCTCTGGCTCCCCAGCAAGACCATGCCCCTCCCCCTCCCCGCTGGCCCTTCAGGTGGGCTCTTTCCCACAGGCGCCTCGCCCCCCCCCCCCCGCATATGACGAGCAGCCATGGGGCTCCCTCCTGCTTCACCTCTCTCATCCTGACCACACTCCACATTGTCCCCAGCAGGATGACTCTGATGGATGGCAGGAACCTTAGAAGTGAGTCCGTGTCCGTGTGTGCGTTTATATATATATACAGTGGGGCAAAAAAGTATTTAGTCAGCCACCAATTGTGCAAGTTCTCCCATTTAAAAAGATGAGAGAGGCCTGTAATTGTCATCGTAGGTAGACCTCAACTATGAGAGACAAAATGAGAAAACAAATCCAGACAATCACATTGTCTGATTTGGAAAGAATTTATTTGCAAATTATGGTGGAAAATAAGTATTTGGTCAATATCAAAAGTTCATCTCAATACTTTGTTATATATCCTTTGTTGGCAACGACAGAGGTCAAACGTTTTCTGTAAGTCTTCACAAGGTTGGCACACACTGTTGCTGGTATGTTGGCCCATTCCTCCATGCAGATCTCCTCTAGAGCAGCGATGTTTTGGGGCTGTTGCTGGGCAACACGGACTTTCAATTCCCTCCAAAGGTTTTCTATGGGGTTGAGATCTGGAGACTAGCTAGGCCACTCCAGGACCTTGAAATGCTTCTTATGAAGCCACTCCTTCGTTGCCCGGGCAGTGTGTTTGGGATCATTGTCATGCTGAAAGACCCAGCCACATTTCATCTTCAATGCCCTTGCTGATGGAAGGAGGTTTGCACTCAAAATCTCACGATACATGGCCCCATTCATTCTTTCCTGTACACGGATCAGTCGTCCTGATCGTTTTGCAGAGAAACAGCCTCAAAGCATGATGTTGCCACCCCCATGCTTCAGTAGGTATGGTGTTCTTTGAATGCAACTCAGCATTCTCTCTCCTCCAAACACGACGAGTTGTGTTTCTACCAAACAGTTCTACTTTGGTTTCATCTGACCATATGACATTCTCCCAATCCTCTTCTGGATCATCCAAATGCTCTCTAGCAAACTTCAGACGGGCCCGGACATGTACTGGCTTAAGCAGGGGGACACGTCTGGCACTGCAGGATCTGAGCCCCTGGCGGCGTAGTGTGTTACTGATGGTAGCCTTTGTTACGTTGGTCCCAGCTCTCTGCAGGTCATTCACTAGGTCCCCCCGTGTGGTTCTGGGATTTTTGCTCCCCGTTCTTGTGATCATTTTGACCCCATGGGGTGAGATCTTGCGTGGAGCCCCAGATCGAGGGAGATTATCAGTGGTCTTGTATGTCTTCCCTTGGAGGATATATCTTTTAAGACAGTGGTTCCCCCAGGGGCATCAACCGGGGGGGGGAGGGGGAACCTTAGTCCACCCCCAGTACTCCGCACCACGCTAGGTGTTCAAACATTACCACATCCTTTAAGAGATACTTTTCAGAGGAAGGATGTCATCAAACAATTACAGAAAAAGAAAAAAGCAACCTCACATGCTGGGCTCCAACACTCTGAAGGAGAAACAACGGCCAGAGAAAAGGCAGCTGAAACTGTCCCCAGGCATCCTCCAGCCAATCAAACAAAATTTGTGAGGTGGAAAAGCCTCCTGCGCTCCCAGTAATTCAATCCCGTTCATTTCTGCTGCAAGGAGGCTTTCCATAGGAAAGGAAGGAAGAGAGGCTGCAGCGGATGCCAAAGGGCCCTGCCTGGATGGCATGGAGCCTCAGTGCAAAGAGAAGGAACCAGGAGCAGAATTAAAATGGCCTCTCTGCTTTGGTGGCTCAACTTCACCCATATTTGGGGTTCTCTTGAGTGAAAGAAATCCGGTCCCTGCCTTCTGGGAATGTATTGGATGCTGGGCAGACACCAGGGATGGCTGAGGAAAACAGCTGCCACGGATGGAGCCTAGAAGGGGAGCTGGGGATTTGTGCTTCTATTTAACACCTTCCTCCACCTCAGATGAGCCATTATCATCATCATCATCATCACCACCACCATCACTTCAGATAGATTCCAGTGGGGTTTCCCCCACCTCCCAAGGCCAGAAGGGGTTTCACCTTTCTTTTAAAAGACAGCTTTAATTTAAATTTGACCACCGTGAGTCATTGTGTTTACATTTCTGTGGTTGATCAGTGGCTAGAAAAGACAAAGAAATTTATTCTCTTTGCGTTTTCATGTAAACTTAGTTTCCAACTCCTTAAAGCTAAGGTAAAAGGACTTGCCTTTTGTAATATTCATGCCTCCCAGCATTTTGCATGCTTTTCTTAGAAAATCATTGCATTTGGAGGAAAGTAAATAAAGAGCCATTTCAAACTTTGGCCTGGCTGGCTGACTGAGAAAACTCAAATGATGCAGAAATGATGTAGGACAAACTTCAGGTTAGATCAGGGATGTCAAACTCGATTTCATTGAGGGATGCATCAGGGTTGCCTTTGACTTTGGGGGGCCAGGGTGGGCATGGCCAGCTCAGCGTCACTCATGTCAGGGGTGCTTATGGTGGTCCAAGTGCTCGGCCAGCGAAAATGGGCTCCCAAGCTCCATTTTCAGCTGCAACAGCCGCCTACAACCCTCTGTCAGCGAAAATAAGAGCTCAGGAGGGCCAGTCGTGGCTCTTCTGAGCTCTGCTTTTGCTGGCAGAGGCACCACGACCGGTCCTTTGCTGTTTCCAGGGCAGCCCCATGGGCCAGATTTAAGCATCCTACGGGCCGGATTCGGCCCCCGAGCCTTGATTTTGACACCCCTGGGTTAGATCAACGAGAAACGAATCAGATCCACCCTGACCAACTGTAACTGAGCAAAAGTCTTGCAGTTGTTTTGGATTGAATGACTTCAAATATCCACTGATGGAATCTGAGCTGGATTGACTGACCAGAGAGATTTGAGATGGCCCTTGCAAATGCTGAGGTTTCTGTGAAAGAGACAACATCATTCCCAGAGGTCATGGAATGAAAACATTGAATTATCAGCATCTTGCATCAAAATAGGCCTCCTGTAATGAAGCTATTCAGATTTCTTTGGTGCAAAAAGAAAATATAGAAATGTTGGAAACGATGCAGAAAAAGGCTGGGCAGATGGAGAAAGGGAGAGTCAAGATGGCTTTTGGAATCAGCACCCTAAGAAGGCCACTCAGTTCAAAGAGTTGAAGATTAAACTGATTCATGGAAGACTTTCTACTCTTGAATTGGTGACTCCATTTCCTCAGAAATTATGGCTGCTCGATGTGTGTGTGTGTGTGTGTGTGTGTGTGTGTGTGTGTGTTGGGAATCAAGCATTTGTGCTTTTCCTCTGTTAAGAGAAGCCCCACCTGTTGTGTCCCTGAGAAGATAGAAGATAAAGTGAGGAAATGGCTGCTCCTCACGAGATCTTCTGCCAGGACCGTTGTGAAAGGAAAGAAGACTCAGCAGCCACCATTTCCAAGGCGAAGGACCCCAGGGAGCCTCCTTTGGCATTGATGTCTCACCATCAGCCTCTTTGCCAGGTTCTTTCGCCATCCCTGATCCAAAGAGTTGAAAAGGCTGTTCCAGAAACATCAACTTTTTCCTACCAGGTTTTGTGTGTGGAGGAGCCATGGATTCCTTCAAAGGCCCTGCCTGATTTTTGGAGAAGGGGAGAAAGGAGGAGGACTGGGAAAGAAGCGGCCTACAGATGCACTGCTAAGGCAGTCCATTCAGTCAGCGACGGCTTTACCATGTTTGTCAGCAGAGAAAGATATTTATGTTCACTTTTATACATGCTGCGATTCGCCCATGTATAATATTTCAAACATGTCCTGGGAGGAGGGACCTATGGGAGGATTTAGAGTTGGTGCTGTGGCCCTCTGGGTCGCTCACACCAGCCATTTCCGGTACTTGCTTTTCCTTCTCCATATTAATTAAGGATGTGTTCCTGCGCCAAGCAGGGAGAGATTTACAGCCGTTGCCAGGAAAGAATGACCCCAGCTGAGAAAGCGGCCTTCCCATCCAATTCCCACGGAGCCAAGAAGCTGTGGCTACCTTGAGAGGGTCTGGGCCTTCTGAGTGGGAAGACTGCTTTCATTTCTCCCGCAGAAGTCCTTCTCTGAAGCTCCTTCCCAAGCGAAATCCCCATTTAGCGCTCTGGGACATAATCATGTCACTGTGAGTGCAATAGCTTTCTCTCACAATTTTCAGACAGATGTTGAACAGGAGATGATACAGTTTTTGCATTAACTGTAACTAATTTTCAAAGGGCATTTGTTAGACAGCATAGTAAGGTTAAGCAACTGTTAATTTTGTTCATTCTTTATATATCCCATTTACCTTGTGAGCATTATTGGCCTTTGATTTCTTCCTAATCTGAATTTTACAAGTACTACGGTGCCAGCATGAATTATGAACTTAATGGGCAACACAACTGGGTCTCTAGAATCACAAATTATGACTGTAGTTCAATGTACAAACCTGAGAAAACAGACCAGATGGTTTTGTCCCATCTGACTGATACCAAACTACATGTTGTTGTCTTGTCTGTTCTTTTAATGCAGAAGAACCCTGACCTCTATGAAGCAAGTAGTATGTCATTCTTGAACAAGATAAAGATCCTGTTATCTGTTCCCAACACATTTCTTCAATATCTGTACAGCCTAATATTTCAGCCAGCCCCGGCTAAAGTCTGGGCCAGTATATCTCAGGTTCTTCTGCTTATGACAGAACCAGCTCCACTTGGCCTTATACAAAGCCATTTAGACTGATAACATTCAAATAGTGGAGTTGTCTCAACAGAATTCAGTAGCTCTGATTTATTTTGAAAGCTTCTGCCCTGGTTACCTGGAGGTTTCTGAGGAGGTGTTGATATAAGCATGACTTCTTCACAGTTATGTGGCTGGCCTGCCAGTTTCCCTCTGTGCTTTTTCACTTGGTCCCTAAATCATGTACAATTTTCAGTGCATCATCTTTGTCATCATCTTGGATTAAGGATGCAGCGAAACATCTGAAGGATACTTTTCCGTCTGGCCTTAGAGTTTCTTTCTTGTGCTACTGGAAACCCTGAGGACTTGAAAAGGATCCCAGCAGAAGCCGCAGAGCGCAAGGGGGGAGTTCACACGTTTTGTACCTCAGCCAGAAACTCCCGTTTCTAATCTCATTTTGATAACCAGTCTGTTTATAGCATAATTGGAGAAAACCAACTGGATGCCATTGGAGCTCAAGAATTAATTTAACTTAATTTAAACTGCTGCCCAACTCCCATCAACCTTGGGTGGTTTACAAATGACTTAAAAGGTAAAAGTAAGACATGAATATAAATGAAAAATGTAGAAATGGCAGAATAACAAACTCAGGTGGGAAGAATAATAAGAAAGGAGCTTCAATTATCCCTCCCCACATCAAAGACCAGGTGAAGACCAGGTCTTCAGGCCCCTCCAAAACACCAGCAGGGTGGGAAACCTTTGAAAATCGGGAGGAGCCTCATGTCAGAGAGCAGGTGCTGCTACGGAGAAGGTGCCCCTCCTGGGTCCCAAGAGAGTCACCATTTAATTGAAGGAACAAGAGAGTGCCAAGATCTGGACAGATGCTTTGGTGGTCCTTCAGGGAACCAGGACCTCTGCCATATAAGGCTTTCTAAGTAGCGCCCTTGAATCACACCCAGAAGCAGCAGCCACTGCAGCTCATTTCTTGCACCACTACATTCTGGACCACTGAAGTTGAAACTTCAATAGGGTCTTTGAGAGCAGCCCAAAGAGGACCATGCTGCAGTAGTCAAGTCAGTTGGTGACCAGGGCATCTGAAGGGCCAAGCTGGGAAAGATTGCAACTGGCACACTGATGCAAAGGTCTTCTGGGCCACAATCAAACACATGTTCAACAAGAAGGAGCTGCAATTACAGGAAGACCCCCAAATAGCACCCCCCCCCTTGAATGGGGAAGTGCCAATCTGACCAAAGTCAAAAGTGTACTGTTCCCAGGTTTGAGTGGTGCCATTCCATTCTGGTAGGTCAGTTTTGACAACTATATGACTATAGGATGGAAGTTATGTTCTGCTTCCTTGTGTCTTTTGATTCAGAGATTCTTAGAAAGTTTTCTCAGTGGGTAATTCTGAACTTTATCCTTGATTCAGATGAAGAAGAAACTTGTTTTATAGATGGCCTAGGATTCCATGGAGTATCTGGGGAAGATGAATATGGCCAATATGATTTAGCTGCAAGTTTGTGTTATATTTTCCAAACTTTCAAGAATATCATCAAGGACTTTTTAAACTTTGGTATTGGTTGAAATTAGGAATTTCAGAATGTAGTTCTCTTCGGTCTTGGTGTGAAAGCTATTATCTAATTGGTTAGTTATCCAGTAAATTGATTGTTTAATGATTGTTTGCCATCTTCCACTAGGTGCATTGTTGATTCTTAGCAACCACATATTGTAGTTGAACAGATTGAAGATCTGTTCTGCCCTCATCCTCACTGTGACTGAGCCCATCCATCTTGCTGATTCTCCTCTTCTTTCGCAATATCAAAACCTTCTCTAGAGCAGGGGTCTCCAACCTTGGCAACTTTAAGCCTGGCAGACTTCAACTCCCAGAATTCCCCAGCCAGCAAAGGTTGGAGACCCCTGCTCTAGAGCCCTGGATCAATAGTGGTAACTGTGAGAGGGATCTTGGAGTTCTGGTGGACAGTCACTTAAATATGAGCCAGCAGTGTGTGGCAGCCACCAAAAAAGCCTAGGCTGCATCAACAGAGGGATAGAATCAAGATCAATGTTAAGTATCACTTATAATGCCTTGGTAACACCACACTTGGAACATTGCAGCCAGTTTTGGTAACCACAATATAAAGATGTTGACACTCTGGAAAGAATGCAGAGAAGAGCAATAAAGAGGGGCTAAGCCTAAAATATATGAAGAAAGGTTGCAAGAATTGGGTATGTCTAGTCAATTTCTCCTTGCTTCCAGGTTTAATCTGTCCTTGATCAGCTTCCATCCATTATTCCTTGTCTGGCCTTCAGGACCAATAGCTTGGCCCCCTCCTCTCTGTGGCAGCACCTCAAATATTGGAAGATTGCTATCCTGTCTCCCCTGGTCCTTCTCTTCACTAGACTAGCCAGGCCCAGTTCCTGCAACTGTTCCTCCAAGGTACCTTCCAACCCTATTATTCTAGATTCTAATCTCCAACTTGTTGAGTGGGTGGATTCTGGAGAAAGCATTGAAGTATGAATCTCTGTAGTCTTCAGGACCACCAACCATGATGTCCTGGGTATTCAGTCTTAGAAGGCTGGGAGTGTCCCTTTATGAGTATTCTGCTTTTCCTTGGGCCAGTGGGCAATTCCAGGGCTCAGCAGCAGGGGCCCTTGTTGCTAATATGGGGTAGCTGTGGACTCCCCTATGTTCTTTAACATCTATACAAATTGCTCCAAGGGATAATCTGCTGGTTTGGAGTGAGGTTTCATCCCTGTCCTAAGAAAAATCACTTAGGTCCCTTTCTGTGTTGTGCTGGCAATGGCCCTTTCCAGACCATGTTATCTGGTGACAGCAAAGCCCTCATTGCATGGTTAGACTGCTGCACCAGCCTCTAAGCATCCCATCCCTTTGGTGGTCCGGTTGCGGCTTTTGGGTCCACTTCAGAGTGATCTTGGCTGTCTTATTAGCTATAAAGCCCTGGCTGGTCGAATGGGAAAGGGGTGCCCCCCCATTTGACCAGGCTGTCCCCACTTGACCTGGGTGTCCGATCGCGATGGGGGATCCCGAAGTTTCTGGCATATATATGTGTCACCTTCTTCGCCCGAGTCTGCCTGCCCACACGAGGCGCTTGCTTGGCAGGCGTCTCCTCGAACAAGCCCCGTTCCCGGCTTGTCAGCTCCGTCTTCCCGCGTCTCCGTGGGCTTCGGCCGCGCGCGTCCCCTCCACGAACCCAAAATGCGCGCGCTGACTGGGCCCGCCCCCTCGCTGCGATTGGAGGGCCCTCCCCGCTCGGAATAAGTGGGGGGGGAGGGGAGCGTGCTCCAGGCTTCGGCCCGTCCTGCCGGGCAGCCAATGGCCAGGCGGGGTCGGGGGCCCCTCCGCCTCGGCCTGTGGGTGGCTGAGCGCGCCCTCCGGCCCCGGCCGTGTTGCGGAGCCGACGCCAAGGCCAGCCCAGCTCGGCCGCCCTCCCGGCACGGGGCTGCGAGCGGTCCGTGGGCTTCGCGCCGGGCGGCAGCCGACAATCCCAGCCCGGCTTCGCTTTTCAGGCCAGGAGCGGGCCGGGAGCCGTCGCCGCCGAGAGACCGATGGCCCGTATCTCGGGCGGTTGGCCGGAGCAGTGCCGAGAGGGGGGCAGCGCCCGCAGGGCTCCGGCTCTCCGGCAAGTCGGCTTCCTTCTGCGCTGGACCCGCCGCCCCTCCCCGCCCCTCGTCCAGCCGATGGCGGGCAGCCAGAGTCCGGGACCCGGGCGGCTTCCACGCCGCTTCCCTCCCCCACGAAGCCCCCGTTCTCCAGCTGGCACTCGAGACGTCCGAGCCGCTCCGGGAAAGCCGGCCCTGTGGGCGCGCGGGGAGGGCCGCCGAGAGCCCCCGCCCCGGGAACGGCCCAGCGCACCGCCCCGTCGCCGTGGCCGGTCGGCCGTCGGACTCCCCCTTCGCCGGGCCCCTTTGCGCTGCTGCTCCTGGAGAGAGAGCGGGCGCGCGCACTGGCTCGCTCCTCGCTCGCCCCCGGCCGCCAGCTGCGGGCGCGCGCAGGCCCCGACACAAGTCCTGTACTTTAGTTACATTGTTGGGCGAGTTTTCCCAACTCCCTCCGCCGCGGCGTTGCGCACACCCCGCGGGACTGGCTCGGCTCCTCTCGGCTCTGCCTGCGGCGGCCTTTCGAAAGGCGCTTCTGTCTGCGAGGAGGAGGAGGAGGAGGAGGAGGAGGCGAGGCAGGGAGCGAGGCTCCGGAGCCGCCGCCGCGGGAGGGGGGAGGAGAGCCCCGGCCCCCTATCCGCCAGCGCGACGCGGAGAGACGCGGAAGGGCCCTTCCAGCCGGCCGCCCCGGGATCCGCCTCCTGCGCCTCTGGCTCGGCGGGCTCCGCAGCGGGGCCCTCCCGCCGCCTCGGCTCTTTCCCGCCGCCGATCGCCACGCCGCGCCGCGCCGCTGGGCATGAGTTAAATCGCAGACATGGACACCAAACATTTCCTCCCGCTGGGTGAGTGGCTGCTGCTGCTGCTGGCTCCTTTTTTTTCCGAGGAAAGGGGTGGGGGGGGGCTTGGGACAAACGGGAGCCCCGCGCGCTGGGGGCGGCAACCCGGGCGAGGGCGCGGGCAGCGGCTGCCTCTTTTGCCCCCGAGCAGGCTCGGGCCGGGGAGCGGCGGGGGGAGCGGCCGCCTCTGCCAGCGTTTCTCTGCGCGGCTGGAAGCTTCGGCCGGGCGCCAGGCCTCCTCGCCGCCCGGAGGGCTCAGTCCGAGTGCCGGGAGCGGCGGCAAGTCGCGGGGATCTGCAACTCCTGCCGGGCGGCCGGCAAGACGAGGCCCGGGGCGGGAGGCCGAGGTGGCCCGAAGAGCCGGAGCTTCCTGGACGCCCCGGTCGGTCTCCCGTTCTCGGCTGTAGCGGGCGACCTTCCAGTCCGGCGCGGCTCGGCCGAGGGTCCTCCCGGGCGGTTCGAGAGGCGTCGCCATGACCTTCGGGAGAGCTGCCCGGCCGCCCCTCGCCGCTTCCTCCCGCCGCCGCCCCCGTGTCAAACTTGCCGCGCTCCGGCTTCGCCTCCCCGCCCTGTTCCCGGGGCCTCGTGGAACTTCGCGGAGCCCCTTTTCCCGAAGCCGGGCAGGCGTCCCGAGGCTCCGCGGGGTTCGGCGCCGCCTCCAAGCGCGCTCCTCGGGGCATGAGCAGCGGGCCTTCCTCCGCAGGGCAGCGGGCCGGCCTCTCGGTCGGGGTCGCCGTTGAGAGGGGCGCTGGGGGAGGGAGCCCTGCAGGCAGACCCGCCGGGAAGGGGCCGCGCTCGACAGCGATGCCGAGGGAGGCGGTGGCTCGTCGCCTCGGAGGGCCGCGGCCAGAGCTCGGCTGTGGGGCTGGCCTGCGCTGCGCTTTCCGCTCCTCCGCGAACTCTGCCCCCAAAACCCGGAGCAGGAAGGCCGGAGCCCCGGAGGCTGCTGGAGGTGTTGACAACTGCGGGCATCAGCGGGCGGGTTGTTTCTGTTGTGGGTGTGAGGCAGAGGCGCTCCGGAGTGGGGGGGGCTGTTGGGGCTCAGCAGGCATGTAAACAACTCATTAGGTCGACATCCCGCCCGCCGCTCCGGCTTTGTTGGCCCTTCTCTGCCTTGAAAGCAAGAGGTGCTTCCCGTGCGGAGCAAAAGGCGGGTTTTATCGTGAAAAGCCGCGATTCTGTATCTGAAGCTCCACAGAGACCGGTTGTCAAGAGCTGATCAGCTAATCACAAAGCGTGCGATTATAGTAGGATTCAGGCTGACACCGAAGCCGGAGAATTGATTGAGTGAGAAAACCAATTGAGCAGAGATGCCCCAGGCCTGGGCTGAGAGGTGCCATTTAGGGAGCTCTTTGACAGCCATCGAGGTTGTTGCATTGGCAACCTATGATTCACAATTTCTGGGAGGCTGATGAGTCTCCACCCACTCAGGGTCCCCAGCGCACAACTGGCATCTGAGCGACCAGAGACCATCACATAGGTGTGCATTTCTGATCCAGGTGAGGCAAACAGGGATTTGCCTGCTTGGTTGCAGAATTTCTCCCATGCAGATGCCTGAGGCCAGCCAGGGTCCGAGGCTGCAGAATTGTCACTGGATGATATTTCCTGTCACCATTGGGCAGAACATGGTAATTATATTTAGCTTTCATTAACATAATTCTAATTAAGTGATTTTGACTTTTCCCCCACTGCGGCTGCCCTGCCACCTCTTCAAGTGAGATTGGTCTCCCTTCTGTAAGGTCCTGACTGTTGACTGATGGGCTGTGGTGCCACAGAAGGATCATGTACCTCGCAGCCACTGTTGCCGGTGGCATTGTGCAAAGCTCCTCACTGGCTGCCCCAAAGGATGCTGGGTAGGGAGTATCTGCTTATCTGGCTCTGCTGCTCACATTAGCCTGTTTGGGGGGGGGGCGTTTTGCACCCTTTGCAAGCAGGACTGAGATTTTCCTCACTGAGGTCTCTGGGATTGTGCTGAAGGCTCCAGAGTGGGGAAGGTCTGCCTCCATTCCTTCCCTGCTGGACAGTTGGGCATTCAGAGTCCGTGCTCTGGTTACACAATGAATTACTGCAATGTCGATTCCTCTGTCGATTTTTCTTTTTTAAACAAATTGATGGCGGTTAAACTTTTGTGGGTCTGTTTGTCTTGCACTCCAGCCAGCTGTGGTCCTTTCCCAAAGAGAGTCCAGCCTCCCAGCCAAGTTGGCTTCTTTGCACCCAGTGCCAGAGCTCTGCTCCCTCCCTCCCTTTTGTGCCAAGGCAGAATTGACCTGTTGGGAGAACCTGGCCATTGTCTTGATGCAGGGGGGACTCGGGTTATCCCAAGAAGACATCTGGGCCACTCACTTGGCCGTCCTGAGGAGCGCAGCAGCTGCAGTCAGCTTATTATCAGGGGTTAGATATTAGGCTTGGCAGAGTCCCATGGCAGGGTCATGGGGGGTGGGGGTGTCCAGCAGCTCCTGTAGGGAAAGCCCTTCTTCATGGGGGCTGGACTTCATCCAGCCGCTTGCCTTCACGCCGGAGGGAAGGGAGAAAAATCCTCTCCTGTGACTCGGGTTGGAGTGGATTCTTCCGAGGCCTTCCAAGCCTCAGCGGGCCTGCGTGGCCGGCAGTGATTGTGGCCGCTTCCAAGCCCCCCTCGGGGAGCCAGAAACTTGAGCAGGAGCAATGGGGCGCGCTGGAGGGAACTATCGGCCATTGGGGAGGGGGGCCTGGGCGGGGCCTTCCTCCATTGCGGGAGGGGAGAGTCCAGCGCCGGACTCGCGCAGTTCTCTCCGGCTCCACTGCGCCGCGCCGTCCGCGGCTTCCCCAGAAGGCCAGGAAGCGGGCGGGGCGGGGCGGGGAAGGGAAGCGGAGGGTCCGCGGCGCCTTCGGGGACTGACGTGGCCGCCGCAAGCCGCCCGGCGGCTACTCGACCTCGAAAACGCGTCTTCCGTGTCGCCCTCGGTCAGCGCCCGGTCTGGCCGCGGGGTGCGGTGAAGATAAGCCTGGGGAGCCTCCGAGGAGCCGCACCGGGCGCTGTGTGTGTGTCTTTGTTGCGGCTGCCGACCGGAGGCGAAACTTGGTCACTTTCAACCGGAATGATTATTTTGAACTGCTCGGCTTCTTGCGCAAATCCGGCCTGCTTGGTCAGCTTGGCTTCAGGATACGGTGTAAATGCGGCCGCCGGCAGAGCTCTTGGGGCCACTCAGGTGCAGGATCTGTGCGGGTGGCATGCAGAGAGGGAGCCAAGGTGGGAGCTTAGGAAGTTTCGTGTGTGGGGAAAATACGGGCTCCTTGGGAGGCATCTGGGGTGCGGGTGGGGGCCTCCCTCCACCTTTACTTACCAGCCCTTGGCCTTTGGGGGACAGCAAAGGAGGGAAGGGAGCAGCAGCTGGAAGGACTTGGGCGGGCGGGCGGGCGGGTGTGTATGGGGGGGGTCTCTTTCCTTCTCCTCTCCTTCCCCCTCCTCACTTAGCAGTTCCAGAGTTGGGCCTCCTGTGACCCAGGACAGAAGGGCTGGCAGGTCTGTCCCCACGCAGGGAAACCTCCCCATTCTTCCTGGTACCCTTCAGACCATTTTATAGACATTGAGGGAAAAGGCCAATGAAGGCCAAGGAGGCTTCAAGGAGTCCAGGCCCAGCCTGGATTTGTCTCTGGCCTTCCACCTGCTCTCCATAGGACCTCTTAGCCTCCACCGCTCGGAGACTCTCGCCAAAACTAACTAATTAGGATATATGATATACGATGCGATACAATACAATACGATGTGTGTGCTGTTCATCTTGGTTAGAGGGGGCACTTTTTAGTTCTCATTTTAGGAGCAGCTCATCTCCGAATGGTGGTCTGGGGTCTTTCCCTCAGGGACAGAAGTGCAGGACCCCTTTCCTTTCAGTTCTCCTCCCATACTGCTTCTGCTTAGTCTTTTTTTTTTAATTGAAAAAGTTTTTCAAATACAAATTTTCCCCCTTTCCCCCCCAACCCCCCTCCCCCTCCCTTCCCCCCATGGCTTCTCCAAGATGAAATCCACATTAATATCACATTATATAATACTTTACCACCCTTATACACCACCCCCTATGTGCTATACATTTCTTCCTAACATTATTATTATATCCCCTGTATACTATACATTTAACAGCATTCGGCTAAAAACTACATAATAGATCCTAATTTGGCATTTATTCTACTCATAATCTACCCATTTCCTCCACCTGGATACTTATATTTCTTTTAAATATATTAATATCTAAACATAACATCACTTTTCCTAAACTAAGCAATCAGTAACCTAACCTATCCCCTTGTACCATATCAATTTTATATCACCCACTTTCCTACAGGTCTACCATACATAATATATTTAATATCTTTATTCTTCTGCCCATATCACTAAAAGATATTTCCATAAAACCCTCAAATGACTTTAAATTTGTATTCCATATAGTATCTTCTGTAATGTCTTTCAACTAGATAGTTAATTCCATCCACCATGTTAGGGTAACATCAAGTCCTGCTTCCAACAGTATATTCAGTATCTTCAATTACCATCTGCCCCCATCATTAATAAGTATTTCTGTATATAACCCCCCCCCCCCGAGTGACTTTATATTTATATTCCATATGGTATCTTCTGTAATGTCTTTTGTCTAGATTATTAATTCCAACAACCACGTTAGGGTAACAGCCAGATCATCTGCATGCCCCAATTCCATAGTTCTCTTGCCTTATAGCTCAACATATATGTAATCCATTTTTCAGAGAGTCTAAATAGAAAGTTCCAGTCCGCTCAATCACAGGCCATCTTCCACATCCCAAAAACACCAGCACTGCAGAGATCTGTTATTCTTCTCAAAATAGTATAAGTCTGTAATTTGCCTCAGTTATATTTTCATGTATCAGCCTTCTATAAATCTCGCTTATTATATTTAATTGTCTCTTAAATAACTGGCATTAATCTGTTGGCTAAAAAAGAATTGTTTAGTTTAAAAATTTTTAGTTTTGTAGAACCTGCTTCTTCTTTTCTTAACTTGTTGTGGTTTAGATCTCCACCCTGGTTGCCTTTCTAGGACTTGTATATCAGCTGATTGAATTACATGCTGGTCTTTAACTTGATAAGACATCAAACCGAGATCCAAAGCCGCCTCTTTTATATTTATAGGTGATCCAGCTATAGCCTCTGAAGGAGAATCCAAAAACGGCTCGTCCAAAAAGCCCTCTATAACTTGTTGTTTTTCCATTACCTCCATCTCCATCTGCTTAACCTGAGTTTCAATCTCTTGTTCATTTTGCTTTTCTTTATCCCCCTCCTGTATTCCTGACACTGATGACATACGTGGAGATGTTGGGCCCATTTTAAAAACCTTGTAGTAAAATTCTTCCCCTTTTTCAACAGTGTTTAATTGATATCTTTCTCCTTGATATCTCAATATTATACCAACTGGAACATCCCACCTAAATGGGATGTTTTGTTTCTTTAGCTCAGTCACCAAAAATCCAAAGTCCTTTCTATCTTTTAACATCTTGGACGGCAGCTCTTTATATATCCAGATCTTCGTTCCATTCATTTCTAGAGTGGAGTTAAAAGACTTTTGCACAATATCATTTCTTATTCCTTTTATCAGTCAAATAAATCACCACATCTTTAGGCAATTGTCTTTGCTTTGCCACCCAAGAATTTATTCTGTAGACCTTATCAATCTTACAGAATACCTCTTCAAAACTAACCTTTAAAATCACAGCCAGAACTTCAGCAGACATCTTTCTCAAGTCCTCTCTGTTATTTTCCTGTATTCCCCTCATTCTGATCGCAAATTCCATGGATCTGAATTGCATCATTGTAACTTCATTTTCAATCTTTTGCTTTATATTATCTACATTGTAAGTCTTGTGATCAGCTTCCTTCATTTTAGACTCTACTTCTGAGCTATTTTATTGAATCATTGTCAAATCATTTTCAATTCTTTGTATTTTATTATCCAGATTATAAATCTTATAATCAGCTTCCTTCATTTTAGACTCTATTTCTAAATTGATATCTTTATCCATCTTTAGAATTACTTCTGAAAAGCTTTTCAAAGCTGTTACAATATAGCGCTTCAGGTTATCATACTTTTGTTGAACCAACTCTTTAATTTCCTGTCTAAATTTTTCAAGATTCTGGTTCATAATCTCATCATGTCTTGCCAACTCCTCCACAACAAATTCCTTTAAATCTTTAAAACCATTCTTCTGCATCTGCGAGCTTAAAAATTGCTCTTGTGATTTATAAATGGGGGAGCCCCCCCCCACATCTTGGTTGTCTGGCTTTGTCAGTTTTAACGCCATCCTGCCACGCAAACAGACTCTTTTTAAAGAAAAAGTCTTCTCTCCACACAATATCAATATCAAGTCTCTAAGAAGGAAGAAGCATGAAACAGAAATTTTTCTCTTCTCTTCTAGCCAGCGCTATTGCTTCAAATACTTTGTAGCATATTAAACCATTCAAACGGAAAGACTTTCGCTTTCAGCTTTCTTCTCAAGCCTCAGCCAGCCGCCATTTTAAACTTTTTTTTTCCCCTTTCACTCTTTCTTCATTCTTAAAATCAATCATAGGGTTGTTACAAATACTTGCAATTTAGAGTCCCAAATCCGGATTTCATCCTGCTTATTCAAACAATCTGTTAGTTTTCGCTGATTAGGTTGGTCACATCGTCTAGCTCTGCAAAGCGCAGAGTTCCCCCGAAGCCCGGAGCAGCGGCGAGCTGGATAGGGAGCCTCATCCTGCTTCCTCCCCAAGAGTAAAAAAAAACACTCTGGGGACTTCTCAGAGGGCTCTACCTGTTCTCGCTGGCTCTCCTCACATTTCCTTAAAGAAACGGAGTTTTTCGAGCTGCCTCTCAGCTGTAAAGGCAGCTCTTTATGGGCGGCGGGGGTGGCGGTCCCAAAAGACCGTCTAGCGACGACGGAAGCCAAACCGGAAGCCTGCTTCTGCTTAGTCTTGGTGGTGTGAACTTTGTCTTCTGAAATGAGAGACTAATGGTTTTCCTTAACTATGTGGAATTATGATGCTATGTGGAATTACTCTTTATTTGTGCATTTGCTAACATTTTCTATAGTGTATTTATTCTACTCCTACAGGGAACATGAAGGAGCTACAAGAAAACCTGCCCTTGGCTTTTTTCTCCTTTGTTAGACTTGTCATTCTGTTCTTGCTTCCAGACCTCACTTTTTGTGTTTATTTGTCCAATTTCCACCCATTGTAAACAAAAGACTTAGTGGGCTGCAGTCACATCAAATTGTATAAAGAGTGCCCAGTATCTTCATAGCAAATCTGCCAGTTTCATCGGAGGAAACAGAACCAGGTGGCTTTGTGACCAAATGTGGAGCTGAACCCTTTTCTTCATGGTGAAAGGGAGAACAGTCTGACCCCTGCCATGTGCCGGCTCTTCCTAAATCCTCACAATTTTTGTGATTTTGGATTTCAGATCAGATCTGTAGGCTGTGAGATATACTAACACTTGGTTTGACCTTGATTCTGTCCCTCTGTTAATTGGCTTTTTTGGCAGCTGCTAGCTCATAGTTAAGTGATTGTCCACTAAGACCCACAGATCCCTCTCACAGTCTCAACTGTTGAGCCAGGTAATCTGTTTTGTATCTGTGTATTTGGTTTTTCCTGCCTAAGTGTAAAACCTTACTTTTCTTATCATTGAATTTCCTTTTGTTAGGTATAGTCCAGTGTTCAAGTCTTTCAAGATCCTTCTATATCTTGAGTCTATCTTCAAAGTGTTCGCTATTCCCCCCCAGCTTAGTGTTCTGCAAATTTGATGAGTTCCCCTTCTATTCACTCATCCAAATCGTTTATGAAGATATCGAAGAACACTCGGCCTAAGACAGAACCCTGAGGTACTCCACTGCTTGTTTCCCTCCGTGTAAATAGAATAGAATAGAATTCTTTATTGGCCGTATGATTGGACACACAAGGAATTTGTTTTTGGTGCATATACTCTCAGAGTACTTAATGTAGTTCTATTGAGGACTATACATTGAGAGTGGTTGGTTGTTGCGAATCCATCGGGTGGTGATGCTGTGTATCCTACATTTTTCTGTCTTACTAAGAAGTCGATTGTGGTCTACCTTGTCAAATGCCTTACTGAAGTCCAAGTTCACAGCATTTTACTGGTCCACTAATTTAGTCACTTTGTCAAAGAATGAAATAAGATTGGTCTGGCATGATCTGTCTTTGACAAACCCATGTTGGTTTCTAGTAATAGCTTTGCTTGTTTCTAGGTGTTCACAGATCCCTTGCTTGATTATCTTTTCCAGGATTTTCTCAGGTATTGATGTCAGGCTGATGGATCTGTAGTTTCCTGGGTTCATTCCCCCCCACTTTTTTTGAAGATTGGAACCGTCAGCTGCTTTCCAGTCCTATGGTAGTTCCCGAGTGCTCCAGGATATTAGAAAGATATAGTTCAGCAGTTCCGAGATCACATCTGTCAGCTCCTTCAGTACCCTGGGATATAATTCACTTGGTCCCGATGATTGAAATCTTGTCTAGAACAGACAGGTGTTGTCTTACCACTTTCTTGCCTATTTTGATTTATATTCCTAATCTTGTTTTTTACAGTATTGATTTTGTTAGGTTGAACTAACTATTTTTTCCTTTTGTGTAAAGACAGATGTAAAAAATGAATTAAGTAGTTCCATTTTCTCCCTGCTGCCCATCAGCTCCTTGCCATCTTCTTCCATTAGTAGCAGTGGTGGGATTCAAAATTTTTACTATGGTTCTGTGGGTGTGGCTTGGTGGGCGTGGCAGGGGAAGGTTACTGCAAAATCCCCATTTCCTCCCGATCAGCTGGGACTCGGGAGGCAGAGAATAGATAGGGGCGGGGCCAGTCAGAGGTGGTATTTACCGGTTCCCTGAACTACTCAAAATTTCCACTGTTTTCCAGAACTGGTCAGAACCTGCTGGATACCACCTCTTGATTAGTAGACTGCTTGTTTCCTTGATTTTTTTTTTTTTTTTGGTTTTTACATCTTGAAAGAAACTTCATTATTGTTATTATTGACATTTCTTGCAAATCTTACTTCATTCTGAGCCTTAGCTTTCCTGACTTCATCTTTGTAATTTTGGGCTATTTGTTGGTATTCTGCCTTGGTTGTGTGTCCCTCTTTAAAATTTTAATACTTGCCCAGTTTATCAGAGAGCTCTTTATGTAGCCATGCTGGTTTCTTCTGGGGTCTCTTATTTTACTTTTTCTGTCTGTTTTATAATCTCATTTTTCAACATTTCCCAAGCTTCTTGGGTTGTTTTTCCCTCTAAGATCTTCATCCATGGAATCCTTTCCAAGCTCTTTCTAAGTTTGTTGAAATCAGTTCTCTCAAAGTTTAAGGCACTAGTTTGACTTTGTTCTATTGTGTGTACCTGCATTATGTTGATTATTATATGGTCACTGACCCCCAAAGTTCCCACAATTTAAACCCCCTCTATCATTTCATCTCTGTTGGTAAGAATTAAGTCCAGTTTAGCTGACCCTGTAGCTCCCTCCTGTACCTTTTGGCTGACAAAGTTGTCTGCTAGGTTCATCGGGAATTAGTCTGATCTTCCACTAGGTGCAGAGTTTGTCTCCCAATTGATTTCAGGGCAGTTAAAGTTCTCCATTACTATTGTAGTATTGCTTCCCCCACACCTCGGCTAAATGATTAGCAAAAAGCTCATCTATTTCCTTTGTTTGGTTGGGCAATCTGTAGTATACCCCTATGGCAGTGTCATTTCTTTCTCCTTTAATATTAGTCCAAATGCATTCAAGAAAGTTTTCATCATTGTTCTTTTGCATTTCTATAGATGTATAGCTATTTCATACATGTAATGTAATTCCACCTCCTCTTTTGTTAGATCACGTAAAGTACTAGTACCACTTTGTAAAACCCAAGTAAGACCACACCTGGCATACTGCAACCAATTTTGGTCACCATACTACAAAAAAGATGCTGAGACTTTGGAAAAAGTGCAGAGAAGAGCAACTAAGATGTTCAAAGGCCTGGAGACTAAACCATATGAAGAACAACTGCAGGATTTGGGTCTGGCTAGTCTAGAGAAAAGAAGAATTAGGGGTGACAGGATAGCAGTCTTCCAGTATTTGAGGGGCTGCCACAAAGAAGATGGGGTCAAATTATTCTCCAAAGCACCAGAGGGCAAGACAAGAAACAATGGATGGAAACTGATTAAGGAGAAAAGCAACTTGGAATTAAGGAGAAACTTCCTAACAGTGAGGACAATTAACCAGTGGAACAGCTTGCCACCAGAAATCATGGGCACTCCATCACTGGAGGTTTTTGAGAAGAGACTGGGCAGTCACTTTCTCTGAAATAGTATAGGTTGACTTGCTTGAGCAGGGGGCTGGACTAGAAGACCTCGTAGGTCCCTTCCAGATTCTATTCTATTCTATTCTATTCTATTCTATTCCATTCCATTCCATTCCATTCCATTCCATTCCATTCCATTCCATGTCTTTTGAACAATTTAAATCCCTCAAGCTGTAGAATGATTGGCAGGGTTCTTCCTGCCCTTCCATCCTCTGGTTAGGAAGCCCTTTTTCTTCCAGCCATGTCCCACTAATTTCTTTCTCCGCTGTTTCTGTTCACCTTGTTCCTCCCCATTGTATCCTTGATGGTTTAAATGGGGTTGTGTCCAGAGAGGGAGGAATCTGTTGGGAAACTGAAGCCATGGAGGTTTGCTTGGTGCTCTGGGTAGGGGCTCCGGCCTCTCTGATGCCAGCTGATCCCAGGAGCTAAAAAGCAGTTATTCTCTTGTGGGAATGTTGCAGAAACGATGGGCTTGGTTTGGGAGGAAATGCACATGGCCACTCTCTCCCTCCTTTGTGCTCCAGGAAAAAATAAAATGGGGCTGTACCAGTATTTTCTCTTCCCTGCAATCCTGCATAAAAATGGAATTGCTGTTGATAAAATGTGGCATGGGGAGGAAGAGGGAGGATCCAAGGACTTTTCTGTCTCCTTGCTGGCTCTGATTTTGCTCCAGCCGCTTGAAGGTTGTTTGATGCCGCAAGAGACATGGCCATCCTTTGCAAGCCCCCCACCTCTTGCATTGTGGTGCCAGGCACATCTGGCAGAAGCAGCAGCTACGGTGGTGGTCCCTTGTGGCTGAGATGCCCCCAGACTTTCCTCCCCCGTGCCTGCTTCTTCCTTGTGGTGTGAGCCTGCTACATGGAAGATGGGCATTTGGATGGGTTGTTGGCAGGGGATACCTTGTTTTAAAACAGCCAGATATTAATATTTTATATTATGCTACATGGTGTGCATGATATAAGTATAGTGTATCAATATAAATATTGTGTGCATAATATAAGAAGTCAAATGGGCCTTAGAAAATCTGAGCAACAACAAAGCTAGTGGAGGAGACAGTATTCCAGCTGAGCTATTCAAAATCTTAAAAGACGATGCAGTAAAAGTGCTACACTCAATTTGCCAGCAAATTTGGAAAACTCAACAGTGGCCCTTGGAAAAGGTCAGTTTACATTCCAATTCCAAAGAAAGGCAATGCCAAAGAATGTTCAAACTATCGCACCATTGCACTCATTTCACATGCTAGTAAAGATATGCTTAAAATCCTACAAACTAGGCTCCAGCAGTATGTGGATCAGGAACTACCAGAAGTACAGGCAGGATTTCAAAGAGGCAGAGGAACTAGAGATCAAATTGCCAACATACGCTGGATCATGGAGAAAGCTAGGGAGTTCCAGAAAAACATCTACTTCTGCTTCATTGACTATGCTAAAGCCTTTGTGTGGATCACAACAAATTGTGGCAAGTTCTTAAGGAGATGGGAATACAAGACCATCTTATATGTCTCTCGAGAAATCTATATGCTGGTCAAGAAGCAACAGTGAGAACTGGACACGGGTCCACTGATATACTGTCGCCCTGCCTATTTAATTTATATGCAAAGCACACCATGAGAAAGGCAGGGCTAGATGAATCAAAAGTTGGAGTTAAGATTGCTGGGAGAAATACTGTATCAACAACCTCAGATATGCAGATGATACCACTCTAATGGCAGAAAGTGAAGAGGAACTAAAGAGCCTCTGGATGCGGGTGAAGGAGGAGAGTGCAAAAGTTGGCTTGAAACTCAATATTAAGAAAACTAAGATCATGGCATCCAGCCCTCTGAATTCCTGGCAAATAGATGGGGAAGAAATGGACAGATGACAGTGACAGTGACAGATTTTATTTTCCTGGGCTCCAAGATCACAGCAGATGGGGACTGCAGCCAAGAAATTAAAAGATGCTTGCTCCTGGGGAGGAACTAGCAGGGACATCACCCTGCCAACGAAAGTGTGTATAGTCAAGGCTATGGTTTTTCCAGTTGCAATGTATGGCTGTGAAAGTTGGACCATAAGAAAGGCTGAGCACCAAAGAATCGAGGCCTTTGAACGATGGTGCTGGAGAATACTCCTGCGAGTCCCTTGGACTGCAAGGCGATCAAACCGATCAGTCCTAGAGGAGATCAACCCTGACTGTTCTTTTTTATTATTATTATTATTATTATAAAGTTTTTATTTTTATTTTTCATAAACACATTTACATGTACAGTCATTTCCATCATTTTTCATTCATCTTTTAACTTTCATTTTTAATTTTTACTTCTTCAGGGCTGCTCTTTTACCCTTTACCTTTACTCCAACCCTTCTTCTCTCCTTCTCTTCCTTCCTGTTTCTCCTCCTACTTCCTTTGTTCTTCCTCTCCTTCTCTTTCCTACTTCCCCTTGTCTTCCCCCACTCCTCTCTTCTTCCCCTCTTCTAACCTTCTCTATTCCTCTTTCCCCTTCCTCTTCTTCCTCTCCTTTTCCCTTTCTTCTTTCTCCTCTTCTCTCCTCTCTTCTCCCTTCCTCTCTCTCTACTCCTTCCCCTCTCTCCTGTTGTTTCCCTTTTCAGTTCAATCTAAAGTGGTATTCGAGCACCCCGATTTCCTAATTATCTTTATTATTTCAATTTCTTATTCAATTATTATTTATTTTTATTTCATCATTTGCATACATTTTTATAATATCTCACTTTTTTCCCTTTTACCCCCCCCTCCCCTTTCTCCTTTTACTTGACATCATCTAGGTATCTATTTTTCTATTTGTTTTCTCCCATCTATTCTCTATCTATTTTATCTCTATGCCCTGACTGCTCTTTAGAAGGCCAGATCCTGAAGATGAAACTCAAATACTTTGGCTACATAATGAGAAGGAAGAAGAGCCTAATGCTGGGAAAGGTTGAGGGCAAAAGAAGAAGGGGACAACAGAGAACGAAGTGGCTGGATGTCACTGAAGCAGTAGACGTGAGCTTAAATGGACTCCAGAGGATGGTAGAGGACAGGAAGGCCTGGAGGAATGTTGTCCATGGGGTCGCAATATGTCGGAAACGGCTTTGCAACTAACAACAACAACAACCTGGTGTGCTGTGTGTGTAGATGGGCTCAATGCTGGTTTCTTCTTTTCCATCTTTCAACTACAGATCCAGATTGTGCTCTGCCAACTGGTGCCACCTTCTTCAGTTTTTTGCTTTTTGGTGGATCAGACTTGTCTCCCACCCAGGCAACTCAGTCTTCAGTGGAAGAAGTTGCAGCTCGGAATCTTGCAGTGAAACTTGATGGGCGCCGTGGAGCCAAGGGCGATGGTCATGTTTACAGATTTCTTTCACTTTTTTCAGACTTTTCTGGGTGGCCATGAGGTACAACGAGGGGGTTGAGCATGTAAGGCTCCATGGGGCCATTATTGCCACCTCTTTCCCTAGAATAATTTCAACTTTCACATGCTGCAGCTTGGCTTGGCTTGACGGGCAGTCTTCTGCCTTGCAGAAGCAGTGAAGTCCTCAGGGAAGGGGGGGGAGGGCAGTGGGCAGGTTATTCCCTTGAAGACCGCCATAGTGGAGCTCTTTCCCTTCCCTCCACCTGGGCCAGGAGACCCACCAGCTGTTGCCTTTCCTAGCTTTTGTGAGGGAGGAAGGAGGTTGTGGCTTTTCATCCACTGGGCTGAAACGCCCTTGCGCCTTGCACTCCTTGGAAAGCTAGGGAGGGGGTGTCAGAACTCCAATGCCCCCATCCTGTTTTTCTCAACTGGGCAAAATGGAGATTTTGGAGAGGTGAAAGGTTATGGAGATAAGCCAACCTGAAGGGGTCTCCAGCAGAAAGCCCCCCCCCAAGGCCCACCACAACATGAGCACCTGGCCCTATTCCTAACCCAAACTAAGCTTGCAGAGAGAAGGCTCTGCAAGTGATGGAGAGCAAGGGTCAGTTTGGGTCCAGCGGCTTTAGCTTCTGGTGTCCCTGGGAGCTGTTTCATAAGGTCATAAGCACCAAGTTCCATTGCCGGCTGCTGTCAAGCTTATCCATAAGGGCCAGAAGCATATCTTCTCTTTTAAACAATGACAGCATGAAGTTCTCAGAAGCTGAATTTCCTGCTCTGCAGCTTTTCCAGTCCTCTGGATGACCTCCTTGGCCAAACCTCCTGGGAAGAGACGTCACTTTCCTAAAATGACAGGGTTGCTGGCCAATAAAGCCAGGCACGAGCATGGTGTGGCCAGGAAGAGGAGGAGAGCCGTTCCTTGGGCTAATCTTGCTCTGCTTAGAACCCGGAAACGCCTCTTCTGTCTAGGACAGCTGTGAGCCCTGTTGAGCGTAGAATGGAAGCCCTTCTCTGTTGCTGGGTTTTCCCTGCTTTGAACCCTTGCCCAGGCCATCTGCAGCTGGACAGCTCTGCTCATTAGCCCTTATCGCCCCCCTCCCTCATTGGGGGTGGAATGGCCTCCCGGCCCTGCAGAGACCTCATTAGAGATGGGGAAAGGAAGGGTTCGGAGGGGGAGGGGGAATGAAGGCGTCCTTTGGAAGCTGCCCTCCCCCTTCTTTTGCTTCAAGAGGAGACCCTTTTTCCCCCTTGTCCGAGGAAACCCCCTGAGGTAGGAATGGGATAGATTGGCACTTCGGAACAGGCAAAGCATGCTGGATCATTGGCCTAAATGAGGAAAGTGGCTGAGTCTGCTGGCGTGGAGCAGCGCAGACACCCTGGATGACCCTGGATCAGTTCAAAGACCTCAAGCCATCCCTCAGCCCAGAAGACCCTGTCCTGACCCTGTGGAGGAACCTCTGCTGTTGGGTTGGGACCCTTCGGACTCTCCAACCGTGGGAACCTGGACCAGTCTTAGCACGGGTGAACAAACCCCAACACACGAATCGTTTGTTCAGGCACAGTTCACTCTGTGTTGGCTTCAGTTATGGCAACCAAACCTTCCTAGTTCTACTGCCTCTGCCTCCTCGTCCCTTGTCTTCCTCAGTGGAAGCCTTTCACCCCTTGCTGTCCTGAGGCAGCAAGGCCATCTATTGGGCAAGGCTAAACAGGGTGTCCACTGTGGGACTGTTCCCCTCCAATTCTGGAAGGCAACAAGGGCAAATCTGGCCTAGAAAGGGAGGGGGCTACACCCCCAATACATTTGCAGCAGCTCTAGGATATTTCCCTGAGCGAGGTTGAAACTTGAAGGAAGGATTCGCCTCCAGATCTCATCCAACACCCTGTAGCCTCTTTTTCCATAGGTGGCACCCAAGATGGTACCTTGTGGGGAATCCTTTGATAGGCTATGAATTCAAGGCATAAACAGATCATTTCCTCCTTTGTGAAAGCCATGGAGGGCAGGGCCATTGACTGACCCATATCCATATGACTTCAGAGTGTGGTGTGAATTGGTGTGTGCCCCTGGAGGGCTTGATTAGCTCTGGCTTTTCTATTCACGGGGGTGGGGGGTTGGTTGGACTCAAGGCCCTCCAAGCTGGCCCCAGGCTAGAAACTTGCTACCCCCTTCCTGGATTACCCAGGCCTGGCAGGCAGCTCCACGTTCTCGGACCCCAAACAGCTTTGTCTGGAGTGAGGCTGCAGCAGGGGAGCGGCAATGCCAGGTGGGCAGGCATTTTGGAGGCTTGCCTGGGGTTTTCCTGGGCGTGATGGGGTGGGAGACTTCCTTTCTGCAAAGCGAAGAGCTATGGTAGTTCTTGGTAGGGCTGAGGAGAACCATTTATCTAGTTGGCTTTGAGGCCAAGGCAGGACTAGAGCTCGGAGCTGAATCACTACACTGAACTGACTCCTTTAAACATTTCTTGACGTCCAACCATAATCTCAACCACCATCTCCGTCCTTGTAATAGAAACCTGTCATTTCTTGTCCTGTCTTTGGAAGAAGTATGAATAATTCTGCCCCATTTCTATTATGGTTCTATCAAACCTAAAGGACAGCTGTTCATCAATTCCTTCTCCAGGCTAAACACATCCAGCTGTTCCTCAAAAGTTCTTGATCATTTCTCTCCTTCCTAAAATCTGATGCCCAGAACAGGATGCAGCTTTCTAGCAGTGAGCTGACCAGGGCAGAGTAGAGAGAAACAAGAACTTATTTGGCCCTCAACATAGTAGTTCTGTTGACGTATCCTAGAAATTGCATTGGCTTTTTCTGCAGCTGCTTCATGTCCACTAAAATACCCAGCCAGATGGGTGGGATTCTTCTCAAAGTACCAAATCCAGTAGGGTTTCCCCCATCCTATACCTATGTCTTCATTTTCTACCCACACCAAGGTGGGTCCCTTTAGTAGGTCCCCACTAAAATTCCTTCTACTGGTTTCTGTTCCATCTTGTCAAGATCCTGAATCATAAGGCGCTGGGATTTGTGACACTGGGACATTGAAGTGGCTCTTTGGCTTTCCAGTCTCCAGGCCTTGAGGGAAGTTTGAGGTGATGCAAAGAGCATCTTGTGCGATGTTGGTAACATCAGCTGTGGGTTTGGTTGCGTAGGAAGCCCGGCCTGTTATTGAGTGCCAAATGCAGAGAAACCAAGTCAGAGCAGCCTGGACAAGGCCTTCCGGCTTTCCAAGCAACTGGATGTAGAGCTTAGAAGAGGGTCAGCTCTGAGGAGCAAGAGCCCAGCGTGGCTTCTGGGGATGGTAGCATTGGGAATGGGATCTGGCGTAGGCAAAGCTAGCAGACGGTGGGCTTCAGGCTAAAGCCCTTTCCCACCCTCTTAATCGGCTTTCCCAGGCCCAGTTTGCATCCACTGGCTTCTCATCCAGACTAGGCTAAATGGGGGGGGGGGGGAGGCTTTATAGCCGTTGGTGCAGGTGCCTGTTTTTCCGCTTGTGAGATTTTTACTGGAGGCAAGTAACAAACTGCGATGATGTCACCCTGCAAATATCTGATGCAAGTACACGATTTCAGCACTGCAGGATGATTGATTGACATGGGTATTGTCATTTTGGCATCATCACGGCTTGCCCTGGCTGTTGCTGGAAGGAGAGAGGCGTTCCTTCGATGGCTTTGCCCATTAGATGGCCATCAAGCCCACATTTTGAGGGTGGGTTTCAGGTTTGGTTTTGAAAGGCTGATTTGCATGAGACCGCCCTGACTGTGGTAGGAAAGGGCTCCATAGGTTAATCCAGGCTGGGCTGCTGGAAGTGCTCTGGTGCCCTTTGGACGGCCCGTTTTGCTCCTCCCTGTGTTTGTTCCCGTGTTTGTCGCCTGGGCCGCTGTGTTCTTGTCTCAGCTGTTGACTGGTGACCTTGGCGTGCCGAAAGTTGCCTTGTTGCTGTGCCCCACCCAGGACATTCCCAGCTGCCTTGCAGAGATGTTCAGGGACCTGTTTTAGCACCGGATCAGATGTTTCTCTGCAAAAGGACACTGCAGCATTCCAAGACACTGATGCACCTCGGACTCCCAGGCTGGGTGCAAGCAGACACATCTGTCACAGCAGTTGAAGTGTTGCTCTGCGTGCAGCAAGGAAGGTGGTGGTGTGGTGGGCAGGGCAGATCCGAGCGGGAGCACCCGCCCGAGAAGGCTGCGGAAGAGGAAAGAGGATGGGCATCTCCAGGATAATCCCCAGTGTTTTGAGAGGCCTTATTTAGACTTTGCGTGACAAGTATTCGGCCTGCTTTTAAGAGAGGCATGGATTAAGACTTGCCTTTCGACTTCTAGCAGAGAATTCTAAATGTGCTATCCTAGTTTTATTGCAGCTGGTGCAGTCTCGAAGGTGATACAGAGCCAATGTATGTTTCTGTGCCTCGTGAAACCTGGACAGAGCCATTCATCCAATTCAAAGGGAGCCTTTTATTGCAAATGCACTTCAGGTCTTGCATCTCTCCTCCAAGTAGGCTATTCGAACCAGAAATCCCAATCCTCAGCAATATTTCCAGTTAATTCAAGTGAATCTGGGGAGGAGGTGGACACTCTGCCTGGCAAAAAAAAATCCCTTTTAGAACAATAAGAGAGTTGGAAGGGACCTTGGAGCTCAAGCAAGAGATCCTTTACCATTCCAGATAGATGGCTGTCCAGTCTTCCGCAATGGAGGTGTCTTCCTCCCTACCAATGACCCCAGTGGTTATGGCAGAGGTTTGGGCAGAGGGAAAGCTCCTGGGCTCTTGCTTCTACAAACCAAGAAGTCGTGTGTTTTGCCAATATGTTAAAACAGCTGTTCTTCTGTCCTCATTTTCTGCCAGGAGAACCAGCTGCCTTCCTTGTCTTTTGCTTTTGTCCTTCCCAACCCAGGCTTGGGGGTTCTGGGCAGCCCTCCTGGTGGCATCTAACCTAGGTTTCTTAGAGGTGGGTTGAGTTTTCATTCGTGCATCATCTCTTTGCCCAATGGGGACTTCCTGCTTTGTGCTGTAACACAAGGGCATCTGGAATCGGCAAAGGGCTTTGTAAATATACAGGAAAATCAATCCAGTCCCACCTTAGGCACAAACTACCTGGGGACAGTCCCCTCTCTTGGCCCTGAGAAGGAAAAAAGAGCAACCTTCTCCAGGAAATCCTGGCTGAGGAAACTGCAGGGACCAGTATAGGGACAATTGCCAGGAATCAAAAACTGACTTGAAGGTGCATTAAGTGAACCACTTGGAAGTCGGGGAGCCATGGGCCATTTTCTTCTATTTTGCATCTGGTGCTCTGTGTGTGTTTGTGTTGCATGTAAGTGTGCAGATGACACTTCCAGCATGAACTGGGATCTTGTGAGTCTCGACAAAAGGTGTCGCTTTGGATTTTGAGCCCCAGATTTTGTGGGAAGCGCTTCTGCCTTCCTAGAGATGCGCTCACCACCTGGGGTCTCTGATCCTTGGCATCTGACCTGGGGTCACGAATTGGGCAGGTTCCCGACAGAATGGCGTTTTGTTACCAGGCAGTCGTGGACGGGGTCCTCAAACCAGTGAAGGCACGCACTCCCACGCACAAAGTCACGCCAGGGAGATCAGCTTACTTAACTTTTCAGGGGACTAATTAGTTCCTTGGCAAAGTGCTTGGAGAGCAAGCACTAATTAATTGGCATTATTTATGATCACTCCCTCGGGGCTGTGATCTTCAGGGCCTCCGCTTTGGAAAGACATTTGTGCTGCAAAAGGCAGCTCCCTCCCTCCCTCCCTCCCTCCCTCCCTCCCTCCCGGCTGTTTCCTCCAACCCTTTGCCTCGGCCAGCCTCTGAGCAACCTTCTGGAAGAGCTGCGTAACTCAAGACCACTGAGACGCAGCCTGCTTGTCCAGGGATTGGAAGGTGATCTACCTGCATCCTCTCTGTGGTCCATTCAATTGCAAAGGTCTGTTGGGAAGTGGGGGGGTTCAAGGGAGTAGAGGAGAGATCTTGTGACAGGGCAGTTAACCTTTGGTCCGGATACTCTAAAAGGGGTGGGAGAGCAGCGTGAGGCACAGGCCGGCAGCCGCCACCGCCTCTTGGCTCTCCCGCCAGACCTGCCTCCCTGGCAGGGGTCATCCTGAGTCAACAGCAGGGCAGCCAGGGAAAGCTGCAAGCCAGCTGAGGAAAGCCATGGACCGCCTACCACCTGAGGAGCAGCGGGGCTGAGAGAGGTAGGAGGGTGAGCCAGGGCCTCCAAAGGAGGAGGAAGCGGCAAGATTTTGCTACCCATTGCTGGGCAGAGGATGCCCTAACACAGGGGTGTCAAACTCAAGGCCCACGGAGCCAGCCTGGAAATAGCAAAGGACTGGCCTGCTGGGCCTCTGCTAGCCGTTTTTGACCTGGATGACCTCCTGCAGCACGGGTTGCACATTTTGGCCGGCAGGGTGCTGCAGGAAGGCATACGTCCGGTCTCCTCCCTGCCCGCCCAGCTGGCCCACGGAGGACAACGACAGTGCTGATCCGGCCCTCCAAGAAATCCAGTTTGACATCCCTGCCCTAGCAGAAAAAATGCCGTTCCTACAACCAAGAGGAGAATGTAATTGGTCAACTGTGGCGGGCTGTCATTACAACCTCGATTCTTGCACATTTATGTTGGACATCAGTCAGGGTACCATCGTTATCAGTAAAGGGTATCAGCAGGGTACATTGCTGGAGTGATAAGCAGCAGCGAGACCAACTTCTGTGCCCTGATGTTAGCTCACATCTGTTGCCCCCTCGTCTTGGCAGCCTTGCTCAAGAGGCCACTTGTTGCAGGTTGAACTCTAAGCTGAGTAGAAGCAGTGGAAACAAAGTCTGGCCAGCCGTTTGCAGTTTGCTCTGGAAAATGATCCATCATGTCAAGATTGGAGTTGATGCCCAGAGGGAGGCGGAGGATTGAGTTCCCTGGAGATGCCTGTTGACCCACCGATGACCTGATAAGGGCGAAAGGCCTGGAATCCTGGTCTGTGTTGACAAAGGCCCTCTAGATAAGCCAGTTCTAATCAAGCTTTAGTTTAATTTGCCAACCTCGAGTTGAGCAAAATTGCAAGATGAGTTCACAGCAGTGGTGGGTTGCTACCGGTTCACCCCGATTCAGGCAAACCGGTAGCGGTGGTGGCGGTGGGCCCACCCGCCCGGACGCTTCTGCATCCATGAGCAAACCAGTAGCGACGGGGTTTGAAACCCACCCCTGGTTTACAGATATAAATTAACAGAGTTGGAAGGGACCTTGTAGGTCATCTAGTCCAACCCCACCCCACCCAAGCAAGAGACCCTACACCATTTTTGACAGATGGCTGTCCAGTGTCTTCTTGAAAGCCTCCAGTGATGAAGCTCCCACAACTTCTGAAAGCAACTTCTGTTCCATTGGTGGTTCTCACAAATTTTTTCCTTATTTCCAGGGTGAATCTCTCCTTGTTCAGTTTCCATCCATTGTTCCTTGTCTGGCCTTCAGGTGCTTTGGAGAATAGCTTGACTCCCTCCTTTCTGTGGCAGCCCCTCAAATATTGGAAGATGCTATCCTGTCTCCCCTGGTCCTTCTCTTCTCTAGACTAGCCATGGCCAGTTCCTGCAAATGTTCATCGTATGTTTTAGCCTCCGGTCCCCAAATCCTCTTGGTTGCTCTTCTCTAGAGTCTCAACCTCTTTTTAATAGTGTGGTGACCAAAACTGGATGCAGTATTCTAGGGGTGGTCTTATTAAGGCTTTAGAGTGGTAGTAGTAGTAGTACTTCCCTTGATATTGATTGTATCTCTATTAATGCAGTTTAGGATTGCATTGGCTTTTTTGGCTGCTGCCGCACACTGCTTCCTTGCTCAAGAAAACCATTTGAAGGAATTCCAAGAGGCTCCTCTGAGAAACGTTCCTGGTTCTGTTGGGAAGGTGAAGCCTGGCTGTGGGGAGCCACCTAGCTGGCCGTTGCCTTTTCTGAGTTTGACTGATCCTCTTCCCCAATAGCCTTTTTAGCTGAAGTTCCTCAAACTTTGTACAGCAAAATTAGGAAGTACGATGCTTCTCCTTAAGAAATTTGGTTAGTTTTATGGTGTGGTTAGTTATGATTTGGTGGCATTAAAAAGTTTGATAAAGAAATAAGTTGCTTAAGTTGAAATGCTGAGATATATTTGGAAGTCTGGAAAGAAAAACCTGTCGAAAGATTTCTGCCAACTGTTTTCCTGTGAACAGCTCTCTTATTTCCCTGTAGTTAAGGCTGTCAGCGACTATGGGGAAGAGATCTACTTTTTAACCTGTTCACATATACTCTGCACACACTGGGTCAGGCTGCAGCCTGTGGATTGTGCAATTGTAGCCAGTTGGATTTATTTGGATGGACGTGGAGAGCCAGGAACCGTTGCCAGACCATTAAACTCCTGTTGTTCTTCCGAGGGAAGAATTTCCTTGACCCTTCCATCTTCCCCTCTGTCCTCCTCCCTGAAACGCTTGTGGGGGGGCTCTTTGCGGCCTGGGAACGAACAGCACAGACTCTCATTGACCACTGGGAAGCTCCCATTCCCAAACCCCTCTTCATCATCCCAGTCCCTGAGCTGAAATGACCACTTGGACTTGGCCAGCTTGGTTATGTTTCTCAGGTGTCTCCCCTTGTTTAGCTTATCCTATCTAGTATCGATTAAGCAGCAGTGACAGATTGGGGGCTCCCACCTGCAGCTGGCAAGGGGAACCCACTCCTGCCCAGGACCCTCCTGGCTCCCTCCTTGCCCCTCTTCCTCCAGAGGCCCTTCTGCACCCCAACCCCAGGAATAAGATAATCTATGAGGCACAGTGGTTAGAGTGCAGGGCTGCAGGCAACTTCTGCTGACTGCTGGCTGCCTGCAATTTGGCAGTTTGAATCTCAGCAGGCTCAAGGTTGATTCAGCCTTCCATCCCTCCAAGGTGGGTAAAATGAGGACCCAGATTGTTGGGGACAAGAGTCTGACTCTGCAAAACGCTTAGAGAGGGCTGGAAAGCACTATGAAGTGGTATATAAATCTTATTGCTATTGCTAGTAGCAGAAATCTGAGAGGCTCCTGGGGGGCAGCAAAGAGACCCAGAGGCACCTTGCTTTTTACTGCCACCTAATGGACTGTTGCTGCCCAGATCTGGTACCCCGGGAGAAAAGGAAGGTAAGAGACAGAGAAGGGAGCTCTTCCCTGGCCCTGCTCGCCTTGGTGACCGACCCTGACACACAACATTACTAATCATTTTGCTAAATTGTGAATCTGCAATATGTCTGTGGGATTGTAAGTCTCCTACATTCCATGTTTTTGCCATGGAGTCGCAAACTGCACTGCCCCCCCCCCCAGGAGCTTTTGGGGATCCTGGTAGGGCTGACCTTGTTTGCAGAGTTGCTGAGGGAGCAGAAAGGCCTCTGGAAGAAGAGGGGCCGGGGGAGCCAGGAGGAACCTGAGCAGGAGTGGGATCACCTTGCCTGCTGCTGGGGGAGGGGAGCCCACATTCTGTCAGTGCTGCTTAACTGGTCAGCTCCAACTCCCTCCGCTGAGGGGGATGACGGGCTCCAGGACGGGAGGCTGAGATAACATGTGTTGGAGCACCCAGGAGTTCATCCTTCTTATGGGAGCAGGCTGCCCATTTCCTGGCAGGCCCTTGATAAAAGGGGCCTTTTCAGCCATAGAGCAGGAGCGAGAAGTTGCTTGCAGGGCAGCGCTGGCGCCTGGTGAAAATGGAGGCAAGTGTACGGGTGTAGGACACAATTGGCATGCAAGCATGAAGCTTCATACTTCGGCCCAGCCTCCCAAGCAAAGTTTGCAAACCATCATTCGAACATTTGTAATTTGCTACACTCAAATAAAGCGTAATCTGGTTTAAGATGATGGCCTGGGTCACACAGCGGCTGAGCTCCCAGAAGACACTCAACGATGAAGCGTCCAGTTCTGTCTTGCTCCAGTGAGCTATGTGCTAACAAGCATGATTGTCAGTTGTGGGAATGGCCACTATTGATCCGTTGCTTTCTAAAAACCTGTTAGAAAGACAAGATCTGCAGTCCAGTCCCTTTTCTAAGTAGCCCCTGACCTGGGCACGTCAGACTCCTTCTGTGGGTTCCCTGTTTTCTTGCCACCCCCACTTCTCCCCTCTCCAGGTGTCTGACATGTTAATTCTGATTTTGGGGCTCCTGCTCTCTGTTTGTAGGTGTGGTTGTGCTTTTCTGCACCAGGTACTGCAAACATTTTCTAAACCATTGTCTGCCTGAGATCCAGCCAATGCCATTTCCTCTGGGAACAGGACCCAACTCCAAGAAGTGCTGGCGGAGGAGAAGGGGGTGCTGAGTCTTGAGCCAGCCGTGAGCTTCCTTTGTGGCTGGCTTGAGTGAGCATTGCCCCTTTCTGGAAGGGGGAGGGAGGGCTTGCTAGGCATTCTGACAGGCAGCCATGCAACCTTGTCCTCAGCAGGACAACGAAACCATTGATTGTCCCTGTGGACAAGATTCATTTGTGCCTCACACCTAGATTTGGGGAGTGGTCCTTAGGAGAACATTCTTTCAGTTCTTCCTGTCTGGGAGAGAGATGGGCACCTTCAATTGGAAGTGCCAAGAAACCCTGGCTGGTTGCTTACCCTTGCTTCTATTCAAAAATGATTGTTTTCCAACCACTTTCCAGAAATTCTGGAGATGTCTTTGCACCAAGGGCCAGACACGGAGAGGGAAGTTCCCTGAAAAACAGCTGCCCACCCTGTGGGGCTTATCTGCAGGGATGACCCTGGGAGCAGCAGGTCACTGCTGGAGGAGATTCCTTCATGATCCTATGTCAAAAGAGGGATGCTCTTGTGCTGACACTCCAGAAGAGTGTGACCCACACGGCAAGAGGTTCTGAGCTATCAGAATAAGGACAGTCTAGAGCAGGGGTCTCCAACCTTGGCAACTTTAAGCCTGGAGGACTTCAACTCCCAGAATTCCCCAGCCAGCAAAGCTTGTGCAAAGCTGGCTGAGGAATTCTGGGAGTTGAAGTCCTCCAGGCTTAAAGTTGCCAAGGTTGGAGACCCTGTCTTGTTTGTCCTGCTCTAGAGGACAAACGTGGGAGCTATTGAAATTAGCCTTTGAAGGGGCCTTTGTGGGCAGGGGGCCTCCAGCTGGGCCCTCCGCTGTGATTGTGGGCTGGTCATAAGGCGAGTAGGTTGGGGCTCGCTCACTTTATGGCCAATGCTGCTGTCCTGTGCCAAAAAATGGCAAGATAAATCAACGCTCTTAGCAACGTGGAGCCTCTCCATTCAGGAGCAGTGCATGAGCAGGGGACACAGATCACACGTCTGGCTAGTCTGAACTGTTGCAAAAGGCAGCAATGTTATGTGTGCAGTCTTTTATTTAAATATCTAATGTTCTTTATTTGACTAAATTCCCATTCCTAGCATCAGGCTAACAGCAAATGAACACCATCACATCACGCATGATTACCGTTTACATCCCCAAATCTTAACTCTCTTCTGCTTTCCCTTCACACCATCGTTCCCAGAGTTGTACCTGCCAGATGAATCTGGTCCTACAACTCACATCATCCCCGGCTAGGGGAGCAGCCAGCCTGGTTGGGGATGCTGTTCTCTGAATTCAATTCAGCCAGTACGAAACTTCCCGATGCAAAGCGGGCTTGGACAGGCCATCCAGGCCAAGGCTGCTCATGGCTTCTCTTGGCACAGTGGGTGCAAGTTGTGTCTGCGTGTCAGTGTTTGAACTGTGGGCTGGATCAGGCACCCCCTTGTCCCAGGAGCATCTGCACCCCAGGTCCTTCTTGGACCCCAGGAAGGCTGCCTTTGTGGTGTCTCCCAGAATCGTCTTGCCCATATGCAACTGGCCCCAACTTGGCTCCCCTGAAGAAAGCCATCAGCCCCCCCACTTGGGTGAGGGCCCCCCTCGGGTTCTCAGTGGTTAGGTTTCAAAAATTTTTACTACAGGTTCTGTGGGTGTTGCTTGATGGGAGTGGCATGGCTTGGTGGGCGTGGCAGGGGAAGGATACTGCAAAATCCCCCTTTCTTCCCGATCAGCTGGGACTTGGGAGGCAGAGAATAGATGGGGGCGGGGCCAGTCAGAGGTGGTATTTACCGGTTCTCCGAACTACTCAAAATTTCCGCTACTGGTCAGAACTGATCAGAACCTGCTGAAACCCACCTCTGGTTCTCCTATTGTGATGCTCGATCTCCATTTTTTAGATTTATGCGCCACCCAGAGTGACCTGATTCAAGTTGGGCACCCTTATGAACCTAATAAATAAATGTTTGCCAAGTTTTGTGGCATAATCTTTCCAATGTGGGTGATGCACCCTGGTGTTTTCCGGCCAAATTTAGGAGGAAAGGAAGAAGAGGAAACTCCATCTTACGACAACCCAACCAGCGTTTCCTCCTTCCCCCACAGAGACTGTTTTATAGAGGGGGTGGGGGTGTTGGCCTGGTCCTACCACATCTCCAGCCTGCAGCTGGGGGGAAACATTGGGAGGGTGACTCTGCCTGGTCTCATCATGATGACGACATGGGACTCAGCTGTGGAGAGGGGGCAGCAGCAGCAGCAGCAGCAGCAGGAGAGATGGGAGGAATCAGGATGGGAAAATGCTGAGGCCCATAGAGTAAGAGGAAGTGGGCAAGAGCCAGCAGCTTCTGAGTCCGGTCTGTGTTTTGCGCTCTCTTCCTGGAAGGGAAGCTGTTGAGTGAAGTCCTGGTGCCAATGGTGACTGAGAGCAAGGAGAAGAAGCGGACGGTTTGTCTGCAGCACATCAAGCGGAGGAGAGAATATAGAACTGACTTGGAAGGGACTTGGAGGTCTTCTAATCCAACCTCCTGCTCAAGCAGGAGATCCTAGACCACTCTGGACAAATGGCTGTTCAATCTCTTCTTAAAAGCCTCCAGTTTTTAAGCACCATAATTTCTGAAGGCAACTTCTGTTCCACTGATTAATTGTTCTCACTCAGGAAATTCCTCCTTCGTTCTAGGTTGTTTCTCTTCTTGATTAATTTCCATCCATTGCTTCTTGTCCTGCCCTCTGGTGCTCTGTAGAATAGGCTGACCTCCTCAAATATTGGTACGCTGCTATTATGTCACCCCTTCTTTTCTCTAGACTAGCCATGCCCAGTTGCTGCAACCGTTCATCATTATGTTTTTAGCCTCCAGCCCCCTAATCATCTTGGTTGCTCTTCTCTGCACCCTTTCTAGAGTCTCAACATCTTTTTTTATATTGTGGTAACAAAAACGGTGCAGTATTCCAATTGTGGACACAACCTAATGCTTCGCGCCTGAATTTCAAACTCCACCTAACTTCTCTGCCATCTCTCTCAGTAAAAGTTCCTTTTGAAATGTACATTGATTCAAGAGTTTTACTTTCTTGGGAAGGTGGTTGAGGCATTTGGTCTCTTGACTGCCAAAGGGGAGAAATCACCCCCTTCATCCAGGGAGCAACCCCATGGCACTGCTGGTCCTCCCTCCCTCCCTCCCTCCCTCCAGGCCATGGTGGAAAAGGTCTTCTCGGGAGCATCCGTTGCCCTTTTCAGGGAAGAGCAGGGCCTGCCGAGCATTTCTGAACAGGCTCCTCACATAGAAAATGTTCCAAGTGGGGTCTGAGATCAGCGGCCCAGGCAATGCCAGTGGCCAATTTGTGTGAGTCTAATCAGAAGTTGTCTGCAGTCCTTCCCCACCAGCTTTCTGAATATTGTATTTCTCTGATTATTATTATTTTTTTAAATTTGATTTATATGCCGCCCTTCTCCAGAGACTCAGGGCGGCTTACAATGTGCTCAGCAATAGCCTTCATCCTTTTGTATATTTATACAAAGTCATCTTATTGCCCCCACAAACTGGGTCCTCAATTTACCTACCTTAGAAAGGATGGAAGGCTGAGTCAACCTTGAGCCTGGCGAGATTCGAACCTGCAGTAATTGCAGGCAGCTGGTCTTAATAACCAGCTTAATAACAGGGTGCCTTAGACCACTGTACTACCAAGGCAGATTATAGCAATAATCTGCTTTAAGTTTGCTTTCGTCTGATGCTGCCCTTCCCCATGTTCACCCAGGTGATTAGCTGGGCACCTGGAGAATTTGGACTTGCGCCTGGGTCTAGGTCAGGGGTGTCAAACTCAAGGCCTCAAGGCCCATGGGATGCTTAGATCTGGCCCGCAGGGCTGACCTGGAAACAGCAAAGGACCGGCCCACGGTGCCTCTGCCAGCGAAAATAGAACCCACAGCCCTCCTGAGCTCCGTTTTCCCTGGCAGAAGGTTGCAGGAGGCCGTCATAGCTGGCGGAGCACTCAGGCCCCCACAGGTGCCCCCGACACGAGTGATGATGTGGCCACGCCCACCCTGGCCACACCCACCCCATCCCCCGGAGGTCAAACACAACCCTGATGTGGCCCTCAATGAAATCTGAGTTTTGAAATCCCCTGGTCCAGGTGCTCTCCTAATCCCTTGCAAAGGCAGCGCAGCCGGTACTCTGCCCCTCTCAGGACTTGGCCCGCGGGCCAGGAAGGGGGCCAGAAGAAGCCTGCGGTCTCTGACACACTTCCTGTTGCCGCCTCTCTGAAGTGTGCAACAAAGCCACACCGCCGATTGGAGAAATTGTGGTGGCTCCGAATCTGACAGACATGAAGCCGGCTTGCCACCAAGTTACAATGGCTTCAGTCTGGGGGCTGTACAGGTAGCCCTGGAGGTACGACCATTCCTTCTGTGACTGTTTGCAGCTCCAGCAGTGCACTGATGGTGCCCATGCCTGGTCCCTGAAGTTGCATGATCAAAATCCGGGCGCTTGGCAGACTCCCCACACAGGACTGCAGGATGCTTCAGCTCCCCCTCCTGCCCATCTCCCCTCGTCTCTACCCTTTTGCCCACCTTGCAGAGGGCCCTCCTGGGGGGTAGAGTGGCGCTGGAGCTGGACTAGAGATCTGGGATCTTCAGCACATGTGGCGGCACTGCCACTTCAAGAAGTGCTGTCTGAACTCTCCCGCCACAGCTCAAGGCCACGCTGCAAAGCCCAGCCTCCAAGGTGATCTTTGTGCCTTTCTCCCGCAGCTGATGAGGGCCCACCCGGCCTGGCTCCCCATGAGGCAGTGCTCCTTTCTGAGGCCGCTTGCACCCTTCCCCAAGTGGCACATGCCATTGGTGGCATGCTTGGGAGGAAGAAAGCCTGGCATGGGGAGGGGAGGGCAGCCAGGGGGTGAGGCCGAGAGGGCAAGGTGGCCAAAGGGGCGGGGGTGGGGAGCTGAAGGGGAGGAAGCCCCTCATCTTACTGAGGCTGGGGCAGGGAGCGGCTAGCCGGGAGGTATGTGTGTGATCAGGGTGGATCCTCACATAATAATCTGTGGCATTTGGTTAACGAGGGCAACCAGGAAGGCCTCCCGTTGCCCTGGCAGCCCTTCCTGGCCGAGTGAGCAGGTAGGAGTCTCGCTTGGTCAGGCTGCAGGCTCTTCAAAGAATAGGACAAGAGCATCCATGCGCAGACCCTGGTCCTTCTCCCTCCAGCCGAAGCCCCCCCACACACACATTCCCAGATAGAAGACCCCTCGGGTGGCTAGCTCAGATGAGGGCCGGTTCCCAAAACAGTCTAAACCAGCCCATGAAAACCTGTCCTGCCAGCTTCTGTCACTCACTTTGACCCCGAGAATGGGTGTGATTTGCCCACCAGGGTCATTGTCAGGTGCCTTTAACAAGGGAAAGTTTCTCTCTGGCTCATTAGTCACTTAATAGAGGGAGTGAAAGGCAGCAGCTGCACACGCGAAGTGTGCAAGCCCAATTTGAGCAACACTTGGCGCTCAGGTGAGAAAAAGACTCTATAGATGGGGTGAATCTGGGGCCTGAGGATGAGCTTTATGCTCTTCACAGGAAGACGTTGAATCCGATCTGTTTGACTTCTTAACCACACTTTTCCTCCCCATCTCCCTTGCATCCCACTCAGAGGCAGATGGGCCAGGCGTGTTTGCTTTAAGGATACAAACATGGGATTATTTTAGGTTTTAAGGGAAAATAGGAGCTGCGGTATCCACACACCTGTGCAAAAGTACACAATCCTGTTTGCTGGGACTTTTTCCTTGCTGGCAGCTGAAGGAGGCAGAACAGTGATGGGTTGGTATGATTTACTAGACGTGAATTTATTGGAGTGGATGGGTGGTGGGTGGGATGGGGGATAAATTCTATTTGAGCCCGAGCCTCTCCCAATTCTTGGAAACCTCCCAAAGTTGCCTTTCCCATCCAGGTGATGGATGTGTCTGTTTTGGGCTCCACGCACGCAGGCAGGCAGGCAGGTTCTCCCGTACAAGCCTCGACTTCTCTGTGTTCCCTGAAGGCCTGGGCAGAAAACAGCCTTTTGGAAACAAGTAAGAACTGGTGGGACCAGCAGGCCACTCCTTAGGCAGAGATCATATTACCTGCCTACCTGCATTTTGCACCTTCCCCTCCGTCTCTTCCTCTAAGGAAGGCCTGGGGTGAAGAATCCCGTGATCTGAGATGGAGCTAGGGTTGTAGGACAACTGCCCCGACCTCTCCCGGATGCCTCTTGCCCCCCTTGGAGGAAATTAGAGGAGAGGGGGGAGGGCAGTTGCCACAAGGCAAGCAGATTGGGGACCTAAGCATCCCCCTCACCATGGAGCAAGCTCCACCATGTCAGGGTCTGGAAGCTTGAGAACAGGGTGAGGGATTGCTTCAGGGAAGGAGGGGGAGGGGGCTTTGCAAATAATCCCCCCAGCGACTCCAGGGTGGGTGGTGGACTGGACGGTTCCATGAAGCAGCAAGGAAACCCGGGAATAGCAGCAACTGGGTGAAAAAGTAACAACATGTCATTAGAAAGCAGGTGAAGATAAATGAAATGCATTGCTAATGAGGCTAGGCTAACAAAATTACAGATTGGATAAAAATATTGTGTGAGCTTACTATTTTTATGAAATATTAGGATCAGAGAGATTGAAGGAACTCATGGGTGTATATTAGAGTGATGGGATTTGTCGATCAGTAGGGCATCTGCAGAGTCCCTGGGTGCAGGTGGCAAATGCGTTTGTAAAAATAATAATAATTTCATTGGTTATACCAGGCTTACCAGTTGCATAGCTTTATTTTCAAAGCTATAAAGTTGAAAGTTCAACATCAGTAACTTCTGTGGAATGTTTTGGAAAACAGAGATCTGCAAATAAGCTTTCCAAATAGCATCGGAATTATTCATACCAAATAGATGAATCATGGTGTAAATTGCCAGCTGAATGTGGCAGTAAAAGCTTTTCCAGGTGGGGACCAAGGGCAGGGAGGGGCACCGCTGTAGTGGCTGCCCTCCCTCTCTGGGATGAGCCAGGGAAGTCCCTGTCCTTCTGCACCTGGACACTCTGCAAATCTGCCTACTAATCCATAACTGACTGATGTGTGATGGCAACTTCTCTTCGACTCTTTCATTGCAATCAGAGCGGTTAAGAAATGCAGACTGAAAGCAGCAGCAGCAGCAGCAGCGGCAGTTTAAGAACAAGGAGACCAGAGAACTGAAAAGGGGTTGGTTTTGGGGGGAGACTAAAGGCCAGATGCAGGGTGGCCCAGATCTAGGGGAGCCATGCTGGAAATTTCCTGATCGGGGGGAGGGGCTTAAGTTGCATCTCTTCCGCCAGGAAAGCCATCTGAGCCCCTCCACATCCCCGTCTGGCCCCTTTCCCAGCTTCCTGCAAAAGGATGGCAGGGCCCTTGCAGAGGGGTCCACCCGCAGTCCTTGAGCTGTCTCTCTTCTCAGAAATTAATTCTGGGTATGAGGAAGGCATACATTTAGAGAGCCACTTTGGCCTAGTGGTTACCGCCCAGGCCAGAGATCAGGGAGCCGGGAGTTCTAGTCCTTCCCTGGCATGAAGCCAGCTGGGGACCCTCTCAGCCCGTGAAGAAGCTGGCAAGGGCAACCCATCGAAGCCAAGAAAACGCCAGGATTAGTCCAGGTAGCTACCCTGAGTCAAGGCTGACCTGAAGGCATGAAAATAAATAACTAAACGTCTTGGATGCTCTGGCTGATTTTGCAGCTGGTGCAAAGATTTGGCTGTTGCACTCTGGGTTTTCCCAGGAGGACGCTGCCCGTCATCCATCCAGACGGAGCCCCTGCCCCTCTGGGGCAGCCTTTCTGACTTCTCTTTCCTCAGGAGGCATTTCCCTTCCAGACAACCTCTCTAAGTGCACAGAAACTTCCAAAGGTTTTCCAGTGCAAGAGAAGGAGGATCCTGCAGTGGGAAACGGAGGCAGAGCTGGAAGGGGAGTCTTGGGCACTTGGAATACTGAGCAACCCCTGTGGCAGCACTGCACTCGGGCCCCTTGATTTGGGCCCCCCTCGGAGCCTATTGCTTGCTCCAGCTGTGCAGCCTTCCTGAGTTTGGTCTCAGCAGAGTGCAGAAGAGAGCCAGAGGGCCTAGTGGTTACAGTACTGGGCCAGGAGCAGGGACTCCCGTCACAAGGCCAGCTGGGTAGTGTGAGAAGCCTCTTCCTCTCAGGAGGAGGGCAGGCAGCCCCTTTGGGAAAGCGTAGGGACGCTTCCAGGGACTTCCCAGGAGCCTGGCTATTGCTGGGCACACAGGAGGTGCCCATGAGGCCCTGGGCAGCTGCATCTCCCTCCTGGCCATCCACTGCAGAGGCTGGAGTCCCTTGGGAGGCGGAAGGGAAGTCATCGGTCTGCAGGGCAAGAACATTTTGGATGCTCTCCCCGGGATCGGCCTGCCGCCCACCTGGCTGCCTTTTGGCCGCCTTCTCCCTCCCTCTGAGACGTTCTGGGAGGATCCGGCTACTTGAGAATCATCATCTCTTTTTTCTCCTGGCCGTCAATATTGCATGAGGGTATTAAATATTTAAACTCAAATGAGCCTGGCTGTGGAGGGGAAGGGGGGGACGATGACTCGGTTTCAAGTTCTGGTTAAATATTTTTTTTCTTTTATCATGCAGCTGTGTCGATTAGAAAAACGACACTGCTATTTAAAATGCTGTTCCGTGTCCCTCTTTAATTAAGGCAACGGCATAATACCGATCTGCCCTCGTTAATGAATTTTTAACTATCAAAATGAGAATGCGGCGGCTTGCCGGAGTCTGAGGCCGTGGGCTGCTTTCGCATGCAGGGATCCTGACGTGAAGTTCCAGAGAGGATCGAATAAAGGCGACGGCTCTCTTGCATTTTTAAGAAATGACCCTGTTTGGAGAAAGCCCCCTCCAACTCCAGGCAGGGGGTGGAGGAGGGCGACCGACTCCAGTCGGTCTTCCTGGACTGCAGGAGGTGCAGGGGTTGCCATCGGCACATTGGGCATGTTGTGCAAGGGACTCCCACTCTGTTCCCTCCCTCTTATTTTAGCATCAGGCCTTATAAAAATGGTGTGAATTGCAGAAGCGTGTTATTTTCCTCAGCTTCTTTGGAAGATGTTTTTGCTGCTGTCCTAGTTTTACGGTGCCAGTTCTGCCCCTCCTTTTGGAAAACAGCCGTGGTTGTCTGGGGGGCTCACCTGCTCTGGGCCTTGGTGGGTCAAGGTGGGGGCTTGGCCAAGACTTCTCAAGGGGCTGCTTGGAAGACAGAGGGCAACGGCCCCTGGGGTTCTCATCTCCATCATCTGGTTGATGATGCTGGTCAGGAGGAGTGGGGCCCTAGGGCCACACTGCCTGCCATTTTTCTCAAGGAGGTCTCACAGGCAGCCTTCAGGGCCACAGAGACCGTCCAGCAACGGAGGTCTCCTTGAGGCAGGTGGGCAGGCAATGTGTTCCCCAGGACCCCTCCTCCTGATGGGCAACATGGGGGCCCTCCAGGGTCCTGCGGCTAGACTCCTTGGGCACATGGGATGCTTGTGTGTGTGTGTGTGTGTGTGTGTGTCTGTTACCAGAGGATCAGGCCTGTCTAGGAAAAGGAGGCTCCCTTTCTGGACTTTGGCCCACCCAGACAGACCTCCTCATCCTAGAGGGCTGCCCCAAACCTGTCAATGGAGGGCTCAGAAGGAGCATGAAGGAGAGCAGTGATCCTGGCCATCTGTGCAGAAGGGAGTGGGCTGGTGGGCAGGACCCTCTCTGCTCCCCAAGCGAGTTGGGGGCCTGGCTTATATCTGTAGTGAGAGCTGTGCTCACCCTCGGTCTCTGGTGGAACATCCCCCCCCCCAAAAAAGGATGCAGTAGAGGAAGGAGGGTGGCGAAGGAATGGAAGTGGCCTAGAAGAGGGACCCCCATTTCTTTGGCTCCCTTCCATTGGAGGGAAGGGGTTAGTTTGGGTTTTCTCTCCTTAGGAAGCTTCCTTTCCCCCAGCCCCAGTCAGGGCCCTTGGGTGGTGGTGGTAAGAGCACTCTGGGCCCATAGACTGCTCAGGGCTGTAGGTGTCAGCTTTCTTGTTCATCCAGATGGACTTTTCCATGGATTGGGCCTGGACGGGGGAGACGAGAGTGGGGCCTGCGGCTTCTTTACAGAGCGGTTGGGCATACTCCTACAGCCCACAAGAATTGCCATCTGCCCAGGCGGGCAAGGCAGATGGGGGCCAAAGTGGGTCATCAGCAGCTGAATTCATCAATACCAGCTATAGCAGAATCAATACACTGGCTAGAGCTTCTCCGGCCAATGTAGCTGGGCTAGTAAACCCAGAGCAGTGGCCAGCATGAAATTCAGATTCTGAATGGGCAGAGTCCAACCTGCCCATTTTGCACTGTTTGTGGCCTTGGCTCCTTTGGGTGCTGACAATTAACAGGCTTAATACATTAACAGAGTTGGAAGGGACCTTGTAGGTCAACTAGTCCAACCCCCTGCCCAAGCAGGAGACCCTCCACCATTTCTGACAGATGGCAGCCCAATCTCTTCTTGAAAGCTTCCAGGGATGAAGCTCCCACAACTTCTGAAGGCAACTTCTGTTCCATCTGTTGATTGCTCTGTATTATGTTTATTTTATTGACAATAAAAGTTGGGGTGGCCCCAAACCCTTCTCCCTTGGGCAATGCAGGTGGCAGCAAAGGAGCCAGGAGGAGCTGGGCAAAGTGACTCTGGGCATGTGCTGGAATCCTCTTGGCATTGAGGCTGGGCTGTCCCTGCCCATCCCTCTCTGTCTTCACCAGCATTTTCCTTCTGTTGCACCTTCGCTGCTTCCTGCCTTGCTTCTTAAACTTCTCATCTCTTTGGGTATCTCGACTCTCCCACCATCATCCTTTCTCCCTTGGCTCCTCTTGTGGTGCCCGCCAGCCTCTTGACCGGCGCCCACGCCTTTTGGCAGGCAGCCCGTCTTCCTTGGCCTCGCCTTTCCCCCTCCAAAAGCCCATCCGCTGCCTCCGGACAGGCTGGTTCCCCCAAAGCGGGCAGCATCTGGAGCCATCTTGGCTTCTAGTTTGAAATAATCGCCTGCTTCCCCTCTTTTGCTTCCAGCATTTGTGCCTTTGATATTTCTCGGTTCCCCATCTTCACATGCTACTAAGATACACCACTCTTTGCTGGACTCTATAATTGTAGCCTTGCTACACTACATTTATTATCCCAGCCAATGTTATTTATAAAAAATAAATCCTGGATAAATAAATAATAAATAAAAATAAAGTAAAAATAAAACATGACATCATCGGCAGATAAAAGTGCACATCCTTTCATGTCCCCAAGCCAAAACCTCTTTGCTGTTACCACAAGGCTTCTGTCAAGTTTCCAAAAGATGCCCTAATTAATACCTTCTGATTTATCAATTAATACATTAAAGAACAGATTTTGCCTCCTGCGGCTTCTTATATCCCCCATCAGAGTTCTGCCAGGTCCTTCTTTTCCCAGGGACGTTCAGTGATGCTTGTTCCCTGTGCAAAGAAGAGCCGAGGTGGCGCAGTGGTTAGAGTGCAGTACTGCAGCTACTTCAGCTGACTGCTAGTTCAGCAGATCAGCGGATCAAATCTCACCGGCTCAAGGTTGACTCAGCCTTCCATCCTTCCAAGGTGGGTAAAATGAGGACCCAGATTGTTGGGGGCAAGATGCTATTTAGTATACTGTCTTTGGTGTAAGCTGCCCTGAGTCCTTGGAGAGTGGGCGGCATAGAAATATGAATAATAAAATAAAATAAATCGTGGCTGGACCATTATGCAGCACTCATTTCGCTTCCACTCTTTGACATATCAGAGTTGTTCCCATGCATGTCTCCAAAAAACCTCCTCCTTCCAGCCATTCACTCCCTTTGCATCCCAACTTTCTTCACTTTGACTTTAATTTTGTTCACCTGCTGGTCTTCTCCACCCCTATCCACTTCCTTAACAATTTTATGTTACATTTCCATCAGAATTTCTGTGTTTTTCTTCCTCTGCCTCTGTCTGCCTTCCTGCCAGGTGGGGCCTTTCTCCTAACATTTGCAGCCATCAAAATCTCTTGTGGGTAGTTTTTTCCTACCTGCAGCTCTCACTTCAATGTCTCAAGAAGCACCTTTTTCATTCTTCCTATTAGCGGAACCCCTCCAGCTCCTGTGACAAATTCCTTCCCTTCCAATTCCTCCTTCCTTCCTTTCCTCCTTCCATTGCTTTTTCTTTAATGCCCACCTTCTGTTCTTCTGCTTTCCTTTGCATCGCCTTCTCTTTCCTGGCTGCTGTCAGCCTTGAGTTCTCTGCTTACAGCCGCCTCCATTTTTCCACCCCCGTTTTACTCCCAAGATCCACTCTTGAGGATTTCCCTAGAAGAAAAGGTCAGAATTGCACCATGTGGTAAGTCCTGAAGTTAGAGCAAAGGTGCAGCTGTGCTACATTTGCACTTGATTTCTGGCCAAGAGAGACGGGCCTTTTGCCCTCTTTGGAGAAACTCTCCAGTACAAGAAGTCCTCAAGTTACAATGGTTCGTTTAGTGACCGTTCAAAGTTACAACGGCACTGAAAAAAGAGACTTATGACCATTTTTCACAGTTACGACCTTTGCGGCATCCCCATGGTCACATGATAAAAATTCAGACGCTTGCCAACTGACTCACTTTTATGACGGCTGCCATGTCCTGGGGGGGTGTCACGTGATCCCCTTCTGCGACCTTCTGACAAGCAAAGTCAATGGGGAAGCCAGATTCCCTTAACAAGCATGTTACTAATTTATCAACTGCATTGATTCACTTAACAACTGAGGCAAGAAAGGTCATAAAATGGGCCAAAATGCACTTAACAAATGTCTCACTTAACAACGGAAATTTTGGGCTCAATTGTGGTCATAAGTCGAATACCTCGAGATATGGAACAAATTGTATCAATGGTTGGAACAGAAAAGAGGGTCAAAAAACAAGAACTGACTAGAATTCATAAAATGGAGAATTAAAGTTATGTATGTAACTACAGTAGAATGATAACGGATAAAACAAATGTATAAGTAATATAGATAGAAGAAGGATGTCTTTAGATATGTAAATACTGAACAGACTATTTGTATATAAGTAATAAGGTATACATTATACTTATCTTTCATCTTAGTATGTATGGCAAAAAGAATGCCAGGACAGTTACACCATGTCCAATGTTTTAATATGTGTGTAATAAAACTTTAATAATAATAATAAAAAAGTCAAGGACTACCTGTATTTAAAAATGATAAACATTGATCCTTCTTGCTACTCTTTGACGAAGTGAATCAGGGGAGGAATATTCTTACAACTGAGATTTTGTAGTTTGATCCTTTTAGTTGCTAAGTTCAGCAACACTTTTCACAAGGCCATTGTGGGCTTTAGTTAATGTTAACCTTGGTTAGTTTTTTATGGCTAAGCATGTTGTATGAACATCATTGAGTTAGCCAGTTTCTGGATTGTTTTATTATCTGAGCCAAAGTGGTGTAGTGGTTAGAGTGCAGTACTGCAGGCTCCTTCTGCTGACTGCCGGCTGCCTGCAATTTGGCAGTTCAAAACTCACCAGGCTCAAGGTTGACTCAGCCTTCCATCCTTCCGAGGTGGGTAAAATGAGGACCCAAATTGTTGGGGGCAAGAGGCTGACTCTGTAAAACTGCTTAGATAGAGAGGGCTGTAAAGCACTGTGAAGCGATATGTGCTATTGCTATATGAACCAAGAAAGTGACATCTGACACAGCAGGTCAAAGGTGGGATGTGAACCCTGCAATGCTGAATCTGCGTCTCTGTGTCTGTGTTTGGTTAAAAGAAGCAACATTCCAGTGCCAAGGAATCGGGCTGTCTGAAGAGCGAGACCAGATTCGCTCCTCCGTCAGGCCCGGCCTTCTCCCGTGCCCTGCCGCTCATGCCAGGAGCCGGGCGCTGGCTTGTTTCTGAGGCTGAGCGAAAGGGAAGCTTGCCAATGATGGTGGCCTTTATAGTAGTGCAAATGGCAAACGTCACAGAGATATGCAGAAAATCCCGCCCCGCGTTCGCATGCAGACGGACAGACACACAGACACACATATACAACCCACCCATCCAAGAGAAGCATCTACTGGGAAGGCACATCCAGCCTTCGCACAGTTTTCCAATCTGACCATGAGAAGCTGCAGAAACCAAGGGCTGCCGTTTCTGTGCCAGCTCCAAGCCTCTCTTTGCCCTCCCTACTTTGTGGAAGAGCACTGTGCCTATGTCGTCCCTGCGATTAGACATCCTCCAGGGGTGCCAGTCTGGCCTCTGGGGGTTCTTCTGGGGAGGAATGAGCCCCTCCTTCCTTCCAATGGGTCACTGCCAGCCTCACTCTTGGTGGAGGAAAGCAGCTCAGGGCTGCCCCAGAGCCTCGACTGCTGCTCTCTCGGGCAAGTTTCCTGGCAGCTATTCCTGTCTCAGAGCTCGTAGGAGGATCCGGAGATATTTATAAGCCTCTTTTCGAAAATAGCAACAGGTACAGTCAGTAAGCCATTATGTCAGGGAGGCGCCAGGATCCGTCCCTGCCTGTTGAGCTCTCGGCAGCCTCCCAGGAGCATTTGCCCCCCCCACGCAGCCTTTTCAAGGGGGGTCATCGGGGAGCCAGAAAGACCCCTGGAGTGGCTGAGCTGAGTGGCTGCATCCAGCGACGGCTTTTGCTGCTTTTCACCATTCTGACCGGCTGGTGGGGGCAACCTGGTCATGCTGCAATAGGCAGCGCTTCTGCCGATCTGGGCAACCCTTTGGCAGGATTGTTGCAGGGCAAGGGTGCCCTGTGCGCCATCGGGTGCTGCTTGGCTGTTGCCCTGTTGCTAAAACTGGGCAGGGGGTCACCTCCAATGGGGCTCTCAGAGGCCCAGGCCGAAAGGGGCCTCTGCCCTCCTCCTTGCTTCCCTTCGTCAGCTTCCCAATCCATCAAGCATTGCAGGGCCTCTGGCCAAGTTGACCTGCAGGTGGTTTGCCACGCAGAAGCAATTTCTCCTGCCTGAGTCACTCACACTGACCACTGCTTTAGTTGGAAATATTAATGCCACAAATCTCGGCCCTGGAGGGAGACGGGGCCCTCCTCGTTTTCCAGCACACAGGCCTTTTCTGGGTCAGTAGCAGCTTCCTGGCCTTTTCTTTCCTTTGATCTGGGTCTGCTTTGCTCTGCCTCTTTTTGCTCTGGACTTGGGTTGCAAATGCTCCAAAGGGCCTTTGTGTTATGCACGAGGGTGACATAGTGACAGTCCATAAAAGGTTCTGGCAAATATCTCGCTGACTGCTGCAGCAGGCATGGCTGACAAGTAAGGGGAGGAGGAGGAAGAGAAGGAAAAATCCTACCCCCTTCGTGCAATCTCGGTGTTGACAATCAGGGAGGAGAGAGAGAGAGAGAGAGGGTTTTCCCAGCTCTTCCGGGTGCTTCTGGCATGAATGGAGATGCAGCCCTGAGCTGACCCCAGCGGCTCTCTCTGAAGCTAAGCAGAGCCTGCCCTGGCTGGCCATGGGAAGGGGCACCTCGGGATGCAGGAAACCTCTCAAAGAAGGCAGGATTTCTATAGTTATTGAACTGTTTGTTTGTTTGTTTAACTCCAAACTCACACGTAGGTGAGTTTAAACAATCCCCTCCCCCAGGATGGGGTTGCCTGGAAAGCCACACCTTCCTTGGGGCTGTTGTGGCTCAACACAACCTCTCAGCTGCCGCCGCAAGTGGTGAGTCTGGCTGGGCACCAGACAGCCTGAAAGTGGGTCCATCCATGGAAGGAAGGAAGGTCAGAAGCAGCAGCTTCTCCAGCCTGGAGCTTTGGGGTTCAGGGGCAGTTTTGCTGTAGTAGGAAGGGCCAACTCCTGCCTGGAGGGGGCCTTGGCTTCCAGGAAATTCTGCCGATTGTCTGCAGGATATTCTCAGGGGGCCCCGGGACTCAGAAGCCCAGCAGAGGCCAGTGGTCACTTGTCAGAGATCCTCTCCAGACCAGACCCTCAATGGGGGATGGGACAGGGGGCCACTAGGGTGTCCCTTCCGGCCTTCCAAAGGAGCTGCAGGGAGCCTGTTTTGCTGGTGTCTCCTTGCTAGGTCTGCAGAGGCTTCCTTGTGCAGGAGGCTGCCAGAGGAGCTGGGAATGATGGACTTGAGGTGCATCTGGATTGGCTGCTTTGGAAAAGGCTCTTGAACAGGCTCTGGCTGCCTGTGCCCTGTGTGACTGATGTGGATGGAACAGAAGAGCATCTCAGAGTGGAACTGGAGGGCTCCTGGCTGCTCCCTGAGCTTGGCTGTTCGCTTGCAGGCATTTTGTACCTGACTAGGCAACGTCATCAGTGTTGGTGAGTGTAGGTTTGCTCCCTGTTCGTACACAGTCACTTGCCCTGCCAGTGCTGGTGAGGGGGTTGTGTGTGGTTGTCTCCTTGGTGGTTTCTTTGATTAGAGCATCATTTGGTGCAGCGGTTAAGGCACCGAACTAGAAACGGGCAGGTGAGGAATTCTAGGAGGTCTGCATGGGTTCCTGCCGCCCCCTGCCCCCCCCAGGCCCTTTGCATACCCTGCCTGATTTCTTGTGCACAGTCCTGGAGAGTTGGGTGCTCAGGAAGGGCTTGCAGAGACAGGCTGATGCTTCCCTGCCAGGAGACCTTGTTTCTGGGCAAGGATGGAGGGCCTTTTGGAGAGATGCAAAGGGGGGAGGGAGGGGCCAGGGATGGCTTGCCCCGATGGCTCCGGGGAGGGGGGAGCAAGCTGCTTGATCCAGATGTGCCCCGTGAGCACGTCAATTCCTTCCCCTTGGCTGCGAGGAGGGGTTTCCCAGAACAATGCAGAGAAGGGCAATCCATGCATTGTGGTTGTTGGCAAGGACACCCCCTTGGGTCCGCGGGCAGCCATTCCATGGTTGAGCCTGGGGAGGGTAGCTCTCCTAATGGCCTGGGACCACCACAGGCAAAGGGACTCCTTCCAATCACATCTGAATCACAACCCCTCCCCCCACTTAGCTCTGGGAAGGCTTCCCTAGAGGGCCCCCATGCTTTGGGCTGGGGTGCCTTTCCTGCAGGGAAGAGGGCCGTGGGGCTGGCTTGCCCTCCCCTTCAGGAGTGCCCCTTCCCTCTGTGAAACCATTTCCGGCCCGGCTCTTGCCCTGCATCTGGAAACGGTTACTGCTGGGGGCTGGCCTTGGCACAGAGGCGGCTAGTGCCTCCCCCTCCTGGCGCCCCTCGGTTCTGCGGGCTCTTCTGAAAGCCCTGCCCTGGTGGTGCGTGTGCGTGAGTGCGTGCATGCATGCATCCTGAGGATAGTGCACGGGCTGCTCCTGGGTATTCCCCCCCCCCCATGGCTGGGCTGTGTGTGGCAGTCTGGACGTCGTCTGCAGTTCCATGTGGGCTGGATGTGGGCTGGATGTCCCCGGCCCCTCTGGCACGCTAAAGGACGGGGTCTCTCCTTCCTTTGGCCGTGGTGGGTCAGGGGTTCTGTGCACCAGAGGCAGAGGCCCCTTTGAAAGCCTGGCACTCCTGGCTGGTCAGTTGCTGCTGCTGCTGCTCCTGACCCAACGTTGCGGAGGCCGGGTGGAACGCTACAGGTTGAGGGCAGCCCCCAACCCCACGGGCCCATTTCCAGTCCATGCTCTAGTCTAGCAAAGGAGCCAGGGTTGTATCGGCCAAGTGGGCTTCCCTGGCGTTTTCGGGGCTGCTGAGTAAAGCCTGGCAGCAGAGCCGTGAAGGGGCCCAAGTGTGTTGAAACTGGCAGCGAAGCCGCTTCCTGCTCTCCCTACTTCTGCACCAGGAAAGTTTTGCCAGATCCGAGGGTTCCTTCTCATACCAAAGGAGAAGCTGCCAGCCGGTTGTGCGGATGGGCTGCCCTGGGCGCTCTCTGCCTTTCAGCCCCACTCTTTCACTTGGGACTTGGTGCCGGAGGATTCAGGGTTCCCAACCCTGGAAGAAGCTCCCAGCAGCAAAGGAGCCCTCTCTGGGTGCGACGGCTGTTCTCTGCCCCCTCAAATGCCCTTGTGGGTGAGTTAGGGGCAGAAGCCCTGATTCATCTCCGCTGGGCAACCCCCAACTCCCTCGTGTCATAGATAGCTTGGTGCCCCCAGTCTCTGGAGTTTTGCCTTTGGGGCAACATCCAGTCTGAGCTGCAGCCTGAGAAGGAATTGTGGAACTGTGCAGTTGGGCTGGGCACCCTTTGCCTCCCGCTCCCACTCTGTTCTTGGGGCAAGACGGGCAGGTATGATGAAATGGCTGCCTTCTCATGGATGTGAGCGGTTGGATTAGCAGGCTCTTTGCCATATGACACCTGCCCCCCCAAGAGTGAAATTGCAGCGGTTTGTATGGCCGGCTGGGTTTTTCACCAGGCCCCCTTCTCCCCTGCCGATGAAAGCTTGGAGCATGGGAGTGGAAGAAATGGATAGATTATGTGCAGAATAAATATCAAACTAGGAAGTACCAGATAGCCTTTAGCTGAATGTTGTGTAGAAATGTATAGTATATAGCGGGCAATATAGCTTATTGTTATGTAGAAATGTATAGTGCACAGTGGGGAGAATAGAGGGGTGGTAAAGTATGTTATAATACAATGTGGATGGATTTCACCTTGTGGAAGTCATGGGAGGAGGGGAGAGTTAGGGGGGGTTAGGGAGGGATGGGGGGAAATGGGGAAAAATTGGTATTTGTAAAACTTTTTCAATAAAAAAAAAGAAAAGAAAGAAAGCTTGGAACATCAGGCCGTCTGTGCAGTGTGCCCATCACCCCAGATCTTACTGCCTTTTTTAATGCCACCAGGCAGAGACCCCCTAAGGCCCCCTCCCAGGCCAAGGGGGATTTAAGGGTCCACAGTGCCCAGGCTCCCTGAGACCCCTCCCCCACTTCCTCCCAAGTTGCATAGCATGGGAACGCCTAGTGGAAACTTGTGCCACAAGGGACACATTTTGTAACCCCCTCACTCAAGCGAGCAAATGGGAAAGGCTGCCCTGTGTGGGGGGGTATCCAGAGCAAGGGGGCTGGCCATGACCTGGGTTGGTCTTCAGTGAAGGATGCCCGTGCCCATTCCTGCAGCCGGCCATCTGGAAGAGCAGCCGGCTTGTCCTGCCCAGTGGAATAGTATCTGGCCCTTCTGGGGAGGAAGCGCTTCCTTCCCAGCCAGCCAGAGTACATGACCCTCCTTACAAGGCTGCAATCCCCACATCTGGATTGGGGGTGGGGTGGGGCAGGGCTGCTCCTCTTGGGGGCCCCACAGGGATGCCCCTGAGCCCTCTATCCACCTGACCCCCCTGGGTTTCCCCAAATGCTTAGTTCTCAGTTCAGAAAGGATGAAGATAGCCCTCTTCCTCTTTCTCTGGGCAAGCAGCAGCTGCCAGCATCTCCAGGAATTGGGCAAGCGAGTGGCTGGCATGGCGAAAGGGAGCAATAAAGAGAGCCGCCCTCGGGGGCTGCAGCTGACCCTCTGCTTAATATTCTCCTGGGCCGTTTGGGTTGTGTCCAGGGTGGGTGGGGGCTCGTAGCCGGCCAGCCCTGGGTCGCCTTGTTTTCCACCAAGTGCAGCTCCCCAGAAACAAGGCACCCAGAATAATAATCTTGGGTTTCATAAAACAAACAATATTTTAAATAGAAGAACTCCAAAGTAAACTTAGTAATTCCTAGCTAGAGATCACAAACGGCCTGATCATCAAGAAGCTGATTTTAAGAGGGGTCTTTTTTTTAGGGTATATTATTTTTCTGGCTCACTGGAGCTTCTGGGAACTGAAATTGGAACAGGGTGTGTGTATGTCTTACTTAGCAGTGGGGCTGCAACTCTTAGCAGTGGGGCTGCAGACTGGAGGGACTGTTTTCCTTGGATGGGAACTGTTGCCCCCTCCCTTCAGTCTTAGTGTTGTTTGCCCCCCACTCCCACCCCAATATTGCTGCACCAGTTCAGGCACTGCAGTGACTTGCAGCTATGCATACATTCCTTTGGGAAAGCTCCTGGTTACCCTGTAGGTCCTCCTTTTACGTCCCAGGCAGACGAGCTGTTAAAAATGGTGGGAGGAAGACAGTTTTGCAATCCCTTCTTAGCAGCCGCAAGTTTTGGGGGTTTGGTTGTTTTTTTTTTTTTCAAGTCACAAATGCACAGAATGTGAACTACAGGTGTGAAGAGTGGCATGTTGGTGTTAGCTGCTTTTTTTGTGAGAACAACATGGGTTGGGGAAGGGAATGTTTGTGGTTTAGCACGACAGGTTCTGTTTACTGGTTGTGCCAATCCTGTCTGAATGAATTTGGCAAGTCCTGCTCCTCAAAGCACCCCGAGAGGCTGGCAAAGCAGGCTGGTTTGGGATGGGACTGGGGCGGGGGGGGGGCTTGGCTCCTTTGGACATGTGCTCCAGGGAGGCCTTGCAGGCATCTGCGTGTCTGGATGGATGCTTAAGAGTGGAAGACTTTAGAGGCAGTGAAGTTGCAGAGAGAGTTCGCTCTGCTGTCTTCCTTGACCCAGAATTTGTCAGACAGCACAACAACATTTCCCTTTTCCTTTTTGTGTTTATTATTTTAATGTTGATCTATGTAAAGGTGGGCTATTCATGTACAATATAAAGTCAGTGCTACTTGTCCAACTTTCACATTTGTGTGGTTATTATTGCTGACTTGGGAATTCTGGGAGTTGAAGTCTACACATCTTAAAGCCCACAGTTGAGGATTACTGTAGTAGAGGCTCAGCTAGTAGACATCCAGGATTTTTAACAGATTAACAGAGTTGGAAGGGACCTTGGAGGTCATCTAGTCCAACCCACCCACCCCGCCCAAGCAGGAGACCCTACACTATTTCTGAGAGATGGCAGTCGAGTCTCTTCTTAAAAACCTCCAGGGATGAAACTCCCACAACTTCCAAAGGCAACTTCTGTTCCATGGGTTGATTGTTCTCACTGTCAGAAAGTTTCTCCTTATTTCCAGGTTGAATCTTTCCTGGATCAGTTTCCATCCATTATTCCTTGTCTGACCTTCAGATGCCTTGTAAAATAGCTTGAGCCCCTCCTCTCTGTGGCAGCCCCTGAAATATTGGAAGACTGCTATCCTGTCTTCCCTGGTCCTTCTCTTCACTAGACTAGCCAGGCCCGGTTCCTGCAACCGTTCTTCATATGTTTTAGCCCCCAGTCCCCTCATCAACCTGGTTGCTCTTCTCTGCACTTTTTCTAGAGTCTCAACATTTTTTTTATAGTGTGGTGACCAAAGCTGGATGCAGGATTCTAGGTGTGGTCTTACTAAGGCTTTATAGAGTGCTATTAGTACCTCACTTGATCTTGATTGTATGTTAATGTAATTTAGGATTGCGTTGGCTTTTTTAGCTGCTGCTGCACACTGCTGGTTCATATTTAGCTGGTTGTCCACTAAGACGCCAAGATCCCTCTCAAAGTCACTGCTATTATTAACTGTGAGTCCCTCAGTTTATATGTATGCTTTTGGGTTTTTTTTTTACCTTAGCGTAGGACTTTACTTTTCTCTGCATTGAATTTCATTTTGTTAGATAGGGCCCAGTGTTCAAGTCTGTCAAGATCCATCTGGACCCTGAGCCTATCTTCTAGGGTGTTAGCTATTCCTGCCAGGTTAGTAACATCAGCAAATTTGGTGAGTTCCCTCATCTAAGTCGTTCATGAAGATATTGAAGAGTCCTGGGCCTAAGACGGAACCTTGTGACACCCCACTCCTTACTTCCCTCCATGTAGTCTTAGACCCATTAAGGACTACTCACTCATTGAGTACGGTTTGTCAGCCAGTTGTGAATCCATCTGGTGGGGAAGTCCACTTTTTTCTAGCTTACCAAGAAGTAGGTTGTGGTCTACTTTATCGAATGCCTTGCTGAAGTCTAAGTATATTATGTCCACAGTATTTTGTTGGTCTACGAATTTAGTCACTATGTTGAAGAATGAAATAAGATTGGTGTGGCATGATCTGTTTTTAACAATCCCGTGCTGACTGCTAGTTATTACTTTACTCATTTCTAAGTGTTGGCAGATCTGTTTTTTTATTATCTTTTCCAGTATCTTCCCCGGTATTGATGTTAGGCTGATTGGTCTGTAGTTTCCTGGGTCTGTTTCCCCCCCCCTTTTTTTTTTGAAGATGGGAACCATATCAGATCTTTTCCAATCCTCTGGTAGTTCCCTGGTGCTCCAGGATTTTTTAAAGATATGGTACAGTAGCTCTGAGATGACCTCTGCCAGCTCCTTCAGAACTCTGGGATGTAATCCGTCAGGTCCCGGTGATTTGTATTCATCAAGATCAGACAGTGTTCTCTTACTATATTTTTTGCTTATTTTAACTTTTATTTCCAGTCTGTTTTTTACAGTTACGTTTTTAATAGGTTGGGCTATAGTTTCTTTTTGCGTGAAGACCGATGCAAAGAATGGGTTAAGCAGCTCTGCTTTCTCTCTATTGCCTGTTACTTCCTTGCCGTCTTCTCTCTTTAGTGGACTGACTGTTTCCTTGATTTTTTTCTTGTTATTTATATATTGGAAGATCCTTTTTTTGATGTCTTTGACTTTTGTTGCAAGTCTTTGTTCACTCTGAGCCTTTGCTTTCCTGACTTAGTCTTTGCAGATTCTGGCTGTCTGCTGATATCCTGCCTTAGTTATGTGTCCCTCTTTCCATTTTTTGTACTTGTCATTTTTGTCTTTCAATTTGTCAGAGAGATCTTTGTTTTCTCCTCAGCTTGGCTAAGGTTGAGACCCCCAAGAGATGGCTGTTCTCCTCTCCCTCCTTCCCTGCTTCCTCTGCAGAGCCCCCTTTGAACTCCTGGGCGGCCCCCTCCCCCTTTGGGGTGGAATGAATCTGGGTGAAGCCTCCTCACTCCCTTGAAGGGCACGGACTCCCCCAGCCCCTTGGGATCCAAACAAAAGCCCAGCATTGGCACTTTCTGACCTCTGCAGGCATCTGGGGACGGACCAGATGTTTGCAGCTGGCTCTGGAGTGTTGCCTGCCAGGCCTGTCCAGGATGGTGGAGTCCAGGCCGCACAATTAAGCTGAGTGTCAGGAGCGGCTTCATCCAGGAGAATTAAAAGGCTGATCTGGAGGGAATCCAAATAAGGCGCCCCACAGATGCAGCCCAGCCCCAGAAGATGGGCGCCCCAAATTCAGCCGCGATGGAGGAGCCCCGCAGAGCTGGGCAGTCCTGTTCAGAAGGCAGAGCCTGCTGCTTTCTTGAAATGGTGGAGGATTTCTCCCGTCACATGGCGAGCATTAGAAGGACAAACAAACAGGCTGCTTGTGACCCAGGCATCCTTCGGCAAAGTCAACACGCATGGCGCCAGAGGCCAGAGCCAAACTGGGAGCATGAGGCGAAGAGGGAGATGCAGGAGGCCTTTCCAAAAATGGAGGGCGGGACACCCACCGGCACTTGGGTCTGTGGTCTGTTTTGGCTAGAGACGGCCCTGAGCACCTCTTACCTGAGGGCCTCTTCCCTCTTCCTTCAGGGCAAAGAGAAGGAGGGGCGGCATTCTCAAAAATGGGGCTGCCTCCCCTCCCCCCTGGGCGCTTTTGGCCGGAAGCTTCATTTCCTTGCAGTTTCAGGTTGGTTTCCTAGTAAAGTTTTCATGAATTTGGCAGCAAAGGTTTTACTTTCTGAGAAAATCGGAAAAGATCAGAGAATCGTGGAAAATGTCTAGTAACATTAAATATTTATATGAGTTTGCATATCTTGTGGTGCTTGTTCAGAAATCGCTCGTGGCAGTTCATGGAACAGATTTGAAGGCACAAAGAATGCGCACATGCTTGCATGAAACATGAAGCAAAAGCAACACAAAACGAAGTGTGGGGGTTGGGCAGCAGGGGAGAAATGCCCACAGCCAGGGCAGAAGGGCCCTGCAGCACCAAAGACGCCTCCTGGGCCAGGAAAGCCGGAGCTAGCATAAAAGGAAGAAAGCAAGATTTTCCGCGTATTTTCCAGGGCTAAGGAATCCAGACTGTGTGCCAAGAAACGAGTGTGCGGTAGTTGTGTTGTTTTTCTCTCCGATGCTTGAATCTGGTTCTGCTCTTTGAGGGGAGTGGGGGAAGAGGCCCCTCCTTGGCTTCAGAGGTTTCAGAAACAATTTCCCACACGTTCCTTTCGTAATACAAAAACTGGGAAACTGAACTTTATTCTCTGTTTTTAAGAAGATGCCATCTTAGGCAGTTCTTCTAAGTATTTATTATAAATTCTCTTCAGCCCAGTAAGGAATTGGCAATCAAGGGGTTTATTTTCCTGAGGTTAGAAACGGTTTAGAGCTGTTGGGTGGGCTCAGAGGGCTGAGGTTGGCTGCTGCTTCCTGCTGATTGCTCCAAAAGCCCCCTTCCTTCCCCCCCAATTTTGTTCCCCTCCCTCAAATGATTCCATGCTGCAGAGGAAGGGCCCAGCCCTCCTATCCCTGCCTCCGTCCCAGCCACTGTCTGTCCCACAAAGCCCCCTTGAGGGTTGCCTGGCCTGCTTGACTTAATACCTGGAGTTCTGGATTCGGGTGGCGGGGTCTCCTCTAGCAGGGATGGTTTGGCCTGGCCTTCTTTGCAGAGCATGCCAGAACAGTGGCTGGGTTTTCACTGCCAGTCACCAGTCAGTTGTGGGCATCCGTGGGGCAACTTCCACTTCTTGGTTTTGCTCTGTATGGTTCCCCCCCTGGGGGGGGGGCTGTAGGCAGTGGCAGTTCTGGGCACGAGCTCTTGCCCTTTGGGCTGCAGAGGCCACCTGTGCCAGGTGAGGCTCAGTTGTCTGCCCAGAGGAGCACCGGATGAGACCGCGGCAGGGCCCTCCCAGTGGGGCTGCTTGAAGGATGAGTGGAAATGTCAGCTGATGCTGAATGCCCGGGGTGGGGCTAAAGTTAGAGAGCCCCTCTTTGCCAGTGCTGCGTGGGGCATTTCTGGGACCTGGAGGATAATCCCTCTTCAGCCGAGCTTGGCCAAAGCAGTTTCTGGTTTTGACTTCTGGAGCTGCCTTTTTGGCCTTTGGTCTGATGTGCAGCCCCCAAATTCCCAGACAATCCAGGCCCAGGCAAGAGCTGGCCATGCTTGGGTTCCAAGCCCAGCTGAGACCACAGGGACCTGAAAGATCTCAAGAACCTGTGGCCAGAACATCGGACGCTGGTCTTCTCTGCTCTCCATCCTGCCTGGAGCCCGCTTTGCATCCGTGATGCTGGGTTCCTAGCGGGGGATGCCCACACCTGAGGCATTGATCCTTAGGACGCTCTTGGGTTTTAAATCGATTCTGAGACCCACCTTCTCTACCCAGCCTTTTCCTCAGGAGAAGCCGCACCGCTCTTGGCATGAAATTGGCATTGAAATGTCCGGACACATTCACTTTCATTCTATAAACAACTTGTCGTATCAACATGTTCAGAATATTTGGTTTTCTGCCCAGTTGCCCCTGGGACAGACTCATCTGCCCATCTTCCTCTGAGGTTGGCCCAAAAATGCCCAGCCCGGTGGGGGGCAGTTGCTGGCTGGAGCTCAGCCCCCCTCACCCCAGTGCTTCTGCTGCTGCGAAGAAGCTCCTTATGGAAGAGGCCTTTCCCGCCAGCCTTTACAAGCATGGATGGCATTGGGCAATGCAGCGACAAGTAACAGTTGCCTACAATCCTTGTGTGTGTATGTGTGTGTTTGTGCGTCTGTCTAATGTTTTTAAAGCATTTCTAAAAAGACATTTTTGAAATCTGTAAACCTGGAATCCCCGTCATTTTAGAGGCAGGAGATTTGGACTTTCAAAGAGTGTTTTGAGGCACCGTCACCACGACAGGCAGGTGGGAAAGGTGTGGCCAGTCAAAGGTCATCCATTTCCAAGAAGGCAAACTGATCAGGCGGTTCCTGCCGCTCCTAAAACATTGCCAGTTTTATGGCACATTATGCAGTGTTGCACAAGACTTAACCACACCAAATGCCAAAATGCATCTCTTAGCCCTGGTCTCTTGCCCCAAGTTGGAGATTCTTCACTCTAGAGCCCTTGCCCAGCGCTTGCCCTTCCCTCGATCATGGCAGGATGCCCAGCACCCCCCCTTTTATTCCTCTTGCGGAGAGCAGTTGTGCTGCTCTTTCTGAGCTCCTGGGAGATTTACGCCAGTGAGTTGCTCTGGTCAGAAGGGCTGCACCCCAGTCCTTGGCATAAAAGGGGCAACCAGAAATGCCTCTGGGGCAGTTGTGGGTGATGATTTGAGAGGAAGCGTGTTTAGACGGTGGCAGGTGAGGGCAACGGCAGCAGAAATGGGTTGGTGCATGTTGTTGTGTTTCAGGCTTCCTCTGAATGTCATTTTTTTGGAATAGAATGTGCAAAGGGGAGAGGCAAATGTTTCTGATGCTCAGAGGCAGGAATATTTATGAGCTCCTTCTTGAGAGAGCACTTAGAGTGGTTTAACTTTCAAGTTGCTCTGGTCTACGGTTGCAAGCAGCTCAACCAAAGCAAGCTAGCTGGCACATGGACCAGCTACTGAGCACAAACCACACTCTGGGTCTGCTAACTTCCAGATGGGAAACCGTGCCCTGTCCTGACTGGCACAATAGGGTTCAGGAGGACCCAGGGCAGGACGGGCCATTTTGCTGCAAGTACATGATATACGCAACTAGCCCTCCGGCCTTTTTCTATTCCAAATCCAGTTCTATGATGGTTTCTCTGGATTGCTGGTCTTGAATACAGGAACCAGCCTGGACAAGGGGAGGCTTCAAAGACATTCCACGTTGACTCTAGCAAATGTCCTGCCTTCCTTCACTTTCCTGCCCCAAATTGGCAGGGGTGATGCATGTTACTTGAGGTTTCAACTCTCTTCATTGGAGGGGCCAGAAGGAGGCAGATTCAGGGGGCTCACCTTTTCCGCATCTTGCACAATGCTGCTTACAGAAGAAACATTGTGGTGGCCGTGTTTGTTGGCAAATTGGAGAAATGGGCTGGAAGGAACAGAATAATACTGTAAGAAAATAACATACACACTGGCAGGATGGTGATACTGTAGCTGGGTTGGCAGCGGTACTTGGAGCAAGATTAGAGCAGAGAGGTTGATGGTTGGCTGATTCTGAGTGAGCGAGGAGGGCAAAGCACTCTTCAGGCTTCACTTCCAGACCAGGGCAAAGCAGCTCCACGCTTCCTTAGGGCCGTGCCAGAGAAGGGCAGCCAGACAGGCGATCCTGCCAGTCAGGGGGCAGTTGCGATGGCAGCCCTTTCGCCACCGATTGGTTGGGGATTGCAATCCAAGCTAGAAAATCCTTTGCTCTCAAGATGGCAGCCCCTCCCTGGACGAATTCGCCCTGTGATGTTGTCCCAAAGGTGCTTTTTTCCCTGGAGGCAACTGGACTTTCTTGTTTTTTCTTTTGAAGACCTTTCGCTTCTCATCCAAGAAGCTTCTTCAGCTCTGACAGGATACAATCTCTATAGACTTTTAGCTATACAATTTGGGATGAAGACCCTTGGAATGGGGTGGGAGGAGGAGGAATGGATTTCCAGAGGGAAAAAAAATTGCAGGCTACAGGAACCATTTGCACCACTCAGGTGGACCCTGAGGACACAGATAAGCCTCCAAGTGGCCTCAAGGACCCTCTCAAAGGGTGCCAAGGACCAGGTGCAGTGGAGCAAAGTGGGAGTGCTTCCCAAACCCTTTTCTTCTTTGACGGTGTCAAAGGCAAAAAGTCTCAGCCTGCCCTATGGGGGTGGGGGGTGGGGGGTTGGGGGTGCAGTGAGGGAGTCCCCTACGTCAACTGCCTCCCTCTTGAGAAAAGGCACAAGGAAACCCTAAGGAAGCCATAAAGGGCAGGGTTCCTGTTTAGGTTATTTTGAGAGGAAGGGAGGATGTTCCCACAGGCAAACACACACACACACACACACACACACAACCGCACCGCACAGTGCTTGGCCGCCCACATTCTCTTATCTCCCAAAAGGGGCTAAAACGAGAAATGCCACTGGCCGGAAAGGGAAGTGGCCAAACGCAGGAGAACTTCTCTCTCCGGCACTAGAAATGAAACCAGGAGTGGGACTTTCTCTCTTTTTGGTGGACTTTCTTGCCATTTGAGTCCCCGGTTTTGAGGTCAGAGCGGAAAGTCGGGCCAGATGAAAGGAGCGAGGAGCAAATAGAGCCGCCTTCCCCACTTCCTTTTTGCTGTCGGGATCTTCTTCACCCAGTGCAGCTGAAAGTCTTCCCACAGGAGGCGGGGAGGGGGGCTCATTAGCAGAAGGCATGGGGGAGACCGCTTGAGACAGGTGGGACAAGCTCTCAGGAGAAGATGCTCCTGGGTGTTTAGCATGGTGGAACCTCCAGATGCAGCCTAGAGTGCCAGAGAACCTTGAGCCACTCCTGGTTGGACACAGGGCAGGGCTGGGGGATTGGATACAGATTTTCTCCTGGCAGGTCAGCCTCTTTCTCTCCCTTTTCCTGATTTCCCACAGCCCCCTCTTCAGGCAGCCTCAGCCCACCTGTCCATCCACCCAGCCCGCTTGGTGTCTTCAAGGCTGGTGCTCTATTGGCAAGAGGCATTTTGGCTTGCTGGGGGGGGGCGATCCTGTGTGGGGGCAGGCTGGCCTTGGCACTTCCTCCCCCACCTCTGCTTTGATAGGTTTGCCTTGACAACATGTTTGCATGTTTCTGGATGTGTGAGGCCAAGAACCATCAGTGCCCTAAAAGATCCTCCCAGAATTGCTGAGTTCAAAGGATGTATCCCATTAGTGTGCAGAGAAGCAAGAGTCTGGGACAGGGATATCAAACTCCAAGGCCCATGGGCCGCATCTGGCCCACGGGGTGCTTAAATCTGGCCCGTGGTGCCGGCCTTGAAATAGCAAAGGACCGGCCCGTGGTGCCTCTGGCAGCCAAAACAGGGTGCAGGGTGTGTGGGGGGGGGGTTGTGCCCCGTTTTGGCTGGCAAGGTGCTGCAGGAGGCGTCGGTCCCATTTCCTCCCCCTCCCCCGCTGGCCCATGGAGGAGAACTACAATGCTTATTCGGCCCTGGAAGAAGTCCAGTTTCACAGCCCTGGTCTAGGACAACTCACTGCAGGATTAGGAAATGGTGGAATAGAATCCTTACAGAAAGGATGCCACAGAAGGGACAAAATGAAATATGAGTGATACAAATTAGAATTTTTTAAATAATTTTAAATAATTAAATTGAATTGTTGAATTGTCCCACAGCAAGTTGGCCGTGGGAAGCTCTCCCTTTCGGTCAAGGAAGATGTGGGTCAGTGCTGAAGAAAGCAGTTGGGGCAGTCTGCAAAGGCAGCCACTTGGGCGGAGGGCAGCAAAGCTCCAGGGGAGCTCACAAGACCCTCCTGCTGGCTTCTGGCTGGTGCCCCCTCCCCAAAGCACTATGGCCCAGGAGCCCCCTGGCAACTGGAAGCCCCCTTGGATCACAGCCAGTGGTTTCCAGGTGTGAGCTGAAGGCTGAGTGACTCCCTCTTCCATGTGGCTTGACTGGCTGCTCCTGAGCTGTCCGGGTTTCCGGTCCTGCCCTCTCTCTGGCCACGGTCAGAGGCAGGCCAGGCCGGCGGGCACCAGGACTTCTGCCAGGCTGGAGGCCCAGCTGCTCCACGGTGAGAGGGGTTGGCTTTTGAGCTGATGCCTTTGCAAAATCAGCTGTAATTAGTGGCTGACATTTCCGCTAGAGGTGGCAGGTTTTAAGTGAATCACTGTAACTTTTGTATTTTATGTTCATTTTATTTTCACCAACCGGAGGTTTGTGGCTGGTGCACAAAGCAATAAAGCAAAGCCATGAGCACAATCTAAAGCAGGAGTCTCCAACCTTGGCAACTTTAAGCCTGGAGGACTTCAACTCCCAGAATTCCCCATCCAGCTTAAAGTTGCCAAGGTTGGAGACCCCCGATCTAAAGGGTGGGTTTCTGTGCAGACCACGTGTTTCCCATCTGGCTGGCAGAGGAGCAAGTGTCCCTCTCCCAGGCAGAGGACCAGGGCCCTGTTTCTGCCCCACATTGCTGCTTGCCTCTGGCTGAAATGCAGCTCTCCCTCTTCTGCCTTGGAGGAGGGCCAAGCCTGGCTGGGGATTTGAACCCTCGGGGCTCTGGCGTCTGAGCAGGCCTGATGCGGGGGGACTGTAGCATTGCTCCTCCGGGCTCCGTGTACTTCCCCTCCCCCCCTGGGGGGGCATTGAGGACCCACCCATCCAGGAAACTTGGGTTCTGCTGCATCCAGGGGCTTTCTATTCCCTTGCCCAACCTGCCCCTGGACAGTGAAAGAACCCCCCCCAAATTAATACCCTTAATATTAGCAAATTGTGGTCTGACTGTGAAATGGAGGGAGTGATACGCATCATGATTTATTTATGCCAAAATGCCACTTGGTTGGTGTGCATTGCCTGGGGTGTCTAATGTCATTGTGTCGGCACTGAGCATTGTAGAACTTGTGACGAGGGCTTTTGTCTCTGAGCCACCTCAGGGCGATTCAGCTTTCATTGTGGGTTGTAACAAGCGTGTGTGGAGTTGATTGTGTGTACGTTCAAGTAATAAACAGGGATGCCCCCAGAACAAAACCTCGGTGTGACCACATCCTCACTCGGACGTCATGGGAATTTCGGACTTGCTTCCTTGCAGGTCAGGGGCAGAGTTGGGGGTGGAACAAGGGAGATGATTTGACTCTCCCGGGAGAATTTCTGCTCACCTGGATTTGGCCATTTTCAAATCGGGGAGAGAGGCAGGCAGCCCCTTCCCCAAAGAGGCAGCCTGCCTCCCCTGCATCGCCCTAGGGAGCCTCACCGCCATATTTGAAGGCGAAGCCTTGTGAGAGAGACTCCTCCTGCTGCATCCTTAGCCTTCTCTGGATCCATGCTGTCCATCTGAGCTCTCACATTCCTGGTCCTGGGATGAAGAGCGCTTTGCGGTGGCCATCGTGGCTCTGCCGGCCCTGGTCTTTTCCCAGACCGAAAGCCTCCTGGCTGGGAAAGGCCGCCGGGCTGTGGAGCAAAGGCAAAGCGCGTGACTTAAGTGTGGCAAGAATTTTGACAGCTGGCAGAGAGCGGACGCTGGGCTGCCGGTTCCCACGGGAGGAAAATCCAGGTCAGGGAATCTGCTCCGTTTCTGCTCGCTGCCTGGTCGTTGCCCGAGACCACCAACCTCGCTGCCCTGATTAGAGCACTCGCCCCTTCCTAATTAGGCCGGGAGCCAAGAGGGGAAGCGAGGGGGATGGAATGGAACATCCTTTGGGATCAGAAGTGACGGTCCAACCCGTTCCCAGCTGGCTTCCTTGCAAAACATGGAAGGGGCGGGGGAATGTCCGAACAGCTGGGAAGAAAACAAGGCATCTTTTGTCTCACGTGGTGCAGTTGGGATAGAGTCAGAGAAGAGATAAATTATTTGTATGGTCGGATCAGTCCCCACCTGGGATATAGTTCCAGTGGAAACTCTCCGGCAGCTAAGAAGCTGCCAGGTTTCTCAGTGGTGATGGCGAAGATGTTTCGGTCACCTTCATGTCAGGTAGATCATGGGTGCAAGAATTGAACAGGCCCAAAATGTCATGTGTTTTTCCCACCAAGTTTTTTATTTTTTATTTTTTTTAATCAAAATATCAAATCAATGGGTGAACAGTGTGGCACCTGGGTGTCATACATTCTAATACAAAATGTCAGGTGTCTTCAAAATTATTATTATTATTATTAATCAAATTTCTATACCGCCCTACTCCCGAAGGACTCAGGGTGGTGAACAGCCAAGATAAAATATTCATGATTTTATAAATTGGGTGTTTTAATCTGTGTTTCGGCCAAAATATTTAATAATTTTAAGGGATTTTTAATATTTGTATTATCTGATATTGGAAATTTTTTTAATGTAATGAGGTAAAGAGAAAAATTATACAGGGGAGGGAGGGGTTTAAGTTTATATATAAGTGTTATATTAGGGTTCTTTATGAGTATGAGTATATTATAGGGAAGTCTGGGGGGAGGGGAGGGTTAGGGAGGGTTAGGGAGGTTGGGAAGTTTGGGGGGGTGGAGGGGGAAAAGGGGTGAAAATGTAATTGTAAAACTTTTGCAATAAAAAAAATAAAATAAAATAAAAATCCCTTAAAATTATTAAATATTTTGGCCGAAACACAGATTAAAACACCCAATTTATAAAATCATGAATTAAAAAATTTAAAAGAGGAGAGTTAGGCCAGGCCAGCCTGCTGAAATAGAAAAGTTTTGAGAGCACGGTGAAACGTGCGCAGGTCCGGGATCCTCCGTATCTCTGGGGGGAGCTCGTTCCAGATGGTAGGTGCCCCCAAAGAGAAGACTCTCCCCCTGGGGGCCGCCAGTCGACACTGTTTGGCCGATGGCACCCTGAGGAGCCCCTCTCTATGGGAGCGTACTGGTCGGTGAGAGGCTATTGGTAGCAGGAGGCGGTCTCGTAAATACCCCGGTCCGATGCCATGGAGCGCTCTAAAGGTGGTAACCAAAACCTTGAAGTGCACCCGGAAGACCACCGGGAGCCAGTGCAGCTCGCGCAGGAGGGGGGTCACATGGGAGCGCCACGTCAGTCCCATAACCACCCGCGCGGCCGCATTCTGGACCAGCTGGAACCTCCGGGTGCTCCTCAAGGGGAGCCCCATGTAGAGAGCATTACAATAGTCCAGGCGGGAGGTGACGAGGGCATGAGTGACCGTGCGTAACGAGTCCCGATCCAGAAAGGGACGCAACTGGCGAATCAGGCGGACCTGATGAAAAATCCTCCCGGTCACGGCCGTCAAGTGCTCTTCTAAAGACAGCCGTGAGTCCAGGAGGACACCCAAGTTGCGAACCCTTTCCGTGGGGGCCAATGACTCGCCCCCAATAGTCAGTGATGGCACCAACTGACTATATCGGGATGTCGGAAACCACAGCCACTCGGTCTTGGATGGGTTGAGCCTGAGTCTGTTTCTCCCCATCTAGATCCGCATGGCCTCCAGGCACCGGGACATCACTTCAAGGGCATCATTGGGGTGGTCCGGGGTGGAGATGTACAGCTGAGTATCATCAGCGTACTGATGGTACTTCACCCTGAAACCACGGATGATCTCACCCAGCGGCTTCACATAAATGTTGAACAGAAGGGGCGAGAGGACCGACCCTTGTGGCACCCCACATACAAGGGGCCTCAGGGTCGACCTCTGCCCCCCTGTCAACACGGACTGCGACCGGTCAGAGAGAAAGGAGGAGAACTACCGTAGGACAGTGCCCCCCCCCCCAACTCCTCTAGCCGGTGCAGCATGATACCATGGTCGATGGTATCAAAAGCCGCTGAGAGGTCTAATAGGACCAGGACAGAGGAACAACCCCTGTCCCGAGCCCTCCAGAGATCATCAACCAACGCGACCAATGCCGTTTCCGTGCTGTACCCGGGCCTGAAGCCCGACTGGAACGGATCCAGATACGACGATTTATCCAGGTACTGGGGGAGCTGCCGCGCTACCACACTCAACAACCTTCGCAATGAAGCGAAGGTTGGAGACTGGACGATAATTTACCAACGCTGCCGGGTCCAGGGAAGGCTTCTTGAGGAGAGGCCTCACCACTGCCTCTTTCAAGGCGGCAGGGAAGACACCCTCACTCAGGGAAGCATTTATAATCCCCTGGAGCCAGCCTCATGTAACCTCCCGAGAGGCCAGCACCAACCAGGAGGGACACGGGTCCAGTAAACATGTGGCCGCACTCAGTCTGCCCAGTATCCTGTCCACGTCTTCGGGCGTCACAGAATCAAACTCTTCCCAGATAATATTCACAAGACCTGCCTCTGTCCTCCCCGCTGAATCTACCCAGTCAGAGTCCAGGTGTTCCCGAATCTGAGCGATTTTGTCATACAGATACTGTACAAAATCCTCGGCTCTGCCCTCCAAGGGGTCCTCCCCTGCTTCCTGGTGGAGCAGGGAGCAGGTCACCCTAAACAGGGCGGCCGGGCGTTTATCTGATGATGCAATAAGAGTGGCAAAATAGTTATACTTCGCCACTTTTATCGCCACCAGGTAGGTCTTAATATGAGACCTTACCAGTGTTCGGTCAGATTCAGAATGGCTGGCCTTGCGTCCTTCAAGAATAGGACTGAGTAGTTTAAGCTTTTCAGGAACTTTGGGCACCCAGTCAGCTCTTGAAATGCCCATTCCATGTCTCTGGGTTCTGATGCAGGCCTCTTTGGGCAGCTGTCCACTGCTGGAGTCGATTGGAAGCGTAACAACTGCCCTGGCTCGGGTGCCTGTTTCTGCCTGCCAAGCAGCTTGTGTGTGTCTCAGAAGTCGGAGACGAGGCTGTTGGTTCTGTTAGATACAGATTACAGATTAACAGAATTGGAAGGGACCTTGTAGGTCATCTAGTCCAACCACCCGGCCAGCAGACCCTACACCAATAACTGACAAATGGCAGTCCAGTCTCTTCTCGAAGGCTTCCACGGATGAAGCTCCCACAACTTCTGAAGGCAGCTTCTGTTCCACTGGTTAATTGCTCTCACTGTCAGGAAATTTCTCCTTATTTCCAGGTTGAATCTCTCCTTGATCAGTTTCCATCCATTGTTCTGGCCTTCAGGTGCTTTGGGGAATAGCTTGGCCCCCTTCTCTCTGTGGCAGCCCCTCAAGATATTGGAAGATGCTATCCTTGCCAGACAAGACTTTACTTTTCTCTACATTGAATTTCATTTTGTTAGATTGCTTGAGAAGATGCACTCAGCTCAGCTGGGCTCTTTCTTAAGGGCTCCCCTTAACTTTGGGGGGGGGCTCCTAGGCAGCTTCTTCTCACAGCTCCGTCTTGCTTGGCTGCTCCTACTATTCGGGACTGCACAGAAGAAGGGCGGGGCCGTCTGGGGGCTGGCATTTTTCCAGCACCGTCCTCGCCCTCCCACCAACTTCTCAAAGCCCCCCCAGAATGGCTGGCTCCCCTGCCCCTTTCCAGCCTCAGCAAACAGACCCTGGACTTTATTCCCAGCCCGCCCAGCCCTTCCCAGTTTCCTCTCGGGTTGAAGTTCAGCTCCTCCAGAGGGGCCATTAGGCCATTTCCACTCAGGTGCTGTTGCTGCAATTCGGAGGCTGCAACCTGCCTCCCAGGCTGGGCCTCCCCTCCTGGAGGGTCAGTTCAGAGCAAGCCTTGCCTTCCTGAGGGGAAGGGGGTCTCGTGCCATTTCCAGGGTGTCCTGCAGCTGTGATGGCCACACCGTTACCCTGTGAACAGCGTTAGGATTTGAGGTTCAGTGTTTTTCCTTATTGGTTGCTATTGCTGATATTTCTGCAAAGTTGACGAGGAAGAGCCGCGAAGAGTCACAACTGAATTTCTTGGCATGTCTTAATTTTATCTTCTTTTATTTCATTGTTAGCTTTTCATCCCCATTTACAGAGTGGGAAAAAAACCATGTCCATTTGGGGCTCAGCATATTCGGGTGGCTCACATGAAACAGGAAACCCAAATTGTGACACATTCCAGCTTGTTGCTCTCGGGAGCTCCTTCTAGTCACAGGGGCTTCTTGCTTGGTTCTAATGACACTCGGGAAACTTCCAGAGCTGGGTTGGCTGAGCCTTGAGTCTCCTTCCAAGCCAGCAAAGATCGGGCTTCAGCCTCTGACTTCTCCAGAGGGAGAGAAGCTGCCCTGGATGGGCCTCCAAACAAAGTGGCTCTGAAAATGAGTGGCCGCCGGGGCCCCCAAGCAGCTCCTGGGGAGCCTCAGAGTCTGTGCTGGGTGGGGGGTTGAGCAAGGGTCATCCAGGGACTCCAGGGCCCTCAAAAGAGGTCGAAGGAACCGGATCGATCAAGTGGTTATGATCACCCAAAATGTTAGGATCTGCTGTCTGGCTCCGGGGTGCAGAAACCGGAAGAAGGATTTGACCACAGGAAGGTAAACTCTGTTGAACATTAGATAATAGTGTCACATAGCAGGAAAGTGAAGCCAGGGACCTTGAGCTGAAGCTCATCTGTTGGGGATGCTTCAGTTCGGAGTCCTGCACTGAAGAGGGGTTGGATTGGATGGCCTCAAAGGGCCCTTCCAACTTGAGAATTTTATAATTTGAAATAAAGTTGCCCAAAATGTAGGCTGCTGTTGAGAAGAATAATCATGCAGGCCAGATCTGGATGCAAACTAATTTGTACCCTTGAGAAACAAAAACGAAGCTGTTCCGTTTCTTGCCCCACGATGGCCAGGGGGCCTCCTTGGGGGTCCCAGCCCCTGAGGATGCCTGTTACCCTTTGCCAGAGATGGCAGCTGCCTCCTCGTCCAAGGTGGTTGGAGCATCAAGGCTTGGGACCCCGGGTTTGCTAAAAAGGGGCACCGGCATGGTTTCCCATTTGGTCTTCTCTTCCTCATCAGCCACCCCAACTCCTTGCCCTGATCAACATGTCTGTCCGATGTTTCCATGGGATCTGCTGAACACACGCGTGTCAGGGAGACCTTCTTGGCAAAGGAAGGGAATGTCCACCTTTAGCTGGATGCTAAAGGTGTTGATGAGCTTTTGACTACTTGACTTAGGATCAAATTGGAAACGGGTTTTCCATTGCAAAGCTCAGTGGCTCTTAAGTGAGACACAACCAATTTTTTGACTTTTCCCCCCATGGTTGCTACCTTCAATTGTTTGGTTTTTTAAAAAAAAAAATTGATTTATATGCTGCCCTTCTCCGGAGATTCAGGGCGGCTTACAATGTGCTAAGCAATAGCCTTCATCCTTTTTTGTATATTTATACAAAGTCAGCTTATTGCCCCCACAACTGGGTCCTCAATTTACCTACCTTAGAAAGGATGGAAGGCTGAGTCAACCTTGAGCCTGGCAAGAGTCGAACCTGCAGTAATTGCAGGCAGCTGGTCTTAATAACAGGGTGCTTTAGACCACTGTACTACCAAGGCTCCTTGTTAAGTGAATCATGCAGTTTGTTCACTGGCTTTGCTTGTCAGAAGCTGGCTGGGAAGTCAGAAACAGCAATCACGTGTGCCTGGAACACTGCAACTGTCATCAATACACACTGATTGCCAAATGTCCACATTTTGATCATGTGGGGATGCTGTGATGGTTGCATGAGGACCAGTTGTAAGTGCTGTTGTAACTTCGAACAGCCACTAAACGAAGGTTTGCAAGTCTGAGACATCGTATTGATGGGAGTTGGCAGAAGGCTGAGAAATAATAATAATAATAATTAATGCCCCCTTTAAAACTCACCCACCTCTTTCCTCTTTCAGTGCAAATTCCCACCCTGGAGGGAGGAATACTCTCTGCATGTAGCAATCCTTGCGCTGCATTGTCGTTGTCATGGACTGAGTTGTAGCCTTGCTCTGCTTGTTTATTTTTGTGGCTTAGTGTGCAAAGTGGGGGAACGTCCTAACTCCTTAAGGCCCTTAAGCATCCCAGGGAAACCCAACCGTGGGGGGTGTTCACACATCAGCTGTGCCTAAAATAAATCGCCCACATGACGAGTAGGCTTATGACTCTTGGCTTCAGGCACTGGTCTGTGGAAGGGCTGCCTGCTGCCTCTGCCTTGTGCAACCAGGGCTGGGGCCTGGGGCCTGGGGCGAATCTGACTCGGGGACAGCAGACCAGCTATTTGTGAGCAGGCCAAGGGCTCAGGCGCAACCCTAGGATGCCCATGAAAGGGGCCCCTTGTAATACAGGTGCGCATTGAATTCCAGGGCTGAAGGGTTGCACCCTCCCCATATTTGCCCTGCTGTTGAACTCCTGGAAAGCCCCCCCCTCGCCATGAGCCTGTAAGAAAGCAGGTGGTTGAATGGAAGCTTTGCTTGGCGGGTGGGTGAGCACACCTGGGTGTGCAGTCAAAACCTGCTGAGACGGGACTCGCTGGCTTCCACTTTAGATGTTATTCTCCAGGAAAGCAAATGAAAATTAGCCAACCCCCTTACCGAGATTGGTATATTCTGACAAGGCAAAATTGCCCTTCTTTGCTGTGCCTGGACATCCTGGCCCTTTTCTCCTCTGTGTAGCCGGAGAGGATTCAGATTAACAGAGTTGGAAGGGACCTTGTAGGTCATCTAGTCCAACCTCTCCAAGCAGGAGACCCTCCACCATTTCTGACAGATGGCAGCCTAGTCTCTTCTTGAAAGCTTCCAGGGATGAAGTTCCCACAACTTCTGAAGGCAATTTCTATTCTATGGGTTGATTGCTCTCATTGTCAGAAAATTTCTCCTCATTTCTAGGTTGAATCTCTCCTTGTTCAGTTTCCATCCATTATTCCTTGTCTGGCCTTCGGGTGTTTTGGAGAATAGTTTGACTTCCTCCTCTCAGTAGCAGCCCCTCAAATATTGGAAGATGCTATCATGTCTCCCCTGGTCCTTCTCTTCACTGCAACCGTTCATCGTATGTTTTAGCCTCCGGTCCCCTAATCATCCTGGTTGCTCTTCTCTGCACTCTTTCTAGGGTCTCAACCTCTTTTTTATAGTGTGGTGACTTCTCTTGAGCAGGAGGCTCAGCCTCACCAACTTTCCACAGTTCCAGGCAGAGGCAAACATCTGGCTTTTCAGCCAAGGTCTTCCCAGTTGGCTTTGGAAAAAGATTAGAGTGCTGAATGGTCATGGGGCTTTTCCCATTGCTCAGCCTTCTTGTCGGTAAACCCCTGGAAGTCTCCCAATGCCACTTGCTTATAAGAGAAACTGCTATTTTTAGAGCAATTCTCTGGGTGGCACACAGAAAAATAAACCATAAACTTTAAAAATGCAGAAGAAACATTAAAATGAGAACATGGCACTAGAGCACAAACACAATAATTAACAAGGGCAGAACACAAGAGATGCAAATTCCTCCTCATTTCAGCTCCTCATTTCCGCAAAACACCTGGAGTTGACCTGCTCACACCAATTAGTATGTTCCTAGGTTTTTCAAGTTTTTGCTAAACTTTCCTCTACTAAAATTAGAGAAGCCCTTCCTTTACACAGCTGAAAAATATGTTTATACTTTTCAAAAAGAGGAGAGATGCTATCAAAGAAGAGTTCCCACACTAGTTCCTGAACTTGGAAATAGGAGGAGCAAAAACTCCTGCAGAGGCACAACAAACACTCCAAATGCCTGGCCTTCGAAGGGGGATTTAACCACCGCAAGGAGCGGGAGACCTCGCCATGAATGGGGCAGGCACAGCTGTGGGCAGCCCTCTGGCTTGCTGAATAGCATGCCATGGCCGTTGGTCTGGAGGGTGGCAGCACATGGGGGCTGTGACACGGGAGCCAAAACGGGCCAGCTGCAAGCAGCAGCAGCCACCGCCGCCAGAACTATAAAGTTGTGGGTTCAGGGTTAACCCTGCTTAACCCAGGTGGCTTCTGCTCTTAATGCTGGATCGGCAGCCCCCTGGCCCACCACTGTGTTATCCTTGCCCGGGGGAGGATGGCAAGGCTCCCTTGATCAGTACCCCCTCCCTCTGGCCAGGCAGGCAGCAGGACTGTTGGGGTGGACAGTCAAGAAACTTCGAGTGCCAGGTCTGGCAGGGAGGTTGGCATTCTCAGCTGCTTTGCAACTTGGCCTTGTTTTCTGAGGACTGACTGGGCAGTGCTTGGTGATGCTCCCTCTCCACCCCCTCCCCCCGTCAGTGGGTTTGTCCTCATTAAATGTGCCTGGTGGGCAGGAGGGCAAGGCAGGCTGTTTAGGCAACAGGGTACTGGCAGGGGTGGTGCATTTCACAACACACTGTGCCTTCTTCCCCCACCTGATTAAGTAAGTGGTGTGACCCAGGCCTGTACTGTGAGAGTCCAGTGCTGACCGTCCCATTTGTGGAGCTGCAGTTGATGTGACAAGGAATTTAATGGGAGTTCCAGAGTGGTCTCTGCCACCCTGGCCCTTGCCACCCTCTGTGCCCTAGTTCTGCTGGCCACTCAGCCTCCCAAAGAGCAGCCTTGCTCTGGGTGCAGTTGAAGGCTTGACCTGAGCGCAGGGGGGGGGGGACACCCTGATTTGGACTGTCCTTCCCCTCCCACCCAAAGGGTTTTTAGGAAAATGTTTGCAGGTGGGTGGTTTGATGTGATCTTAGTTTTAGCAAGCCACTTACAGTTTTGGAAAGGCAGCATGACAACGTTCCATTTGGTAATGTCACAGGCTGCGCAGCACAATGTTGGCTGCAGAAAGTAAGACATTTCCCACACAAGAACTGATTTGCTGGGTTGCTGCATTCGGGCTTTTAAAATACTGAATTTTTGATGTGCCTTCAGGTCTGTGTTAAAGTGACTTTCCCCCTGCTTTAAAATAGGTCATTCAGTCTGTTGTCTCTGCAGCTGCAGAGGGAGATTCTGGCAGCCGGTCAGAGATGACCCAGCGGATTGTGGCCACACTGCCCCGTGTCCCCCTATGCCAGGAGGGGATGTTCTTCAAGTGCTCTCTCTATTTTAGCCGTTTCCCCACCTCCTCTCTCACTCAGTGGGTGTGGGGGGGGAGTATCACTGCCTGCTCTGGGCTGATGTGGGTCACAGTCAAGAGGGCTGGCTTGCCCCTTGGTCACCAGTCTCTCTCTCTCTCTCTCTCACACACCCACACCCCGATGCCCATCAGCACAAAAACAAACTTCAGCAGGCAAAATGTCAGGCCCCATTGTGGTGTGTCTCTGTGTCTGTGTGAGTGCATCTACAGGCACATCTTGGGGTAGGTAGGTGTTCTTTATGCCTGTGGACGCCACCCCCACCCCTGCCCCACATGTTCCTTCACCTGAGCCTGGACCGTGGACTCAAACCAGCTCCCTGGGAACTCCCCCTCCAAGCCCCAGATGCCCAGGCTCCGGTCCTTCTCCCTGGGTGTTGGTTGGGGTGATGAGGCGATATACTGGATGTCTTGAACCCCTGAAAGGCACCCAGAAGCTTTTAGTTGGGCGGGGCTGGCCTTGGGAATCAGCCCCCACCCGTCAAGATGCACGTCTCCCTATTCAGCCGGAGCTCGTCTGAATCCGAGGGAGGCCGGAGGGCTCTGAATGGGGACGGCTGGGAGTCTGCTTTGGGCGTCACTCCATGACCAGGGGGCCATTTTCGGGCTTCCCAGGTGGGCCGAGGGTCAGGAAACGCTGGTGGAACTCCAGGGGTTGTTCCTGCATTGGGCCCCACAGCCAAGAACATCTCTCAAAATGAAACTGGGGAGAGAGAGAGATCAGGAAGTGGTGCCCAAGTGACCAAGCTGGCATTTTGAGCCATTCTGGTCAAAGGCTGAAACTCATGAGATGTTTATCAATTGTCTCAGTGTGGAAATTCCCAGAGAAAATGGGCACTCCAGCCACACAACTGACACAAAACTCTGGAGAGTTTCTCTGCCTTGTAGTGAAAGAGCTTCTCATGACATGGTTGATTAGGAAGCCTGTTGTGGCCTCCGATGCTTCTGTGCCCCACATTGCTGCCTTGAGCATCTCCCCACCCACCATTCTAAAAATATGCCTCTCTAACATGCCCCGGACTCTTCTTTCCTTCCGTTTTGCAAGGTGGATGTTTGGGGTCGGAAGGTGGCAGCCTCGGAAATGCCCCCATCTCAACTCGCTTCCTTTCTTTGCTCAACAGATTTTTCCACCCAAGTGAATTCGACCTCCTTAAGTTCTCCGACCGGCCGGGGCAGCCATATGGGCACACCTGCCCTCCACCCTTCCATGGGGCCCAGCCTTGGGGGCTCCTTGGGATCGCCCAGCCAGCTCCATTCACCCATCAACGGCATGGGGCCGCCCTTCTCCGTCATCAGCTCCCCGATGGGGCCTCACGCCATGTCTGGACCGTCCACCCCCGGCCTCGGATACGGAGCTGGCAGCCCACAGGTGAGTGCCCGGCTGGCTGGCTGAGTTGGGGGGGGGGGCGAGGGGAGATTTGGAGGGGTCTCTTCCGAGGGTCTGTTCTGAAGGCTATGGGGGAGGGGGAGTTGCTTAGCACTCCCACTCCACTTTTGCTCCAGGTTGCATCTGCCACCTCAGGTGGGGGGCGGGCACTTTCTGTCTTTTTGGTCTAGATTTCCTAAGGAATATATTAAATATTAAGAATTGCAGGGCAGGTAACTGGGAGGTTCTTAGAAAAACATACAGAACTGAAGGTGCCTTTCATTGGATATGAATAAATAGGTACCATTGCTGCCCACCGGACGACATGCTGTGGGTCCTTCCTAGGGCTTCTCCTCATAAGTGCCACGTTGAACATCGTGTGGGGTGGTGGATTTATAGCCTGACCCATCTGGCACCATCACTCTGTCTCTCTGCTTCTGCACCCCACTGCAGAGAAGACCTCCTTGCCTGGCGGCCTCTGCTGCAGGTGCCGCTTCAAGGGTGGGTGGGTGGGTCCCTCTGCTGTGCTTCACAGAAGATGTGCTCTTGCGGGAGACGATGAACGAGGCTGTGTGAATGGAGGCCTCCTGCCAAATGCCCCAGCTGCAGCCCCTTGGCCTCCCCCTCCCCACTTTGAAACAGCTGGTGCAGGATCAGGCTCCTCGTCCTCTCCCTGAGCAAGAGAGGGGCCCAAGGCCCGTGGGCTGCCCTTTCCTCCCCTGGGATGGAGCCGGCCCTGCTGGCTAGACAGACCCGGGGGTGAAGTTTTCCAGGGCAGAAACCCTGCAAAGACTGGATAAAAAGAGTGAGAGCCAAGCCAGGTGCCCCTGTAGCTGGGCTGCCCCCTGCACATCCAGCCAGGGAAGGAAGGGAGGGGTAACCCAGTGGGGGAAGCCAGAGGGACCTGGTTTCCCCCACCCCCCCAAATGTTCCTGCAGCTGCTTGATGGCTTCCGGCTGCTGTCAAGGCCCTGGGCACCAGCCAGGCTTGGCGTTGCTGATCAGCCTGAGTCGCAGAGGGGTGGCCCTGGGCTGAGGCAAGGGGGCTCAAGAGAACGGCTTCCTGCAGGTTGAGTGCCCATCTCCCTTCAAGTGGGGTCTCCGTTTGCTGCAAGGAGGCTGGAGAGCTGTGGGGAGGTTACCTAGTTGTGCCCTACATTGCCTCCCCCCCCCATTTTCTGTGCCTTTCTAGAGGGAGAGCCCCTACAGGCTCTGAAGGAGCTCCCCCCCCCCGGCTTGCACTGCCTGAATTGCCCTTTTGGGGAACTGGAGCCAGAAAGAGCTCTGGGGGGGGGGAGGTGCTCCTGTTACCTGTATATGCAGGAAGCCCCCCCACCCCCTGCAGCTTCTGCATCACAAAGAAAACGCCAGAAGTTTGGTTTGCTAAGGTCCAGCACAGAGCCTCTGGCAGACACCGGCGACCCTGCACACAGCCTGGTTCAGCCCACAGTTTGTAAAGGGCTCTGTTGTTGAGGGCAGGTGGCTTCTGAGCATGCACAGAAGGCTTTCCCAGGTGGCCTGCATGGCAATGAGAGCAGGAGTGACTTTTGGGCTTGCTGCATTCAATCCACCGTCCACCTTGGTCCACCTTTTAAGATTACTGTGGCTCAAGAAGGAGAAAGTTCCTTAAGCCCCCTGAAAAAGTGGCCTGGTGCATCCAGACGGGGCGGGCGGGGGCTTTTAATGGAGTGCTGTTGTGTGATGGGGCAATGTGCCTGGCTTGGGGAGCTCCTGAGCTTGCTGTGACATCACAGGAGTTCAGCCAATGGCTGGGGGCCAGAAAAGCCCAACGATTGGCTGTCCCCTTTCCAAGAGGAGAAGCTGAATGGGATGCAGGAGTTCCTCCCCAGGGTCACATTGAGGGGGGGAGCAGGAAGCCTGGGGGCTCCCCGGGGGCTCCAGTTCAGCTTGAGTCTGTGAGGTCAGGCGTGAGAGCGTTGCCCATCAGGGGTGTCCCCCTCGCCCTGGGTGGTCAGACCCCCCTGCTCACCAGCTGGGAGGGGGGAGGGGGCTGCTTCCATCCCCCTTCCCTTTCCCGGGAAAGGCTTTGCCTTCAGCCCATCCTCAGACCTGGTTCTGCAATGCAAAGACTGAAAATGAACCAGTTGAGGGAGGCCGGACTGCCCGTATCTTGACAGCACCCAGAGACTCCCACCCCATTGCCTTTTTCTTCCCTCCCCTCCTTGACTCCCCCGCCCTCCCTCTCCTCTCTGCCCTCCGCCAGCAGAACCCACCATGGAAAGGGGAGGGGAGATGGAAGCGGGCACCTGTCCAGGGGAGAGGCTCTCCCTCCCTCCCTCCCCCACTCAGACCTACCAGGCTGCAAGTCAATGAAGTGTGTGCCCATCGCTGGTGGGAGGTGCCCAGTTGCTTGCCAGCCACTTCAGCCGCTTCGCTGGAGCTGCAGTTCTCAGATGCAGAGAACAATGAAGGGGGCCTGCCACGGCCCTTCCCTCCCCCCGGATGTGGGGGGGGGGTTAAATGGGTTTCATCACATGGTACAATTTGGGACCATCTTGCTATTTTCCATGGAACTGGTGCCCATAATCTGTGCCCTGTGTTAGAAAATGTTTTTGGAAGCATTTCCTGGCCTGTTTTTAGGCTAAAAACGACACAGTGGCTCAGTGGTTAAGACGCTGAAAAGCCGGAGCCCAGGTTCAAGACCCGAGCACCACATCGTGACAAGGAGACCTCCCCTCCCGTTCCTTGGTCCAGCTCCTGCCAACATAGCAGTTTGAAAGCATGCAAAGGAAGTACATAAATAGGTTTGCATAAATTTTGGTGGGAAGGTAACAGTGTTCTGTGATGTCATGCTGGCCACATGACCACGGAAATGTCTTCGGACAACACTGAAATGGAGGTGAGCACCATCCCGACTAGTGGAGTAAAATCCCAGGGAGTCCTTTCCTTTGGTGCCTTTTTAGGCTAAGGAAGTGGTTGTCTGTAACAGGAGTCTCTAACCTTGGCAACTTTAAACCTGGCGGACTTCAACTCCCAAAATTCCCCAGCCAGCTGTCTCTGTCTCTGTCCGTTATCTTTTCCCTTTGCAACCAGTATTATCTTGCAGAATAATGTTCCACTTTTGCTAACTGAGTGGTCTCTTTTCTTCTGGACTGCTTTCTTCAGAGACTTCCGGTTCAGTTTCCAGCCTATCTAAACAGCATTGTTGCTCAGACCTGCCAAAAGTCAGCTTTAAATACATGGTGCATTGTTCTGGATGTGGCGGTTAGGGCCATCTCTCTTACAGTTTAGTAGGAGGTCTGAAGACTGGATTGCTTATTTATCTAAAAAAAAAAAAAGCTCATCCAATCTTTGGCTGCAAAACTGGGGAATTTGAGCTGATTGACAAGCCAGCACCCCGCCCCCTTCCTTTGCCCACTCACTCCAAGGGCACCACTGCTCCCCACTTGTCCTGTTTGAGTGAGAAGCTCAAGCTTGGAGCAGATGGGTTGGACCGACCTTGGTGGCTCCCTTCATTGACTCCTCTCCTGCCCTCTTTGCCCTCCCAACTGGTGGATCGGGGCGGCCTTCCTGGCTCCTTCCCTGCCCTCTTGCTGCCATCCCCCCCACCCCACCCCCATTCCTGGCCAGACAGAGGCTTCCTCTCCTTTCTAAAAAATTTTGCACTTCTCCCAGCGAGCAAGGGGAATCGTGCCACATCCAAGATACCTTTTGCTAATTATCTACTGGAATTGGGCAGCCAATACATTTAAACAAACAAATAAATAAAATAATGGGTGCCCAGCTCTACAAGCAAGTTCCAGATAATTCCCTCTGACAAGAGCCAGGAGCAGGCAAGGCTCAGGGACACCAGATAGTGCCCAGAGGATGCACATACCAGTAGTGCACACCGAGACTGACTGGCACTGGCCTTGGAGATACCAGTCTGTGGGGCGCAGTGTCCTGTTCGTGGCTTTTACTGCACAAATACATCCAGAATCGTCCTGCACCTTAGGGATGCATCTAAATATTGGGCCTCTGCATACTGTGAAACTCTCCAGCGTTGGTTCCCTTTGGGCGAGACATGCATCAGTGGGCCTAGGGGTGGGAGGGGGCTACCGAGTGGTGAAATGTAAGTTTTTTTACTACTGGTTCTGTGGGCGTGGCATGGTGGGAGGGGAATATGACTGAGTGGGCGTGGCCAACTTTTTTTTTCTTTTAAAAGCATTTTTTCTACTGAAGAGGTTGTAAAAAAAAATGCTTTTAAAGCCTCTGACGATCCCAGCTGACTTGCCTGATCGGCAGAGGCTTTCTTTTTTTTTTTAAAGCCTCTGATGATCCCAGCTAAGCCGCACGATCATCAGAGGCTTTTTTAAAAAACTTTTAAAAGCATTTTTTCGGCCAAAGAGGTTGTAGAAAAAATGCTTTTAAAAATTAAAGAAAAGCCTCTGATGATCATGCGGCTCAGCTGGGCAATGGGGGGGGGGGCAGGATTTTGCTACCGGTTCTCCGAACCACCCGCCTCCATTACTACCGGATCGGGCGATCTGGTCCAAACCGGGAGCCTTTCACCCCTGGGGCTCCCTTTCCCTGTGAGGCTTCTTTGCTTCCTCCCTCCTGGCTAGAGAGCCCCTGTGGGCAACGGTCTCTCCTTGGTGCCCTGCTGGGACGCCTCTTCCTGCCCTGCTGCTGACAGGGAAGGGGCTACTTTTTGGACCATCTCCTCAGGAGGGCCAGCTGGAGGCCTCCAGTTCACACCAAACACAGAAGGAAGAGTGGAAGAGGAAATGGAGCCAGGTCAGAAAGGGCCCATCTGAGGACCCCCTGAGGGGAATCTTCAAGCGCTGCTGGCAGAGCCAGGGTGCCGTTGACACCTGAAGAGACCAAACCAGAAACCCCAAAATGTCTGTCTAGGGAGATCTTTCTGGCTTCCAGCCCCCTCCCCGCCTTCCCCAGCGGGTGGGCTGCCTGTCCCCCACACCCCATGCGCCTCAGTCCCTGAAAGCCTCACCCTGAGAGGGAAATGCCTGTTGGAGATGCGGACTCTGCCAGCTCCCCTCCTGCTTCATCAGGGTGCTGGAGAGGGTCTTTCCTAGAAATGGGTGGGGGTCTCTGCGCAGGGTCTCTGCAGTGCAACCTCCTAGGGCTTTCCCTGGCAGACGGGGCAGCCGTTTGGCAGCCTGGCTGCTCCGGAAGCCCTTCTGTTTCCCTTGAGGAAAGACGGGTCCTACACCCCCACAAGAGCCAGGGCCCCCGAGTGGAAGAGCCCTACGGCCCAGGAAGGGTCCTCCCCATCTTTGCTTGGGTTCTCTTCTGGAGGGGATGGTAGAAAGGTTTTGCTGCTGGAAGAGCAGAGGGGTGCTGGAGGATTAGCCCTTCCTCACCAGGGGGAATTTTAGGCTCCGCTAAGAGGCCCTGAGAGGTTTCTTGAGACAAAGAGCAGCTGGCAGTGGAAGCTCACCCAGAACCTGCCTTTGGTCTCCCTCTGTGTGTGTGCACTCAAGTTGAGTCTGGATGCCCAACGTCTGGGGGTTTGGCTGCTGTGTGGTGAGCAGCAGTGGAGTGGAGGCCACCGTGGCCCAGTTCCACGGCGTGAGCCATGCTGGTGGGATGGATGGGTACTAAGTCCCCCCACTGGGTCCTCACCCTGGGCACCCTGGCACTGCCGAGTGGGAGAGGAAGGCTGCTGGCGCCTGGCGGGGAGGAAGGAAGCAAAGTGGCGCCAGGCTGGGCCAAAAGGAGAACCCCTCGTGGTTGTGGGGGTGTCCCCTCCGGAGGCTCTGAGTCAGCAGCTGCTCCAGGGAGCATCAGGGCAGATTGGGCAGAAACACAGCCCCCCCTGCCGGTGCCAGAGCATCTCCCCCAAGCCCCCTTCACCCCTTCCCCAGAAAGGCCTTCCTTGGAACTTTTGTGTGGTGACAGGGAGGGTGGGAGCCGGGATCTCCTCGCTGGTCAGGGTCCCCCTCAGGCCAGAAGCTCTTTGTCCTCTTCACCCTATAGGCTCCCTGGGACAGGCAGGCAGAGTGTGGGGAGGCCACCCTGGTTTTAGTGGAGAGCGTGGTTCTGTGTTGCAGGCATAACAAACACATGCTGGGGATTTGAAGGTTAATAAAGCAATTGCTTTGGGCTTTAATGATTATCTTAGAACACTGTATTGTTTCTAAAATGTCTTGAAATATCTTGGTTCTTTCGTGAGACTTGAAAAGCTGCTTCTCAGTGCCTCCCAGTCATATCAAGATGCACACCAAGACTCCCCTTGCTTGGATAATGTTCCTTGGAAGCCCAAAGAGCTGCTGCTGCTGGACGCCTCTTCCTGCCGGACTCCTGATCTCCAGACAGTGCGGAAGGGAGCTGGGCTTCGCCCCTGGCAGCTGAGCTGAGGGAGGGGGGCATTTTGCAGGAGGAAGAGCAGCCATGTCTTCTTGGCTCTTCCCAAGAACTGCTGCCCACAAGGGGCCCGCTCACCTCGGTGCCACCCAGCAGCCAGGGAGGCACATTGCCCCCCCCCCACCTTGTTTGCAAAGAAGGCAACGCAGCTCCCCAGATCTCCCTCTTTGGAGCCTGCTCATCTCCAGGCCTCTGGTTTCCCCCGATGGGCCAAGGCTCCTGCTTGGCTCTTGCAGTGGAAGCACCCCAGAAGAGCAAGGACAGCAGCACTTCCATGGGGCACCCCACTTTCCTTTCTGCGTTTGCTGACCTGGTGATGTGAGGAGCATTTGGGGTCTCCCAGCGGATCCAGACCACGGAAACTGCCTTCCAGCGGTCTTCGCCCTGCCTTTCAGGAGAGCCGAAGGTGGGCTGGGAGGAGCAGGAGGGGGCCAGCAGCTGACTGGCTGTGGGTTAACTTTATGCCAACGGTTGCGCTGCGTGCTCCCCCGACAGGCTGGATTGGGGCCACATGCTCAGCCCCAGCCCTGCGGGAAAGCTGCAGCTAGAAGCAATCTCTGCCTAATTCAGCCTCTCCATTTTAGGATGGGAGGGAGCCCATTTCTGACTTAATTTTCCTGGTTTCTGAGCTTTTGTGGCAGGTGCCCCCATATCTGACCCAGTTTGGCAATTTGGGCTTCGTTGACTCGGAGGGTTTGCATAAGATGAACTGCCTGCTGCCATTGTGTCCACTGTCTCTTTCCCCAGAGTGCAAAGTCACCACAGCTGACCAAGCCTGGCTGCTACACAAACACAGCCGCTGGCTCTGAAAACTTTGGAAAGTAGCTTGACCCCCCCTTCCTCCGCTCTGTGGCAGCCCCTCAAGTACTGGAAGATGCTCTCCTGTCTCCTCTGGTCCTCCTCTTCCCTAGACTAGCCAGGCCCGGTTCCTGTAACTGTTCATTGTGTGTTTTAAGCTGCCACATCATCCTGGTTGCTCTTCTCTGCACTTTTTCTAGAGTCTCAACCTCTTTTTTATAGTGTGGTGACCAAAACTGGATGCAGGATTCTAGGTGTGGCCTTACTAGGGCTTTATAGAGTGGCATTAGTAACTCCCTTGATCTTGATTGTATCCCTCTGTTAATGCAGTTTAGGATTGTGTTGGCTTTTTTGGCTGCCGCCGCACACAGCTGGCTCCTATTTTATTGGTTGTCCACTGAGACTCCAGGATCCCTCTCAGAGTTCCTGCTATGCCTCCCCCACCCCACCCCAGCCTTTCTGTCCCAGCACCAGGCCATGCAGCTGCTCCTGGACCCAGCCCAGAACCCCCAGCCAGGAGCTCCCCGTCTGCACTGCCAGCCGGGGGAGTGGTGTGTGTGTGTGTGTGTGTGTGTGTGTGTGGAGCCTGGGTCTGGAACCCGAGAAGGTTCTGGGATTTAATGGTGGAGCCCTTCAGGTAGTCCGTTGCCCGAGGTGGGCACGGATGGGGCAAGGGAGCCCTGTGGAGGAAGGATCAGGCCACCTGTCTTGGGAATTTTGACTGAAAGGGAACAAGCCTAATAAACATCCAGAAATGTGTTTTCATAGAACTGCGATCCATGTTGCTGAAAGAAATAAAGAACATTTAATACAAATCTGCTCAAAGGAGGTAAATCTTCAAGCTCTTTTAGCTGAATTTGTCTGCAGGGTTGGTTTCATGTGATGGGGGGAGGGAAGGATCCTGGGCTTTTGGCAGGGGACCAGCCCAGTCAGGAGGTCTCCCCTCAGGCTGGGCAGAGCGGGGCTGCCTGGCGCGTGGGGCCAGCCTAGTCTGGCAGGCCGAGGCATCCCCTTCCTCTTTTGTGGCGGGAAGGAACCGATTCTCACTTCCCAAACAGGCACGGGAGCCAGGAGAGCAGATTCTGCTGAGGGCGGCTTTTTCCGAGAGAGAACCGGGTGGTGAAAAAAGCTCACCAACCCCTTTAGATCTGGGAAAATTCCTTGGGAAAAAGTGGAAGTGGAGATGCAAACACGCCTTAGATTAGAAGAAAGCGCTTGAAAAGGTTCAGGTTGCCAGCTGGTGTGGACATCAGGAAAATGAAGAATGGGGTCAGTGCAGAATTGGCAGGAAGCGTCCCCCCTCCCCAATTTGCATGAGCAAAGCTCTTCACAATGAAATGGATGCCCCTCCCCATTCAGAAGTCACTCCTCCAGGGACTCTGTGTGTGTGTGTGTTGAGGCTGTCTTTCAGGCTGGCCCACTGGCTCCTGAAATGGGGAGGGGGGGGTCAACCCTGCCCAGCACTGGAACAGGAGCCCTGAGGAGATTTTGGGTTTCTAACCGCAGCCTCCCTTTCTTGCCCCCCCCTTTCCTCCCAGCTCAACTCCCCCCTGAACCCCGTGAGCAGCACGGAAGACATCAAGCCCCCCCTGGGCATCAATGGGGTACTCAAAGTGCCAATGCACCCTTCCTCTGCCATGCCCGCCTTCACCAAGCACATCTGCGCCATCTGTGGAGACCGCTCCTCAGGTAATGCCAACCTTGCACTCTTTCCAGCTGGCATCACTGCCCTGTCCAGATCTCTGCTCCTAGTTGGTCTTCAGCTGCCCGCTTGGCAGGGAGGGCATTTCCCACAAGTGGGTGTGACTAACAGGGCTCTCCTTCCTCCGTCACAAAAGGCCCCAAGCACACAGCAGGTGGGCTCCCCCTGCCTGGCAGGACTCGGGGACGCCAAGCTGAGCAGCTGAATCTCTCCCTTTCCCACCCCACCCCCCGCCCCAGATTCTGGGGCAGAGAGGCTGGTGCCATCACTTGGGGTGGACGTCGCTCCTGTCCCCTTAACCTTTGACCGAGTGCCTCCCTGGGTGGCGAGAGGGCTCCTCTGACGAAGGAAAAGGCTGGCACTTGCCATCCCTGCACCACAGGGCCAGCTAGAGGCTGAAGTGAAACGTTTCTTGGAGGCAGCCCCCCACTTGCCCTGCCCTGCCTGTCCCGCCTCCCCTTTCACTGGGTCCGGGTGCCGAGCGGGGCCTCCTTCCTTCCCCACCAGCCCCGTCTGTCTTCTGCCCCCCACCTCAGGCAAGCACTACGGGGTGTACAGCTGCGAGGGCTGCAAAGGCTTCTTCAAGCGGACGGTGCGGAAGGACCTGACCTACACTTGCCGAGACAACAAGGACTGCCTGATCGACAAGCGCCAGCGGAACCGGTGCCAGTACTGCCGCTACCAGAAGTGCCTGGCGATGGGCATGAAGAGGGAAGGTGAGGCCGGGCGAGATCGGACCGTGGAGGGGGGTGGTCATAATTGTGAAGGCTGTCCCTTCTGGTGGTCAAGGAATCCTAGAATGGAAGTGCTAGAAGGTGATTTGGAGGTCATCTAGACCAACTTCCTCTCAATGGGACAATGATATTATTTTCACATTTATCCATTGACAGTGCAGAATCAGCCCTCCCCCTTTGTTAGGCATTGCTTTGTTCCTTGTTTGTGTGCTGTTTGATATAAATGTCAGGCCTGCTCCACTCAGATCCCTAGGCAAGAGAGACCCTCGACTCCATTTGGTTGAAGTGATAGGTTCTTTGACTATGGATTAGTGGTTGCAGTGAAAGCAAGGCTAGATTTGAATATTACCGCAGAAAGGTTATACCTTTTCCCCTTTCCACGGCCCTTCCGCCTTTGTCCCTTTTACCAGTGTCCAGGTGTCCAGTTGCAAGCTGCTCAAATGTTTTGGGAACCGCTTAGATATTTGGTGCATCTCGGGGCAATTTCTCACTCTCCTCCCAGGCGAGGTGTCCTTGGCAGCTGGTTCATCCCAGTGCGGTTTGATGGAGGGGAGTCCAGGCCCACCACTTCGTTCTTAGTAACACGCAGATCGGGCTGAGAAATGCAATGCTTGGCCCAGGACAGTGAGGGAGCCCCGCACTCTCAGGAAAGAGGAGGCCAGGAGTAAGCAGAGTTTTTGTTAAGCAGGAGCATTGGCAGCTTAATGCCAATCAATTCGCATCCCTTGTTTTATTCCTCACAACTCTACATTTTCCCATGGTTTCATTTTGCATCAGTGTCCATCCCATAACCACAGGAGACTGTATTTTGGGTGTCCCTCCCATTCTGTCTGAAATACTCGGATGGGATCATAAGGACTAGACACTTAGGGTTTTTTGTTTTTTTTAATATAGTCTGCCTGAGACTGTGATGAAGTGGGTTTCATAGCTTTGGAACTTTGGCACTGTCCTTTCTCCTCTTCAGGCCCTTGAAAGCAGGAAGCAGCTCCCTTGTCTGGGTTGGGTTGAGAAGAAGGCTGGCAGTCAAGTCAGTGGGCACATTCTTACCCCAGCCATGCCGATCTCCTGGGCTTAGGGTGGTCCGGTTTCCTGCAGCCCTTGCCTGCTTCCCCTTCCCTATGGGACATCCCTCCTCTCTCTCTGGCCACTTCCAGAATTTCTGACCGGGTGCAGGGATGGGAAATCCCATGGGGAGCATTCAGACCGGGGCGTGTGGGTGTCAAGTTAGCACCTGCCAGGTGTAGACAAGACTAGGGGACCAAAGTCATGCATGCTAATACTACTTTTATTATAAGGTTACAATAACAGACCCTTACAAACCTCCCCCTTCACTCCCACTCAGAAGGCCAGGTCTCAGATTCCTTTTACCTGTCTTGGCTCCTCTTCCTGTTCCTCCAGGCCATTCCTGCTGATCATTGCAGGACAAAGCAAAGCATGTCTGCAGGTCCTACAGGGCTGTTTGCCAATAGGATGAGTAGGGGGGGGGGTCAGCAACAGTAACAGAGTTGGAAGGGACCTTGGAGGTCATCTAGTCCAACCACCTGTTCACGCAGGACACCTGTACTAGGGATTCGAACTGCCGACCTTTCTGATCTACAAGCTTAGTGTCTTAGCCACTGAGCCACCTAGTCAGGCTTAGCCTAGTCAGGGTCCTTGGTGCTCTCTGAGCTTGGCTGTTTTCTTACAGACATTTCGTGACCCAACTAGGCAACATCATCAGTGCTAGAAGGGAGTGAGTGGGGTTTGCTCTCTATCTAGCTTTCCTTTTTTAGCGAGCTCTGCCCTGTGGCTGGCTCTGTGGAAGGTGCTCAGCACAACAGGTCCACAAAATGGGAGTGAACCCCAAGAGAAAAGTGGAATTGGGGCGAGAGGGCTCCTCTGGGAACCCTGCCTGCCTTTGGGACAGCTGCTCAGGCTGCTTGTGGGGATGCAGGGGCAGCTTCTGCTGGTAGGCCCTGGCGGTCCCTCCCTTGGGGGTGCGGGCCGATCATCTGCAGGTGGACTTGGGGTGCAGGCTGGCTTCACTTCTGGACCAAGGACCCCAGAAACAAGAGACATCCCAGGCAGGATAGGACAGAAATGCCCCCGCTGTTTTCTGGCAACTCCTCTTCAAGATAGTCTACCTCTGAAAGTGGAGGTTCCATCTGGGTAGCAACCTTCCTTACCTGCATCAGACTCAGGAAAATAGATCTGTCTGGTAAGCAAGCTATTCTGGAGAGCAATTTTTCATTTCCTCTTTTCCGGGTTAAGAAGGACGCCTCACAAGAAGTAGAAACAATGGTAAATACAAAAGTCAGCCAATTGTTCAAAAACAAAACTTGTTTGTGTTTCGGTGGGTGTGAGTGTGTGATGATAATGGCCCTATGAAGAGGTGGGAGGTTGGGGGGGGTCCCTTGCCTCCTCCTCCCCCCTTGTTTGGAAGGAGGTGCAGAGGAAGGGCCCTGCCTGGTGGGGTTCAGATCAGCACTTCCAGCCTTGGGCTCAGCCTTGGGGCCATGCAGTGCCCCACGTCTTCCGGGGAAGGAATGCAATCTCGGGTGCCCCCCCCTCAATACACACTGATGGCTGCCAGCTCCCTCTGAGCCCACCCTCCTGGGGTCTCTGCCAGGCAGCCAGGCGGCCCTTGCCCTTTGAAAGCTTTCCTTGCCTGCCACTCAGGATGGGGGGGGATAAGAGGTCTTGACCTTCCCTTGATTGACAGACCTTCTGGGGTTTATTTTAATGAATTGTTTAAGCGGTGGTTAGACACCAACTTCTTTTAATGGCTCAGGGTGCTTGCAGCTATCTAATTAGAACATCAGAGGTAAAATGACAGCAAAGTTTAAAACAATAATGCTCTGGGTTTTAAATCACTTAAATGTTACATAATTAAGAGGCTTGGATAAATGGCTGTGCCCTGAGCATCCTCCCCACTGCTAGCAAAGAGGCTGCCCAGGGAGAGTGGAAGTCACCAGAGAAGGACGGCTGTAGGCACAAGAGGACCTGCCAGATGCCTCAGCCAGTTGGGCAGGAGGGCTGAGCGTCTTTTGATGGCTGGTGCCCTAGTCGCCAAAACTGGGTCTTTCTCCTCCAGGTGGGAGCCAGGTGGTTTCTCAGCCAATGCTGCTCACGGCTCTCTTGGCACCCGGCCAGGATCCAGCTAGGAGATGCCCCAGGAGATGCCCCAGGCTGCCAGCTGGCACTCTGCAGGGGTGGTGTGACCCCACCTGGGCCATATTCAGGCCTAGGTCCAGGTTGAAAAGGGGGAATTTCTATGGCCTTCTCCACCAGCTTGGCTAAGTGTGGGGTCTGGGGCCTGTTTGAATTGGGGCATTGTTGCCTTTTTAAGGGGGCAGGAAACTCTGACAAGGGCTGCCGAGAACATTAATGCTCCTCTGGTTGTGGGCAAAGCCTTTAAACGGCCTTAGAAGCCAATGCAGGCAGGGATCCAGCCTATGGGCAGTGGCACAAACAGATTCCAGAAGCTTCTCCATTGTTGGATTTTGCGATGGGCTCCATAGGAATCGGTCCCAGCCCAAACTGTGTGAAGTAGCACCCAGGTTGCTCACAGTTGGGCTCCGATGCCACCTGAGCATCAGCCAGAATCACAAAAGACATGGTCAGCTGCTCAAAAACTCCACAGAAATCACGTGGCTCCACAGAAGAGGTAGCGATGCCACGATTGTGCCTGTGCAGCTCCACCACTGGCCACAGTCAAAAGTGCTACCTCCCCCTTAAGTCACCTTTCCTGCAGGTGAGACAAATTCCACTCCCTTCTCTTCTTGCTTTCCGGTTCCCATCATCCTCGCTGCTGCTGTCCTCCAAACTCCAGTGTTGAGGCCAGGTGATGGTTTGCGGTTCTCCAGATTCTGTGGCTGGATGGGAAGAGGGGCTCCCCTCTAGGATGCTTTATGCTCTGTGGGGCTTCCAGAAATTGCATATAAATTTGGCTCGGCTGTTCTGTACTCTGTCTTGAGCCCTGGAGATCTGAACTCATTTGAGGTCAAGAGACACTCCCTGCTCGGGTTCCTGAGATGCCCCAGCTGGGATCCTGTTCCTTCCACCCGCCCTTCCTAATTTCCCAGGGGACCACTTATCCACTCCCCAGAGGAGGCCTGGAGCAGAGGGCTTCTGCTTGTTTTCTGTTGTTCTTTGGCTGCCTTCCCTGAGTATCTGATGCACCGATTCTTTTCCTTCTGAGCTCAACGTATCTCAGAAGCTCCTCTTGCTCGCCTTAATAACATCTGAGAACTGCCGTTGCTTCTGGCCACTAGGTTTCGAAGCCGTCGCTCCCTTCTTCTGCCCTTCCTTGGCAGCTTTCCTGTCTCTGGTTTCTGCACCAAGGGGTGACCAGGGAAGAAGGAGCCCAGGACCCAGCACGATCAGCCCTCGGTGGAGAGGCCTGGAGGGGCTCCAGAAGAGTGTGACAAATCCCCTGGCAAACTGGGGAAACGGACCTCAAATCTGGCAAAAATGCTAGCGAATGCCATCGTTCCGGAAGGCTCAGAATAGTGGCATTGGCTAGCATTGTCCCTGCCAATGAGAAAAGCGCTCATGAATGCCAACAGCCTTTGAGAAGGCTGCCGCTTGCTAGCTTTTTCCATCCCAAAGGGGAAAACTCTAGCGAGTGCCAACATTTCTGCCCGTTTAAGTGGGGAAAACGCAGCAAATGCCAACGTTCTGAGGATGGCATTTACCAGCATTGAGACCAGATTCGAGGCCGGTTCCCTCAGTGCACGGGAGGGTTTTCTCTCCCTGCATGGAGCAGAGGGGAAATCCTTCCTTGCGCTGCAACAACAGACCTCCAATCCAAACCTCCTCTCTGCTTGCAACTTTTCCTGCTGGCTTCTTCATGGATTTTCTGGGGAAGCCGGCAGAGAAAACTGCAAATGGCCATCAGGCGATTGGTGGCAGGGCGCTTGTGTTGTAAATCAGAATAGTTTGCCAAGCACTCGAAATAAATTCATGTGATGTTTTACAATGACCAGAGTGCTTTTGGGCCATAAACCACCAGTTCTTGAGACTCTTGTAGCTGCAGACAGTAAGTAAATTTGTAGTGGTGAGTTGAGGACTACCTGCGTTGGATACAGCAAAGGCTGAACAACACTGAGAAAATAGCAGAAAAAAAGTCCCCTCTTGATTTGAGGATAGATTTTTAGCCAGGCAGAAAATTTCTTAGTTTCCATAGTATACAATTTCCGATCTTGATAAACTATCAGAGCCTTTCTCAGAAGAAACAACCCCCAAAGCGTTAAATATTTTTATCAGTAGAGAAACCTAATCGACGAAGTCCATTTGCAGAAAGATCTGGAGCTGAGCTGGGGTTGCCGATCCTTCTCCTCTGGAATGTGTGTGTGAACAGCGAGAGGAGAGTCATGCGCGTTCCGAGGCCAGGAAATGGTTGTGGCTTGCATGTGGCAGACATTTGTGAAACAGAGAATCCACAGAGAGGCTGTTACTCAATCTGAGAACTCGGAAAGAACGAGAATCGGCCTGATTTTAAAAGCAGGCAAGCAGGCTGCCGAGATACACCCACCTGGCATACAGAAATAAGAGCGTGTTCATGTTCTAAGAATGAGCCTGACATGATCCATGGCATGTTTTGCACCATGAGAAGAAATTCTGGGATGGGATGTGGGGTGGGGCTCTCTTTTTGCCATATGCTGCCCTCTTGGGGGCGGCAGAAGTCTCCCGCCAGACGTGAAGGCTGTCGGATGCCACCTCAAAGCTGTGCTGCTGGGCTTCTGAGTGGCTCTTTCAATCTGCCATAAACTCTGGGAACCTGATGGGAGGGAGTCCCAGCTGAGGCAGGGCTGGCAAAGGCCATCCATCTGCCGTGTTCCTTTCTTTGGCTGGGCCCAAACTGGCCCCTATTCTGGAAAAATGAGTTTTATTCGATCTGAAACTAGGACAGCGTATTGGAGATCCCCAGGCTTCCCCTGGGAATTATCCTGCCCCAGCACAGTGCTTGGATGCCCACCTCGTTTTCCCAGGGATGACTCCTTTGGGCTTGGGAGGGGCAGAGGGCCATGGCCAGAGACGCTTAGCCCCTTCCCCCATCCCATCCTAAGAAAGGCTAAGCCCAGAAACCACCAGCATTCCTTGAATGTGTTTGCAGCCTCTCTTCAGCCCAGCAGGCTCCCTGAAAGATTCACCAGGGAACAAGATAGCAATAGCACTTAGACTTATATACCGCTTCACAGTGCTTTGCAGCCCTCTCTCAGCGGTTTACAGAGTCAGCCTATTGCCCACAACAGTCTGGGTCCTCGTTTTACCTCATTCAGAAGGATGGAAGGCTGAGTCAATCCTGAGCCAGTCAGGATCAAACTCTTGGCTATGGGCAGAGTCAGCCTGCAATACTGCATTCTGACCACTGCGCCACCAGAGCCACTCAGACTTACTCTCTGTTTAAAGGAAGGCCGAGGCTGTGACTGCTCTGATGGGAAGAAGTGGCCAATAATGCCTGCTCTTCATTTTCCTTCCTGAATCCCAGCAGCTTAGGAGTGTGGTGCCTAGAGAGGGAGCTCTCGCCTCACATTCAGGAGGCTGTGAGTTCGATCCTAGGTTGAGTCAGATATTCCTCTTTCTGGGCGCAATGAGAATATATCTGCTGAACAAAAACTCTGCATTGGTGACAGGAAAGACATTCGGCCAGTAAACACTCAGCTCCATTCGGTTGCCCTGACTCCACCCCATTGCAAGGGGTTATAGGGCCATTAAAAGGAGATGTTCTAGCAGCTTAGGAGAAAAGGAGCCCCCTCCTGCTTCTTCTCATTCCTCCCCTGCCCCCCGACCAGCAAAGGCCTGCCTGTAGATGGGGCAGAGAGACAGAAAAGGGGGCTTGAGAGGACCAGTTGCCCTGTGGCCACCAACATTTCACCTGAGAGGGGTAAGGAAGAAGGACACCTTAAATAAACTGGGCCAGGAACAGAGCGCCCCCACAACCACCCCCGCCCCCCCCCTCTGACTTTCTCCCTGGGAAAATGTACAAGGGCCATGTATTTGGGTGGTGCTGCCACAGTCAAGAGCAGCAGCAATTTAATGACTGGGACATGCACCGCAGCAGCTGCTGCCTCTCTTCTAATGATGTTTCATTTCCAAATCTCTACTCTATTGCAGGGATGGAGCACCATCCATCCCGACCCACAAGACTCCCTGGAAGGCAGGAGCAACCAGGTACTCCCATTTCAATCTTACTAGACCAGCTGTTAAGCAGCAAAAAATCTCTTGGTGTCCCCAGAGGGTGACCTGGAGAGGCTGAGTCCTCCCAGAATCGGCCGAGTCCTTCTCACTCTGCAGGGGCAGCTTCTCTGGCGAGAAAGGGAGAAAGGAAATATATTATGGTGTATATATATATATATACACATATATATGTACCGGAGAGACTCCCTGGATGGAGGGCCAAATCCCAGAGGAGCTGCAGGGCAAAAGATGAGGCAAACCTTCAGTGCAGATTGCCCTGCCCAGGGAAGGGACGCAGCAGGGCCACAAGGGAGCGAGAGATTTCTGTGGCTTGTGGTGGGCTGGAATGTGGCTCTCTGCAGGGCCAGTTCCGCAATGTACCATGCAAGCTTTTAATGCCCTCGAGACAATCAAAGCGACTCAAGGCAGCAGTCTGAGGACAGTGAGTGTCTGTGGCTCAGAATCTGCATTATGAAACCACCCTGGCCATTTCTTCCAAGGCAGATGCTGGGTGGAGGATCCTTTCTTGCATTGCTAACACAACAGGCAGCTGAAGTGGGAGGATTCGGGCAGACTTTCTTGGTTCATGGGGTCCTTAGCACTTTCCAAACTCTGCCTTGCGATGCCCAAGAAGCTGCAACAAACTCAGTACTTCACAGGTCCTTTTATTAAACCATGAACCGTTCTGTGGCATCTCCAAGGATTTGAGAAATGGCACATTAGAGATGGTTGCATTCACACCGTTAACCGGAGAGGTGTGGGCCTGCAGTTCTTGAGAATAAACAGGCAGGTGTTCTGTGGGTCTGGCCTTAACTAAAGCCTCCACGTGCAAAGGCAGTGTAGCTCAGTGTTAGAGTGGTGGTGGGAACAGGTGGTGGGCGGCCTCCTCTCCTCTTCATTTCTGCTGAAGGCTTTCTTCCTTGGCGTCCTGGGAGGGCTGCGTGTGGCAAGGGAGGTTGTGGTGGGCGGGCAGGCCACTGGGTGACCCATTGGCAGCAGCGTCCCCGGCAGCAGTTCCCCAAAGACTAGGGCAGGTGTGAAGTTCTGGGCTGGGCTTTGTGTCTTCTTTGTGTCTCAGCAGTGAGCGTCACACACGGAGGTCCCACAAAGGAAACGGTGGGCCACTCAGAAGGAGGGGGGGGCCATCAAGGAATGGGGGGCACCAAAAAAGGCCACTGGCTGCAAAGAGTGGGCAGCAAATTTGGGTTGATGCAAAGCTTGGCCAATTCAGTGCAGGGCCCTGCAGCAAACAGAGAGGCAGTTTGTATTTTTCTTTGTCGGATGGTGGCTGAAAACAGAAGGAGGGGAAAGTGCTGTCTTTTCGCCCTGAAACTGGCCATTGGGGTTTTGTAATCTGCTTTAGAGAGAGGTGGATACCTTAACACAAGCACAGCAAGCGAAAAGCAAAGTGAAAGAACAGATCTTATGGTGTTGCACTGGGCTTCCCTGCAGCAGAATGAATGCCTGGGCATTCTTCAGATTGGGACCCCCTACCTCCTCCCACCTCCCAATCTCTCAAGTGCTGAGGCCTGGAGATGCCCTCCCCATGGGTGTGCATGGAGGGCTCTGGGCCTCTGCCCTAGAGGGGCGTTTTTGCCCATTGGGACTGCAGAGCTGGCTAAGTGTGGCTGAGCAGCCCCACGGCGCATTTGCCCTGCATGAGCCAAGGTCCGAAGCCTGGTCAACACCTGCCAAGTTGGCAGGTGTTAGTCCCCCTCCCTGCTGACCCTTTAAAGAAAAGGAGTAATTTCAGGAAGGGGAAATTATATCCCGTTTCTCACCAGGCTGTCAGTCTGCCATCCAGTTCCAGATTCTGGCCATGCCAGCAAATGCCAGAAGAAGAATACCCAAATAAGCCTCAGTAAGTGACTTGGCACAAAGGAACCAAATTTAGTCAAGTCCACCCTTGGCTACATTGATTCAGTAATTTGGGGAGGGGGCAGAGTCAGGGTGGCAGAGGATAAAGCGAAGAACGGTGGCTTGCCTTAGGGTTACTGAGAAGAGGAGGGGTCCATCTGAAGGCCAGCTGTGTTTCGGCTGCATCCGTGTGTGTATAGGAGGGCTCCAGGTGATGTGGGAAGTAGCCCTCCTCGGATCTCTTAGGGAGCCATTGGCCAAGCCCGGAAGGGACCCGGTCTCCTTGAAAAGAAGGCGCTTGGTGGGTTAATTAATTGCCCCTCTAAGGACAGCTGTTCAGACCCCTCTTGCAGGGCAATTGTGAGCTACCAACTAAACCACCAAGTTCAACAAGTCTTTAGAGTTGTACAGTAGCCACATTTTGCACCATTGCCAAGGCAGTTAGAAATCTCTGGAGCTAATTGTTTCCCCGCTTGTGTCTCGTGTATGGCTGAATAGGTTTTATTGGCTGCTGTGTAATGTACCGCAGGGCTCCAGCATGTTTGGTCTGTGACTGTATATTTGAATGAGCTAAAGTGACAGCCAAAAGGCAGGAGCTCAGCCAGGGCAAACCTCCCACCGGTTGCTTCCGCCTTCACCGCCTCCTGAGGGTGGGTGGGCGTCTCCTCCTCCATCAGGAACAAACCCACTCATTCCGAATGGAAACACGCCACAGCTCCACGATGCTTTGAACCGCTCTCAGACGGGTCCTGAGGCTGAGCCCCCTGCAAGGGTCAAAGCAGTCCAGGCCTGGGCTTCTCACAGCCTGCTAGCCCTGAGCAACGTGCTGGACAAAGTCAGGGCTCCCCGAAGCCCAGAACTGCAGGCCAACCCGACCTTTGCCCAGGAGAGGCAGGTCCTGCCTCTGGGTGACTCCGTGCCATTCTGCAAAATGGGAGGGCAGTTCTCTGGTTGGGGGGGGGGGGGGTCTTTACGTTTTGTCTTTATGTCCTGCCTGAGGGCCACGAGGGTCTTTCAGCCCAGCCGAGTTGTGTCCGGAGGGAGCTTCTGGGTGAAATGGGCAGGTGACCCCCAGTGGGTCAAAGTCCCACTTAGAACCAACCTCCCGCCCAGGGAAAATGAGCTCAGTTTGGGCTGGCAAAAGGTTCTTAAGGCTGTGATTTCCCTTAAACCCCAAAGCCCCAAGATAATCAATTTTATCCCTTTTCATCCCTTCCCCACCCCCCAAACAAAAAGAAGAGACCAAGTAGTCCTCGCTTAGTGACTGCTTCATTCAGCAACCACTTGTGGTTACCATATGGATAAAAAAAAATAACTTTTATGACCAGTCCTCCCATTTACGACCTTTACAAATCTGTAAAGCTGAATTAAGGAAAGGAAGATCATAATCACGGCAGCTATGTTTTTACTTGCCAGCTGCTTTGCTTAATGACTGAGTTGCCGGTCCCAATTGTGTCACTAAATGAGGACTACTAGTACCGTACATTGCTGCCCACACCCGTAGATCATCAGTGGCCCACCTCAATTCCAAGCCCCCTGCCCTGAAAGCTTTCGGCATCCAAAGCTGTCCGACTGACACCTCCCCCCTTTCTTGACCCTTCCAGCTGTCCAGGAGGAGCGGCAACGAGGCAAAGACCGCAACGAGAACGAGGTTGAGTCCACCAGCAGTGCAAACGAGGACATGCCGGTGGAGAAGATTCTAGAAGCTGAACTGGCGGTGGAGCCCAAGACAGAGACCTACATCGAAGCCAACATGGGCCTGACTCCTAATTCGGTAAGCGAGTGGCCCGCCCAGCCTCCCTCAAGGCCCCCAGGCAGGAACTCTTGGCTCAAGGGCTCCAGGCCCTGCTGGAAAAGTTGTCCTTCCACGAGGCCTTTGATAGCTGCAGCTCTCCTCTGCCGTCCCTTTTCGGGTGGCCCGGACGGTTCAGCCATTTTCTTCCAGTCCCATCAGAGAAGAGGAGCGTTTGAGAATGAGTGCCCCAAGGGTGCTTTGTTCAGGAGGCAACTGGTCTTCCTTGTTTTTTCTTTGAAGACGTTTCGCTTCTCATCCAAGAAGCTTCTTCAGCTCTGACTGAATGGTGGATAATGAAAAGATTTATATTCCTTGCAGAGAGCTGGTCATTCGCATCCTTTTCAAAAGAAAAAACAAGAAAGCCCAGTTGCCTCTAGAAAAAGCATTTTTAGGACAACCATGACCCGGATGACTGTAGAGAATCTCTCCAGAGTTTGAGAATGAGTTTCCAGGGTCTCCAGGAAACACAAACAGCCTTTCTACAACCCACTCAAGGCAGCAAACCTGAAGGTGCCTGGTCCAAATTTCTCCAGGGCTAGAGGGACCCTGCAGGCAGGACCCCCCCTCCCCCGAGCATCGGTAGCGCTTCAGGTGGGGCAGTTTGCCCAGGATGGAGGGCAAGAAGCCAGGAAGTGAGAGAGTGGCCAGAGGGAGGCTGGGACCACCCAAGACATGCTTCCCACCATGCTTCCCAGCAACTCCATCCCTGAGAATTCAGCAGAATTCCCCCCATTTCTCCTTCTCATTGTTTCTCTGGGGTGAGAAAGGAGTTGTAGGGGAGGAAGTGCTTTCTGTGGTCCGCAGATTCTCTGCCAATCCTGCCAAGGGAACTTGTCCCACGGCCAGTCTGCCTGGGCCTTTCTTGGGCCAGCCAGGACTCTTGGCAAGGCACAAAAGCGGCTGCTTCCCTCTGGCTGCCTGGGCTCAAAATCCCCAGGGGAGATGAGCAAGGCCAGGGAGCAGAGCAAGCAGCAGCTTCTCCTTGGAGGCGGACCCTGGCCAGGTTCGGGCATCTGCCTGGCTGGGAGGAAAGCCACAGGGGTGGCACCCACAACCTGCGGGCAGCTAGGCATGGTGCTCAGCCCGGGGTGCTCCTCGGTCAAGCAGTGCCTGAGGAGGGGGTGTGTGTGTGGGTGGGTGTGTGCCGAGAAGGGCCGGGTTCTTTGCACGCAAGGAGGTGCTGAGGCTGGGGCTGCCCTTGTTTTTGTGTACCCAGGAGAAGGACTTGTTTCCCCTGAGCAGCCGCCTTGTGAAGGGGTCTCCTGGTGCCGAGGCTTGCTGGGGGCCTGGTGGGTTCCTCCCCAATGGCTCCAGAGCTGTGGATATCTCTGGCCTGGTAGAGCTGGCTGGAGCGAGAGGCCTCAGAGACCCTAGAGGACAAGGAGTGAGAAGGGTGCAGCTGGAGACCCCCCCAGCTTGGGTAGAGGCCCACTGGTAGGGTGGGAGTTCTCTGGGTTCCCCCCTGACGGCATCACCTCTGTCTGGAAGTGCTGTGGGCAACCTGGCTGAAGAGTCTGGCCTTGGGAGTCTTGGCATGCCTGGTTAGCTGAGATGGGGGGCTGCCTTGCAAGGGGCTTTGGGGGACTCTCTGGCTGAGGAATGAGCAGAGGAAGGGCAGGGAAGTGGGCCCTCTTTGCCCAATGGCTTAGGAAGAGGAGGAACTGAGGGGGGCCTTAAGCATGGAGCCTTGTGAGTTTGCCCACTGAAGACCTCCTGTTGGGGTTGGGTGTCACAGCCGTCAATCCTGGCATCCAGGAACTTCCCCAAAGGGTTTTTTTTTTGAGGTAGAGATGTTCCTCTGTCAGAGCTGCACATTCTTCTCTCTCTCTCTCTCTCTCTCTCTCTCTCTCTCTCTCTCTCACACACACACACACACACACACACACACACACACACACACGTACATTTCCTTCTGGCTTTGCTGCCTTCTCTCTGACTCCCAGCCCCTCAGATGCAGACTTGCTCCCCAGGGGCATCTGCCTGGCTTCAGAGCAGCCCCCCCCCCCCGAGCCCCTCTGCACACGGGAATGACGCTGCAGCCCTGGAAGCAGATGGAAGGTAGAGTCCACTTCAGCTCTGGACTCCTGCCTCCCCTCCCCTCCCCTCCCCTCGGACCTCCATTGCTCCCTCCTTCGGGAGGCCAGGCTGCATGAGGGAGGGGGAGGCTTTTTTTAAAAAATTTGATTTATATGCCGCCCTTCTCCGGAGACTCAGGGCGGCTTACAGTGCGTTAAGCAATAGCCTTCATCCTTTTGTATATTTATACAAAGTCATCTTATTGCTCCCACAAACTGGGTCCTCATTTAACCTACCTTAGAAAGGATGGAAGGCTGAGTCGACCTTGAGCCTGGTAAGATTCGAACCTGCAGAAATTGCAGGCAGTTGTGTTAATTACAGGGTGCATTAAATCACTGTACTATCAAGGCTTTCCTTAATGTCCTTGCAAGAGCTGAAAGGATTGAGGTGAGAGAAATGGCAGACAAAGGGCTGGCAAGAACTATCTTGTGGGCATCTCACCTCTCCCAGGGCCCTCTTCCCAAGACACCCTGACTGTACTTGGGGGGCGGGGAGAATAGATGCCCCCTCAGGCAAAAAGTGGTGGCAGCCAAGGAAGATTAGGAGTCAGCCCCTTCGCAGAATCCAGGTTTCCAAACCTCCCTCCTTGTATTTCAGGGGCAGAAGAGATTGCCAACTGCCCTCTTCGGTGCAAGCAGGGCAGGAGAGGTTGTGGGGGGTGGGCTAAGGAGGGCACCTGCAGGGGATGGTGAGAGTGGCAGGGCCTTGGCCCTCTGACGCCCAACGCGGGGTCTCTTCTCTTGGCAGCCCAATGACCCGGTCACCAACATCTGCCAAGCAGCAGACAAGCAGCTGTTCACCCTGGTGGAGTGGGCCAAGCGGATTCCCCATTTCTCAGAGCTCCCACTGGACGACCAGGTGATCCTGCTCCGAGCTGGTGAGTAGCGAGTCGGCCCAGAGCTCCAGCAGAGATCGCAGAGCCAAGCGGCCCAACAGGGCATCTGGGGGACGGTGCTTTGTGGGAGAGGGTCAGGGCAGCTGAGGAAGCATTCAGGCTCTGCATTAGTACAGATTCTACAGATCAACAGAGTTGGAAGGGGCCTTGTAGGTCATCTAGTCCAACCCCCTGTCCAAGCAGGAGACCCTACGCCATTTCTGACAGATGGCAGCCCAGTCTCTTCTTGAAAGCCTCCACTTCTGTTCCACTGGTTGATTGCTCTCACTGTCAGAAAATTCCTCCTTATTTCCAGGTTGAATCTCTCCTTGTTCAGTTTCCATCCATTGCTCCTTGTCTGACCTTCAGGTGCTTTGGAAAATAGCTTGAGCCCCTCGTCTCTGTGGCAACCCCTCAAAATATTGGAAGGCTGCTATTCTGTCTCCCCTGGTCCTTCTCTAGTCTAGTGAATAGACTAGCTATGGAGCGTGGCAGGACTAGTAGGTCCTGCCACACTGCAGAAGGAGAAGCAGGAGGAGGGAAGGGGGGGCTGGGGCTGGGGCCCCTGGTGCCTTTCACCTTCCTGGAGCTGAAGACAGCAATCTGGATTGAGGGAAGAGGGGAAGCCCTCGAGGCTGCCTGACTTTTTTTTTTTTTAAATTTGATTTATATGCCGCCCTTCTCCGGAGACTCAGGGCGGCTTACAATGCGCTAAGCAATAGCCTTCATACTTTTGTATATTTATACAAAGTCAGCTTATTGCCCCCACAAACTGGGTCCTCAATTTACCTACCTTAGAAAGGATGGAAGGCTGAGTCGACCTTGAGCCTTGGCGAGATTCGAACCTGCAGTAATTGCAGGCAGCTGGTCTTAATAACCAGCTTAATAACAGGGTGCCTTAGACCAGTGTACTACCAAGGCTCTTATTCCAGAGCCTTGGTAGTACAGTGTACTGTACAGGTAGTACAGTCAAGACTTCAGTCTCTTGTGGGTAGCTGAGAGGGAGCCTGTCTGCCTGCCCATCTCAGGCCTTCCGTGGTTCCTCAGCAGATAGTCGTCCCCTGGTCCCCTGGCCCAAAAGGCACGGTGTGGCATTCAGGCCCATGAGCTGCTTCCCCTGGTTTGCTCAGCACTTCCAGCAACTGCAGAGGCATGCAGAGAAGAGAGTGGGCTCCTTCACTCCTACCCCAGAGGGCAGGGCCAGAATTGGGGTTCAAACAACAGCAAAGGAGTCGGACATGAGGAGGAACATGCAAGCCATCAGCCAAGGGGAGAGATACCACCTAAGGAATCAATTCTTCTTCACCAGAGATACTGCCTGACTTTTCAATGACTTTTAATTCTGAGTTCATACTTGCAATAAGCATATATATGACGTTTCCTTCGTTCCAGAGAGGGACCTTGGAGTCCTAGTCGACAATCACTTAAACACGAACCAACTGTGTGTGGTAGCTGCCAAAAAAGCTAATATGATCCTTGGTTGGCATAGAATCAAAATCAAGTGAAATATTAGTAACACTTTATAATGCCTTGGTAAGGCCACACCTGGAATCCTGCATCCAGTTTTGATCGCCACATTAAGAACAGTTGCAGGGGACTTCCGGTTTGCGAGCCTCGGCGACGGCGGTGTTTCTTTAAAGACCGCCAGCCCCGCCGCCTGTAGAGCCGCCCCGCGATCGAGGAGTGGCTCGAAAACTCCAAAATCTTGAAGATTGAAGGAGAAGAGATAGCAGGGTACAGGTTGAGCCCCTGTAACCCCCCAGGGAATTGTTTCTGGGGAGGAAACAGACGTGGCTCCCTTCCAACCTGCTGAAACTCCGGGCGGCGTGGGACGTTTCTGCTAATTAGCAGAACAAGCCGGCAGCAGCAAACTCTTAAAGCGAAAGGAACTAACCTTAACAAACAGCGGAAATATCAACCTGAATCCAGAAACTTGAAAATTGCAAGTATTAGTGCTTTGTTGACTTTTTAATTCAAAAGAGAAAGCGAGTGAGCGAAAGTGATTTGAAAAAATATGGCGCCCAGCATTTGAGTTAACGAGCTAGTGAAAGTGGATTTGTGAAGCCTTCCTGCTTTGTTACAAAGTTATAAAGCTGCTACAAAGTTGCTCTATCTAAAGGAAAAATTTCTTTTTCTAAAATTTGACTTTGCTTTACTTCAGTTTCACTTGATTAAATCTGGGGGACTTTTTTAGAAGTTTCTGTGGAAGAGGGAAAGGAAAAGGAATTTCCCTCTTCAGAAAAACTAGATCACGAGGCACGATGGCTTCAAAGAAGCAGGAAGGGAAGGCAGGATCCCCCACACACAAACATGAAACGCAGCTTCCCCCTGCTCAACAGTTACAGACTCAAAAAAGAGAATTTGATGTGGGAGATTTAAAAGAATTTATTTCTAAAACTCTGGATGATAAATTTCAAAAATCTCAACAGGAGATAGATGACAAACTTCAAAAATCACATCAGGGGATAGATGATAAACTTCAAAAATCACACCAGGAATTTATGCAGGAAATTAATGAAGTTAAAGATATGGTGAAACAGAATCAAAACAAGGTGACCAAAAAAATATCAGAAGTGGCATCTGGCCTGGCAGAATTTATTGGGAAAGTTGATTTTAAAGTTGAAGAACTTAAATCAGAAGTTAATGTAAAGATGAAAGACAATGATTATAAAATTGCTGATGTTGACAATAAAATGCACAGAGTTGAAGACGAGATTGTTATGATACAATTCAGGGCAATGGAGTTTGCTATACGGCTTCGGGGAATCCGAGAGGAGGAAAGACAGGATTTGAGACAAGTCTGTTCTGAGGCCTTGGCTAAGATTCTACAAGTTAATCCTGATGTGGTTTTTCATAAAATAGACAAAATTTACAGAGTGAACTCTTGGGTGGCCAGACAAAGACAATTACCTAGAGATGTGGTCATATATTTTACAGAAAGAGAAATAAGAAATGATATCCTGCAAAAATCCTTTTACACTTCTGTACAAGTCGGGGGCTTATTTGAAACAATTTGAAACAATTTAATAATGATATAATTTGTTTACAAGAAACGCATATCACAACTCTAGATCAAAAATATCTGATAAACTCCAAACTAGGAACACATTTTATATCTTCAACTTCGCAAAAAAAGAATGGTGTGGTTATCTATGTAAATAAAAAATTAACAGCTAAAGTTATAGAAACAGATGAAGATGGTAGGTTTGTAGCAATTGAATTGCTTACGGCAAAGGGCCAAATTCTTTTGATTGGAATTTATGCTCCCAATCAACAACAGGACTATTTCTACAAGATGCTACATACCAAAATACTGCAATGGGATTATAGATCTATTTTAATTATGGGAGACTGGAATGGAGTAATTGATTCTAAATTAGATAAAAAGAGTTTGGCAAAGTCTAGAACCAGACTACCACAGACCTTTTTTGACATGAAAGAAGATATGGAACTAAAAGATGTTTGGAGAATACATAATCCAAAAGAACTGGACTACACTTTCTTTTCTGATAGACACAGATCCTTCTCTAGGATTGACTTTATCTTGTTGTCAGATGATTTACTTGTCAAGACAAAAAGAACAAAGATTTTTCCAAGAACTTTGACTGACCACAGCCCAGTATGGATAGAAATTGAGATGGATAAGGTTGAGAGACGTTCCTGGAGATTAAATGAGAACTTGTTTAGATATGAAAAAAATACAACAGAACTTAAAAAGCATCTGAAAGAATTTTTTGAAATAAATCTGAATAAAGGTACCCCAATTGAAATTGTCTGGGACGCAAGCAAAGCTTATATGAGAGGGGTACTTATCTACATGAACTCTAAACATAGACTGTTTCGACAAAAGAAAAGATCTGAATTGGAAATAGAAATAAAGAATAAAGAACAGTTACTTATTAAAAATCCAACAGATGAAAGAATAAGCAGTGCTATAAAACTTTTGAAAGACCAATTTCAAATGTTTATGGCGGAACAAGTTGCAACAAACTTACAATATGCGAAGCATAATACATTTTGCAACGCTAATAAACCGGGCAGATGGTTGGCTTACACATTGAGGAAAAAACAAAGTATACGGACTATAGATAGTATTGATATTGGAGGGAAAGAAATTTTTCAACAAAAATTAATTAAAGAAGCTTTTGTGGACTATTATACCAAATTATATGCCAAGGAGGAGGTGCAGAATGGACTTATAGAAAAATATTTAAACGATAAAAGAGTTACAAAAATTACTGATCAACAAAAGGAAAGGATGAATTATCCTATAACAGAGGAGGAGATAATAGTAGCAATTAAACAGTTAAAAACAGCCAAAGCTCCTGGTACGGATGGTTTGACTGCAGTGTATTACAAAACCTTGCAAGCTGAAATGGTGGAACAACTTAGAGACTTATTTTGCAATATTCAACAAGGGGGTAAAATACCCCCATCATGGACAACAGCTTACATATCTTTGATACCAAAAGAACAAGTCGGTCCTAAAAAACCAGAGAATTATAGACCAATATCTCTTTTGAATACAGATTATAAAATCTATGCAAAAGTATTAGCCAACAGGTTGATGCCAGTAATCCAAAAGGTGATTCATGAGGACCAAGCGGGATTTATCGAGGGCAGACACATGAAGGACAATGTAAGGCAAGTAATAGATTTATTGGAATATCTTGACAAGAATAAACAGATTCCTGCAATGCTGGTCTTTCTGGACGCAGAGAAGGCCTTTGACAGAGTTGATTGGAATTTTCTACTAAAGACTTTAAAAAAGATGGATTTTGGGGATCAATTTATACAAGCGATTTCAGCAATTTACCAAGAGCAAAAGGCACAGATCATCATTAATGGAAGTTTGACAACAGAGTTTAAAATTGAAAAAGGAACAAGACAGGGATGTCCGTTGTCCCCACTTTTATTTATTCTAACACTAGAAGTCTTGTTAAATACAATACGGGACTCTAATACTTTGAAAGGAATAAGGATTAGGCAAGAGGATTACAGAATAAAGGCATTTGCAGATGATCTGGTTGTTACCCTATCACAACCAATGGAATCAATAATCCTGATGAAGGACATTATACAAGACTATGGTAAAGTTTCAGGTTTTAGACTGAATTCAAAAAAGACTAAAATGATAGTTAAAAACATGACACAAGATCGCAAACATGAGCTTGAAAGGAGGGCAGGTTTTGAGACTGTACCTAAGGTAAAATATCTAGGAGTTCAGGTTGCAGAATCAAACATGAAATTGTTTCAAAATAACTATGAGGTGTTGTGGCGAGAGGTGCAGAAAGACATGGAGACTTGGAAAAAACTGCAGCTGTCTTTACTTGGAAGAATAGCAGCAGTTAAGATGAACATTTTGCCAAGATTTCTTTTTTTGTTTCAAATGATTCCGGTGCTTAAAAGTGATAAACAATTGAAAGTTTGGCAATCTGGAGTGAATAAGTTTGTCTGGAACGAGAAGAAGCCGAGAGTGAAATTGAAAATTATGCAAGATGTTCCAGAAAGAGGAGGTCTTAAACTTCCAAACCTACAGTTATATTATGATGCAGCAGCTTTAACTTTAACAAGTGATTGGTTTGGAAGGAAAAAGACTGGAATACTGAATGCAGAAAGTTTTGATCTTGAATTTGGATGGCATGCTTACTTATTTTACGACGACAAAGTAGATAAAGTATTTAAAAGTCACATACTGAGAGACTCTTTGATGAGAGTCTGGAAGAAGCACCGATTCAAATGGGATTATAAAATACCGCTATGGCTGGATCTTGGTCATACTTTGTGGAATACAAATATAATGTCACTCGGGGGGTTTTTATATAAAGAGGTTCTTTTTACAGATGCGGGTAGATGGCAGCTGAAGACATTGCAGACACTGTTGGACGAAGGGATTAATTTAACTTGGTTACAATATAATCAATTACAATTGAGATGGAAAGAGGACCAAAAAACTGGTATTATGTTGCATGAGGAAGAATTGGTTAGACATATAAGAGAGAAAGGTCCAAAGCATATCAAAAGGCTTTATAATGTTTTGCTAGAAAGAGATTCAGAAACTGAATTAGTTAAAGACTGTATGATTAAGTGGGCACAGAATTTTGAAGAACCAGTGATGCTGGAAACATGGGAAAAAATTTGGGTTCAGAATGTTAAATTTACACAGTCGCAGAACCTGAGGGAAAATTTCTACAAAATGTTTTATAGATGGCATTTAGATCCTAAAAAGTTGTCATGTATGTACCCTAATGTTCAGCCAAAATGTTGGAGATGTGAATGTTTGGATGCTACGTATTATCATGTCTGGTGGACCTGTAGGAAAGTTAAGGCTTTTTGGATAAAAATTTGGTGGGTCATGCAGAATGTTTTGAAGAAAAAAATTCAATTTTCTCCACAACTGTTTTTATTGGGTATAGTTAAGGGTTTTACATTGGGTGAAACAAAATTGATATTGTATATGATAACAGCGGCAAGATTGTTGATAGGTAAATACTGGAAGAATGAAGCTTTGCCCACTATTGAGGAATGGACTTTGAAGATGGCCAGTTTTGCAGAGATGGCGAAGATTTCAGCATATTTAAAAGATTGTTCACAAGAGACTTATGAGTGGGAATGGAAAAGGTGGATAGAATATGTTCAGAACAAATATCAAACTAGAAAGTATCAAATAGCTTTTACTTGAAAACAATGTATTAGAAATTTTTTAAAGTAATGAGACAAAGAGGAAAATTATACAGGGGAGGGAGGGGCTCAAGTTTATATATAAGTGTTATATTAGGGTTCTTCATGATTATGAGTATATTATAGGGAAGTCTGGGGGGAGGGGAGGGTTAGGGAGGGTTAGGGAGGTTGGGAAGTTTGGGGGGGAGGTGGGGGGAAAAAGGGGTGAAAATGTAATTGTAAAACTTTTGCAATTAAAAAAAAAAAAAAGAACAGTTGCAGGATTTGGGTTTGGCCAATCTAGAGAAAAGAAGGATTAAGGGTGAGATGATACAGTATTCCAGTATTTGAGGGGCTGCCACAAAGAAGAGGTTATTTTCCAAAGCACCTGAAGGCAGGACAAGAAACAATGGATGGAAACTAATCAAGGAGAGAAGCAACCTGGAACTAAGGAGAAACTTCCTAACAGTGGGGACAATTAACCAGTGGAACAGCTTGCCACCAGAAGTTGTGGGTGCTCCAACATTGGAGGTTTTAAGAAGAGACTGGGCAGCCACTTGTCTCAAATGGTATAGGTTCTCCTGCTTGAGTAGGGGGTTGGACTAAAAGACCTCCAAGATCCCTTCTAGCTCTAGTCTGATTGATGGCTTGATTGTAGTTAATACTAGCAGCGCGTATCAAGGAAGAGAGGGAAGAGGAGGAGGAGAGGAATATTCAGCTCTTACCTGCTTAGGCAAAGCCGCTTCCACCTGGGAATATGGGAAGTCTGAGCAGCCTTCCAAGACACCATAAAGGCCAAGGACCCTGAAGTGGCTTGGAGGAGTTGCTGGCTGAGCTCCCCAAACACTTCCTCTGCTGCATCTTGGCAAGCAGGTCCCAATTCACACCTCTGGAATAATTTGGAGAGTTCCAATACTTGCAGGCTGCAACCGCAGAAGCTTGTCCCGAAAGTTGTTTATTGCTCTCGAAGGGCTGTTTATTTCCTCCACACATATATCTGGGGCGGAGAGTGAAGGATCCAGATCCAGCGACTTCCTTTAGACTCCAAATGCAGGGAAAAACTGGCTGTGGCAAGTTTAAAAGAGCTGGAAGAGGGCTGGCTGCGGGGGACAGGACAGCTGTGTGTGGAAGCTGCAGGTCAGAGTTGGGGTGATCTGGAAAGCAGGCCTGAGCCCCCTCACCTTGGCTTCTGCCTGCCTGATGTTTAACACAGTTGTGACTGCTAACTGGGCTGGGAATTGCAGCATCCACACAGCCAGAATTGTGGTTTGGATAACTCTATCTAACAAAATGAAATTCAGTGTAGAGAAAAGCACTTAGGCAAGAAAAACCAAAAGTACCCATATAGACTGGGTGAAACCAGGCTTAATAGCAGGAACTGTGAGAGGGATCCTGGAGTCTTAGTGGACAACCAATAAAATAGGAGCCAGCTGTGTGCGGCAGCAGCCAAAAAAGCCAATGCAATCCTAAATTGCATTAACAGAGGGATACAATCAAGATCAAGGGAGGTACTAATACTACTCTACAAAGTCTTAGTAAGAATACTGCATCCAGTTTTGGTCACCACACTATAAAAAAGATTTTGAGACTCTAGAAAGAGTGCAGAGAAGAGCAACCAAGAAGATTGCAGGAACCGGGCATGGCTAGTCTAGTGAAGAGAAGGACCAGGGGAAACATGATAGCATCTTCCAATATTTGAGGGGCTGCCACAGAGAGGAGGGGCTCAAGCTATTTTCCAAAGCACCTGAAGGCCAGACAAGGAACAATGGATGGAAACTGAACAAGGAGAGATTCAACCTGGAAATAAGTTATTTCTTGATAGTGATAGCATTCAATCAATGGAACAGAAGTTGCCTTTGGAAGTTGTGGGAGCTTCATCCCTGGAAGCTTTCAAGAAGAGACTGGACTGCCATCGGTCAGAAATGATGTAGGGTCTCCTGCTTGGATGGGGGGCGTTGGACTAGATGACCTACAAGGTTCCTTCCAACTCTCTTAATCTGTTAAATCTGTTAAACTCAGACAAACTGAGGCTCCTCAGGCATGCAAATCCACAGCCTTTTGTAGACTTTGCAATAGCAGCAAAGAGATCTCCCTCCATTGGCTCAAAGCTCCCATTCCCAAAAAGCCCCCTTAGTCAGGATGGACCCACCCTGGCATGCCTTGGGAAAGAACTCTGCTTGGATGCAGGATGGTTGGGTGGGAATAAACTCAGATTTGCTGGTCCCCTTTCAGACAGGAGCCTGTTCCCAGCGTGGGAAAGGCTAGGGTGGCACCCAGGAGTCTCCCAGACCTTCAGAGCATTTAACTATTTAAGCGTTCGCTCTTAATTCCTTATCCCACTATTGGATCTCATGGAGAGACTGGCTTGTTATTCAATTTTATTCTGCCCGGAGCCAAGATAATTAATTTCCTCCTGGACCGAAGCTCTGGGGTGTAATGACCGCCCCCTCCCCCACCCTGCAAGGCTTTGGTTGACTTCTGCCCCCCCTCCCCCTTGCTTTCCCCCAGGTTGGAATGAGTTGCTGATCGCCTCCTTCTCCCACCGATCCATCGCGGTCAAAGACGGGATTCTCCTGGCCACAGGCCTCCACGTCCACAGGAACAGTGCCCACAGTGCGGGAGTCGGGGCCATCTTTGACAGGTGAGGAGCAGTGGCTGGTGGGGGGGCATGCATGGCCTTGCCCACTCCCTTCTTCTACCCGGGATCCAGCCGTGGCCTTTGTGGTGAGGAATGAGACCATGACCAGCCCTCGGGGTCCACAAAAGGGGCAGGGAAATGCCATTGGGGTAAAAACAAGGCCAACTTCTCTTCTTGTGGCTGGGTCCCTGCAGGGTACTGACCGAACTTGTGTCGAAGATGCGAGACATGCAGATGGACAAGACAGAGTTGGGGTGCCTGCGAGCGATTGTCCTCTTCAACCCAGGTAACTCTCTCCTGCACAAGGAAGGAAAGGGAGGGCGGGTGGAGGAAGAAGACACCCCCACTCCCCGTTTGGCAACCTGCCCTTCATCCAATGCGAAACTGGTCCATGGAGAGCTTTGCAGACCTTGAAACTGTGGCCAGGTGTCTTCTTATTCATTTTCAAACGTCTATACCGCCCTTCTCCTTTCGGACTCAGGGCGGTGAACAGCCAAGATAAAAAACATCTATACATAAAGTTAAAAATAGATTTAAAATAATTAAATAAATTTGGCCCGTAATTTAAAACTTACCAATTTAAAATGCGTATCAAATTTTAAAACCAACCATAAAATCAGGACAGTCCGGCTAACTGAAAAAAATAGGTTTTTAGGGCCCGATGAAAAGTCCAGAGGTCGGAGACCACTCGTATCTCTGGGGGTAGTTTGTTCCAGAGGGTAGGTGCCACCACAGAGAAGGCCCTCCCCCTGGGGGTCGCCAGCCGACATTGCCTGGCCGACGGCACCCTGAGGAGTCCCTCTCTGTGGGAGCGTACTGGACGGTGGGAGGCTATCGGTGGCAGAAGGCGGTCCCGTAAGTACCCTAAGCCATGGAGCGCTTTAAAGGTGATCACCAACACCTTGAAGCGCACCCGGAAGTCCACCGGAAGCCAATGCAGCTCGCGCAGGAGAGGAGTCACATGGGAGCGCCCCGTCGCTCCCATAATCCCCCGCGCGGCCGCATTCTGCACCAGTTGGAGCCTCCGGGTGTACCCCAAGGGGAGCCCCATGTAGAGAGCGTTACAATAGTCCAGATGAGAAGTGACGAGTGCTTGAGTGACTGTGCGTAGGGAGTCCCGATCCAGAAAGGGGCGCAACTGGCGTATCAGGCGAATCTGATAAAAAGCCCTCCTGGCCACGGCCGTCATATGCCCTTCTAAGGACAGCCGTGCATCCAGGAGGACGCCCAAGTTGCGGGCCCCTTCCGTGGGGGCCAATGATTCACCCCCAATAGCCAGCGATGGCGTCAGCTGGCTATACCGGGACGCCGGCAGCCACAGCCACTCGGTCTTGGAAGGGTTGAGTCGAAGCCTGTTTCTCCCCATCCAGACCCGCACGGCCTCCAGGCACTGGGACATCACTTCAAGGGCATCGTTGGGATGGTCTTCTGACGGGAGGATCAGGCTTTCCTTGTTCCATCTCTTTGGCTGGGGAAAAAAACGAGCATTCGTGAACAAGGAGATTGAAGCAGTTCTTTTCAAAGGCAGCTGGGTGGCCCCATGTCTTCAAGGGGCACATAGGTAGTTCTCGACTAAGAACCCACAGTTGGAGTGGGCATTCATCATCTTCTTTTAACGGTCCCATAATCCCTTGCGGGATGGTGTCTGGGCAGTTGAATGGAGCTGAGTGTTTACTGGCCGGATGCCCTTCCTGTCGCCAATGCGGAGTTTTGTTCAGCAGATAAATTCTCATTGTGCCCAGAGAAAGAAATATCTGCCTCTACTTAGGATCGAACCCACAGTCTCCTGATTGTGAGGTGAGAGCTCCACCTGTATGCTACTGCACCACTCACAGTTGGAACAGGCATTGCCATGATAAATTCGTGTGGTCGTAAAACGAGACATGCTCAGACAGCACTAACTAATGACAACAATCCCGCCACTCACCATTGTGGTCGTTAAGTAAGAATTGCCAATCATTCAGGACCCACCCAGTCCAAGCCATTCCAGGCTTGATCCCTCCTGGCCCCCCAGTCTCTGTGAGGTAAGGAACTGCCTCCCACTGACTGTCTTCCCCCACCAGCTCTGCCTTGTAGGGCAGCCAGTGGCCGTAGGGTAGCCTGGATCTGGCGGTCTCTGCTTGAAAGCTTCCAGGGATGAAGTTCCCACAACTTCTGAAGTCCACGGGCTCAGGGATGGGCCCAGGGAACAAGAGGGGGGCTGCACCTCACTGCGGCTGGGAGCACCTGCATCCCACGCTGAGGGGCGAGGTGTGGGGCTCTCCTCTGCATCGATCATTGGAACGCCTCTCCTGGGTTTGGCTTCAGCGAGAGAAAGCCTCCGGGAGCTTCCATAAAGAAGGGCTGTCGCAGCACATTAAGGCCAGGGGACCTTCCAAAACCAGGCCATTACGGCCGGAGAGCTGCGGAAGAACCAGCCGGAACGTTCGGCCCCTTGGGCCTCTTAAGCTTTTGAGGAAAGTCCTCCTGGATGGTGTTTGGGAAGAAAGCTCTTTGTAGGAGGAGAGCGTCACATTAGATAAATCAAGGTGGGTGAATAAAGCATCTGAGAGAGTAACTGAATTTGTCAGGTTATGAAATCCTGACCAATTGTGGAGCAAGGTGAAGAAGAACGGCTGATGCAGAACCAGATTCCATCAAGGTCATTTGGATGTTCTCTCATGCACTCCTGGCTCCAGTGGTGGCTGCCACCGGTTTAACAATCAGTTCGGTGAGCTTGTGCTTCGTGCTCGCACTCACGCTTTGTGCACACATGCAGCATTCAAAAACTGCCCATTTTAACTTCTAAAACTTAACTTCTACTGCAGCGTCGGTGAGTAAAACAGCTGAGGTACGGCAATCCGCTGTGCCGCACGAATCAGCTGAGCTGGAAAACACAGAAATATAGGATGGGATATGGCAGGGGCGGGTGGGAGGGGCCAAATACTCACTGGAACTACCGGTTTGCCCAAACTGGTCTGAACCAGTAGCAGCCCACCACTGCTTGGCTCCCATGTCAGGTTCCAACTCACAAAACCCTCTTGGGAGCATCAGATTGGTTCCCTGGGTTCCCGCCGGGGCTGCCGTGATCTCGGAGACCGAGTCGGTCCTTAACAACTGCGGTGCCTATTGCTGGACAGCTGCGTTCCCCTCACATGGTCCCGACCTCCTTGGGGAGGCCTCGAAGGGTCTCTAAGCCTTCCCTTCCCTCCTTCTCTTGCAGACTCCAAGGGCCTCTCTAACCCCGCTGAGGTCGAGGCCTTGCGGGAAAAGGTCTACGCCTCGCTGGAGGCCTACTGCAAACAGAAGTACCCTGAGCAGCCAGGGAGGTGAGTGGGCCTCTTTGAACAGCGGTCTCATAAGCAGGGAGCCGGGTGCGAAATAACCTTGTGAGCTGGAGAACAGCCACCGCTTGCTTGGTGTGGCATCAGCTCCCCAAATTCCTCTCGAGTCGCCTTCTGGCCCCCCTCCAGGATCAACCGAGGCAGCCCGTGGGGATTTCCTGAATCTTGCAAGGCGTTCATCTTTCGTGTGGGTGGTCTTTTTTTTTTTTTTTACCAGAATTCCTCCCCTCCCATTTCCTCTGCGTGATGAAATCAGATTAACCGAATGGTAATTAGCAAATGAGGCTGGAGTGGGGCCAGGATCCCATCGCTCTTCTCTGGGGGAGGAGGCTGCTGCTGCTGCTGCTGACCGTGGGGCTGACTCTGCTGGCCGAGATCTTGGCATTCGGAGCCCCCTGGATAGCAGGAGCGGGACTGGTGGTCCCAGCTTCTCTACGGACCTTGTGGCTGGGGAGGGAAGACCCCTGGGCACGGCCAGAGAAGGGAAAACCCCCCCCCAGCAGCGGGACCAAAGGAAGCCAGCCAAGCTAACCCAGGCCCCCCCGCCCTGCTCTTCCCGGGCAACCCTGTGGGGACGTGACCATCGACGCAGCCACCCTGGGCCGCTCCCGAAACATCCTTCCCTCCCCCACCCCCACCTTCCTGTTACCCTTCGGCCAAATTATTCTTAAAAGCTGGTTATTTCATAGTCAAAATGTTTCTGCACGTCTGTCATCTGTTTTAGTTTAAATGTGAAGCGTTTGGGCTAGAAGGGAGGAGGGAGAGGCTGGCAGGGTTTGGTTCGGATTTTCCTGGCCCTGCTCCCACCCGCCCGCCGTACTTGCCAGCTGAGCATCTGAAGGAAATGCTAGTTCAGGATGCAGCCCTCCCCATGCCACCCCTCCGCAGCCAAGAGTCCAGCAGCCCTTTCAGGCACTCTGGGGGGGCCCCCAGACCCCTCACGGAGGGCCTGAAGGGAAGAGCAATGGGGCAGAAGCCACGGAGAACATCAGAGGGCTGCTTGAAAGCGGATGCAGCCTATTGGAGCCCAGAGTCTCTCTCTCTCTGTGTGTGTGTGTGTGTGTGTGCTTGTGTGTCTGTTGTGGCATTTCCTGAATCAAAGGAAGCAGCAGTGAGATCTGGAACCTGGAGGCCAAACGTTTGGCCAAGGTTTTCGGGGAAGGGCCCAATATCTCTCATGCGCCCTGGAGACAGCCGACGGCACAGCCAGCCATGCTTGGCCATTGAAGGGCCTTCTGCTAATCCTGAACTCAGCCGATAGACAGGAAGCCAAGCACGTCTTCTGGACTTGTGCCACATGCTAAGCCAGGTTGACAAACGGAAGGTCTGTGGACACACAGAAGCCCAAAACAACCCACCAACCAACTACATCGTGGCTTCCCGGGCATCCTGGATCATTCCACAGGCTAAAACCAGCCCACTCTGGCCAGATGGGCAACCCAATTGAAAAACGGTAGCCAAGGGGCCAAGTGCAGCTGATTTTCACGTAAAAAAGCCAGAAATAAAATGAAGAAAAGAACCATTAACCCCCAGAGGAGAAGGGGGGGGGCGCCTGGCCTTCTTCCGGGAGGCGTGTGTGAAGGGAGGCTGACTTTGTGGGAGGCAGATGAACAGTCTCTTTCTGAACGCACGGATGGAGGGGGACTGTTGTGACGCCCCTTCCTCTTATTCTAGGTTCGCCAAGCTGCTGCTTCGCCTCCCCGCCCTCCGGTCCATCGGCCTGAAGTGCTTGGAGCACCTCTTCTTCTTCAAGCTCATAGGGGACACGCCCATCGACACCTTCCTGATGGAGATGCTGGAAGCGCCACACCAGATGACTTAAAAGGACGCTGGGCCAGGCCAGCTGCTTTCCTTGGCCCAGGGGGCTGCCTGCTGCCACCCACCGGGACCTCTGCTCTGAGAGCCGTCCTGCTGCCACCTCCCCCGCTCCCACTCACCGTGCAAGGGATGCTGCCTGCCCCGTCCATCCCCCCACCACCCCACCTGGGAACGTTGGCTGGCCTGGCCCTTTTGCTGCTTTGCGTCTGAGGACAAACGGCTTTCACGGATGGGAGAATTGCTCAAACAGCCACCATGGCCTGCTTGCATTTGGGGCCCCGTCCGCCGCCCCCTCCCTTGGCTTTGGTTCCCCCCCTCCAGGTGCAGAATGGTGAATTTACTCCAACTCCCCGGAAGGATTTCAGGACTCTGTAAAGCCGCCTTTACTTAAGAACAAGGGATTGTGGGAAACAAGTCAGGTGTTGCTGGTGGGCAAAGGGGAGGCCGGGAGTGTGGCCAGCTGCACCTGTAGACCTCCAGAGATGGCACTTCCTAGGCATGAGCCAGAGCAAGGCTGTCTCCTCAAGCTGGGCTTCGCTGCCCCTCGGCTGCCCCTGCTTGCTTATGCAGGCAGACAAGACAGAGTGTCTTTGCAGGCAGATGGCAGGCTGAGCCACCCTGCGCAGGGTCTGGGACAAGAGACCTCCCCCCATTCTTGCACAGAGCAGCTCAGAATTCCTGGGAGAGCTGTCCCCTTTTTACTGGGAGGGAAGGAGGGGGGGGCTTGGTTGTGAAAGAGGGATTTGGGGCTCACAGAAGCTCTGCAATTTGGGTGGTGCTGGTGGCACTGGGCTTCCCTGGCCCGTTGCTTTGTGAACGCCAGTGCCAGGGGGCAGAGAGGTTGACTGGTTGACTTCTCATTGTCAGAAAAGGGGGGGGGGCTCAGATTGGGTGCCAAGGCAGAGTGTGCCCTTGCTGAAGCCCCACATCTTCTGCCCAAGCAGGGACTGCCTGCAACGGACGAGGCCTGAAATTGAGGGACCTCAATTGAGTGAGGCACATTTCCCACTCGGGGAAAAATATGTTTTGGGAATAAAAACTTCTCTCCCTTTTCAGTTCACCAAAACAAACAAAAGCACTAAAGCTGCTTCATCCGGGCAGGTTCAGGCACTTTCCTCCTTTCAATGCCTCGGGCGCTGTCATTCCTTCGCCCTGCCCAAATCAAGAACCCAAAGGCGGCTGGGGGCCCTCGGAGTTGGGGTCAGATTCAGCCCAGCCGCCCCCTGCAGGCTAGGGCGCCTGATTTAAGGGCTGCTTGCGTGGAGCTTCCCTGCGCAGGGGCAGTCTAGCCCTGGTGCCCTGGAAGGCCAAGGTAAGAGGAGACCCAGTTCAGCCTGGAGCTTCTCTGGGGGCTCAGCAGGGGGCCTGCGGGGAGGGCTTCCCTAAGGGCGAATCTGGGGGGGCCCTGGGGGTTTCTTGCAAATTCCGAATTCCGAAACAAAGGAGGGGAGGGGAGGGGGCTGGAGGCAGGCGGGGAAGAAGAGCCTCTCGCAGGAGGGGCTCCGGTGCCCTCGCCCCCTGCTGCCCCCTCCCAAGCGCAGCCCAGGGCTCCCCCGACTCTGCCCCCCTCCCCCAGGCCAGGCCCCAGGAGCGCCCGTTTCCCGAGGGAGTTCAGGTGGGCGACGGGCGCGGAGAAAAGGGAGCGGGCTCTTCTGCGGAACGGAGGCCCGATTTCTCCGCCCGCCGCCGGTGCAGCGGCTGAGCCCGGCTCTGCGCTGGGGCTGCTGGCGGAGAAGCGGCGGCTTTTGCTCCGCTCGCCCTCCGCAGGTGTCCGTCGAGGGCTCCGTTTCCAATTTCGGGGGGCGGAGAGAGAAGGAAGCACGGCTCACACTCCCTTCCCCCCCCCCCGGGATAGCCCTGCGACCTTGCAGCGACTGGCTTGGACGCCCCGTGGGCGCCTCTTGCGGCTTTTCCTCCCCTCCCTCCGTTTGCTACCTGCCCAGGTGGGCGAGGATGTCGGACTTTGCTTGAAGGGGAAACGGGGCTTTCCAAACTCGGAAACGGCTCTGCCTTCGGGAGGCAGCCTGCAAAGGGCCAGCGGTGGACTCAGGAGGGGAATGCAGGCAAGCAGCGGAGCCGGGGGGGGGCGTCCCTGGGGGGCTGCAGCCTTTCCCTCCGGGATTTTCCCACAACTTGAGGTGGCGCGATGCCTATGTGTATACATGTATGTAGTGTAGATATATACACTGTATAAATATCCCCATTCACATATGCATAATATTACCTCCGCCTTTAGGGTTAACTTTCTGCTCTTCTTTGTTTTCCCCCCAATCTCTGTTTTCTTCTCTTCCTGTTTTACTTGCTTCGTGAAAGCGAGTTGCTCTGCCTCCCCCCCCCCCCATCTGATGGCAAACAAAACTGGAGCTTTTGTAACCCGAGCAGAGGGAAGCGACGCATCTATTCTCAGATGCCGGAGTGGGGAGAAGCGGGCGGGCCGGGGGCTTTAGCGATTCCCTACGGAAATTTTAGGAAGAGAGGCCGCCTTCGCTCCCCGGAGCTCGTAGCTGAAGCAGGTGATAAAAAGAAAAATCTAAATGAGAGAAGGTGAGCAAAATATCTAAGTGTCAATAAAGTTAAATATCTATTTTTGTACAAATGTAATTTTATCCCTTCCGTATGCTTAGATAATTTTTTGGGGGGAAGGAGGACGACTTTTATAGGACTTGTCCTCCATCTCTCAGTATGCTCAGCCTTAAGACGCCTCTATGAAGTGAAGGAGAAGCTTCATTTGGTGTCCAAATTTCTTGATCCCGAATATCAAGAATCGCTTTCCAATGAGTGGATTTCGGTCCCCTCCCCACCCGGAGACGCACGAAATGCAGCCGCCTCTGGTTGCGCCTCGCCGAGATTCTCTTCTTGCAGCATTAACTCTACTGTGAAATCACCACCCTATATTATTGTTCACTAAAAAGAAATAAAGCTAATAAATAAATAAAATCCGCTGGAAATGCCAGTATTTTGACGAAATGCATTAGGGTTGTTTTTGTTTTTTAAAAAAAAGAAAATATATGAGCGTTTTAAAATGCAACGGTGCTTCTAAATTCTCTTGTTTTGTACGTTCTGCAACCTGTTAAATTTGCCCCTCGGGAGCCACGATTCACTTACTTTTTGCTAATTAGAGTGAAGTCCAAGAATGTTTTTGTAACCGGGTGGTGGTGGCGGGGGGGGGGGGGGGAAGGAAGGCTGATCTGAAAATGGTGGTGGGGGTGGACTAGATGACCTGCAAGATCCCTTCCAACTCTTAATCTGCTTGAAGGATGGCCTGCGGGGAGGGCTTCCCTAAGGGCGAATCTGGGGGGGGCCTGGGGGTTTCTTGCAAATTTCGAATTCCGAAACAAAGGAGGGGAGGGGAGGGGGGGCTGGAGGCAGGCGGGGAAGAAGAGCCTCTCGCAGGAGGGGCTCCGATGCCCTTGCCCCCTGCTGCCCCCTCCCAAGCGCAGCCCAGGGCTCCCCCGACTCAGCCAGAGGGTGTCTGGCTGTGGGGCTTGCCTGAATCCGGAGGTTGCAGGAGGCCCCTGGAAGGCCAAGAAAACACAGCTCCTTCATTGGAATACTTAACATTGATTAGACTGAAGAGGCATGGGGGGGGGGCTCAGTTTATGGCCCAGACCTCAGAGGCCCCCAACCAAGGAGGGGGAATCTGGGAAGGCAGAGAATTGGGTGCTGCATTATTTCTCCTCACCTACTCTTGACCAATGGATTGTGTACCTAGAACATGGAATCTTCGGAGGTCTTTAATCCAACCAACCCCCCTACTCAAGGCAGGAGCCTTACACCATCCCCGTCAAATGGTGGTCCAGTCTATTTTTAAAAACCTCCAGTAATGGAGCAGCCACAACTTCCGAAGGCAAGCCATTCCACTGATTGTTCGCACTGTTAGGAAGTTTCTCCTCAATTCTAGGTTGCTTCTCTCCTTCATTAGTTTCCAGCAATTGCTTCTTGTCCTGCCTTCTGTGCTTTGGAAAATAAGTTGACCCCCTCTTCTTTGGGGCAGCCCCTCAAATACCAGAAGACTGCTATCATGTCACCCCTATTTCTTCTTTTCTCTAGACTAGCCAAACCCATTTCCTGCAACCGTTCTTCCTATGTTTTAGCCTCCGGGCCCTTAATTATCTTAGCTGCCCTTCTTTGCACTTCTTCCAAAGTCTCAACATCTTTTGTGTAATGTGGGGACCAAAGCTACCTGCAGTATTCCAGGTGTGGCCTTACTAAGGCTTTATAAAGCAGTACTAATACTTCAAGTGATTTTGATTCTATGCCTTTGTTTATACAACCAAGGATTGGGATTTTTGGCTGCCACTGCACATGACTGGCTCATGTTTAAGTGATTGTCCACTAGGACTCCAAGGTCCCTCTCTGGAAGGAAGGAAATGTCATATATATGTTTACTGTAAGTATGAACTCAGAGTCTAAAGTCATTGAAAAGTCAGGCAGCATACAAGATGATGATGATGATCCCAGAGTGTCTGAGCTTATAGTAGTGGCATCTTCTTTGTGGCAGAGCTTCAAGTACTGGAAGGCATCCCTCATTCCCCTCCCCCATCCTTCTCTTCATTAGGCTAGACAGAGCTTGTTCCCTCAACCATTCATCATTCTTTCATGCTTCTTGATGGCATTTAGACTGCCAGAGCAAACACCACGTACCTCCTCTGAACTTCTCCATTTGGGGCCCAGTGATTGTGAAGGACCTGGGCATCTTGCAGAAGGTTAGGAAACGTTCCAGGCTCACTACTGGGTGAGCCCTTTGGTTGGCACCCAGCAGGTCTCTGGCATTTCCGTCGGGAAGGAGAGCCAGCCTGGCACCACTACAAGTTTGTTTTTTTGCTGCTGCTGGACCTCAAGGTTGCTGCTCCTCACACAAGAATAGCTGAGCAGGGATTATCCTTGCTGCCACCCAAGGCCCCTCCCCTGTGCTCGAGTAATATACCTAATACTTTAAATACTATTTCACAAGGTGACAGTGTTAAACACACACACTAAAACAATGAGATTTATAAAGCCTTTGCAATATATGCCCAGGAACCCAGAAGTGGATGAAGCAGGGAAATTACCAGGTAACTTTGTCTAGGACTGTAACCTAAACATTAAATGGCAACACTAAGGAGTTCCAAGTGGCATTTAGCAAAGAGGCAGCAGTTTCCTTAAAAATTCTGCACAAAGGATCCACTGGATCGAGACCTAATACTTCCCCCTTTTTAGACCTCTGCACCACATACGCCATTTCATGAAGAACCCCAACGATACAAAATGTCCTCTAGGCTGCTTTCCTCCATCTGAGATCCCTGTCTTCTTTTTCTTGCAAGCAACCTAGGGAAGAATCAGCCAAGATAAAGATCACTGTCCATTTTAGAGAAAAGAAAACCACATAAAAACAAAGGAAACGACCTACGAATCCTTGCTGCCAGTTCAGAGCAATTTGATTGCAGCTGCTCAGTTAAATAAATGCAATATCAATAGTCAGGATTTCCATATTAGAACTACACAAAGTGGCACATAATGGAAGAGAAGCTAAACGCTGCAGCAGGGAAGCATTTGGGCTTCCCTGAGCCTGGGATGATCTCTTTAGCAAAGGCCTTTGTCCTGCTGGCCAGAAGAGCCAGGACCGAGGCTCCTGGGGGCAGAGAGAGTGCTCCAAAGCAAGGGGGCTGCCTTCCGGCACAGACTGGCTGTGTCTGGGATGGAGCTCGGAGATGGGGCACAAAGCTGACCAGCAGGTCCTTCTACGATGGGCTTCAACTCCCAGAATCCCCCAGCCAGCCAGCCACATCATTCATGCATTAGACAACATTTAGACACTCATCAGTTCCCGGCAATACAAGTCAGAAATCACTTCCACCCAACGCCTGGAAATAGACTGCCAGTAACAATAAAGTCCAGTTAGATTTTGCTCAGCAACCGCTCCCACTGAAATGCCCCCCCCAGCCTCCCTATTCAATTAGGGCCCGGCAGGAGGGCAGGCGCGCGGCTTCCAAAGCGGAGAGGGGGGCGCCACCAAGAGCCCCAGAACCGCGGCTGCCCCTATCCTAGCCCGAAAGGGCCCCAGGAGTGAGGAAGGGGCTGCCAGTGGCCGGGGCTCTGAAGGGTCGCTGTCCCCACAATCCGTTGAGGGTCGGCTGGTTGAAGCCTGAGGAGCCCAACCGCTGGCCTTCGGTCTCCTGCTTGGGGGGGCTGGACTAGATGACCTCCACCGTCCCTTCCAACTCTGTTAACCGGTTAACGCCCGGTCGAAGCCCGAGCAGCAGCCCAAGAGAAGCGGGCAGGGCAAGCGAAGGACCCGTCCGTGCCGGGGATGGGGACGTCGCCCTCGGGGGGGGGGGCGGTGCGGGAAGAAAAGACCCCGCGAGGAAAGCCCTTCGGTCCGCGCGAGGGAGCGCGAGTGGCCGGCTTAAGAGCGCCTTCCAGAGCGGCCCTCTGCTGCCCCCCGGCGGCCCACTGGCGCTCCTGCGCCGCACACGGACCCGGGAGGAGGGAGGGGAGAGGCGGAGGCACAGGCACGCGGCCCCTTCGCCCCCCTCCTCTTCCCGCGATGCCATGCGGGTCACGTGCAGCCCCCCCCCCCGGGCAGGCTTGTGGCGGCGAAGCGCCAATCGATCAGACGCCCCCGGCCCTCCCCCAAACATTCCCCCCCCCGCAGCCCCTTCTGTGGAAGCAGCGTCCCTGAAAGATAGAATGGGACGAATGAGCTGGAAGGGACCTTGGAGGTCTTCTAGTCCAGCCCCCTGCTCAGATACGTGGCTGTCCCTCCTGGAAAAGCACCTTTGGGAGAACCATGACCTGGATGACAGAATCTCTATAGACTCCAGCGATGGAGCACCCACAACTTCTGGTGGCAAGCTGTTCCACTGGTTAATTGTCCTCACTCTTAGGAAATTTTTCCTTAATTCCAGGTTGCTTCTCTCTCTGATTAGTTTTCATCCATTGTTTCTCTGGTGCTTTGGAGAATAATTTGACCCCCTCTTCTTTGTGGCAGCCCCTCAAATACTGGAAGACTGCTATCCTGTCACCCCTAATTCTTCTTTTCTCTAGACTAGCCAGACCCAAATCCTGCAGCCGTTTTTCATATGTTTTAGTCTCCAGGCCTTTGATCATCTCTGCACCTTTTTCCAAAGTCTCAACATCTTCTTTGTAGTATGGTGACCAAAATTGGTTGCAGGATTCCAGGAAAGTTCTTCCTGCCCAGCCTGAAGGTGAATGCCCTGTGTGTGGAGGGGCTCCATCGCCGTTTGCTACAAGGCTTCTGCCTGAGCAAGGATGGCACCAGATGGGTGGCTGGAAAGGAGCCAAGGCCGCTGCTACTTTTGCCACCCGTTCGACCTCTGGCAAAGCCCCTGTTGTGTGCCTGCCTCTGTCGGCCTGGCCTCTTGCTGGCATCCTGCCACGAAAGGGGAAGAGGGGGAGGCATTGTGGGCAATCCACACCTGTGTATCTCCAAGGCCGCTTGCCCTGGGTGTGAAATTCCAGCAGCCTAAACAACCCGAGAGTTTCCCAAAACTTCACAGTGATCTGGGATTGGGTGGCAATGGACTGGACGTTGGGGTGGTGGTGGTGATGGGGAACGATGGATTTGGCTCTTTGTATCAGTGAGTGGGAACTTCAGATTCTGCCTCACTTACCTGCAACCAACATCTCTAGTAAAAATTCTTTTCATTTCAGTCAATTGGCGTTGAGAGTCTTTCCCTAAAAGATTGTTTTGGGGCAAGTCTGACAGCTGCTTTGTTTGCAAGCTAAACTCTGGCAAAGATGCAAACGTTGCAGTCTTGGAAGGGCAGCAGATGGAGCCCTTCCTCCACGTGTGAAGGAGGACTCTGGGCTCCCTGGCCCAGCTCTGGCTGCTATTCCCAAGCATGCTTGTGCCTGCGCTCTGGAGAGCCCACAACTGAGGAGCCCACCTTGTTCTCCTTCATTGGCATAAGCTGAATCTGCCCACGTTTGAATGCTGCACCAAGAAGAAGGGAGGAACTGGGACTCCCCCATTCAGGGATCTTTACATTTCAGATACCTCAGATTACAGATTAACAGAGTTGGAAGGGACCTTGTAGGTCATCTAGTCCAACCTCCTCACTGCCCAAGCAGGAGACCCTACACCATTTCTGACAGATGGCGGTCCAATCTCTTATTGAAAGCCTCCAAGGATGAAGCTCCCGTGACTTCTGAAGGCAGCCTCTGTTTCATTGGTTGACTGCTGTCACTGTCAGGAAATTTCTCCTTTCCAGGTTGAATCTCTCCTTGATCAGTTTCCATCCATTATTCCTTGTCTGGCCTTCGGGTGCCTTGGAAAATAGCTTGACCCCCCTCCATTCTGTGGCTTCAGCTTCCTAAATTCTGAAAATTGGTGCCATACTTGGCACAGAGAAACAAGTGGGAGGCACAAAGAAATCTGAGGGAGGAATCCATCCAGCCAGGTAGGAGGTGGGCTAGAGCCATCTAGAGACATGCTGGGCAGCTTCCCCAAAGAGGAGGGGGGTGTCATCTGCTGGTCTCTGGGCAGGAGCCAGCCTGACTGCAGGCTGAAGGACACCAGAACTGAGCAGGGCGATTCCTTCTGGGGTCGGGTATGCTCAGCCTTTGGTGACACGGGACCTGCCTTTTTGGTGCCCACAGTGCCTCATGTGGGTGTTTCTGCACTGTGGTCACAGTTCTGTCTTCTAAACCAGCAGTCACCAACTGGTGGTCCATGGACTACTGGTGGTCTGTGAGAAAATGTTGATGATCTGCAGAAAAATTATTTGCCTTTTTTATATTGCACTAAATCAGGGGTCCTCAAGCTACGGTGTGTGGGTTGGAGGGGGACAGAAATTCCGACTTGGGGTCTGCTTCGGCCTCCTGGTGCCAGGGCTTTGGGCGAAGGCTGGAGGGAAGCGCCTCTGGTGGCGAAGAGCCGGATGGCCTTCTTCCAGTGGAACAGCATCATGGCCGGGAACTGGCTGACCATCTCAGTCTGCTGAGCCTCCAGGTGCCAGTACCTGGCCTTGCACTCCCGCAGGTCTTCCCTCTGCTTGGAAAGCCTATGCTCCTAGTCCTCAGTGAGGTGCTTCTGCTGAGCCTCCTTCTCGGTCAGATCCAATTTGAAGTGAGCTGTTTTGCCAACTCTTCCTCGTGGTGGCTGCTTAGCTCCAACAACTGCTTCCTGTTGGGGCCCTAAGGAGCCCAGGTGAGGAGGCGAGGAGTGGCTAGGAGGGGAGGGGCGAGTAGAGGCTGGCGAGGCGCCCCTCGACGCGAGTGACATCGACTTGACCACGCCCATCCAGTCACATGGCCACCTAGCCACGCCCACCCAGCCAGTCATTAGGCAGATCATATTAGTGGTCTGCAGGATTTAAAATTACGAATTTAGTGGAAGGCTGGTGACCCCTGTTCTAAACTGTACAAGGCACTTATTTATTTATTTATTTATTAGTTTGATTTATATGCCGCCCTTCTCCGGAGACTCAGGGCGGCTTACAATGCTTTTAAGCAATAGCCTTCATACTTTTATATATACCTGCATAGTAGGGCTTTTGCCCCCCCCCCCCAAGCGGTGTTCTATTTTATACTTGTGAAGGAGATGCCTTCAAATGCGCAACGGTGTAAATCTGGGGTGGTGGGAGCAGTTCCCATCCCTCAGCCTGGCCTGGTGGGCCCCACATTGCAACATGGAAGGTGCTTCTGTCTCCACGTTTCTGTCATGGGGAAGGTTGTCTCTGTGCAGGGCGGGAGCATCTGGTGGGACCCCTAAATCTTGCAAGATGTGGGAGCTTCTAGTGCAATTCATCTAGCAGGACAGAATTGGAAGATGTTTTTTAAGGGAGAAACAGGCTGCTGCTAAGGTGAAGTTGTATGGATGTTTGGGTGGTTTAGGGGTGGGGAATTTGTGGTGGGTGGGTGGGGGTGTTTGGGGGATTATGTGTGTTGGACCTGGTCTTTGGGTGTTAAGTAAATTTCATTGTATGGGTATACTGTGTATACACATACAAAGACAATAAAGTAAATTTTAAATTAAAAAAAAAATTTTTTAAGAACATTTAATTTCATTCAAGCTGCAGGGATTTGTTCCTGGTAGAGTGTCACAAATGGCCAGTCAACATTTGCCCAAGAAAAGCGCCTAATAAAAGCAGCGCTTTGTCTAAGTCTGTTTTTGGTTTCTTATTTTAATCAGCGGTTTCATTAAATTCTTTTCTATTCATGTTTCATATGCAATTTTTTTGGTGAGCTTTCTGGGGCATCTGAAAGATGGAATGAAAATGTTTGATAAATCCAAGAAACAAATGCTGAAATTCTCCACAAACCACAAAGTGCTTTGCACAGCTTGTGCGAGTGAATAGGAAGCAGGGAAGGGAGGACCCAGCAAACACAAATCTTATTCCCTTATTCTGTTGCGGCTTTAAAGGAAAATGGAAAAGTCCGTCCACTGAGAGAAGAAGCCAAAACATGAGCAAAGAAGAGGTTGCACAAGGATAAGTTCTCAGCAGATGCCGTTCTTTGGATTCCTGGGACCTAAGCACCATCACCGGAAGGCCTTTTCTGGCTCTTCATGTATCTTTGTTGCTTGGTTTAACACAGGTGGAGTGGAGTGGAGTGGAATGATTTGTTCAGCATCCGAAACCCAGCCCTGGGAAGTGGGCAGAAAAATCACGAAATGGCTGAGCCTTATGGTGGGTGAGACAATCCTGGGACACTTCCAAGACTGGGCAGCTGTTGATCAGGGGGTGGAGGGGGGGGAATGCTGATGTGCCAACTTTTGGGTCCTCCAGTTGCCTCCTGAAAAAAGCACCTTTGGGACAACCATGACCTGGATGACCGAGAATCTCTTCAGACTTTTAGCTATGCAATTTGGGATGAACATCCTTGGAATGGTGTGGGAGTAGGAATGGAGTTCCAGAGGGGAAAAAATTGCAGAATACAGCAACCATTTGCACTACTCAGGGGACCCTAAGTGGTGCAGATAAAGTGCTTCAATGACCCTCTAAAAAGATACAAATGACCAACTATCTGCAAGGAATATAAATCCTTCCATTCCCCACTATCCGGCCAGAGCTGAAGAAGCTTCTTGGATGAGAAAAGTCTTCAAAAGAAAAAACAAGAAAGTCCAGTTGCCTCCTGAAAAAAAAAACACCTTTAGGACGTCCATCACTGGAGGTTTTTAAGAAGAGATTGGACAGCCACTTGTTCAGAATTATATAGGGTTACTCCTGCTTGAGCAGGGGGTTGGACTAGAAGACCTCCAGGGTCCCTTCCAATTATTCTCAAAGGGTCTGGTTAGCTGAGAAATTCTCATGTGTTTGAGACAGATAAGGAATACGTTTTTGAACTAAGAAAGGGCATCTGAGTGGGTGGATTTGGAAGCCCTTAAGGAAGAGGCTTTTTCAATTCCTGTATAATCTCATTTTCTCTGTCCCTCAGACTGATGCGTAGACCCATACTTTCATTTCTCCCACTGTAGAAAATCAGTTTCTAGTAGATTAAAGGCATCATACATATATTTCAACAATATTTTTTTACTGAAAATATCCATTGAACTATCACCTGAAAGCAGTTTCTGAATATTATTTACATTCATATACATTATATGTTCTTTACACATATTTTTTGAGAGAAATTGCATGAGAGAAAACAATTACAATTACAAATTAATGCAGAAATGAAAGAATAGAGGGAAACATGCAAGGATGATCCAGATCAGGTAATGAGAGCTTCTTGTCCGCCAAAGTAGACTTGGTGGCCTCCCAACATCCTGTGTAGAATCTTGTCTGTATGAACGTATCATCTTTTGTGTAGAAGATCTGGAAGAAACGATGCAGTGGTAGTTACAACGTGTAAACAAACATGCTTGAAGACTGGTCTCCTTTGAAGGGCTGACACCTTAGGACCTCCTAACCTGGTGCTTTCATGGCTGGCCTGGAGGTCCTCTCACTGATTCCCTAATGGTCCAGAGCCAGACAGCCAGGCCAGGATAGGACTGGTTTAGAGCCTCTGAGACTGGCCACCATTATACAGTCAGCCTCACGGATGCTGGGAGATTCAGAGAAGTGTGCCTTAATTCCCTTCCCTTCCCTTCCCTCCCTTCCCCTCCCCTCCCTGTTCTGTTCTGTTCTGTTCTGTTCTGTTTGGTTCGACTCAACTCGACTTTATATTCTACTCTACTCTCTACTACTCTATATTTATTCTACTCTATATTCTATTCTCTACTACATTCTATTCTACTCTACATTCTACTCTACTTTCTACTACGCTACTCTACATTCTACTCTACTCTACATTCTACTCTACATACTACTCTACTCTACTCTATATTCTACTCTACTCTATATTCTACTCTACTCTATGTTCTACTCCACTCTACTCTATACTCTACTTTACATCTTGCAGGAAGGAAATGCAGGAACTTCTGTCCTGGTTGAAATGCAAAAGGGTTGCCTTAAACTGAGAGCAGTTTGGTGTAGTGGTGGAAGTGCTGGGCAACAAACCAGGAGCTGGTGAGTTCTAGTGCTGCCTTAGCCATGGAAGCCAGCTGGGGAGCTTTAGGCCAGTCACTCTCTCTTAGCCCTCCCCTGAAGGATTGTCGTTGTCAGGAAAAGAGGAGGAGGAAGGAGTATTAGGTACGTTTGCTGAGTTTATATCAAAAGGCAAGAACACCACATTGGAATAACAACTCGGAAGATCCTTTAGCTGGGGGGACCCACAGAAAGCCCGAGGTCACATCCTTGCCCAAAGTCGGGTCCCAAAAGGATGCGTAGCTGGCACCTGTCCCACCATCCCCATGCGCCTCTGCATGGTCAGTGGAAGCACAAGATGGCGCCTGGTATTTTTTTTTTTTTTTTTATTGCAAAAGTTTTACAATTACATTTTCACCCCTTTTTTTCACCCCCCCACCTCCCTCCCCAAACTTCCCGTCCTCCCTAACCCTCCCTAACCCTCCCCCCCCAGACTTCCCTATTATGTACTCATAACTAATAACACTGATATATATACCTGAACCCATCCCTCCCCCTACATAATTTTCCCTCTTTGTCTCTTTATATTAAAATATTTCTAATACATTGTTTTCAAATAAAAGCTATTTGATACTTTCTAATTTGGTATTTGTTCTGAACATATTCTATCCACCTTTTCCATTCCCATTCATAAGTCTCTTGTGAACAATCTTTTAAATATGCTGAAATCTTCGCCATCTCTGCAAAACTAGCCATCTTCGAAGTCCATTCCTCGATAGTAGGCAAAGCTTCATTCTTCCAATATTTACCTATCAACAATCTTGCTGCTGTTATCATATACAATATTAATTTTGTTTCATCCCGTGTAAAACCCTTAACTATGCCCAATAAAAACAATTGTGGAGAAAATTGAATTTTTTTCTTCAAAACATTCTGCATGACCCACCATATTTTTATCCAAAAAGCCTTAACTTTCCTGCAGGTCCACCAAACATGATAATACGTAGCATCCAAACATTCACATCTCCAACATTTTGGCTGAACATTAGGGTACATACATGACAACTTTTTAGGATCTAAATGCCATCTATAAAACATTTTATAAAAATTTTCCCTCAGATTCTGCGACTGTGTAAATTTAACATTCTGAACCCAAATTTTTTCCCATGTTTCCAACATCACTGGTTCTTCAAAATTTTGTGCCCACTTAATCATGCAATCTTTAACTAATTCCGTTTCTGAATCCCTTTCTAGCAAAACATTATAAAGCCTTTTAATATGCATTGGACCTTTCTCTCTTATATGTCTAACCAATTCTTCCTCATGCAACATAATACCAGTTTTTTGGTCCTCTTTCCATCTCAATTGTAATTGATTATATTGTAACCAGGTTAAATTAATCCCTTCATCCAACAGTGTCTGCAATGTCTTCAGCTGCCATCTGCCCGCATCTGTAAAAAGAACCTCTTTGTATAAAAACCCCCCGAGTGACATTATATTTGTATTCCACAAGGTATGACCAAGATCCAGTCATAGCGGTATTTTATAATCCCATTTGAGTCGGTGCTTCTTCCAAACTCTCATCAAAGAGTCTCTAAGTATATGACTTTTAAATACTTTATCAACTTTGTCATCATAAAATAGGTAAGCATGCCATCCAAATTCAAGATCAAAACTTTCTGCATTCAATATTCCAGCCTTTTTACCCCCAAACCAATCACTTGTTAAAGTTAAAGCTGCTGCATCATAATATAACTGTAGGTTTGGAAGTTTAAGGCCTCCTCTTTCTGGAACATCTTGCATAATTTTCAATTTCACTCTCGGCTTTTTCTCGTTCCAGACGAACTTATTAAGTCCAGTTTGCCAAACTTTCAGTTGTTTATCACTTTTAAGCACCGGAATCATTTGAAACAAAAACAGAAATCTTGGCAAAATGTTCATCTTAACTGCTGCTATTCTTCCAAGTAAAGACAGTTGCAGCTTTTTCCAAGTCTCCATGTCTTTCTGCACCTCTCGCCACAACACCTCATAGTTATTTTGAAACAATTTCATGTTTGATTCTGCAACCTGAACTCCAAGATATTTTACCTTAGGTACAATTTCAAAACCTGCCCTCCTTTCAAGCTCATGTTTACGATCTTGTGTCATATTTTGACTATCATTTTAGTCTTTTTTGAATTCAGTCTAAAACCTGAAACTCTACCATAGTCTTGTATAATGTCATTCATCAGGATTGTTGATTCCATTGGTTGTGATAGGGTAACCACCAGATCATCTGCAAATGCCTTTATTCTATAATCCTCTTGCCTTATCATTATACCTTTCAAAATTTTTGAGTCCCGTATTGTATTTAGCAAGACTTCCAATGTTAAAATAAATAAAAGTGGGGACAACGGACATCCCTGTCTTGTTCCTTTTTCAATTTTAAACTCTGTCGTCAAACTTCCATTAATAATAATCTGTGCTTTTTGCTCTTGATAAATTGCTGAAATCGCCTGTGTAAATTGGTCCCCAAAGCCCATCTTTTTTAAAGTCTTTAGTAGAAAATTCCAATCCACTCTATCAAAGGCCTTCTCCGCATCCAAAAAGACCAGCACTGCAGAAATCTGTTTATTCTTATCAAGATATTCCAATAAGTCTATTACTTGCCTTACATTGTCCTTCATGTATCTACCCTCAATAAATCCCGCTTGGTCCTCATGAATCACCTTTTGGATTACTGGCATCAACCTGTTGGCTAATACCTTCGCATAAATTTTATAGTCTGTGTTCAAAAGAGATATTGGTCTGTAGTTCTCTGGTTTTTTAGGACCAACTTGTTCCTTTGGTATCAAAGATATATAAGCAGTTGTCCAGGATGGGGGTATTTTACCCCCTTGTTGAATATTGCAAAATAAATCTCTAAGTTGTCCCACCATTTCAGCTTGTAAAGTTTTGTAATACACTGCGGTCAAACCATCCGTGCCAGGAGCTTTAGCTGTTTTTAGCTGTTTAATTGCTGCTATTATCTCCTCCTCTGTTATAAGATAATTCATTCTTTCCTTTTGTTGATCAGTAATTTTTGTAACTCTCTTATCCTTTAAATATTTTTCTATAAGTCCATTCTGCACCTCTTCTTTAGCATATAGTTTAGTATAATAATCCACAAAAGCTTCTTTAATTAATTTTTGTTGAAAAATTTCTTTCCCTCCAATATCGATACTGTCAATAGTCCGCATACTTTGTTTTTTCCTCAGTGTGTAGGCCAACCATCTGCCCGGTTTATTAGCATTGCAAAATGTGTTATGCTTCGCGTATTGTAAACTTGTTGCAACTTGTTCCGCCATAAGCATTTGGAATTGGTCTTTCAAAAGTTTTATAGCACTTCGTATTCTTTCATCTGTTGGGTTTTTAATAAGTAACTGTTCTTTATTCTTTATTTCCATTTCCAACTCAGATCTTTTCTTTTGTCGGAACAGTCTATGTTTAGAATTCATGTAGATAAGTACCCCTCTCATATAAGCTTTACTTGCATCCCAAACAATTTCAACTGGGGTACCTTTATTCAAATTTATATCAAAAAATTCTTTCAAATGCTTTTTAAGTTCTATTATATTTTTTTCATATCTAAACAAGTTCTCATTTAATCTCCAAGAACGTCTCTCAACCTTATCCATCTCGATTTCTATCCATACAGGACTATGATCAGTCAAAGTTCTTGGAAAAATCTTTGTTCTTTTTGTCTTAACAAGTAGATCATTTGACAACAAGATAAAATCAATCCTAGAAAAAGATCTATGTCTATCAGAAAAAAAAGTGTAATCCAATTCATTTGGATTATGTATTCTCCAAACATCTTTTAGTTCCATATCTTCTTTCATATCAAAAAAGGTCTGTGGTAATCTAATTCTAGACTTTGCCAAGCTCTTTTTATCTAATTTAGAATCAATTACTCCATTCCAATCTCCCATAATTAAAATAGATCTGTAGTCCCATTGCAATATTTTAGTATGTAACATCTTGTAAAAATAATCCTGTTGTTGGTTGGGAGCATAAATTCCAATCAAAAGAATTTGACCATTTGCTGTAAACAATTCAATTGCTACAAATCTACCATCTTGATCTACTTCTATAACTTTTGCTGTTAATTTTTTATTTACATAAATAACCACACCATTCTTTTTCTGCGAAGTTGAAGATATATAATGTGCTCCTAGTTTTGAGTTTATCAAATATTTTTGATCTTGAGTTGTAATATGCGTTTCTTGTAAACATATTATATCATTATTAAATTGTTTCAAATATGTAAATAATTTTTTCCTTTTCTGTGCTGAATTCAACCCATTGACATTCCAAGATAAACACTTAAAGGTCATTAGCCTCTTTCTGGAGCGCGGAGCAATATGCTTGAAGTTCATCCGAGAGCTTCGATCTCGCTCCTCCCATAGCGCCAATCTCTTGTGCAGTGCTCTTAACTGCCTTCTTGTCTTGTCTTTCCTGTTGTTGTTGTTGCTTCTGTTTAAGTAGCTTGGATTGAGCTCTAGTTATACGTTGATCTTTAACTTCAGTCAACTGAATCAAATCCAAAATTGGAGAAGAATCCAGCGATGGCTCACTCAGAATACCTCCTTCTGCACCTTGCACGTTTTCTAATTCCTGCTTAGACTGTTCTTTCAATTGCCTCTCTTCACTCTCCTTAATCTCCAGAACTGTAGATGTACGTGGAGATGGTGTTCTTTCCTTAAGAATAGTACTGTAAAAATGTTGCGCCTTCTCCACGGTATTCAACCGATATCCTTCTCCCTTATATCTGAAAATTACCCCAGCTGGTGCATCCCACCGGAAGGGTATCTGTAAATTTTTCAATTCCTTAACAAGAAAACCAAATTCTTTTCTAGCTTTCAGCATTTTAGGAGGTAATTCTTTAAAAATTACAAGCCGTGAGCCCCCCACTTGTATAGAAGTGTGAAAAGATTTTTGCAGGATATCATTTCTAATTTCTCTCTCAGTAAAGTATATGACCACATCTCTGGGTAGTTGTCTTTGCCTGGCCACCCAAGAGTTCACTCTGTAAATTTTATCTATTTTATGAAATACCAAATCAGGATTAACTTGTAAAATCTTAGCCAGGGCTTCAGAGCAAACTTGTCTCAAGTCCTGTCTTTCCTCCTCTCGAATTCCCCGAAGCCGTATGGCAAATTCCATCGCCCGGAATTGTATCATAACAATCTCATCTTCAATTCTCTGCATTTTATTGTCAACTTCATCAATTTTATAATCATTGTCTTTCATCCTAACATTAACTTCTGATTTAAATTCTTCAACTTTAAAATCAACTTTCCCAATAAAATCTGCCAGGCCAGACGCCACTTCTGATATTTTTTTGGTCACCATAATTTGATTCTGTTTCACCATGTCTTTAACTTCATTAATTTCCTGCAAAAATTCCTGATGTGATTTTTGAAGTTCCTGTTGTGATTCTTGAAATTTATCATCCAAAGTTTTAGAAATAAATTCTTTTAAATCTGCCACATCAAATTCTTTTTTCTGAGTTTGTAACTGTTGAGCAGGGGGAAGTTGCGTTTGATGTTTATGTGTGGGGGATCCCCCCCCTGATGCCTTCCCTTCCTGCTTCTTTGAAGCCATCGTGCCACGTAAGCTAGTTTTTTTGAAGAGGGAAGTTCTTTTTCCTTTCCCTCTTCCACAAAAACTTCTAAAAAAGTCCCCCAGATTTAATCAGGTGGAACTAGAATAAAGCAAAGTCAAATTTTAGCAAAAGAAATTTTTTCTTTAGATAGAGCAACTTTGTAGCAATTTTACAACTTTGTAGCAAAGCAGGGAGGCTTCACAAATCCACTTTCACTAGCTCGTTAACTCAAACGCTGGACGCCATATTTTTTCAAATCACTTTCACTCGCTCACTTTCTCTTTTGATTTAAAAAGTCAACAAAGCACCAATACTTGCAGTTTTCAAGTTTCTGGATTCAAGTTGATATTTCCGCTGTTTGTTAAAATTAATTCCTCTCACTTTAAAAGTTTGCTGCTGCCGGCTTGTTCTGCTGAAGGCAGAATCGTCCCACGCCGCCCGGAGTCTCCGCAGGTTGGAAGGGAGCCACACCTGTTTTCACCCCCAGAAGCAATTCCCTGGGGGGGGTTACAGGGGCTCAACCTGTACCCTGCTGTCTCTGCTCCTGCAATCTTCAAGATTTCGGAGTTTTCGAGCCGCACCTCGTTCGCGGGGCGGCTCTACAGGCGGCGGGGCTGGCGGTCTTTAAAAAGTCACCGCCGTCGCCGAAGCTCGCAAACCGGAAGTCCCTCTGGCGCCTGGTATTTTAATACTTGATGTTATTACAATTTGGGATTGGGTTGATGTTCTTAATTTGCTGGGGGCCAAGATGCGCCGTGCACAGACACTGGCCTGCTCTTGTTTGCCCAGTAACTCAGGAGTAGAGCAAGGCCTTCCAAATGCCATGGGAGAGAGCGGTGCAATGGATCCCCTCCCCTCCCTCCTCCCTCCCCCCCCCAGTGATTCAAGACTGGCTTGACACTGTCAGAAAACCGAGGGAGAAAATACACATCTGGATTCCTTTTTCCTCTCGATTCACAGATGCCAGAAACCAACCTTTTAATATCTGCCCTCCCCTCCATCAGACAATCTGCTGTTCATAGTTTTCCAGTTGAGTCATCCGGCTCGACTGAAGCTGGGGAGCCTCAGAGCCACAAATGCAGTTGCTTCTCTTTGGGAAGGAGGCGGGTCAGGGCGGCTTCTTCCCACCACTCTGAGAGAGGAAGAGCAACGCCTGGGCAGTGCCTCCCCTTGGCTTCTGCACCTTCCTTGCCAGCAAAGGCGGCGCCCAGCGTCCACCTTGGAAGCACAGCCTTTAAGAGAGCTCTGTCGGGGGAGGGGCGATGGGGGTTTGAACAGGATCTAGGTGATCCCGTTTGAACACTGGATCTATCCTGCCCAAAGAGCCTTGCCCAACCTTCGGCAGTGATAGGCTCCGGAACTGCACTCACAGTGCCAAGGCACAACCCACTAAAGCCAAAAAGCCTGATTAAATCTGCAGCCACTTAATCCCAGCTGCAAGGACCTTTTTATCGACATTTTAGGCTTGCGTAAATGGGAAAGAAAGGCGTATTGTAGGGTACCCTTCCAGGTTGAGAAAACCCAAGAGGGAAGTTGAGCTGAGCTCGCTGGCCAGCTACGAAGGGAACGAGACCAACTGACCGACAATTGCGGGGTCGCCTTTGTCCCAGAACACGTGAAAAATGAGGGCTCACCTCTTACTAATTCCCAGGTGGATGGGCGGCCTTGCTGGGCCTCTGCTGGGCCTCCACAGTGACCCAGAGCACCTGGGCAGGGGTGGCAGCCCTGGGGATACAGACCCCCAATGAGGCTCCGGGGAGTCTCCCTTCGCGGGGCTCCCTGGCTAACGGGTGGAGCAGAACGCAGCAACGTGACCGGATTGTATGCCTGGTGGGCACCTCCACCACCAGACTGCCTAAACACACAGCCAAGCTCTGCTCACGCACACACACATCAGGGCAGAGGAAGTTCAAAGGAAAGGCAACCTGCAGTCAAATACAATTTTAAGAAAAGAACTGTGAAACAAATGAACTCCTTTTGATTTTTTAAATGAAATACCTAAAAGCATAATCAAGAAGGAAAAGTAGGAAAGGCAAAAAATAGTGAAGAGGTTTAGAAGCCTTATATAATATTTTATTTGTTTATTTGTATCCTGTTTTTATTATGAGCCTTGGTGGCGCAGTGGTCAGAGTGCAGTCCTGCAGGCTCCTTCTGCTGACGGCCGGCTGCCTGCAATTTGGCAGTCGAATCTCACCAGGCTCAGGGTTGACTCACCTTCCGTCCTTCAAGGTGGGTAAAATGAGGACCCGGATTGTTGGGGGAAATAAGCTGACTCTGTAAACCGCTTAGAGAGGGCTGGAAAGCACTGTAAAACGGCACATAAGTCTAAGTCCGTGATGGTGAACCTATGGCACATGTGCCACAGCTGGCATGCAGAGCCCTCTCTGTGGGCACACGAGCTGTCGCCCAGCTCAGCTCCACCGCGCATGCGTTCACGCACATCCTCCCGGCCAACTGGGGCGCATGTGGGAGACGTGTGCACATGCGTGGGGATTGTGGGGGTCGGGGGCAGTGTGGGGGTGCATGTGCGGCCCCCCCACAGCCCGTTTTTGTCCTCAGGAGGCTGCAGGGAGGCCTACTAGGCCCAAAATGGGGGGGCAGGGGGGGGTCACGCACGCATGTGGGGGGCAGGGCGACCATGGGGGGTTATGTGCGCATGTGCAGGGGACACGCATTGCATCATGGGTGCCAGCATGCATGTGCGCTGTTGCGTGTGTGCATGCTTTCAGCACTCAAAGAGAAGAAGGTTAGGCATCACTGGTCTAAGTGCTATTGCTGTCATTTTTACAAATAACTCAAGGCGGCCAACATATCCCCCACACCTTCCTCCTCCTCCTGTTTTCCCAACCACAACCACCCTGTGAGGAGTTTGGGCTGAGAGAGCGCAGCTGACCCAGGGCCACCCAGCCCACTTCCATGGCTAAGGCAGGACTAGAACTCACCGTCTCCAGCCTCTTGGCCTGGCCTGGACCAAACTGGCTCCCCATCAAATTGACATTTCAAAGTAACCCCAACGAGGTTCTGTCCATTAGGAAAGCTTATGGCAATTGAGAACCTCAGATCAACCTTAAAATCAAGATAATATGCAATAGCTGATTATAATAACCAAGGGAGTATAAATCAGAAATCCAGAAGGTATCATAATTTCTGCCTAATCTAAAACTTCTACCTGAATTTAGGAAGTTATGGTGGGACGGATATGTTAAAGCATTACATTAAAAGAGACAGACGTGTACAAGCCCATCGGTGGCTTATAGAACCAGGGAAGGCTCTCCACGGGGATGACTTAAAACGAACCTGCTCTTAATAAAGGAAGGGAGTAAAAGGCTCTGAGTGGGCCAGGAGGGGGCTGGACGGACAGACGGCCTCTGCTCCCTCTGAGGGGCCGTGCCTCCTGCTGCTCCTGCCCCAGAGAATGCAGAGGCCTCGTCCGTGTTCTGCTATCAGGTCACCCCCATGGAGGCCTTTCCTGGGCTCCATTTTTGCAGCTGATGGAATGGGGGGGGCCCTCTCTGTTTAGTCTCTCTGTTTCAGAGCAGAACTGGACCTAATTGTTTCCCAGATACTCGATGCCACGCCATCGGGTGCCCAAGCCTTGTGCGGCAGGGACCCTGGGAAGGAGAAGGGGCCCGGGGCCCTGCCACCTGCAAGCCATCTTCCTCTGGGCACTTCAAGTTTCCCCGAAGAGCTAAAGGCGTCGCAGGGGAGAGTTGGGTGGGAACATTTCCCCGAATGAGCTCAGGAAACGAAGTCAGGATTGAGCTGCATTCCTTGCTTCTCTCAGAGATTTCTCTCCCCCCCCCTTTTGTTTTTTTAAGAAAACAAAGAACGGCAAATTTCAAGGAACCCGGAGAGTGGTGCCATTTGGCAGAGAGGGAGGCGGCCTCTCTGTGCGGCTGGTTGGCTCGCATGCTCGGCCTCTAACATGGATGCTTGACAACCACACGATCTTGGTTCAACGGCACTGCGAAACCAAGCTGGCAGCTCTGCAGACAACCTTTGCAAGCTGCCAAATGTTCAGAAAGGCTGTGAAACAACAACCAGAACTTGGGGGAAAAGGAAGGGAGCAGGAAGCTGTTTTAGGACACTTTGCAACCAGACGAGCTCTCCAGCTCTCTTACCCCAGGAAGGCAGCAGCTGCAGGGCTGGCTTCCTTCGTACCTTTCGGGTTGCACACAACCATCTTTTCAGGGAGTTTGGATGGGTCCAGTGAAGAGGGCAAAAGACAACCGTCAGTTCTCAGCAGCATAAGATGTAATGTTTTCTCAGAAACTGAACAGCACAAACAGTAGAATAGAATAGAATAGGATTTTTTATTGGCCGTGTGATTGGACAATTTGTCTTGGTGCATGCCAGGTGGGTTTCACTTACCTTCGCTACCGGTTCGGAACTGTGAGTGCACGCATGTGCGTTTGCTTCACTTGCACATGGTACTTCTGGACATGCACAGAGTGTCCGTGATGATGTCTGGGTGGGTGGGCGGAGCCTCCCGCTGCCACCGCGACTGGTTTGCCCAAACTGGGACGAACCAGTAGAAACCCACCACTGAGCACAATAATAATAAACTGCTTAAGAACCGGGGCAAATAAATGCAGGGATGAGCAGACGCCCCCTTGGGGGAGCATTTCAGGCATCAGTGCTGCAGGTGAGAAGGCCTCGGATCTGCCAAGGAGGACTCTGAGGAGAATTTGCATGCTGGAAGTGAAGTGTTCTGACCCGGCTCCCAAACACGACAAACTCTCTGACGTTAAATCAATGATTCCTTTATTAGGAGCACCAGCAGCCCCGGCAACAAGTCTCTCTCTCACACAGCAGGCTAACAAGTCCGTCTGGCAGGGAGATGAATAGTTGTCTGCCACACCTATTCATCTCCACCCCCTGCCTTTTATCCCCAGAGCTAGGGTGGGGCTTCGCTAGCAGCGATGGCTCTTCCATCACAAGGACCGGCCCATAGATTTCCATTGCTCTCCTCTCCTCTGCCTTCTGTGCATCCGTGCATCAGGCACTGGGCCCAGCAGTTCCTCCTCTTCCTCTTCAGCCACCTCCAGACCTGGGGGCTGTTGACTCTCCATCTGAGGGCTGATGGATGGTCCAGGCTCTGCCTCTCTCTCTCTCTCTCTGATAGCTCCACTCCCTCTTCCCCATCAGTGTTCTCAGGTTGCCATGATGCTGACCCTGACTCCCACGCCTCCTCCTCCTCTGATTTGGCTGCCGGAGGGGCCGGCGGCTGACAGGCCACAACATGGAGGAAAGACCCACGTGACCAATGAACTAGCCACGGACAGGCCTCAGGAGCCGTTATGGGAGGGAAGGGGTGCCAGCAGCCATTCAGGACCAAAACATCTTGAAGAAAAGCCTTCCATCCTGAGCTCAGTGTAGATCAAGAGGAAGCCCTTTGGTTCCAGAGGGGAAACCCACCACAGATCAGAAAAAGAGTCTCCTGATGGGAACTCACAGAGGTTGTGGCTGAAATTCCTCTCCATCCCTCACCACCACAACTGACTGGCCTTCTTCTCTAGCTCCTTAGAAGAAGTCACGGCCGGAACACTCCTGGCTCAAGCAGACTCCCCCCTTGGAAGGAGCACGAGAGGGAGAGGAGCCTGGCCATGCTTGGAGGCTGACAGGGAGCACGGCAGGGCTAATGGCCCAGGAGTTTGCGCCACCTGAGACATGCTGGGGAAGAAAGACCTTTCCAGGCTGCTTTTCTTATCTTGCCCAGGCCCGGGTCTTGTGAACTGGGTCTGCAAGGCTGAGGCCTCGGGCCCGGCCCTGCCCCACACCGGCTTCCTGCAGGAATTCCCCCATGAATGACATCCTCACTTCCGCCTCTTTTAGCAAGGCAGTAGTGCGTCTCCTGCTCCTGACTGAATTGGGTCCCTCTGGCCAGCTTTGCTATTGCTCAGACATAGCTCCTCTGTCCTGCTTCTGTAGCGATTCTCAGTCCTCCAGGCCACGGTTGTCCCAAAGGGGCTTTTTTTTCAGGAGGCAACTGGACTTCCTTGGGTTTTTTTGAAGACGTTTCGCTTCTCATCCAAGAAGCTTCTTCAACTCTGGCAAGATGGAGGGGAATGGAAGGATTTATATTCCTTGCAGAAATCCTTCCATTCCCCAGTATCCTGTCAGAGTTGAAGAAGCTTCTTGGATGAGAAGTGAAACATCTTCAAAAGAAAAAACAAGAAAGTCCAGTTGCCTCCTGAAAAAGCACCTTTGGGACAACCAGGACCTGGAGGACTGAGAATCTCTACAGACTTTTAGCTATACAATTTGGGATCAACATCCTTGGAATGGTGTGGGAGTAGGAATGGAGTTCCAGAGGGAAAAATGGCAGACTACAGGAACCATTTGCACCACTCAGGTGACCCTGAGGACACAGATAAGCCTCCAAGTGCTTCAACCACCCACTAAAAGGATGCAAATGACCTGAGGCAGGACCATGAGTGCTTTGGTGCCCACCTGGAGCTGGGCGCTCTCTTCCCTCCTGCCTCAGCCCTGCAGGCAGGCTCCAGCTGTGCCTGGGATTTAATAATCAGCATACAGCTGGAAGGGACCCCAGAGGTCTGCTAGTCCAGCCCCCTGCTCAAGCAGGAGACCCTATACCATCTCAGACAAGTGACTGTCCAGTCTCTTCTTAGTCTCAACATCTTTTTTGTAATGTGGGGACCAAAACTGCATGTAGTATTCCAGGTGTGGTCTTACTAAGACTTTTGGTACTAAGTGTTTTGGTACTAACACTTCACGTGATTTTGATTCTATGCCTCTGTTTATACAACCAAGGATTGGTGTTTTTGGCTGCTGCCACACACGGCTGGCTCATGTGTAAGTGATCGTCCACTAGGACTCCAAGGTCCCTCTCTGGAAGGAAGGAAATGTCCTATATATATCTTTATTGCAAGTATGAATTCAGAGTCAAAAATCAGGCAGCATACAAGATGATGATGATGATTATAATAATAATCCCAGAGTGTCTGTGATTATATACTTAAGTAAGATCCTTATACTGCTATAATGTGCTTTTCTCAAGATCAGAGCTCATTAAGTATGGCTAACTGCCATCTCTTTATCCTGGATTGTGATTCTTCACCATTTATTTGTTATTACCAGGCTGAGGAGCGTTTTCCTTTTTAAGGAAGATCTGAAGCCATCAACAATCCTTCCCTTCCCTTCCCCTCCCCTCCCCTCCCCTCCCCTCTCCCTTTTCCTCTCCTCTCCTCTCCTCTCCTCTCCTCTCCTTTCCTTTCCTTTCCTTTCTTTTCCTTTCCTCTCAACAGACCTAGATTTAATCTCGTAAAGATTTAAACTGGTAATTATTTCACAGAATACCAGGCTGGGAAAGGCTGCTGTAGGATGGCATGAAAACCACATACGGTCCTGAGGACATGGTAAGGCCTCTGGATGGCTTCAGGTAATTCCAAAAGTCACCAGTGCAGCTTTCTCCTTGGCTTCCTTGCAGGCTCTCAGTCCAGCTCTCACGAGCTGGGAGTGTAAAATGGCCAGTCAGTAACAAACTTCTTGAATGATTCAGATGGAAAAAAAACAACCCTCTCAAAAGTGCAAGAGGGATGGAAATGCATTTTGAGTCAAGCTCTCCAACTCCCAGGCATTCCTGCAGGCTTAAGGTTTCAGGGGTCCAAAAGTCCAGGGGAGCTCTATGTGGAAGCTCCAGTGGAAACCCCAGAAGAGTTCAGCCGTTCAATGAAGGTTAGGCAAAAAAACAGGAACCTGAAAGAACAGCTGGTGAAGGGTTCATCAACACTGCTTGCAAAGGAGGCTCCATGGGGGGAAGCCCCCCTCCCTGCTTGCATTCTAGAGGCAATTTGCCTCTTGCTCCAGAATTCCTGACTTCCACCAAATGTTCCACAGCTGCAACTAACGTTTCTTGGAGCATCGTCTGGTGTGGCGAGCAGCCATCTGGCAGGCCCAGAGTAGCTCCATCCGCCTCATTCGGTCAGCCTGCGACTTTCGCTTGGATGCAAAGCTTCTCATCACAGAGGCTCCTTGGCCGAAAACTCCCCAAGACGGTTTTCTAGGGTTTTCCATAGCAACTAATTTTGGTCACTGCCTCGGCAATGGGAGCTTTGGCTCCTGCGACACTCAGAGGTTCTAGACTGCTGATTCTCAGCTGGTGTGTCAGGGCACAGGAGGGCGCCGTAAAAGGGACGGAAAAAGCTCATCGGAGAATTAAGCAACTCTGTGGACCATTCAGCGATCCCATGAATTTGCAGGAGAAGCAAAGGGAAGTCAATTGATCTACATTGGCAAACAAAATGATCTACAGGATTTTGCAACTTCTAAGTTTAATGTGTGAAGTAGAATTTAATTGGCTCTCTGTTTTCTAATGTCTCCAAGCCTTGTAAAGCTGTTATCTGATTAACAAATACAGCAAGAACACTTGCTTTGCAAAAACCGGCAGGCACAAGGGAAAATAGGGCATGCAAATTTCAAATACATATTGCTGTCCATGCGCTGTTCTTTTAAAAAATGTCAGTGGGGGTAGAAACAAGGCCAAATATTTGCTTTTTTAACATACGGATGTTATAGACCAGGCCTGGATCTTTAGGGATCTTTAAGCAGCCCAGATGCTCCTGGATGAATAAATGTGGCTTCCAGACAAGTAAACGGTGCAGCTGGATTCCTAGACTTGGCAGGATCCCCAGAGCACAGGAATCCTACTCCAGGAGACTGATGTCCTCTTTGGTTTTTTTAAATCTGAGTTGGCTTCTCTCAACCCTTATCCAGAAGCTTGGAGACACCCTAAATCCTTTCAGGTGAGGGTGACAAATGTTAACTAACAGGTCCCCTCTGTTAATTTACTTTATTGTCATTGCACCTCGTACAACGAAATTAAATGCCGTCTTCAGTGTTCATTGTAACTATAAAAATAAAAGACAAACACACATCCTTCAGTCTATACAATTGAATTGAAAACCCCTGATACTGTATTAATATTGCACTATGCAGTAGAATTCAATATAGTTACTGCCCTGGGATAGAAGCTGTTTGGAATATTGATGTTATGGTGGAATAATGAGTGATTTTTAAAATATTGAATGATAACATTTATTAACATTTAAGCATAAGAAATGCTTAAATGAATTAAAGGGAAAATGTAAAAGGAATATGAAATGAGACTAGTATTGTTTGAAGTTGGAATATTAGAATTCTACATACTATTTGTATTATTATTGTCAATGTTGTATAAAAAAGACCTGACCCAATCAATGTACTGTCCACAAATCATGTATGTTTATATTGGAAAAAATAAAAAACTTAATTAAAAAAAAAGACACGGGCACCAATGTGCAGAGGGCGTGAGGGAGGAAGATGCTTGAATTTTCCACGTTTCAGCGAAAAACAAAATAATCCTTCCAAATTTTCCCTTTTCTGACCATGTGACAAGTGATGACCAATCTTGCAGCAAATCCTACATTTAAGACTCTCAGGGTTTCCCAAGAACCCCTCTTCCATCCTGGCTTTTGGGGGGATTCTTGATGCCAACCGGGAAACGCAACACACGCTTTGTTGCGGTGTCACCAATCGGAGCTTTCACAGCCCAAACCTTAATTAGGCCACGTGCTGGGCTCCACTTGTTTCGGAGCTGTTGGGCCCAGTAAAATATTTTGTCAGAAAACCCACGTTCCGTGGTAGAATCACATGGGGCCCCAGATTCAGAATCCCAACTGCCTTTCGATGAAAGGCATTTGTCTGCAGACCCTTCTGGCCCCTTGTGATTTGGTAACTCCAAGGGACGGACGCGAGGGTGGGCAACCCCAGACGGTCTGTGCCAAAGTTCCCAAACTTTGTGCGCTTCACCTGGCCTGGGCCCTGAGTGCACCTGGTCCAGGCTGAGGAGCTATGGGGTGGTAGGCAGCAGAGAGCATGCATTGGAGATGGCACCAGTGCCAAGTGGAGGGAGAATGGCTGCTTCAGGATGCCGGATGCGAATTCATGCGCAGCAGCAGGGAGACGTAAGAGAGGTAGGCTGGTGAACAGGGAGAGAGGAGAGAAGGACTTTCTTCTGGACCTTCTTCCCTATAAAATCCTCTCGATCCCTCCGTAGGCTGAAAAAGAAGAAGAACAAAAGGTCCCTTCTGTCTCCAGGAGATGTTGGGGTCCTTGAAGGCTCTTGGAAGGATCTTTGGGTTGCTTTCAGGAGCACCAACCATGTTTCCCTTTGAGTGCCTGGAGAGTGATGGACACAGCAAAAGAATTCCTTTTATTTGTGCCTCCTCTTATTTTAAACCAAGTGCTTTCTACGGTATCATAAGTGCTTATATTTCTGAGCAGGAGTATATTTTCCATCCACATTGCTCCTATTTCTTATGAACTGGTACCTTTCAATGGCTGTAATCCAATCATAGGAATCATCCCATCACTTCCCAGTTAGACCCGTTAAATCATGTATGCCTCATAAAGAAGCTCATTTTGTTTACGCACATATTCATGTATAATATCAGTGTGATATACGACACCCTGTCTAAGTTTTAAACCTAAGAGCTTTACTTCAAGGTTTTGATTACCACCCCGCTGGCTTCAGAACTAACCCCTGATCACGCTTGACATGCTGGATGACACACATTTTACCAGTCCTTGCAACCACAACTCTTTACTGAGCAAATGGACAAACTTCCTGCTCCCCAGAACTGGCAGCCTTGCATTCTTCCTGCCGTCCCTCTTACTCTCAAGGAACGGTCGTTTCCTCACCCCAAATCAACAATTTTTCAGAAACCTCCTTGCAATCAGCAGTTATTCAGAAGATGAATAACTTCATTTTTTATAGCTGAGGACAGAATCCCTTGGACACTTTCTGCTTGGGTGCCTCTTCTGGCTCTCCTCTTGAGCTCCAGGGCCAGACCACGTTTGCTTTCGCTGTTCACATCCTGAGTGGAAAGTCTGTAGAGCTTCTCAGTCATCCAGGTCCTGGTTGTCCCAAAGGTGCTTTTTCAGGAGGCAACTGGACTTCCTTGTTTTTTCTTTTGAAGACGTTTCGCTTCTCATCCAAGAAGCTTCTTCTGCTCTGAAAAAGCCCCTTTGGGACAGCCATGACCTAGATGACTGAGAAGCTCTACAGACTTTTAGGTATACAATTTGGGATCAACACCCTTGGAATGGTGTGGGAGTAGGAATGGATTTCCAGAGGAAAAATGTTGCAGACTACAGGAAGCATTTGTACCACTCAGGTGACCTTGAGGACACAGATAAACCTCCAGGTGCTTCAACAGCCCTCTAAAAGGATGCAAATGACCAGCTGTCTACAAGGAATATAAATCCTTCCATTCCCCACCATATGGTCAGAGCTGAAGAAGCTTCTTGGATGAGATGCGAAACATCTTCAAAAGAAAAAACAAGAAAATCCAGTTGCCTCCTGAAAAAGCACCTTTGTGCTTTTTCAGGAGGCAACTTTGTGCTCAGAACATCCTGAGTAGAATGGATCCTTTGTGTGCACAAGATCCTTCCTTTGATTCCTAGCATCTCCAGAGACGTCTTGGAGAGATCTTGGATGAGAATGATGGCAACATTCAGACAACTGGAAGAGGCCATTGATACAAAAACAAACAACCCCCCCCCCACTCTTTGCTCCAAATTAAAGCCTCCAGACAGAGCAGATGGCTGCTAGCTTGTGCTTAAAGGGAGTTCACAACCCAAGCTTTGACACAAACCTTTTGATGCATTCAGACAATCTGGATAACCTGGTTTGGGAGCCGGAGAGGACTCAGCTGGAATCATTGCTAACAGAAGGCTACTCTGAAATCCTGTCAAGGCAATGGAGCCCCAGGAACTGCCCAATCAGAGACCAGGGGAGATTAATTAGGAAGAGACCAATCTGGTGTTGGAAAAAATATCCATCTGGTTCAGTTCCAAGCTGGGAGGAAGACACTGGAAACATGGAGGCTGATTGGAAAGATGGTTTAATGATGAAGCAGAACCATCAAGTACATGGTCCTGGTGTAGCTGACCACATGGAGTTGAGGGAGGGAGGGTGGGTGAGTGGGGGTTATATATGTATTCTATTGGCTGCTGTCAGACTCCCATGGGGCTATGCAAGGGTCATAGCTGAAGTTGTCTGAGCTTGGTTTGGTTGAAGTTTTCTAGGTGATGCAATGCCCTTAGGAGATTGCAATGCAGTGGGCTCTGTGCCTTCTGCTACATGGTCTTATTATGTCTCAATCCCATCACCCTGGAGCTGAAGGCCTTTGGTCTTGTAGATAGGCTGGTTCAGTCCTGCTGGGGGCTGCTCTCTAAGAGCATCTTTCTCCTTTAGGGAAATATAATATTCTGCCTTTTATAATATTTCCCAGAATATTTCATTCTTCTAGGAGGGGTGTGTATGCTAACTTTGTACATTGGGTTTGGGCCTTTGGAAGCAGCTCCCTTCTCTTGCTCAAAAAAGGCCCAAACCAACTGGCGCAGAGTGCGGCCGCGCGGGTGGTTATGGGAGCAACATGGAGCTCCCATGTAACACCTCTCCTGCGCGAGCTGCACTGGCTCCCGGTGGTCTTCCGGGTGCGCTTCAAGGTTTTGGTTACCACCTTTAGAATGCTCCATGGCTTAGGACCTGGCTACTTACGGGACCGCCTACTACCACAAACAGCCTCCCACCGGCCGGTACGCTCTCATAGAGAGGGGCTCCTCCGGGTGCTGTCAGCCAAACAATGTCGACTGGCGGCCCCCAGGGAGAGAGCCTTCTCTGTGGGGGCACCTACTATCTGGAACGAGCTCCCCCCAGAGATACGGAGGATCCCGGATCTGCGCACTTTCCGCCGTGTTTTGAAGACACTCCTATTCCAGCAGGCCGGCCTGGCCTAATTTTCTCCCCTTCTTTTAAATTTTTAAATTGAAATTGAAATTTGTTTTAAATTATTGGGAATTTTAATTGTCTCAGGCAAAAATTATTTAATTTGGTTTTAATTATGTTTTTTAACTTTTGTATTCATGTGTTTTATTTTGTGCCTGTTCACCGCCCTGAGTCCTTCGGGAGTAGGGCGGTATACAAATTTAATAAAATGAAAATGAAAATGAATGAAACCCAGTGTACAAAGTTTGTACAGGGCAGGAGGGCAGGAGTGGGGGGAGGAGGGAGATTGTCACAAGTAAATGCCTTATTCTCCATTATGTAAATAATATATGAACAGTGTGTCAGGGGTTAACTTATTCTTCACTTCTTAATGTATTCATACTTTACCACTCCCATAATTAGCTCCACCCATTGTATATATAAGGAGCTGCATACGTTCATTCTGAGCTTCTATCTGTGAATATTCAGTGAATATAGAATGCCTTATGTAAATAAAGAGAGATATATTTGAACTCTTAATTCTTGAACAATTTATTGAGTCTGATCCTGAAAATATCGCAACAATCTGGTAGCAGAGGATGGTTGAATTGACTCAATAAAAACTTAAACATGTCTAAAAGAGATAGGCCCAACACCAGGGCATACAGCAAAGAAATGGAAGCGGATCAAGAAATAATAGATGAGTCCACAAATGCAATTTCGAGAGAATCTGAAGAATACACCACAGAAGACGAAGAAATAATAAATAAAGATGATGACCAAGAAGAAAAAGAAATAGAATACAACGAACTCAGGTCAGAGATACTAAAACTCCTAAAGAGCCAAAAGAGCGATGAAAGTCTTGTCGCGGACCTCCAAGATATACTAAAAAACAATGGAGCAGCGAGAGAGAAGCACATCGCTACTGAAAAACCAAAAGACTCAAAAATAGTAAGTGATATGCTTACAGATAAAAATGCAGAGAAGAAGAAAACCAACAATCCCGCGCAAAATTTCGAATGGCAGCCATCTTGGTTTCAACGGACTCCCAAGATGAGTGAAGCAGAGCCAATCAGAAGGCAGGATTCAAAATGTCTGGCGCGAAAAGCCTTACTCGATACGAAAAATGAAAAAGAAAAAGTATATACCTCAGAAGAATCAGAAACAGAGAATGAAGAAGATTCGATAGACACACAAATAAAATCAGCAATGAAAACGCTTTTTGCTGCATTTGGGCCGAAACTGAAGATTACTAAAAAATCAACCAAAAGGCAAGCAAGCGAGCCAACGCCTCAAAATCTACCCGCTCCTATCCAGACGGCGAAAACACCGACACTTGAACCCAGAGAGCCCTGCAGATATCACCCCACACCGCAGACTGATCCAAGAACCAGCGCCTTCAGCAAAAGAAGACGAGCGCCCGCCATCAGCAGGACTCCCAAGATCGAGCCGGAGACTGATTCATCAGAAGAAGAACGAAGCGAGGGAGCTGCAGCAGCGAGAACCTCTCACGATGACTCCAGGAACGAAATGAGCAACGCGCATGCGCGGGACTACGCAGACAACCCAGGAAGTCTTGAGATGCAGAGAGAACCATGCAGACTCGTTGCGAGCATTCCCACGCCGTTTTGCAATTTTCGACATTTGCAAGACCACGGACTACCTCTGGTTGTAAGTAATGGACCCAACAATGTTGGGAATTTACCCAGTGACTTCCCAAAGCTGAGAATAGATGGCATTAATTTGCAAGAATGGTATCAGCAGCTCCAGGTTGTCTTTATGAAAGAAAACTTAATGTTTTTTATTACCAACCCCCCAAAAAGACCTTGGACTCTAAAGTTAGATTGCTTACATCATAGAGCATTTTTCCTATTAATTTCCAGTGTGTCCCCTGCCATGTATCACAGTATTAAGCAAAATCTGACTGTCTCAGAAATTATTCAATGCATGTTTAATTTGTTTCACAGTGAAAGCATAGCCACTACCACAAGAATGTCTAAAGATTTCTTCTCTTCTAGGATAAAGCCAGGGGTTACCATAAGTGAACATTTAATATCTTTAAACAAGATTAGAGCAGAACTGCATTTAAGGGGGGAAGTGATTTCAGATCAAACGATGAAAAGTGTTATCATCAATTCGCTTGACCCATCATGGGATAATTATGTCACACTTAGACACAATCAATCTATCCTAGATTGATACTTATCCATAGAAAGTCTATCCAATAAGTTAATAGCTGAAGACAATTCAAGGAGGAGTCGTTATAACAACCAAATAGAACACAAACAATATAAAAGGGTAGCATTTCAAGAAAGATATCATGAAACATTTAGGTGCCACAATTGTGGATCTAAGGAACATAATAGGAGGGATTGTCCCAAAATTCAAAAAGATAGACATAGGTCAGAATATAGAAATAGGTACAACAACAGACAGTCTTCCAATGATAGACTTAGGTATAGAAGTCCACCCAACTATAGAGAACATAGAGGGGGCAGAGATAACTCAAAGGATAGAAAATCTGGCTCACTGAATGGGCTAAACAAACATGACAACATTAACACACCACAACCAGAGAACAATAATTGGCTTATAGATTCTGGAGCAACTAATCACACTACTAATAATAAAAACATATTATCTTCATTTGTAGAAGATAAATTTGTAATCAAAGTGGCTAACCAAGAAAAAGTTCAAGTTATAGGTAGAGGGAATGTAATCTTACCTGGTTTAGGAAAAATAGAGGGGGTATTACTAATACCTGAAATTCCTCATAATATACTTAGTGCCATAAAATTAAGCAGAGATTCTGACATTAACATTGTGTTCTCAAAAGGAAAAGCAACATTAGAAAAAAACAAAATAAACATAGGTACAGTAATAACCAAAGGAGGTCTACCTTACTTAATGACAAAAGAAGAATGGTTACACAACATTGATTCAAATATGGAAAATGATAATGAAATAGATAATGAAGAGAATAGTAACAGTGACAATGAAGAACGTGAGGTAACCCATAATCATAAAGATACACACAATGATAAAAAACCTAAGATAGGTAAACCAATTCATGATGAGTGTGCTCATGTCTTACATAGGAAATTAGGACATGCCAGTTTTCCTGTAGTACAAAAGATGACTGAACATGCAGAAGGTGTTAAAATAAAAAATTGTGAAAACTATTTGGAATGCTCAGTATGTAAATCTACAAAGCTCAAAACTAGTCCCAGACCTAGAAAGTCGACGAGATCAACCAACAAAATTTTTGATTTGGTACATATGGACCTAGTTGGTCCACTAACACCATCAATTACTTATAAAAAACGTTATTTTCTAACAATTGTGGATGATTATAGTCGTTATGGATTTGTTTACACATTAAAACATAAGGATGAAACTTTTCAGAAATTTAAAGAGTTTTACAAACGTATAGAGACACAACACAATATTAAAATAAAACAAATTATGACAGATAGGGGATGTGAATTCATGTCTAAGGAATTCTCCCAATGGCTAAAAGACAGAGGGATGTTACATTACACATCTAGTCCATTTTCTGCATTCCAGAACGGAGTGACAGAGAGAAAGAACTCAACATTACAAACCATGATTAGATGCACTTTAGAAGATGCTGGCTTAGGTAAACAATTCTGGTCAGAAGCCCTACAATACTCTAATTACACACAAAATAGAACTTGGTCCAGCATTGTAAATAAGACACCATACGAAGTGATGTATAATAGGAAACCAAAATTAGCACACATGCACATATTTGGAGTCACTGCAGACGTACACATACCTAAACAACTAAGGCGCAAAGGTGAGAACGTATCCAGGAGACTTAGATTCATGGGATACGAGACAGGTACAAAAGGATACAGATTTATCGATAATAATAATAAATTCATAGTCTCCAGAACAGCTGTGTTCCATGAACAGGCCAACTGGTCTAAAATACATCTTAATGAAATATTCCCAAACACCAATACAGATACCAAACTTCAAGAAAAAAGAATTAGAGAAGAGCACAGTAACAATACACATAAAAATAAAATTAAAACATGGACAAACAGTCAACATAAAATAAAGACAGATTCATTAACTAAAAAAGAAGCAAGATATTTACATGATAATGATAGTAAACCAGAAAAAACAACCAGAAGTAGCAGAAATCAAATGCCAAATAAATACAAAGATTATGTAATGTATATGGATGGAGAATCACCAATACCTAACACATATGAGGAAGTGTTAAAGCTTCCTCCTGAAGAAAAGATAAAATGGGAAGCAGCCATGACTAAAGAGATGGATAGTTTACGAGGGCTAAATGTGTTCACCCCTACAGTTGCACCAAAGGACAAAACTATCAATGGCACTAGGTGGATATATAAAATTAAGAATTTAGAAGGAGGCAATACTCTATACAAAGCTAGATTAGTTGCACAAGGTTATGCACAGAAATATCCCGAGGATTATACAGACACATACTCCCCCACAGTAAGAACAGAGAGTGTCAAAACAGCTCTGGTTATAGCATCAGCACTCAACCTTGATGTATTTCAATATGACATACAGACTGTGTACCTACACGCAAAGTTAGATAAGGAAATATATGTAAGAGCACCCCACAGTCAATACACAAACAAAAATGAGACTTGGTTATTAAATAAAAGTTTATACGGGTTAAAACAATCTGGTAAACAATGGTATGATTGTTTAGTAAAAGTTCTCAAAACTATGAATTTCAATGCCACTACTGCTGACAATTGCTTCTTTGTTAAAAAAGATAATAATTCTCTAGAATTTGTACTAATCTATGTGGATGACATTTTATACATAGGTAAACATAAAGAAAGGAAAGAGGCATTTGTAACAAAACTAAATGAACATTTTTCATTGAAATCTTTGGGTAAAGTAAATAAGTATCTTGGTGTTCAAATCAGTAAAACCAGAAGAGGATTTAAGCTCTCTCAAAGGGACAAAATCATAGAGCTCTTGAATAAATGTAACTTAAGTAACGCTAAGCCATGTGACACTCCCATGCAAACTGATTTTTTGAAGAATACAGAAGAATCATCTCCTGAATTCAAAGACAATACATTTTACAGGTCTGTCATAGGTTCACTTCTTTACATCTCCAATTGGACTAGGCCTGATATTGCTTTGCCTCTCAATTTATTGTCCAGACACGTTAGTAAACCATCACTATACCATTGGGAAGCTGTCAAAAGGATATTAAGATACTTGAAAAATAGTTTAGACTTTTGTTTATTGTTGGAACCTAAAAATGTCAAAGAGCCCATCCTCACATGTTATGCCGATGCGGATTGGGCTGGAGATACCTCATGTAGAAAAAGCACATCTGGTTATATATTCTTTCTCAATGACTGTCCAGTTTACTGGTATACTGGCAAACAAGAGTTAGTAGCCACTTCAACAACAGAGGCAGAATATGTTTGTCTATCTAAGGCAGCTAATAACCTTGTATGGTTTAATGATTTACTCTCTGACGTTTGGAAAAAACCCATTTTGCCTTTTATCATGCATGAAGATAACAAAGCTGCTATTGAAATATCTAGATCTGATGCCATTGGACAAAGATCCAGGCATATAGATATAAAATTTAAACACGTGAGACAGTTGTCTCAGGATGGATTTATCAAAGCAGTTCATTGCGAAACATCAGAGCAAATAGCTGACATATTAACAAAGCCTTTGCCATCTAAGCAACAAAAATACCTGACTTCTAAGTTACATGTATTATATTGTTCTGAATCTGAATGTAATTGTTGTAATATATTGAATCGGCATTTAGAGGGGGATTTGTCACAAGTAAATGCCTTATTCTCCATTATGTAAATAATATATGAACAGTGTGTCAGGGGTTAACTTATTCTTCACTTCTTAATGTATTCATACTTTACCACTCCCATAATTAGCTCCACCCAGGAGCTGCATAGTTCATTCTGAGCTTCTATCTCTGAATATTCAGTGAATATAGAATGCCTTATGTAAATAAAGAGAGATATATTTGAACTCTTAATTCTTGAACAATTTATTGAGTCTGATCCTGAAAATATCGCAACAGAGATATCTCAAGCAGGGTGGGGGGAGGAGGGCAGCTCACGAGGCCATTCAGGTTTGTAGGAAGGCCGAATGTTTAAGGAGCCAGGCTGAAATGTCAGTAGAAAAGGCAGGTTTTGTGGAAGAATAGCAGAAGCAGGGGAGAAAAGCAGCATTTGGGGCTGGGGACACTCAGATGAAAAGGAGGCACTTCAGTGGGGCTCAGGAAGGGCAGCCAGCAGATAATTGGGGCAAGGCTAAGAAGAAGAAAGGGAGCCAAGAGCAGCTCACAGAATGGCTGGGTGTCCTTTGGAGGTTCTGAGTCCCAGGACTGGCCTTGGAGGTATCGTCCACAGGTGGCAGCTTCCTGTTCAGGTGTCCGTGAGGCCCGGGGCTTCTCCCGCCAGCATGGATAGCACACAGGGCAGTGCACAAAATCAGCTTTTACCCACACCGAGAAAACAACAACTAGGCTGAAATTCTGCAGAAGGAAAACAACAAATCCAACCCCTACACAGTTCGTACAAAATGGGATTATTTTTCCTTTCCGTAAATCACTTTCCATGAAAGCGTGCCTAAAAAATGCTTTAGTCAGGATCACTTGCTAACTTTGGCTCCCAAGGCTCTTCCGTGCTTTTGGCTGCTCCAGGCTGAGATGGCCGGCTGGCACCACCTCAACTGGGCACCTCCGTCTCGGGGACGGCCTGCTGCTGAGACGATCTAAAGCCATTTCTGGTGGAATGCTTAGCCCAGCCTCTGATGCAAAGGAGCTGCAGGGAGGCTCGACACCTGCAGGATCACCCCTCCCTCACCTGGCTGTTTTCCACTAGCCCCTTTCGGCTTTGCGGGGAGGGGGGGTGAAGATGAGACCCCGCCTGGGAATGAAGCGGCTGTTCTTGTTCTCTCCTTTGAGAGCTGGGTGGGGGGAATCTCGAATTTGCGCATGTCCAAGATGGCGGCGCCCGCTGGGATGGCGATCTGAGGATGGGGCGCCGACCTACCCTTTGGGTCCTTTGGGGGTCGTTTTGAAGATCCTCGACCCCAGGACCTGTCAGGGGAGCTCCCGGCCAGCACGGAGAGGGTTTTCTTTCCCTCCGTGACTGAGCCGAGGGGAAGGGGCGATGCGTGGAGCGCCAGGCTGATCAGCTGGGCGTCGGCAGCGTCGGCAGCGTTTCTTTCACAGCCGGAGCCATCAATTAGAGGGAGCGGCATTGTGCCGGGGGGCGCCCGCCGCGCGGCAAGTTTCGAAGCCCGGGGGGGTGGCCCGAAGTGCTACACGATGTGTCGGGCACCCCCTGAAGACCTCTGGGACGTCGCCAGGCTCTTTGGGGGCTGGCAACGATGGCGCGGTGGTGGCGGCGATGGCGGTTGCTGTGGAGGCCAGCTGGCGGTCAGACGGCGCTGGGGACCCCCCCCTTTTTGGAGTAGGAGCTGGGGGGGCAACAAACCAACAGGTCTGGGAGACCTGCAACCACGGTTGGGCGGAAAGGACCCGGAGCGATTTTCTGGGCCTCGGGAGGCCTCAATTTGTGGTTGTGCGGGGGGCGGGGGGGCTTGAGAAAGCCGCCCCATTTCTGCCCCATTTCTTTCTCCTCCAGCGTTCCCTTTTAGAACTGGGCCCACCTGGACCAACTGTCAGCCTGTGGGACCCATTGGCGCTATGCCCTATTATTATTACTATTCTGAATCCCCCTGACTCTGGAGAGGACTATTTTCATCTGAATGGGAGACCGGTACATGGCTGCATCTCGTCGGCTGAGGGGGCTAGACATTGCCTGACCACCGTGAGAGGGTGGCCAGATGTCAGAGCCCCTGGGGGCTGAACCGGGACGCTTTCTACATATATGCACTTTACCAGCTTTCCACACATATGCACTTTACCAGCGAGGGGACTTTACCAGCGAGGGGACCTTACCATCGGTCTTTACCACCGGACAAAACGCCGTGAGAGGGCGACTTTTGGACCTGACCCCTGGACGCTGTCTATATGCACCGGTTCATTGCTGCCACCCCACCACAAGAGGGGGTTGTCCAGCTGACCTAACCACCGTGAGAGGGTGGTTAGATCTATTTCCCCCTTGGAACTGTGGTCGTCCTGGCTTTGGACTATGTCCTCTGTTGTGAGGGGACAGGGGACTTGGTCCTGCAAATATGTCTCTGAGATCCCCCATTCTTTTATCTTCTCCTCGGTCCTTTATATACACCCTCAGGATATGGTCGTGTTACCCATTATGATTAATGTACTCAGCAGCGGAGCTTCTTGGTCTGCGAGACTCCCCCCTCTCGCAGGCTTGGCCCTCCATTCTATCGAGGGCCTACCTCGATGACGGGCTCTGGAGTCCCGAGAGGTGGCATGCCGCAAAGAGGGGGCTGCGGGGTTTTTTAAAATTGTCCTTGTTTAAACTTTTAAGGGGTTCTGGGAGGGGGGAGGGGGGTGGGATTGGAATTAGGATTGTGGGTTTGGGGGATAACCCACTAGGGGGAGAGTCGGGCTTGGCCAGGACGTTCGGCGGGGGTGGTGGGGGATCCGGAGGGGGTCGAGCTGGTCCAGACTATGCTTTCACCATCGGTACCGTGTGTGGGAGGGGTAGATATGGCGGGAGCAGGGGGCCATATCATGTTAAGGGAGCACGCACCCGCTGTCTTCAAGCGGTAGAGTGCTCCGGCCCCCAAGGCTCCACCCGTTCTCCAGGTAGTACAGACCTTCAGGGCCTGGGCCTTCGTCTGATGTTGTGCAACGCCAGGTCTGTAGTAAATAAAGCCCCCCTCATCTGTGATCTTGTTTACGAGGGGGGAGCGGACCTGGCGGGTATTACGGAGACCTGGTTGGGCCCAGAGGGAGGGGTCCCTCTGGTAGAAATGTGCCCACCAGGTTTCCACGCATTCCATCAGCCAAGGTCACAGGGGAGGGGTGGGGGAGTAGCGGTTATTATTAGAGAAGGCCTTAGGCCGAGGGAGACCACTGTTCCTCAGACGGCCGGTTGTGAGTCCCTCCTTGTGAAGTGGGGCCACGGGGTTCAGATGGGTTTGCTGATCACGTACCTGGCTCCCTGCCACGTGGCGGCAGCCCTGCCTGAGCTACTCAACGTTATTGCCGCGGTGGCGGTTGATACCCCCAGACTTATGGTCATGGGGGATTTCAACCTGCCATCCGTGGGTGAGGCGTCTGAGGTGGCTCGGGAGTTCATGGCTTCCATGACGGCCATGGACCTGACCCAACTAATTCATGGCCCTACGCACACTGGGGGAAACACACTGGACTTGGTTTTTGTCTCTGGACAGTGGTTGAGTGATCTCGAGATAGGGGATATAGTCATCGAGCCCTTGTCATGGTCAGATCACTCGCTCCTTCGCCTTGACCTTCGAACCGCAGCACCCCACCGCAGGGAGGCGGAACCGGTAAGATGGTACCGCCCCAGGCGCCTGATGGAACCTGATAGGTTCCAGATGGAACTTGGGCCAATCCCGGAGGTTCTGGCTCACGCCTCATCTGGGGACCTAGTGGCCGCCTGGGATAGGGAGGCTGCTGGAGCCCTGGATCGAGTCGTGCCTTTGCGGCCTCTGACCCGGCGCCGATCTCGCCTGGCTCCTTGGTTCACCGAGGAGCTGAGGGAGATGAAGCGCCGGAAAAGACGCCTAGAGAGCTGTTGGAGGGCTAGTCTTTCTGAATCTGACCGAACACTGGTAAGATCTTATATTAGGAGTTACCTAGTGGCGATAAAAGCAGCAAAATGTACTCATTTTACTGCTCTTATTGCGTCATCAGATAATCGCCCGGCCACCCTGTTTAGGGTGACCCGCTCCCTGCTCCACCAGGAAGCGCGGGAGGACCCCTTGGAGGGGAGAGCCGAGGATTTTGTTCAATATCTGTATGACAAAATCACTCAGATTCGGGCAGGTCTGGACTCTGACGGGATAGATCCAACGAGGGTGACGGAGACAGGTCTTGAGACTGTTATCTGGGATGAGTTTGATCCTGTGACCCCAGATGACGTGGACAGGATTCTGGGTAGATTGAACGCGACCACATGTTTGTTGGACCCGTGTCCCTCCTGGTTAGTGCTGGCTTCCCGGGAGGTGACGCGAGGCTGGCTCCAGGGGATTATAAATGCTTCGTTGGGTGAGGGTGTCTTTCCCGCCGCCTTGAAAGAGGCGGTGGTGAGGCCTCTCCTCAAGAAGCCTTCCCTGGACCCGGCAGTATTGGCTAATTATCGTCCAGTCTCCAACCTTTGCTTCGTTGCGAAGGTTGTTGAGAGTGTGGTTGCGCGACAGCTACCCCAGTACCTGGATGAAGCGTCGTATCTAGATCCGTTCCAGTCGGGCTTCAGGCCTGGGTACAGCACGGAAACGGCATTGGTCGCGTTGGTTGATGATCTCTGGAGGGCTCGGGACAGGGGTTGTTCCTCTGTCCTGGTCCTGTTAGACCTCTCAGCGGCTTTTGATACCATCGACCATGGTATCATGCTGCACCGGCTGGAAGGGTTGGGGGTGGGAGGCACCGTTTTACGGTGGTTCTCCTCCTTTCTCTCTGACCGGTCGCAGTCTGTGTTGACAGGGGGGCAGAGATCGACCCCGAGGCCCCTTATATGTGGGGTGCCGCAGGGATCGGTTCTCTCGCCCCTTCTGTTCAACATTTATGTAAAGCCGCTGGGCGAGATCATCCGTGGTTTCGGGGTGAAGTACCATCTGTACGCTGATGACACCCAGCTGTACATCTCCACCCCGGACCACCCCAACGATGCCCTTGAAGTGATGTCCCAGTGCCTGGAGGCCGTGCGGATCTGGATGGGGAGAAACGGGCTCAGGCTCAACCCATCCAAGACCGAGTGGCTGTGGTTTCCGACGTCCCGATATAGTCAGCTGGCACCATCGCTGGCTATTGGGGGCGAATCATTGGCCCCCACGGAAAGGGCTCGTAACTTGGGCGTCCTCCTGGACTCACGGCTGTCTTTAGAAGAGCACTTGACGGCCGTGACCGGGAGGATTTTTCATCAGGTTCGCCTGATTCGCCAGTTGCGTCCCTTTCTAGATCGGGACTCGTTACGCACAGTCACTCATGCCCTCGTCACCTCTCGTCTGGACTATTGTAATGCTCTCTACATGGGGCTCCCCTTGAGGTGCACCCGGAGGCTCCAACTGGCGCAGAGTGCGGCCGCGCGGGTGGTTATGGGAGCAACATGGAGCTCCCATGTAACACCTCTCCTGCGCGAGCTGCACTGGCTCCCGGTGGTCTTCCGGGTGCGCTTCAAGGTTCTGGTTACCACCTTTAAAGCGCTCCATGGCTTGGGACCTGGTTACTTACGGGACCGCCTACTACCATCAACAGCCTCCCACCGACCAGTACGCTCCCACAGAGAGGGGCTCCTCCAGGTGCCGTCGGCCAAACAATGTCGGCTGTCGGCCCCTAGGGGGAGAGCCTTCTCTGTGGGGGCACCGACGATCTGGAATGAGCTCCCCCCAGAGATACGGAGGATTCCGGATCTGCGCACCTTCCGCCGCGAGTTGAAGACGCTTTTGTTTCATCAAGCTGGCCTCGCCTAAATCTCCTCCTTTCTAAAGTGTAAATTCTAAATTTTAATGGATTTTAAAATATGGGTATTTTAAATTGGGTATTAATTCAGCCAAATTTATTTAATTCATTTTATTCGATTTTAAATTTTGTATATCTATGTGTTTTATTTCATGGCTGTGCACCGCCCTGAGTCCTTCGGGAGTAGGGCGGTATAGAAATTCAATAAATAAAATAAATAAATAATAAATAAAGTTTCTCATGAAGGTGTGGCTCTCTCAGCATCCTTGCTGAGGGGGAACCCTCAGCAGCAGAGAGGCCATCCGCCTTGCTCAGGATCCTTCAAACCCCCACCTTTTCCTCCTGTCATGTAAGAGGTGCAGCTGAAATCCCAGGAGGAGGAGGAGGAGGAGGAGGAGGAGGAGAAGGGCTTCCTTGCTGGTGGGGGAGGGGGGAACTTTCTGCCCCTCCCCTCAAATTGCAAAGCACTGGGGTGCCCCACCAGCAGCAGCTGCGTTTGGGGAGTCCCTAAGCAAAGAGGGGTTGAGACCCTCTTTGATTGGTCCCGAGGCCAAATGCAGGAAGGTGCCCCTGATGAGGGAGGTGGGAAAGCCGAGGACGCCCCCCCTCCCATCTCCATCCTTCAATCTTCTTGGTTGACTTCCAGAGGGGCCCAAAAGAAGCAGGGGGGCCTTTTGCAAAAGAGGAAGCAAAGATGCAATTTGCCTCTTGAGGTGTCTCTTTGCCAGTCACAGTTGGCATCTTGCTGCGTATTTGGGTAGTGGGGTTTTCTTGAAAGAGGTGTTGGAAGGAAAATTCATCGGGTTCAGTTCTAAGCCAGGAGAAAGAAGATGCTGAAACAAAATGGAGGCTGATTGGAAAGAAGGTCCATTTATTGATAAAGCAGAACCACCAGGGTTTATGGTTCTGGGGCAGCTGACCAACTGGTTTGGCTTTTTATACAGTTTTTACAGCATTTTGTAATCTGGAGAGTTGCCTTATGTGTTTTTATTATTTGACTTTCACAAAGGCTCATGAGGGGTCTTAGTCCTCATCCTGTCAGGTGTGTGTAAATTGATTTTATCTATTGCCTCTAGCCTGCCTGTCTTAATGGACAGCTATTGTTTCTGCTTTTCTCAATGTCCCCTCATCACCCTGGAGCCGAAGTCCTTCTGTCTCGGGCACAGGCTGGCCCAACCTTTCTTCATGGGCACAAAATATCTGCTGGGGGGGGGGGCTATTAAGGAAGGCTGGGTCTGCTTTCTGTCTTGGAGCCTGTTTCTCCATTTCTCCCTTTGGGGAAATTAACATTCTGCCTTTTTTTTAATATTTCCCAAAACATTTCATTCTTGGGGGGGGAGGGAAGGAGAGGAAAGAAGGCGGGGGGGGGGGCTCCAACGGAAGACGGCCTGGCGGTTGGCGCAGCCTGGTTCCTGGATCGACTCCTCTCCTGGGCTGGATCTCCACAACCAAAGGCGAAAGCGCCGCTGCTCACCCGGGAAGCCAAACGTGGCCCGGAGCAGCAGGGCGTTCTGCCGCCGCCAGGGGGCAGGGCAGACCAGTTGGCCGGCCGCGGAGAGCAGCGGGCGAGGAGGGCGCCCGCGGGCACCGGGCAGCCCCAGCGAGGAACAGCCGCCGCCTCCTCCAAGCCTTTCCCGCCCGGCCCGCCTCCCTTCCCGAGGGCCCGTTTGCAGGCGGGGGCTTTGGGCAGCCGGGGGAAGGGGGAGGGCGGCCGCTTGCCCGCCCCGTCCCCCCCAGGAGAAGGCGCGGCGTGGCGGGCGAGAGCCGGTCCTGTGGCCGCGGGGCTGCTGCGAAGGCGCCCGTGCAAGCGGCCCGGCTGAAGGCTTCCAGATGTGGCGCGATGAGGTCATCCGGGGACTCGGCGCTCCCTCCGCCCCCTTTGGCAGCTGGGCTGAAGAGGGGGGGTGCCGGGGGCGGGGGGCGGGGAAGGAAGGAGGGGGAAAGGAGGCGGGGCCTTGGCACAGGTGAGACACGGCAGAGCCGGGGCAGCGAGAGCGCGGCCGTCCTCCGGGATCCCCAGGGCGGCTCAGCAGATCCTTCTAGCCACATAAGGATCCACTGCAGATCCACTGGGGCTTCCACGGCTGGAGGGCACGACCACTGCAACCCCCCCCCCGTGGATAAATGCTGCAGAAGACTCTTTTTAATAAAATACTCACAAAAAGCCCTCGGTGCCTTCCTTTGGCTCAGAGCCAGAAATTCAGCTCTCTCCTCCTTTAAATTCCCTGGCAACTTTATATATATAAAAAATCTTTCCCTGGTCTTTCCAAAGGCCGCTGGACACCCGTTGAAGGACAGGAGGCCCACTGGGCTTCCACCTGAACGGGGCTCTGCCGGGGGGGGGGGGGGAGGGCCAGGTGAGCAGAGGGGGAGGGGTGTCTGCAGGAGCCAGAGCCGGCCAACGGAATCTTGGAGGTTGGTTTTCAACTGGTGCTTCACCAGGATCATGAATGAGGCGATTCTCATTTGGAAGAAGATTGAAAAGGCCACTCTGGAAAAGGAGCAGCTAAGGAGGAATGTAGGCTGGGTCATCAGGATAGGCCCTCTAAAACCACATCTTTGGGCTATGTGGAAGACCCCATAAAGGACATTCTGCATTGCCGGAGCTCCCGTTTTCAGGCCCATTCGATGGAACACGCTCTGTATGTTCCTGGAGAGAAAAAGAGACCATGGAACAGAAAAGAGATCAGGGAGAATGCAACCTATCGTCTAAGAAGACCAAGAGGACAGTGGAAAGGCCAGAAGAATTCAAGCCCAACCCTAAGCTAAGCCTATTGGGGTGTGAAGTGTGCCATCTGTCAGGGACGCAACAGACTGTTTGGAACACAAAACTGGAGGGGACCTGCACAAAGGGCAGCCTCGGCCATCTCAGCCCAGACTTTAAGAGAAATTCAAGGCACCTGGATGGGCTTCTCGTTTGTCCATCTCTCCATTCCACAGGAGAAGGTGAGAAAGAATGGAAGGGTTCTGCCCACAGCTGACTGGCACTGCCAGGGACACTGATGGGAGAGATTCGGGTTTCTGGAGCCACCGCCTGAGGAGACTGGGGGCACTTCGCCAGCGGGAGAAAAATGTCTATGGGGAAAACACGGGAGGGCTTCATTAGGAGGGCTTGAAATTACTTCCTGTGGAAAGTGGGAATTGTACCCCCAAGGAAGGACCCCCGGATCAAGGCTGCCATAGGAAGAAGCAAGAAGGCTGCTGCTTGGACCATTCAGGGAGAAATGAGCAGGAAGATTGGCTCGTAAAGTTCACTGCTTTCATTGTTCATCCGCTGACAAGCAGCATGTCTGGAATAAACAATATGGGCCTGAGCTATTAGCAGAGAAGGGAAAATATGACTTAATAGGTATAAAAGACGTCTTGTGGGATGACTCCCACGGTTGGAGCACAGCGGTTGAAGGACGGCATTTGTTCCAAAGGAACAGAAGGCAAGGAAGAGCTGGGAGGCGGGTCAAAAATCCGAATGGATGAAGTTGGCAATTCTGTAAAGACTTTCTGGGTTAAAGTAAGTGGAGAAAAAAATGAAACCAATACGGTTATTAATGTCTATTCCTGCCCACACAGCCAAAGCGGAAATGTAGACGATGCTTTCCCAAGCAAACTGCTGATCTTTCAAAGAGTCCAAAACCCCAGGCTGGGAGGCTTTCATAACCAATTTAACAGATTAACAGAGTTGGAAGGGACCTTGGAGGTCATGTAGTCCAACCCCCCCCTCCGACCAAGCAGGAGACCCTGCACCATTTCTGACAGATGGCAGTCCAGTCTCTTGTTGGAGGCTTCCAGTGATGAAGCTCCCACAACTTCTGAAGGCAACTTCTGTTCCATGGGTTGATTGCTCTCCCTGTCAGAAAATTCCTCCTCATTTCCAGGTTGAATCTCTCCTTGATCAGTTTCCATCCATTGTTCCTTGTCTGGCCTTTGGAGAATAGGTTGACCCCCTCTTCTTTGTGGCAGCCCCTCAAATATAGGAACACTGCTATCATGTCTTTCCTAGTCCTTCTTTTCATTAGACTAGACATACCCAATTCCTGCAACCATTCTTCCTATATTTTAGCCTCCAGCCCCCTCATCATTCTTATTGCTCTTCTCTGCACTCTTTCTAGAGTCTCAACCTCTTTTTTATATTGTGGTGACCAGAAGTGGATGCAGGATTCCAAGTGTGGTCTTACTAAGGCTTTGTAAACCAGTACTGGAACTTCACATAATCCCTCTATTAATGCAGGCTAGGATTGCATTGGGTTTTTTGATTGCTGCCACAAACGGCTTTAAGGGCTTGTCCATTTGGACTCCAGCACCCCATTCACAGTTACTGGCATGAAACCACGTTTCAACTGTACCTGTACAGTTGGCTTTTCTTGCCTAAATGTAAAACTTTATTTTACCTATGTTGAATTTCATTTTGTTAGATAAGACCCAGTGTTCATGTCTGTCAAGGTCTTTTAGGATCTTGCTTACTTCCCTCCCTTTGGATATAGTTCCGTTGAGGACTACACATTAAGCACAATTTGTCAGCTAGTTACAAACCCATCTGGTGGTGCTGCTGTCTATCCCACCTTTTTTTAGCTTGCCAAGAAGTAGGTTGTAGAAGTAGGCAGCGTTTAACAAATGCTTTGCTGAAATCTAAGTATACTATGCCTACAGCATACACTAATTAGCTGCTACACTAATTTAGTCACTTTGTCAAACGAAATAAGATTTGTTTGGTATGCTCTGTTTTTGATGAACCCATGTTGGCTATTAGTTATAAGTTTGTTTGCTTCTAGGTGTTTGCAAATTTGTTGCCTGATTATCTTCCAAGTTCTTCTCAGATATTGATTAATATTGATTAATTTCCTAGATCCATTTTTTAAAGCCTTTTTTGAAGATGGGAACTATATCAGCTCTTTTCCAGTTCTCTGGAAGTTCCCTGGTGCTCCAAGAACTTGGAAAGGTTCTGAAATCATGTCTGCCAGTTCCTTGAAAACTCTGCCTGCAGCCGTTGGGACCCCGTGATTTGAATCTGTCTGGAGCTGACTGGTGTTCCCTTAACTTATCTTTTGCATATTTTAATTTCCATTCTTAACTTGTCATTTACAGTTCTTTTTTGGGTAAATTGAGTTGTTCTTTTTTCATGAAGACAGATAAAAAGTATGAATTAAGCCATTCTGCTTTCACTCTGGTTCCTCTTACTTCTCTTCCATCTTCTCCCATTAGTGGGCCGATTGTTTCTTTGACTTTTTTCTTGTTTTTTATGTGTTGAGATAAACTATTTAAAATTGTTTTTGACATTTGTTGCAAGTTTCAAAGCCTTAGATTTCCTAACTTCATCTTTGGAGTTTTGGGCTATTCGTTGGCATTCTTCCTTAGCTACGTCTCCCTCTTCCCATTTTGTATACTTCCTCTGTTGGTCTGAGAATTCTTTGTGCGACCATGCTGGTTTTCTGGACGCCTGTTTTAGCTCTGTCAGTCAGTTGGGCCTCTCAGTCAAGTGGGACAGGAGAAATGCCCTGGGACTGATGGCTGGGGTGCCACCCGCTCAGGGCCCGCTCTTAGCAACTGGGCGATGGAGCCTTTGCCTGGCTATCTGTCCCTAATTTGGCTCTTTGGGTCTTCCATCAGAGCCTCATCCAACCACCTTGCTGCTCTTCTCCCTCCCACTTTCTGAGCACGAGAGGCTCCTTGGCATAGCGTGCCCAGCATAGGATGATTTGAGCTGAGTCATTTGCACCCCAAGTGGATTGATTCCTTCAGTGACCTGTGTGTTTGTTTTCTTGGTTGCCTGTGGCATTCTCAGGATCTTCTCCAATGCTACATTTCAGAAGCGCCAGTGCTCTTCAAAGCAGAATTTTTACTGGAGGCTGGAGCAGAGACCCTGGCTGTAGATGTTACTCCGTGTGTGTTTGTGTGTTCTGGATGGGTGCTGGCCATCTGTGGGTTTCCTGTGTAATGGTATTTATCTCGCATGGTTGGTAGCTTGTTAGTAATGCATTTAAGTGACTTGGCCTGTGCCTTGTAGTCTGTCTTTTATTAGGTCTTCCCTGAGAATCGATCCGGCTGTATTGATTTGACTATTGATCTTTCTGGGTAGCTGCTTAATTATTCACCAGCAACAAAGCCCACACTGCACTTCCTCTGATCCTGGGTCTGTGCTTGTGTTCAGACAATCACCCAACCTGAAGCAGATGCTCCCAAGGAAAAAGCAGCAACGAAATAACCATGCCATTATGCCCGCACAACTCCTCCTCCTCCTTCTTTTTTCTTCTTTTTAATTTATATGCCGCCCCTCTCTGAAGACCCAGGGCTGCTCACAATACACTCAAAAAATCACTATAAAAACACTTAAACATTAAAAACATTAAAGACATTAACACTCATTCACACCATTCATGGCCGGATCTTGCCAGATCGCAACAGCGAGATCAACGGCCCCAGGCCTGCCGGAAAAGCCAGGTCTTCTCCGCTTTTCGGAAGGCCAATAGGGTGGGGATGGTCCGGACCTCAGGAGGTAACTGGTTCCAGAGAGCGGGGGCAGCCACAGAGAAGGCCCTCCCCCGCGGGCCCGCCAGCCGGCATTGTTTAGCTGACGGGACCCGGAGGAGACCAACTCTGTGGGATCTTACCGGTTGCTGGGAGCTATGCGGCACAAGGCGGTCTCGAAGATAGCCTGGCCCTGAGCCATGTAGGGCTTTAAAGGTAATAACCAACACCTTGAAACTCCTGATGCCCACTTGGCAGCTCTACACCAAGACACCCTAGCAGACCCTGGGAGGCACATGCCCAGGCACCCTTCACCTGCTCTTCCTTCAATGCTTCATCCCTGGAAGCTTCCAAGAAGAGACTGGACTGCCAATGGTGTAAGGTCTCCTGCTTGGGCGGGGGTTGGATTAGATGACCTACAAGGTCCCTTCCAACTCTGATCTGTGATCAATGGGACTCTCCCCCTCTTCTGCCAACAAAGAACCTACCTGGGGGAAATTGGGCAAACTTTGCACATAAATTTCACAGGAGACCCTAAGGATGTTTTGCTGCAGACCTCAAAGTGGCCACTTAGGGTTGGCAGCCCCAGTGAGTGAGAGTTTGCTGAGCCTCAAAAGATTTCATGCACTCTCAAAGCACACTGGAGTTTTATCACGTGACAACTATTCATTGTTACGGTGCTTGTCATCTGCCCCTGCATAAGCACCCGTTTCTCTTTCCTCCTTACACACCCACACCCCGTTTAAATCCAACATTGGGCTAGCCCCTCCATGCTTCTGAGGAAGTGAGTGGCAGCTCATGAAAGTGGACCCCTTTTTCCTAAAACGGGTGAGCCGGAAAAGGTGCGGCCAGGCTCCTCCTTGGCTTCCACTTGGGTCCTCCCTGTCCCTGAGACCAGCCGAAGGAGGGACGGCAGCCTCACCTTTGGGCCTCTGGAAGCAAAGGGTTGGACTAGATGACCTACAAGGGCCCTTCCAACTCTGTTAATCTGTTAAAGGTTTCTGTTAAAAGGTAGCCACGTTACAACATGGTGTTACAGACAACTATGGACCAACCTGCCTGGGCACCTCTGTGGGTGGTACAAGATTTCCCCGCCTGCCTCTTTCCTGCCAGTTCACTCATTCTGGGACCTTTGGAAAGGGTGTCTGGAGGGAGGAATTTCTTCCCTCTGTGAAGCCTCTTTAATCTCAGATTCCATTCTGTTTTGAGATACCCCCCTCCTCATCCTGATCCTCACCCACAAAAAGCAGAATTGGGGGAAGGAGTCTTAAGCCTTAGGTATGCCCCCCCCCCAAGGACAGAGACAAGGAGCAATGCCAGCAGAAGGCTGATTTTGGTAAGTTCAAACAGAAGCCAGGAAAGGTGGGGGTGGGTGATGTCAGCCTCTTCTATTATTTGAAATGCCTCTAGAGGCTCACTGGCTGCAGAGGGTCTTGACAGGAGGGGCTAATCTGACCGTCCTTGTTCTACCATCATCAGTTGGTTCAATTGTTTTCCCGGCGACAATCTTGTTAGGGTGTGTGTAAAAAGTATTTGTTGCTTGTGCAACGAGCAGAGCAGAAACACACAGGGAAGGAGATAAACGTGCAGCTTGTGTGAGAAAAATACTTTATATACAAGCAGTCTCGGTGTAGGTAAAACAGTCCAAGGTCATAAACAGTAATATCAGTCCAGTAAGTATCTTCTCTTACCAAAGCAAACAGACTTTAGTAACTCTTGGTATACAGTACCATATAACAGACGCAGTAAGCAACAGGATACAATCAGGTATCAATCCGGAAGAAGCAGGAAAAACAAACGCTTCTCTGTGCTGCTTATTTATGCACTGTAGCCTAATTGCAGGGTTCAGCAAATCCTGATTACGTGGCTCAGTTGTTTCTTAAAGAAACAGATATATTGCCTGACCAACAAGTTAGGAGTAAGCTGCAAGCTGAACCTAACAAATCTAATGTTGTGGCTGATCCTGCAAGCCTTTGGAGAGGTTGTTTTGTGGTCTTGTTAAACTCTGTTGTATAGAATGAACGCATAACAGGAGCCAGTTTTGAACTCAAGGCTACAACGAAGCCAGGTAGCTTTGTAGGTTAAGTAACCTGTCTTTGGTCTCAGCAGGTTGCATGAACCAGGCCAACTGGGAAGCCATAATTGTGGCTTATTGCTTGCATGTTATCTGATCCTTAGCCATTCCCCCCCCCCCAGCTTAGCTTTAGGACTTAGCATGTTGCATGAGGCTGATGTAAACATAATACATTGGATGGTTCTTAAGGTCATACACGAACCTTTTAGGTAAGTGGTTTCTTGAATCAGAAGCTGAGGTGGAGTGAGACTACTCACCCCAGATGACTTGCCCTGACCAACTCACCATGGGACAATTTCAATGTGGGATGAATCAACAGAGGCTGGTCTCTTGTCCCTCTGAGTCATCCTAAAACCTAAAGCAAGACAAGGCCCACTGCAGTTGACATCTCCCCACATTGAATTGTCCCATGGCAGGTTGACTGGGGTGAGCTGGCCACAGTGGTTGTCCTACACCCGAGTGAAGGAGCCAGGAGAAGTCCACCCATGCCTTGCCTGAGAGGAGACCCATCTAGCTGGAAAGGCTGGGCCATTTTCAGCTTAGCCCTTTGACCTGGGCTCCCTGGAAGGAAGGTATTCGGGAGGAAGGAGTAGAAGAGCAGAGAGGGGGCAGAATTATGGATTTCTGGGAAAGCCCCTGGGAAGAATGGAGAACCGCTCCTGTTGATGAGTAGATCCTCATTCTGAGCAGAAGACGATGATGTCTCAAGGGCTTCATGCAGGGCAGCTCAATTGGAACGCTGCCTTTGGCTTGCCTGGTCCTGCCACCCACTTCCTGGATTCACCTTCTGATTCTGTGTCCTGGGCTCTCCGGCCACTTTCCCCCATTTGGGTTTGGAAGCTGGAATTGTTTCCTGACGTGCCAAAAGGCAGCTGGGCCTCTTCTGGGGTGATAGGCAGGGCAGAGTCTTTGATGAATTGGCATCCTGGCCCGTCCCAGAGTGGAGTTATTGAAAAAAAAACGCAGGTGGGCTTAGTGTAAAGATCAAAGCATCCTGCGCTGGATGAAAGCATCTCTCCGGGAAATGAAACATACTTGGCATCGCAGAGAGGTGCCCGAGGCCCTCGTGGCTGCGTGCGGAAGTGTCGCTTCAGGTCTCATCCAAAGGCCGGTAGCCGCTGCAGCCCAGCTGCATCTCTTTCCCATCTGCTGCTGCTGGGAATGGCCTGCTGGAGGGACACCTGGCCATTAATCTGCAATTTCCCTCATTATCTTCAATTGCCTGGAAAGGTATACAGAGTAACATGGGTATCATATGAAGAACGGTTGCAAGAACTGGGCAGAGAAGGACCAGGGGAGACAGGATAGCAGCCTTCCAATATTTGAGGACTGCCACAGAGAGAAGAGGGTCAAGCTATTTTCCAAGGCACCCAAAGGCCAGACAAGGAATAATGGATGGAAACTTATCAAGGAGAGATTCAACCTGGAAATAAGGAGAACTTTTCTGACAGCGAGAACAATCAATCAACAGAACAGAAGTTGTGGGAGCTTCATCACTGGAAGGTTTCAAGAAGAGACCGGACTGTTACCTGTCAGAAATGGTGTAGGGTCTTCTGCTTGGGTGGGGGGTTGGACTAGATGACCTACAAGGTCCCTTCCAACTCTGTTAAACTGTTAATCAAACGGAAGGCTTAAATCCACAACATTAACCAACATTTTAGAATGATTTTCCTAAAATAAATACATTTTGCAACATGATCATTTTTCAATCTAATCCATTTAGGACACTATACCGAGAGGTGAGAATGGGACACAGATAAAAATATGCTTAAAATTTAACTAATTTTAAAATATAACTAATTTATACTCTAATGGTCCATCTGTATCATAGCTTTGCTTTCAACAGGAGCCCTTGAGTAAGGCTTTCTCAGCACTTCCACAGATGTGTTCTTGAGCCTAAGCAGAGTGCTAAATAATACCGAGTAATTTCATAAACCTTGAGAGAAAGAAAAGGCTCATAACATAACTTGTCTTGGAGGCAGAGTAACTGTTAGCCCAGCTACTACTGAATGCTAAGAGACATTTATGGAAGGTTAGATTTACTAGAAATAGGAGTAAGTATGTAAGTCCTCAACTTTAGCGACCATTCAAAGTTAAAACAACAACATTGAAAAAAGTGACTTAGGACTGGTCCTCACACTTGTGTCCAATGAAGTGTTCCTCAGTCACAGGATTCGATCCGAGCGCTGGCGTTGATGGCCCTTTGATGACTCTGAATGGTGGCTTTCCTGACTGACCTCCCCCAAGCCAATTCATGGCAGGGAAGACTGCAAATTCTGATCCTTCAATGTCTTGTTTAACAAAGGTGGTGATTTTCTGAATTGCAGCAAAAAGGTTGTAAGAGTGGGTGCATTGTGTGATGTCTCGCTTAATGACTGCACTGCATAACAACAAATTTCCTGGTCCCAACTGTGGTCATGTCAAGGATTACCATCCCTGATTTCCATCGCTTGATCCATTTCTATGGGGGGGGGCTCCCTTGCAGGAAGACCAGAGCCCCTCTTTCTACTTATGATGGTGCCTTAATATGGTTCTTCAGGAGGCTTTTTTTTTAAAGTATCCCAAAAGAGATGCATCACAGGAAATTGCACACTGGAAAGCTCCTATTAGGAGAAAATGCTTCCAGTGGAAGATGCCTATTAGAATTCATAAGTAAATGGGATGGGAGGAAGTTGGGCTTGAAGAGAAGTTGGAAACAGCATCAAAAAAGCAGAGGTTTGGTTCATCCCTTCCACAGAGTGAATGGGACAATTCAATTCAATTTAATTATTTAAAATAATTAAAAAATATATTTTAATTTTTGTCATTCATGTTTCATTTTGTCCCTCCTTTGGCATCCTTTCTCTAATGATTCTGTTCCACAATTTCTTCGATATTAGTGTAACTCTTGCCTCTGGTGCGTTGGCTGTGGTAAGTGGTCCCATTCCCTCTGCAGAGACGCCCCAGATAAAGGGGTGCTGCTGGCTAAGGAGGTGCAGCTTCCGCTTGGGGTATTGCGCAGGGCTGCCCCCATCTCCCCTCATGGCCCCATCTGGTGGGGCTCCAGGTTGGATTCCCCCCAAAAAAACCCATTGCCAAGGGGTTTTATTAGCTCACGCTGGCAGCCGCAAGGAGGGTGATGTGACGGGCGAAGCCATGGTGGTGGCTCGTGACGCAGGTTCTCTGCAAAGCCACCAGGCAGAGGTGACCTTCCATATGTTGGAAGATCATGATGGCCTCTGCACCGAGGACTTTCAAACTATTTCCCAGACGTTTCAATGGGGATATTTCATCCGGTATCGAAATCAGAGAGCAGAATTCCTGCCTTGCGGTTGCCCTGCATTTGTCTCCCGGCTGCTCTTTGAGACCCAACCTCCCTCGGTTTTTTCCCAACAACAGCACTCTTGTAGGCTGACCGGCCCCAGGTTGGTCATGTGGGTCCTTGATTAGAGGCCGGCTCTTTCGGCCATCTAGTCCCAGAGGAGGAGAGGGCAAAGTGACATAAACTGGTCAAGAGCATTTCCCCCTCAGGGGCTTCGGGGTGGGGGGCTCCCTGGGTTTTCAGAAAAATTGGTCTTGCACCCCACTTAGTTACCAGGGCATCCCAAATTAGAATGCCAGCATGCTAAAATCTGAGATAGGCTCCAAAATTAAGTGCAAAGTTTAAATCATTAAGAAAATTAGAAAGGATAATAAGATGAAATAGAACAGTAAGAATATTTTTAAGATCTAGAAATGCAGAGTGCTGATTTTACCCCCAGCACCCCCAGGGCCGGCTGGCCTGCTCAGGACCTGGGACAGAGGCCCGCTTGCTGCCCTGAAGCTTCCCAAACACGTCACCCCATGACATGAACGGTCCCGCGGGAGCTGACCTGTCTGGGCTCCGATCACACAGTCACTTACGGAAAACGTACCACGGCAGGGAGTGCCCTGAAGCGATCACAAAACAGATTTATTCCAGAGACACAATTTTAAATTTAAAAAATGAGGAAACCCATCCTACATCAAAATGGGATTGACATGTATATTTATTTTCCAATCCTTCAGACTTATACAAAGTTTAGTCCTGTCTAACTGAGCCAACAAACAAAAGAATAGATTGTGATTGGATGGGATGTCACATCAATAAAACCAGAACAACAAGGCAGGTGGAAAACGTGGCAGCTTAGGAGGAGCATTTTGGGTGAAGCCCAGCAGCCTCAAGTGCCAGCAAATGCCCTTTGGCATTCAAAGGGGGAAACGGCAGGGAAGCCACCCCCACCACCCGCTTGCTGGGTAAAGGCGGCTGTTCTTTGCAAAGGTGATCGGAGGATATCAGGAGTGCCTCACTGGGCCTAATTTAAAATAAATTGGGAACAGCCATCGCAGATGTTGGCTCTGCTTGAACAGGACATGGAATGAATTTGAGGGCACTGAGGACGTATAATTAAAGCTTTATATATCAGGACACAGGTCTTAATTGTGCCCCGAGATGCTTCCTAGATGTTTTTGTTATTAGTCTTATATAAGGAATATGGTCTCCATCAGCTGTTGCGGCAGCCCAGAAACATTTCCAGATGGAACTACGCCTAGTCTGCTTCTAAAAAGCGCGGTGCATGTTCTATGCACATCCATCCACTCGTGTGCATCCATGCTGAGTCTGGCTGTGCATCCCAGGGGTTGGCAGGAAAAACCCTGCATGGCCTGGGGCTAAAATATGACTGATTCCCAGAGCAAGAAAAAAAGGATGGAGTCAAGTTGTTGGCTACCGCTTGTTGGCCAACCCTTTGAAGGAATGGAGGAGCAGAAGTCCTCTTCAATGGCTGGAGGTCAATGGGTGGGTGGGTGGGGGGGGAGATGGCAAAAGCTGTGGAGGAAACCAGGACAGGATACAGGACAGACCCTCCCAAGGCTTGGGGCAAGTTGCCTTCCTTTCGGGTCCCTGCCTGACTTCCCATCTGCTTCCAAGAAACAGTAACAGAATAACAGAGTCAGAAGGGACTTTGGAGGTCTTCTAGTCCATCTCCCAAATCAAACAGGAGACCACATACCATTCTGGACAAGTGCCAGTTAGGTGTCCATCTGGTGGTGATGCTGCCCATCCCACTAAGAAATAGGCTGTGGTCTACTTTGTCAGATGCTTTGCCAGAGTGTAAGTAAACTACGTCCACAGAATTTCGATAGTCCACATTTTATTTTTTTATTTATTAGAAAAATTATATTACCGCCTATTTGCACATGGCATCTCAAGGTGGCTTACAGATGTATAAAAGCATCATATATAAAAAGATAAAACTAATAAAAGAAAATAATCAAATAATAAATTAATAAATATTTAGCCCCCCACCCTTCACGCCAGCAACAACACATCACACGAGCCATTGAATGGGCTCCATCCGGCTCTGGGTTCCCCAGGCCCTCTGGCAGGACCAGGTCTTCAGCGCCTTCTGGAAGAGTGTCAGAGTGGGGGCCAGTCTAACCTCTGGGGGAATGATGTTCCAGAGAGAAGGAGCCACCATGGAGAAGGCCATCTTCTGGGTCCCACCAGGTGTATTTTCCTCGGGGATGGGGCCCACAACATTCCCTGCCTCCCTGCTCTGATGCGTCAGGTAGATGTGACTGGCGAGAGACCATCCCTCAGATAATCACATCAAGCTTTCCTGGTTGCTAGGCCAGGAGCAGCAGCAAACCTGGGCCTTCCTCAGCATTGACCCCCTTGCAAGATGGGCTGGCGCGGCCCCTCAGCTCCCAAAGTCTGCGCTGGCACTTGGGGGGAAGGAGAGATGCTCTATTTCAGGGGTCTCCAACCTTGGCAACTTTAAGACTTGTGGACTTCAACTCCCAGAGTTCCTCAGCCAGGTTCACAAGTCTTAAAGTTGCCAAGGTTGGAGACCCCTGCTCTCCAAAAGAGCATCAGGTGAGCGGAGCACTCTGAAGCCGTTTTGGATTCTCTGGCTGCAGGAGCTGCTTCTCAGAAGGCACGCTAGGCCAGGGGTGAAATGCTCCCGGTTCAGACTGATTCAGCCAAACCGGTAGAGATGGCAGCTGGTGGTTCGGAGAACTGGTAACGATGGCGGCACAAGGCTCCGCCCACCCGCCCGGTCGTCGTTACTTCCTGGTTTTAACGCAGAAGGGTTTGCGCATGCGCAGAGGGTCCGTGCGTGCAGGTGGTGCGCGTGGGGTGCCTGCACTTCCGAACCGCTTGGGAAGGTAAGTGGATTTCACCCCTGCGCTAGACCCGTCTTCAGAAGTTGCCAGGCTGAAAAAAACAAACGAACAAGCATGGCCAAGGGCTGTGTGTGAAACAAGTTACTGCTATCTTGGCACCGAATCACCAAGGAACCCATTTCTCCTCCGAAGCCTGGCAAAACTTACTGCTGCAAAAGCCATACGGGAGCCCTTGGTGGTGTCAAACCCCCTCCCCAGTAATAGGCATAGCAGAAGGTCCAGCTACGCTGTGAGTAGGAGTAGATAGATTCTGTTAGAGGTGGAAGGGACCTTGTAGGTCATCTAGTCCAACCCCCGCCCAAGCAGGAGACCCTACACCATTTCTGACAAATGGCAGCCCAGTCTCTTCTTGAAAGCCTCCAGTGAAGCCTTGCAATGACAAGCTGGTAAGACCGAGTTCCTCTTTTTCAACCTCCTGCATCCCTTTTCCCAAACACCTACCGTCTTCTCCAAACACGGACCTGCATCCTTCAGAAGAGCCCCAGGTGCAGGATGCCACATCGGTCAGCCATTACCTGGGCTGCAGAGGGCCTGCAGAAGCCAGATGTGCCGTCTTCGCAGCCGTTCAGGCCAACATGGCCCCGCTGGATAGAGGGCAGCACGTCCAGCAACAGGAAGGGCAGGTCCATAACAGCTTCCTACGGCAGCCGTTGCTGGACCGATCCCATTTCTGGCTTCATGGATGACAACACATCCAGATGGTGTTCATGGGGAGGGGGAGGGGGGAAGGGGGTTGAAAGACGAGGGAGAAACTGCTCAAAAATGAGAAAGATGCTAAAGAGGATTTTAAGATGACTCAGCTGTGGGGGTTGGGGGAGACAAAGGCTGCAGCAGGAGCCCAGGGCAAAAAGCAGACATGGAGGCGTGTGAAAAATAGCCCTAAAACTAGACAGGATGATAGAAGATTCTAGTCCTGGAAGGGCTCAGCCTTTGCTCCAGACAGAATCTTCTCCGGCGTTTATAACAGATGACTGTCCAACTGTCTCATCTAAGGCCTCCGGCAGAGAGTCTTCAGCAGCCTCTTTCATTGGGCTGACCGCTTGTACACAGGTAGTCCTCAACCTACGACCACAATTGAGCCCAACATTTATGTTGCTAAGTGAAACATTTGTTAAGTGAGTTTTGTGACTTTTCTTGCCACCATTGTTAAATGAATCACTTTGTTTTCAAATTAGTGACACGATTGTTGAGTGAATCTGGCTTCCCTGTGGACGTGGCTTGCCAGACGGTCACAAAAGGGGATCACGTGACCCCAAGACACTGCGACCGTCATATGTATGAGTCAGTTGTCAAGCATCCAACCACTTGACCCTGGGGACGCTGCAGCGGTCCTAAGTGTGAGAAATGGTCATTTTTTTCAGTGCCGAAAATGCCCCGTTTGGTAGTTTGGCAAAGCTGGCGAGTTGTGAGATGACGGGAACTCTGAACCGCTCTGGAAGTGGTGGGAAAGGGGCAAAGAAACACGGGTGTGCAGCACAACCGCACAATCCCCCACGTGCTGAAACTGCTGGGGTGTGATCTGGAAGGGCCCCTCTGGCGTCCCTGCATCTGGGGGCTTCAGCTGACCATCTGGCGTTACTGCAGAGTTTCTGGCCAGGCCCAGCTTCCCACGACCTGGTCAGTTTCTCACTATATTTGCCTGTGATGACCCAGAAACAAAAGACCTCGTGCCCTGAGCAATTTTTAAATTTTGTTTCCAGGCATCTTTTATTGGATTTTTAATTGATTTAATTAAATCATCTCGTTATAAATGTATACATATATACAAATGTATAAATGCATGTATCCAGCTCAGTGAGCTAAAGAGCGATTAGTTGAAAAAAAAGAGGACAAATCATGTTTGGCTTTGGTTCCGTAATCCAGCCTTCTTCCCTTGCAAAAGAGTGTGCTATGCTCCAAGAGTGGAAGCCAAAGTTTAGGAACATTATATACATTTTGCAACAGCAGCACGGGTGGGGTGGGGTGGGGGTAGGGGGCTGCCACGTTGCTGGGAGTGTGGAGGGTGGAGTTTCGGTGGGAGGCCTGCTGGGTTCCAGGAAGCAGCAACGCACACGGGGCGCAGTCCTTGGCTCTGCCTCTTCGGGAGATCAGCACTCCTGCGGAGCCCAGCTGGATGTCTTCATGGCCGTGGAGCCCCTTTGGTGCTGCTGGTGCACGGAGAAAGGCCGGCCAGATGCAGCAGCTGTTCAGTCCAGATGCAAAGCTGCTTTGGCATGCCAGCCAGCCCTGGTAGCTGCCAAAATAGAGCATGCCTGGCTCTAGGAATGCCCACTCAGAAACACAGTACACAGATTTCTTTCTTTCTCTCGTGAAAATAAATAAAAGAGAGAGAAAGAGAGCGCAAAATATGCTACTTTAATTTCTCTGCTGTACTAGGAGCAATTTATTGTAAGGATTAATTATCTCGCTTCTTCCTCCTAAAGTATGTGGTGTGGGCTTTTCCCTCCAGATCATCCAGATGTTGCTCATCTGCCATATGCAAAGGAAAGTGGCTCTTCCTTTCAATTTCCCAGAGGTCGTCGTTGCTCACCTAGGCCAGGCAGGTCTTTCTTGGGTGGGTGGGTATTGGACTAGATGACCTACAAAGTCCCCTCCTTGTAGTCTGTTCATCTCTTCTATCATTGGACATTCTTGTAGACTTTTCTGGACCACTGGGCAGTATTTGGCTTCAAGATGTAGCATTTTGCAGGGGTGATGCCATCTTATGGGCTCCCCACAGAATTCCATGCTGTTGCATCTGTTGTCCAATCTGGGGAAGGTCATCTGGATGAGCAGGACATCAAGATCTACCTCTTCTTGCTTTCTACCTTCAAATATGCAGTTTGGTCATTGCTTAAACCTGATAATGGGCTGGGTGAAGCTAACAATTTGTTTTGGCCATCAGGAAGCCAGGCTCTGGACTTGGGTTCAAAGCCCCCCCTTTCTCCACCACCCAAATTTTATTGATTTTCTTATTAATTACATTTCTTAGTGCTTAACAAACATCGTGTTGTCTGGGTATTTAATTTGCTTAACAATTCTGATTATATTCTTAATCTCCACCACTTTTCCCCCCAACCACTGATAAAATAGAGTCCATGTTTGATAGTATTCTGTGTCTTCTTTCTGCTTAATTTTCAATGTCAGTCTATCCATTTCTGCACATTTCCAACATTTGCTAGACATATTTTAAAGGGTTCAACCCAGTGCTGGGTTGCTCCCGGTTTGGTCCAGTTCTATAGAACTGGTAGTAAAACCGGCAGGAGCCTCTGTCCACCCGCCACGACATCATCATGGTGATCTGCGCATGCACAGAAGTGTGTGTGCGTGCTCCCGCTGCGAACCGGTAGTAAAGGTAAGTGGAACAGAGTGGAAGGAGGGGGAGGGGGAGGGGGAGGCGAGAGAGGGATTGCCTGGCCCTGCATCTTTCCTGGATCCCTGTGCCAAAAAAGGGACCCCAGGGGCCACCATGGAAAAGGCCTTGCCTGTGGAAAAGGGCAGGGAAAGGAAGGCGGGGAACGCCTGGGGGCCCTGTTTTTCATGCAGGCTCCGCTCTCTGCCCTCAAGAGGTTTCAGAAATTCCAAACATTTTAATTTCCTCTGAAATTCCTGAGACATTTTGCAGGGACAGCATTCCTCTATTCAGGCATCCTCCTGCCCATCTGCTCCCAGACAGAGCCTCAAGGCCTTCACCTCACAGGCTCCGGCACCCATTCAGCGCTCTCTGGGCTTCTCTTGCGTTCTGTCTTCTCCAGAGGAAAACAGGGGTCAAGGGAGCCCTTTGAGAGTGGGGGAGGCCTTCGCTGCTTGCAGGAATGCCTAAAGTTGCTCTCTTTGGGGTGTAGAAGTGGGAGAGGCGGGTGAGACCTGGATCATCTTAAGAGGCTCTGAAAAAGAAACATCCTTCTTCACAAGCTTCAGAATTCCAAAGATGGCAGATTTAGTGGTACTGAAAACATCAGGTGCCCTGCTGCTGCCCAGTTTCTGCCAAATTTGATAAACTGCAGAAAAGCTCTGGGTTTCCCCATCACCCCACTTAACTACCATTTTCCAACATCCCACCCAGTGTGGCCCACAAATGCACCAAAATCTTGCCAGACCATTAGCCTGATGATGTTACCTACTTAGGGTAATGAAACGTCTACAAGAAAACAAGCAAGCACTAAGCACCCCTCGTTTCAACCCTGAGCTACAAATATTCTTCTTTATTGATCCACTGTTTCATCTTTCTTCTTGTTGTTGTACAGACCAGTTTTGGCATTTTTATCTACTTCCTCGAGAATATGGGAGAGACAGATGTTGCAATTTGATGGGCTTAAAGGTCTCATCAAGCTATGTGAGCTGTTCTGAGTTAAGCTGCCTTTTGCAATTGACTAATGGTGAATTTGTCAATGTCAACTTCAGGGGCATTGCATCCAAGGCACCTATTGGAATCGGTACTATTTTCGCTTTCTTTTGCCACAGTCAGTCTATTTCTATTATTTGCAGGTCTTTGTATTTTGTTATCTTCTCCAGTTCTTTTTCTTCTCTTCTGCTGTCTCCAGGTACTGCCGTATCCACTATCCAGACTTTTTTGTCTCTCTTATCAACAACTGTTAAATCAAGTCAACTCTTGCTTGCAGGCAAAAGGTCTTTCAAAGATCTTCCAATGCACCCTTGTTGCTATTTTGTCAGGCTGTTGTTTGTAAGATCTCCTTACAGCAGCTAACCGGGTGGTCCACTGTTTCTTCAACTTTTTTGCGGAGGGAAGATTTGCTGTCTATTGCTGTAGTCTCAATTCTGGGTTTCTATGCATTCGTTCTTGGTCTTGGGCAGCCAGAATTAGCTGGTTTTGGCATTTTTATCAACCTATCAAGCCCTTATGAAGGAAGGTGAATACATGTCCCAGCCTAATGTTGCAGGATCCAATCTGGGTCAATCACCAGAGACCAGAGGTTTTGTCTTCCAAGCTTTTGGACTAGTGCTGGATGAATCCAAAAGCTTGGAAGACAAAAGCTCTGGTCCCGGTGACTGACCCAGATTGGATCCTATCAAGTCCTTCTCAAGGACCCAGGAGAGGCAGATGTTGTTGTGTGATGATATTAAAGGTCTCATCACATGATATAAGCTATTGTATCCCATTAACAAAGGGATTCAATCAAGATCAAGGGAGGTATTAATACCACCCGATAAAGCCTTAGTAAGGTCACACCTAGAGTACTGCATCCAGTTTTGGTCACCGTACTATAAAAAAGAGGTTGAGACTCTAGAAAGAGTGCAGAGAAGAGCAACCAGGATGATGAGGGGCCTGGAGGCTAAAACATATGAAGAACGTTTGCAGGAACTGGGCATGGCTGATCTAGTGAAGAGAAGGACCAGGGCAGACAGGATAGCAGCCTTCCAATACTTGAGGGGCTGCCCCAGAGAGGAGGAACAACCACAGGCCAGGCTGAGGGACGGGTACTGCTCCCACCACCCCAGATTTACACCATTGCACATTTGAAGGCATCAAGCGGTGCTCCAGTTGTTTGGGGATTGCACCCAAGGCAATTATTATTATTAGTAGTAGCAATAGCACTTAGCCTTATATACTGCTTTGCAGTGCTTTGCAGCCCTCTCTAAGTGGGTTTACAGAGACCGCATATTGCCCCCAGCAATCTGGGTCCTCATTTTACCGACCTTGGAAGGACAGAAGGCTGAGTCAGTCTTGAGCCTGGTGAGATTCGGACTGCCAAATTGCTGGCAGCCGGTGATCAGCAGAAGTAGCCTGCAATACTGCACTCTAATCACTGCACCATTGCTGCTCACTCCAGTGGACTCTGGTTGGCTTACAAAATAAAACACCAACACAAACGATTAGAGACACACAACAGCATGGGCAGCCCCATCGTAACAATAACAGATTCACCAGGTGCCCCACATGAGACCAAACCACGTCCGTAGCTCGTGGGAAGGGCTTTTCCAGAGGGTGAGAGGCACGACAGAGAAGGCATTTCATCAAAGGATGAAATGCCAGTGTTCCCACAGTGTTCCTCTGTGGGAACACTGCATGTTGGGGAGGAGGCACAGAAAGAATTGGAGATAGGCAGGCCCCTTTTTGCCATGTCCTGCTCTTTCTCCTTTCAAAGGAAGAGACAGGGCTGAAACTCTCTCACTGGGGCATCACAGGGGTCTCTTGGTCCTTCTGCACAGACAGAACAGACAGAACAGAGACAGAAACAGAAACTCCCTGGAGGGCAGGAACTGCTCCAGAGGCCTGTAGCCCATTTGATGACAAGAACATTTGAGGCCCAGCCAGCAGCGCTCCCACAGAGAAGCTGTCCTTCTCCAAGAAGGCAGCTTATTATTTTAGCTTTTCTTGTTCATTTGTAAGTAACTTAGAGGCCAGTTCTTCTTCTTGCTGCAGTACATTAAAGGCAAATAGCGCTGACAGCTCTGGAGGCATCCCTAAAAGAAGGCCCTGACCACACCGAGAGCCAAATTCTTCTCCAGCTCGGTAGGAAATAACACTCCTTTCCTTCCCTGTAACTCCAAAAAAGTAATAATTTGTTCTCATTTTCAGCATTTGCAAAAGTAAAATTCCAACCATTGTACCTGTTGGGTTTTCTGCATTCCTTATCATCTCCTTTTCCTCTAAAGGACCCCCTCTCCCTGAGAAATACAATCTTTCCTCATGGATTGTTTGGCCCTCTGGCTTGACCCAAGGTCTCTCTCTTTCTCCCTCCCTCCCTTCCTCCCTCTCTCTGCCTATGTGGAGACCATATGCAACACATCTTCCTCCTCTTATTTTCCCTACAACAACCCTGTGAGGTGGGTTGGGCTGAGAGAGTGGGACTGGCCCAAGTTCACCCAGTTGGTTTTCATGGCTAAGACGGGACTAGAACTCACTGTCTCCTGGTTCCTGGCGCTTAACCCCTAAACCAAACTGGCTCTCATCCCTCCATCTACGGAGGGGGAAAGGTATTGGAGAAGAAAGCTATCGTGGCCACCATAGGTTGACAAGGGCATTGTGAGTCTGAGGACACTACGTTGTGTTAATCCAGTGGGTCCTGGTCAAAGTCTTTTTCTGGATCAACAAGTGATCGTTGCTTTTTATGGAGTTTGGAGTTCATGGGCCTTGGTCATCAGGGGAGGATCTGGGAATGGGTTTTTGCTCACTGGATTATAAAACAGCCCTGAGGAACCGATCGCAGCAGCACTGAGTACCAGATTCACAGAAGCCGAGGTCTCCCACGCTGGATAGGACCCAAGGGGCAGACTGCAGAGAGGCCTCAAGACAGTCCAACATCAAGGTGTAAGATGCAGGTAGAAACAGCACGCACAGAACTGCTGACCCTGAGCACAAGGACATCTGCACAGTGTGTGAGCTACATCCTCTCAAGTCCAGATGGGAGATTCCACAAAAGGGTCATGGAATACAACAGGGCTAAGATCCGGTGGGACTTCCAGAGCCTGACAGACAGGCAGATTCCAGCCAATCAATCGTGGTAATGGACAAAGTCCAGAAGACGGCGGTGGTGATAAGATATAGCAATGCCAAGTGACAGCAACATCAGGAAGGAGGAGGATGAGAAGCTGGAGAAGGACCAGGCCTGAAGGAGGAACTGGAGAGGAAGTGTCAAAGTCAAGGCCAAAGTGGTCCCAGTGATGGTAAGAGCACTCGGGGCTGTGACTCCTAAACTGGGAGAGGGACTTCAACAGATTCCAGGAATCTGGACATCACAGACATCCAGAAGAGTGCAGTACCAGGAATAGCTGAGATTCTGTGCAGAACCCTCAAACACCCTGGCCTCTGTAGAGGACCCGAGATTGAGGAAGACATAGATCACCCATAAGGCTGAGAAGGGAGGATGATGATAGAAGATTAGATAGATAGATAGATAGATAGATAGATAGATAGATAGATAGATAGATGGGAGATGAGAGGGAGGGAGAGGTAGACAGACAGACAGACAGACAGACAGACAGACATAATTGGATGCCTAATAGCCATGGTTTTAGAGGAAAAGCACTTTTTATTATGTGAAGTGGGATTGTTAATTTAAGAGGCTTCAGTTTCAGTGGCAATTCTAAGCAGTTTGGCCTGACCGTTTGTATGCTTGGGGAAAGACACCAAATTATTTGCTGTTTTTGCCACATAAAATCCATTATGTATGTGAAAACAGCAAGCAGGTTGTTACTGTTTTTGCACCACGCTCTGCTCTTGGTCTGAGTCTTCAGCTCCCATTAGCCCCAGAGGAAGAGGGCAGTCCACAGGACTTGGCGCTTCCACAGAAGAGTTGACAGGTGTCTACAAAATGATGCTTTGGGTCTTTTTCAAAACCTCCAGTGTCATTTGATAAAACGTAATAAATATATACATAAAAAACCTGCCACCTACAATATCTGCAGGCAAGTCATTCCACTAATTAATTGTTCTCACTGTCAGGAAATTTCTTCTGATTTCTAGGTTGCTTCTCTCCTCGATTAGTTTCCATCCATTGCTTCTTGTCCTGCCTTCAGGTGCTTTGGAGGTTGTCCCCCTCTTCTCTGTGATAGCCCCTCAAATATTGGAAGACTACTATAATGTCACCCCCTAGTCTTTCTCTTTGTTAGACTAGACACACCCAGGTCCCTCAAACAGTTTCCTTGTACTGTTTAGCCTCGACCCGTAAACATCTTTGTTGCTCTTCTCTGCACTCTTTCTAGAATCTCAACTTTTTAATATCATGGTGACCAAACTTGGATGCAATATTCCAAATATGGCCTTCTTTGTGGCAGCCCCTCAAATACTAGAACACTGCTATCATGTCACCCCTGTTGTTCTTTTCATTAAACTAGACATACAGTACCCAATTCCTGCAACTGTTCTTTATGTGTTTGAGCCTCCAGTCCCCTCATCATCCTGATTGCTCTTCTCTGCGCTCTTTCTAGAGTCTCAACAACTTTTTATAGTGTGGTGACCAAAACTGGATGCAATATTCCAAGTGTGGTCTTACCAAGGCCTTGCAAAGTAGTATTAATATTTCATGTGACCTGTGGTGTGATTTGCACTATATGCTCCCCTTGTTGCTACATGGGGTTGCTATAGGCTACCCCAATTTCTGGGTTTGCCTTGGAGGCTAGCTCCATGAGCTGCATTGCATCATACGCCTGACATGTTCTGTGGCCGCAGCTGCTCAGATCTGGAGCTTGTGGTGCAAAGCCAGCCAAAAATGTTCACGATGTGCTCATCCTTTGAGGGAGCAGAGGGGACGCAGGGGGAGGGGAAATAGAGACTGTCTTTGCTGTGGGTAAAAGTGAAAGCCGGCTAGGCATGCCTCCAGAAAGGTGGGCAGAAGCCCCTCCAGCCAGGCAGGACTGGCACTTGGCAGCTGCCCCCTTCTTTTCTCCCCTTCCGCATTGGGAAAAACCGGACGGCTTGTGCATCTGAGATGACTGCCAAATGTTCGGAGCCAAAAGGAGGTTCTTTTCTTGAGGGTGGGGCAGATGGCAGGGGACGCCGGGTGGGGTTTGCGCAGGTTGTTGCTGGGCTCAGGCGCCAGGCGCCCCAGGCACGACTCCATTTCTGCTCAGCCCAGCCCCGTCTGACCCCGAGGAGGACCGGAGGGGGGAGGGAAAGGGGCCGCTCCTGCTTGAGCAGGGGGCTGGACTAGATGACCTCCGACTTCTATAAGGCCCCTTCCAGCTCTAGTCTATTCTAAAAAAAATCCCTGCCCTTCCAGTGGGAAAGGAAGGGAAGGGAAGGTGGGAGGACGGAGGCAGGCAAAGCTCCGGGAGGGCGGGGGGCGAGGGGGGCGAAAGAGCGCAGCCCCGCCTTCAGATCCTAACGCCGAACGCAGAGCCCGGGGGAGGCGGAGGCCAAGCAGCTGCTCCCCCTTAGCCGCCGAGTGATGTCAGCCTCCCGAAGCCCGCCATAGGTTGGCGCGCAGTGCCCGCGGCCCTTTCAATGGCCCGGCCGCAGGGACCCTCCCCCGGCACGCAGGCGGACGGACGGACGGAGGGAGCCGCTTCGCTCTGCCCGGAGCCAGGGCAGCTTTGCAGATGTGCACCAAAAGCCACCGCTTTAATAAGGGATCCGCTGGAAAGGATCCTTTCCCTTCCCTTCCCCTCCTCTCTTCTCTCCCTCCTCTGTGTGTGTGTGTGTGTGTGTGTGTGTGCGTGTGCGCAGAAAATCTGGAATGTTTGACTCCACAGTTCTCTCCACACAATCACCAGCCTCCAAGTGGACCATGTTAATAGCAGCATTACAGCATCTGTCAGGGAACATGTGTTTCTTGTAAGACGGTTTTGGGCCACAAGATCTTGGTAGGAAATTGTTTATCTCTGGCTCCCTCTCGCTCATTTCCTCACTGTACATACCCCGCCCCCCCAACACACACACACACACACACACACACACACACACGCAGAGCGTTCCAAAGTGGCCGTCCAAGAGGCTGAGAGGGGAGCTCTCCAAAAGCAGATGCAGCTTTTCCTTGCACTTGAGCCGACCTTGGGCGGGCGCAGAAGGAGCCTTCCAGGGCTGCTGGAAAGAGGCTTTTTCGTTGCTTGAGGAATTTGAACTTTTCTCCCGGAGTCGCGAGTGACTCGGCCCAGCCGCCAAACCTCTGCTACGCTCAAGGCTGCGCTTCTCTTCCTGCACCGAGGGCGCCCCTGGCACCCCCTCTGCCAGCCGTGGGCATCTCAGGCCGCAACATTTCAGCAGGCAGAGGGTGAAACGGAGGAAAAGCGGCACCGGCCGGGCTAATCCTCACCTCAAGTCAAACTGCAGAAGAACCTGGGAAATCTTGCTCAGGTCAAACAAGGCAAATGTTTTGGGGCCAGATGAGGTGCATGGAAACACAGCCCACTATGGGTTGAACCCCGCTCTCCTGGTGACTGCCATTTCAATGAAAGATAATAATTTTTATCAGAAAAGAGAAATATTTCTCTATAGCTTGGGCGTAAATGTCCTTTTAAAATCCTCCATTCAGTTTTTGAAAAGAAAATTTTCTTTTTAAACTTTTTCTTAATTAAGTTTCAGCAAAAGATTAAAAAAAAAAGACTTGGGTTTAGGGAAAGGAGAGGTTGAAAAAAGAAAAATCAGAAATACAAATGGAAGAAAAAGGGGAAAAAAGGAAAAAGAATAACTTCTCATTTTCTTTGACACAGATAAATATATAAATATATATTGACCTCTTTCTCTAAAATCAACAATAATACATACAACAATAATACATTGATTTTATCTTGTTGTCAAATGATCTACTTGTTAAGACAAAAAGAACAAAGATTTTTCCAAGAATTTTGACTGATCATAGTCCTGTATGGATAGAAATCGAGATGGATAAGGTTGAGAGACGTTCTTGGAGATTAAATGAGAACCTGTTTAGATATGAAAAAAATATAATAGAACTTAAAAAGCATTTGAAAGAATTTTTTGAAATAAATTTGAATAAAGGTACCCCAGTTGAAATTGTTTGGGATGCAAGTAAAGCTTATATGAGAGGGGTACTTATCTACATGAATTCTAAACATAGACTGTTCCGACAAAAGAAAAGATCTGAGTTGGAAATGGAAATAAAGAATAAAGAACAGTTACTTATTAAAAACCCAACAGATGAAAGAATACGAAGTGCTATAAAACTTTTGAAAGACCAATTCCAAATGCTTATGGCGGAACAAGTTGCAACAAGTTTACAATACGCGAAGCATAATACATTTTGCAATGCTAATAAACCGGGCAGATGGTTGGCTTACACATTGAGGAAAAAACAAAGTATACGGACTATTGATAGTATTGATATTGGAGGGAAAGAAATCTTTCAACAAAAACTAATTAAAGAAGCTTTCGTGGATTATTATACTAAACTATATGCCAAAGATGAGGTGCAGAATGGACTTATAGAAAAATATTTAAAGGATAAGAGAGTTACAAAAATTACTGATCAACAAAAGGAAAGAATGAATTATCCTATAACAGAGGAGGAGATAATAGCAGCAATTAAACAGCTAAAAACAGCCAAAGCTCCTGGCACGGATGGTTTGACTGCAGTGTATTACAAAACTTTACAAGCTGAAATGGTGGGACAACTTAGAGACTTATTTTGCAATATTCAACAAGGGGGTAAAATACCCCCATCCTGGACAACTGCTTATATATCTTTGATACCAAAAGAACAAGTTGGTCCTAAAAAACCAGAGAACTACAGACCAATATCTCTTTTGAACACAGACTATAAAATTTACGCGAAGGTATTAGCCAACAGGTTGATGCCAGTAATCCAAAAGGTGATTCATGAGGACCAAGCGGGATTTATTGAGGGTAGATACATGAAGGACAATGTAAGGCAAGTAATAGACTTATTGGAATATCTTGATAAGAATAAACAGATTTCTGCAGTGCTGGTCTTTTTGGATGCGGAGAAGGCCTTTGATAGAGTGGATTGGAATTTTCTACTAAAGACTTTAAAAAAGATGGGCTTTGGGGACCAGTTTACACAGGCAATTTCAGCAATTTATCAAGAGCAAAAAGCACAGATTATTATTAATGGAAGTTTGACGACAGAGTTTAAAATTGAAAAAGGAACAAGACAGGGATGTCCGTTGTCCCCACTTTTATTTATTTTAACATTGGAAGTCTTGCTAAATACAATACGGGACTCAAAAATTTTGAAAGGCATAATGATAAGGCAAGAGGATTATAGAGTAAAGGCATTTGCAGATGATCTGGTGGTTACCCTATCACAACCAATGGAATCAATAATCTTGATGAACGACATTATACAAGACTATGGTAGAGTTTCAGGTTTCAGAGTGAACTCAAAAAAGACTAAAATGATAGTCAAAAATATGACACAAGATCGTAAACATGAGTTTGAAAGGAGGGCAGGTTTTGAAATTGTACCTAAGGTAAAATATCTTGGAGTTCAGGTTGCAGAATCAAACATGAAATTGTTTCAAAATAACTATGAGGTGTTGTGGCGAGAGGTTCAGAAAGACATGGGGACTTGGAAAAAGCTGCAACTGTCTTTACTTGGAAGAATAGCAGCAGTTAAGATGAACATTTTGCCAAGATTTCTGTTTTTGTTTCAAATGATTCCGGTGCTTAAAAGTGATAAACAACTGAAAGTTTGGCAAACTGGACTTAATAAGTTTGTCTGGAACGAGAAAAAGCCGAGAGTGAAATTGAAAATTATGCAAGATGTTCCAGAAAGAGGAGGCCTTAAACTTCCAAACCTACAGTTATATTATGATGCAGCAGCTTTAACCTTAACAAGTGATTGGTTTGGAAGTAAAAAGGCTGGAATATTGAATGCAGAAAGTTTTGATCTTGAATTTGGATGGCATGCTTACCTATTTTATGATGACAAAGTTGATAAAGTATTTAAAAGTCATATACTTAGAGACTCTTTGATGAGAGTTTGGAAGAAGCACCGACTCAAATGGGATTATAAAATACCGCTATGGCTGGATCTTGGTCATACCTTGTGGAATACAAATATAATGTCACTCGGGGGGTTTTTATACAAAGAGGTTCTTTTTACAGATGCGGGCAGATGGCAGTTGAAGACATTGCAGACACTGTTGGACGAAGGGATTAATTTAACCTGGTTACAATATAATCAATTACAATTGAGATGGAAAGAGGACCAAAAAACTGGTATTATGTTGCATGAGGAAGAATTGGTTAGACATATAAGAGAGAAAGGTCCAATGCATATTAAAAGGCTTTACAATGTTTTGCTAGAAAGGGATTCAGAAACGGAATTAGTTAAAGATTGTATGATTAAGTGGGCACAAAATTTTGAAGAACCAGTGATGTTGGAAACATGGGAAAAAATTTGGGTTCAGAATGTTAAATTTACACAGTCGCAGAATTTGAGGGAAAATTTTTATAAAATGTTTTATAGATGGCACCTAGATCCTAAAAAGCTGTCATGTATGTACCCTAATGTTCAGCCAAAATGTTGGAGATGTGAATGTTTGGATGCTACGTATTATCATGTTTGGTGGACCTGTAGGAAAGTTAAGGCTTTTTGGATAAAAATATGGTGGGTCATGCAGAATGTTTTGAAGAAAAAAATTCAATTTTCTCCACAATTGTTTTTATTGGGCATAGTTAAGGGTTTTACATGGGATGAAACAAAATTAATATTGTATATGATAACAGCAGCAAGATTGTTGATAGGTAAATATTGGAAGAATGAAGCTTTGCCTACTATCGAGGAATGGACTTCGAAGATGGCTAGTTTTGCAGAGATGGCGAAGATTTCAGCATATTTAAAAGATTGTTCACAAGAGACTTATGAATGGGAATGGAAAAGGTGGATAGAATATGTTCAGAACAAATACCAAATTAGAAAGTATCAAATAGCTTTTATTTGAAAACAATGTATTAGAAATATTTTAATATAAAGAGACAAAGAGGGAAAATTATGTAGGGGGAGGGATGGGTTCAGGTATATATATCAGTGTTATTAGTTATGAGTACATAATAGGGAAGTCTGGGGGGGGAGGGTTAGGGAGGGTTAGGGAGGACGGGAAGTTTGGGGAGGGAGGTGGGGGGGTGAAAAAAAGGGGTGAAAATGTAATTGTAAAACTTTTGCAATAAAAAAAAAAAAACAATAATACATGGTATTTTTATAATCATATAAATTGTGAAATCCCAGAATTAAATGTTCATTTCTTCAGTTTCCAACAAGAATTCCAACTGGTTTCCACTTAGAAAGGAAATCTTTTCTTTAATCAAAGTAGTCAGTTTCCTTGTCTTGGGCAGTTCCACCAGCTTCACCCTCCATCCTTCCACTGTGAGTCCTTCCATCTCTGGGTACACAGGACCCTCAGGGCTGTCCCCAGAATCTCCAAATTCCCCACTGGAAATAGAAATTCTCCCACCATTTTTCAAGGGGGCTGTTTTAGAAGGGGCAGAAGCATAGTAGTAACCTTGAGCAAGACTTCATTCCTACTAGCAAAGGAAAGTCAGGGCAACTCAACGTACAAGAGGGAATGGGCTCCCCAAGCAGCCAAGGTGGATGAAGGATCAGGTGGAAATAGGGTGGACTGATAAAACACGGCCCCTGAACATGTCTTGACTTCGAGTGAGTTTAAATCTGCAGAACTTGCATCCAAGGCTAAGGGCCCAAACTCTTCATACTTGTATATTATCTGAAAAACCCTCCTGTAGATAGTAATGCACTATAGATACATACTATATGTACGTAGATAGTACTTGATTAGTACTGGAAAGTAACCAAGAAGAGAAGCAACCTGGAATTAAGGAGAAACTTCCTAACGGTGAGGACAATTAACCAGGGGAACAGCTTGCCACCAGAAGTTGTGGGTGCTCCATCACTGGAAGATTTTAAGAAGAGACTAGACAGCCACTTGTCTGAAATGGTACAGGGTCTCCTGCTTGAGCAGAGGGCTGGACTAGAAGACCTCCATGGTCCCTTCCAGCTCTATTCTGATTCTAGTTAACTAGAAGAGGGCAGTTATCTCACTGTGACTCTCTTTCTCAAATCATCATCATCATCATCATCATCATCATCATCATCATCAATTTAGCGCATGGCATATCCTCCATGGACTTGCAACATATAAACATTTCACCTAATTAATTAAACACAAGAAAATGTAAATGTTAAAAACACCTAATTCAAATACCAATGTCTAGACCATCTAACCACTGACATGCAGGATTGTTTATACAGGAAAAAAAATCAGATACTGGACCAGTATGTACTGATATATCATCATCATCATCATCATCTCCATCACCGATCAAAGGAGAGATTCAACCTGGAAATAAGGAGAAATTTCCTGACAGGGAGAACAATCAACAGATGGAACAGGAGTTGCCTTCAGAAGTTGTGGGAGCTTCATCCCTGGAAGCTTTCAAGAAGAGACTGGGCTGCCATCTGTCAGGAACGGTGTAGGGTCTCCTGCTTGGGTGGGGGGCTGGAGTCTGGACTAGATGACCTCCCAGGTACCTTCCAATTCTGTTAATCTGTTAATCATCACCAGTTTTTATATCTATCATTATCTACCTCTATGTTTTTGGTTTCCAGGTACAATTGAAGGTGCTGGGTTTACCTTTTGAGGTCTTTTATGGCATGAGGCCTGAATACTTGCTTCTTCTGGTACAGCCCAACCAATGGAAAAAGGGAAAAACTGCCATTGACCCCACATTTTTGAGAGGGGCTGCTGGTGGAGATCATCTCACCCTGTCTTGTTCATCTTGGAGAAGCTTTGAAAGACCGAGTAGTTCCAGCAAATCTTCTCCTGATTTTGCGAAGCTGTCTGTATTCTCTATTTTATTGTTTGTAGTTTTTGTTTGGGAAGGGTTGTTTTGTTGTTTCTAATTTTATTGATTTTTTAGTTGGTTTTGTATTTCATGTGAGCTGCCAAAATCCTCTGGATTGCAGCAGAATAAATACTTCAGTATTTTATTGCAGTCCCTAATTAGAATTTAATAACAGTGTAAGAAAGAGTATAAAACAGCATATTTTACGACTAGATCGTTGATGCAATCATAACCTGTCAGCTTTTACAACCAGTACAGAAAAATCTGGCCAAGTTCAAAGAAACTGAATAGTACTAATAATGATAAGTAGAGAAAAATGAAGTCTTACACTTAGGCAAGAAAAACCAAAAGGACACATATAAACTGGGTGAAACCAGTCTTAATAGCAGTAACTCTGAGAGGGATCGTGGAGTCTTAGTGGACAACCAGCTAAATTTGAGCCAAGTGTGTGCGTGGCAGCCAAAAAAGTCAATGCAATCCTTAACTGCATTAACAGAGGGATACAATTAAGATCAAGGAAGATAGTAATACTACTCTATAAAGCCCTAGTAAGACCAAACCTAGAGTACTGCATCCAGTTTTGGTCACCACCCTATAAAAAAGAGGTTGAGACTCTAGAAAAAGTGCAGAGAAGAGCAACCAAGAGGATTAGGGGACCGGAGGCTAAAACATATGAAGAATGGTTGCAAGAACTGGGCCTGGCTAGTCTAGTGAAGAGAAGGACCAGGGGAGACAGGATAGCATCTTCCAATATTTCAGGGGCTGCCCCAGAGAGGAGGAAGGGGGTCAAGCTATTTTTCAAGGCACCCGAAGGCCAGATAAGGAATAATGGATGGAAACTGATCCAGGAGAGATTCAACCTGGAAATAAGGAGAAACTTTCTGACAGTGAAAACAATCAACCCATGGAACAGAAGCTGCCTTCAGAAGTTGTGGGAGCTACCAAACTACCATCTGTCAGAAATGGTGTAGGGTGGACTAGATGATCTACAAGGTCCCTTCCAATTTTGTTAATCTATTAAAATATTGAAAGACTGCTATCATGTCACCCCTAGTCCTTCTCTTTGTTAGACTAGACATACCCAGTTCCCTTAAACAGTTCCCTCGTACTGTTTAGCCTCATCCCATAGATATCTTTGTTGCTCTTCTCTGCACTCTTTCTGGAATCACAACTTTTTTATATCATGGTGACCAAAATTGGATGTAATATTCCAAATGTGGCCTCACTAGTGCAGTCTAAAGGAGTACTAATACTTCAGGTGACCTTGATACTCTCCCTCTGTTGATGCAGCCCTTGAGGAGGCCTGAAGGTCTGTGTGGCTCCAGTGTTGGAAGATGTGATGAGTAACTACAGAAGGCCATGCCCAAATATAGGAGCCTTGGTAGTACAGGGGTTTAAGGCACCCTGTTATTAAGCTGGTTATTAAGACCAGCTGCCTGCAATTACTGCAGGGTTCGAATCTCGCCAAGGCTCAAGGTTGACTCAGCCTTCCATCCTTTCTAAGGTAGGTAAATTGAGGACCCAGTTGTGGGGGCAATAAGCTGACTTTGTATAAATATACAAAAGGATGAAGGCTATTGCTGAGCACATTGTAAGCCGCCCTGAGTCTTCGGAGAAGGGCGGCATATAAATCAAATTAAAAAAAAAAAAAAAGATTCCTACCTATTCTATAATCCGGCCATGGAAGGGCCAGGCCTGCCCTCTGGATCGCCTGGTAAAAATTAGAACCTTAGTTTTAGAAGAGGGTCTCTAGGCTGCTTCAGAACAATAAGGGTCTGGGGTACTTGCGAGGGGGAGGGGAATTTTGGAAGAGGGTGCTCTAATCTGGGTACTTTGGCCTCCAGAGGGTTAATCAATAAGGGAGCCCAAATGTCTCTTCCCTTTGGGGTCTCTTATGCATTGGCCTTGCAACGACCTTTATTGTCAAATTCTCATAAAGGTAATATACATTAGCAACAGTAGGTGTTTATAGGTATATAGGTATTTATGAGTCACCCCACAACTTTATTCTCGAAATAAAATCAAATGATATCCTAATTTCAACGAAGACAGTATATGATGCAGAACCTGCCTTAGACCCACCCCCAGATGTTTCAGTAAAACTCATTTGCTGCTAACGGCCCACCAGTTATTCCGCCCCAATAGCTGCAACAAGATTCCAGAATGGCCACAAGCAGAATCTTCAGATGTCAGCAGCAGTTTGTCAGGAAGAAATCTTATGGTGCCAAATTAACCTTATTTCATTTTTTTGGACAACTTCCTTAATAAATGTGAGAATCGCAACTTCAGCAAACCATCTGACGCAGTTCCCCATGACTTTCTGATTTTCATGCTGGGAAACTTTCTAGCAGTGAGGACAATTAACCCGTGGAACAGCTTGCCTCCAGAAATCGTGGCTGTTCCATCACTGGAGGTTTTTAAGAAGACTAGTCACTAGACAGTCACTTGTTTGAGATGTGTAGGTTCTCCTGCTTGAGCAGGGGGCTGGACTAGAAGACTTCCAAGGTCCCTTCCAGATTTCTTTTCTATTCTATTCTATTCTATTCTATTCTATTCTATTCTATTCTATTCTATTCTATTCTATTCTATTCTATTCTATTCTATTCTATTCTATTCTATTCTATTCTATTCTATTCTATTCTATTCCTACTCTACTCTACTCTACTCTACTCTACTCTACTCTACTCTACTCTATTCTATTCTATTCTATTCTATTCTATTCTATTCTATTCCTACTCTACTCTACTCTACTCTACTCTACTCTACTCTACTCTACTCTACTCTACTCTACTCTACTCTACTCTACTCTATTCTAAATGCTGGATGGCATGACATTTCAAAGCAGCCTCACCGGTTTGAAAATTGCACTCCTGGTATCGTATTCAGTAGTTCCGCCTAAAAATGTGGAGCCACAACTTTCTCTTCAAAGACATTTGTTAATGGTTTGGATGAAGAAGCAGAGGGAATGCTGATCAAAACAATCTTCAAGGCTAGAGAATAATGAAAAACGAACAGAATGAAATTTAAGAAAGATGAATGAAAAGTTCTTCACTAGAAAACAGTGAAGTCCTTGGATGAGGCGGCGGCAAGCAAATTAGCAATAGCAATAGGAGGGAAGGCTGAATCAACCTTGAGCTGGTCAGAGTCAGCAAAGGGATACTCAGCTTTGGTTGCACCCAAAAAGGAAATTTTCCCAGTCATGGAAAGGCTAAAGCTCCACCTTCCTGTGCCTTGGTCAAGCCAGTTGTGAGCCCTGGAGGAGTTAGAAAAAGTGGATTGGGTCAGGGGAGGGCAGTCATGATGATGCGGGGGGAGGGATAGGAAGCCCTCTGAAGAGAGATGGAAAGAAGTGGGAGAATGAGATGACAGAACCCTTCAAATACCTGAAAGGAAACAGAGCAGAGGGAGAAAAACAGGGCTGTTGCCTCCTTCCAGAACACAAGTTGTGAATTTAAGATAAAATAGGAGCTTCAGGTTGAATGTTGGGAAAAACGGGTTGTGGGGGAGAATGATCAGAGGAGTGGTGGGTCCCCTTTCAGGAAGAGGCTGGCAGCCATCTGTTGGGGAAGCTTTAATCTGGATTTCTGTCCTGAGTGAGTGTTGGACTTGATAGCCTCAAAGTTCCCGGAGGGGGGTTGGCATGCTTCCATCCTTTGGGGGTGGTGTCAGTTCATCTCCTGCTTTTGAAAATAATATGGTGTGTGTGTGTGTGTGTGATATCATGGAAAGCAAATGCAAACAGCTTGAAACGATAAATTAAAGAGCAAGTAAGTGGGTTTAGCACCAACTGTCATTTTATCCCCATCTGAGTTTGGGTGTCCCTTCTTTCTGTTTTGCAGTTAAATTTGGTTCTCGTCAGTAACTTATTCTTGAACACTTTGCAAAGTTTGAGCAGCAGCAGCAGCAGCAGGTCGAAAATATCTCTGTCTGACTTAGAGGAGCCGTTCGAATCAATCTCATTTGACAGATAGCTCCAAATATTTAGTCCTTCCCTTCCTTCAGCACTTTACAAGAAAGTTTGCCATTCAGTGCAGATGTCTTGGCTGCCTTCAGGCTGATGCGAGCAGAAAACGATTCCCTGAGATGGCGCAGCCTTCAAAGGGCCGGTCCATGTTTGCTTGTTGCTGGAGAGAGACTCCGATTCACAGAGATTACCAAGAGTTACCAAGACCGTTGCATTTTCTTTGGTAATAGTTTTTATTAGTCTTTTATTTTTGCAGTGAAACTCTGGCACAGACCAAGAAAAGTAGAAAAAGTAAAGAAAAATAAGAGGGCGAAGGAAATAAAAAGAAACAAGGATAAAGGAAAGATGATTCCTCTATCCCGCCAGAGAAGCATAAACAATTTCAGTAATTTAAGGTCTTCTCTAATGTTTCAGATTTTTTGAAAAAAACTCTTCTTCCCATAACAATAATCAAATTTAAAAACACATTGCTCAGTTCAAATCAATAAAATGCTACTAAGAACTACCAGAATCAGGAACACATATTTTATTCCCGGAAGCAGCTTCATTAGTTTAACCCTTTGTAAATTTAAGATAAAAAGCCTATTAAGATATCAGCTGGCTTCATTGTGGCATCTTTTTTCCCCCCATATCATTCTTATATTTTGGCCTCTTTAAATCTACTCTCAGGCCCACAGCAGCATTTTCCCTATCACTGCTTATCAAGTGATTTGGTACCCAAATTTGGCTACAAAGCAATTTTGGCTGCCTGAACAGAGGGAAGCTTGTCTAAACAGCATGCTGTGATCACCCCAAAGGGAACCCTCGCTACTGACTCCCATTGCCCACAGTTCTTGAGCCCATCAAGGCTTTCTGGAGAAAATATGCCCAAAGAAAGCAGCCTATCTTCACTCTATGGCAGGGGTGTCAAACTCAAGGCCTGCGGGCCGCATCCTACCCACGGGGTGCTTAGGTCTGGCCCACGGGGCCACCCTGGAAACAGTGGCGGATTGGCCGGCAGTGCTTCTGCCAGCAAAAACGGAGCTCAGAAGGGCCGCATGCAGCCCGCTTGAGCTCCATTTGCGCTGGCAGAGGGTCGCAGAAGGCCATTGCAGCTGAAAATGGAGCTCGGGAGCCCATTTTCTATGGCAGAGTGGTCGGGCTGCCACAGGCGCCCCCGCCAAGCCCTTGCTGGCTACCTCCACTGAGGTCAAATACAACCCTGATGCAGCCCTCAATGAGATTGAGTTTGACACCCTTGATCTATGGAGATTCTCAGTCCTCCCGGTCATGGTTGTCCCAAAGGACAACCTTCTTTTTCTAGCAAGCCAGGCTGGCCTAACACTTTTTAAAATTTTTTTAATTGTTTGTTATTGTTTTTAATCATGGGGCCAAATTTATATATATCTTTTTAATTGTATTTTAATGTTTGTAGTTTATGCTTTTACTTGGCTGTTCACCGCCCTGAGTTCTCAGGGAGAAGGGCGGTATACAAATTTAAAAATAAATAAATAAACAAAAAGGTGCTTTTTCAAGAGGCAACTGGACTTTCTGGTTTTTCTTTGTAAATGTTTTGTTTCTCATCCAAGAAGCTTCTTCAGCTCTGACTGGATGGTGGGGATGAAGATGCTGCTGTTAGCAGCAAATGCTGCTGGGTAGCCTGACTGGACTATGGTTGGTGGGCTGCTCTGTGCTTTCTGTGCCTTGCTAACAAGGGTTAAGGGGCAGCCGTGTTGGGCCCAGCTCTTCAAGGGCAGCCCCAAGTATTGCTACAAAAGTCTCCTAGCCAGAACCGCCACCTGTTCTCTACATCCCTGGTGACACAGTGGTTAGAGTGCAGTATTGCTGGCTAATTCTGCCCACTGCCATCAGTTTGATCCTGACCATCCTTCCAAGGTCAGTAAAATGAGGACCCAGATTTTTGGGGGCAAGAAGCTGACATTTGTAAACTGCTCAGAATGTGCAGCAAAGCAGGGGTACCCAACCCTCAGGCTGTGGCACACTCCTGGGTGGGTACACACACGCCATTTGCTCGTGCGGTGGGCGCACATGCCCACTGCTCACACGAATGGAGCTGTGCATCCGTGTGTGCTTGCCTGTTGCTCATGCGGAACCCTTCCCTCCCCCCGCCCAGCCGGTCCGCAAAGCTGGAAAGCTTGGGGAACTCTGCAGTTAAAGCACTATGGAGCAGTATATAAGTCTAAGTGCTTTTGCTATCGATCTCCCTACAATATACGCCAGGCCCCGACTCTGCTCGCCTTTATCTCAGAGCCATCTCTGTGACTTAAGTTGTGAGGCCGCCCAGCTCAGACTCAACTGGGTTGCTGATCAGCATGTCGTGATTACTTTGTCCAATGCTGAAACCAAGAGAGATTCCTGGCATTTCTGGCATCAATTAAGGAAGTTGCCCAATGCAAAGAAAAAAGAAAAAAAGATTACTCAGGAGGGACTCATTCCTGAGAAATTCATGTGGCTATCTTGGAATTTACAATGTCTTAATAAAAGTACTGGCAGACGGTCACTTGATGAAGGGTTTTACCATTTTCTCACGGGCTGATGCCACACTGACTGTACTACAACTCCCTTCATTCCCCTTTCCCCTTTCCCAAGATTGGAACTACCTTTGCTCTTCCGGAGGTCCGGTGCTTCTCCCATTTGCTTCTTTCTTCCTGCTGAACCAAATCTGAGGGTCTTCAGGGTCCCTTATCCCTGCACAGCTGTAGGCCATTCCTTTCCCCTGCCTTTTGTCTTCAACCCTGTTTTGGAAACCAGGCCCCACCTCATAGGCAGAAAAAGACGGGAGGGGGAGGGAGGGATGGAGGCAGGGGGCATTTCTATGCCAGCCTGAAGGAGAGACCTCTTACTCTAAAATCAAAGCAGGAACCATGTGGTAGCACTGTTTCTGACTAGCGTATTTTATTAGAGGTGAGCTGCAGCTAATGAAAGCTTATGTCTTTTTTTGGGCAAAAACTCTTGGATACAATATACCGTTGAACCAATGGGAGAATATGTGGAAGAGGGGGTTGAAATTCACATTCAATTACAACCTTAAAGAGAATTTGTATAAAATAAGGTGTCGCTGGTATTTGACACGAACAGATTGTCAAAAATGTATAATGGAATTTCAAATAGTCCTTGGAAATGTAATCAATCTGAAAGGTTCCCATCTTTCCAATTTTGGTGCCCATGCAAGAAAGCTAGAAAATATTGGGACCAAATGTGTATTTTGAATTAGAAGATTTTAAAGGTAAATTTACAATTCAAATCAGATGTTTTTCTTTTGGGATTAATAGATAAACAGATTGAAAGATCCTATCAAACTTTGTTTTTATATATGATAACAGTGGAGAGACTCCTGTGTGCACAAAAGTGGAAGGGCTTATAAATACTTACACTGGAAGAATTGCTGGCTAAACGGAGGGACTTGGTGGAGATGGTAAATTGACAGCTTTGATTAGAGAAAAGATTTTGACCAATTTTATTTTTACTTGGAAAATTTTGACTTTCAACCATTTGTGAGAAACTGAGAAATGACATTTTGATTTTGGGATTTGATGACTAGAGAGAAGTAAGATGGACTTTTAATTTTAATTTTAGAGTAAGAATTAGATGTATATTATTTTTTATCTATATCTGTACCAAAGAATGTCACTTTTTCTATTTTCTTTCTTCTTTTCTTCACACTTTTATCTCTCTTTTTGTCTGATTCATTCTTTTCTACTTCCTTTCCCCCCCATTTACTTTTTATTCATGTTTTGAAATTAAATTAATTAATAAATCCTATTAAGAAAACTTATGCCTTTTAGTCTCCATTAGTCCTGATTTTTCCCCACATAGAGGAAGGGGGTTCTCTCCCCAAGGATTGCTTGGCTTGGCCAGCAATCTTTGGGGAGGGCAGTGAAGCAGTTCAGAGCTGACCCATCTGGAAACTACCACAAGTCACAATCACAATACAGAGGCAAACAGAGCAGGAGACACCTGGCTCAATAGTAGTAACTGTGAGAGGGATCTTGGAATCCTAGTGGACGTAATCACTTAAATATGAGCCAGCCGTGTGCTGCAGCTGCCAAAAAAGCCAATGCAGTCCTAGGCTGCATTAACAGAAATATAGAATCAAGACCATGTGAAGTGTTAATACCACCTTATAATACCTTGATAAAAACACACTTGGAATGTTGCATTCAGTTTTGGTCGCCATGATATAAAAAAGATGTTGAGATCAGGGGTGGCATTCACTTACCTTTGCTACTGGTTCATAAATGGGAGTGCACACGCCACCTCCGTGCATGTGCAGAGTGTCAAAAATGGGACATGATGATGGGTGGATGGATGGAGCCTCCTGCAGCTGCTGCTACCGGTTCTCCCGAACCGCATAGAACCAGCTGAATAGCACCACTGGTTGAGACTCTAGAAAGAGTGCAGAGAAGAGCAACCAGGAGGATGAGGGGACTGGAGGCTAAAACATACAATGAACGGTTGCAGGAACTGGGCCTGGCTAGTCTAGTGAAGAGAAGGACCAGGGGAGACACGTTAGCAGACTTCCAATACTTGAGGGGCTGCCACAGAGAGGAGGGGGGTCAGGCTATTTTCCAAAGCCCCTGGGGGCAGGGCAAGAAGCAATGGGTGGAAACTAATCAAGAAAAGAAGCAACCTAAGGAGAAATTTCCTGACAGAACAATTAATCAGTGGAACAACTTGCCTCCAGAAGTTCCAAACTCGATTGCAGAAAATTCGACTTCAGCAACAGAGTGGTCAATGCCTGGAAAGCTCTACCTGACTCCGTTGTTACATCCTCAAACCCTCACAGCTTCAATCTACTGTCCTACTCTCTCCATTTATTTGTATTCATTTCCTTCATTCATGTCCATCTCCATATTTATACCTGCTCTCTTGTACGTTTGACAAACTAATAAAATTAATTAATTAATTAAATAAATAAATAAATAAGTAAATAAGTAGTAAGTAAGTAAGTAAGTAAGTAAGTAAGTAAGTAAGTAAGTAAGTAAGTAAATTGTGGATGCTCCAGCACTGCAAGTTTTTAAGAAGAGCCTGAACAGTCATTTGTCCAGGACGGTATAAGAAACCTGCCTTGGGGAATGGGTTGGACTAGAGGACCTCCAAGGTCCCTTTCAACCCTATGATTCTGTTCTATTCTAGCTTCAGTGCAGGCATCCCAGGGCCATCTGGGAGAGGGGAAGGAGCCCCTCATGGAGCTATGGCAGAAGCAAGGGGCTGCCAGGGATTCTATGCAGGGGGAGGCCCTCCATCCAAAGACGGTTGAATGGCACCCAGTGAGAGGGCCGTGTGACATAAGCAGCTAGCAAGAAAACAGCTTTCTTCTACTTCTGCATAGCTTGCAATTTGAGGTTTAGCAGGCACAGTGGCTGAGGCAGCAGAATTCTAAATACCCATCATTTGGTAAGTGCCTCCTCCATTACAAATAATTGGAATAACATGAAAATAAGAGAGTGCGACACAATGGAATAAGAAACAAATCTCTAAAATAAAAAAAGGAGAGACTTCTGATAGCCTTTTACACTCCCCGTATGAAAAACAAACAGAGCCCTTCTGTGGTGGCTGAGTTTGGGCCACGGGGGGGGGGTCACTTTTACAGCTGTTTTGTAGTGATCGGTGGCACTATTGGGGAGTGACTCTGCCCTGTAGATGGGCAAGCGATGCCTGCCCTCCAGTCTCAGCTCTGATGCCCTTCCAGATTCTGCCAGATGGTTTTACTTGGGGTTTGGCTCAGCTGATGCAACAGGAAGGCCAGCCACACAACCCCCAAAGTGGGCAAGCAATTAGAGCAGAGGCCGCCAGCTCCTTCCCTTCCTTGGGAGTGAACCAGAGGTGGGTTTCAGCAGGTTCTGACCAGTTCTGGAGAACCAGTAGCGGAAATTTTGAGTAGTTCGGAGAACCGGTAAATACCACCTCTGACTGGCCCCGCCCCCATCTATTCTCTGCCTCCCAAGTCCCAGCTGATCGGGAGGAAATGGGGATTTTGCAGTATCCTTCCCCTGCCATGCCCACCAAGCCATGCCCACCAAGCCACACCCATAGTAAAAAATGTTGAAACCCACCACTGGAGTGAACGTGGAGCCCCCCCAGCCTTTGCAAAGAAGCCAGACCTTTGAAGCCAGACTTTCTCTTTCAAAGTCCCACAAAACCGTGTTCTGTAGACATTTCTTGTGGGCCAAAGCTTGTTGTTACCAGTGTCCTCATGCTATTGGGCTGCACTGTCTAAAGGGTTCGGTTGTGCATGGTTAAGGTAGGAAGGCAGATCCAAATTGGAACAAAGAAGAAATTTCCTATCATTGAGGACAATTAACGAGTGGAAGGGCTTGTCTCTCAGAGTGGTGCTCCATCACTGGAGGTTTTCAAGAAAAGATTAGCCAGCCATTTGTCTTCTGCCTTGGGCAGGGAGTTGGACTAGAAGACCTTCAAAGTCCCTTCCCCCCCTATGATTCTGTAGAAAGTTAGCACCCATACCTCTTCTAGAAGAATGAAATATTTTGAGGAATATTTTGAGGAATATTTTTAAAAAGGCAGGATAAAATATTTCCCCTAAAAGAGAAATAAAAATCTTAAGGGAGCCAGAAACTCAGAGCCCCTAGCTCCCTGCCCCCAAGCAGATACTGAACTAGGCCAGCTTTTAGGGTTAGATTTGGTAATCCATTCAAGGAAGGATAATTTGAACAAAGATAGAATTAGGTAGAAAGGTAGGATTAGTCCACAGGCACAATAGGAATGCCCCAGGCACATTGTCCACAGGCACAATAGGAATGCCCCTTCATTGTATCAGCAATCCAAACTTCAATCAAACTTAGCTCAGACAAACATGACCCCTACATAACCCCTACAACAGCCAATAGAATACATGTTCTTGCACAGGAACAAGAATTTCAAATGCAAAGAGGGTATAAATACCCCCTACTCTCAACTCCATGTGTCAGCTGCCCAGAATCACACGTGTATGATGGTTCTGCTTCATCAATAAATGGACCCTCTTTCCAATCAGCCTCCAGCCTCAATTTTGTCTCCAGTGCCTTTCTCCCGGCTTGGACCTGGACCTCGATATTTCTTCCAACAATTCTAAAGTGCTTCAAGTCTGTCTCACATGTAATCTGCATCTACTTAATTGCCCTCCCTTCACCTTCCCTCCCTCCTCATCCAGATTTAATCGGCCCACCTCAGTCAAGCCGCTCTGTGCAGCTGAGGAGGGGAGCTGCAGCTGACAAAAGTTTCTGTGGTCTGATAAAATGGTCCCAGACTCCTTCCAGAACTACATGTGATGCCAAGCCCACAACTGCCTTGGCATTGATAGAAACGGAGAGTTCAGATCATGGGAAATAAGTAAATAATTGCACTCTGTCTAGCCAGACCCAATTTGGAGAACTATGCCCAATTTTGAGCTTCACCTTAAAGTATAAAAATGGCAAAGTCAGATTGGAACAATCCAGAGAAGGGCTACTGAAAAACCAAATTCTGTGAGAAATGTAAAGGACCTGGCCAGGTTTAGAAAAGACAACTACCACAGAGAGGAGGGGGTCAAGCTGTTTTCCAAGGCACCTGAAGGCCAGACAAGGAACAATGGATGGAAATTGATCCAGGAGAGATTCAAGCTGGAAATAAGGAGAAATTTCCTGACAGTGAGAACAATCAACCCATGGAACAGAAGTTGTGGGAGGTTCATCACTGGAAGCTCCAAGAAGAGACTGGACTGCCATCAGTCAGAAAATGGTGTAGGGTCTCCTGCTTGGGCAGGGGTTGGACTAGATGACCTACAAGATCACTTCCAACTCTGTTAATCTGTTAATCCTTCCTTCTACATTTCCCAGCATCAGAGCCTTCTCTAGATTCTCTACAGAATAATGTCTCTGAAGAAGGACAATTTGATCCTGGTCATTTGTGCCTCGTGTTAAACCTCTGGGTCAATGTGTTTGATGATCTTTTGCTTTTTTCCTTGGTGGTCCACAATATTCTCACGAGTCTTCACTGATATATACAAAATATTTTCATATATATACAGTATATAGCTTTACACAAGTGGTTCAATAAACAATGACCGTATTTTATTGTCTGTATAGAATCTGTTTCTGTAAGCAATGAATTGCAAGTAAACACTAGGTCTTCAATTCACTGAATAACTGAAGCCATAAATTTCTTTCTCCAACATTTAAGGGTTGGTTTCTTAAGAATAAGAGATGATCCCTTTTCTTTATCCAGCTGATAATTTCTATCTAATACATACATAGTTCAAAGGAATATAAACACACTTAAGAACAAATACATACAAAGCCAGAATTGAGAAGACAGTAATGGAGAGCAAGTGCCACCTTTGAAAACAACAACAACAACTGAAGAAACAGTGGACCACCTGGTAAACTGCTACAAGAAGATTGCTCACAGACAGACTACAAGCAGCGGCATGATAAAGTAGCAACAATGGTACATTGGAAGCTCTGCAAGAAATGTCATTTGCCTGCAAGCAAGAATTGGCGGGACCATAAAACAGAGAAAGTAATAGAAAATAAAGATGCTAAAGTGCTTTGGTATTTCAAACAGGTGACACTGACCACATGGCATCCCAGACTTAACAATTGTCAATAATAAAAACCAAAAAGTCTGGATCGTGGACCTGGAGACAGCATAAGAGAAAAAACTGGAGAAGATAACAAAATTCAAAGACCTGCAAATAAAGACAGAATGACTGTGCAAAAGAAAGCAAGCACCAATAGTAACGTGCAACTTGGGTGCAATCCCAAAACAACTGGAGCACCAGTTGAACACCATCGGCATTGACAAATTTGCCATCAGTCAATTGCAAAAGGCAGCTTTACCTGGAACAGCTTCCATCCTGTGACGATATCTGTAACACCATCAAAAATTTGCAACTGCTCATCCCAGGTCCTTGAGAAGGACTCGATAGGTGGATAAAAATGCCAAATCCAGTCTGAACCAAAATATTCTGGCCATTTTAGCTCTTATGCCCAGAATTACAGCTCACCCAGAAATAGCAATGAGTTTACCATTCCAAGGAGGGAAAGCAGGCATGGACTGAAAAAAAATATTTGATATCAGAGACAGAGTAATGTATTAATCAGTATTTAATTAGGGGACATCTTATGTATATATGTATTGGGGGTTGTTTGGATGCACCTTTTCTTTTTTAATGTCACTTTATGTTTTTTTCTTTTTTCTCCTTTTTGCATTTTTTTGAAGTTTTGTATTTTAACCTTCTCTTGAACAATAGCAATAGCACTTAGACTTATATACTTTTACTACTATAGCTTTACAATGCTTTACAGCCCTCTCTAAGAAGGTTACAGAGTTAGCCTATTGCCCACAACAATCTGGGTTCTCATTTTAGCGACCTCAGAAGGACAAAAGGCTGAGTTAACCTTGAGCCTGGTGAGATTCGAACTGCCAAATTGCAGGAAGCCAGCAGTCAGCAGAAGAAGCCTGCAGTACTGCACTCTGACCACTGCGCCACCAAGGCACTGAAAAATTTATTTGATATTACAAGACATAAAAAAGAGCAAGGGAAATTTTCATGGTGAAAAAATAATGCACTCTGTAAAGTTTTTAAATATTTTATTATCTCTAATTTCCTTATTGGGGGAAGGGGTATCCTTCCTGAACAAATTGAGCTAATTTTGTATTTGCTCACTTCTCCCATTGCCAGGCTGAAATGCACGTAATCCTTGTGTTTATAGTCACAGAAAGAGGTTTCCATAAGGACATCTGCTTCTTTCATACATCCTGTCTCATCTATCATCTCTCCCTCCCGCTCCCGCTCCCCCTTCTTTCTTTCTCTCTCTCCCTTCTCTCTCACACACATCTACGTTCTATCTATTCGTCTGTCAATCATCAAGCAGCAGTGTGCAGCCGCCGCCAGAAAAGCCAACACAATCCTAAATTGTATTAACAGAGGGATTCAATCAAGATCACTCTTCTTAACAATTAATTCCCACAACACTGTCAAATAATTTACTAAGACTGTATTACTATTATTCTTCTTTTCCTTACTAGTATCTATCCCTTTCCACTTATTACTATAACCATGTTTCTTGTATCTTTCAATTTATATTGCTTTTGTTTACTAGTATGATTTGATAGCTTATTAGTAACTTTGACTATCACTAAGTGTTGTATCTTTTTATTCTTGATGAATGTATTTTATTCTCTTTATGTACACTGAGAGTATATGCACCAAAGACAAATTCCTTGTGTGTCCAATCACACTTGGCCAATAAAGAATTCTATTCTATTCCTATTCCTATTCCTATTCCTATTCCTATTCCTATTCCTATTCCTATTCCTATTCCTATTCCTATTCAAGGTTCTTGAGGGAGCTTGGGTTATTTCCCACCTCCTTAGCCCAAGATTCATCCGAGGCCCTTGTCACAGCCTGGGAACAGGCTGCGGTGGGGGCCCTGGATCGAATTGTGCCTTTGCGGCCTCTGATCCGACGCATATCCCGGGTGGCTCCATGGTTCACCGCAGAGCTGAGGGAAATGAAGCGTCGGAAAAGACGCCTGGAGGGTGGGGGTTTTTTTGCTTTAATTTATATGCTGCCCTTCTCTGGAGACTCAGGGCGGCTTACAATGCATTAAGCAATAGCCTTCATACTTTTGTATGTTTATACAAAGTCATCTTATTGCCCGCCACAATCTCGGTCCTCCCCCCCCCCACAATCTGGTTGGAGGTCCTCCCGATCTGAATCTGACCGAACACAACTAAGAACCTATATTAGGTCTTATCTTGTGGCGATGGAAGTGGCGAAACGTAATTATTTCGCCACTCTCATTGCATCTGCAGAAAACCGCCCAGCTGCCCTGTTTAGAATGACCTGCTCTCTCTTTAACCAGGGAGCGAGGGAGGACCCCTTGCAGGGCCGAGCTGAGGATTTTGCACAGTTTCTGCAAGATAAAATCGCTCAGATCTGGGCCGGGTTGGACTCTGACTGGACAGAGTCCGTTGAGGAGACAGGGGCTAGTCTTGATGGGAACATCTGGGTTGAGTTTGAGCCTGTTTCGCTGGATGACGTGGACAGGATTATGGGTCGGCTGGGGTCCTCCATGTGTTTATTGGACCCTTGTCCCTCCTGGCTTGTTTCTTCAGCCAGAGAGGTGACTGGAGACTGGATCCAGGCTGTTGCCAATGCTTCGTTAAGGGAAGGGGTCTTCCCCGCTGCACTCAAAGAGGCGGTGGTTCGGCCCCTCCTTAAGAAGCCTAGTCTGGACCCTGATGTTCTTAACAACTACCGTCCAGTCTCCAACCTTCGCTTTTTAGCAAAGGTTGTTGAGTCCGTGGTGGCACAGCAATTCCCTCAATTCCTGGAGGAAACAGATTACCTTGATCCTTACCAATCTGGTTTCAGGTGTGGTCACAGCATGTAAATGACATTGGTCGCTCTAGTAAATGATCTCTGGCAGGCCAGGGATGGGGGTTGCTCCTCCATCCTGGTCCTTCTTGACCTCTCAGCGGCTTTCGATACCATCGACCATGGTATCCTGCTGCAGCGGCTCAGAGAGATAGGGACAGGAGGCACTGTTTTGCGGTGGTTCTCCTCCTACCTCTCTGGTCGCTTGCAGTCTGTTTGGGCGGGGGGTCAGGGATCCTCCCAGAGGCCCCTCACTTGTGGGGTGCCTCAGGGATCAGTTCTCTCCCCTCTGCTCTTTAACATCTATATGAAACCGCTGGGTGAGATCATTCGTGGTTTTGGAGTGAGGTATCATCAATATGCTGATGATACCCAGCTTTACATCTCCACCCCTGACCACCCTAGGGATGCCCTCTCTGTGGTATTCCATTGCCTGGAAGCGGTGCGGGTTTGGATGGGGAGGAACAGACTCAGACTCAACCCTTCCAAGACTGAGTGGCTGTGGATGCCGGCATCTCGGGATCTGGAGGTTCCAACTTTAATGATCGGGGGGGAGACTCTTACTCCCTCCGATAGGGTTCGCAATCTGGGCATCCTCCTGGATTCTCGGCTGTCCTTGGATGACCATCTGGGGGCCTTGGATAACCAGGGGGGCCTTTGCACAGGTGCATCTTGTGCGCCAGTTGCGCCCTTTTCTAGACCGGGATACCCTCGCCACGGTCACTCATGCCCTTGTTACCTCTAGATTAGACTACTGTAACACCCTCTACATGGGGCTGCCCTTGGGATGCATCCGGAGGCTCCAGCTAGTCCAGAATGTGGCTGCACGGATAATTACGGGGGATAGCAGACTTCCAATATTTGAGGGGCTGCCACAGAGAGGAAGGGATCAAGCTATTTTCCAAGGCATCTGAAGGCCAGACAAGGAACAATGGATGAAAACTGAACAAGGAGAGATTCAAGCTGGAAATAAGGAGAAATTTTCTGACAGTGAGAACAATCAACCAATGGAACAGAAGTTTTGGGAGCTTCATCACTGGAGGCTTTGAAGGGGAGACTGGACTGCCATCTGTCAGAAATGGTGTAGGGTCTCCTGCTTGGGTGGGGGATTGGACTAGATGGTCCCTAGAAACTCCCTTCCAACTCTGTAAATCTGTATATAGAGGTTTGGAATGTATATTTATTCTACTTATTCTATAGCTTTGAAGGCCAGAGACTCCTTCCAGAGAGGCCAATCTGAAGATGCTCCCATTGTGAGAAACTTAGTTAGCTAGTTCATGGGAGGGGGTCTTCAACAAAACAGACAGGGTGATAGAAATTTAATAGAGAAGCAGTAAATAAATTTGAAAAGCATAAAAGATTTTGGCTTCTCAGATGAAGGACCCAGCAGGCCTTGTTCCATCAATGGACCTCAGGGATGCCTAAGACCTTCTGTCTGGAGAACAAGAGGCAGCTGGTGAAAGCCTCTGTCTGCTTAAATGTACCCCCTCCTTTGGATTGGATGCCTTGAAGTGGCCTCTGTCTGGCAGGGCAGCCTTGGGCCCTGGGAGCAAGAGTTGTAGCCCATGATTCATGGCTGCCCTTCTAGTGAGGGATTCTCAGCCTGCCTTCACTGCTCCCTGCCTGGTTGAGCTCATATATTCCTTGGAAATCAAAGGCAGTTGCACTTCTGTGGTCGTCTACATTTTTCAGACATGTGCTGTCCAACTTCCCGAGAGATGAGAAAGGCATTTCTTCTCTGAGTAAATGAATGCTACTTTAGGTAGTCCTACATACTGTATAATTTTTCTATTCTTAATTCATCTTGGAATGAATGAACTCAACTCCTTGACTGTAATCAAACATTTCTCCAATTCCAGAACTTTGCATCCCAGCATATTCTTGGGGTTTAGGCTTCCTCCCAGGGTGGAAATACATAACCTGAGACCAAAATAATTTCAAATGAGAACAGGATACAAGGGGACATTATTGGATGCATAATTGTGCTATACTTTGAATTCCATTTTGATGGAAAAGGAATGTAGTGTTTAACTGTTACTGTTTGCTATCTTGCAATCTGTTCCTTTCCTTTCCTTTCCTTTCCTTTCCTTTCCTTTCCTTTCCTTTCCTTTCCTTTCCTTTCCTTTCTTTTCTTTTTTCCCTTTCTTTCCTTTCCTTTTCCTTTCTTTCCTTTACTTTCCTTTTCCTTTTCTTCCCTTCCCTTCCTTTCCCTTTCTTTCTTTTCCTTCCTTTCCTTTTCCTTTTTCTTCCTTTCCTTTCCTTTCCTTTCCTTTCCCTTCCCTTCCCTTTCTTTTCCTTTCCTCCCCAAATACATCCTCCCTAAATGCATCCTGTCCCTTCCCTTCCCTTCCCTTCCTTTCCTTTCCTTCTTTTCTTTTCCTTTTTTGTTTCCTTTTCCTTTTCCTTCCTTTTTCCTTTCTCCTTTCCTTTCCTTTCCTTCTTTCCTTTCCTTTCCTTTCCTTCTTTTTCTTTCTTTCTTTCTTTCTTTTTCCTTTTCCTTTTCCTTTTCCTTTCCCTTTCCCTTTCTTTTCCTTTCCTTCCCAAACGCATTTAAGACCACTCTTGGAATACTGTGTTCAATTTTGTTCCTTGCAGTACAAACAAGATGTGGAGATTCTAGAAAGAGTGCAGAGAAGAGCAACAAATGGTCAGAAGTCTGGAAGCTAAATCATACGATGAAGGATCGGGGTCTATCTTGTGTAATGAAGAGGAGGACTAGGTGTGACATAGCAGTCTTCCAATATTTGAGGGGCTGTCACAGAGAAGGGGGTGGTGACCTGTCCTTCAAAGCACCTGAAGGAGGGACAAGAAGTGACAGATAGAAGCTTAACCAAGGGGCATCCAACCGCCAACTAAGAATAAATGAGAGTGAGAGTGAGAACAACGAATCAGCAGAAGGTCTTGCCTCCAGAGGTTGTGGCTGCTCCATCACTGGAGGTTTTTGAGAAGAGATTAGACAGCCAGAGTGGTCTAGGGTCTCCTGTTTGAGCAGGGGGGTGGATTAGAAGACCTCCAAGGCCCCTTCCAACTCTGTTATTCTGTATTCTGTAAATGCATGTGGGTGCATTCATAAATGGGTAGGAAGACAATCTCTCTTTTACACTCTTACTCTCCTTTGGTTATTTAAAAGTGCCCTTTTGAGGCTAGAAATAGCAAATAGCTGCTGAGGTAGCTTCCTTTAAAAATCATCAATGTATTGACAATATCTATTCAGAGCATCAAATGGCAACAAATTCCACAGTTCCTTTGCAAGCAAGCTTAATCATGGAAGCGTAGACCAATACGTTGGAATCAGAATAACAGAATCTTCCCTAAACCAACTTAGATATGGAGGAGCAACTTAAAATCCCAATTTTCAATAGTTTGCACATTAAAAGAGTGATTTCCATCAGTATCTCCAGGTGTGGTTTACTACACTCAAGAGGCAACCTAAGGGAAGGTGAGATGCCAGAAACCTTGAAGGGATTCTTCTTCTTGTGCCATATCTTTTATTGGATGTTGGCAATCATGTTAGTACTTGGCCACCACAGGTGCCCCCGACACGAGTGACATCAAGCTGGCCACGCCCACCCTGGCCATGCCCATCACGGTCACACTCACCCCGGCCCCCCACAACCCTGATGTGGCCCTCAATGAAATCGAGTTTGACCCCCCCCTGCTCTCAAGAAAAGCCCAGCTGCTCCCAAGCAGAAAGTCCAGACTAGAGCTGATCCTGTTGCACTTAGAATCTAGATTAGTTAGGCTTCTAGATCACTAGAAGTTGTGCCAAATCCAGAGGGAAAAAACCCAACCAAAAAAAGGAAATCTGTTCTCATCATCAGGACCGTGAATGGAATGCCCCCCCTCCCTCTTTGCAGTGCCACATGGCCCCTCAGGGACTGAGATGAGCAACAGCCGCCTGAGGCAGACAGCTGAATGGAGCAGCAAACGCCACGTTGGAAAGAGGCCGGTTCTTCGTGTGGGAGGGAACCAGGGCTGACCCAGGGAAGAACAACCTTGAGAAGTTCTCCCTGGACCCTGCATTTTTTCCCAGTGAAGCTGCAGAGCAGGGAAAGCCACGGACAGCTCCTGAGGTCAGCTCCCTGCCCTTAAAAGGAAGAGCCCCACGGGGAGCAGCAGCCGGAGAAGGCCTGAGTCAGCTTCCAGGTGGCGGCTGCCAGGGCTCCCTGCTGGCCTTGGGGAGATTGGAGAGGCTTGGCCGGAGGTTGGCCAACACTGGACTTTGGAGGGAGACATTTGAGACATTTTACCAAGGAAGTGTGTGTGCGTGAAAATTGTTCAGAAAAACATTGAACTTAGAATAGAGCTGGAAGGGACCTTGGAGGTCCTATAGTCCAGCCCCCTGTTCAAGCAGGAGAACCTATAACATTTTAGATAAGTGGCTGTACAGGCTCTTCTTAAAAACCTCCAGTGATGGAGGGCCCATGATTTCTGAAGGCAAACTGTTCCACTGGTTAATTGTCCTCACTGTTAGGAAGTTTGACATCTTTGACAACTTGACATCTTTCTGTCTTAAAAAAGAAAACTGTGTCATTTCCCAGTTACCCTGGTATTGTCAGAAGTTGAGGCGATGAGCCTGAGCAAGAGGAGAGAGTTTGGCTCTGAAAGAAACTGGGAGAAGGTGCAAGAAAAGAGTAAAAGCTTGTGTCTGCTTTGGAAGCCATATTAGGCCGGAAGCTTCCATGCTGCCACCTTCTCCTGTGTGGGAAAGTTGGTAGACATAATAGCATTCTTCCCGTCAGTCAAGGTCAGGCCGATCCTGCATCTGGAGAAGGAGTGGTCGGAGTGCTGTCTCGAGATGAGACAGCGGTTGATTGGAACATGTGATCGACTGAGGAGTGAGGGGATGGTTTTTGGGGTTTTGATTTACTGAGGGAAACCCGGACCTCTCAGATTCGGGTTTTGCCAGATGTGCCAGTTTACCTATTCTAGTAAATAGAATTTGGAAAAATGCTTGCTTCCGCGTCTTTACTCGGAATTGGGGGTTTTCTGGAACGCTGACAGCTTGACATTTTTTGCCTACCAGAACACCAGACAGAACACCAAGAACAGGAGGACGGACACCATCTGTTGTGGTGGTTGTCATTTGTCCCAAGCGCTCCTTGAAAACCAAACATTCGGAAATGTAACATGTGGTCGAGTAGCTCAAGAGAGCGTTGAAGTGCTCTGAGGGCCATTCCAACGTTTCCCCGAGAAACCGCAACACCAAACTATGTGGAGGCTGACAGACTAATTCCCTTGTTTTCTGACTTCTAGCCATTTGAAGGTCTGGTTCAATTCTGGTGGCCTGCACCCCTTCTAGATCTAGTGATAACTGATTCCCTTGGGAGAGGAGGCATCCCTGCAAATAATTCAGCTCCGAAGAGCTTCTTATATGATAACTTGCACCTGTTAACTGCTCCTAGATGTCTGTGGGGAGCCCATGCAGCTCACAGAGATATTACATGGGTGTAACAAGGGATGTCCTTAACTCTGCTTTAGAGCAACTGAAGTTTCCAGAGGGTCTTCAAGGGCAGCCCCTCTCTTGCAATAGCAATAGCACTTAGACTTATATACCGCTTCACAGTGCTTTACAGCCCTCTCTAAGTGGTTTACAGAGTCACAGCATATTGCCCCCAACAATTTGGGTCCTCATTTTATCCACCTCGGAAGGATGGAAGGCTGAGTCAACCTTGAGCCTGGTGAGATTTGAACTGCTGAACTGCAGCTAGCAGTCAACTGAAGTAGCCTGCAGTACTGCACTCTAACCACTGCGCCACCATGGCGCAATGATCTAAGGCAGGAGTGATCCTAATCCAGGAATGGGCACAGCTGACTCCTAAAACAGTTGTGCAGAGGTCCAGCTGGCTGCCACCTGGGATGCACTTGAATCCCAGTGGGGCTGTACAATCACACCCACACCCGCTCAAAGGTGAAATATCTGCAGTGTCCGGACCTATATATTAGGACCCCAAACCCACAGCCACACAGTCTTGATGGGGTTTACCTTAGGCTGTCTCCATCCAGCCCCTGCAACCTGGCACCCTGGAGAACACCTGGAGGGTTCTGTGAAGTGGGGCAGGAGTCTGCACTGGGGAGTCTTCATCAGAAGACTGGCAGAATTCAGAATCTACCAAATTCCTGGTATTCAGCTCAATATCATTTTCAGCTATGGTTTTTCTGAGATCTCATGGAACTATTGTTTTAAATTTTGGGAAGCCAATTTGAATTAATTCTGTTTTAATTCATCTTAATTTTTATATTGTATGTATTTTAATCTTGGCTGTTCACCGCCCTGAGTCCTTCGGGAGAAGGGCGGTATACAAATTTAATAAACCTAACCTAATCTATTGACATGGTTGTAGTCTCTCTCTCTTTCTCTCTGCATGGGGTTGGTGTATATTGTAATATTACTTAATCTCCATTTTAATGTTGATTTTTATATTTTAAATGCTTGTTTTCATATGCATACACACACACACACACACCCAATTTGGTTTTAAAATAAATCTGAAAAAGAGCCAGGTTATGTTTAATAAATTCACCAAAGAAAGAAAAAAAATTATATCTGGAGAAAAACTAGACCACTACATATTTTATTTTATTTATTATTATTTATTAAATTTATATCCCACCCTTCTCCCCGAAGGGACTCAGGGCGGTGAACAGCCGAGAATTAAAATAACATACAATATAAAAGTTAAAATAATTAAAAATAAATTAAATTAAACGGCCAATTTAAAATCCCTAGCAATACAATTAAAAAACCCCTAAAACCTATTCAGGCCAGGCCGGCTTGCTGAAATAAAAATGTCTTCAGGGCCTTACGGAAAGTGCGGAGATCTGGAATCAGCCGTATTCCGGGAGGTAGCTCGTTCTAGAGGGCGGGTGCTCCCACAGAGAAGGCTCTCCCCCTGGGGGCCGCCAGCCGACATTGCTTGACCAACGGCACTCTGAGGCCCTCTCTGTGAGAGCAGATTGGCCGGTGGGAGGTTATCGGTAGCAGCAGGCGGTCTCGTAAATACCCTGGCCCTAAGCCATGGAGTGCTTTAAAGGTGAGAACCAACACCTTGAAACGTTCCCGGAAGACCACCGGGAGCCAGTGCAGCTCGCGCAGGAGAGGTGTTATATGGGAGCGCCATGTCGCTCCCGTGATCACCCGCGTGGCCGCATTCTGGACCAGTTGGAGCGACCGGGTGCTCCTCAAGGGGAGCCCCATGTAGAGAGCGTTAGTGTAGTCCAGGCGAGAAGTGACGAGAGCATGAGTGACTGTGCATAAGGAATCCTGACTCAGAAAGGGGCGCAACTGGCGTATCAGGCGAACCTGATAAAAGGCCCCCCTGGCCATGGCCGTCATATGCTCTTCTAAAGACAGCCGTGTGTCCAGGAGGACGCCCAAGTTGCGAGCCCCCTCTGTGGGGGTCAATGACTCGCCCCCAATAGCCAGCGATGGCGCCAGCTGGCTATATCGGGATGCCGGCATCCACAGCCACTCGGTCTTGGAAGGGTTGAGTCGGAGCCTGTTACTCCCCATCCAGACCCGCACGGCCTCCAGGCACTGGGACATCACTTCAAGTATTATATGTATATAATATATATATACTGTATGTATTATATGTGTATTATATACATATAATATACATATACATATATATACATACATATACATATAATCTGCACATTAATTAGAGAACTAATGAAAGTATATGATGCAGTGGTGAAATTCAATTTTTTTTACTACCAGTTCTGTGGGTGTGGCTTGGTGGGCGTGGCAGGGGAAGGATACCGCAAAATCCCCATTCCCTCCCCACTCCTGGGTGAAGGATATTGCAAAATCTCCATTCCCACCCCACTCTGGGGCCAGCGAGAGGTGGTATTTGCCAGTTCTCTGAACTGCTCAAAATTTCTGCTACCGGTTCTCCAGAACCTGTCAGAAGCTGCTGGATTTCACCCCTGATACAATGCCCTCAAAAGAGTAAAAGAGTGGAAATGGAAATGGGCCGGTCACATAGCAAGAAGAACCAATGGCAGGTGGACTAAGGCAGTCATAAAATGGGATCCCACTTGATAAAAAGCGTCCATGAAAGAGACCTAAAACAAGATGGATTGATGACACCAGCAAGTATTGCAAGAAAATCTCAGGACTGTCTGGGTTGGAATTAGGCGGAAGAGGCCTTCATTCTTCAGTGGATAAATGGACCATGGCTAGAATGAGGATGATGATGATCACACAGACACACAGTTATTTACGATTTACTCCACCCAGAGTCGCTTCTCACGAGACGGCTGGATATTTTGGCTCTGCCATACACAACCCCTCATCTTTTCCTCTCTCTGAAGTTTCTGCAAGTCGCCTTCGCAACCTCCGCAATCCTTTCCGGTGAGCCCGGAGGCGGCCTTCCGCTTCGAATTGGGGCCGGCTGGATGGCCAGAATGTGGGGAGCCTCCAAAGCCCTCCCTGTTCCAGGGGCCACTTGGGCAGTTTCCGAACCCTTGTCCGAAATGGCAGGTGGGGGGGGGGTTTCAAGGCGCCCTTGGAGAGGCGTCTGAGGCGACAGCCCACCTCCGTTCCCAGGAAATCTTGGGGTGGAAGTCATGACCTTCCCACAGATGGGAGGACACGCATCTCCCGTGCGTGAGTGCTCGTGTGCACAGGCATCCATGAAGGGATAGTTGTCTTCTCCCTGACAAGCAGAGGGGAAAAGCGGGGCCATTTGAGGGCCGGGCGCTCCGCTCCCACCGTCGCCGGAGGCTTCGGGAACGGGGTCATTTTCCAGGCCAGGAGCTCCGCGTGAAACGGCGGTCAGAGAGCGAGCGGGGCCTCGGCTGCTACAGTCCCTCGCGCGGCTGCTGACCCGGAGGGACGGGCCGCCTGGTAACGCTGTACGTTTTTTGGAAAGGAAGCCCTTCAGGACATTCCTCAGGAGCGAGTCAGGGATGGAGGCGGGCCAGCCGAGCCGCTCGGCTCCCCGCGCCTTCCCCTCCGGCGCTCCGCTCTCCTCCTGCCCGGCTGCTTTCGGCAGGGGCGTCCCGGGCGGAGGCGGAGGAGGAGGCGGAGGGCGGCGCTGAATTGGCGAGCGCACGGACACCCCGGCCACAAAGGCCACGCGCCGCACGCCTCTTTCCACTCGAGGCCCGGCGCCCCTGTGCCGCTCGCGCCACGCCCAAAACAGATTGTGGGAGTCCGCGAGATTGGCAGCCGCCTTCTCCCCCACTTTTGCAACCCTTCCCCGTGGGCTTGCGTGAGGTGGTGGGCCCGAGGCTTTCGTGCAAGATGGTGGGAGAGGCGGGTGGGTGGGTGGCGCAGGATGGCCAGTCTAGAGAAAAGAAGGGCTGGGGGGGGGGCTGAGAGCATTTTCCCAGTATCTGAGGGGCTGCCACAGAGAAGAGGAGGGGGACAACTTATTCTCCAAAGCACCAGAGGGCAGGACAACAAACGATGGATGGGAACTAATCAAGGAGAGAAGCAGCGTAGAATTAAGGAGAAACTTCCTGACAGTGAGGACAATTAACCAATGGAACAGAAGTTGCCATCAGAAGTTGTGGGTGCTTCATCGTTGGAGGCTTTTAAGAAGAGACTGGACGGCCACTTGTCTGAAATGCTACAGTGTCTCCTGCTTGAGCAGGGGGTTGGACTAGAAGACCTCCAAGGTCCCGTCCAGCTCTATACTGATTATTAAATCCCAGGCACAGCTGGAGCCTGGCTGGAGGGCCGGGGCAGTGGGGGGGGGGGAGAGTGCCTCAAGTCAGGGGTCCCTGAAGTGGTCTTCTCTTGGTGATGGGACCCTTAGCAAGTCCTCTCTAGGCTTTGTATTAACATTGTCCTAATTTAAATGATTCCTCTTTACATTACCCTGATTTGACCTTTTATGTAATGGGAAATCTGCAGGGTTATGTAAACCATGATTTACATACAGGTAGTGCTTGACGTACAACCACAATTGAACCCAAAATTGTTGCTGAGTGAGACATTTGTTAAGTGAGTTTTGCCCTATTTTATGGCTTTTCTTGCCACAGTTGTTAAGTGAATCACTGCGGGTGTTGAGTTAGTAACACAGTTGTTATGTGAACCTGGCTTCCCCAATGACTTTACTTGTCAAAAGAGCCGTGGTGGTGCAGTGGTTAGAATGCAGGATTTCAGGCTAATTCTGCCGACCGCTGGCAGTTCAACCCCTGATTGGCTCAAGGTTGATCCAGCCTTCCGTCCTTCTGAGGTCGATAAAATGAGGACCCAGATTGTTGGGGGCAAGAGGCTGACTCTGTAAACTGCTTAGAGAAGGCTGGAAAGCACCGTGAAGCAGTATATAAGTCTAAGGGCTATTACTATTGCAAAAGGGGATCATGTGACCCTGGGACACTGCGACTGTCATGAACCAATTGCCAAGCATCTGAATTTTCATTGTGTGTCCATGGGGATGCTGCAGTGGTCATAAGTGTGAAAAAAGGTCATAAGTCAATTTTTTCAGTGCTGTTGTAACTTCAAACGGTCAGTAAATGAACTTGTAAGTCAAGGGCTGTCTGTACTTGATTTATGCAAATCAGAAACCCAATTTGTCCTATGGCATTTGCACCTTAGAAATAGGCATTAGAGAAATGTTAGCTTTTAAAGTGCAGTTTTTTGTTTTGCTTTTGATGGAAGTCATTCACCCCTATGCTTTTTCCCCAGAGGCCTTGCAAATTCTTCATTGAGGGAAGGCAAAGGCAGCCATCACATGATACTAGCATACCCCTCCCCAACTCCAGCATACCTTGGTTGGCTCTCTTTTCCATCGTAGCTCCACCAGGATTTCCCCGGAGGGGCCACAATGGGAAACATTTCCCCCCCACCCCAATTTTGATGGGAATAAGATCTGCCCCCAAAGAGGCCATTGTAGGGTATATACTGTGCTTCCCCAAAAATAAGACCCTGTATTATATTTTTTTGAACCCTGAAATAAGCGCTTGGCCTTATTTTCGGGGAGGTCTTATTATTTTGGGGTGCATGGAGCAAGATGGGGCTCCTCTTGCCATCTTACCTGATTTCCAGCTCTGCATTTAAATATTTTTGGGAAGGGCTTATTTTCAGGGGGAGGCTTATTTTAGTGCATGTGCTCAAAAGCCCGATTGGCTTTTGTCTTATTTTGTCTTATTTTCGGGGAAACGGTATCAGTAAGAACCAAACCCAAGGAAATCAATTAACACGTTTAAAATTATCCTATCTCAGGATAATTTTAGTTAGAAACGATAACTTTAAGCTTTCCAAATGTTGCCAAACAGAATTGACTCTGGGTGCAGGCAGGGCTCCCCTCTCCCAATGAGCCCAGTGGGGGGGCGATGGGGGGGAAGGGCAGGTCCCTCTCTGCTTGCAAGCCAGCTGCACAGTTTTGTTTTTTTGCGCATCTTGTTTCTGAATCCGCCACGCCTTGTCCCAAAGACGAAGAATTTCACCCTTTGCTACTGGTAGGATTTTCTTCCTTCCGGGCGAGCCCAAAGGAAAGAAACATTGCCTATTGATGCTTCTCTACGCAAAGGGGGCAGGGAAGGGAGCTGGAAACGGGATCTCTGCCGCTGATCCCTTTGGGGAAGCATCCATGACCTCAACTGCTGGCTAACCTTCCCCACATCGGCAAACGTTACTTGGTGGAAAGTTGCATAAATCAGGCATGTTTGCGGCTTCATGAAGAAGCCCCGTTGCAGCTGACTCACTGTCCAAAAATGTGCTGGCTACAAAAATTTGGCCACATGGCAAAGATGCTCCAAAATAAACAGTTGCAATTCAGGAAGGTCCTGGCAGGAGATGGACGGTCGACAAGGCTCAGGGCACGAGCCTTTGCACTCCCTTGGCTTCTCCTTCCGGGGCGAGCTTTCAGGTTTTTTAAATTTAACTCTTGTTGCCTTAAATTCATTGAATTTAATTGAATCTTATTGCAGCTCATTTTCAGTGAGCATGTTAAGAAAGGCGTCCTATAAGAAATAATAAACTAATAACTCTGGTAGGGAGGTTGCTGCTGAAGATTCCAGGCAAAACCCCATAATTTTCAATGTTAGGATTAGGACCCAGCTGGGAAGGACTCAATTTTTCGGTGCTGAAGATTTTTGGAAATACCATATTCTTGAGAAGAGCAAGCAACTCAAGTAACTTGGCTTTTCCTGGCCTCCATGTGCTTCAAGCCCACGTCCTCTAATCATACTGATTGGCAATCCAGCTTCCATAATACTGGCCTTGTGCTGGGGCTTCTTCTTTCCAATGCTTTTAAAAAGTTAATTTAATTTAATTTAATTTATCGCATTTCTATGCCGCCCAACTCCCAAGGGACTCTGGGCGGCTTACAGCAAAAATGATGCGAACAATGAACATAGAAAAATTATTTAAAACATTATAAAAACATTTTAAAAACATTAAAAGCCCATGCACACCATTCATGGCCGAATCTCACAAGATTGCAACAGTGAGATCAACGGCCCAATGCCTGCCGGAAAAGCCAGGTCTTCACCGCTTTCCGGAAGGCCAATAGGGTGGGGATGGTCCGGGCCTCAGGAGGTAACTGGTTCCAGAGAGCTGGGGCAGCCACAGAGAAGGCCCTCCCCTGTGGGCCCGCCAGCCGGCATTGTTTAGCTGACGGGACCCAGAGGAGACCAACTCTGTGGGATCTTACCGGTCGCTGGGAGCTATGTGGTAGAAGGCGGTCTCGAAGATAGCCTGGCCCTGAGCCATGTAGGGCTTTAAAGGTAATAACCAACACCTTGAATTGTGCCCGGAGACCAATAGGGAGCCAGTGCAGCTCACGGAGAATTGGTGTAATGTGGGTGTATCTAGGTGCACCCACAATAGCTCACGCAGCTGCATTCTGGACCAACTGTAGTCTCTGAACACTCTTCAAGGGTAGCCCCATGTAGAGCACGTTGCAATAATCTAACCGTGAGGTGACAAGGGCATGAGTGACCGTGAAGAGAGCCTCCCGATCCAAGTAGTGTCGCAATTGGTGCACCAGGCGAACCTGTGCAAAGGTCCCCCTAGCCACAGCTGCCAGATGTTGCTCTAATCTTAGCTGTGAGTCTAGGAGGACACCCAAATTGCGAACCCGTTCTGAGGGGGACAATTTCTCTCTCTTCCCCCCCCCCCCCGAACCAAGGATGGACAGTCAACATAGTCTTTAGGAGGCAATACCTTAGGAGGTTAAAAAGAACCTCCTTAAAAGAGGGAAGGGAAGGGAAGGAGGGAGGGAGGGAGGGAGGGATGGTGAGGAGAAAAGGGTGCTGCCAGCCATAAAACTGACTTTGCTCTTTAGAATAGCAATAGCACTTAGACCAGGGGTGTCAAACTCAAGGTCTGGATCTGGCCAGTGGGGTGCTTAGATCTGGCGCGTGGAACTGCCCTGGAAACAGCAATGGAGTGGCCCGTGGTGCCTCTGCCAGCAAAAATGGAGCTCAGGAGAACTGCACGGGGCCCTCCCGAGCTCTGTTTTTGCTGGCAGAGGGTTGCAGGAGGCCATCGCAGCTGAAAATGGAGCTCAGGAGCTCATTTTCTCTGGCAGACCGCTATGACCACCACAGGTGCCTCCGACATGAGTGACGTTGCGCTAGCCACGCCCACCCTGGCCCCCCAAGGTGAAACACAACCCTGATGCAGGCCTCAATGAAATTGGGTTTGACACCCCTAACTTAGACTGATATACCACTTCATCGTGCTCTTAGAGCAGTTTACAGAGCCAGCCTATTTCCCCTAACAATCTGAGTCCTAATTTTACTGACCTCACAAGGATGGAAGGCTGAGTCAACCTTGAGCTGGTCGGAATCGAACTGCTGGCAGTCAGCAGAATTAGCCTGCAGTACTGCATTCTAATCACTGCGCCACCACAGCTCATTAGAAGCACTTACACTAACCATTACACAACTTTATATCAACAATATTAATGAACTTAATGATATTTTTATTTTAATCCACAAATCCATTTCATTCAAGTTTAGTTCCCCACATTTGACACGGAAATGCTCTGAACTCCTCAACTAAGTTCTCATTCTTGTAGCCAATGAAGTTGGGGGGGGGATTTAGTCATTTTCAAAGGAAAAGGAACATGAGTATGGCCAGTTCATTAGACTCTGGAAACTCACCAGAGGTCCTGGATTCCAAGTGGCTTTCTTGGCAGCCAGGAGAAGGGATTGTCTTTTCCCAAGATGGTCTTCTACGTCTCCAGCTGATCTCCCATCCAGGCACTCACCACGGCTGATCCTGTTTAGTTTTCCAAGATCATCAAGTACCACAAAGGCCGGGATTTGCTGTGATGACTTTAAGCTCAGGATGGAGATGTAAAGCAGAAGTCACCATAAACTTACTGTAACTTTCAGTTCTTGCAGATGACATCCATCCAGAATATGCAGAAGGCTCAGCTACAGACCATACTGAGTGACATTTATTGGAAAAGTTTAAGACAATGTGCAAATTTTTTAAAAGCTGAACCACTGAAAGGATGTCATACTTCCAATTTTGTGAATGCCTCCTTCTTATTGTCCTTCATTGAATCAAAACAATTATTGAATAATTGAAGTTTTGACTCAAATCTCAAAATTGTCCCAGTGGGTGTTCATGGAACACCCCCTCCCAGCATATAAGAAGGAACCCTACTCTGCACAGAGTTCAAAGGCCAAGCAGGAATGTCCCATCAGGACCCAAGAGTCAGCGGAGGTGCCTCTGATGCACTTAATTTTTACTGTTGATTTCTCTAACCCATTTATACATATATAAATATGATGCCTTTTTGCTTCTGAACTTTGTTGAAACCCCCCCCCCCAGAACCTGTGAGGTGGACTGTAGAAATTCTTAAATAATTGAAAGGGCTACAAAAATGAAATTTCATTAAAAAAATGAAATTTGCTGCAAAAATTGAACTGAAGAAAAGGATAGATTTCTGCATATGGGGTGGGACAGCAAATACTTTTATTTCCTCTGCAATATTGTCCTGACAAAGAAAAATAAAAAATGCTGGGTACATCTGGAAGACTAGCCTGGAGCCTCAGGAAAAGGAAATCTTCAGCTGTTGATTGCTAAGAGCCCAGCAGGAAAATGGAATACCCCGAAGAGAAACAGCCTTAGACAGAGGACATGGTTGGTATAATGAGGAAGATATTTCAGGTATGAAACATTTCCTGGGAGGAATTAAAGGGGGAGAAAGGACCTGAAGAAACCATATAGAGTAGGCCAGAGTGAGGTCTGCATGAAAGGTCACCATCAGGGCTAAGAGGCACAAGTGTTCTAGGGATTTGTCTGAATTTCTCTGGAAATTGGTCTTTTTTTCAATTTGTTGTTGGCAGAGTTGGATCTGTTGCATTGAGGAATGATGAGTCCCTATAATTTAGCGGTGGGAAGGAGGAGTCCTTTTCCTCTCTTCCCAGGTCTCCCACCACTCATATTTCACTGAAAGACCACACTTGCTGAAAGGATAATCAACTGATTATATTAAAACATAATTGAAAAGATAAAAGAACAGAGTTGAGAGTTGTACCAACTATTGCTTCTTCTTTTTTTTATTGAGGAATCAAAATTCCTAAATTTAATTATTTATTTATTTATCCACTCAATTACTGTTTTGTATTTTGTACTCTGATGTAGCCTAACGGCTAATCAATGAACCAGCACGTTATTATTAGTTCAGTTTGTACGGCCACCCTTTTGCTAAGGAACTGAACTATTGCATGGATGACTGGTAGCTTCATACCTGGGGGGAGTTCCCATAATAATCATCCTTTCTTTCTGGGCACTGATGCAGGTACGATGAGGACGAATTGCTCTGAAGAGAAGTTACAATATCACAGGAGGAAAGGTTGAACTTTCTAGTCTGCACAGGCCAATGAGCTCAACTACTGAGGTTTCAGAATATTTATTTGTTTGTTTGTTTCTTAAATTTATTTGCCACCTGTTTTGCGTGAGTTTACTCTAGGCAGTTTACAATAATAAAAAGGAAGAAAATGACAGGAGGGTAAACAGAACAGAATTAAAATAATAGAACCATAAAATAAAGAAGGAAAAAAAACATGAGAATGCATCGATATTTAACATTAACAGATTTGGAAGGGACCTTGTAGGTCATCTAGTTCCCCCAAGCAGGAGACCCTACACCATTTCTGACAGATGGCAGTCCAGTCTCTTCTTGAAAGCCTTCAGTGATGAAGCTCCCACAACTCCCGTTCCATTGGTTGCTTGTTCTCAGTGTTAGAAAATCCCTCCTTTTTTCCAGGTTGAATCTCCTTGTTCAGTTTCCATTCATTGTTCCTTGTGTGGCCTTCAAGTGCCTTGGAAAACAGCTTGACCCCCTCCTCTCTGGGGCAGCCCCTCAAATATTGGAAGACTGTTATCATGTCTCCCCTGGTCCTTCTCTTCACTAGACTAGCCAGGCCCAGTTCCTGCAACCGTTCATCGTATGTTTTAGCCTCCAGTCCCCTCATCATTCTGGTTGCTCTTCTCTGCACTCTTTCTAGAGTCTCAACCTCTTTTTAATAGTGTGGTGACCAAAACTGGATGCAGTACTCTAGGTGTGGTCTTACTAGGGCTTTATAGAGTAGTATTAGTACCTCACTTGATCTTGACTGTATCCCTCTGTTAATGCAATTTAGGATTGCATTGGCTTTTTTGGCTGCCACCACACACGGCTTGCTCCTATTTAACTGTTTGTCCACTAAAACTCCAAGATCCCTCCCAGAGTTACTGTTATTAAGCCTGGTTAAGATGGGTGGGTGGAGTGCGGAGAGGTGGGGGTGGGGGCGAGAGGAGGCAGAGTCTGCCATCAACCCAGCAGCCCCCTCCAGCATGGATCTCCCCCATTAGGTCCCCAGGCCAACCGGTAGAGCCAGGTCTTCAGGCTCCTGCAGAATGATGGGACGGTGGGGTGGGGGCAGATCTTATTTTAGAGGGTGGGATTTTCCCAACCGAGGTGCTGCAGCAGAGAAGGCCCTTCTTCTGGATTCCCATTGTAGGAGTTTTTTGACCAAAGGGATATGAAGTTGGTCTCCTCAGAATATCAGAGTCCCTTGGGAGTTGGGCGGCATAGAAATATGATAAATTAATTAAATTAAATTAAATTAAATTAAATTAAATTAAATTATTAAATTAAATTATTAAATTATTAAATTAAATTATTAAATTATTAAATTATTAAATTATTAAATTAAATTATTAAATTAAATTAAATTAATGATTAAATTAAATTAAATCTACCTACAAAGTACAGATGGCCTCTAACTTATGACCACAATTGGGACCAGAAATTCTGCTGCTAAGGAAAGTGATTGTTAAGTGAGCCATGCCTGGTTTTACCACCATTTTTGCCAAGGTTATTAAGCAAATCATTGTGGTTATTAGGTAAATCGTGCAGTTAGGCCTGGAGACTAAACCATATGAAGAACGGCTGCAGGATTTGGGTTTGGCTAGTCTAGAGACAAGAAGGACTAGGGGCAACAGGATAGCAGTGTTCCAGTATTTGAGGGGTTGCCACAAAGAGGAGGAGGAGGTCAATCTATTCTACAAAGCACCAGAGGGCAGGACAAGAAACAATGTTTGGAAGTTATTCAAAGAGAGAAGCAACCTGGAATTAAGGAGAAACTTCCTAACAGTGAGAACAAATAAGCAGTGGAACAGCTTGCCTTCAGAAGTTGTGGATGTTCCATCACTGGAGGTTTTTATGGTATAGGTTCTCCTGCTTGAGCAGGGGGATGGACTAGAAGACCTTCAAGGTCCTTTCCAGCTTCTATTGTATTCTAATGATTCAAAGGATCCAACTTTCCCCGTGGATTTTGCTCCTTGGAAGCCAGCTGGGAAGGTTGCCAATGGTGATCATGTGACTCTGCAGTTGTAAAAACATGCGGGCTGCCATGTGCCCAAATTTTGATCCTAGGACCATGGGGATACTCTGATGGTTGTAAGTGCGAGGAATGGTTGCAAGTCACTTTTTCAGTGCCCGTCTAACTGTAAACAGTTCCTAAATGAATGGTTATAAGTTGAGGACTACCTGTAGAGAGGAAAGGATGTTGGGTTTGGCCCAGAAAAGTGCTTTTCTCAGCCTGAGGCTGGTCTGGGTTTCAGTAGGTCTCTGAACTCCTTTTGTAACTGAGTTGTGTTTCTTGTTGTCCCAAAGCGGCTTTTTCAAGAGGCAACGGGACTTTGTTTTTTCTTTGAAGTCTTTTCGCTTCTCATGCAAGAAGCTTCTTCGGCTCTGACTGGATGATGGGAGATGGAAGGATTTATACTCCTTGCAGACAGCTGGTCATTTGCATCCTTTTAGGGGGTCGTTGCAGCACTTGGAGGTTTATCTGTATCCTCAGGGTCACCTAAGTGGTGCAAATGGGTGTGGAGCAGTGGTGAAATTCAAAAATTTTCCCTATCAGTTCTGTGGGCATGGCTTGGTGGTCATGTGACTGGGTGGGTGTGGCTTGGTGGTCATGTGACTGGGTGGTCATGTGACTTGGAAAACCAACTATCACACTTTACACAAAAATAACACAAAAGGTACACAACTGACTCACACACAATGCAAAAGCAGCTGGACTTCACACAAAATGGCCCTGCAAAAAGCAGGAACCTCACAGAGTCACAGAGAGCTTAAAAACAAACTCACACTTTACACAAAAATACCGTTTCAGGCAATAGGTAATAAAAATGCTTTAAAAAGTTTTTAAAAAGTCCTGACCGAGGCACAGCTGATTGTCATAGCTGATTGTCGGAACCTTTTTAAAACATTTTTTTACTACTTATTGCCAGAACCAGTAGTAAAAAAATGCTAAAAAAAAGTTTTAAAAAACTTCCAAGGATCAGCTATGCCATGCGATCATTTTTTTTACTACCAGTTCTGGCGAACCGGCAGCATTTTCACTACCTGTTTCGGGCGAACCACCCCAAATTGGTAGCATTTCACCCCTGATGTGGAGCCTTCTTGGAACTGTTGAAAGGACTGTGTTGTAGATTGGAGATAGATGATGTTGTATCCCTCCCCCACTGTTGAGAGAGGGCTGCTCGATTTTGACATAGTTGGCCTCTTTGACCCTTCTTTCAAACCAGAGATTCTTTCTGTCCAAAATGTGGACTTTGCTTTCTTCCAAAAAGCAGCCTGTGTCTTTTAAATGCAGATGGACTGCTGAATCTAGTCCTGATGTTTTTGTTCTCCTATGTTGTGCCATGTGTTTATGAAGTGGTTGTTTTGTTTCCCCAATGCACAGATCTGCACATGGCTCACTGCATTGTACTGCATATACCACATTGCTCAGTTTATGTCTGGGTGTTTTATCCTTGGGGTGGACAAGCTTCTGCCTTAGTGTATTCCTGGATTTGAAGTGCATGTATGTTGTGTTGGCTGAAGATCCTCCCGAGCTTTTCCAATATGCCTGCAGTGTACGGAATGACAATGTTGCTTCGTTTATTGTTCTCTTCGTTGTAGAGCTCCTGTAGGGTCTTTTTTGAGATTTGATGAGCGTCTTTTTTGAGATTTGATGAGAAGCAAAACGTCTTCAAAGAAAATCCAGAAAATCCAGTTACCTCTTGAAAAAGCACCTTTGGGACCTGGATGATTCAGAATCTCTATAGATGTTGACCTTCTTGTTGATTCATTCTGCCACTCCAGATCCTTTCGTCTTTGAGAGAAGCTTGTTTTGGCAGAGAACGTGTCTTTAGTACACGCCATGGGGAATGTAATGCATTTCTACTCTGACCTTCTTCACCTTTTTAAAGGTAAAATGCCCCAACATTTACATCTTTACTCAAAAGGTCTTGCTTCAAATGATCAAAAATCATTCAGGCTGTTCTTTTCTGTATCCTTTCTGAGAGGCATTGAATAAAACTCTGTCTGGTATTTTAAGCGACACCGCTTTGCATAAAACATGATGGTGTTTTGAAATTTTATTTTTGATCCTTTCTTAATGATGCCCAACATGAACTGCCCCGTTTCCTTTGCTGCTACTACTGAATATGGCAATTCTTTTTGTGAAGTCATCCGGCAACCCTCAATTCCTCTTCCTGGTCAGTTACCACCCCTGGTTCAGACCCCCATCAGAGCATCTTCAGATCCTTTTCCACTCCATCCTGCTGTTAAAGGCCCCCTCCTGCTCTTTTGGGAGGGATTTGTGTGGACTTTCCACTGCCTCTTTTGTTCTACTTGTGCTAAAAATGTTGGGGTCTCATCATGCTCATGCTTTATTCAGTCCCAGCCTTTCTGGCTTGTTTAAACTTCTCCTATCCTGTGATTGTATAGGATTGCTTGTGAAAGACTTTGTCCAAAGTTCTTGGGAAACCCAAGCAAGCAATATGCGCTTTTGATCCATCTCTGGTAGCTGATTCTCATAGGGAAGCCTAAACAATTAGTGAAACAGGATTGACCCTAACAGATGTCATGTTAATTCTTCTAAGGACTTCTATGTCCTTAATTTTTGTCTTTGATAATCATTTCCCCAGAACAGATGTTAATCTGAGTAGTTCATAGTTCCTGGAATGGCTAATATTGCCCTTTTCCCTCACTCTTAAATTGGCATTATGTTGGCACCAAAGCAGAAGTTAGGGGCATGATATCTATTTTATATTTGTAGAAGACTCAACTTGATGATGTTGATGATGCCTAGTTGGGTCATGAAACATCTGAAAGAAAACAGCCAAGCTCAGAGAGTATCAAGGACTGCACAGTTCAGCCCTGAGCTACAAATAGTCTCTTCTACTGGTACCAAACTTATTAGGTTACAATTATTAGAACACTTTTGAAGATTTCAGTTCTGGTTAGTGATTTCCAGAATGTTGCATCTTGAAAACCAGCTTTTGCTTCATTTCCTACCATTCCTTTCCTAAAATAGGCCTTCTGGCACTGCTGTCGACCAACGTGGTCCTCCGTGAGGAGAAAGACAAGGCATCCATTCAGCTTCTCTCCGGCCTCCCTGCCCTTCTTGATATTCCATCCCTGGTGAGGCAAGGTAACTGTTTTTAGACTACCCACATTAAAGGAAGGATTTCCTCCTAATGCCTTCAGGATCTAGTTATGGCCAAACAAGATACCGTATGTAAAATCAATTATGTTTGCCCTACATTATCTCAGAGGTGAAGTCAGAGGATCAGCAGTATCTAGGTTAATGAAAAAATTTACTACTATATTTATTTATTTATTGGTTCGATTTATATGCTGCCCTTCTCCAGAGACTCAGGGTGGCTTATAATGCGTTAAGCAATAGCCTTCATACTTTTGTATATACCTGCTTAGTAGGGCTTTCAGCCCCACCTAAGCAGTGTTCTTTTTTTATACAAAGTCAGCTTATTGCCCCCACAAACCGGGTCCTCATTTTACCTACCTCGAAAGGATGGAAGGCTGAGTCAACCTTGAGCCTGGTGAGATTTGAACTTGCAGTAATTGCAGGCAGCTGGTGCTATTTAACAGCACTTTAGTCTGCTGCACCACCAAGGCTCTTATTAGAATGAAATTGTGTAATAAAATAAAATAGTCACACACTGAAAGCATAAGACTGCACCCCTTCAGCCCCCCTCTCCAAACAGAGTACACAAGACTTTCTCTTCCTGGTCCTAGAAATCTTGCCCCAGATGTATCTATATATCCAGATATATCTTCATGCTTAAATTCCTCCCTCCCTCCCAGTTTCATTGCCTGCAACTCTTCTTTATTCCTAGCCACTGGTCGGTGATCTCTCCTGGCTGACCCAAGAACTTTGCTCTAACCCTGAGCTGACCCGCAGGCTGTCACTACATCATTTTGTAGCCTGAAGGGAATGGCATTTGATGTCATGATGTCATCCGACAGAAGAATGTGCCTTGTGGTTTCGTGCAGCCATTCCTGGAAAAGAGAGCAGAAGAGGGCTGAAATAGCAACAGAAGCAGTGGCAGAATAAGTAAACATTTAAAAATGGCACCGCTGACTTCAATGGCACGCCACGGACTGGGCTGGCAGCAAGGGGCTTTTAATCAATGGCAGCATTAATAGAAAGGAAGGAACAGCCCAGAAAGAAAAGCAATGCGACAGGAAGGCCAAAGGTTCCATAACTGTCTCCAAATGTTGGCAGAGCAATGAAGATTGCTGGATGGGAAGGGAAGGGTTGCCTGGAGAAGCAGATCAAAGGTTGCCAAGAGTCCTGCTCCGTGTGCATCTGGCGCCCAGACGGCCTTCGGGCAGCAGCTGCAGATTGGCGGAAGACGCTCGCTCCAAAAGCCCAGATGCTTTCGAAGTGGTTGGGCATCCCAAACTGGGCTTCGACAGCCGGGATCTTTCTGCTTCCACTAGCAAAGCTGCATTTATTTATGTATATGCCAGGCAGTTGGCAATGGGGTCTGAAGCACTGATTGTGAAACAGGGCCAACATTTCCCCACTTGATGAAGACCTCTTGCTGGGGCTGGTGGCTCTAGGACAGCTCCACAGTCATGAGCCTGGTTGCAATCTGCATTTCTGAGAGCTGTCAGCTTCTGGGGGGCGGGGGGGAAACCAGTATAATTCCAGGGACAAAGTTTGGGAAGCAAACAGGGTGAACTTTAATTATTAATACATGAAGGTAGATATGGTATAGTTGGAATCACTGAAACTTGGTGGGATGAAACTCATAACTGGAATGGAGTGATAAAAGGATACAAACTGTTAAAAAACCACAACAGACCCCATAAAAGAGGAGGGGGAGTTGTATTATATGTAAAAGACCACTATATTGCTATATTGCTCAAAACCAAAGACAAAAACCTCCTAGAATGCATATGGGTCAATATAAAAGAAAGAAAGAATGACATTGCCATAAGTGTATGCTACAGGATACCCAACCAAGCAGAAAAAATAGATGTACTTTTCCCAATTAACTAACCAATTAACAAATATATGTAGGAGATACACTACAATAGTAATGGGGGACTTTAATTACCCTGACATCAACTGGAACACTAATTCCGCATCAAGTGAGAAATGAAATAGGTTCCTGACCAACCTAGCTGACAACTTTGTTGTCCAAAAGGTAGAGGAAGGAACTAGAGGGACAGCCATACTGGCTTAATTCTTACAAACAGAGAAGAAATGATAGAGGTAGTTGAAACTGCAGGAATCTTGGGTGAGAGTGACCATGAAATGCTAGAATTCAATGGAACTTAATGGAACTTAATCATACCAGAATCTTAGAAATTTCAAAGAGCTGATTTTAACAAACTCAGAGAACGCTTAGGAAAGATTTCTTGGATGAAAATCCTAAAGAGGAAAACAACTCAAGAAGCTTGGAAAACTGAAAAATATAATCATAAAAGCCCAGTCCAGCACAATACCACTGAAAAAGAAATACAAGAAATACAAGAAGAAACCAGCATAGCTGCACAAAGATCTCTCTGATAAACTGAAAGACAAAAAGGAAAGTACAAAAACTGGAAAGAGGGACACATAACTAAGGCAGAATATCAGCAGATAGCCAGAATTTGTAAAGTCAAGAAAGCAAAGACTCAGAATGAACAAAGACTTGCAACAAAAGTTAAAGATAATAAAAAAAAAGTTTCTTTCAACATATAAATAACAAGAAAAACTCAAGGAAACACTAAAGGGAGAAGATGGCAAAGAAGTAACAGGCAAAAGAGAGGAAGCAGAGCTGCTTAACTCATTCTTTGCATCAATCTTCATGCAAAAAGAAACTATAGCCCAACCTACCAAAAACATAGCTGTAAAAGACAGACTAGAAATAAAAATTAAAAAAGCAACAAAAAAATAAAATAAAATGGTAAGAGAACACCTGTCTGATCTTGATGAATACAAATCACCGGGACCCTGATGGATTACATCCCAGAGTTCTAAAGGAGCTGGCAGATGTCATCTCAGAAACATTGTACCACATCCTTCAAAAATCCTGGAGCACTGGGGAACTACCTGAAGGTTGGAAAAGAGCCAATGTGGTGGCCATCTTCAAAAAGGGGGAGGGGAAACAGACCCAGGAAAATACAGACTAATCAGCCTAACATCAATACCTGGAAAGATACTGAAAAAGATAATAAAAAACCAGATCTGTGAACATCTGTGAATGGCCAGTACGCTCCCACAGAGAGGGGCTCCTCCAGGTGCCATCGGCCAAACAATGTCGACTGGCAGCCCCCAGGGAGAGAGCTTTCTCTGTGGGAGCACCTGCCCTCTGGAATGAGCTCCCCCCGGAGATAAGGACGATTCCGGACTTACGTACTTTCCGTCGGGCCCTCAAAACTTTTTTATTTCATCAAGCCGAGCTGGCCTAATCTCTCCAATTGTGTAATTTTAATTTTAATTTTTAAATGGGGGATTTTAACTGTCGGGCCAAATTGTTTAATATATTTTTAAATTGTTTTTAAATTTTGTATTTGATGTTTTTTACTTCTGGCTGTTCACCGCCCTGAGTCCTTCGGGAGAAGGGCGATATATAAATTTAAATATTAAATTAAATTAAATTAAATCTAGAAACAAATAAAATTATAACTAGAAGTCAGTATGGGTTTGTTAAAAACAGATCATGCCAAACCAATCTTATTTCATTCTTTGACAAAATAACCAAATTAGTAGACGAGTGAAATGCTGTGGATATAGTATACTTAGACTTCAGCAAGGCATTTGACAAAGTAGACCACAACCTACTTCTTGGTAAGCTAGAAAAAAAGTGGGATAGATAGCATCACCATCAGATGGATTTGTAACTGGCTGACACCATCCTATGTCACTGTTTGAAGAACCTGATGAACATTCATGGACAAATTCAAGCCATTTCAGGATCAATTAGATAAGAAAAAGCTAGCAGACTTCCTGATCTCACCTTGAAGAAACTGATGCCCTGTATAAGGAATCACAACAGGTCCATGGTACAAATTTAACCAGTGATGGAGCACCCACAACTTCTGGCATCAAGCCATCCCACCAATTAACTGTTTGCACAGTCAGAAAATTGCCCCTTATTTCTAGTTTGGATCTCTCTTTAACACTCTTTATTGATAAACTAGCAAAACTGATCAACATAATTCTATGTGAACATTTGCTTAAACACTGGATTGCTCTTATATATCTATTAAAGCATGTAGTTCATTTGTTTCATTCCAGTGCATGTATGTGAGTTTCTTTTGTTAGTTTTCCAGTTTAGTTTTTGACATTTTTACGTACCCTGTTTTCCCGAAAATAAGACATCCCCTGATAATAAGCCCAATCGGGCTTTTGAGCACATAAGCCTCCCCCCCGAAAATAAGCCCTTCCCGAAAATATTTAAATGCAGAGTTGGAAATCAGGTAAGACGGCAAGAGGAGCCCCGTCTTGCTCCACATGCCCCAAAATAATAAGACCTCCCTGAAAATAAGGCGAAGCGCTTATTTCGGGGTTCAAAAACTATAAGATAGGGTCTTATTTTCGGGGAAACACGGTATATTGCTTTATATTTTGGGATTGTTTAAATTTTCATAGTTTTCTAGAAACCCGAACATTTTCTGTCTTTAAATGAAGAACTTTTGTGTTTGTCTCTCTGCCTCCTGTAACTCTTTAATAAAAGAACTGAAGAGCAGCGGATTCAGGATTGAACTTTATGGGGCCCCCACTCAGAGCCTCCTTCCAATCAGACCTCCAATTTCAAGCTACTTATGCATCCCCTTAATTGTCATGTTACACTTATGTAATTTGCTAATTTGCATGTCATGGGATACTTTGGATAATTGCTGAAGTCAAGTTATATTACATCCACAGCACATCAACCCCATAATTTACTAAGGATGCTGTCCAAACAAAATAATGAACTCATTTATTCTTGGCAAATTCAAGCTGACTTCTAGTCATCACTGGGGCTGGAAGCAGCTGCAAAGAGCCCTTCACCACCATGAATGCTCACGTGAAGCACCTCTCGAAACTACTTCACTTGGCTTGATTCGTTGCTTCCAGATTGGTTGTTTTTTTATCTCCCTAAGTGCTGAGTTTCCCAAATCCTCCTTTCCCTTCCTTTGGAAAATGGGGGGTGTTTTCTTTCCTCTGGTCGTCTGGACTTCACTGGTTCTCCAGAGTTTCTCAGAGATAATCTCCAAATGTTTGTCCAGCAAGTTCATTCTGCACCTCGGATACCCTACTTCAGATTAACAGAGTTGGAAGGGATCTTGTAGGTCATCTAGTCCAACCCTCCCCCCCAAGCAGGAGACCCTACACCATTTTTGACGGAGGGCAGTCCAGTTTCTTCTTAAAAACCTCCAGTGATGAAGCTCCCACAACTTCCAAAGGCAACTTCTGTTCCATGGGTTGATTGTTGTCATTTTCAGAAAATTTCTCCTTATTTCTAGGTTGAATCTCTCCTTGTTCACTTTCCATCCGTTGTTCCTTGTCTGGCCTTCAGGTGCCTTGGAACAGTGGTGAAATATAAAATTTGTTACTACCGGTTCAGTGGGAGGGGAGGGGGGCAGTGCAGGGATTTTTGCTACCAGTTCTCCGAACCACCCGCCGCCATTGCTACCGGATCAGGCGATCCGGTCCAAACTGGGAGCACTTCACCCCTGCCTTGGAAAATAGCTTGACCCACCTCCTCTCTGTGGCAGCCCCTCAAATATTGGAAGACTGTGATCCTGTCTCCCCTGGTCCTTCTCTTCACTAGACTAGCCAGGCCCAGTTCCTGCAACCGTTTATCGTATGTTTTAGCCTCCATTCCCCTAATCATCCTGGTTGCTCTTCTCTGCACTTTTTCTAGAGTCTCAGCACTTTTTTTATAGTGTGACCAAAACTGTGGTCTTACTAAGGCTTTGGCCAAGGAGCCTGAATTCCTCAGGCCATTGATTCTTTCTCTATCAAGCTGGGGTCTTTCTCCCTCAGAAGTGCCATGTGGAACATCTCATGTCCCTCCTGCTTATTCCCCCATTTGGCTTTCTTGCCCCTTTGGTTTAAGCCTGAACACATGGAGAGTATGCTCAGCACACTCATTACAGCACACTCAGTAAGTCCTCGACTTACGACCACAATTGAGCCCAAAATGTCTGTCGATAGGTGAGACAATTGTTAAGTGAGTTTTGCCCCATCTTACTTTTTTGCCACAATCGTTAAGTGAATCACTGCAATTGATAAGTTAGTAACACAGTAGTTAAGTGAATCACTTTTCCCCATGGACTTTGCTTGTCAGAAAGTCGCAAAAGGGGATGCCAGGACCCTGGGACACAGCGATGGTTATAAGTATGAACCAGTTCCCAGCTGGGATGCACCACAGGCACTGAGAAGAAATGGATGCAGAAGCCAGCTGCCAGAAAGTGGAATTCTTTTAATGTAGGAAGGCAAGAAGCAAAAAGTGACACAGCTCGAGCATTCCTGGCTTGCAAGCAGCTTGTGTGAATCTGAGCCTTTTATGCTCAATTCCCCTTTGAAGGTCTTGCAGCTAGATGGGTTTTGATGTGTTTCTGATTGCCCTGGGTTTTGTTTTCCTGTTTACTGGGACAATCTTGCTCCCAAGTCTTTTCTTTTTCCTATCCTGTCAGGGGCAGGAAAAAGGGAGTTTTGGTTTACCTAGGAGAATTTATTTTTAGCCTGATTCCCCTAATCTTAATGGCTCTACTTAAGTGTTTCTGTTACTTTTGTAACAGCCATTAGCACGGCTGCTCTGAGTTTTCCTTTCAGCTGGTACTTCTTGTTTTTCTTAAAGCTGCCTTAAGTCTCTTGGCACTGTTTTCTGAGGTTTCTGGCACTGTCCTTTTGGGGTGTACTTCCCACCATGGGAACTGTAATTTCCATTGGTATGACTTTCACTTACATTCAAGGAGGCTCACAATTACAAAAGGTAACTGGTAAAAAAAATTAAAAAGAAAAGAAAACACTCTGCTCCTCATGTCAAGCCCTTCCCTGCTTCCTTCTTGCTCCTCTCATATAGTTTTGCTTCATTCTATGTGTGCATCTCTGCATTCTTCCTAGAGAGAAACTCTTCCTCTACTCTACAACTTGGCTACTTGCATGGAAAACTTTAGACATCTGATCAGAATCCATGATTGTTCGTCAGGGGAGATTTCTGCCAGCAGACAGAAGCCAAACACAGAAAAATTAAACAGGTGGTTAAAATATATAGGAAAACCACAAAAAATGGGGAAACCATGCATTCTGATAAAAGCAAACAGCTCCTCTGCAACCTGATTGAAGGAATGCAAGAAAAGAGATGAGCAAGGAATAAGCAGATTGAGGGTACTTGCATCTCTTTATCCCGGCCCTCTCCATCTCCCTCAATCCTTCTTCAGCATCACTGAGAATGACCTCCAAATCATTCACGGGCTTCTCCTTGGTCAACTGTAAAGTAAAGCTGTTACATATTTGTATTATATATGTAACAGAAAAATGATAAATATATTGCTCAAAAAAATAAAGGGAACACAAGCAGAAGACATCCGAGATCTGAATGAATGAAATAGCCTTATTAAATACTTTGTTCTTTACATACAGTAGTTTATACACTGCCCAAACAACTAAAGGGAACACAAAACTACTATATGTAATGAACAAAGTATTTAATAAGGCTATTTCATTCATTCAGATCTCGGATGTCTTCTGCTTGTGTTCCCTTTATTTTTTTGAGCAGTGTATAATAACAGTCTAAAAATAATTAAGAATAGTTATAATAAAGTAAAGCAGAAAAAATATTATATGAAGTTCCAAACGTAATTCGGAAGTTTAGGGGTGCGTGTAGTTCTTGATTTACATTCACAATTGTGTCTTGGATTTTAGTCTTAAGTCACTGCAGTCATTATGGGGGTTACCATGTGACCTGAATTCAACTTTTACGATGGTGGTTAATGCGAGCCAATTGCCAAACATCCAAAATGTGATAATGTGTCCATGGAGTGTGTGTGTGTGTGTGACTGTCAGCTGCCATTTTATGCTTTCTTGTGCTTCGCTGCTAGGCATTTCCAGACTGCCATCAACTGTGGGGAGGAGGATGGCAGGGAAGTGTCAAGGTTCTGAATGATGAACTCAACCAAACAAGCATTGTTGAGACGATCCAATCTCTTAATGTAAAACTTTTTTGAGCACATCATTTCAGCGCAGAATGAAAGCAAAACCAGCTCCAACTAATTCCCGGGCAATTGAAAATAATTCCTACAGACTTCTAGCTATACAATTTGGGATGAAGACCTTTTGAATGGTGTGGGAGTAGAAATGGATTTCCAGAGAAAAAAATTGCAGGCTACAGGAACCAGGAGCACCACTCCGGTGACTCTGAGGACACAGATAAACCTCCAAGGGCTTCAAGGACCCTCTAAAAGGAAATGAAAATGCAAATGACCAGCTGTCTGCAAGAAGTCTAAACCCTTCCATTCCCCACTATCTTGTCAGGGCTGAAGAAGCTTCTTGGATGAGAAGCAAAACGTCTTCAAAGAAAAAACAAGAAAGTCCAGTTGCCTCCTGAAAAAAGCTCCTTTGGGACACTCCGCTCTCCAGCTTCTTTGACATGGGAATCTTGACCGCTTCCTTGTGGGGGAGCCTTTCTGGAGGGCCCACCAGTTCCACCAACCACAGGGGACCGGCCCCCTCTGTATGGGCTTGAACTTTCTGAGTGACCCACTGGCTGCGATGCCCTCTCCATTTCTGTCCAGGAATGGAGAGGTGGCCCCATAGGCTCCCAAGAGTCACTTGATTGCTATGGGTGACAGAATGAATGCACTAACTAATATAGAAATATTTTTATTTTCCAGGTTTAGGAAGTCTGCCCTGAATTCACAGAAGCAGTCAGTATGAAGTGATTGTAGAAACAAACAAAGAAATAATTACATTTCCACCATCATGCCATTGGCCTCATCTGTGTAATACCATTAAATGACAATGTTACAACATTCATATCAATTTACTTCACTATGGTAAAAATGACATAAGAATATCAACAAGGGCAGAAAGGATGCCAATTTCACAACTCATGATTTAACAGATGTTTGGCTTTCATAGCCACTCCTTCATCCCAAACGTTAAATTGAAGCTTCCTTGTATTATTAACAGTTCTAGTTTCCCAGACATGGATATTTTGCAGAGAAATGATTGAACTTACGTAAAATCCAATTGATACCCATTTTTTCATTTGAAGAATGTATTAACAAGCTTTTATTTGCTAATGATAAAAATTTTATATGCTTCTGTTTCCTAAACAGAATTTATTTATTTTCTTAATCAAGGAATTGGAGAAAATATTGCTTCTTAAGCTTTTTTTAAAAAATAAAGTAACTGTTAACACTTTACAAGTTCAAATTTTAAAAGAAGATTTTGAAATTGTCGGTGTTATTTTCTTAATATTGAGAGAAAGGATTGCTCTAGCAGCCATGGTGCTCATGTCAGCTCACTGCCTGGCCACAGACCATTATTTGGTATTCGTTGAAAGTCAGATGCCTGTAATTTAGAGTGCCTAAGGTTCCATCCTGTCTTGTTTATAATGTAAGATTTTGCAAAATTTTACATTTTAGAACACTTTTCATTCTATAAATGAAAGAAAAACCCCAAATAGTCAGCGAGAGAATTGGGAATGCCAGAAATAAAAATAGGAATGTTGGAAGCATAGTAATTTTAAGTGCTGCTATTCTACCAAGCAAATATAATAAGAGATTATGCAATTATAAATGTATAGAATTATTGGGAGGAGCACTTGGGTCGTAAAGGGTGCCCCTCCCGGGCAGGAGTCCAAACTTAAACCTCCAGAAGATGGCCGTCCATCTTGGCTTCAACCTGCCCAGTCATGGGGAGCCTCTTTTTTATTTCTAGCATTATAATAAAACAATAAAACCAGATTGACCTTCACCACTTCTTGGTGGTGATTCTTTGCACGATGTGTTACATAAACAAAGGGTCTTTATTGTCCAAGCTCATAACCGAGGGCATAAGGGTCACAGGACTTGTGTTGCAGAGGTCCAGACAATCTCTAGATGGCAGCAGAGAAAATAGGAAAAAAAATGCCTCTTGTCTGCCATCTAGTGGTCTGTGCATCCACAAAACCCCACGCTCAGTTAATACTAATTAATACGAATACACTTCCCTCGGTCTAAGGTGAAGGATGGGGAGGGTTGGATAATTCCTCTATTCTGTTTGTTCTAGCATTGGGCATCATTTTGCAAACAATATGATTTTGCAAAGCTGCCTTTTTATTCTGCTTCCAAAGTTTAATCTCTTTTTACTGTTTCACAGTTGTGGTTTCACCTGATGTGAAAAGAACATGAAAATGCTCACCAGGGCCCTCTCCTGGAAGTCCACGGTTGAAGCACAGAGACTATTAATGGTCCTGAGTATTTCTGTTTTGTTTTCATCAATAGTCCTGATCTTTAAGAAAGATCTGGTTGATGTTAGAACTGAGAACACAGCAGATGGAAGCAAATAGCCTGGCAGGCGAAGGCTTTGGGGTGGGGGTGGGGGTTTGAAGAAGGCTTTGCCATGGCCCAGCTCATTTTCCCTAAAGTGAAGTATAAATTTAACTAATAGACTCCTATTTTGTACAAATCACAAGGGAAACGGAACTTATTTATTTTGGAAAGTGCAAGTTAGATTTGTATTAAAATGTGTACTAAGCAGATTTCTCTACTGTTCTATTGGTATTTGGCCCCAAATCATCCGTAAACACTGTGGTTGCAGAAGGGATGTGGAGATGAATCTTTCCAGTCCTCTGACTCTGCATTACTCTGGCTGGGATTAACTCGGAGGTCTCCTCGCCACAAGACGCATGATGGACAGGAGCTGACTTGGAGGAGACCAAAGCTCTCCACAACTTTCAAGCAACACAACAGAGCTTTTGCTGCTGTGTGCAACACACCGAAAACGCTCAGTGCAGGAAGGAAGAAACGGAGCTTGCGGGGGGCACTCAGATCCGAAAACATCTCCTTGGCTGCTCCTTGATATGGGCCGAGTAGACACTCAGTCTTACCCAGAAGCACATTCTTCACATTTCTTCGTGGGCTGCTGTGTGTGGTTGTGGGTATTAAAAGCACAACACTAGGAACTGCAGCTGCAAGGAAAGAAAATACCGTATATATTTGGATGTTGTTAGGAGAGAAAATCCCACAGGATTCCTATTTCCATGAGAAATCGATGCCTTGGGATAAATGATCCTCGTTTGAAAACCGATGGTAAGCTTTTGTTTCTTAGTTTAGGGCCAAATAAGCCTGGTGCTGCTGGCTCCCTGTTTTATCAGCCTTTCGAAACCTTTCTCTTACCTCAGGGTGATTTGGGATCACCTGTGGGATGAAAGCCTCTTTATGATTTGATCAGACATTCAAGCAGCATCATAAACATTATGAAGTTGAATTTTGGCAACCTATAAAATATTTGGAATAAGGAGTTGGAACTTCCTTTTTTTAAAAAAAGCAAATCAGTGAGTTACTATTTTAAAGAATTAAAGATCTTACCATTGTGGGAAGCCCCCCCTCCCCAGAGAATGAAATATTCTGGGGAATATTAAGAGATAGAATATGTTATATTTTCCCCAAAGCAGAAATGGAGAAACATGCTCTTAAAGGCAGAAAGAAGCCCCAATTTCCTGCATAGAAAACTGCTTCCAGCAGATGCCTGAAATCTTTAGAGATGGATATTTTGTGCCCATTAAGAAATCCAGGCCAGCCTATTCACAAACAACAACAACAACAACAACAACAACAAAAAAAACACTTCAGGTCCAGATGATGCCACTAAGAGGGACAGGATATAATAGGATTAACCCACCACCATTGAAATAGCAAGAGACACAAAAGCCGCTTCATTTATTTATTTATTTATTTAATTAATTAAATTTCTATACCGCCCTTCTCCAATAGGACTCAGGGCGGTGCACAGCCTAAGTAAAAACAGAGCATACAAAATTTAAAAACAGTATTAAAATAATTAAATATTTTGGCCGTAATTAAAACAACCCAATTTAAAACCAATTTAAAATTTAGCTCAAGCTCAAGCCAGCCCAGCTAGTTGAAATAAATAAGTTTTCAGGACCCGACGAAAAATCCGGAGGTCTGTTATTATCCGTAATTCTGGGGGAAGGTTGTTCCAGAGGGTGGGCGCCGTCATAGAGAAGGCTCTCCCCCTGGGGGTCGCCAGCCGACATTGTCTGGTGGACGGCACCCTGAGGAGGCCCACTCTGTGCGAGCGTACTGGCCGGTGGGAGGCTATTGGTGGCAGAAGGCGGTCTCGTAAGTACCCCGGCCCTAAGCCATGGAGCGCTTTAAAGGTGGTCACCAACACCTTGAAGCGCACCCGGAAGACCACATTGCAGAATCTCCAGAACAATTCGAACTTCAAGGTCACAGAAACCTATAAAGATCCATCCACTCATTCAACCAATTGGTCAGCTGTCCCAGAACCACATGCTGATTCTGCTCATCAATAAACGGAATCCTTCTTTCCAATCAGCCTCCATTTTATTTCCAGCACCTTTCTCCCTGGCTTTTCATTCTATACCATGCATTTAATTCCAATAAAGTTCCAATTTCCTAAACTCAGTTCAAGGGAGAACTTCTGGGGTGAGGCTCTGGCAGGACTTTGGCCCTGGAGAACACCAGCTTCATCCAGATAAAACAATCTGAAAATCCAAATCCCCCCAAACGAGGAAGGGAGACGGGGGTTTCCCCAGGAGGCCTCTGTGAAACCCTTGGAGTGTGTAGGCAGGGGCATTTCCGAGCGGTGGGACGGTGCTTCTTTGAACCGGCCCCACGAATAAGACAATATTTGCAGGCATCTGGGTGTGATAAATCAGGAGTGCTGCTCTGAGCAGGGTACAATTTAAAAATGGGATTTTAAAAATATATTATTTAATTTACTGCCAAAGAGCTTTGCTTTTTGCCAGAACCAGTGGGGAAAGCCCATCCTTACATACAGGTAGGTTTTTATTGTTGGAATCTTCTGGAGTATGTATGAATATTTAAGCAGCTCTGGGCAATATATTTTAAGAAGAAGAATTCAGAGAACTGGGACTGATTCAGGAAAGAATAACAAGGGTGAAAAATAACAGATTTAAGCAGTGATAAAATCCAGGGTTTTTTACTACTGGTTCTGTGGGCATGGCTTGGTGGGCGTGGTGTGGCTTGGTGAATGTGGCAGGGGAAGAATATTGCAAAATCCCCATTACCTCCCCACTGCTGGGGGAAAGATATTGCAAAAATCCCCATTCCCACCCCACTGTGGCCAGCCAGAGGTGGTATTTGCTGGTTCTCTGAACTATTTATTTATTTAATAATTTAATTTATATATCGCCCTTCTCCCAGAAGGACTCAGGGCAGTGTACAGCCAAAATAAAACACACAGATATAAAATTTAAAAAACAATTTAAGAAATATTAAATAATTTGGCCCATATCTAATTAAAATAAAACTACCCGTTTTGGACATTTAAAAGTTAAAAGTTAACGATTAAAATTTAAAAATTAGGCCAGCCCGGCTTGTTGGAATAAAAGCGTCTTCAGGGCCCGGCGGAAGGTGCATAAATCAGGAATTCTCCGCATCTTGGGGGGCAATTCGTTCCAGAGGGCAGGAGCCCCCACAGAGAAGGCTCCCCCCCTGGGGGTCGCCAGCCAATATTGTTTGGCCAACGGCACCTGGAGGAGCCCCTCTCTGTGGGAGCGAATTGGCCGGTGTGAGGCTATTGGTAGCAGAAGGCGGTCTTGTAAGTACCCAGGTCCTAAGCCATGGAGTGCTCTGAATGTGGTAACCAATACCTTGAATCGCGCCCAGAGGACCACTGGAAGCTAGTGCAGCTCGCGCAGGAGAGGTGTTACATGGGAGCGCCATGACGCTCCCATAATCACCTGTGCGGCTGCATTCTGGACCAGTTGGAGCCCCAAGGGGAACCCCATGTAGAGAGCATTACAGTAGTCCAGGCGGGAAGTGATGAGGGCATGAGTGACCGTGCGTAGGGAGTCCCGATCCAGAAAGGGACGCAACTGGCGGATCAGGCGAACCTGATAAAAAGCCCCCCTGGCCACGGTCATCACATGTTTTTCTAAGGACAGCCGTGCATCCAGGAGGACACCTAAGTTGCGAACCCTCTCCATGTGGGCCAACGACTCGCCCCCAATAGTCAGAGATGGCACCAACTGACTATATCAGGACACCGGGAGCCACAGCCACTCAGTCTTGGACGGGTTGAGCTTGAGCCTGTTTCTCCCCATCCAGATCCGCACGACCTCCAGACACCAGGACATCACGTTAAGGGCATCAATGGGGTGGTCCGGGGTGGAGATGTACAGCTGAGTGTCATCAGCATACTGGTGGAACTGCACCCCGAAACCACGGATGATCTCACCCAGCGGCTTCACATAAATGTTGAACAGAAGGGGCGAGAGGACCGGCCCTTGCGGCACCCCATACACAAGGCGCCTCAAGGTCGACCTCTGGCCCCCTGTCAACACAAACTGCAACCGGTCAGAGAAAGGAGGAGAACCACCGCAACACACTGCCTCCCACCCCTAACCCCTCCAACCATCGCAGCATGATACCATGATCGATGGTATCAAAAGCCGCTGAGAGATCTAATAGGACCAGGACAGAGGAAAAACCCCTGTCCCGAGCCCTCCAGAGATCATCCACCAATGCGACCTACTCAAAATTTCTGCTACCGGTTCTCCAGAACCTGTCAGAACATGCTGGATTTCACCCCTGGATTGAAGTGATCAGAAGGCAAATTAGAAAAAAAATCTTCCTAACAGGAGGAGCCAGTGGACAGTGGGACCAATCACCCTGAGAGATGCTGGCCTGTTTTGTACTGGAGATGTTCAAGGGGAGGCTAGAGAGCCCCTGAGGAAGGGCCCAAATCTGGACTCCTTCATCTCAAGTCAGGTTGGACTTCAGGGCCTCAGGGCCTCTGCAGACTGCGAGTGCTGTGGAAGAGCAAAGATCCCAGAGACCCGTTCAAGTCCTGGCCTTCCTGGCAGCCCACCTCCTGGTACAGCCCCCCCCCAGGGTGAATGAGGCCTGCAGAGCCTCATCGGTGGTGGCATCGTTTCTCTTTGGGCCACCAAGGAATTGGAGACTCCTCTGCAGTGCAGCACAGAATGGAGTCCACCATTCAGGAAGTCCCAAAGGTGCTGCTTTCTCTCTCTCTCTCTCTCTCTCAAAAGGCAACTGGACTTTTCTTATTTTTTTTCTTTGAAAATGTTTTGCTTCTCATCCAGCTTCTGAAGCTTCTTCAGTTCTAAATCTAGCTTCTTGGATGAGAAGCAAAACGTTTTCAAGGAAAAACAACAATCAAGAGAAGTCTAGTTGCCTTTTGAAAAAAATACTTTTGGGACCACCAGCACCTGAATGATTGAGAATGATTGAGAATCTCCACTGAATCTCCCCCTGAATAGGGGAGCCCTATTCAGAGAGAACCTGCCTCTCCCTCCCTTCCCCTCTGCACACTCGGCAGAAAAAAAAGTTACTTACACTTTCCAGTGTTTGATGCTGCTCGTTCCATAGTCGCTGCTATCCTTACCTCAAATTGTTCCATCAAATGAAGGACTCTGTTTACAGTAGCTGAGTTCACTCTGGTCTCTTCTGGGATTAATTAAGTATCCATATATTTTTGAGAATGCTGCTTTCTGTCTGAAAAGTGACTTGAGTTTGGCAGTGCCCAATTAATACTTATGATGAATTTTGCCCATATTTATTCCAGGGTTAAGCTTAAGGAAAAGCCAAGGAATTTTTTAAGTAGTCAGGGGAAGGGAGGGAGGGTGGGAGGAAGGAAGGAAGGAAAAAAGGGAGGAAAGGAAGGAAGGAAAAAAGGGAGGGAGGAAGGAAGGAGAGGGAGGGAGGAAGGGGTTTACATCGGGGTGAAATCCAGCAGGTTATGACAGGTTCTGGATAACTGGTAGCGGAAATTTTGAGCAGTTCGGAGAACCGGCAAATGCCACCTCTGGCTGGCCCCAGAGTGGGGAGAGAATGGGGATTTTGCAGTAACCTTCCCCTGGAGTGGGGCAGGAATGGATATTTTGCAGTAGCCTTCCCCTGGAGGGGGTGGGAATGGAGATTTTGCAATATCTTTCCCCCAGGAGTGGGGTGGGAATGGGGATTTTGCAGTATCCTTCTCCTCCCATGCCCACCAAGCCACACCACGCCCACCAAGCCACACCCACAGAACTGGTAGTAAAAAAATTTGGATTTCACCACTGGTTTACATTCAAATTTAGTGCATGATCTTAGTCACATACTCCCCCCGCACTTACGACGACAAGAAGCTCTCATTCGGGAGTATAGTAAGATGCTGTTAAATTCCTCTCTACCCATACATGGATACATTCCTGATCTCTTAAGATGCCGATTAAAGTCAAGAAATCACCAATCTTGACAGCGCGTAAGTTGATGGCCGATCATCAGAACACCACACAAAAGTGGATGGAGGCGTGGAATAGCTGTTCCCCCCAAGATGTCTCCGAGCATATCAGTCCTAGTAGTAGACCTCCAGGATTTAGCCTACCCCGACACATATGGGTGACATATAATAGAATTAGAACAACTCATGGGGTGTGTGCTGACTCCCTGTATAAATGGGGAAAGACACCTTCAGCACAATGTGATTGTGGGGCCCCTCGACAGACTACCCAGCACATAGTGAGGGAATGCCCTAACAGAAGGTATCCAGGAGTTTCTAGAGACTTCCTCTGCATAACAATGGCAGCTACTGACAGGATCTCCAAACTCGACATTAAACTTTGAAATGTTATTTCTGTTTTCCTTTTAGGTTTTCTTACTGTTTTTTTTATTGTTTTAATTGTTTTTAACCTGTAAAAATGAAGTGTTTTAATATTGTGTGTGACCAACCATACGCTAAATAAATAAGTGCATGATCCATATTTATTAAAACTGGTCTGAAGCTAACTTCGATGCTTCTGAACAGCACATCTGCAATTCCACTAATTAGTTTGCACAGACTGGGATAAGCCACACTTTCTGCTTTAACAAAAGTCATCCGAAGTGGCATACACAGACACATCAGTTCAGTAAGAAACAAGCCAGACAACTTAATAAGACTACACCCCAAGCATCCATAGCAATAAAACACACGACACAACAGAAACAGATGTTCCAAAGAATGTTAAAGTAGCAAGAACACATCCTATTAAAGAGCCATGGGAAGCATCTGGGACAGGCGGCCCGGAAAGCCAGGTCAAGGTGTGGTTGCAGCCCCTCTGGGAATGGCTCCGTGAGGGGGAGATAAAATAAATCCAAAGGAACTTTCTCTCCTGGACCAGAAAGCTTTTGCAAACTCCATACGAACATTTGTCAAGATCCCTTGGTTAGAGAGATGTGTGGGAAGAGGTTATAATACAGATACCGATTAACAGAGTTGGAAGGGACCTTGGAGGTCATCTAGTCCAACCCCCCACCCAAGCAGGAGACCCTACGCCATTTTCTGACAGGTGGCCGTCCAGTCTTCTTGAAAGCCTCCAGGGATGAAGCTCCCACAACTTCCAAAGGCAACTTCTGTTCCATGGGTTGATTGTTCTCACTGTCAGAAACTTTCTCCTTATTTCCAGGTTGAACAGCTCCTTCTTCAGTTTCCATCCATTATTCCTTGTCTGGCCTTCAGGTTCTGAGGGCCAGCGATATTCTGTGAAGGAAAAAAGCAGACTGCAGGCGCCACCATTCCTGAAGTAGTTACTCCTCTGTGAAGCAGCTCTTCCTTTTCTTCTTCCTTCTCGTATTCAGCCTAAATCCACGTCCTTTGTTGTATATATGGTTCTGGGCCCTCGGTTGATTTGGGCTGAGTGGAAAGCTTGGCACTTCTGCTTTTTATATTCCCAGCTGGACGAGACCTATCTCTGTATAGATTGCATGGCATTTGGTCCCATTGCACTGCCTGATGAGGAGTGCTGAGACTTAAATTTGGCCTTCTGAATCGTTTCTAGGAGTGATTATATTTCCACTTACTCTGCTACACCTCCTGAGGGGAGTCTCCCCGTGGCCTGGACGTTTTGTAGTTTCCTCACTCTGGTCCAGACTCAAATGCAACCAGATGACTTTGTAGCTCAATCTTGCCTGCTGAGCATTTTTGTTTGCCCCCCGCCCCCCCAGGACACTAAGCAAACCAGCCTTCTTGATGTGAGACCGACTTTCTAGGGATTTTCCGCTCATCTTAAATATATGCCACATGGACAGAAATGTTTTGTGCCACTGAATTTTAGTACAACTAGTTTAACCTAAAAGTATTCATCCCATATGAAACATTCAGGTGCAAAGTTGCACCAGCAGGGTTGCCTCGAACACCTTTCCCTTCCTCCTTCTTTTGCTCCTTCCTCTCTCCCGCTTCATCTGAAGCAGGTTGCCTGGAGGGGCACGCTGGGAGGTGGAACGTCAGCAAATGAGGACTTTGTGGCACCAAGAAGGACCCAGCGTAAATTTGCCATAGGTGGACACGTAAAACGCCTTGAAAAATGGGCATTGCCCAAACCAGTAAGTTGTTTTCACTGCTGTTAAAGGTTCTCGCAGACACCGGAACAGAAGATGTGAAACGCCCTTCGGCTTCTTTGGGATTCCCTACTGTTAGGGGTGTGTGTGTGTGTGTGTGTGTGTGTGTGTGTGTGTTTGTGCTTCCCAGCAGTGCCAGAGTTTCCATCTTGGAAGGTATTTACTTACCTACTTTCTTATTTTTGAGTAAGTTATTACTTACTTATTTACAGATCCAGAAGAAGCTCCTTGCTGTCTTCTCCAGAAGATTCCCAGGCAGCCAGAGACGTGGAAGGTTCAATCAGGGGAAAGTAAATAGCAGGGAAGTGAAAAAAAAAAGTCTTGGTTCATCTATTATTTGAAGGTAGCTTGTTGGAAACACTGAACAGGCAGAAATAGCAATTAGTCATTTTGGGGATCACTGGGAAATTGGATGGTTTGTTCAATGACTCAGTTGCCCTGGAAAAACCCTCATTTTGCTGGCCTTTCTTGGAATGCTGCCTGTGCCCCACCAGTGCTGCCCTGGGAGCAGACGGAATGGGGCTCGTGGTGCCTTCTCCATTGCATTATAATTTCCAGGCCCAGCGAGGGCAAGGAGGAATTCTAAAAGCCACTTTCAAATGAGAGGGTTTGTAGCATCGCCTTGCTTCGGAGAAGCAAAAACTATAATCTCAGAGGATCAAAGCCTCGGTAAATGCTACTGTTCTCCTGTTCTTGGGGCAATTGTGTGGCTTCGGCTGCAAAAAGAGAGTGATGCAGAGTGAAAGCCATGCTGGGTCAGTTAGGGTAGAGTCTTCTCAACTCATCTCGGAGGGATAAATTCAAAGCAGCATTTCACAGAATAGTTCTGAACATCCCTGGATGCTTGTTTGATGTTCATCTAAGCAGGGGTGTCAAATTCAATTTCATTCAGGGCCGCGTCAGGGCTGTGGTTGACCTTGGGGGGCCAGGTGGACGTGACCGGCTGGGTGGGCATGGCCAGCTTGATACCACTCCCCAAACTGCTGGCATGTTTCCTCTTTGCATTGGGTAGACTGGGCCGAAGCAACGCGGGCAGAGGTGGTATTCAGCCAGTTTGGACCGGTTCAGGCAAACCGGTAGTGGAAATTTTGAGTAGTTTGGAGAACTGGCAAATACCACCTCTGGCTGGCCCTGCCCCTGCCCGCTCACCCCCCTACCCCACCCCACCCCGTTCAGTCACTCCTCATCTCGCCTCCCTGGCATAGCACACTGTGTGGCTCCTTGCTTGCGTTGACCACATAGTCTCTGCGGCTTGCTTGCCTTCCCATGCGGTGCCTGCAGCCCAACTGAGTGGCCCTGATCTGCACGGGAAAGTAAGCCTGCGAGTCGCGGCCTAGCTAGCTGTCCACCTCACCGTCCCTGCCTCCAACTTGCCTGGTTTGCTTCGTCGCCGCAGCTCCATCCCACACAGCGCTGTGGCCTAGCTAGCTGCCTCCCACCATCCCATGTGGTGCCACCAGCTTGCCTGCATTTGTCGTGGCCTACCACACTGGCAATGCGGCCCAAATGATATCTGCGCCTTGCCCGTTCTCCTCACTGTGGCTGCCAGAGCGGGCAGCATGCGGGCAGAAGGATGGTGATTGGCGAGAACCAGGCCTGAAAGGTGGCAGACCCTTGCCGTGTCGACCCCGAGGTGGCCCTTCGGCCGAGTGTCTTCCAACTGAATGATAATTAATGTCCCTTTGAAACAAAGAAAACTTTGTGGTGAATTTGCAGAGGGCATTTATTTTATCTAGTGTTTTTGTCAACGAAGACAACCCACAGAGGAAGATGAATTCTTCCTAGCTTTAATAGCTTTGATAGAATTATATTTCTTGATCCTTATTTAAATATTGACTGTTGTAGCGCGGGAATAACGAGAGGCACAAGCAAGCTAGTGACAACAGCTCTTTAATTCAGGATGTGACTTCAGCAAAGAACCACAGGCAACAGCCCTCCTTATATACAGTACTGAAACACCCGTTAACCAATCACAAGCATTGTTGCATTTGAATTTCCCGCACAAAATAGATACATACATAACACCCCTCCATTCTCAGAAGGCACTTATCCTATCTATTTACATATTTACAAACAAAATCACGCAGGTGACCAGGGCGTGACTTTACTCTGGTTGACCTGCGCAGTTCAGTTGCTGGAGAGGCGTCGAGCCGGTCAGAGGGACCTCCCATCTCTCCTGGCTCCGCCAATGGAATCTCCTGGATTTCTCCAGAGGCGTGGCCATCCCCAGCTGGGAGTGTCAACTCGCAGGGGCGGCGCTGGAACTCAGGCTTACCTGATAAGTATTCCAGTTTACTCGGGCTTGAGATAGCTGTTTCGGGGAAACTTTGGAAGTTAGGTTTTACAGTATTGGAGTTTTCACAGGCTTCACAATTCAAACGTTTACGCAATTGATCTATGTGCCTTCTCCAAATTTTATCTTGCCCTACGTCCACTGTGTATGATTTCGGACCGGTGATCCCCACAATAATTCCCCCAATCCACAATGGGCCATTGGCATAATTCCTAGCGAATACCGGGGTTCTGATTTGGAATTGTCTTAATCCTCCCTCTTCCCCCTTATAATTATCTGTGGAGTAGTTTGGGTGTAAGCGATCGAGAGTGCACCTGAGTTTACGGCCCCTTAGAAGCTCTGCTGGGCTGCGCCCTGTGGTAGTGCATGGGGTTGCATGTTGTATTGCTAAGAATTGATCAATCCTAGCCTGCCAGTCTCCCGCATTGAGTCGGGACAGTGCTTCTTTGGTCGTTCGTACGAATCTCTCTACAAGGCCATTTGAAGCCGGATGAAAAGGAGCAGATAATGCGTGTCGTATGCCTAACTCGGCCAGATAACTTTCAAATTGGGTTGCTGTGAATTGGGGCCCGTTATCAGAAACCAGGGTGTCTGGCAACCCGTGAGTTGCGAAAAGTTTCCTAAGGACTTTAATTACGGCCTCAGAAGTGGTTGAAGCCATCAAAACTATTTCTAGCCACTTAGAAAAAGCATCTATAATTATGAGAAAATTCTGGCCGTGGAAGGGGCTTGCAAAATCGATATAGATCCTCCCCCATGGTCCCTTTGGCTTTTCCCATTCTCTAACGGTAGCTACAGGGGGATCCAGGCGGGACTCCTGGCAGGGCCTGCATTTCCCCACCCACTCAGTGACATCTTGGTCGAGATGTGGCCACCACACATAACTCCGAGCCAGACTTTTCATTCTAACTATACCAGGGTGCCCTTCGTGTAGCAACTCTAGCACCCGATACCTTAAACGAGAGGGGATAACCATCCTGTCACCCCACAGCAAGCAGCCCCCCAACATAGACAATTCATTCTTTTTGTTGAAAAACAATTGAAAATCCCCACTGTCCACCTTAGTTGGCCAACCCCGCATGACCCAGCCCATCACAGTACGTAAAACAGAGTCTTTGGCAGAAGCCCTCGCCACCTCGCCAGATGAGAGGGGCCCCAGGGACACAACATCAATCAATAAGACAGGGGCTTCCGGAGTCAGGTTTTCCAACAGATCGGGCAAGGGGCATTGGCTGAGGGCGTCAACATGGCCCAGAGTCCGGCCCGATCAGTGGATTAGTCTGTACGAGTAAGCAGCCAGGAAAATGGACCATCTGGTCATCCGGGGGGAGAGAGCGGCCGGGGTCGGTTTGTCGCCAGCCAAAAGTCCCAACAAAGGCTGAGGTTCCGTGATAAGTTCAAAAGTCCGGCCAAACAAATATTCGTGAAATTTTTTGACCCCCGCTACAGCCACTAAGGCCTCCCTGTCCAGCTGGCTGAAATTTTGTTCTGCACTAGACAGAGTGCGAGAGTAATACGCAATGGGCGCCTCTAACCCATTCGGTAGTCTATGGCTCAACACAGCGCCCACACCAAAAGGGGACACATCGCAAACAAGTACAAGTGGCAATTCAGAGTTATACCATATAAGGAAACTGTCTTCAGACAAAAGTTTTTTTACAGCCTTAAACGCGGCCGCTTCAGATTTGCCCCACACCCAGGGAATGTTTTTTCCTAGTAGTCTATGCAATAGTTCCGCAATGGTGGCTTTGTCTTTGAGGAACATGGTATAAAAGTTTAGAAGTCCCAGGAAGGCCTGCAGTTCGGGCTTCGATTTGGGTGCATTTTGGATGGCCCTTACTTTGCTTTCTGTGGGGTGAATGTCCGTGCCGTCGATTCGGTAGCCCAAAAATTCTATGGAGGGTACTGCAATTTTACATTTGGACTTTTTGAGTTTAAGTCCCGCTTCTCTAAACCTGGTTAGGACTTGTCTAACCCTATCTCCAAGCTGCGCCTCATTCTGGCCACTAATGAGGACATCGTCAAAATAGGGGACAACCCCCGGGAGTCCTTGTAGGAGGCGCTCCATAGTGCTCTGGAAGAGCCCTGGGGCAATGCTAACCCCAAACCGTAGCCTCGTGCATTTGAATGCACCTCTGTGCGTTACTATAGTTTGTGATTCTGCCATAGCGTCGTCTACCGGCAGCTGCTGGTACGCCTGTGCAAGGTCTAACTTGGCGAATATCTTGCCAGGGCCCAGGGAGTGAAGTAGATGGTGGACGATCGGAACGGGATAGGCGCTCTGTTGCAATGCCTTATTGATCGTGCATCTGACTTTACTGGTGTGACTATTGGGGTTTCCCACTTAGCGTGATCTATGGGAACTAGCACCCCGTTTGATTAATTTGTCAAGTTCTGCGTCTATTTTTGGTTTTAGGGCAAATGGTACTCGTCTTGCCTTTAACCTAATTTGGGCTACATTAGGGTCTAAATTAAAAGAGATAGGGGTCCCCACATACTTGCCTAGCGTCTCTTCAAAAACGTCCTGGAATTCGTGTAGGAGGTTTTCTTTAAGAGATGGTCCGCCGATGCTGTGGACACCCGTGAAGCCCATGCTGAGGGCTCGAAACCACGCTAGGCCCAGGAGACTTGGTAGCGGCTTGCTGACGATGGTCAGGGGAAGCGCTTTCTGGAACTCACCGTAGGTGACCCGGAACGTGCCCACGCCTTCCACAGGAACTCGGTTTCCTCGGTAGTCGAGGAGGCGAACTCATTGCTGTGACAGTTGGTTCTTCTGGAACTTCGGTAGAAGCGATTTAAGCGTAGCCCAGGACATGATTGACAGGGTGGACCCAGTGTCGATTTCCATGTCACATGGTCTCCCTTCAATTTCTACTCTCATGTAGACCTTTTCCTCTGCAGACGTGCTGGCTTGGCCGATTCTCGTGCTGTAGGTCTCTCGCTTTTGATTCTTGCGCCGTTTTCTTGCGCCATCATCTCTGGTTGACTGTTTTGAACGTGTCGGTTCTGGTTGGTCGTGATAGTCACGTGACTTGTTATTTCGCGGAAATTGAGCTCTACAGACTCTAGCCAGATGGCTCTTCTTTTCACAGCGCCTGCAAATGGCGTCTCTGTATTTGCAGGACTGTCTCTCGTGATTTCCGCCGCAACTCGAGCAGTTTTTGCAGCGGCAACTTTGCTCGCTCTTTTTCTTATCTGTGTGGAAGACGTCCTCGTCTGACTCTTCCTCTGTACTGGTTCGCGCCTCCTCTCTGTGAACGGGGGCTGACTTCGGGCCATCTTTGCTTGGCTGTGGCCGTTGTAGCGCTTCAGAAGCCTTAGTGGACGCTTCGTGTGCTCTGGCTTCATCGAGCATGCCGGCTAAAGTTAAATCTGGCTTCGCCAGAAGGCGCCTCTGTAATCGAGGGTCTTTCACGCTACAAATCAACTGTTTGAGTAGCGCGTCGTCTAGATCCCGGTAGTCGCAATGCGTTGCGGCTTTTCAAAGGGCAGCCACATATGCGCTGACCGGTTCTCCTTCTCTTTGTACTCATTGCTGGAGTTCGTAGCGCTGTACAAACTTCGAAGGCACAGGAGCATAGGGGCTCTCAGGTTTGCTTGAAGGACATCCCAGGGGACCGTCTGGACTGGGGTTGGCTCGCAGAGGGACTCGGCCATCTCGAAAACGTCTGGCCCGCAGTGGCTCAAAAAGAGGGCTCTTTTTCGGTTCACGGATAGCCCTTGCATCTCACTTGCTTTCAGGGAACACTCGAACCTGGTCAGATACGATCCCCACTTCTCTCGGGTTGGGTCGAAGGGTTTTGGCGGACGTAGGCAGACATCGCCGTATGTCTCTGTGTTCGCTCATCACCCTGGCTGAAATTCAGAGCTCTTTTTGATTTGCTTCTTGTGGCCTCAATCCCACCTTCATCGCCAATGTTGTACTGTGGGAATAACGAGAGGCACAAGCAACTAGTGACAACAGCTCTTTAATTCAGGGTGAGACTTCAGCAAAGAACCACAGGCAACAGCCCTCCTTATATACAGTACTGAAACACCTGTTAACCAATCACAAGCATTGTTGTATTTGAATTTCCCGCACAAAATAGATACATACATAACATTGACAATAGTAAAATAACTAGGGTGGGGGTGAATAAGGGTGGGGACTTCTAGGTTTCTAGGAAGAGGCACCCATGGGAGGTATTCTGCTTTCTAACCACAGAAATTGCTGATCAATTAGTAATCAATGTTTAGGTTTTGGAATGGCTCCTAAGTGTAAATAGAATCCCTTTGCAAATTCCATTTTAAGGAGATAAGAAAAGCTTTGATGGATCAGACCAAGATCAGTCTAACATTCACAATGAACACACAAATACCTCTGGTTCTCCCACAAGCAGAAGGCAGAGACTTATGGCTTTGCCCAATATGGAACTGGTGTTTTCACACAATTTCACTTTCCTCCATCACACCACACAATATTGCAGCCATCTCACACTCTAAGAATGCCTAATTCTGGTATCCCACATTAATCTGAGAAAACATTTCCAAGTTTCACACCCCCAATCAAAAAATAGTAAGGCGGGACTGGAACTCAAGAGTCTCCTGGTCACCCATAGTCTCCTGGCCCATAGTCATCCAGAAAGTTTTCACGCCTAAGGAAGGATTAGAACTCAGAGCCAGATGGCTTTCATGCCTAAGGCAGTACTAGAACTAGTTCTAATGAAATCTGCCATGAAAGATCGTGTTTGATTATTTGAAATCTAACTATTCTCTATTTTATTTTTATTGTTTTTAGCTATGTAAGCTGTCTGATGCTGTTTGGTGAGTGGAAGACTTTAGAAGTCTGCTAAATAATACACATACACATAATGTTAGGCGTGAGCAATAAGACCCAGATGTGAAGAGGTCTAGTTAGCTACTTTATTGCTCATGCCTATCACAGGAATCCTCTTCAACTGACAGTTTGTATGTGAGTCAGAATAGATTAGGCTCCACAGCAATCAAAGGGCTTTGGACTTTGCTTACTTGTGTCTATTATAAGGATTCCAGACTAATTCCCTGCTTGATTCCTTCCCCCAGCTCGACCAATCTCTCTCTGACACATACATACTGTAATTGCCATTTAGCTCAGAAATGCCCTTTTTAATTGTTTTATGGGTGGAAATAAATTTTGATTATATGAAGAGAGGAAGTGGGGAATTTGTTTAAAAGGAAAGGAAGGATTCAGATTGGGTGTAACAGATACAATTTGTAATGTTTATATTGTTATATCTGATAACCCTTACTGATTTTTATTCTTTAATAGGGAGAGTTTAGAAATGGATTTATAAAAATTGGGGTGAGATATGGAATGAAGGGATTTTTCCTTTTATTTAAGAGAGTGATGCATTTTAATACTTGCTGGGGATGAAGGGGGAGGTTCCTTTTTCTATTTATTTTTCTTCTTTTTTGGCACTTTCTATTTTTTAAATTTTCATATTTCTTTATTGTAGATTGTAGAAGTTTTACTTGCATAATATAATCTTCAGATAAAATTATTAGGAAGAAAAAGAGAAATATTCTGATCTTTGCCAATTTAGGACTTCTCATGCAAAATATCTGCAGAATTCCAGGAAGACTTTTAAAAAAATGCAAACAGTATTTCTCAGCTGTGCTTTGCAGATGTGCTAGTGAAGGGGACGGGATGGTTTGGCAGCTGGTTTGGGAGTCCCACCTGTGAGTAGATGCCAAAGGCAACTCCAACAACTCCAATCAGTAAGGAAGATTTTTTTAAAAAACCAAATCTGGTCTACCATAATCCTTCACTGGAGGAAAATATTTTCTCAGGATTATTGGGATAGAATTAAGAGTAACAACTTGATAAATGTATGCTATTGTACTTGTCAAATACATATTTTGAATTGTGACTTAACGCCAAAAATTAATTGCAGAACGATCCAACCAGCCTCTGTCAGTGCTGCCGAAGGTCACCAAAGAATGCAGATCTCCAAGAACTCAGTGATTGAACTTCTCAGTTGCAGAAATCAGCGGAGTCTTTTGCCCAACGCAAATCGAGAATGGGGTCCACGTTTTATGGATACTTCTAGGAGAACTAAGTCCAGTGAGTGGGGAGGAACTGCTACAGAGACAGGCAGGCCAAGGTATCTGACTCAAATCCTGGATTGGAGGGGGCGGGGGGGGGACTTCATTAATCTATACTAGCAGCAGCTGACATGTTCTGAGCTGGGCTCTGAGAGAGCAGCTTGTGTTGGGCCCCTTTCCAGGACAGGGAAGGAGGCCTCTTGCTGCACAAAACCGTCCCAAGCCGCCGCTGTACATCATCAACCCTCCTTGTGCATTGCCATTCCGAGGGGAAACAACCAAGTGGAGAAACTTCAACCACCACGAGGCTGAAGAGGGATCCTCTCCATCACAGTCTGGCCAAGCCTCTTGTCATCTGGAGTCCCAGCGTTTTCTCCTTTTTCATTCATCTTTCCCTCTTTGTGAGGCAACCCTTGGAAAGGGCTTCACAAATGACTTTTCCAGCTTGATTTGGGGCCATTTTTAATCTTTGACAGATGTGGCTGGATTTCTCCTCTCCCCATCCTCTCCTCGGTTTCAGTGGAGCTGGAAAAAATGACGTCGTCGTTCCAGAAGGATCTCGTTCTGCCAAGTCCCAGTTACCGAGTGCACTTCTCTCTTCAGGCCTTGAGGAGAGGCCAAGAGAGATTGTTTGTCTATTTATTTAAAACATTTATGTAGCTGCCCATCTTATATCAACCTCCGGGCAGCTCCCAATCAAGACTTGAAACAACATTAATAATAATAAGACATCATCCTAAATAGATCTAGTAAAACCATAAGCACTGAAAACTTGGCACCCAATTTAAGCTTCCACAGGCAACCAGTCCTTCTTTAGGTTCTCTTGTCCCCCTCATCCAAACCCAGGGTTTGGGGGGAAAGCTGGGCCTCCAGAGCTTTTGGGAAGGCGAGGAGGGTGGGGGCCTGCCAAACTTCAAGGGGGAGGCCGCTCCGCAGGTCGGATCTGCCACGGAAAGGTTCCTAGGTCCCAAAAGATGTCCATGTTTAAAGGAAAGGGCTAGGAGTGTGCCCATCCTTTTTGACCTGGTAGGACGGGTAATGGCATCCCGCAGATAACCTGGCCCTGTGCAGTTTGGGGATACCTCACCATTGGTGAAACATTGATGTGAAAGATGGAGGCTGCAGACACGATGCTTCTCAGATGGGACCTCCAAACAGAGACCATCTCGTTCAACCTCTTGTCCAGAGCAAGGATCCGTTCTACCCCATCTCCATCCAGCTTCTACTTCAGTACCTTCTGGGAAGGAGATCCCCCCTCCCCCGCCCCTCCCTTGGCCATCTGTTCTAGGGGTCGATCCTTCCTGATATCTATCTTCCTAGAGTACTGCATCCAATTTTGGTCACCACACTATAAAAAAGATGTTGAGACTCTAGAAAGAGTGCAGAGATGAGCAACCAGGATGATTAGGAGACTGGAGGCTAAAGCATACGAAGAATGCTTGCTCAAATTGGGTATGGCTTGTCTAGTGAAGAGAAGGACCAGGGCAGACATAATAGCATCTTCCAATACTTGAGGGGCTGCCACAGAGAGGAGGAAGTCAAACTATTTTCCAAAGCACCTGAAGGCCAGGCAAGGAATAATGGATGGAAACTGAACAAGGAGGGATTCAACCTGGAAATAAGGAGGAATTTCCTGACAGAACAATCAACCCATGGAACAGAAGTTGTGGGAGTTTCATCACTGGAGGCTTTCAAGAAGAGACTGGACGGACACCTGTCAGAAATGGTGTAGGATCTCCTGCTTGGGCAGGGGGGGTTGGACTAGATGACCTCCGAGGTCCCTTTCCAACTCTGTTAATCTGGTGACAATCAGCACTCTGAATTGCACCTAGAAGCCAGTTGGAGTCAGTACAGCTTGTGTCATAATAGTGAGAAGACGCCCTATTGAGGTGGGTGTTTTGCAATGGTAGGTCAAACGAAAAACACCTTCAGGATCTACAAGGCCACCAGGACTGAAATTCTGGTCAGGTGGGAGGTCGACATGCTTCTTAATAGAACTGGGGGTTCCCTGAATACGCATGAAGCCAGGCTGAAGAAACTGGGGTCTACAGTTTGGAGGGAGGAAAACTGAAGGGAGTATATAATATTGGGGTTCAGGTAATAAGCCGATGCCTGAGAAAAAATGGTCAGGAACTATTTTTCATTGGGTTAGGACCAGGTATAATTTGCAGCCACACAGATTTTGTTTCAACATTAAGGAAAATCTTCTAAGATCTCTTCAACAATGGAACTCCTGTTAGGGGTTGTGCGTTTTCCCATTTCTAGAGGTTTCAAAGAAGAGGCTCCTGAGGTAGTTTCACTATTTTCCCTGCACTTTGCGGAGGATTCTAACCTGGCTCTTGTGATTCTGTAACTCTATAAATTTGACAGCAATTAAGTTTTGTAATTTTACATTTGGTAGTCAAAGGACAACATTCGCATTTTTTTGGGACAACCAGATCTGAGGATGCATTTTCCCATCTGCTCACAAGCTCCATAGAATCAAACCAATATATTTTGGCTTGCCTGGGCCACACGGAGTGAACAGAAATAGTCTTGGGCCATATATATATTGTAGCATCAGTAAAAATATCACTAAAATCACATAATAATAAAAGTTTATGATCTTATGGGGCTGCATTATTAGCTGTCCAGGGTGGCATGCAGTCCACAGGCTGCAGGCTGGATATGCCTGCTTTATGTATTGCTTTATTTATTTTATATTTTTTAAAAATCCAGCCATTATTTTTATAATTAACTCATGGCAGCGAACTTGCCTGGTATTCCTTCCTCCTCTTATTTTCCTTACAACAACAACCTTGTGAGGTAGGTTCAGCTGACGGGGAGTGATTGGCCCAAAGTCACCCAGCCTTCATGTATGCCTAAAATGGGACTAAAACTCACTGTTTCTTACTATTATATTATTACTACCAATATTACAGAAACCTATGATCGGAAACTATCAGACCTCTCTTAGTTAAGATAGCTGGAGGGATCCAGAATTATCTACACTTCTTTTTAGGAGATCGATATGCAGAATGATAAAAGTGGAGAGAGGGGGGTTGGGTGGGGATAAAATGATGTATGATAATTGATTGTGAAATGTTTGGTTGTTTGAATATAAAAAATAAAAAACTTTTGTTTCAAAAAGTGGTGATGTTTGTCCCAAAGCCACTTAACACATCAAGGATTAGATTAGATTAACAGAGTTGGAAGGGACCTTGTAGGTCATCTAGTCCAACCCCCTGCCCAAGCAGAAGACCCTACACCATTTCTGACAAATGGCAGTCTAATCTCTTCTTGGAAGCCTCCAGTGATGAAGCTAAGGAATTGTACACACAGGAATTCTGAAAACATTCACCATGTTTTCTGATCAATGATTACAATAAATTGCTACTCGGATTTGTTAACCCCTCTCTGCCTTTACAGCTTCCCCTTTTGAGTGTCAATGTGAGGAAACGACATGGAAACCGAATTTGCTTGTTTTAGAGGCACATATATCCATGTTTTACCTCTCCTGAGTCTCCGGAGAAGGGCGGCATATAAATCAAATTAAAATTAAAAAAAAATCTATACATTCTCTTCTGGAATAAGATCCAGACCAAATATAGAAACCTCCTGGATGTTTATATCATTAGTTACATTTGGGTTAGCTTCAAATTTCATCCTTCTCGATTGACATTCTGTGCCTCATGGTTGTATTACAGCATTTCTTGGACTTCTAAAATTAATTTCCGTCTGGTATAATATCTGTTAGTTGTTCCTGCAGAGATGAAAGCAAAAACAACGTTCACAAGGGCAACAACAAAAGGAAAACATTCTAGGCTAGATTAGAAACTCTGACATTAATAATCTTCCCCCGTGTGCCCTACCTTCGTCATTTCCGTCCAGGCTCCCTCCTGGTGCTGATCTGGCCTTGGAGATTTTGGAATTGAATCACCATCCAGCCAAAAGAACCAGACGGGTGAATAACATTCCAAGCAAATGTTGCGTTTGCCCTGGAAGAGCAAGAAAGGAGTGGGAATATTTTGGATAATCATGCCAATCATCTCAGGAACTTGCTTACTGCTTACTCTCTCTTTCTCTCTTGCATTTGGGCCCTGTAGGATCATCTGCTGGGAGCCGGATGGGGAGAGCAGCCTTCTGTAGAGCAGAGAAGAGCAAGACAGACGATTAGGGGACTGTAGGCTAAAACATGTAAAGAATCGTTGCTGGAATTGGGTATGTCTAGTCTGATGAAAAGAAGAATTAGGGATGACATGATAGCAGTGTACCACAAAGAAGAGGGAGTCGAGCTATTCTCCAAAGCATCTGAAGGCAGGACAAGAAGCAACGGGTGGAAACTAAACAAGGAGAGAAGCAACTTAGAACTAAGGAGAAATTTCCTGACAGTTAGAACAATGAATCAGTGGAACAACATGCCTCCAGAAGTTGTGAATGCTCCAACACTGGATGTTTTTAAGAAGAGATTGGATAACCATTTGTATGAAATGGTACAAGGTTTCCTGCCTGAGCAGGGGGTTGGACTAGAAGACCTCCAAAGTCCCTTCCAACTCTGTTTATTCTATTCTATTCTATTCTATTCTATTCTATTCTATTCTATTCTATTCTATTCTATTCTATTCTATTCTATTCTATTCTATTCTGTCTAGTCTAGTCTGCTCTGCTCTGCTCTGCTCTGCTCTGCTCTGCTCTATTCCTATTCCTACTCCTATTCCTATTCCTCTCCCAGGATTTGGGATTCAGCCAGCCTGTCAGCTGCCATCTTTGCTTCCTTTGAAACTCGCTAGGAACTGCCATAACTAGGAGGGGGGGGGTATTTGGAAGGGGAAGAGTGCTGGAGGTGTGAAAGGATGCAGTGGGAAATTGGGGAGTATGGACACTAACAGATCCTGATAGGTTCCAGACGGAGCTTGGGCCAATTCCTGATGATCTGGCACACGACTCGGCCGAGGACCTGGTAGCTGCCTGGGATCGGGCGGCTGGTGGGGCCTTGGATCGAGTCGTGCCTTTGCGGCCTCTGACCCGCTGTCGATCCCTCGCGGCTCCTTGGTTCACCGAGGAGCTGAGGGAGATGAAACGCCGGAAAAGACGCCTAGAGAGCGGTTGGAGGGCCAGTCGCGCTGAATCTGACTGAACACTGATAAGGTCGCATATTAAGACCTACCTAGTGGCGATAAAGACGGCAAAGTGTAATTACTTTTCCGCCTCTATTGCGTCATCAGGGAATCGTCCGGCAGCCCTGTTTAGGGTAACCCGCTCCCTGCTCCATCTGGGAGCGCGGGAGGATCCCTTGGAAGGCAGGGCGGAGGATTTCGGACAATACCTGTATGACAAAATCGCTCAGATCCGGGGGGACTTGGACTCTGACTGGGTAGATCAGGACAGGGTGACGAGGAATAGTCTTGAGAATGTTATCTGGGAGGAGTTTGATGCTGTGACTCCCGATGATGTGGACAGGATTTTGGAGAGACTTAGTGCGGCCACATGTTTACTGGACCCGTGTCCCTCCTGGTTGGTACTGGCCTCCCGGGAGGTTACACGAGGCTGGCTCCAGGGTGTTATCAACGCTTCATTGAGTGAGGGTCACTTCCCCGCAGCCTTGAAAGAGGCGGTGGTGAGGCCTCTCCTCAAGAAGCCGTCCCTGGATCCGGCAATATTGGCTAACTATCGTCCTGTCTCCAACCTTCGCTTTCTGGCGAAGGTTGTTGAGAGTGTGGTCGCGCGACAGTTTCCGCAATTCCTGGAGGAAACATCCTATCTGGATCCGTTCCAGTCTGCTTTCAGGCCTGGGCACAGCACGGAAACGGCATTGGTCGCGTTGGTTGATGATCTCTGGAGGGCTCGGGACAGGGGTTGCTCCTCTGTTCTGGTCCTGTTAGACCTCTCAGCAGCTTTTGATACCATCGACCATGGTATCATGCTGCACCGGTTGGAAGAGTTGGGGATGGGGGGCACCGTTTTACGGTGGTTCTCCTCCTTTCTCTCCGACCGGTCGCAGTTCGTGTTGGCAGGGGGGCAGAGGTCGACCTCGAGGCCTCTTATATGTGGAGTGCCTCAGGGGTCGGTCCTCTCGCCCCTCCTGTTCAACATTTATGTGAAGCCGCTGGGCGAGATCATCCGTGGCTTTGGGGTGAGATACCATCAGTACGCTGATGATACTCAGCTGTACATCTCCACCCCAGGCCACCCCAATGATGCCCTTGAAGTGATGTCCCAGTGCCTGGAGGCTGTACGGATCTGGATGGGGAGGAACAGGCTCAAGCTCAACCCTTCCAAGACTGAGTGGCTGTGGTTCCCGGCATCCCGATATAGTCAGTTGACTCCATCACTGACTATTGGGGGCGAGTCTTTGGCCCCCACAGAGAGGGCTCGCAATCTGGGAGTCCTCCTGGATACGCAGCTGTCCTTGGAGGAACATCTGACGGCTATAACCAGGGGGACCTTTTATCAGGTTCGCCTGATCCGCCAGTTGCGGCCCTTTCTTGATCGGGATTCCCTGTGCACAGTCACTCATGCCCTCGTGACCTCTCGCCTTGATTACTGTAACGCTCTCTACATGGGGCTCCCCTTGAAGAGCACCCGGAGGCTCCAACTGGTCCAGAACGCAGCAGCGCGGGTAGTGACGGGAGCAGCATGGCGCTCCCATGTAACACCACTCCTGCGCGAGCTGCACTGGCTCCCAGTGGTCTTCCGGGTGCGCTTCAAGGTGTTGGTTATCACCTTTAAAGCGCTCCATGGCATAGGGCCTAGCTATCTCCGAGACTGCCTGCTGCCACTGACGACCTCCCATCGACCTGTGCGCTCCCACAGAGAGGGCCTCCTCGGGGTGCCATCAGCCAAACAATGCAGGCTGGTGACCCCCAGGGGGAGGGCCTTCTCTGTGGGGGCTCCCACCCTCTGGAATCAGTTGCCCCCTGAGATAAGGAGAATCCATGACCTCAGTGCCTTCCGCCGTGCCCTTAAAACCTTCCTTTTCCAACAAGCCGGGCTGACCTAATTCTTTTTAAGTGTTTTTAATTGTTTTGTTTATTGTTTTAATTAATGGGGCCAAATTTATATACATTTTTTAACTGTATTTTAATATTTGTATTTGATGTTTTTATTTGGCTGTTCACCGCCCTGAGTCCTCAGGGAGAAGGGCGGTATACAAATTCAAAAATAGTAATAGTAATAGTAGTAACAGGAACCAGAGGTGCTAAACTGAGCCATCTTCATGCCTTCAAGGGTGCCAGCCCTGGGAAAGGAATTTACAGTGGCGCCTGAGGCACCAGGTTCCCAACACATCAGAATGGGACCTGATTGGACTATCTCTTGGGGGAAGGGTTCTGGACATTGGGGGTTGCTTTCAATATATGATTTTTGTGCGGTTTTTCTTCAGAGCTTGCCTCGCCCCCACTGCACTCAGCATCTCTAGTAAAAGTACCTTTCCTCTAACACCTGTGGAGTCAAAGGTCATTCTTTCCTAGGGAGCATCTGTGGCCAGTCTGACCACTTTGCAAGGCATGGAGGGCTTGGCTCAGGGAAGGGTCTGATCCTTCTGGCCGAATCCCCCACCCGACCCCCACACTCAATATACTTGTCTTCGTTTTCCAAATTACTTGTTCAGTACGTCATTTGAAATGGATGAATCAATTTCCTGGGCATTTTAAATGGCTGATTTGGAGCGTCACATTTTATTTCTTCTATCGATTTTGGCAGTTGGAAGACCCAAGTATTTGCATCTCTGGAGGGAACAAGGCTTGAAGATCTGGCTATTTTTCATTTGTGTTTTTAAATTTAAATGGGGACATGGGTTCTCTTCCTCCTTTGGGGATCGAAGTTAGCAAAGAAATCATGTGGTGCTTTTTAGTCAGTGGGTTGCTCCCAGGGAGGCTTCCACCCTTCTCTAGGAGATAAGCAGTGAAGAAAGTTAGCACCGACCCCTCCTAGAAGAATGAAATATTTTAGGAAATATTAAAAAGGCAGAATATTGTATTTCCCCAGGTGAGAAAAGTAGAAGCAGGATTTTAAAGACAAAAAGAAGCTTCCTGCCCACAACAGATATTTAGTGCCCATTAAGAAGGACTGGGCCAGCCTATCTACAAAACAAAAGACCTCAGCTCCAGGCTGATGGGATTAAGACATGACCCTCAGGACATAATAGGAACAGAACCCATCTAGCAACAGAACTCGCCACATGGCACAACCAAGCCCCTTCATTATATCACCCAGCACAGTTCAACCAAGCTTATCTCAGACAAACTCCTAGGATTTGCACATGACCCCTACAGCAACCAATAGGATACATTTCTTGCAGAGGAACAGGAAGCTCTAGGGCAAGGCTCAAGAGAGGGTATAAAGAACATTCCCTCTCCACTCTATGTGTTCAACTGCACCAGGACCATGTGCTAGATGGTTCTGTTCCATTAAACCATCCTTCCAAGCAGCCTCCATGTTTCCAGTGTCTTTCTCCCCACTTGGAACTGAACCCAGATGGACATTTCTTCCAATAGCCAGTTCCAAGAGTGGCCTCCTGGATCTCCAGCCCAGACTCTCCTGCTCTCTCACCCTCTTCAACCAGGGGCACCATGCAGTGAATGGGGAGCAATACAGATGCTCCCTCTGCAAACAGAACAGGAAGGCTGATTTCTTACTCCATGGGTAGCTGCTACCTGCACTTCTATCTCCCACAATTGCCCTTTTGGAAATCATCTGAAACTCTCTTTGGACACTCCTGCTTCAGGGGAGGAAGCTATCTCAGCACCTGAGTTGCCTCAACTGCTCTTCCCACTGATATCTTGCCCAGGGGAGTAAATGTAGACCAGCAAAAGTTGTGGTTAATCTGAGTGGACCATTGCAAATCAGGTGGACTTGAATAATTAGGAATTATTTTACAAAAGATTTAATGAAAAGTAACTATTTCTCTCTTCTGAACAAAATTAAAACTGAAGTTAAATCATAGCAATGTTCATTATCAATTCTATTTCTAAACCTTTCTAATTCTTGGTAGAATTATTATTTGAAATTAGTTGATACAAGTAATCTGCTTTAGTTTCAAACATTTTTTATTTCATTGCATACTGCTTGGCCTAACAGCCCACATAGTCAGATTGTTGAGTTGGGTGCCCACTGCACCCACCTATTTGCCACGGGATGTCAGCCTTGGCTCTTCCCTAACCCTAGATGCTGGACAAGGCATGGGGGGATCCAGGTTCAAGTCCTCCCAGAGGTGTGGGAGACAATGGTTCACCTTGGCCAATCCTCCTCTTAGCATTGTCAGGCTGAAAAACAAAATGTTGCATTCTGTGTTGATAGCTTTGCTCTAGGAAGTGAGTTGAAGTAAGCACCGTGCAAAACAAGTGGACCTCACAACCAAATCAGACAAACTGCTATTGATTTATTGCTCATGTTTCCTAAGGTGTATAAATCAACAACACAGAAGCAATTGATTGCATTGGTCCACGTGGATTTGTTATCACAAGACTCCAGCCAATTAAAGATGCATTGGATCAATGCTATTTAAAAGGGAGAGAAATTTCTCTGGTTGAAAAAGTAACACGAGAACAAGGAGCTCTGGAAGACCCCACAAAGAGGCATAAATACATTAGGGCTGTGTGTGAAACATCAAAGGAGTGCTTGAATTTGAGTTGTGTGTGAACCATGGTCTCAAGGGGAAGTGAAGTGAGGACCTGGACCTCTTCAAAGTCCTTGGCAGATACTTCTTGGGTGGTACAGATGGCATTGCAGCTTCAGTTCTCCATCTGGAGTTTAGTGAGTTGTCCCTGATTAGCTGGTCAATGAGTTGGACCGGCTCTGCCAGGGCAGCCAAGTCTTGGAACGTCCTACTCGTGGAGCCTCTTGAGCAGTGGACTCTTGACTCTGCTCCATTGCAACCAGGAGTCAGACGGCCCCTTCAGGTACAGAGCCGATCTCCACTCTCCCTTTCTACCTGTGGTAAATGTGGATATTCTCCTCCTGGGTAAAGGTTTTCAAGGCTTTCCTTTTAAAGGTCTTCTGCAACTCCGGCATTCACCCCATGCTAAAATTTCCATTGTCTCAAAGGCAAATACATCTCTTAACTTCTCCCCTGAATTGCTGCTACTTTTTGCCTGGCCTTTCCCAATTCTTTGACCTTTCCCTGGATCGTCCAATGAGACTCTATCCTTTGCTTGTGTGGACCCTTTGGGGATCTGCCACACACCCTCTGGGGCAAATGCACGGCAGGTGAGGGACTGGATTCCCTCAGCATCTTCCAAGGTGTCTGTGAGTTTTCCCTCGGCTGCAGCCGAAACCCCATCTCACCTCTCAAAAAGGTCATGATGCCCAATGGTGGGCTGTCTGTGTGGGTCTGGGGAAGGAAAGCCAGGCCACAAATAAGACCCAAGAAATAATAACACAAGGCTCCCAATTACCTGTCCACTATCATTTTGCAGGTCACAAAAGTAACATTGTCAAGTCTGCTGTCATTTCCAACATGAAAAAGCCTGAGGTTTTCCACCAGAAAAAGATCTCAAGCTAGAAGGGTCACTGATCTTTACATAATATCCAAGTTGCATAGTTGTATGTAACTCACTCGGCTCCATTTACATTTCCTTCAACTATTCAGGGAGGGGCAAACATAGCAGTCACAGAATAACAAGAGCTTGAAGAGACCTTGGAGGTCTTCTAGTCCAAGCCCCTGCTCAAGAAGGAGACGCTGTACCATTCCGGACAAATGGATGTCCCATCTATTGGACTGAGCCTCTTGGAGATGCAAATAAGAGCACCCTTTATGCACTGTTGCTCTCTTTACCACAAAGGATGCTCCCTGAGTGTTGTCAATGGTGTTTGTCCCACAGTGCCCAAGGTTAGACATAGAAATAGAATTGTAGGGCTGGAAGGGTCTTTAGAGGTCTTCTAGTCCAACCTCCTGTCCAAGGTAGGACACCTTATACCATCCTGGTCAAATGATTGTCCAGTCTATTTTTGAAAATCTCCAGTGATGGAGCCCCATAACTCCAAAAGGCAACTTCTTCCATTGGTTATTTGTTCTCACCGAGAGAAAATTTATCCTTACTTCTAAGTTGGATCTCTCATCTGTTACTCCTTATCCTGCCCTCTGGTGCTCTGGATAATAACTCAACCCCCTCTTCTCTGTGAGAACCCCTCAACAAATGGAGGACAGTTATCACGTCCCTCAAACTTTCTTTTCTTTTGGCTATACAGTATATCTAATTCCCCTTTACATTTGTTATATGGTGTAGCCTCCAGCTCTCTAATTATCTTCGTTGCTCTTCTCTGCACTCTTTCTAGAGTCTCAACATCTTTTTTGTATCATGATGAGCAGAACTAGACTTGGTATTCCAAATGTGGCCTCACAAATTCAGTATAAAGCGGTGCTATCACTTCTTGTGATCTTGATACTATTCCTCTGTTGATGCAGCCCAGGACTGCACTGGCTTTTTTGGCAGCTGAAGCACATTGCTGGCTCATACTTAATGATGGTCCACCAGAAGACCTAGATCCCTCTCACATTTACTATTCTTGGGCCAGGTGCCACCTATTCTGCACCTATGCCTTTGATTTTTCCTGCCTAAGTTCAGGACCTCTAAACTGCATCTTGTTGGACAGCACGGTATCAGCAGTAGAGTTCTTCAAGTTTTTGGGTTCTATAATCTCCCAGGGCTGGAAATGAACACCTAACATTAGAACCATCATTAAAAAGACACAAGGAATGTTCTTCCTGCATTAACTCAGGAAGTTCAGACGGCCCCAGGAGCTGTTGACCCAGCTCTACAGAGGAATTGTTGAGTCTCGCTTGTATTTCTAGAACTGTTTGGTTTAATACAGCAACCAAACAGGACAGATATAGACTCCAATGGATAGTTAGGACTGCAGAAAAAACAATTGCAACCAACCTGCCTTCCACTGAGGACCTGTATACTGCACTGGTCAAAAAGAGGGCTGAGAAATTATCTACAGACCCCACATATCCTGAATATAAACTATTTCAACTTCTCCCTTCGGGATGGTGCTCTAAGGCACTGCATGCCAAAACAACTAGACACAGGGACGGTGTTTTCTCTCATGACATCACTCTGAACAGCTAATTCTCACAGTACATACAGTGGTTTATGTCTAAGTATATTTACCCATGTTGTATGGCTGTAGCATTATTATTATCCTTATCTTCTTATTGGTATTATTATTATTACTACTACTCAATGTACTTTGCATGTACATTGAGAGCTTCTTTACGGGAGACAAATTCCTTGTGTGTCTAATCACATCTGGGTCAAATAAAGAATTCTATTCTGTTCTGTTCTATTTCTCTTCTCTTCTCTCTTCTTTGCTGTCTCATTCCCTTTTTTAAAGACTGTTATTTTGTCAGCAAACATAGGCACCTCACTGCTCAATTCTAATTTTAGGCGAAGGTTGCAAGGGGCGACTTCAGAGATGTCCCTATTTGGGGCCTGAACTGCCTATGCAAGGCAGGGCAGCCTTTCTGGTGTGCAGAGAAATTCTCAGGAATTCTGAGTAGTCTTTGGGAATCATTCAACTTTTACAGAAGCCTTTTGATGTTTTTTTTAAAGGGCTTCGTGGGTAGTCATAATTAGTGATATGCATTTCTGCTTCATACTTTTAAGGTGGTCTTCTCCCCACTCCCACCCCAGTGGGCAAACTTTCCATTTTCTCAGGAAGTACCCTTCATATTGCTGTACTGTATGGCCTTGATTGTGGTGGCCAATTCTTGGATACTTCTCTTGATCTGTACTATATTTTCTAAATGACCTGCGAGATTGGACTCTCCTGATGTTCCATGACTTTTAAGTGGTTCTTTTTCTGAAATCAAATGTGGCCGTGTCCTCATTTTCCCATTTACACACATCCATTGTGGCTGGTTGCCCTGTGGTGACTACTTCCCATTAAGTTTAGCAGCACTTGACTGGGTGAAATCAGGCTGACTGGCAGCCTTAATAGCAGTAACTCTGAGAGGGATCTTGGAGTCTTAATGGACAACCAGCTAAATAGGAGCCAGCTGCGTGCAGCAGCAGCCAAAAAAGCCAATGCAAACCTACATTGCATTAACAGAGGGATGCAATCAAGATCAAGGGTGGTACTACTACCACTCTATAAAGCCTTAGTAAGACCATACCTAGAGTATTGCATCCAGTTTTGGTCACCACGCTATAAAAAAGAGACTCTAGAAAGAGTGCAGAGAAGAGCAACCAGGTGATGAGGGGACTGGAGGCTCAAACATGCAATGAATGGTTGCAGGAACCGGGCATGGCTAGTCTAGTGAAGAGCGTCTAGGGTCCCTTTAAGTCAGCGAGGTCATTCCTAGCAATCAAGCCTTTTAAGCATGTGCCTGGCCCGAGGCTTTGGGGGTCTCTCCAGGGGCCTGAGTGACAGGTTGCCAATGCTGGGTGCACCAACTGCTCCCCTGGGGTCCCAAAGGTGCTTTTTCAGGAGGCAACTGGACTTTCTTAGTTTTTTCTTTTGAAGACGTTTCAGTTCTCATCCAAGAAGCTCCTTCAACTCTGACAGGATAGTGGGGAATGGAAGGATTGATATTCCTTGCAGACAGCTGGAAATTTAGATCCTTCCATTCCCCACCATCCTGTCAGAACTGAAGAAGCTTCTTGGATGAGAAGCGAAATGTCTTCAAAAGAAAAAACAAAGTCCAGGTGCCTCCTGAAAAAAAAAGCACCTTTGGGACAATCATGACCAGGATGACAGAATCTCTACAGACTTTTTGCTCCCCTGGGGATTTGGGGACACCGGTCCAGGCCCACAGGAGGCCTGGCTGGCCAGTTGGGGATCTGGAGGCTGGGGCATGAGGCAGGATGGACAGGTATGTCTCTCTCCCATCCTTTGCCCCACTGCCTATCAGCAGAGCCAGGTCTGGACAGAAGGGTCTTCCCAGCCACCTCCGTCTGGGGCTAGAAGGGGAGGCTCCTTTCTGACTCCAAGCGCAGAGGATGGGGAGGCAGCCTTTGCTGTGGGCTGCCCAGGAGGGGACAGGCGGGCATCTCTCCCCAAATTATGAGGGGGCATTTCATGCCATGGGGGGGGGGAGAGCCGTGGCCAACATTTAACTAAAGCTACTAAATTAGCTCTGAATAAAACAGGCACTTGAAGGAGTCTTAAATTTTGAGCCATTACTATTTCTCACACTTTTAATATCTTACTGATTCAGTGAATCATGTACTTTGCTTTGCAGGGATAACAGAGCAACAGAGTTGGAAGGTTCCTTTGGGCCCCGAAATGCTGCTCCCGAGGCAAAAAAGAAGTTGAGACTCTAGCAAGAGTGCAGAGAAGAGCAACCAGGATGACTGGAAGCTAAAACATACGATGAACGGTTGCAGGAACTGGGCCTGGCTAGTCTAGTGAAGAGAAGGACCAGGGGAGACAGGAGAGCATCTTCCAATATTTGAGGGGCTGCCACAGAGAGGAGGGGCTCAAGCTGTTTCCCAAAGCACCCGAAGGCCGGACAAGGAACAATGGATGGAAACTGAACAAGGAGAGATTCAACCTAAAAATAAGGAGGAATTTCCTGACAGTGAGAGCAATCCACCCATGGAACAGGAGTTGCCTTCAGAAATTGTGGGAGCTTCATCCCTGGAGGCTTTCAAGAAGAGACTGGGCTGCCATCTCTCAGAAATGGTGGAGGGTCTCCTGCTTGGAGGGGGGTGGACTAGATGACCTCCGAGGTTCCTTCCAACTCTGTTAATCTGTCAAAGATGCCCGGGAAGGGGCTGCTGAAGGACCGGGACGAGAGAGCCTCCAGACGATTACAGGGCGAGCCGGAGCTTCTGGCTGAGGGAAGCTTCGGCGCCCGTAAGCGAAGCCGGCGGGGCCGGGGCGAAAAGTGCCGCGGGGCCGGCCGGAGCCCCCCTGCCAAGACCCCAAGCGAGGCCGGGCTCGAGCGGCGTCCGGGCCATCCGCATCCCGCCGCCGTCTCCGCGGGCCAGTCCGGGCACCGGGGGCGCTCGGAGCCGGCGCTGGGCTGGGCTGGGGCGGCGCGCGGGCCTGGTCGGGGCGGCGCGCGGGAGGGCTGAGGAGGGGGAGCGCCGGCCGCCCCTGCCACACAGGCAAAGCTTCGTGGCGCCCTCCGCCCCCGCCTTCGGAGCGGGGGCGGGGCCGGGGGCTTTCCTCGCCGTGATTGGCCACGGCCCCCCGGATTGGCAGCTCGGCTCCGTGGGCTTGACGCGGGGAAAGGGGAGGGGGCGAGGGGGGGCGCCGAAAGTTTGGCGGGGCAGGAAAGCGGGGCGACCTCACTTTGCCGAGCGGCGCCCCGGAAGGAGGTCGGGCGGAGGGAGCTGGGAAAGAGGCGGGGAGGAGACGCCGAGGGGGGCAGCCGAGCGCCCGGACCTTCCCCGCGCAAGCCGAGCCCCCGAGCCTCCCCAGCCGCGCGCCGGGCCAGCAGGCTGCGCAGGGAGAGCCGCCGCCGCCGCCGCCGCCGCCGCCGCCCAGCCGATGGCCGCCTAGGAGGGTCCTGCCGGGGGCGGAGGGGAGGGGAGGCGCCGCTTCTATAGTCCGAAAGCCTCCCGCAGCGCCCGCCGGTGTCGGGAGAGCAGCCGCCCCGGAGCGCCGCCGTCCCGCTTTGCGCCTCGCCCGGACCAGCCGCCGACATGGACACGCACACCCGGTGGAAACGGCGGAGCTGGCTGAACCGGCCCGGGAGCCTGGCGCTGCTCCTGCTCGCCGCCCTCGCCCACAGCCGCGCAGGTAAGAGCGCCGGAGCATCCCTGCCTCCCGGCCGGGCTGGAAGCGGAGCCCCCGGGCCCCGCGCACCGCCTGCCTTGTCCCGGAGGGGCCGGTGGGGGCGTCTGTGCGAGTGAGAGAGAGAGAGAGAGAGAGAGTAGCGGAAAAGCTTTTTCCTGCCCCGCCACAGCCCCTCCTGTGCAAAGGCTTCTTGGTGGCGGACAGAAGCGGTGCCGGTGGCTGCAGACTTCTTCCTCGGGACAATCTGAAAGTTTGCAAACGGGAGGAAGTGAAGTCTGCGGACGCCCCAGGGGCTGCCTCTGCGCCTCGGTGGGACCGGCGCTGCCCTTAACGCGCCAGGGGACGCGGCTCAGGCGCCTGTAAAAGAGGGGGGGTCTCATCAGGCCCTCTCCTGCCTTTCCAAGAAAAGGGCTCCGATGCTGGTTTCCTATCAGCCAGCCAGGAGGGACGGGAGCTGCGTTCTTCCCTCTCGATGCTGGGTGTGGATGGAAGTCCTTGTTTTACGTTTTAAAGCTATATTGCTAATGTAGTGATCTGAAAATGCCAAAATGTGTCCTTTTTCAAAAGTGGTTTTTAAGATGCATGCCCTATTTCTATATTTCTGTAGGAAAATCAATCAAGCATGACATCATGGCCTGTTGTAGAATGCCCAGGGACTTAACAGGAGAGAGAACCAACCTCCCAAAATGATGGAAGTAAACTGGGAAAATACAGCATATTTGCTTCTTTATTCTGGGGCTGGCCTTGGAGTTGAGATAGTTGGGTGAAAAGTTGGGGATTAAACCGAGTTCTTTGCACTTTATGGGAAATAAAGGACTGATACCAAGGGGTTCCCCCTCCCAAAGCTGAACCTCTAAATTTTTCTGAGCACGAAAGAGAATGACAGTAGCCCCTGGATGTTCTGTACAGCAAGTTCGTGTGTGCGTCTCAGCTACCGTAGCACCAAAACTTTACCCAGCGTGCCAGAGAGAGATGCACAGGGCTCTCTGCCGGTGGAATCTCTGTTATGGCTCACTCACAGGTTGGCAATGCCACTCAGCTTTGCAAGCAAAGGCAGCTGACCTCATATCTGGCATCTGTGTCCCAAAAGCTGATCAGTTGGGGTTGTTTGCTGCTGGTCAGCTCTGCCTTCTTGTTTTGAGAGAGAAGCTGCCTGTAGTAAGCTCCGGGGAAGGGGATGCTTGACAAACCTTGGGATGCCAGAGCTGCCTTGGTAGCCAGAGCGGAAGCAGAGTTGCTCCAAGACAGGCACAGATCTCATGGGAACTGGGACCCACGAAGCGGCTTGGAAGGTCGAACTCCAGAAAGTTTTTGCAAGTGTAACTGGCCAACTCCCCAAAGGATCTCCAGAACTTTGCCATTAAGTGTTGCAGTTAATGCTTCTTTAATATATAGGCAGTTTCACTTGAATCAGAGTTTTCTGTCCAAGTGTGTATTGTATAGACTCCATTAATTATTTAGAGTTGGTGATAAAAGAAATGCTTACCAAGAAAAGGACATCTTTCAAAGGAATTCAGTGGTTGCATGCTGTTCTTTAGGCCAAGGACTGCCATAACCTATGAACGCATCTCCCCCCCTCCCTCCCGCCCCAGTGGCTGTAAAGGCTTGGCTATTCTCTGCCTCTTCAAAGAGGGAGAAACTGATAAGAACCTCCAGGTGGGTTCAGGTGTGCAGCTGTTCAGGGAAATATGGAGGTGCCAGCTACTATCAAGGCCAAGCACGGAGTATCTGAGCATGCCTGGTGTGTCCCCCTGCTGTACTGTTTGGGGATCATGGGGTTACTGGTGGGAACATTGGCACCCCTTCCTGCACTTGGTGGAACTGGGAGGATTGGTGTGATATCCCCCATGATTTCATTGGGGTTAGGGTAGTCTGTGCTCAGATATCATGTTTGCAGGAGCCTTTTTTAAAAGTTGGGATCTCATTCCCTAGCAGTCCTTGGCTTAAGTTTGGGAAGCCCTGTTTTGTGGGATTGATGAGATCTTGAATTCATTACCTTGCATGTCATGTGGGTTTGGCTAATGGAATTCCACCCTGATGAGGGATGAATGTATTAATAAGATAGAAGACAGCTGGAAGGGACCTTGGAGGTCTTCTAGTCCAACCCCTGCTCAAGCAGGAGACCTTGTACCGATTCAGATATCATCAATCAGTCAGTATGATGAAGTGAGAAGGCAGTTGTGCCTTTTGCCCTGACAGGAGGAGGCCCGAGGCTCTTGGGACTTGGGTTGGGCACCAGGCCACCTTCCATCTTGCCCTGGAGATGAACCACAGCTGCCTTCTAACAAGAGCCATCAGGAGCTGTTTAATTTGCCAGGCCTTGTCCCATCTTCCCTCTGCATTCAGGAGGTTATCGTTGGCTACGCTTGTGGCAGCCCGGGCAGCGAATGAGACAGTAACAGATTCCATCCTGGATCAAAGTTGGGCAGGGATCCCAGCTTCCAGGGCTGATGGCCTGGGAAGGGATCAGGCGAGGATCTGGAAGGGATGGGCGGGAAGAACACTTGGCTGCGCTCCGTCTCTTTTTTTTCAGCGCTGGGTTTTCCTGCCATGACATTCTTGCCCCTTGGCCTCCTTGGAGGCCTCTGGCTGGATCTGGAAAACCTTGGAGAAGGAATTCATTCTGGAGTGGACGTCAGGATCCATTTTGCATTATACAATTCACACCAGAGATTTCAGAGAGCCAGAAGTTGTTTATTCTGGAGTTGGTGAGTGCTCTTTTGGAATGGAAGAACGGCCCCACCCGGCCCCGGAGTGCCTGGCTCAAGGCCGGCCAGCAAGTCTCCCAGATGCATTGGGGTTGAGCCTGGGGGCTGCTTTGCTGCAAGAAGTCTGCCCCCCTCTCTCAGTGCAGCAGCCTGGCTCCAGGCCTTTCCCCGATCAAGCAAAATGCGTGATGTAATAGTGCTGCTATGACTTTCCATACTTCCACCAGTGAAGTCAGGTTGCATCATGGGTCTTTGTCTGCCAGATCTTGCAGGGGGGGAAGAAAAGAAGCAGTTGCAGGAGAAAGGCCTGTTGGCTTTGGAAGTTGGTCGTGCAGCACTCTTCCTCCCCTGGTTGATCATTGTTTCCCCACTTCATGGCTTCATTGCTCCAAATCCTGGAATTTTGCAGTGATTCAGGCCTGAGGTACAAGGGGCTGCTGGTCAGCCGGGGAGCCTTTCCACCTGGTGGTTCTTCTGCAGCGGATCCTGCATTTGGAGGGACCCCCCTGAGCAGAGTTCCAGCCTTGGGCATCGCCCTGAAGAGAGCAGCGCAATAGCGTTTGATCCGAGGCAGACGGCGGGCATCGGAAATAGATTTAGTGGCAGTTCACGTAAGCGGCCTTTGCTACATTGCTTGAAAAGGAAGTGGAACGAAGCGAAACAAGGCTGGTTTTCTTCTTTGTGCTGCTGCTGCGTGCCAGAAATCCAGATGTGGGAGATGAAAGGCCGTGAGCAGGCGTGGATGTGAGGTGACCTCATGCTCAGGAGTGGCGATGTGGGCAGGACGGTTGCCATTTTCCAAGGTTTCTTTTGCCTCGGGAGCATCGTACAGCAACAGTCAAGGGCACACGGCTTCCATGGAACGCAGCTGGCCAAAATGTTTTCTAAGAGGACACGCAGACTAAGATCTTGGTTAGGTTAAGCTTGCCTTTCTTAGATTGAAAATGTGTGCGGGTGTCAGAGGAGCCTCTGCAGTCACACTGTCCTGCGGCTGTTGAAAGAGATGCCTGGGAAATGGGGTTTTATGTGCAGCAACAATTAGAGGACGTCTTTGTCCACTGGGCCCTTCAGTCTGAATGTCCACGGAGGCTCTCAGTCATCCACAATCACTCCACGCACACACGGAAATGTATGACTAGTTGTTTTTTCTCTTTCTTTTTCTCCCCCCCCCCAATTACTTGCATAGGGATTATTCTTTATACTATTTATGTTGTTTGTATTTTTTGTCACGGATTGCACCAGTGAGGCTAAAACCAATTTTGTTGTATACATGATGTACAATGACAATAAAGGCTATCCTATCCTATCCTATCCTATCCTATCCTATCCTATCCTATCCTATCCTATCCTATCCAGGTCCTGGTTGTCCCAAAGGTGCTTTTTTTCAGGAAGCAACTGGACTTTCTGGTTTTTCTTTGAAGATGTTTCACTTTTCATCCAAGAAGCTTCTTCAATTTCTTGGATGAGAAGAAGCTGAAGAAGCTTCTTGGATGAGAAGCGAAATGTCTTCAAAGAAAAACCAGAAAGTCCAGTTGCCTCTCGAAAAAAAAAGCCACCTTTGGGACCCTTCAGTCTAAGCTCTTCCAGAGAAACCAGGTGGAGTCCTTAATTCAAAATACTGAGCTGGAACATGAAGTGCCAATTACAGCCTTGCCTGGAAATGATGCGGTTAACTTTGGGAATACCGCTGGTGATAGTATTAGGGGGTCAGCAGGCAGAATTCCCAGCAGCCACTGCTTATTGTGCTTGTAATTGCCAACCTGAGAGTGAGAAGAGGACTGGTTGGCATAAAGGGTTGAGCTTCTGGCACTTCTCAAGTGACTCTTTATAAAGTCTGGATGATTTTACACCCAGCACAAACTGGGTGGGTGCGGGGCTTCTATTAAATGTGGAAGACCAGGTCCACATGTGAAAGTTTGATTAATTGATTTGTTACTCATGCCTCTGCACATGAGTCTTCTCAACTACTGGTCGGCACCCGCTTAGCGTTAGATAAGGGTCCATGGCACTCAAAGGAGGTTGGGCCTAGTTCTCTTGTGACTACTTAGGGATTCTAGGCCGGTTCCTCTTTTGATGTTGGGCAGCCTCCACCAACTTGGCCCTCTCCAGATACGTTGGGAATCTGGCTCACTGGCTTTGCAATTGCAGCACCATCTTACCTGGAGGACATCAGACAGTGGAAGGGGCTTTGGGCTTGGCTCTCACTGGAGAACACTTAGAAAAAGAGGTTGAGACTCTAGAAAAGTGCAGAGAAGAGCAACCAGGATGATTAGGGGACTGGAGGCTCAAACATATGATGAACTGTTGCAGGAACCGGGCATGGCTAGTCTAGGGAAGAGAAGGACCAGGGGAGACAGGATAGCTGGGTTCCAATATCTGAAGGGCTGCCACAGAGAGGAGGGGTCAAGCTATTTTCCAAAGCACTTGAAGGCCAGGCAAGGAATAACGGATGGAAACTGATCAAGGAGAGATTCAACCTAGAAATAAGGAGGAATTTTTCTGACAGTGAGAACAATCAACACATGGAACAGAACTTGCCTTCAGAAGTTGTGGGAGCTTCATCACTGGAAGCTTTCAGGAAGAGACTGGACGGCCATCTGTCAGAAATGGTGTAGGGTCTCCTGCTTGGGTAGAGGGTTGGACTAGATGACCCACAAGGTCCCTTCCAACTCTGTTAATCTCTTAGAGTAACTGAGTCTTGGGACCTGGGAAAGAACTCCAGTGAAGCTCCTGGGAAATTGATAATGTTCTGCAGAAAATTCAATCTTGCTTACAAAAACAGTGAAAATAGGACATTCTGAGAATAAGCCAAAGCTTCTGAAACTGTTCATTCTTTTTTCTTGATATTCAACAGAATAGTTTTTTTTTCCCCTGTCTTTATCTTTATGGAAAGGTTCATTTGCTTTTGACTGTTCCACATCCAAACGAGGACATTTGGAACCAAACATTCCTGGCTAATTAGAATCGCAAAGAGACTTCACTGCTTTTCTCTCCCCCCCCCTTCAGTTTCCCAGTGTCTGGTGGTTCTGCTGCTGTTGGCGGAGCCCGTGATTCCTGAGAAGCAAAGTGACATCTGTCCGTCACTCAGCTCCAAAGCCAAGAGGGAAGTGATTCCTAGATGCCCCAGCTAAGTGCTCGAGGGAGGGGCCAGCACTGAGGTTGCAGCCCTTCACAATTGGGCCGCCATTGTGGAAGATTGGTGACATGTTAGTGGTGCAGGCCCCTTTTTTCTCTTTGACAGACAAGAAATATCTCGCAGAAAGTTTCTTTTTGCCAGCTGTGGCAATTTGTGCAATTTAGCTATTTTAGCATGCTTGGTGGGGTTTTACATTAGATTACATTAACAGAATTGGAAGGGACCTTGTAGGTCATCTAGTCCAACCCCCCATGCAAGCAGGAGACCCTACACCATTTCTGACAAATGGCAGCCCAGTCTCCCCTACAAAGCTTCCAGTGATGAAGCTCCCACAACTTCTGAAGGCAACTTCTGTTCCATTGGTTGGTTGCTCACTGTCAGAAAATTCCTCATTATTTCTAGGTTGAATCTCTCCTTGGTCAGTTTCCATCCATTATTCCTTGTATGGCCTTCAGGTTCCTTGGAAAGCAGCTTGACCCGCTCCTCTGTGGCAGCCCCTCAAATATTGGAAGTCTGCTATCCTGTCTCCCCTGGTCCTTCTCTTCCCTAGACTAGCCATGCCCAGTTCTTGCAATCATTCGTCGTATGTTTGAGCCTCCAGTCCCCTCATCACTTTGGTTGCTCTTCTCTGCACTCTTTTTAGAGTCTCAACCTCTTTTTTATAGTGTGGTGACCAAACCTGGATGCAGAACTCTAAGTGTGGTCTTACTAGGGCTTTATAGAGTGGTATTAGCATCTCCCTTGATTTTGATTGTATCCCTCTGTTAATGCGATTTATGATTGCATTGGCTTTTTTGGCTGTCGCTGCACACTGCTGGCTCTGATTGTCCACTAAGACTCCGAGATCCCTCTCACAGTCACTGCTGTTAAGCCTGGTTTCACCCGGTCTGCATGGGTACTTTTGGTTTTTCTTGCCTAAGCGTAAGACTTTACTTTTCTCTATGTTGAATTTCATCAAAATGAAATTCAATGTAAAGTCTTACACTTAGGCAAGAAAAACCAAAAGTACCCATATAGACTGGGTGAAATCAGGCTTAATAGCAGTCACTGTTAGAGGATCTTGGAATTGCATGGCTGTCTTGTGAATCCAATCCTTACGAGAAAGAGGATGAGAGCAGCTTCCTAATCTGACACCTGTAAAGGGACCGGAAGGAGGAAGTCACAGCTGCATACCAGAAGCCCTGTCTCCTGAACTCAGACCTTCTCAGCAAGGGGTTGCCAATCTGAGTTCAGGTTCTTGACCAGACATTGCTCAGCCAGAGTCCCTCTCCCTGCTTAACAGAAGGTCAGTGCCTCCAGTTGTGATCAAGTCTGAGAGTCCTTTCAGTATATATACTCTCTGCCCCTTCTTAGTTTAAGCAAGTGGCAAAAGCCCACCCTGAGTCTGAACCTCAGCCTGAACCCAGGTCCCGAGTATTCAAATTTGTTAAATACATAAATAAGACAATATGGATTGCATATATTTATTTGTATATTCTCCCCTTGGTGCTGGCCAACTCTAGCCTGACTCTGGGTGGCTCACAATATACAAATACAAATAAATAAATACAGTAGAATTATAGTGAGGGAAAATAGCACTTACCAGGCCAAGCAGAAGATACCAAGAATCTAGGAAAAGATTAAATAAACCTGTAGGGTATAAAGCAGATAATCTAAATGGAATATCCAAATATAAGGGAGCCAGAACATCTCTGAATTCCAGATGGGATTCTGACAGGGAGCACAATCCATCCATGGAACAGAAGTTGCCTTCAGAAGTTGTGGAAGCTTCATCACTGGAAGCTTTCAAGAAGAGACTGGCCTGCCATCTCTCAGAAATGGTGTAGGGTCTCCTGCTTGAGCAGGGGGTTGGACTAGATGACCTCCAAGGTCCCTTCCAACTCTGTTAATCTCTGTATCAGGAATATAGGTGGTGTTCCAGACGAGCTGGATGTTCACAAGACCACCCCTCCATAGCCTCAGCCTCTCCAGTTGCTTCCGATTCTACCTCCCATCATCCTTTATCTAGTTGATAGGTGTTGACATCAATCAGTTGATAGGTGTTGACATCAATCACCAAACGGAAAGAGCAAGGTTGGGAAACCTTTAGCATTCTGACCCAGCTGGGCAATTCTTACATGCAGATTTACTTGACCCTAATTTTGTTGAGAGGGAGGCAGGTTGACGGTGGAAAAGACAGAGGTCTCTTAATGTTAGCTCTGAAATCTTCAAGATGGTTCAGGCTGATATATGCCAGGCCAGGAATATAACTTCATTATTTTTGTGTCTTTGAGACCACTTGGGAAGAGTAGCATCCATTTTAAATATACAGGTAGTTCTCAATTTATGACCAAAATTAAGGCCAAAATCTCTGTTGCTGTGTGAGACAGTTGTTAAGTGAACTTTGCTCCATTTTACGACCTTTCTTGACACAGTTATTAAGTGAATCTGGATTCCCCCATTGACTTTGCTGAGCAGAAGGTCTCACATGATCCCAGGATACTGTAACCGTCATAAGTATGAGTCAGTTGTGCCTGAATTTTGATCACGTGACCATGGGGATGCTGCAACAGTCATAAGTGTGAAAAACAGTCATAAGTCACTTTTTTCAGTACTGTTGTAACTTCACTAAATGAATTGTTGTAAGTCAAGGATAGCAGGACAACAGGATAACCAGCAGCAAGGAAGGCCTTGTTGCAGGACGTCTGCTCACTGCTTTTGGGGGGAACAAAACCTGCGGTCTGGTCCACAGGCTAAACTGCAGAGCCCAACAGGATGTGAATATAAAGTGAGTTTGGAAAGATGCTACTTTTTTGCCATAAGTGCAGAAAAACCTGCATGAAACCCTAAGAGATTTAACGTATTTGACAGATTAATGCAGCAGAAGACCTTGTGGGTTATCTAGTCCAGCCCCCACCCAAGCAGGAGACCCTCCACCATTTCGGACAGATGGCAGTCCAGTCTCCCCTTGAAAGCCTCCAGTGATGAAGCTCCCACAACTTCCGAAGGCAACTTCTGTTCCATGAGTTGATTGTTCTCACTGTCAGAAAGTTTCTCCTTATTTCCAGGTTGAATCTCTCCTTGATCAGTTTCCATCCATTGTTCCTTGTCTGGCCTTCAGGTGGTTTGGAGAATAGCTTCTCTGTGGCAGCCCCTCAAATATTGGAAGATGCTATCCTGTCTCCCCTGGACCTTCTCTTCACTAGACCAGCCATGCCCGGTTCCTGCAACCGTTCATCGTATGTTTTAGCCTCCAGCCCCCTCATCATCCTGGTTGCTCTTCTCTGCACTCTTTCTAGAGTCTCAATACATAGGCCCATTTGAATGATTTGGAAGCTGCTTGGCAGAATCCTGCTGATTTGTTATAATCTGACTGTATGAAAGGGAGGCCTTCTGCAGACCATGTGGGACAGAGTGGAGATACCTTCTGCAGGTGTCCATTCAGTGAGTGGAAATTGGTCTGTCTGATCTCCTTCCCCAGAGATCAGGAGAGCCATGGGCAGTGTGGTTGTGTGTGTGTGTGTGTGTTGATGTTAGGGGGGCAGCCCTGTACAATGCTGCTCCATGATGTAGCCAAAGACCCCAACCCCAGCAACAAGGGCAGGAGGAAATGCAGTGTAGCAATAGGATTTCTTCTTCGGTCAGTGTGTTCATTTCTGGCACAGAGTGATGGCTGGTGTGAGATGAGTGTGCAGGCTGTGTGTAATCAAAGGGGCTGTTTTTGGAGGTGCCGCCTGCTCTGATTGAACGAATCCGGTCCAGATGCTTTGTATTTGGCTTGCCCTGTCCTGCAGGTGTGGACGATGGGTATCTCTGCTGTGCCTCTGCAGTCGGCTGATCAGCCACAGCTCAGGGTGCCTCTGGCTCTTGAGGTTCAACACAATTGCAGAAATGTAGGCTTTCTTATAGAATCAGATTAACAGATTAACAGAGTTGGAAGGGACCTTGTAGGTCATCTAGTCCAACCCCCCCTCCCCTGCACCATTTCTGACAGATGGCAAACTTCACATGGTAAAAAAGCCTCCCTTTGTTTGGTATAGGAAGTGATCAGGAGTCAGAGAATGGAAATCCGCACTTAAACAAAATCCCCCAGATCTCCTCCTCCCAAATAACTTTGGGTCTTGACTTTGGCCGAAGGACAGCAGCACCTGAGAACGGACTTCCCCCGGGAAAGGTTCCCCCTGACCTGGACACTTCTCTTTGGGGTTACAAGGGTGCCGAACCGTTAGGTTGTGGTTGTAGCCAGATGCACCAGAGGCCATGATTGGCCACTGGGGGTGTTCAGATTTCTGGGTTTCTTTTGGGGGTTGTCCTGGTCGGTTTGAGAAGCTCAACAGTTGCCCAGTTGGGTGACCGCCATAGAAACATGAGTTGCTTGGGAGGGTATGAACCCTGAATGTCGGTGCTCCAGTCAGGGCGTGGGCTCCTACAATGCCATGTTTGTTTGTTTATTCATGAGATTCGTTTTTTTATACCATCTTTATTATTTTTAAAAATAACTCAAGGCGGCGAACATGCATAGTACTCCTTCCTCTTTCTAGTTCTCTGCAACAACCCTGTGAGGTAGGCTGGGCTGAAAGAAGAACTGGCCCAAAGTCTGGTAAGGCGAACTCACAACCTCCTGCTTTCCCGCCTGGTGCCTTTACCACTGAACCAAATTGATTTTGCTTTGCATTTTGCTGCATTTTTCATTTCTTCCTTAACTAATGTACTAGTGTCCTCATGTGCATTTATGGTGATCTCATAACTGAGGCATTCTTCAATAAGGATGGGGAAATCTGTACACTACTTGGCAACTTTAATTTATTGCTTTTGTTACTGGCTCAAATTTGATTTTTGGAATTTGAAGTTTTTAATAGTTTGCACTGAAAATTACATTAATTTTGGTGCATTTAACCTTTAGTTGCATTTTTCTCGACAATTTTGTCTACTGTGTATAACTTTTGCAAACATTTTCTCATAATGTAATTTATTTTGCACATTTGTTCAGAATGTATATACTTTTTGGGTGGATTGTTCCTGAATACAAAGGCGCATAACAATTTTTGGATAATTCCAAATAATTTTGAGTGAGAATTAAGTTTTTGTTTTTGTTTTTTTTTAATTTGATTTATATGCCGCCCTTCTCTGGAGACTCAGGGCGGCTTACAGTGCGTTAAGCAATAGCCTTCATCCTTTTGTATATTTTATACAAAGTCAGCTTATTGCCCCCACAACTGGGTCCTCATTTCACCTACCTTAGAAAGGATGGAAGGCTGAGTCAACCTTGAGCCTTGGCGAGATTCGAACCTGCAGTAATTGCAGGCAGCTGTGTTAATGACTGTACTATCAAGGCTCTTTTGTGTACCAGGTTTTTTTAAAATGTGAAATTAAATGTTTACTTGTAGTCTCCCATTGTTAATCTGCAGTGAAATATGAATATGTTTTGTGGTTGTGGTCCATCAAAAGCTGCCGTCACATCCAGGAGAAAGCTAGATTTGACAGTCAGGCTGGGCTTCTAAATAAATGTAGGCTTAATTTCTGAGGAAAACTACCTGGATCTGTTTGCTGGGCCAAGGCCTGGTTGCTGGGAATCAAGCTTGGTGCAGATGTAAGACCATGCATGGCAGGAGAAAATGGGCCATCTTTGGATTTTGCTGGCCAGTAGTTGAGAATGGCTCAGAACTGGCTACGGCATCCTCTGTTCTCATCCGTGTAGAACACACACTTTTGGGAGACGGGGTTAACTCGACAACCTCCACCCTTTTCAGCACCATTTCTCGGGATCGTTGTGATGGCTTTGCAGGTTTCCTGGCAGGGCCAGGGTGGCTTTCTTGGCAGGCTGCCTGGTTTTGCACTCTGCTGCTCGGTGCCCCTCTTGCCCGCACTTGAACCAAGCAGTTGAGTGGGGTTGTGGATTCGATGGCTTTGTTGGTTCTCTTTCCTCCAGAGGTGACTTCTTCCATCCTCACTCCGAGCGGTACTTGTTGCAAGCTTGGTCAATGTCCACTTCTTTGGCCAAGACGTACCAGTCATGCAGGGTTGGCGGGGGGGGGGGGCTCTTGAGATGCAGATGTTCTAAATGTCATTGTTCAGCCCATCCTTGAAACAGCTGATGAGGAAATCTTGCGGCCAGTCTGCATGCCAGGTCACGGAACTCTTTGGTGTACTCGGCTATCCCTCTGCGACCCCGGCAGATGGTCTTGATGCGATCCCTCTCTTTGTGGTCAGCCAGGGTCAAGGGCATTTTCATGGTGAAGCGTGACCATCCAGTGAGTGACGGCTCCTTCAAGTGGCAGGGTTATGCCCCTCACCGTGGCGCCTTCTGTAGGTATTTTGGGCCCATACTCCTGCATGTAGGTCAGGACGTGAGCCAAGAAGAACTCCAGTTGCTGGGGGTCCCCATTACATTTCACCCTGAGGGGTGGGGTCTTCTCACTCTTCACCTTCACCTGGGCAGCCCTGGTGGCCCCCCTTGAAGCTGCTCCTGCACCTGCAGCCGTGGTGGCAAGGGTCGCCGAAGCACCTGATGTGGTGGCCACCGGTGAAGCCCTCCATTCCTTGTCTTCTACTCGAGTCTGCCGGGCCTCGCTTGTGGTGGTCTTAGCAAGGGGTTCCTGAGGTTAGAGGATTTGGAAGGCATTCATCATGAACCTCATGGCTTGCTTCATCAGCTGGTCAGCATGGTCAGGTTCTCCGTTTTCCTCCTTGCCATCGTCGAGCTCTTCCAGCTTCAGTTGTCGCTCCCATCACTGGGGTCTGTGGCTGCCACAGATGAGAGTTACTCCCTTGGCCCTTCCTTCCCAGTCATCCTTCTTCCTGACGCCTATGGACCACCTGGTTCTTGATGAGTCCCCCAGGCCTCCAGCCTCTTCCGTCCACTCGGAGAGGTCCTGCTGCTTCCTGCCCCTAGGAAGTTTCCTAGGATGCGCAGGGGAAGACCAGCTGCTCAGGTCTGATCTGGACTTGGATGTTGATTGCCTGGTTCATGTGGGATCCCATCAGATCAGCAGGAGTTGCCTTTCAGCTCAGCTTTTCAGAAGACCTGAAAATGTACAGACCCCCAACGGTAGTTCCCTCTCCCCTGGGCACCCTCAGAATAGGTGGGTTTTCATCGATTCCAGATGTGGTTTGAGTTTGTCCTCCCTCCGTGCCCAGCTGGCTGAATTCCGAGTCAAAGGCTGGGAAGAAAGGAGGGCTCAGGACTCAGGGAGTGCAGGCCAAGAATGCAGCCATGCGGGGAAATCAGTAGGGATGGAGAGAAGGAAACAAGAGACGGGGTTGAATTAGGTGTTGTGGAAAAGGAGAATAAAGTCACCAGCATTTGATGTTAAGATTTCTTGAGTACAACATAAATAGAATTGTGTTACATACTATACAAATTCACTTAGTTCAGTGAGATTCCTTTCCCAATAAGCCTGATTTGATTGTACGAGGAAGAAACAATTTCACATAAACTTTTTGGGCAGTAAATCCTTTGGAACTCACAGGACTTACAAAATAAATTCCATACACAAAATGTAGACAAAGTTCTTTTTAAGGTTTCAGCTGAAAATTGAAAGGAGATGTAAGCGAAATCATTTCCATGGATTCTTTTCCAGGAAGAGAATGGCTAAGTTTTTTTCTGTGAGGGAAATACTGTACCTAAGATGTTCCAGTTAGACTTGAGGATAAAAGCAGATGGTTTCGACATACAGGAAAACGTTTCAAGAAAGAGAGTTATTCTCCCAAATAAATAAATAAATAAATAAAATGACATTTTTGTGGCAAGACATAGAGCAACAAAATATAGCTTAATAATTGGAAACAGCTCTTCTTTGAATAAGTCAGTAGCCAGCCTTCTCCAAACCTATGCAGGAGCCGAGAGAGGAAAACAGATCAGAGATGAGGAGAAATACAGTTAATAAATCCTAAGGGTTCAAGTCTAACTGGTTGGCTTAAAAAGTGGCAATAACATCACCCTCTGGTTTTACTTACATCCTGCTTTTCTCAGGTATCTTGCTCTAGTCAACAACAGCACAGATGTCTATGGAGATTCTCAGTCTTCCAGGTCATGGCTGTCCCAAAGGGGCTTTTTCAAGAGGCAACTGGACTTTCTCGTTTTTTTCTTTTGAAGACGTTTCACTTCTCATCCAAGAAGCTTCTTCAGCTCTGAAGTATGGGCCCAAAGTACCTTCAGCTTCTCTGAAGGTACTTTTAGGTTAGGGTTACTACTTAACCCTAACCCTAACCCTTCTCATCCAAGAAGAAGCTTCTTGGATGAGAAGCGAAACGCCTTCAAAGAAAAACCAGAAAGCCCAGTTGTACATTTGGGACAACAGCACAAATATTACTTTGGATTTTGTCCTTGGTCTGATTTTGGTATCCCTGATTATATCCAGATTCAGCTTGGATGTCTTCTGAAGTGCCAGACCAAGTTGAACCAAACCCTGCAATGTGGAAACACTGGCTGGCCGTGGTTCCGAAGCCTCCTGTTTCTGGGGGCCATTTTATTCATCCTGATGGCCTCAAAGCAGGTCACAGAACATAGAAAAACATGGTTGGAAGGGACATCGGAGGTCTTCTAATCCAACTCCTTGCTCAAGCAGCAGACCCTATTCCATTCCTATTCCAGTATGACTGTAACCTTGTTGCTGGTATCCTTAAGATTTATATTGACTGTTTCCCTATGACTATCATTAAGTGTTGTACCTTATGATTCTTGACGAATGTATCTTTTCTTTTATGTACACTGAGAGCGTATGCACCAAAGACAAATTCATTGTGTGTCCAATCACACTTGGCCAATAAAGAATTCTACTCTATTCTGTGCTATTCTATTCCAGACAAGTGACTGTCCAATCCCTTCTTGAAAACCTCCAGTTATGGAGCACCCACAACTTCTGGAGGCAAGTCATTGCACTGATTCATTGTTCTCACTGTCAGGAAATCTCTCCTTAGTTCTAGGTTGGATCTCTCTGATAAGTTTCGATGTGTTACTTCTTGTCCTGCCCTCAGGTGCTTTGGAGAATAGATTGACCTTCTCTTCTCTGTGATAGCTCCTCAAGTACCGGAAGACAGTAATCAGGTCACCTTAATTCTTCTTTTCAATAGGGTAGACATACCTAACTCCCTCAACCATTCATCATATGGTTTAGCCTTTTATCATCTTCTGTTGCTGTTCTCTTCACACTTCTAGGACACTTTGTTTTGTCCTATGGTGACTTGAAGTGTATGCAGTATTCCAAGTGCAGCTTTACTAGGACAGTATAACCTGGTTTTATCACTTCTCGTGATCTTGATTGTTGATGCAACCCACGACTGCATTGTCTTTTTTGGCAGCCACAGCACACTCCTGGCTTATAATTAAGTGGTTGTCCACTAGGAGTCTTAGATCCCTGTTATTGTTACCACTGTTGGGCCAGGTACTGCCTATTCTGTACCTGTGCATTTGGTTTTTCTTCCTTAGGTTCAGGACTTTACTTTTTTCATCACTGAATTGCAGCTTGTTGGATGGGGCCTAATGCTCAAGACTGTCAAAGATCCTTCTGAATCTTGAGTCTATTTCCCAAAATGTCAGCAATTCCAGCCACCCTCTCCCTCCGGTGTCATCTACAAATTTGACAAGTTTCCCTTCTGTATCCTCATCTAAACATGTATGAAGATACTGTACTGGGCCAAAGACAGAACCTTGGGCTTCCCCAGTGCAAGCTTCCCTCCATGTAGATGTAGTTCTACTGAGGGTTACACTTTGAATGTCAAGATAGTTATGAATCCATCCATTCATCTGGTGATGATGATGCTGTCTATCCCACATTTTTCAATCTTAACCAAGTAGTAGGTTGTGGTCTACTTTGTCAAATGCCTTACTGAAGTCCAAGTATACTATGTTCATAGCATTTCGCTGGTCTACTAATTTAGTCACTTTCTCAAAGAAGGCAATAAGTTTTGTCTGGCATGATCTGTTTTTAACAAACCCATGCTGGCTTCTCATAATCATCTTGTTCATTTCTAGGTGCTCACAAATGCACTGCCTGACTATCTTCTCCAGGATTTTCCCAGTTATTGATCTCAAGCTGATTGACCAATAATTTCCTAGATCCATTTTGTTCCCCTTTTTGTAGATTGGTATCACCTCAGCTCTTTACCAGTCCTCTGGTCATTCCCCTGGGTTACAGGATCTTTGAAAGATCACATTCAATGGCTCCTTGGTTATGTCTGCCAGCTATAGGAAGGATTTTGCTCAGAGGTACAGTAGAGATGAAAAGATAGGTGGGCAAACAGGTAGGCAAGGTTGTTCAGAAGATGCTAACAGAAGAGACTATTTGTTGCTGTGGGTTGACTGTAGAGTCCTTGGTGCTCTCTGAGCATGATTGTTTTCTTGCAGACATTTTATTACCCAACTAGGTAACATCATCAGTGCACTTTTATGTTACAAAATGGGGTACCAAAACATCTGCCAAAAAACCAACTGAGCTCAGAGAGCATTAAGAGCCCCACAGATATTGTCCTCTTGAGTTCAGAAGTCATCAGCAAGGTATGGCAGCCTATAGATAAGAACAGAGATGTGGAAAGAATCGTAGCTTCAACAACATTGCATTGTGTGGAATTCATCTCAGACTTCCTGGAAAAGTCTAGAAATTGAACTTGGACCTTTGGCAGGAAAAACTGAGGGAGGGAGAGGCTTAATCAAGTGGTATCAAAACACTGAAATAATGGAATATGGAATAGATCAATGAAATTGACGCTATCAGCGGCATTCAAGGAGAACTTTTACAAAATGATTTATAGGTGGTACCTCCCACCAGCTAGGATAGCTAAAATGTTCCCTGGATCCTCGGACAAATGTTGGAAGTGTAATTCGGTCAGGGGTACTTTTTTTCACCAGTGGTGGACCTGCCCTCAGATCAGGAAGTTTTGGGAAAAGATTCAAAAATGGTTGAATGAGATAACAGATGCAAGTTTCCCCCTAATTCCAGATTCTTACTTACTCGGAATCAAACTAAAAGACGTGGACAAGCAAGATTGGCACCTATTCATCCATATTACAACAGCAGCGAGAATGGCACTTGCCCAGCAATGGAAAAATGCAAATACACCATCAGATCAACTTATAATAAATAAGATATTGATTTGTGCCGAATTGGACAAATTAACGTATATCCTAAGAGAGAAAAAATAATCCATATACTACAGTAACTGGGAACGCTGGTATATATGGCTAAAGAAGAGGACAAACATAGAGTAAACAATATAGTATCATATATATACTTAGTCATAATTAGATAGCGTTTAGTATTTAAAATAGTCAATGTTATCTGAACAAAAAGATTTACTGGGATGTAACTATCTGGGGGATCAATACGACCCCGGTTAGTCTTTATATGTGTTTGTCTTTATGTGTTGTGTTGTGTACCCATATATAACTCATATCTGTTTGATAATTACATTATATGTTTTTTTATTTGTAAATAATTAATACAGATTAAATTAAAAAAAAAACACTGAAATAAGTGAACCCCAACCTCTTGGCGAACTTATGATTTGGATCCTCACTTCTTAGGATAGCTTTCCCTGTAGTCTTCAAGAAATGCACCCAAAGCAAGTGGGGAAAGTAGTCTGACTATGGTGGAACAACCCTTGAGATCCGATGGCAATTCTTCTTCTGATAAAGAAGGGAGCAAGAGAAGGACGTGGCCCCACCGCTGAGCACGGGAACGGCGAAAGGAGTAGTCAGTGCGAGTTTGTCACAAAGACCCGCAAATGGGGAACAACCTGGCAGAAAAGTCTATCGCTTATTTTTTGGCTGCAACATCCTCAGTTCAACCCCCCCTCCCAAGAGAGAGTCTTTTCCCCCCTCCCCTTCCCCCCCACCCCATTTTCTACAGGCCAGCAAGAAAGGCAGCTTTGCTTGGAGAATGGCTCTTCCCACCAAAAATGGGGGAGGGAAAAAGTCGGTCCCGGAGAGGAGATGTCAGCAGGACTTTTTTTGTCAACAAGCGATGCAAAAACTATCCAAGAAATATCTTTAAAAATAGGGCATCTGTTAGATTTCTCTAAGCTGCAGGATTCTCAAATGTCACTGGAGCCGCGTTTGGGTTTTATGCAGAGCACATCTGGCAGTTATTTCAGAAACGCTGAGTCAGCAGAGAGCTCCGTGCTGGCACAGCTGCCCCCACAATCCTATTTGTTTTGACCCTTAGCGGAGGCGAGATTGTAAGTGAAGCTTTCTGGTTTCCTTTCTACGGGTGTTGCTGGGGGTCTCCCAACACAGGGAGAGGGAGCTGGCTGGGAATTGAAAGGGACTCAGGACCAACTTGGCTGTCTCAGCTGTGGACAGAACCGGGCGTCTTCCAGGTGGCAGGGGGGGCTCTTGTGGGCCCAAAGGCCGCTGTTGCAGTCGCTTCTTCATTTTGTCTAGTGTGAAAAATAGCCATCCAGATCTAGCTGGGCTTCTCTAAAAGTTTTGTTTTTCAGCCAGAAAAAGAAAAAAGAGGGACGCCTGTATCACGTTGACTCTTCTTCCCCTCCATGACAAGGAAAAATATTTTGAGGCGATATCACAGTGCACCCCTGAGGCAGCCTCTTTTGTGCAGTCCTGGGCAGGCAGAACCGCTCTGAGATGGAAGCTCATCATCTCTGGAGGCTTTCAAGAAGAGACTGGATTGCCGTCTGTCAGAAATGGTGTAGGGTCTCCTGCTTGGGTGGGGGTGGGGGGGGTTGGACTAGATGACCTACAGGGTCCCTTCCAACTCTGTTAATTTGAATCTGAGATGATGGAAGCTTCCCCCATGAGGCAACCTCTTGCCAATTTTCATTGAGGAAAAAAGGCAAATGCCTTTATTAGGTCCCCCAGGAGGGATCTTCTTCTATCCAGCTAGGAAGAAAGCAATGACTACGGCTGCAAATATCAGAAGAGTCTTTCTGAGCCTGCTTGGCCCGTGGCCCCAGCCACGACCCTCCTCTGCACCATCCCTGAGCCACGGGAAGCCCCCTTTGCCCCAGGACTGAACCAGCCAGAGCTGGCTTTCCGAAAGGCTTGGCTAGAGGGGTTTTTCCCCGCCCACCCACAGAGCAGGAGGGTTTTCTCACATATAACCAGAGGTGGGTTTCAGCAGGTTCTGACCAGTTCTGGAGAACTGGTAGCGTGAAATTTTGAGTAGTTTGGAGAACCGGTAGTAAAAATTCTGACTGGCCCCGACCCCATCTGTTCTCTGCCTCCCGAGTCCCAGCTGATTGGGAGGAAATGGGGATTTTGCAGTATCCTTCCCCTGCCACGCCCACCAAGCCACACCCGCCATGCCATGCCCACCAAGCCACACCCACAGAACCAGTATTAAAAAAAATGTGAATCCCACCACTGCATAGAACGTTTCTGCTACGGAGGATGGCTCAGGTGGTCACAGGGTCTTCCCTTTGTGCTGTAAACAGAGGCCGAAGAAGGACCAGGCCTCCCTCCTGTGGCGGATAGAATTGGAATGGCCTTAATAACATGGACCTTGGCTCCTCGTCTTCCTTTCTACATTTGAATTTTAGAATAGAATAGAGCTGGAAAGGACCTTGGAGGTCTTCTAGTCCAGCCCCCTGCTCAGGCAGGAGAACTTATACCATTTCAGATAACTGACTGTCCAGTCTCTTCTTAAAAACCTCCAGTGATGGAGCACCTATAATTTCTGCTGGCAAGCTGTTCCCCTGGTTAATTGTTCTCACTTTTAGGAAATTTCTCCTTAATTTCAGGTTGCTTCTCTCTTTGATCAGTTTCCAACCATTGTTTCTTGTCCTGTTTCTCTGGTGCTTTGGAGAGTAATCTGACCCGCTCCTTCTTTGTGGCAGCCCCTCAAGTACTGGAATATTGCTATCATGTCACCCCCAATTCTTCTTTTCTTTAGACTAGCCAGACCCATCACCTGCAGTTGTTCTTCATATGTTTTAGCCTCCAGCCTTTGATCATCTTAGTTGCTCTTCTCTGAACATTTTCCAAAGTCTCAACATCTTCTTTGTAATATGGTGACCGGTGGTGGGTTTCACTTACCTTTGCTACTGGTTCGCTTGTGCGTATGCGTGCTCGCTTCACTCACGCACACGCCACTTCTGCGCATGCACAAATTGTATTTGATGATGTCCGGGTGGGTGGGCGGAGCTTCCCGCCACTGCTGCTACCGGTTTGCCCGAACTGGAGCGAACTGGTAGCAATCCACCACTGATGGTGACCAAAATTTGTTGCAGTATTCCAGGTGTGGCCTTACTAGGGTTTTGTAAAGCGGTACTAATATTTCACGTGATCTTGATTCTATGCCTCTGTTTCTACAACCCAGGATTGTATCAGCTTTTTTGGTGGCTGCTGCACACGGCTGGCTCATATTCAAATTATCATCCACTAGGACTCCAAGGTCCCTCTCACAGTTACTGTTTTTGAGCCTGCCTGCCTTCGTCCATTCTTTCTTCTAATGAACAAGGACCATAAGACCCTACCTCAAATGGGTGGAAATGATGAGTCCACTAATGGAGAAGATGGCAAGAAGTTGATGGACAGCAGGGAGAAAGTGCTTAATTCAGTCTCTGCATCTGTCTTTATGCAAAAGGAAAAAATAATCCAATTTATTAAAAGCACTACCGTAGGAGACAGAATAGAAATGCAAATAAAACCAGGAAGAAAATAGAAATAGAACACCTATCCACTGTAGATAATTTCAAATTGCTGGGACCAGATTGTGTAGGTGTACAGCAGTTCTGAGGAGGACAGGCTGGGTGCAGTTGGTTGGCCTTTTGTGAATCCAGGTGGTAATGATACTTTCTATCACACAAGCTGTGGTCTACTTTGTCAAATGCTTTACTGAAGTCCACTATGTCCACTGCATTTCACTGGTCCACTAATTCAGTCATTTGGTCAAAGGATGCCATAAGGTTTGTCTGGCATGATTTGTTTTTGATAAACCCATGTTGACTTCAAGCAATAGCTTTGTTTCCTTTTAGGTGTTTGAAGATTCATTGCTTGATTATCTTTTCCAGGATATTCCCAGGTATGATTGGTCTGTAGACCACCGTTTAAATATGAGCCAGCAATGTGCTGCAGTTGCCAAAAAAGCCAATGCAGGCATAGGGTGCATCAACAGAAGGGTAATATCAAGGTCACGTGAAGTATTAGTACCACTTTATAATGCCCTGATAAGACCACACATGGAATATTGAGTCCAGTTTTGGTCACTATGCTACAAAGAAGATGTCTAGACTTTAGAAAGAGTGCAGAGAAGGGCAAAAAAGGTCATAGGGGACCAAAGGATAAGGGGTAAGGTGAATAATTGTGGGAACTGTGTATGTCTAGCATATCAAAGAGAGAGACTGGGATGACATGATAGCAGTCTCCTGTCAGTTGAGGGGATGTTACAGAGAAGAAGAGGTCGAATTATTCATCATAGAACATCAAGGACCTTGGAGGTCATCTAGTTCAAGCCCCCCGCTCTAGCAGGAGACCCAATATTATTTCAGACAAATGGCTGTACAGTCTCTTCTTGAAAGCCTCCAGTGATGGAGCACCCACAATTTTTGAAATCATGCTGTTCCATTGGTTGATTGTTCTCACTGTCAGGAAATTTCTCCTTAGTTCTAGGTTGCTTCTCACCTTGGTTAGTTTCCATTCATTGCTTCTTGTCTTGCCTTCTGCTGCTTTGGAAAATAAGTTGACCCCCCTCTGGAATTAAGGAGAAACTTCCTAACAGTGAGGAAAGTCAACCAGTGGAACAGAAGTTGCCTTCAGAAGTCGTGGGTGCTCTGGGTTGGAGTAGAAGACCTCCAAGGTCTTTTCCAGCTCTATTCTGAATTTGAATTTATCTTTTAGCCTCCAGTCCTGGTTGCTTGGTTATTATTATTTATTATTTTATTATTTATTTAATTTGTATACCACCCTTCTCCAACAGGATTCAGGGCGGTGAACAGCCAAGATAAAACACAACATATAAAATTTAAAAGCAGTTTAAAAGACATTAAATAATTTTGGCCATCAATTTAAAACAACCCAGTTAAAACCAATTACAAATTAAAAACTGAGAGGATGGGATCAAGCCAGCCCGGCTAGATGAAATAGATGTGTTTTCAGGGCCCGACGAAAAGTCCGGAGGTCTGGTATCATGCGTATCTCTGGGGGTAGGTCCTTCCAGAGGGCAGGTGCCGCCACAGAGAAGGCTCTCCTCTTGGGAGTCAGCAGCCGACATTGTCTGGCCGACGGCACTCTGAGGAGGCCCTCTCTGTGCGAGCGAACTGGCCGGTGGGAGGCTATTGGCGGCAGAAGGCGGTCTCGTAGATACTCCGGCCCTAAGCCATGGAGCGCTTTAAAGGTGGTCACCAACACCTTGAAGCGCACCCAGAAGACCACAGGAAGCCAGTGCAGCTCGCGCAGGAGAGGTGTCACATGGGAGCGCCCCGTCGCTCCCATAATCCCCTGCGCGGCCGCATTCTGGACCAACTGGAGCCTCTGGGTGCACCCCAAGGGGAGCCCCATGTAAAGAGCATTGCAGTAGTCCAGGCGGCCTGAGTGACCGTGCGTAGGGAGTCCCGATCTAGAAAGGGACGCAACTGACGTATCAGGCGAACCTGATAGAAAGCCCCCCTGGCCACGGCCGTCATATGCTCTTCTAAAGACAGCCGTGTATCCAGGAGGACACCCAAGTTGCGAGCCCTCTCCGTGGGGGCCAATGATTCGCCCCCAATAGCCAGCGATGGCATCAGCTGGCTATATCGGGACGCCGGAAGCCACAGCCACTCGGTCTTGGAAGGGTTGAGTCGGAGCCTGTTTCTCCCCATCCAGGCCCGCACGGCCTCCAGGCACCGGGACATCACTTCAAGGGCATCGTTGGGGTTGCTCTTCTTTGCACTCTTTCCAGAGCCTCAGCAACTTTTTTTATATTGTAGTGACCAAAACATTTTCAAAACTTTATTCAAAACTATCCCCCAAAGCATAGTGCTTGTGTGTGAGTGTGTGTGTGTGTGTGAGTAGCATAAGATGCGGTGGGTGGAAGCTTCAGAGAGAGACCCAATCTGGAAGTAAGGATGGTGGAATGGTTTGCACCGCCAGAGTCGTGGATCCTCTATCAGTGGAGATTGTCAAGAAGAGCTTGGACAGCCATTTGTCTGGGAGAGTATAAGATCTCCTGTCTTGGGCAGGAAGTTGGACTAGAAGACCTCTGCTTTTGTGAGAATAGGAAGGAATTCAGTGGGGGTACAGACTCTGTAGCACATCTTTGTGGTTGTGAGCCTTTGGATGGAGCAGAATCAGTTTTTCCGTTTTAGTGAAGAACTGGTGACAGCAAAGGGATGGATACAGCCAGGTAGTTTGCATCTGCTTAATGTCAGTCAGCACATGAGTAAATCAGGTTTCTGCAAAGAGCCTGGGAAGGAGGGAGAGGGCAGAAAGTCCAGCCTTGGATTCCCATCTCCTGCTCCGCCTCCCCCAGGTTGAACAGCAACCAGCTCACATGTAATCTTCCCCTGAGCCCCCGAGGAGCCTGGCCTTTTGTCATGGATGAACAGCTTACAATGCTCTGACATTGACTTGGCTAACGAATGGGCCAAGTTGCACAAACAGCTCCAGTATTGGAATGTGGCTGGGCTGGAGTGGACTGCTTGCAAAAAGCCTTCGTGTGAATGGCACCCACTTGGGGTGCGCTTAGTGGCAGGGTCCATGAATTCTGCCAGATTCACTCTAGCCAGACCAGGCTTTGGATGCTGGACAGAGGTGGGCTTTGCATTCTGTGACAACCGGTTCACCCAGCACTGGAGATGTGAGTGTGAGTGCCATCCGCATATGCATCCAGCGACAAACAACACGGCAATTTGCTCACGTGTGCCGTCTGCACATCTGGTGCGAACCGGCTGAATCCCACCTCTGATGCTGGAGCCTCCTGAGTGCCCATTGTGGGGAAGGGTAGCCTGCCTGCCTCAAGGGCACTTCTCTGGGCTTTCTCTTTGGAAGGAATGGGAAGCCCACAGAAACAGTGTCGGGTGTCTCCTACAGCCTCTGGAGAGGGACAAGAGACCACAATGGTGGCTCTGCTGAGGAGAAGGCTGCCAAGGGCCAGGAGCCCCAACCATCAAGGCAGTGGCCAGGACCAGAGGCAGCTTGCTGAAGAAGACCAGATGTGCCTCCTCTCATTGGAGATCCAGGCAAAGATTAATTACATCCTAAGTTAAATCTCACAGGTTTGGTGTTCTTGGATGCATCACAAGCTCTGACTTTGATATAGCACACGTTAATAATTCAACCGAGATTGTTTATGAGTCAGTTTGTGTTTTTGGCACATTTGTGGTTGGCATTCACGCTCAGTCCACAGAACCATTTCCCATTAACTGTTTGGTTACTCTTGTTCCTGGCCTGGAAGTGCACCATGAGTCTTCTTGCAACAAGCAAGCAATTCTGGGTTTGCGGCTTGGCCTGCATTCCTTGAGTCTCCCTGTAAGAAGCAGAGGGATGGAGACGCTTGCGAGGAAGAAGACGTCTTGAGGAACAGGTTGGAAAAGGACTAATTGTATGTGGAAGGCCTTGACAACAGTTACTCAGGCCCTTTTCAGTTGACCTGAGCTGCCCCGGCCACCCAGTGGCCTTCCGGTCCAGTTCAGGGTCCTGTCAAGCTGTTTGGGTCTCAGGGCCAAGATAACTGCAACTGCCTGTCCAGCCAGAACCTGTCCAGCTGATGCCTGAAGATGGAGGGGATGCTGCCAAATCTCCCCTCCTTTCTCATGAGAGGATAAAGGGTGAGAATCTGGAAGGGGGACTTTGGGGCTGGAGCTTGCATCCTGGGCTGACAATAGCAATAGCCCTTAGACTTATATACCGCTTCACAGTGCTTTCCAGCCCTCTCTAAACGGTTTGCAGAGTCAGCCTCTTGTCCCCAACAATCTGGGTCCTCATTTTACTAGAACTCACTGTCTGCTGGTTTCCAGCCTCAGGCCATAACCGCTAGAGACCAAACTGGCTCTCAAGATGTCATGCAAATACACTCAAATAAATAAATACATGCCCAAAGATGCTTGGATGTTGCAGCTGGACAGAAAAATGGAGGAGGCTGCCAAATTCAGATGGCATTAAGCAAGCATATGAGGATTTAATCCACTCTGTCCAGGGCTGCGCCTTCTCGTCCCATCAAAGTTGTCTTGACACTTACTAAAGTCAACGGCTTGTTTGTTTTGAGCATCTTAACCACAAACTCTTTTGCCAGTTTCCTTTCCTTCCCGGCCCCTTCCACGTGCCTTGGCCTGTTTTAAGTCCCCTCCAGCTCTGCTTTGATTGATTGATTGACTCGGTCTGAATAGGGAGAAGAGAGAAACTTTTAGGATATGTCCAAAACGGTGCCTGTCCAGGGTTTGGCTCGATTGCTATCCTGGGTGTGTATCTAATTCTGCTTTGATTGATGGTTTCTGGTTTTTGTACAGTTCCATTGTTGTGACTGAACTGCCCAGGGTTCTGTGGGATAGAGATAAATTGCTCTGACTTTAAACAAACCAACAATTAAACAAATTAATAATGACCTCTCCGTTTCTCTTCACTGTTTGGCTTCCCAGCTGCAAGCTATGTTGTTCAGAATCGTTATTTAAAATCTTGCATCAACAAAACTACTAACATTTGTAACTTTTCCTTAATGAACATTCATAGGATTGGTTGGTTCTGCACTCAGCCAGTTCATGCCCTGATCATCTCACATGCAAATTCTCTCAATTGCTAGTTGCTAGTAATTTTCTCCATCCACTGATCTGAGCCCAAAGCACGCTGTTCACATGTTCTGTCCCCCTCCCCTTCTTTCTCTCACCAGTTCCTACACCAGTGGAATATACACTAAGAGTGCCAGCTTGTTAGTATGGACTTGTGGCGCTTCTATGCCTAATTATTTGAAAAACTTGCTTGTAACTCATGTGTTTGTGCACCCAACTTCATAGTTTAATCTGGTTGAGAAACTTTTCCCATCTAGTGCCAATTTTCAGGAACAAATGCCCATCGGAAGTACTCCTGCAGCCTGGTTGCTCAAACTTTGAAGAGATGCTAAAAGCATTTCCCTTTTATGGGTCTTTGAAATTGGTCTAAGCAGCATCTTGGGGTTATTCAGATACAGGCCTATGACCGTAGATGCTTTGGGCCATTTTGGGCCTTTGAGTACTTATTTCTGAAGATGTGACCTCCAAGAGGAACGTAGTGGCATCTAGTGCCAAACAGGGCCAACAGTTTTATGCTCACATCACATGAAAAAGCCCAGATCCATTGTGAGTCTGTGGCATACAAATTAATTAAATAAATAAATGCTTACTGTAACTTTTATCTTTCCCAGCACTGTCCTCAGTTTAACAGATAAACAGAGTTGGAAGGGACCTGGGAGATCATCTAGTCCAGCCCCCCAAGCAGGAGACCCTACACCATTTCTGACAGATGGCAGTCCAGTCTCTTCTTGAAAGCCTCCAGGGATGAAGCTCCCACAACTTCCAAAGGCAACGTCTGTTCCATGGGTTGATTGTTCTCACTGTCAGGAAATTTCTCCTTATTGGAGAAATAAGTTGGTTGCCCAAGCCATGTTTGCACTATAGGTAGTCCTCAACGTACAACCATTCATTAAGCAACTGTTTGAAATGACAGTTAAAATCAGGCACAATTCATTTAACCTTGGTTAGCAACAGAAATTCAGCTCCTAATTGTGGTCATAAGTCAAGGACTTCCTGTATAATAGGCAAAGGACCGTTTGCACAGATCTAATTCCAATTCTAATTCTAATTTAATTCCAATTCTAATAATTCTTCTCTTTGACAGCAGCCATCATGTCACCCCTAATCCTTCTCTTCAGTAGAGGAGACATACCTGCTTCCCTTAACCGTTCATCATTTCATTGCCTGCTGTTAGAAAAAGCGAAAAGAGCTGTTTAATTCCCAGGCAACACAGGTTGATTACTATGTTTTCGTTTACTGCGCTCTATAATTGTGTAACTGTACTTCCTGTCTGCTTGTTTTCAGGGCAATATTTTGCGCTCTGTGCTAATTTTTTTAGGGATCTCCTACAGGTTTAGTTTTTCTTTCCCTCTCTGACCCCCCCCCTGCGTATTCTCCAACTCGCTGAAGAAGGAGAAAGAGAGCAGAGTGGTTCTGATGGGCACATCACTGTCAGTGCCTGTTTCCTCTTGGCTTTGAGCTTTCCCCTTGCTAGCATATGTAACCGGTTATGTCCACAGATCGAAAGGCAGAAGTGCTCATCTTCTTTGAGTTAAGATATGATTTACTCATTGCTTATCACGTCTAGCAACTCTGCCGGCAGTAGTTGCATAAAAAAGAATCCCATACCACCAAGTATGTTCAAACACGCACATGTGCTTGTGCATCAGAATCCAGGTGCTTTCCTTAATCCACTTTGTAATTCACTTTCATTCCTAAACGAGGAGCTGGATCCTGGGGCACAGTGGTGTTATTTTAATTTATTTATTAAATTCAGACTCTGCATATCTCGTTGTCTAAGCGGGAGACAGGGATCTGGCATCTTCCCAATGGCAGAATGGAAATAATTAAACAGGGATGGCAAGATTGGATGGTAAGATTGGAATGGATTGGGATTGGGATGGAACAGAACGGAACAGAACAGAATAAAAAATAGAATAGAAATAGAAAAGTAAATAAAATAAATTAGAATTAGGAACGGAACAGAACAGAACAGAACAGAAGAGAATGAGAATGAGAAATAATAGAAATAGAAATAGGAATAGAAAGAGATAGAAATAGAATAGAATAGAATAGAATTAGAATAAGAAATAGGATAGGATAGGATAGGATAGGATAGGATAGAAATAGAAATAGAAGTCTTTATTGGCCAAGTGAGATTGGACACATAAGGAATTTGTCTTCAGTCCATAAGCTCTCAGTGTACATAAAAGCTATAAGTGGTAAATCATGATCATAGTCATCATAAAAATACATTCATCATAAATCATGATGCAACACTCAGTGACTAAATACTAGGATGCTATATTTAGCAATCAACATAAATCATAATAGGATACTAAATAAAAGCAATCAACATAAATCATAAGATACAAATTACAAAGTTATAGTCATGAGAAGCTAAGGAAATAAGTAATAGGAAAGATGAGAAGCCTAACAGTAACGCAGCACTACTAGGTCTAGTGTCTAGTTGTTTTGGTGTGCAATGCCCCATAACGTTGTCTTGAGGGAAGAAGTTTCTGTCCAGGATGCGAGGGGTCTGTAGATATTTTAACAGTAACAGCCCTCTTTCTGGCTAGTGCAGTATACAGGTCCTCAGTGGAAGGCAGGCTGGTTGCCATTGTTTTTTCTGCAGTCCTAACTACTGGTTGAAGTCTGTATCTGTCCTGTTTGGTTGCTGTGCCAAACCAGGCAGTGACAGAGGTGCAAATGACAGGCTCAACAATTCCTTTATAGAACTGTATCAGCAGCTCTGTGAGGTGTAAATGAGGAATCCTAAAAAAGAGCCAGGCACACACACACACACACACACACACACAGATAGAAAGAGAGAGAGGTAGAGAGAGAGAACTAGAAAGAGAGAGATGAAAAGATAAGAGATAGAGATAGTGAGATAGAAAGACATAGAGAGAGAGAGAGAGATAGAAAGAGAGAGAGAGAGAGAAAGAGATAGATGAGAGAGAGAGAGAGAGAGAGAGAAAATGTAACATAGCAATATATGAAGACCAGTGTATAAACTCTGTGACCGTGAGCAGCTTGGCCCAGTTCACCGGATATGCTGAATGGGACCAGGTTCCTCCCGGTTTGGCCCGGTTCTCCCGAGCCAGTAGTGGTGATGATATGATGTCACCGAACCGGTTCTGCCCCTTCCCCGCGCCCCCCACCCCCCGTGCCCCCCACTCCCCGTGTTATTCTTACCTTTTATTTGGCCCCACCCCCAATCTATTGCTGCCTCCTGAGTCCCAGCTGATGGCTAGAGGGAAAAAAACTGTTTAAACTCTTGCCCTAAGGCTTCAAAGGGCCGCCCTACAGCTGATCAGTGTTAAAAGAAAACAAATGGGTAGACCGGTGCCTGCAAAAATAAATGGGTAGATCGGTACGGCTCTGCAAGCAGTTAAAAGCCTGGTAGACCAGTACCTCTGCTAAATCCTAAATAATTGTACATGACCATCAAGCCAGGCCCACAAAATAAGCCACGGCCACAGAACCGGTAGTAAAAAAAAATTAGAACCCACCCCTGGTCCCAGCCCACCCGCCCACCCAAAGCTGGTTCAGGATGCCTGGCCCTGCCCCAGTCTCAGCATCATCCAGATCTGAGGGTTGCTGCAATTTTTAATTAAAGAAATGCAAGGCTGTTTGGGCCTTTCCATGATTCCACTCTCTGCCCCTTCGTTTACGGGCTTATCTCTTCGGATGCTGAGGAAAAGGGAGGCGTAGTTCACGCTTAAATTCATGCCTTCAAAAATTAAGTATTTCAGTACACAATGCAGGTAGTCCTCCACTTACAACACTTCATTTAGTGGCCGTTCAAAGTTACAAGATCACTGAAAAAGTGACTTGTGCCCATTTTTCACACTAATGACCATTGCAGCAGCCCCAGGACCACCTGATGAAAATTCAGACGCTTGGCAACCGATTCATGTTTATGACGGTTGCAGAATCCTGGGGTCATGCGATTCCCTTTTGTGACCTTCCAACAAGCAAACTCCATGGGGAAGCCGGATTCGCTTAACGACCATGTTACTAACTTAACAACTTTGGTAAAAAAGGTTGTAAAATAGGGTAAAGTTCACTTAAGAAGTCTTTCTTAACAGAAATTTTGGGCTCAATTGTGGTCATAAATCAAGGATTGCCTGTATATTAACAATTTCTGCTTCAGTGTTAAACTGGTAGAAGTGTGTTATTTAAAAAAAAAAAGAATGTTAAAATTAATGCAAGTGTTTCTGCTTTTTTCCAAATAAAATAATTGGCACAGTGGTGTAGAAACCAAAATGTAAATGAAGCCAAAGGAAGGTCTGTCATTCTCTGAATGGGAGATTGGCTGCCGCATCCATGCAAAGTACCTGCATTTCACCCAGACTGCCTCCTACCATGGAGGGAGGGGGGAGGGAGGGGGGGAAGGAAAACATCTGCCACAATCTGGAGGAATGGTAAGAGTAAGGGGGAAAAAAATGATAGCATAGAAAAATGCAGACTTCCAAATCTGAAGGTAAATAATCCACTTTATTTGGCTGAGAGTGTAAATGAGCTTTTCCAAAAGTTACATTTTGGTTATGATTTCCAGAATCCCTACCTGGAATTGTGTTGCTCATTGCAACACCAGGAAGATTCCAGGTGGGGAAAAAAGACACGCACACACACAATTTACCGTGTAGTGAATGAGGCGTAGTGCACGTTTACATTCTTTGACACTCTGCATTTGACAGAAGGCCAAGAATTCAATCTGAAGATGGAGGCATAAACATGATTATGACTTCTAAGGCTAGGAATGAGCCACGGAGGCCACGTGCTCCCTTGCCTTTTCTGGAAAAAATAAAAGAGCTGTTTTGTAGCTGTGTGGCCTCCTGTACAACCCATCCCCTCCAACACGCAGTCCTGGTGTGCAACAGAAGGAAAATTGGAGGTCCAGGGCGGGTGGGGTGGGGGTTGGGGAAGGAGCCAGACGTTTCTCCCGGCTGGGAAATTGCCAGAAAAGCTTTGCTGGAGCTGCCTTGGGAAGAATCCAGGGCGCCAGGGAGCCCTAGAGTCTCAAGAATAGACTGGGGATATTTAAATGTTTTTAATTTGTATTTTATTTTTAAATGTGTTTTTACTTTTATGTACATACATATTTAAGGTTGCACAAGGTGACATGCTGCCTGAAATGGCTGCTGATCCGGGAAATAACATGGTCGCTTCTCTTGCTAAACTGGAAGGCTCCTGCTGTTGTTTCTTTGCGCCAGCCCTGGTTTTATGGGTTAAACTTACAGTAAAATATCCTTGCGTCCATCTGACTTCCACATCCTCTCCTGTGAAAACGTTCTCTCTGGAGAGAAATGAAATGCTCTTTTCATTTTCATTCTCTTCCATTCAAATCCATCTCTTTCTCGATCAGCCAGATATGTTTATTTCACTCTTTCATGCTGCGCCAAATAGCACCATCCCCCTCTTTTACACACTTCCTCCTTTTCCTTTTTGTTCTTGCCATGTGCGTTGCCTGTTGAGCACGGCGGCACCAGATGTGCCTGAATGCCCTTTCAAGGGATCTTCAGATGTGGTAGATCGACTAGTGGCCCAGCCAACGGTGGTGGCCATCTTTTTTTCTCTGGCAACTTCTTCATCCATCCATAAAAATGAAGGATGGAATACCAAATGCGAATTGCGCTATTATCTAGGAAGTTTTCTGTGCACAATTTGTTGGTTATGTACAGAGTTAAATTGGTGGCTGTTAGGCCTGCCGCGGAAAGAAAGCGAGGAAATATTTTGTGGTTGTGGTCTAAAAAGATAGAGTGGCTCTACCGGACTCTGGACACCGTGGCTGGAGGGACAGGCTGACTTGACGTCTTATAATGAAGTATGGAGAGAAGATGAAGGTGAAGGTGAATGAGACCTTCTGATTGCCACTGGTTTTGGTCATGTCAAGAGTACTACAGATTTTGAGAGAAAATAGGCACAAAAGTAAAACAAAAGACCATCTTCTAATGGAATGAACAGAAGTTGTATGAAAAAGGATGTAGAACCTGTTGGGAAAATATTTAACAGATTAACAGAGTTGGAAGGGACCTTGTGGGTCATCTAGTCCAACCCCCCGCCCAAGCAGGAGACCCTACAGCATTTCTGACAGATGGCAGTCCAATCTCTTCTTGGAAGCCTCCAGTGATGAAGCTCCCACAACTTCTGTTCCATGGGATGATTATTCTCGCTGTCAGGAAATTTCTCCTTATTTCCAGGTTGAATCTCTCCTCGTTCAGTTTTCATCCATTGTTCCTTGTGTGGCCTTCGAGTGCCTTGGAAAACAGCTTGACCCCTTCTTCTCTGTGTCAGCCCCTCAAATATTGGAAGTCTGCTATCATGTCTCCCCTGGTCCTTCTCTTCACTATTGGAAATAAAGATTAGGCAGTCACAGTAACAAGAAAGATGAAAAAGAATGCTTGGTAGAACTGTGAGTCAAAGGGACTTTGACCCAGAAAACAAAAGAGAATGATCACTGCAAAAAAGATGATAATTCTATCATGTGTGAAAAGAAAAAAGATGTGGGGATGTTGCTGGCGGCCGTACTACATGTGTGGAGGCCATAACTGGGGCGGTGCAATGAGATTGATGGGCTGGCCGTGAGGCTTGTTTAGTAGGAGCACCCAGATGGCCTCTGTGCCTGATGATGCAAATGTTACGGCTTCTCTGGCAATAGAAAGAGAACAAGGATGGATGCAGAAACCACAGGGAGATGAGTTGGGAAGTGAGCTCAATCTGGGAAGTTCTGGGAAGCTTTGTTTCCTGCAGAGAAAGTGCCTACTTTCAAGATTTTTGCTTCTCAGGAAGTCATTGAGAAGTTTGTGACTGTGAAAGAGACAATTGGCTGCACTTTTTGTTGGTTTAGAGAAAGCGTACAAAAAAAGTGAGTAGGCCTGGAAGGATGAAATGTTTGGCATAAAGACAGATGTGGATGTTGTTGAACGCAGGAAACGGGAAGGAAACTCTTAGCAGGCAAAAGAGGGAGTACGAGAAGATAATGTATGTCATGTGTTATGGATGCCAGCATGAACTGTGCAACTCAGTGGTGGGTTGCTACCGGTTCGGTCCAGATCTTGCAAACCGGTAGTAACGGTGGTAAAAGGCTCTGCCCACCCGCCCTGACGTCTTCACGGATGCTCTGAGCATAGAAAGATGCGTAGAAGCATCCCACGCACACTCCCGTTGCGAACCTGTAGCGAAGGTAAGTGGAACCCACCCCTGGTGCGAATGGTTACATCGGAAGTCTCTGGGTCAGGGATTTTCCTGAGGTGCAACTACATAAATAGGTTACAAGATGCCAGAAGGAACATTGATCAGAAATATTTAATGTTTCGTTAGATAATAAAGGTAGAAATTAGGAGTTGGAAGAATACCATTATATACAAATAAAGAATGTTGTTGTTGTTATGATGATGATGATGACGATGATGTATTTGCAAATGGACTCAGACAATACACTGTTTATTAAGCACTCATATATGTTAAAGAAAAATGTATCAATAAAAACTAGAAAAAAGAAAGAAAGAAAATTAATGTATCAAGACAAACTCCTTTACATCTGAAGGGTTGAACAGTGTTACACATATGTGGATGAAAAACTGAAGCAAAGAGGTGAACTGTGTATCTTGGTTAGAATATTGACTACAGATGGAAAAAACGGGTGGGAAATTTTAAACCCCCCCAATAATGGTAAAAAGATACCAGGTAGTATATGGTTTCTTATGAGGAAGGACTGCTGTGAAAGGAAATGACCGCAGTCCTGCACACGGGTGAGCTTTTCCTTACTTTGTTGTATGGAAGTGAGTGAGGTGGGTTTCTCCGTCTTACTCTTTGTCTGCATTCTGCGTTATGTTGGTGTGTATGAAAAGAAAAGGCCCATAAATCTCCCTGATTTTGCACAGTGGGGCCTTTGCAGTGGAGCATTTCTTGAGTTGGTTTTTCATCCTTCCCAGAAACTTTTTCAAGGAATCTCAGTGCTACTTTCTGTTGGGCGGAGCTGGCTGTGTGGAAGTGGGTGGGAAGGGGAGAGAAGAGAGCCCAAAGATTTTGTACAAGGGAGGAATCTCTTTTACCCAGAGAACAACTTCTTAACCCTGCGTTGTAATTGGCCGAGTGAGGTGCAGGAAACCTGTGTTTGTGATTAATCTTCACACCTTTGACACTGGCGAATGGCACGCATAAGCCGGGCAGCAGCTCCCTTTCAGAGCCCACGCAGAAGCCAGTGTGCAAGAGGTCTTCTCTAGGTAAGCAGCTTTTGGAGTATGCCCAGGAACCTTCTGGGTTTTAGTGGAAGGGAAGATCAAGCATGGGTGGGAATTCGGGTGTGTGTGAATCGTCCACCTCTTGTTGAAAAGGGGAAGCCAAGGTCATTGGTTAACACGTGTGGCAACAGGCACAGGAGTGCCTGTTCATTGGGTGTTCAATGGCACATCTGGACACAATTTTGATGGTGACAACACCTTGTCCAGCTCCTGGGTGTGGGAGGGGCTTATTCCTCAAACTCAGGGGGAGGAGCCTTTCTTTCTGTCCTAGGAGTGGAGCCCCAGGGCATTTTTGCTGTTGAATATGTTTATGTCGAATTGAAAGTCATATTTTGCTGCATCTTCAGTGTATTTCCATGGTTTCATTATTACCGTATCTTAGTATAATTTTATTTCATATGGTGGCTTTCCTTGTAAAAAGCCACAGAGGAGTCCATAGGCTTTGTAAGGGTACCGTTTCTTCTAGAGGTAACATGATATCAATTAATTTGTGAATGCAGTAGATGGCAGTTGAGCCATCTGAATTCTGGGCTGTCAGCTGTCTTAAAGATTAACAGAGTTGGAAGGGACCTTGTAGGTCATCTAGTCCAACCCCTGCTCAAGCAGAAGACCCTACACCATTTTTGACAGATGGCAGTCCAGTCTCTTCTTGAAAGCCTTCAGTGATGAAGCTCCCACAACTCCTGTTCCATGGGTTGATCGTTCTGTCAGGAAATTTCTCCTTATTTCCAGGTTGAATCTCTCCTTGTTCAGTTTCCATCCATTATTCCTTGTCTGACCTTCGGGTGCTTTGGAAAATAGCTTGAGCCTCTCCTCTCTGTGGCAGCCCCTCAAAATATTGGAAGATGCTCTCATGTCTCCCCTGGTCCTTCTCTTCACTAGACCAGCCAGGCCCAGTTCCTGCAACTGTTCATCGTATGTTTTAGCCTCCAGTCCCCTAATCCTCCTGGCTGCTCTTCTTTGCAGTCTTTCTAGAGTCTCAACCTCTTTTTTATAATGTGGTGATCAAAACTGCATGCAGTATTCTAGGTGTGGTCTTACTAAGGCTTTACAGAGTGGTATTAGCACCTTAGGCTTTGCAAGAGTAGGAGAACAGTATTTCTTCTAGAGGCAGATATCAATTGATTTGTGAATGCAATAGATGACAGTTAAATTGATGCCATCCATCTGAATTTTGAGCTATCAGCTGCCTATCCTTTTCCCACTAGTGTTTTCCTGGGTTGGGGGTGGGGTGGGGTTGGAGAGTTGTTCCCTCAGTAGAGCTTGTACAATGGTTCTTCAGGCCAATGGGAGCTACCTCCACTTTCAGCATTTTCATCTGCTCCAGATTCAAAGTGGAGTTGGAGATTCCTCTGTGAGTAAAATCCTTGAGGATTTTCAAAAGATATTTTGTTAAAAAAAATGACAGCAGTAACAACATATTGGTCTAATGTAACAAGGCCTGATTTTGACAGAGCAGAAACTTTCTCGGCCAAGGAAAGAACTGGTGAGACTGCCCCACTTCTTAAGTATGCAGCTGTTTCCCTGGGTGGCATACAGTCCTTCATCTCTTGATGCTACTTGCTGGACCTGCTGTAGGTCTGGATCCAAAGCACCTGAGGGTGAAACAAGGAGGAGACTTATTAAGGAAAGATCCAACCTAGAACCAAGGAGAAATTTCCTGACAGTGAGAACAATTAACCAGTGGAACAACTTATCTTCAGAAGTTGTGGGTGCTCCAACACTGGAGGTTTTTAAGAAGAGACTGGACAGCCATTTGTTTGGAATTGTATAAGGTCTCCTGCTTGAGCAGGGGGTTAGACTAGAAGACCTCCCAAGGTCCCTCCCAACTCTATAAATTCTGTTATTCATCCAAAGTGAGAGATCTGATTGAAATGGCCCTGAGATCAGTGATCTCAGAAATCAAGATAACCGAGTACAAAATACTTTTGTCATGCATGGTCATACAGCTGATTGCAGAGAAGTGTCTTATAGCTCCCAGAAATTATCTTATGAGATTTAAGATGCTGGTAAACATGAACATGGTTGCATAGCTGGAAACTCTCTGTCGTTGCAGGCAGACTGATACGATGTTGAGAGAAGGAACGCTTGAGCAGAATTTATTTATGTGTTTATTGACAGGAAGGATGTTTGTACTGCCAATATCATATGGATCCCCAGTGGCAAAGGACTTGAATTCTTGCAGCTAAGTTTTTTCAGAGGTAGGCCAACATTTCATGAGGCTCTCTGAATTTTCTCAGGGAAAATTCAACAATTATTCATCATCTCTCAAAGGCAAGAATCACTTCACAGAGACAAGAATTGCTCTGCTGCTGCCAATTTTAGTTGAGCCTTCGTGACTGCCCTGTTCCACTCAGCACAGTTGGCCATTTATACTTGATCTTCTTCTTTGTGATGTGCTCTGGACAGGGAATTCTTCCCTTGCTTGCTTCACTTTGCTGGCCTGAAAATCTACCCAGGTTGCCTCCTGGGATCCAGCATTTCTTGTGGATCAGCAGGAAAAGAATGAACGAAAGGGGCAAAAGAAATCTTTAGACTGGCTGGGCCTTTTGGAAATCATCTGATTCTTCCCTTCTTCTCTGGCAACTGGACTTTGCCAATTTGCCATGGTATCCGTAACAGGGTGGATCACGATTTAAATCATGATTTAAATCACTAGTAAAAGGGCTTGATTTAAATCAACTAGATTTAAATCATAATTTTTAAAGAGCAACTGTCATCTCTGCTGTGAAAATGTGTGAATGCATCAATGCAGTGCATGTTAGCTCAGCTTGCAGAGCTTGGATTCATTGAATGAGTTTACCAAAAATGTGAATATTGCAGAATATACAGCCTTATGCTAAGATGCACTCTTACTAGAGCAGTGTTGGCGAACCTTTTCAGCACCTAGTGCCAAAATGGGGGGGAGGGGCGTGCGCGCATGCCATAAACCAGAAGAGCAGCCGTCCGTTGCGCATGCGTGGGCCGAGAAGATAATCTTCTGGTTTCTGGTGCATGCATGTGTACCGGCCACCTGGTCTTCCGGTTTCTAGTGTGCATTTGTGCACGAAGACCAGCTGGCTGGTGCGCCGGAACCTGGAAGAGCAACGGGCGACAGCTCGCATGCTCGGAGAGATGGGTCTGCGTGCCACTTCTGGCATGCGTGCCATAGGTTGGCCATCACGGTTCTAGAGTCTCAACATCTTTTTTATAGTGTGGTGACCAAAACTGGATGCAGAATTCTAGATGCGGTCTTACTCTTTGCTGCTGTTGCTGCAACTTCCATGGCCCTGAAAGTGGGGTGCGTTTTCTCAGGAAGCGTTCTCTGTGGACCCAGTTTTCCTTCTGGCAGGTTTGGCTGTCAGGGGTTCCAGGAGGACTGGGAGGAAAGGGGTCCCCCAAGGCTTGCCTGTCAGAGCAGACTGTTGCTTATAAGCGCTCCCACCCCATAGATATCTGGCTCCCAGTATTCCATGGGGACCAGGACTGTGGGGTCAAGGCTGCTTCACCGGAGACTGTCAGCTTCCTGGCAGTTTTTATGGTGCAAGGTTTATTTTTATTTTTATTTTTAATTTGATTTATTATTTGACAGAATTTAGCCGGAGCATTATTTATTATTTACGTGGAAGCTCAAGATGGCAAACCTGGAGGTATCCTTCTGCTCCCTCTCTTCTCCTGTGACCATCATATGAAACTTGTTGTGCTGGAAGTCATCCAGGAGCTTGCTTGCTTGTTTGATTTTTAGTTAAGAACAAAAAAGAGAACAAGAAAAAAGAGCAAAACACAAATATAATGGAGATGGAGATGCAGACAGAAAAACAGAGTCGGAAAGGGCCTTGGAGGTCTTCTAGTTCAACCCCTGCTCAAGTAGAAGACCCTCTACCATTCCAGACAAATGGTGGTCCAGCCGCTTCTTGAAAATCTCCAGGGATGGAGCACCCACAACTTCTGGAAGCAAACCGTTCCACTGATTAATTGTTTTTATTGTCAGGAAATTTCTCCTTAGTTCTTGGTTGCATCTCCCACCTGTTACCTCTGGTCCTACTCTCAGGTGCTTTGGAGAATAGGTTGACCCCCTTTTCTCTGTGACATCCATTAGATATTGGAAGAGGGCTATCATGTTACCCCTGGTCCTTCTCTTCATTAGACTAGATATACTTAGTTCCCTCAACCATTCATTGCATGTTTAGCCTCCAGGCCCCTAATCATCTTTATTGCTCTTCTGTGGACTCTTTCTAAGTTCCCAACATCTTTTTTGAATCCTGGTGGATTCAAAGTTGGGCACATATTCCAAGCGTGGCCTCATCTAGTGCAGTTTAAAGCGGCATTAACATTTCATGTGATCTTGATACTATCCTCTGTTAATGCAGCCTAGGACTGTGTTGGCTTTTTCGACAGCTGCAACACACTCCTGGCTCATATTTAAATGATTGTCTACTAGGACTCCAAGATCCCTCTTGTAGTTACTACCCCTGATCATGTTGTCTATGGGGTTGTGATGGGTCGGACACAACTTCGCAACTAACAACAACAACAAACCAGTGCAGAGGAAAAGGTGTGTTTGGGGAGGAAAGTAGAAAGTTGAAGTGGGCTGGGGAATAAATTCATTTTGGAGCTTCTGTGCTTTTGACCTTCCTTTTGGGTTAGATGAATTGACTTTTTGGATGACTTTAACCATGTCAAAAAAGATTTGACTCTGGAGGAGGACTTGGCAGGACTTCTGGGTGGGAACTGAGTGCCAGCAAAAAATACAGATTCTTTTGTTAATGTGTCACTTTTAAATTGAAGGCCCCACTTCCGGTTACTCTGGTCACTGGCATAGTTTTAATTTGCAAGCTACCTTCTCTTTTAGGTAGAAAACAAAGGGTTCCGATTGGCTCTGGCCAGGTAATCTGGCAGTGAGTGTCCCGCCAGTGTCTCTCTCGTGTGCATCCAACCATCTCTTCCATCCAACTTCCACAAGAACCATCCATTCAAATTTAAAAAGGAATGAAAGGGTTTGCATTTGTTTCTATTGACTTGATCTGTTCTATTGACATTTGGGATGCATATTTCCTAGAAACATCCAAACATATAAGGGATATTTACCCAAGTGAGGGTACACTGCTTCTCAAAGGACATATTTTATATGCAGTATTTTAATTAAGAAACATTTGGGCTGCATTTATACAATATACTAAATCCTACACTTGGATTAACAAAACATAATTGTTGCATTTATCTAATATCTTAATATAGCAGCCTTATCCCCAGAGCCTGCTAAAATAATTCCTGAATTCTGACAGCACATTGAACTTAAAAGTGACTAATCCATTTTAGCTGAGCCTGATGTGTTGAAGCCATTCCATCTGGAGTCTCTGTGTGTTTTTTAAATTATTTTTTATTTATTAAATTTGTTTACCTCCCATCTCATTGCAAGGCAATATGTATGTGTATATACTGTATATATGTATATATTTATACTTATAAACTCAGGACCGAATAGGTTGGAAACATGCACAAGGGGCCCTCATCCTGCAGTGGATAGACAAGGGCTAAAATGATGATGACGATGATGATGATACACACACACACACACACACCTCAGTGGTTAAAGATGCTGAGCTTGTCAGCTGGAAAGCTGACAAACCAGGTTCGAGACCTGAGTGCTGCACAATGGGGTGAGCTCCCGTTCCTTGCTCCAGCTCCTGCCCACCTTGCATTTCGAAAGCATGCAAATGTGAATAGATTAATAGATACCATTTTGGTGGGAAGCTAACAGCATTCCGTGCTCCTTTGGCATATAGCAATGCTGGCCACATGACCATGGAAAACAACTTCAGACCACACTGGCTTCCTCGGCCAAGAAACGGAGATGAGTACTGAATTTCAGGTTCCATGCATATCCCGGTTTTGAGAATTATTTTTTTTTCAGCAATGCAAAGAAATTGCCAATTCTTGCTCCACCATGGGATATGAATGCAACACATGAAGAGGGGTTGATTCTGCCCTTATTTTTAGTTTAGACATTTATATTTATTTACATTCTTGGAAAGTGAATGGTGGGCTGGATAGAAGATTGCCACTAAAATTGTCAACCGACTTCCACTCCAATTAATATTCTGCATTCATTAGTTGTCACCATCAGGTATTTCTGGCACTGCACCAACCTGAGAATATTTCATACAAGTTGGAAAAGGTGCAGAAAATGTCATTGGGGTGGTCAGGGGAGCAAGTGCCGAGAGACAGGCAGAGTTGGTAGAGCTGAGAATGGAGGTAACTGAGAAGATGCTGAGAAAAGATGATGGGTTCCTCTTTTGTCCAGAGGGCAGAATGGTTACCGTGGATTTAAGTGACAAGCAGGTAGCTTCTGCCTGGCTGGATGTGCTCTTGCCTGGGTGTACTTAATGGATGGAAACTGAACAAGGAGAGATTCAACCTGGAAATGAGGAATTTTCTGACAGTGAGAACCCATGGAAGATAAATTGCCTTCGGAAGTTGTGGGAGCTTTCATCAGTGGAGGCTTTCAAGAAGAGACTGGACTGCCATCTGTCAGAAAGGGTGTAGGGTCTCCTGCTTGGGCGGGGGTTAGACTAGATGACCTACAAGGTCCCTTCCAACTCTTAATCTGTAAGTAAGTACTTGAGATGCAGTCTGTCTGCAGAAACACAACTACCAGGCTGCTCCTCAAACAAAGATCTCAGTTGCCTTTGGCTGGTTGGGCTTCTCTAACTTGCTGGGAATTTGACACCCTGAATTGGTACAGGAATTGCCTGATTTTCCCCCCCAGGAATAAAAAGTAGTGTTTTTATTGGGTTTGAAGTGTAATAATTAGTGATACTTATTTATTTATCAAGTTTATGTAGCTGCCCATCGCGTAGAAAGTGACTCTGGGCAGTTCTGAAGTGTTGTGCAACCCAATTGTCCATTGAGGTTTGTACAGGCAAAGCTGTGAGCAAACGTGCCAGCCCCCCTCCTCTCCTCGTGCAGAGTTAGTCAGATTTTTTTTTAAAAAAAAAATTGTGACCCTCCCCTTGAATTGCTGACAACCCTGGGAGGTCCAGATGCACCATCTGAGAAGTGCCATAGATTTCCAGGCTTTGCAGCTGGGTGTATCTGAGGCTGCTAGGCCGTTCTCCCGGATGCGAGCCATGGCTTCTGCTCAGGGTGTGTGTGTGTGTAAATCAAGCCCCCTGCAAAAGAGACGTGGTTTGTTTCAGCTTTCAGGTTACGCCTCCCCCTTTGTGGTGACCCAGGGTGGAAGAGGGCGAGTGCTCACATCGGATTAAAGAACATTTAATTTTGATGGCACGTGGGAAAGGCACGTGCGTGAGCAACTTCAAACAGAATGCCTCCCAGTGCACTTGGACTTCCTCCAAGTTTATTACAGCTATTAATTAGCCAAATGATATTTTTGTCATTGCCCCTCTGGCTGTGAAAATCCATGGCTGCTTTGGCTTTATGGCCTAGTTAGGATCTTGCATACCTGGAAGACAGAAGCAGCCCAGTGTGAACGTTCGTAAAAGTTATCCTGGGACCTGGAAATTCAGGAATCCTTGCCTCTGGAAGACACACACACACACATACACACCCCATTGCTGGTAATTGTGTTCTTGCATATTAAGGAGGATTCTGGGAGGGATACTTTGTGGTATTCATATGTATTTGTGTCATCATCATCATCATCTTTTAATGATCTCGTAATCTCTTGCGGAGTGGCAATTGAATGGAGCTGAGTGTTTAGTGGCCAGATGCCCTTCCTGTCGCCAATGCAGAGTTTTGTTTAGCAGATAAATTCTCATTGTGTCCAGAGAGAGAAATATCTGCCTCTACCTAGGATCGAACTCACAGCCTCCTGATTGTGAGACGAGAGCTCCACCTCTAGGCCACCACACCGCACCACTCCATTCATATGTATTTGTGTGCTGGGTATCAAATCCTGCAGCATAAAGCAAAGGTGCTCGTGGGGCCACAGGTGCTGAGCATCACAGGGGGCACCCACATAGGGTGGGGCAGAAGCTGGGCAGAGAAGGTGGACAGGGGGTGCAGGGGGAGATGGAAGGCGGGTGGGCACGAGCAGTTGGCCAAGGAGGATGTGTTGGGGGTCCCAGCAGCCGCCCTGCAGGTTTCCCTGGCCAAGTCCAGTGGCTTTACTTCCTGCAAAGGCTGAGGTTGACCGATTGTTTCCTTCAGGACAATCTGGCTTTACGCTTTCGTTCTGGGTGGTTGATTTGGGCCTGGCTCAGATTTGCCTGATCAGGCTGACCTGAGCCTTGACCCAGTGCTGCAGGACAGCCGGCCCTCAGCAGGCAGGAGAGGCCTCGGCCAGGGCTTGACCTGGACCTGCTTAGGGGTTGTCCGTGGTGTCCACTCATCCCCCGAGTTGTCCGTGGAGCTCCTTCTCCAAAGTTGGCAGAGTGCAGAGGGTGGCATTGCACAAGGTTCAGTCAGGCCTCCTGCTGACTGCAGCACAAACATCCCCATTTAACGGATTATGTTTTCCTTCCACGGGTTTAAAGTTGCGTTTTTTCTTCTCTCCCGACACAAGTCTTGCTGTAAAAACAATGGTGGCTTGGTGTTGGTGCTGGTAATGGCATGGCCAAGGGGGAATTGAGATCGAACCAACTTCCACAGACCACTTTCCTCTGCGGGGGGGCATGGCCCTCTCCCTTGGCTCCCTGAGCACTGACCCCCAGGCTGTTTGGCTTGATCAACCGACTCTTGGTTCACATATGTCTGGTGCTTTCTAGGGCAACTAGTTGGGGTTCCTTTGAAAGTGCTCACTCAGAGTCATCATCATCATTATTATCTTCATTTAACGACCCCATAATCCCTTCTGGGGTGGTCTGGACAACTGAATGGAGCTAGCAGAGTGTTTTAATGGCCGGATGCCCTTCCTGTCGCCAGTGCAGAGTTTTGTTCAGAGAGATTGTGCCCAGAGAGAGAAATAACTGCCTCTACCTAGGATCGAACTCGCAGCCCCCTGATTGTGAGGCGAGAGCTCCCCCTCTAGGCCACCACACCACTCCAAGTGCTCACTCAGAGTGTTGGTGCAAAAAGAAAGCAAGTTTTTGAACATGTTGCTTTGGCTGTTTGTCAAAATTTGCCTCCTTCCCAGCCTCTCTTTCCCCTCCACCCCTCCAAGGATAATGAGTGGCTGTTTTTCCCACCGTCAGGTGATGTTGGTGGGATGAAGAACCGAAGTGTGGAGGCCAGCCGTCCTGTACTCCTCACCGCCCTGTGTTCAGGACAGTCCTGCTCGGCCTTTGGGGCAGGCCAGGCCAGGCCTTCTGCCACTGCAGCACTGGAGGAAACTACTTTGAGGGTCTCGAGGAAGACCCCTTGCGCTTCTCAGCCCCGTTTGCTCGCGAGACTCCAGCGCCGCCTTGGCCGCAGCCTTTCTCGGTCGGCCGTTGCTGTTGAGGGCCTCCTGCGGGAGGGAACATCCCAGGGCAGGGAAGGCACTGAATTCGGGCCTCTTTCCTGCCAAGAACTTGCCTGATGCTATCTTGCACATTTTTGAAATGGCTCCACGAGTGTCCTTTTCAGTCGAGGGGAGGCGCTTTAATGCATCCTTTGTACTTTGTTCTTAATTATCCTTTATGAAATCTCTGCCTTGAGTGCCTTCCAAATCTTATGGGAGGTCTAATGTAGTTGGGAGTAGTAGGTGCCTATTCCTCTTTGCCAGTTACTTAAAAAAATTGCTGCATGCCTCCAGGACACACGTTAGTTTCTGATCTGTTAGAAGTTGGATTTTATCACGATGCAGTTGTACCTTTTAGGACACACTCCTTGCAAAGTAATAGTTTTTTCCTGGTCTGGCAGAAGCTGAAATGCCGTTTGTTAATTAAAGTTAAAATAAAATTGCCTGCCTTTTCAGCTCTCCCTTCCTGTCTGGACAGAGCATGAGCAGCCTCTGCTACTGGTTCCCAGCATTTCCCTTGCAATTTTGAATAACGTGGAAGAACAGGGTTGGAAGGGTCATTGAAGGTCTTCTAGCCCAATCCTCTGCTTAAGCAGGAGACCCTATACTGTCCATTCTCTTCTTGAAAGCCTCCAGTGAGGGAGCAGCCACAACTTCTGGAGGCGAGCCATTCCACCGACTGATTGTTCTGTGTCCTTAATTCTAGGTTATATCCTTCTCGAATGATCTTCCATCTGTTACCTCTTATCCTGCCCTCAAGTGTTTTGGAGAATAGGTTGACCCTCCTCTTCTCTGTGAGAGCCCCTTGAATATTGGAAGACTGCTATCCTGTCACCCTTAGTGCTTTTCTTGGTTAGACTAGACATACCCAGTTCCTGCAACCGTTCTTCGTATGTTTTAGCCTCCAGTCCCCCAATCATCTTTGTTGCTCTTGTCTGCGCTCTTTCCAGAGTCTCCACACCTTTTTGGTATCTTGGTGACCAGACTGGAGATGGAGTACTAGTCCAAGTGTGGCCTCACTAGTGCAATGCATTCATTTATTTTCTGATTAACTGTAACAATTCCACAGAGGGGGGTCCAAATAAATGTTGGATGCTTTGTAAACTAAGAGCGTTAAGAAAGCAGACTCGATGGGCTCTCCGTTCAAAGATTTCCTCCACAACTTTCTAGCCAAGCTGCCTTTTTCTTCCCTGGGAGCCCCTTTTCCATCTTCAGCTGCCTTCCTTTTGGGGAAATTGTCCCAGGGTTGCCATTCAAGAACCGCCCCTCTCCCAATTCCCAAGGTCCTCACGTCATTCACCTTCTCCCTTCATGCAGACATTCCTGGCTGCCCACATCACTCCCTTGTCCAGCTGTTTTATGGGAGGAGAAGGGGCTGCTGGAGAGGAAGTGGGGGGGGGGCTCTCCATGTCATGCAGCTGCTATGGTTGGTCCCAGTCCCCGAAGCGTCCTTTCTGAGTCTCTTGCCAGGCTGGTGAGACCCTCTTCTCTCTGTGCTCTTGTCCTTCGCCTTTGGCAGAGCAGGACCAACGGAAGGGGGGAGAGCTTGGGGGGGTGGGGGGGAAGCTCTGGCAGGGCAACATAGGTACTACCCCCTGTGTACCTCATCAATCTTCTGACCCAGCTCCAGTGGTGGGATTCAAAGAATTTAACAACTGGTTCTCTGCCCTAATGCCCAGTTGGGTGGGCGTGGCCATGGTGGGCGTGGCCAGGGTGTGTGACAGGCAGCACCCGGCCTCCTGCACCTCCCTGGGAGCAAAAAGGGGTGCGTGGGGACTCCTGGAAAGGGTGGGGTGGGGCGGGGAGGGGCCAGCCAGCAATTTAACAACTGGATTGCCTGAACCGGCCCGAACTGGCTGAATGCCCAGCTCCCCAAACACGACAAAACCTCTGTAGTTAACTCAATGATTCCTTTATTAGGAGCACCAGCAGACCCGGGAAAAGGAGATGGGAAGGCTGGCAAAAGTTTGCTTGAAACACTTAGAGTCTCTGTGGGAAATGAAGACAAGGAGAATTGGCTTTGATTTGTCCCCGGAGTCCCTGGAGAACACAGCTAGGTCTAAACAGGTTGAATTGGTCAAGGTGGAAGTCAGCTGACTGCTAGGAGCCTGTGACTTGTGGGTTGAATTTATTGTCGAATTAGGATTTACTTCAACTGCTTTAATACGTTTTCTAATTTTCTAATATTTTCTAATAATATGTCATTTTGTCTGTGTTTTTATATGTTGGTAGCCAATCTGGAGTTGCTGCGATAAAATGGGCAGCCCTATAAATTAAATAAAGAAATAATACTGTAAATACAGGTTCTCTAGCTGGGCATCTGGGCATGGGGCACGATGGGACTCACACCTTTTGGATGGCATTTTCCGTACAGGCTCAACCAGGCCAAGCGAGGAGCCAACTTGATTAGTTTTATGATTATCCCTGGTTGGCTTTCGGGAGCTATGTACATAGTGCAACACCCAGGCCCATGTTGCTGTGTTTGGAATCGGGCCAGCCCTGGCCTGTCCACTGAAGTTCCATGGGCCTCTTCATTATATTGGCTAACCTGCACAGGTTGCTCCTCTTTGAAATAGATCCATCTTCCTTCCTTCCTTCCTTCCTTCCTTCCTTCCTTCCTTCCTTCCTTCCTTCCTTCCTCCCTCCCTCCCTCCCTCCCTCCCTCCCTCCCTCCCTCCCTTCGAAATAAAGCTGCATTGGTGTTTCTGGTTAATATTGGGCTGTGTGGTGGATTAAACCTAAAGGAAGGACCTTCAGGCTGGTTGCCAAGAGAAGGAACAGGCCAGGGGACCAGGCTGTCACATGAAGTGGTGTGTTCTCCTTCAAGGAGTGGCTGAATGCTCATCTATTGGAGGTGCTAAGTGGGAGGGGGGGTGTTGGACTAAATGACCTCAAGGATTCCTTTCACCACTGGGAGTCTGTAGTCCTGATGTTGGCTTCTCTCTCTCTTTCAGCTGAGCCTGCAGATCTATTGAAGGTATTAGATTTCCAAAATTTACCCGACGGCATCTCAAAAACGACGGGCTTCTGCACCAGCAGGCGGTCTTCCAAGGGAGCAGATGTGGCCTATCACGTGACCAAGGATGCCCAGCTGAGTGCCCCAACCAAGCAGCTTTTCCCTGGTAAGAGAGGATATTTGTGGCTCAGGGTGCAACTGTGGGGGTCCTTGGTGCTCTCTGGGCTGGGTTGTTGGCTTGCAGATGTTCATTACCCAACTAGGCAACCTCTTCGGCGCTAGCAACCCAAGTCCTGTTTCCCAGAAAGGATGGCACCTTTTCCCTTTCTAGGATAGCAATAGCCCTTAGACTTATATACTGCTTCACAGTGCTTTTACAGCCTAAGCAATTTACAGAGTCAGCCTCTGGCCCCCAAGAATCTGGCTCCTCATTTTACCCACCTCGGAAGGATGGAAGGCTGAGTCAACCTTGAGCCAGTCAGGATTGAACTGCTGGCAGTCGGCAGAGTTAGCCTGCAATACTGCATTCTAACCACTGAGCCACCACGGCTCTTAGATAGATAGATGATAGATAGATAGATAGATAGATAGATAGATAGATAGATAGATAGATAACAATAGCACTTAGACTTGTATATCGCTTCACAGTGCTTTTACAGCCCTCTGTAAGCGGTTTACAGAGTCAGCCTCTGGCCCCCAACAATTTGGCTCCTCCTTTTACCCACCTCAGAAGGAGGGAAGGCTGAGTCAACCTTAAGGCTGGTGAGATTTGAACTGCCAAATTGCAGGCAGTCGGCAGGCAGGAAGGAGCCTGCAGTAGTGCGTTCTAACTGCTGCTCCACTGTGGCTCTTTAGGATGCCCGTGTCCTGCTGACAGCCAGCCTGGGGCCCTTGACAGAGCCTGGCGGCGCTTCCGTTCTTTCCTCTCCTCCTTTGCCCAAGTGGACTCAGATCCTGCTTGGCTGAGACGCAGAGGCCCCCCCAGCTGGGCTTATGGCGGGATGCTGGCTTTCTGAGCAAAGCCGGGGCAGTGCCACGCTTCTCTTCAGCCGGGGCAGCGCCTCGCCTGGGGTGGATCTGAAAGCCTGAGGAATGTGGAGGGAAGCAGCGGGTTGCTTTGATCCGATGGCCAAAATGCCAGGCATTTTCTCCACATAATCTGAGGCTTGGCCCTGGCCAAGAAAAGGGGGCTGGTGCAGAAGGGATTTTGTGTGCAAAACTGCCCCCCCCACCTTGCCGGGAAGAGGCAGCCTGGGCTTTGCTGGGCTTCCCACTCCTTTCTTTTAATAACACGCCTCCTGCAAGTAACTAGATGTTAGTTCAGCTCCAAACAAGCGAATGAGTGGATGGAGATAGAGGCAGCAGAGGTAATTGCAGAGGTTTCCAAAAAGAAACGCAGATTGTGGAATCGGACAAGCGAAGGGTCTCGAGGGGAAGAGGCAGTGACACGTAGCTGCGCAAAAGACACTCCGGCCCAAGGCAAGGCAGGCTTTAGTTGGCGCTAATTAGAAGCTTTGCTTTCCTCAGCTGGTAGTTTGAGGATCTTGGTGTGTCTCTGCTCTGGCCGCTGCCAGCTGTGCAAAGCATCCAGTTGTTTGGCCTGGAATGCTATGACCCACGCTCTTCGTGGGGGAGGGGGGAGATTCCTCAGAGATCCTAAAGGATCCTAAGTCCACATGGAGCAGTGCTCTGGGTGTGTGTCTGGGTGGACGTGGAAGTATTTCCCATCAATCATACTTATATCAGACTTAGATACCACTTCACAGTGCTTTACCGCAAGGGTCCCCAACCCCTGGTCTATGGCCTATTCAGAACTGGGCCAAGTGCGCACACGCATGTGTAGTTCGACTTGCATGAGGGGTGGGCTGGCGTGCATGCACACATACGTGCAGATCAACATGTGCAAGTTGAGCTGCGCAGGCATGTGCATGCATGCCAGTCTGCTGCACGTGCGACCCGGTTCTCCACTTACCCTCCCCTCCAGCCGGGCTGCCAAGCCTCAAAGATTGGGGACCCCTGCTTCACAGCCCTCTCCAAGCGGTTGACAGGGTGAGCCTCTTGCCCCCAACAATCCGGGTCCTCCCTTTACCCACCTCGGAAGGATGGAAGGCTGAGTCAACCTTGAACCACTCAGGATCGAACTGCTGGCAATCGGCAGAATTAGCCTGCAATACTGCATTCTAACCACTGTGCCATGACGGCTGCTAATGCAGGTTTTTAAGAAGAGACTGGAAGCCATTTGTCCAGAGTGGCCTAGGTAGGGTCTCCTGCTTGAGCAGAGGGCTGGACTAGAAGGCCTCCAAGGTCCCTTCCAGCTCTGTTCTGATTCTGTAGCTGAAGTCTCAAAGCAGGCCTTCCTCATTCAGGTGACTTTTTCAACCCGACTCTGCCATTGTAGCTGCAGAGCAAAGGTTGGTGATTCCCTTTGGGAGAGAAATGGATCCCACACTCTGCCCTGCTCCCTTCTCTGCCTCCAGTGTCTCCGTTTCCTGAAGATTTCTCCATCCTGACCACGGTAAAAGCCAAGAAGGGCGGCCAGGCTTTCCTGATCTCCATTTACAATGAGCAAGGCATCCAGCAGGTCGGTGTGGAGCTGGGGCGATCCCCGGTTTTCCTCTACGAGGACCACATGGAGAAGCCTGGCCCTGAGAACTACCCACTCTTCCGTGGCATCAACCTCTCGGATGGCAAGTGAGTGACATGGAGGAAACGGGGGTGGGGGTGGTGGGGTGGTGGGGTTGAGGGTCTCCTTTCTTTGAATGGGACTCCTTCGGGAGATGATGAGGTCAGGAATGAAGCTTGTTCTGAAGCTCCAAAATTGGCCCGATGGAAGCCCCCCCTCCCCCCCCGCCCCCAAGAGGGAAAGAGAAGTGCAGGTCATGGAAACATTGAGTCGCAGACAAGCATTCACAGAGCATGCTAAAACCCGAATCCAGGTTAACGCCATGTGCGAGGCCCCAGATAAACAATAGCATAGCAATAGCCCTTAGACTTATATACAGCTTCACAGTGCTTTACAGCCCTCTCTGTAAAGTGGTTTTACAGAGTCAGCCTATCACTGGGTCCTCATTTTACCCACCTCAGGCTGGCCCGCATCGCTTCGGCCCGATCTTTCCAATGCAAAGAGGAAACATGCCAGCAATTTGGGGAGTGGCATCAAGCTGGCCACCCAGTTGGCCACACCCACCCGGTTGGCCCCTCCCCGCCCCCCCTCCCCCAAGTCAACCACAGCCCTGATGCGGCCCTCAATGAGAAGGCTCTGATCTGCCATTCAGGAGATCTGCATGGAAAAAAGCCGTGTCTCCGTCTCCCCCGCTCCAAGCCATGGCAGAGGCGAGCCAAGAGGAAATTGAATTCTGGGTCTGTCCAGGGCACATTTTCTTTAAGTCTGAAGGTTTTGTTTCTGCCAGATGTGGCTGAAAGGGCTGCTGGGGCTGTCATCACTCCTTTGGCTGCTCCCAAACATTGAGAGCCATCAACAGTCTCGTGCCCTTTAGAATTTTTTTTTTTTAATTTGATTTATATGCCGCCCTTCTCCGGAGACTCAGGGCGGCTTACAGTGCGTTAAGCAATAGCCTTCATACTTTTGTATATTTATACAAAGTCAGCTTATTGCCCCCACAAACTGGGTCCTCATTTCACCTACCTTAGAAAGGATGGAAGGCTGAGTCAACCTTGAGCCTGCAAAGCAAAACAGAGATGCCCAGGCGCGCTCAGTCTTTGCCTACTTGACACGATTTGACGTTGGTTTTTGCCTTCAATCTTACTACTTACTACATAGCTGTTTATTCATTTTGCATTTTTCCTGGAAAACACTTCTGGATTTGGCAAAGCAATTAAGGCCTCTAATTCATGAAACTAAGAGCAAAGACGGGTTACATGTAAAAAATGCAAGTAGAATAATATAATGAGACACAAATCTGGTTATAGTGATAAAGAAGAAGCAGCAGCCGTGGAATTATAGGAGAAGTCATCCAACAAATAATATTCATTAGGCTTAAAGATACGTCAAAGATAAGCATGTCTTTTTCCAGCGGAATATAGAAATTTGTCTTGTGCTATCTTCAATATCTAATTCCCAGAGCATTTTGTGCTCCACAGCTAATGCCTGGGCGTTGTTTTTGCTAAGATATTTCCAGCTTTTAAAAAAGAATCCAATCAGGACTGTCCACAGAAATGTTCAGGGCTCTGTTGGTGGCTTGAAGGTTCCCCCGTCTCTCTCGGAAAAGAAGCAGGAATGCTGGGAATGTAAACAAGTTTCTGTCATCAGGGGACACCAAGGAGGATGGAGAGCAGAGGAAATGCATGCCTTCTCTTCACCCGTGATGGGGCTCCTGCAGGAGGGCACTGAAAGTCTGAAACTTGACATGGTGTAAATCAAGGATCAGCAACCCACGGCTCTGGAGCCACATGTGGCTCTTTCATCCCTCTGCTGCGGCTCCCTGTCGCAGGTCGGCTCCACAATTGATAGGGCTTTTGGTTAGGACAGATAGAGAAAAAAGGATGCCACGCTAGGATGTGTCTCTATGGTGGGGGAACCGGACTTCCGGTCAGTTCCAGAATTGAACGGGTTCTGGTTAGGACCTTTGTTAGGAAATTGTTCTCTCTCTGCTAATGGCTGCCACTTCCTGGAATATTATAAAGAAACAACTACTACACCCGTGTTCATTCTTGTCTCTGTGGCCCTGGAAAGAAGGATGCTCCACTGTCCAAATACTGCACCATAGTTTGGACATGGATTTTGTTTTCATGAATAGATGGGGAGTGAGAAAGAGCTTCTCTTAATCTCCTCTCCAGTGTACTGAAAGAATGAGGACTCTTGAGACCCCAAACTGAGGATGCTCCATTGCTTTGGCATTTGGCAAGCTTTTTTTTAATATGAACCTTTTTCAGTCTCAGTAAAGAGTCCCTTATATTTACAGATAAATAAAACAATCTGTTTATGGCTGGAACAGCACAAGACAAATATGAGAACGTTGGAGCCCACAATGGGTTTAAAATGAATTTAATTTCCTAAATCAATCTTATCAAATCTTGCCTTTCAGAAGTTTTGGAACGGCAATATCCAGAATTCCCAGGGTTGGCCAACACATCTGGAGCTGCCTAATAATCGTGGAAAGTTGCCATAAATCAGGAGTGGGCTGCATGCAGTGTGCCAACTCTCTTTTTTTATGACCTCACCTTCATCACAGTTCATTTTTGGCAAGATAGGTTTTTGCTCAATTGATATATTAAACTATTATTTGACCCTTAAATGCTCCAATTGCACAATAGGAAGAAATTCATGGAGATGATAAGGTGTTCATTGTAAGTTAAAAAAAGGAACATCCACACATGAAAATTCATGTTTATTTTAAAGCTGGTTCACGGGGGAAATTCCTGGAGGAAAGTCTGTAGAGCTTCTCAGTCGTCCAGGTCCTGGTTGTCCCAAAGGTGCTTTTTCTGGAGGCAACTGGACTTTCTGGTTTTTTCTTTGAAGATGTTTTGCTTCTCATCCATGAAGCTTCTTCAACTCTGACAGGATAGTGGGGATTTATATTCCTTGCAGGAATATAAGGATTTATATTCCTTGCAGGAATATAAAAGTCCAGTTGCCTCCTGAAAAAGCACTTTTGGGACAACCATGACCTGGATGACTGAGAATCTCTACAGATTTTTAGCTATGCAATTTGGGATGAACACCCTTGGAATGGTGTGGGAGTGGGAATGGATTTCCAGAGGAAAAAAATTGCAGACTACAGGAACAAGGAGCACCACTCAGGTGACCCCGAGGGCACAGACAAACCTCCACAGACCCTCTAAAGAGACACAGACCCTCTAAAAGGATACAAATGACCAGCTGTCTGCAAGGATTATAACTCCTTCCATTCCCCAGTATCCTGTCAGAGTTGAAGAAGCTTCTTGGATGAGAAGCAAAACATCTTCAAAAGAAAAAAACAAGAGACTCCAGTTGCCGCCTGAAAAAGCACCTGTGGGATTTCCTGGAGGAAAGTGAAAATCTAGGCTAAAATGAATGGCATACTGTCTGATTTATATCAGAGCTTATTTTCTTGGGGATTGCATGTTATGACCGTAGCCAACGTGACTAGGTTTAGCATTTAATACTTCTTGAGAACTGAGATAATGCCTGTGATTTCTCCAATCTGCAGTGATAGAGGAAGCATCCATGTAAATGTAATGAGCAGTCCAGGGAAGAGGCTTTCATGCTTGGCAGTTCTAGAAGCTTCCTTTTGGGAAGCTGAGGTGGGCATGGGAAGCCGTGACGTCTGGACCTTCTTTTGACCTTCTGCTGGGCCTGTTCTTCCCCAGGTGGCATCGAGTTGCTTTCAGTGTCCATAAGAAGAATGTCACTCTGATTTTGGACTGTAAAAAAAAGGTCACCAAATTGCTGGACCGAAGTGACCACCCCATCATTGACGTTAATGGCATCATTGTCTTTGGAACAAGGATCTTGGACGAGGAAGTATTTGAGGTAAGAGCACGAGAGAGACGGAACTGCCAGGATGCCAGGAAGGCATCTTGAGCGCTGAGCATCGGAGGATTTTGTTCATGATGTACAGAGAGAGAGAGAGAGAAAAGATAAAAGGGAGACGTTTGTCACGTCCTATTTTTGAAAGGAAGTCTTGGGAATAAGCCACTATAGAACAGACTCCATGGCAGAACTTTGCATAATGGAACTTTGCATAATGAACATTGCAGAAAGTTCATAATGGAACTTTCTTGGGTGACCCTAACATGAGAGAAAGAGAGGTAGAAACCCAAAATTAATAAGCCATGGTCAGAGGCTCTCTGTGACCGACTTGGGAGAGGCCTTTGCTGGTATCATGTGAACTTTAAGGCTGATGTCACCATTCTGATTTCTGCTGCCAAGAAGTGAACTGGCCAGTTTTGGGTTTCCATTATGTTGTTGACCCCTTGAGTAGCCAGCCTTGGAGGTCTGAAGCTCCAGGTTCTGGACTCTTGACAGGCTCACCAATTCTCCTGGCCCACTTTCATCCATCTTCACTTTCCTTTAATTACCTTCTCCATTTCTACCAAAAATAGCAACAGCACTTAGACTTAAATACCGCTTTACAGCCCTCTCTAAGCGGCTTACAGCTTCTTGCCCCCAATAATCTGGGTCCTCATTTTACCCACCTTGGAAGGAGGGAAGGCTGAGTCAACCTTGAGCCTGGTGAGATTTGAACTGCCAAATTGCAGGCAGCCGGCAGTCAGCAGAAGGAGCCTGCAGTACTGCACTTTAACCACTGCGCCACCATGGCTCATATTTAGCTCTATGCTAAAGTCTTCCCTTTCCTGCAGGCTTCCTCCCCTTCATTTTGTTTGGTCCCTTCCGGTGCTTTTGAATTTCATTCTGTGGATGGCATTTTTCATTGCGTTTGCAGTCTGATATTGGCATGTGCCACCCCCTCTTGTCTCTGCCCCCTCTTTGCCACAAGAGGGGATTGCTTTATGTTGCTTTATGTTGGTTCTCATGGATGAAGGAGAAGCTGGGAAGCTGCAGAGTTTGGGCAGCATTAAAACGGGGACACTCGATATTCACACACGCTGTTTGCTTCTCTGAGACCTACAGTAAGATAAAGCAAAGGCCCTGGCATCTTGTCCAGAGAATTTTACTACATTTTTCTTATTTGAAAACAAACGAACAAACAAACCCCAAAAGACATTTTATCATCAGATCGAATGGGAATGATTGAAAGAAGTATGTAAAAGTATTTTCTTGGTGCAACATTGAGTTAAAAACAAGGGCAGAGACTCTGGATAAGAGCCTGGCCCAGTGTTATTAGTGGACGAGAAGGCTTTACAGGAACAGGTGGACCATTCGTTTAGTGACCATTTCGAATTACAAAAGCACCAAAAAAAATGACTTACAATTGGTAATCTCACTTAGCCACCATTGCAGCATCTCCAGGGCCACCTGGCCCAAATTCAGGTGCTTGGCAGCTGGTATGTATTTAGGATGGTTGCAGGGCCCCAGGGTCACGTGATGGCCATTCAGCCAGCTTCCAACAATGGGAGAAGCGGATTTGCTTAATGACTATGTGGTTCACTTAGCAACCATGGCAAAAAAGATTCTAAAATCACAACCACTTTGCTTCCCAATGGAAATTCTCCTCTGAATTGTAGTCGTAAGTTGAAGACTCCCTGTAGTTCTCAATACATGACAACAATTTGGGCCAGATTTTCCATCGCTAAGTGATGTGGTCATTAAATGAATCACGCCTGATTGGATTATCTTTCTTGCTGTGGTCGTTAAGCAAATCAATGTGATTGTTAGGATGCTCATGGCAATCACGTGACCCCGGATGCTGCAACCGTCGTAAATCAAGGTTGGTTTCCAAGCACCCAAATTTTGATCACATGATCACAGGGACAGTGCAAGGATCATAAATGCCAGGATGGGTTAGAAGTCCTTTTTTCAGCACCACCTCAATTTTGAATGGTCCTTAAATGAATGGCCTTAAATTGAGGACTACTTGTATACCGTTCTTCTAAGATGCTAAATCTGTTAGGAATTTCAAACCTGGGTGATTGAGATTTTGGTTTGCTTTAATTTGTAATTCAATCTGTTATTGTATAGAATGTGAAGGACGTGTGTTTTTGTTTTATTTTTTATGTATAATGGGCACTGAAGATGGCATTTAATTTCCTTGTACGAGGTGCAATGACAAGTAAACTAACTATTCTGCTATTATTATTATTAATTCTAAAATAAAAAAACATTGGCAAAGTACTTGAGGAAAAGAAACCAAGAGATTCATTTTACTTGGATAAAAATGGCCTTCAGCTAAGTCTCAAAAGAGGCAATCAATATTTTCAGCTCAGGTTTTACAGCGAGCCGTTTGGCCGAAGCAGAGAATGAGAAGCATGGTCTTTCAATCACAGAGTTTCTCACCTTAAAAAAATCCTTTGTGAATATACTTGGAGTTACTAATGATCCAACAAAGAGTTTCTCCCTGACTTCTCCTAATGCAGTCTCCACGTCTCATAGTTTTAGGGGAGACTCCAGGGGTCTGTGGAGCTGAAAGATCGGGGTTTATTTTGGCCACTAAATAGCACTCTGGTCAAACATTTTATCCCCGTCCCAAAACCTTGACTTATTTCTTCCAAACTGAGTGCTGTAAAGTATCATCCAGGCGCCTTTTTAATGCACCTTCTGCTTCAGACATTTCTTGAAGCCAGAAAACTCTCCAGGAGGGAGATCCTGAATGAGAAAGAAAGAAAGAATGAAGTACAGTTTTCCATATGCCTGTGGAGAGCAACTAGATCCTAACTAAAATGACTTTAGGAACAGCTCTTTTGCTAGTTTAAATCTGCTGACATCCAGGGTGGATTTGATTTAAATCAAGTCAATTTAAATCATGATTTAAATCATGATTTAAGTCACTAGTAAAAAGTGAATCTAGTAAATCAACTCGATTTAAATCATAATTTTTAAAGAGAAACTGACATCTCTGTCCCACAGCAGCTCCTCCTCTGACCCGCTGTTGACTCACCAACCGTCCCATTCACTTTAATGGGATGGCTGGTGGTGCGACAGGGACACAATAAGGTGAGGGACGTGCAGGCAGCAGGTGAGTGGATGCCCGCTTACAGGTGCTGCCATGATGGATCTGGAATGACAGGTGCTCTTTAATATTATATTTATAAGATGCTTAGAGGGTTTCACTTTCATTGTTACTGCTTGCCCTTCCTCCTCACACTTGGAGCCTGGTGGTACAGATGCATTTCTTACCAAACAATCATACAGTTTGTAGTGTATGTAGAGCCGAGGTGGCGCAGTGGTTAGAGTGCTGTACTGCAGCTACTTCAGCTGACTGCTAGTTCAGCAGATCAGCGGATCAAATCTCACCAGGCTCAAGGTTGACTCAGCCTTCCATCCTTCCGAGGTGGGTAAAATGAGGACCCAGATTGTTGGGGGGCAAGATGCTATTTAGTATACTGTCGATTGTTGTAAGCCACCCAGAGTCCTCGGAGAGTGGGCGGCATAGAAATATGATTAATAAAAAAAATAAAATAAAAAATAATAATTTGCAAAACAATGGGAATAAAAGAATATTCCTGAACTTTGTTTTACTCTGTTTCCCCCCAAATAAGACATCCCCTGATAATAAGCCCAATCGGGCTTTTGAGCGCATGGCAATAAGGCCAAGCGCTTATTTCAGGGTTCAAAAAATATAAGACAGAGTATGATTTTCGGGGAAACACAGGTATGATTTATCTCATGGTTACTGTGAAATTTTGTGCATGCATCAATGCAGTGCATGTTATCTCAGCCTGCAGAGCTTGGATTCATTGAATGAATTTTCCAAAAATGTAAATATGGCAGAATATACAGCCTCATGTTACATAACCAAGCTCCATTTCATGCTGAATAAACTAAATTATTAATGTATCTTAAATAGAAAGCTATTTTTAAATAGATTTTTACTAAAATAAATTTGATAAAAATTAAAAAAACCAAATTTAAAAATCTGATTTTTAATTTTTTTTTAAAAAAAAAACATTGATTTTTATCCACCCTGCTGACATCACAGTAATCAGATAGACTTCTTCTGCTTAGAAGGTTCTGTGAGGCTTCCCACATTGGCTAGGCTGAAAGTCTACATTTTGTAGGCCTGGAAGGCATCTTTTGTATTAGACCTTCAGACCTACGTTTCCTCTCCTCCCCTTCTAGCAATATCTCAGAGGCTGGGTGTGTTTAACCCAGTCAACCTGCCTAATTCATTTTCTGTTCAGAAGCCACAGGGGTGGATTCTGATCTAATGTTCCTAATTTTATGAAGGAATCGCATTAATTGGCCCCAACATTCTTGGAATTGGAAAGGGAGCCGGGGAGACCCCTCACCCCATGCTTAGTGCAGGAATCCCTACTTGGCCAATGTGAACCTTTCTCTCTGGCTCCAGATTGCCAAATAGTTTTAATGCATACTCTGATGGCATTCTAGAAGTTGGCAATGGATTGAGGAAAAGGTGTAGAGAAGAGCAACTGAGATGATCAAAGGCCTGGAGACTAAAACATATGAAGAACTGTGGCAGGATTTGGGTTTGGTCAATGTAGAGAAAAGAAGGACTGGGGGGGGGGGGACAGGGTAGCAGTATTCCAGTATTTGAGGGGCTGCCACAAAGAGGAGGAGGTCACCCTATTTTCCAAAGCACCAGAGGGCAGGACAAGAAACAGTGGATGGAAACTCATCAAGGAGAAAAGCAACCTGGAATGAAGGAGAAACTTCCTAACAGGACAATTAACCAGTGGAACAGAAGTTGCCTTCAGAAGTTATGGATGCTCCATCACTGAAGGTTTTTAAGAAAAGACTGGACAGCCCCGTATCTGAAATGGTATAGGTCTCCTGCTTGAGCAGGGGGCTGGATTAGAAGACCTCCAAGGCACCTTCCAGCTCTATTCTGATTGATTGGTTGGTTGGTTGGTTGGTTGGTTGGTTGATTAGGTCCAGAGGTTGTTTGGGGTATGATGCTGAGACACACTTTTGTATTATTCACTCTGATATTATTTTTGTTTAAATTCTGTTTTTGCTGTCCTTATTGTTCCCAAACTCTAGGAGTTCTTGTAGAACCCGATCCCATATACATCTAATCAATTAGACATCCTTTCTTCCTTCCCTGCTTGATCACATTTTCTTTGCCTGCTATGCTTCCTTCTGGGTAATCCCTCTTAAGTGCAGTTTGGTCTGTTGGTTTCCATGTTGACCTATACTTGGAAAAGATAAGAGATCCACATCTCTGGGCCACCGTGAGGCTCTGAAGGCTTGGCTGTTCCTATGGTGCTGGGCCAGGATGTGGACTGAGAGTGTCTCCTGGAGTGCAGTAATATCTTAGTTAGTGTCCTTGGGTGCCAGTTCCTTTTGTTTATGTTGGCGCTGCATCTGTTTTAACTATGGGCTTCAGTTCACTTCTATGCTACCCTAAGTGGTCCTGGGTTGGGCAGGAGGTCGAACTAAAAGAATGAGTGTGCGCTGCGTGTGATTTTGGACCCTCTGTGCATGCGCAAAGCTTTCTGCGCATGCGCAGAGGGTAAAAAACAGGTTACTTCCTGGTTAAAACCAGGAAGTAACGACATCTGGGCAGGTGGGCGGAGCCTTGCGCTGCTGCCGCTACCGGTTCAGGTGAACTGGTGCGAACTGGTAGCATTTCACCCCTGGCCAGGTCCCTCCCCATCTTTTGACCTTGCACTGCTTCTGCCAGTTGTTCTATTCTACATCTCATTTAAAAAAAAAGATAATGATATACTCCACAGAATGAAGAACACAGGAAATGGATTACATATCAGAAGATTAAAAAAGGCAGATACTGTTTGGGTGGTTTTTAACTACGAAACTGGCTTGACATCTGTAATTTGCCTTAGCTGCGAAACGAGAGGCCCTTTAAGTGGCTGAGAGTGCCATCTATTGCAGTTAAATAGAACAAGTTTTAAAGCACATTAGAGAGACAATGGGGGATGTTCTAATTAATTTTGTTCCTTATTCCCTGCGGATTATATTGAACCATTTATTGGCTCCCCTTCGTTTTCATGGAGTGCATGTAGAAAATGTAAACTTTTCAGGTTGAGACTGAATTGGTTCTGGACAATGTGTGTTGAGCTCAGAAACAACCCAGGAAACTCCTCTCCTCTCCCCTCCCCTCTCCTCTCCTTCCCTCTCCCCTCCCCTCTCCTTCCCTCTCTTCCACTCCTCTCCCTCTCTCCTCTTCACTCTCTTCTCCTCTTCACTCTCCTCCCCTCCCCTCCCCTGCTCCCCTCTCCTTTGTGGGTCAGACTGAGATGCAGAACAGAAGTCTCATTGTGGATATGCTAGTTGGACTCAGTTGTGGGTATTTGGTGTAGTGCACAGTAAGGTGGGAGTGCAGCAGTTTGCTGCAAGTTACAGCGGAGGCTGAGGGGAGATCTTGGTGCCTCCCCCCATAATTCCTGAGCATGCCTCCCTTGGCTGCCTGCTTGGCCACGACTGCCAGGCTGACTTCACTTTCTCACTGTGGAGCCCTTTAAGGAAGGAGTGTTTTTAAAGGAAATCAAGCTTCAACTTCATACCACTAAGCCATGGAAAATCTCAAACCCGTTGAGCCAGCGGGCTTTCGGTTACAGAAAGGAATTCCTCTCCAGGAGCTCGAAATATAATTTATGGTTTCAGTCACAGCTTTGCTTTGCTTTGCTTTTGGTCTCCAGAATTGGGAGCTCTGGAGCCCTTGTTTCTCCAGGCAGAGCCCCCCTTGATCCTTTGGAAGGCCTCCTCCTCCTCCTCCCTCTGGGATTGCATTGGGGGACTTTGTTCCCCAGTGGTGGCTGGAGGGAGAAGGGAAAATGCTGACAAGGAAGGAAGGAGGGAAGGAAGTTGTTGTTGCTGCTGTTGAAAAGAAGAGCAATCAAAGTAGGATTTGATGGGAGACCACCTGGCAATCTCATAGCTGGGAGGTTAAAAAAGAAACCCCACCCCCAAATCCAACAGGAGGCAAATGCAACCCACTCGGGCCACTTCTTTGTTACCGCCAAGAAAACAAGACAGATGTGTCCTTAGGACCATCACAAGTCAGGCTCAACTCAGGGGGGACCGTAATTATCTTAACAGATCAAGTCACAAAATCACAGTCGGGTCTTACTCTGATTGTGCACTAAAAGTCACAATGGGGAGATTGAGAAAGGGGGAGAACCAGCTTGTTCCATTCTCGAATGGAAAACACAGCCAGCTCCGATTCCCAGTTTCATACATTCCCCTTAGCCAAAACAAACCATATTAAAATTATTACACTTGTTTTGAAATTCTTCCACTGTGAGTCACGTATCAGCTGAAAGTCCATGCACTGCAGTGGGTTGGTGTGGAGGGAAGAGAAAGAGCAGGAACTGCCCAGCTGCCAGAAAAAAAAAACTTCACACGTTTACATGAGGCATTCTTGAAATTTGTTGAATTAGGGAAGTAAAACTTTTGGACCTTGGCAAAGTTAGATAATTCCAAATATCTCTTTCTGTGCATTGGCTGATGAAGTATAAGAGATACTGTTTCCTTGCCCCTTTGGGAAAGTAATCTGTATACTCCAAACCAAAGGAAAGCAGAAAAAGGATTCGCCATTATCAGTGCTCTTCCTTCCCATCAGACGTCAATGAATTTAGCTTGATGGTGCCCTTTTAAGCAGCAGTATTGAACTAGAAATAATGTCAAAGGCAATCGGGGTTCCTTTCGTTCATGATGAATCACTGTCCCTAGCTGCCCCCCCCCAGCCTTTCTGAAGAACAATGTTTTCCAATGGGGCACGCAATGGGGAGGACCAACATTATCCCCCATCTATCTGAGTGGCAGTCTGCCCCAATGAGTGAAATTGCAAAGCAGTTTGCAGAAGAAAGACAGAAGCAACAACTCCAGGGCCAAAGGCACACAGGAGAAAAGAGAGGGGCATAATACAAGGAGGGATGAGCTCAAATGTACTGGAGATGTGTCCCTAAGGGCCACTATAGAGAAGGCCTATTGTGCCTATTCTATACCTGTGCATTTGATTTTTCATGCCAAGGGCAAGGACCTTGCTTTTCTCACCACTGAGCTGCATGTTATTAGATGCCCAGTGTCCAAGTCTGTCAAGATTCTTCTGAATCTTAAGTTTATCTTCCAAAGTGTTAGCAATTTCCCCTAGCTAGGTGTCATCTGTACATTTGTTGAGTTCCTCTTCTATCCCCTTGTCCAAATCATTGATGAAGATTTTGAAGTGTACTGGGACTAAGACAGAACTTGAGGTGCCCCATTGCATGCTTCCCTCCAAGTAGACGTAGTTCCATTGAGGATATGCTGGGGGTGTGGTTGGTTAGTAAATTGTGAAGCCATCTGATGGTGGTTCTGTATCTCCCGCATTGTTCTATTTTACCAAGAAGTAGATTTTGTTCTACATTGTCAAATGCAAGTATCTTTCTAGAGACTGCCCTGTTGCAGAATTGTTCCAATATTCACCATATTTTTCCTTGAGGCCAAAAATCTGCAAAATGGTACGAAGATCAGTCCTTTCCTTTCCCAGCCCTGAACTTCTATCGACATTAGGCGTTTGAGGAGTAGGTGGTACGTTGTGTCCTTCTAACGTAACACTTCACACTATACGTTAATAACTAGAGAAGGGTTCTTTCTCCTTTTTTTGAATTTGTAACATTGCAAAGCTTGGAAAACTTGAGTTGCTCTAATAAGGCCATTTAGTTGCTTGGTTTGGAACTAGAAAGAAAAGTGAATCTGAGACTGAGATGCCTCCACTGGGGACATCAAGCGTTCCTGCTGTAGAAGGAAACCTAACATTGCCCAGACTGGGAAAATAAATGCCTCTTGAGTGGGGAGGCTGCAGGGCTGTAGCCTAAATCTGTGCAGCTCTTGGCAGGCAGAGCCCTCCAGCTTGGCTGATGGGAGGTACTCAGCATCCCTCCTGGCTGATGGGGCTCTCCAAGAGGTGCCCACCCCGCATCTGGGATGCTGAGCATGGCCAACTCGCCTTGGGCCGGCTTGCTGCAGGAGAAGAGTTACACTAATATCAAAGAAATGGTGGAATAGAATCATTAAATAAAAGGATGCAGAAGGAGGGACAAAATGAAATGTGAATGACAAAAATTAACATAGTTTTAAAAATTATTTTAAATACTTAAGTGGAATTGTTGAATTGTCCCACAGCGAGTTGGCCATGGCAAGTTGTCCCATTCAACACAGTTGAATGCAGCAAAGTTTCATCCCTGGAAGCTTTCAAGAAGAGACTGGGCTGCCCTCTGTCAGAAATGGTGTAGGTAGGGTCTCCTGCTTGGGTGGGGGATTGGACTAGATGACCTCAAGATCCCTTCCGACTCTGGTAATCTGTTAAACTGCTTATCTAGTAGATAAGACATATTGTGCGCAATCATTTGTAAACTATGATAGCTTCAGCTTCCTGCTCCCTTGGCAGCCCTCCCCTCTGAAAATGGGCAGGAAGAGCTGCAGGGGGTGGGGGAGGAAGAAGGGGGGGCAGCATGTTGTGTGACAAGCAGATTCCACCTGGAACAGATTAGCATCCAAGCTTGTGGCATTTTTGGTACTCCTCCCTTTTTGCTAAGAAGCCCCAAGTCTGTGCTTTTCCTTTAGTTACCGCTGTCATAGAGTGGTTGGGTTCATGGGGCATGGTAATCCCCCACTTGGCAACCTTATTGTTGCTGTTTGCAGGCCAGGCCAAAGCTATGGTCACGGTTGGCTTCCAGTAAACAAGTTGAAGAACAAAGTCCCTGGACACATTTCAAGCTTTTCCAAAGCACCTGAAGGCCAGAGATGGAACAATGGATGGAAACTGAACAAGGAGAGATTCAACCTGGAAATAAGGAGAAACTTTCTGACAGGGAGAGCAAGCAACCCATGGAACTGAAGTTGTGGGAGCTTCATCACTGGAGGCTTTCAAGAGGAGACTGGACTGCCATCTGTCAGAAATGGTGCAGGATCTCCTTTTTGGATGGGGGGTTGATTAGATGATCTCCAAGGTCCCTTCCAACTCTGGTATTCTATATTCAATCAAACAGAAGTTGCCTTTGGAAGTTGTGGGAGCTTCATCACTGGAAGCTTTCGAGAAGAGACTGGACTGCCATCTGTCAGAATTGGTGTAGGGGCTCCTGCTTGGGTGGGAGGTTGGACTAGATGACCTCCAAGGTCCCTTCCAACCCTGTTAATCTGTATCTGTATCAAACTAGAAAGGCAGCTTAAAGGCAGTTTAAAGAAAGAGGCACCGGTGGACTTCCAAGGGGCAAGTGCTGAAACTGCTCTGCTGCTTCTCCCACTTCTTCTCGTGATGCCTGTGTGTGTGTGTGTGTGGAGGGGGGGTCCTGAAAAGGGATTTGTGGTCCCCCAGAAGCTTCCTTGGTAGAGTTTGGCCAAGATGGTGATCTTTGAAGCTCAACATGGATTGAAAAATGGGCTTCAAAGTAATTTACCTGTGGCTGAAACGCTCTTCTAGGAGGAAGGCATCTGTGCCCTCCTTTCCAGCTCTCCATCCTGGGATGGTAGCCAAAGAACACATGATTTATTCCATTCCCAACATTTCCCCCCAAGACTTTGAGGATTCTCTCCCCCTTTACTGTTGTGATTTTCATGTTTGCCAGCCAGGCCTTTTTTTAAGAAAAGAATTTCCCCCCACCTCCCTTTCTCTCTCCATCTTCTTGAGAGAATGGCTGGAAACCCAGCAGGTTTTACACCATGGAAATGAGCAAAGGGAGAAAAAGAGGAAAACAAATAAGGAACAGACTGGAGAGGGAGGTACAGCAGAAGGAGGACAATTTGGAGTGAGAGAAGAAAAATAAAAACTGTTTTCCAAACCAAAACCAAAGCACTTTTGCAGGCTGGAAAATGTTAGAATTGTCTGTACATTTTGGATTCTGTTTCCCCAGCTTTTGAATTTCTCGTGTTCTGGACCTGCCTTGGCTTGGCTTGACTCACTCTGTGGTGGGGATGGAGGGGCTACATTAACCCCCCCCCCCACAAGCCAGTCTGGAAGAGTTACTCGGTTCTTGTTTCTTAAAAAAAGCAGAAACTCTTTCCCAGAGAACTCCAGCAGAGGCCTGGTCTCTCTGAACTGCACACAAGACCCCAATTTTCTACCTCCCCTCCAGGGCAAGGACAGATGTACCTCCATGCCCCACCCCCATCCCATCATGGCGCAAGGCAGGGACTGTTGATCAGATCAAATTCCGAGTGGATTCAGCGCTTAATTCCAGCAATGGCGAGATAAATAAAACCCACCTCAACTATGATTGTTTCATCAATACCTGGTTGGCCATGGGTAGGCGTGTTGTTCTCTCAGAGAACACAAACTCTTTGGGTTCTGGGTAAGGCATCAGCCATAACCTCAGGACAGGGATGGAGACAGGCCCATTGTTAACCAAGAATCTCTGGTGGCCTTTTAGGACCATTGCCCCAGACATGAATCAAATCAAATCGAACAGAACAGAGCAGAACAGAAGAGAACAGAACAGATTTTCCTATGCTACTAGGCTCGAAATTCTCTGTTTGGATAACTTAGAACTGCGTCGCTTGCGGTCAGACCTAGGTATTGCATACAAAATTATACTGTACATAGTAATGTTTTACCTGTAAATAACTTTTTTTAATTTTAATCTCAATAATATGCGTGCTAACCACCGCTTTAAACTCAGTGTAAATCGTACTAAACATGACTGTAAAAAATATGATTTCTGTAATAGAGTTGTCAAAGTCTGGAATGCCCTACCTGATTCAGTTGCCTCAGCTACAGATTTTCACAGTTTCAGTCACAAATTGACTTCCGCGGACCTTACATCATATTTAAGTGGTCAGTAGAGGGGGCGACATGCATAAGTGCACTAATGTGCCTATTGTCCCTGTCATTATATTTTTATTCTTTTATTCTTGTTCTCGTTTTTGTTTGACAAATTTTAATAAATAAATAAATAAAACTGGATTGGGCCTTGGAGGACTTTTAGTCCACCCCCTACTCAAGCAAGAGAACCTATACCATTTCACACAAGTGGCTATCCAGTCTCTTCTTAAAAGCCTCCAGTGATGAAGCACCCACAACTTCTGGTGGCAATCTGTTCCACTGGTTAATTGTCCTCACTGTTAGGAAGTTTCTCCTTAAATCCAGGTTGCTTCTCTCCTTGATCAGTTTCCAGCCATTATTTTTTGTCCTGCTCTCTGGTGCTTTGGAGAATAAGTTGACCCCCTCTTCTTTCTGGCAGCCCCTCAAATACTGTCACCCCACATTCTTCTTTTCTTTAGACTAGCCAGACCCAAAAACTAAGTGAACATGAGACAGTGTTTGTGAAAGTGGGTCATAAGGACCAGGTTGCCAAGCAGGCTTCGATAGAGTCCTTTATTGCTCCATTAAGTCCACAACGAATGGCCCTACAATGACCAGCAAGTCTCCACCCCAAACTCCCCTGAAGGCAGCCCCCCACAATCCCACAAACAAAACCCAATAATTCCCAGAGCCAAATCACTAAGGCAGAGAGGAAGTCCAAAAACTAGGTTCAAGTCCACATGGCAAAGTCTGTAAGTCGTACACAAGATTCAAGGTTCACAGGGCAAGAGTCCACAGGCAGAAACCCTATTCAGAGCAGCGTTTTTCCAAGGCTGGAGAAGTGCAGGTCAAAGCAAAACAATTGTTCCCGACAAAGACACCCTCTCCTGGCCTCTGCTTAAAGTAACCCAAGCCAAGTGTTCCTTTTGAGGAGGAGCAGGGCAACCTTCTTCTGAGCAACCTCACAGACCTCCTTTGAGCTTGCCTCCGCTCTACTCTCCGTGGCCTTGGGTCAAGTGGGAGAAGCAGTTGTTCCTCATCTGAGGGGATCTGCTGCCTATCAACACCACTGCCTGTCAGCAGCTGATCCTCCCTCATGTTTGTGAGGGCAGCAACTCCCCATCTGGTCGACCACTTTCCCCAATGTCTGAGGGCCTGGGACAGCATTGTCCTCAGCCCTTGGACTCTCTAAACAATCCAGGGGACACGTGTCATCCCCCTCGGATGGTCCTGGTTCCAACTCCTCCTCTTCCTCCGAACTGGGATCTGATGGGACCATGACAGGCCAGCTGGGTTGTTGCTTGTCCATCTTCTACAGAGTAGTACATGTGCCCGACCTATTTCATGGCTGAATTGGCAATGGAATTCTCTAGTTTTATGGTCTGGGGCAGTGGTGGGTTGCTAGCGGTGGCAACGGGAGGCTCTGCCCATCCGCCAGGATGTCATCAAAAACTCTCTGCGCATGTGCAGAAGCACGTGCACCCGTGCACTCCCAATAGCGAACCGGTAACAAAGAAAAGTGAAACCCATTACTGGTCTGGGGGATCTCGGTCTGCCATTTTTGAGGTGGCTTGGATGGACCTGATCCAATTTATTGGGAGCCCAACTTACAGTGGAGGTCACACATTAGATGTGGTTTTTGTTTTGGGGCAGTGGTGTTGTGAACTGGTGTTGGGGATGTTACCATTAGTCCACTGCCATGGAAAAACAAGTTCTCTCGGCCTAGGAGTTCTGTGGGGCGACACCTGTGCAGGGAGGTGTAACTTATCCAATAAGAGCTTGGGGTCTGGATGGGCAGACAGAGCAGCATTTGGCTTTGGCTCCCTGGATCTAAAGAGGTGTCATCTTTGGTTCTTGATGAGGTAGCACTTCCCCAGGCAGAACTGATCTGCAATCTGGAGATTCTCTTGGACTTGCAGTTCCTGCCTGAGAAGCGGGTGGCAGCTAAGGCAGGGATGGGGGGCTTTACACAGATCATGTCAATGTTCCAACTGACAAACCCCATCAAAGCAAGCACCTTCGAGACTTCCAAGAGTCTGAATGCAAAGCTTTATTGAGTACATCATTTCAGCACTGATGAAAGCAAAACCAGCTGTAATTATTTCCCGCGCTAACTCCCATTGTTACAATATGGATTTCCCCCACTCCCTAACAGTATACAGGTCCCATTGTCCAATTGAATGTCATTATTTTGTTATGAGAAAAGTCTCTAGTCTTGGCAGACACCTGCCGATGTGTCCTTGGCTCTTACGGCTCTTCTGCTTGAAGTCTGAAGCCTGCATTCCATCTTATCCTTCCCTCCCCCCTGCTTCTTTGGCAAGTTGAAAAGTGATAATGTTTGTAATGGTATAAGCACGCTTTTATCTTGAAAAATTCATCTTGTGCATCAATTGCTTCCATTCCTGGACTAATAGGATGGCCCCCGACCTCCGCACTTTCCATGCCGACCTGAAGACATGGCTTTTTCAGCAAATTCCCTGATCTGCCGCGAGATTTTAATTGTCTGGGGATTTTAAATTGGCTTGTTTTAGCACTATTTTATTGTTATGTTGTTTCTATTCTGTGAGTCGCCCCGAATCCTACGGGAGAAGGGCGGCATATAAATTTGATAAAATTAATTAATTAATTAAATAAATAAATAGGCCTTGCCTTCTGAAATTCTTCTTAGAAACTTACAGGATGGAAACTGAAGTGAAAATGTTAAAAGAAGATGCCCTCTTTGGTTGTAGTATAACCCAGGGCAGGAGGGCTTAATGGTCCCAGGAAGCTTTCGCCATTCTTGAAGCTGTTGCGAGATTCCCCCTCAGAGGACAACTTTTCCTCGTTCAGTTGCTTAGTCACTTGTGAGTCCTTGTGACGCAACGGACATCAGTTCTCCAGGACTGTCTCTCCATCATTGAAGTTCTCATAAGCTCCTACTTTGTGTTGCCAGAGATCGGACTTCTCTGCTTGTCTTCTGTCAGCCTCTTTTTCCGTTGTCTTTGATTGTCCCAAGCTTTGAGTCCTCCTGAATGGCTCTTCCCTTTGCATGATGTGTTCCAAACATCCAAAGTTTAGCTTGGATATTCACGCTTCCAATCTGGCATCCCGATTTCTTTTGTTCAGCCTTTCTGAGGATCCAAAATATTTAGCAGTAATCCAGTTTGGTGTAGTGGTTAAGGCATCAAGTTAGAAACTGGGAAGTCCTGAATTCTAGTCCCATCTTTGACACAAAGGTACCTGGTTTTAGACAAAGACGCCTTGAATCTCACCCATAGGAAGCAGGCAATGGAAAACTTCTTGAAAACCTTGGCAAGAAAAATGGAGGGATTTGTTGAGGCAGTTGCCTGACCAGAAGACACACAAATACGAGAAGGAGAAGGAGAAGAAGGGAAGGGAAGGGAAGGGAAGGGAAGGGAAGGGAAGGGAAGGAAGGAAGGAAGGAAGGAAGGAAGGAAGGAAGGAAGGAAGGAGAGAATCAGCTTTAGTAAGTTCTACCCCTATTAACTGTTTATGTAACATCATGACAGATGTACAAAAGAGAGAGAGTCAGAGAGTTTGTGTCACATTGGCATGCTTATTATTAATGATTGGAATATATTAGGAACGTCCGTTAAGACACTGTCACAGCTGGTGCTGTACTCCAAATTCCATGTTATTTTCAGGAAATAAGAAACAACAACACTTAAGCCATTATGTGCCAGACACTGATCCATAAGCTAAGTAAGAATTGGCTTTTGATAAGACATCATACCCTTCTCTTCAACTGAGGTGGCGAACCCTAAAGCTAAATTAAACATGTTATGGGAATGCCACTATCAGTTGTTTAAGGTAACTGGGAGGAATCCGGTCCATGGCGCTTAGACCAAGAGCTGTAGACCCTCAAGGCAAAGGGATAGACCTTGAAGGTGATGGGCAAGATCTAATCCTTTTTATGCTGCAGATTGGCTGGAGAACTCTCTGCAAGAGATTTTGGCCTGAACATCAAACCTTTGGTTCCAATGTCCACAGGGACTCTATGGGGCTCTGCAAAATCTTGTGGTTCCTGGCCACAGTAGCAGACTGGGAATGAGTTGCTCTGGGCTTAGAAGATGAGCAGGGCTGGTCCGAGGAGACCTGATCCCCCTTGCTTGCTCACTGTGGGGAGCCACAAAACAAAAATGGCCTTAGGAGATCATAGGGGGATTCCAAGCCTGATCCAGATTTATGCCAACGAAGAAGCCAATTTAGCTGATCTTGAAAAAAGCAATGCAGGCTCCCATCTGCTAATACTCAAGTGGGAGACCACCAGGGGATAATACTAGGTCCGTAGGCTGTTTGAGCATCCCATGCTCTGTGGAGCTGCCAAAAAGAAATGCCCAGTCCTGTGTCTGAAGTCACAGAATCCGAGCACAGCTAGAGGAGATGTCACTTCTGTGGCAAGAAAAAAAAATACAAATACCTTTATTTCTACTTGAAATAAAACCACTTCTGGACTTTGTACTTGAGGTGGGGGAAAAAAAAGAAACGTTGATTTTGGATTTTACCCTATGTAAACGAGAAAGAAGGTAGTACCACTTTTGCTAGTGTTCATAGATGGGTCTGCTCCGTTGGGTTTCCAAATAAATCCGCTTTTAAAAAAAAGATGTGCAAAAAGGTTAACTTTCAATGTATATTAATCTATTTGAATTTTACTGTGTATTGATGTAGTTACTCTGAAGCCCATTTGCAAAAGTGGAACCATTTATTTGTGAGCCAAGAACTGTGGTGGACTCTGCCCAACCCTGCAGACTCATCTAGGACTAGATGAGGGACTAGACTAGACTCATCTAGGAGATGAGATGAGGGGCAGCTCCGTTTGTTTTGGACTTCATGGGAACCACATTGCTTAGATGTCCCTCTTCTGGATTCTTTTCAAAAACGATATTTATTTGTTAAGCAAAAGATGATGGCTGGGAAATTAAGTGTGAAGTGTGAAGAGAGTGAGGGGAGGTTCTGCTCCTCTGTGCTTGAGGACTATCTCAGGGCTTGTGAGTTGACTCTATTATGGACAGTTTAAACAGCCATGATTGACTTGGCTGGGAATTATAGTTGAGCTCAGCTGAAGGACATCTTTACTCTCACTCTTAGACTGATCATGGTCCAGCCATCAATGGAGAGTGGACTGTTCTCATTTGTCTCCAGAGGACCTGGTGCCAGACAGTTTCATGCTGAACAGACACATTTTTCTCCCTTTTCGACCCAAAGAATTGAGTAAAAAACGAGCATGTTAAAATACAAGTTGATAAAGTCAGCAAGGCATTTGACAAAGGAGACCACAGCCTACTTCTTGGTAAGGTAGAAAAATGTGGGATACACAGCATCACCACCAGATGGATTTGTAACTGGCTGACCAACCACACTCAACGTGTAGTCCTCAATGGAACTGCAGCTACACGGAGGGAAGTAAGCAGTGGGGTACCAAGGTTCTGCCTCAGGCCCAGGACTCTTCAATATCCTCATAAATGATTTAGATCAGGGGATAGAAGGGGAACTCATGAGTGGTGCGGTGGCCTAGAGGTGGAGCTCTCGCCTCACAATCAGGAGGCTGTGAGTTCAATCCTAGGTAGAAGCAGATATTTCTCTCTCTGGGCACGTTGAGAATATATCTGCTGAATATAACTCTGCATTGGTGACAGGAAGGGCATCCGGCCAGTAACACTCTGCTAGCTCCATTCGGTTACCCAGACTCCACCCCGCAAGGGATTATGGGGTCATTAAAAGAAGATGATGATGACAAAAGGGGAACTCATCAAATCTGCAGATGACACCAAGCTGGGGGGAATAGCCAACACTTTAAAACAACCTTTTTTGGTTCTATGGACTGGTGGTGGTGGTGGTGGTAGTGACTTCAGCAGTTTCGACCTTTGGAGGGGGAACCCAAATTCTGCCACCGAAATCCTGTGAATGCGCAAATGAAACAACCTAATCCCACACATGTGTAAATGAGGCTTCGCACACTTGCCCGCAGCTTCGGCAGCTCAGTTCCCAATGGGCCACGGCCCAGGGGTTGGGAACCCCTGCTTTAAAAGATAGGGTTGAGAATCAAAACGATCTTGATAGACTTGGAATCTGAGCCTTATCCAAAAATGCAATTGAGGGGTGAGAAAAGTAAGGTTTTTACACTTAGGCACAGGTATACTATAGGTTATACCTGGCTCAACAGCAGTAATTCCAAGAGGGATCTAGGAGTCCTAGTAAGCCACCAATTAACTATGGGCAGGATTGCTGCAGCTACCAAAAAAGCCAGTGCAGTCCTAGGCTGCATCAACAAAGGGATAGTATTAAGATCAGGTGAAGTGTTTACCGCTTTATACTGCCATGATAAGATCACAGTTGGAGCGTGGTGCCCAGTTCTGGTCAATTTAACACAAAATAGATGTTGAGATCCTAGAAGGAGTGCAGAGTGCAGAAGAAGAAATAAGAAAGATGATCAGGGGACTGGAGGTTAAAACATACGATGAATAGTTGCAGGAACTGGACATGTTCTGGTCTACCAAAGAACAGAGAAGGAAGGATTGACCTTTCTACCAATGCACCAGAGGGCAAGATAAGAAGTAACAGATGGAAGATTATCAAAGAGAGACCCAACCTGGAACTGAGAACTTTCCTACAATGAGGACAATTGTGGAACAGGTTGCCTTCAGAAGTTGTTCTGGAGGTTTTAAGAAGAGACTGGACAGCCATTTGTCTAAAATGGTATAGAATCTCCTGCTTGAGCAGGGGGTTGGACTAGAAGGCCTCCAAGGCCCCTTTCAGCTCTGTTATTCTATTTTGTACTGTTCGTATTCTTATCAAAAACTTAAAAATATTGTTCTCTGACCAGAAGCGTTTCCCTTCCCATTAAATGTGGATTAGATTTCTAGAAATTCTACATGAAATTTAGCAGTAGAAGGTATAAATGTTTGATCCCTTCCTGCAAAGGTTATTTGTTTTACAGAAGAAGCGAAGGTTGGAAGCTCTTCCTGGCTGATCTGTTCTATCAATAGTCCAAGGTGGGCAAAGAACCAGCATCTGGGAAACTGATTGCCTCTCTCCTTTAGGGCAAAGAAAAAGTCAACACTCACACCCTCCACAAAGCTGAGGAACTAAATGTGGGTCATCCAGTTAAGTCCTGGTTATCTGGCAGGGTTGATGAGTGAACTATGTTTAGAAAAGAAACGTGGCTGCCATCCCTCCTTCCTTCCTTCCTATCTCATCCACTTAAGCAACCACTCATGGCTGCTTCCTTATGCTAGTGACGCTAAGGGAGATACCAGTTCTGATGAAGATCAACATAAGCATTCTTGTACTAATGAGGGTTGTGGGAAGCAATTTTAACTCAACAGAAAAGTATCCTTGAATTTACCCTTTTAATTTTATTCTCTCCCCCACCCCCAATGTATTTAGAGGAGTTAAAAAAAGCCAGTCAGCTCACATTACAGCGAGGGCCAGGCTGAGAAATGTTCCTGTATTTCCAATTCTCATTTAGTTTGACCGAGGGATTTGCTTTCAAAAATATCTTCCTAGGAGAAGAGAATGTCAATGGGACATGATGTCCTTCTTTAGCCACGAGGCAGCCGTGCGTGTGAATGTAAGGGTTGACAGTGAGGGAGGAGGTCGAGTGAGAAGACTGAATGCCATGTTCTTCATGGCATCCTCCTCTTTCTAGTCATCTACAGCCGCTCTTGCTTCCAGTCGCTTTGCTCAGGTCCTAAGACTTGGTGGGGAATTCTTTGTAACCCAGGTGGGACTAGGAAAAGGACCTGGCCAACCATCGCCACCAGATGGATTCGTAACTGGCTGACCAACTGCACTTAACGTACAGTCCTCAATGGAACTGTATCTACATGGAGGGAGGTATGCAGTGGGGTACCCCAAGCCTCTGCCTTAGGCCCAGTACTCTTCAACATCTAAATCAATGATTTAGACAAGGGGATAGAAGGGGAACTCATCAGATTTGCAGACAATACCAAGCTAGCAGGAATAGCCAACACTCCGGAAAATAGACTCAAGATACAGACTTGAACATTGGGCCCTATCTAAAAATATGAAATTCAAGGGTGAAAAAAGTAAGGTTCTACATTTATGCAAGAAAAACAAAATGCACAGGTACCATATATGTGGCACCTTGCTCAATAGTAGTAGCTGTGAGAGGGATCTTGGAGTCCTAGTGGACAACCATTTAAATAGGAGCCAGCCGTGTGCAGCAGCTGCCAAAAAAAAGCCAACACAGTTCTGGGTTGCATCAACAGAGGGAGAGAATCAAGATCACATGAAGTGTTAATACCACTTTATAATGCCATGGTAAGGCCATACTTGGAATCCTGCATCCAGTTTTGATCACCACAATATAAAAAAATGTTAAGGCTCTAGAAAGAGTGCAGAGAAGAGTAACAACCGGCCGGAGGCTAAAACTTATAAAGAATGGATGCAGGAATTGGGAAGGTCTGGTTTAATGAAAAGAAAGACTAGGGGTGACATGATAGCAGCCTTCCAATATCTAAGAGGCTGCCACAAAGAAGGGGGGGGTTCAACCTATTCTCCAAAGCCCCTGAAGGCAGGAAAAGAAGCAATACGTGGAAATTAATCAAGCAACCTAGAATTAAGGAGAAATTTTCTGACAGAACAATTAATCAGTGGAACAACTTGTCTCCAGAAGTTGTAAATGTTCCAACACTGGAAGTTTTAAAGAAGATATTGGACAACCATTTGTCTGAAATGGTACAGGGTTTCCTGCCTGAACAGGGGATTGGAGTATTTATTTATTTATTTTATTTTATTTGTATACTTCTCCAACAGGACTCAGGGCGGTGAACAGCCAAGATAAAACATAACATATAAAATTTAAAAAACAGTTTAAAAGACATTAAATAATTTCAGCCCTCAATTTAAAACAACCCAGTTAAAACCAATTTCAAATTAAAACTGAAAGGATGGGATCAAGCCAGATGAAATAGATGTGTTTTCAGGGCCCGACGAAAAGTCCGGAGGTCTGGTATCATGCGTATCTCAGGGGGTAGGTCATTCCAGAGGGCAGGTGCCGCCACAGAGAAGGCTCTCCCCCTGGGGGTCAGCAGCCGACATTGTCTGGCCGACGGCACACTGAGGAGGCCCTCTCTGTGCGAGCAAACTGGCCGGTGGGAGGCTATTGGTGGCAGAAGGCGGTCTCGTAGATACCCCGGCCCTAAGCCATGGAGCTCTTTAAAGGTGGTCACTAACACCTTGAAGTGCACCCGGAAGACCACCGGAAGCCAGTGCAGCTCGCGCAGGAGAGGTGTCACATGGGAGCGCCCCGTCTCTCCCATAATCCCCTGTGCGGCCGCATTCTGGACCAACTGGAGCCTCTGGGTGCACCCCAAGGGGAGCCCCATGTAGAGAGCATTGCAGCAGTCCAGGCGGGAAATGACGAGTGCCTGAGTGACCGTGTGTAGGGTGTCCCGATCCAGAAAGGGACGCAACTGGCGTATCAGGCGGACCTGATAAAAAGCCCCACTGGCCACGGCCGTCATATGCTCTTCTAAAGACAGCCGTGTATCCAGGAGGACGCCCAAGTTGCGAGCCCTCTCCGTGGGGGCCAGTGAGTATACCATGTCCATAGCATTTCACTGGTCCATTAATTTAGTTGCTTTGTCAAAGAATGAAACAAGATTTGTTTGATAAACAAAGCCATGTTTTTTGGGTTTTGATAAACCCATATTGGCTTCTGGTTATAACTATGCTTGCTTCTAGGTGTTTGTAGCTCTATTGTTGGATTATGTTTTCCAGGATCTTTCCAGGTATTGATATCAGGCTGATTGGTCTGTAGTTTCTTGGATCTGATCCCCCCCCCGCCCCATTTTTGAAGATGGAAACCACGTCAAACTCTTTCCCAGTCCTCTGGTAGCTCCCCAGTGCTCCAGGATCTTTGAAAGTTGTGGTTCAAAGGTTCCAAGATCACATCCGCCAGCTCCTTTCGGAACTCTGGGATATAATCATCCATCTGGTTCTGGTGATTTGAAGGTGGACAGGTGTTTTCTTACCATTTTGTTGCCTATTTTAATTTGTATTCCTTTTATGGTTCTGTTTTTAGTAGGTTGGGCTATTTTTTTCCTTTTGCGTGATGACAGATTCAAAGAATGAATTAAGTAGTTCTGCTTTCTGCCTGCTGCCTGTCACTTCCTTGCCTTCTTCTCCCATTAGCGGTCTGATTATTTCATTGACTTTTTTCTTTTTTTTTACATTCAGGCTATATGCTGGTATTCTGCCTAAGTTATGTGTCCCTCTTTCCATTTTTATACTTAACTTTTTTGTCTTTCAGATTATCAGAGTTTTTGTGCAACCATCAGGTTTCTTCTTGAATTTCTTTTTTCTTTTTCAGTAGTATTCAGCTGGACTGGGCTTTTATAATTGTATTTTTCAGTTTCCCAATCTTCTTGAATTTAAGATTTTCATGCATGGAATCCTTCTCAAGCTTAAACTAAATTTGTTGAATTCAACTCTTTTAAAGTCTTAAGACACTGGTTTTGATTATATCCTATTGCTTTTGTTTGCATTATATTGAATTCCATTATGACATGATCACTCTCCCGCAAAGTTCCTCACACTCCCAGGCCCTCTATCGTTTCTTCTATGTTAGTAAGGATTAAGTCCAGTAGAGCAGTCCCTCTAGTACCTTCCTCTACCTTTTGGATAAGAAAATTGTCAGCTAGGTTAGTCAGGAACCTGTTCAATCTCCCACTTGATCTCCAAATTGATGTCAGGGTAGTTAAAGTCCCCCATTACTATTGTTGAGTGCTTCCTACATCCCTTAGTTAACTAATTAGCAAAAAGTTCATCTATTTCTTCTGCTTGCTTAGGTGGCCTGTAATATACACCTATGGCAATATTATTCTTTTTTCCCCTTTTATATTAACCCATATGAATCCTAGAAGGCTTTCATCCTTGGCTTTATGCATTTCTATAAACATCTCTTACACATAATACAACTCCACTTCCTCTTTTGTTAGGTCTGTTTCTTTTGAACAGTTTATATCCTTCCATCAGTACATTTCACTCGTGGGTTTCATCCCACCAAGTTTTGGTAATGGCAACTATATCGTGCTTGCTCTCATGTACTAGTCCTTCAAGTTCACCCTGTTCATTCCTCAAACTTAGAGCATTAGTGTAGTCGGTATGCTTCCTACATCTCCTACTTTGTCTCTGAGGTTTTCTTCCTTTCCATGACTCCCCACCTCGTTTGATTGATTATCTTGAGGTTTATGCTTGGGATTAGGTCCTAAATATCCTAAAGATTGGTTACCTTCCCCCCTTTGTTTTAGTTTAAAGCCTTTCGAATAAGCTGAGCCAGTCATTTTCCAACTTCCCTCTTCCCAGTTCTTATAAAGTGCAGCCCAACCCTTGCCAGGGGATGTAGGTAGTGCAGACTGTGGTCTAGGAATCTGACGTTCTCGTGACAGCACCAACCTTTAAGCCAATGGTTCATTTCTAAAATGCTTTCTTCGCTCATTGAATGTTGACCTTTTTTTGGAAGTACAGATGAAAACAGCACTTGTGCTTCTAACTCCTTAACTTTCTTGCCAAGCTACTCATAGTCTCTAGCACTGGCCCAGGAAATGGTGCTTCCCGGGGGACGCTGTTGTGCATTCTCTAATTTTGTAATCACAGTTCAGCCAACTTGGGGGGAAATCAGGCAACTGCCTTTGTTTTGTTTTGAAATATTTGGCATACACTTAAAGGAAGAGAAATTACTTATTTCGGCATGTGGTCAAAAGCCTCTTTGCCTGTATAGGGTGGGATGTTGTGATGGGAACAAACTTCTAATATTAGTTGGTTCAGCAAGAACCCCCCCAAATGTACTAAGGATGATCTCTTCTTTTCTCAATGCCTGGAGAAAGAAAGAAAGAAAAAAAGAAAGAAAGAGAAAGAGAGAGAGAGAGAGAGAAAGAGAAAGAAAGAGAGAGAGAAAGAAAGAGAAAGAGAGAAAGAGAAAGAGAGAGAGAAAGAGAAAGAGAGAAAGAGAGAAAAAGAGAAAGAGAAAAAGAGAAAGTGAAAGAGAGAGGGGGGAGAGAGAGAGAGAGAGAGAGAAAGAGAAAGAGAGAGAGGCTTTATCATTAATGGCCTTATGATGAGTTGAAGTAACTGTGCAAGAGGAGAAGTTTGGCCAACCTGTGGTTTTAACAGGTGATGATATAAGACAAGAGGGACACTCTCTCAGTCAAATTCTCCTGTATTATGACCTCCCTATAGAAGCCTTTATTAGGGTCTTGGTAGTAGATTCTGTATACAAATGAAATCCATCCTGGTGAGTTTCCTTTGTTTGTTTGCACAATTGATCTGGCCACCCATCTCACAGCAGTGACTCTGAGCAGCATACAAGTTAAAACCAACAATTAGAGCAACAGTCCAAATAATAACGGTCTGAGGTCGCCAAAAACAAATTCCAACTTACAATGCAAACAACATCAGCTGGCAGAGCTCTCTCCCTGCCTCCCAGCCCACATGCCTGGGAGGGGCAGCCAAGTTTTTCTTGCCTTGCAAAGGCCAAGGGGGCCATCTGGATCTCCAGCCTGGTCACACAGGCAGCAGGAAGAGGATGAAGTCACAACGCACGAAAGGAGAGTGAATGAGCCGAGAGGAAAGGAAGTTACGGTTATTTGGAGTTAAGATCCTGAAAGAGAGAGAGAGGCAAAAGCTTTAGAGAACAACACACAAAGCAGACTCACAGGGAGAATTTGCAAGAACAGCAAATCATGGAGATTTGGTCATGTAGTCAAACCCCCTGCCCAAGCAGGAGACCCTACACCATTTCTGACAGATGGCAGCCCAGTCTCTTCTTGAAAGTGATGAAGCTCCCACAACTTCTGAAGGCAACTTCTGTTCCACTGGTGGATTCCCACTGTCAGGAAATTCCTCCTTATTTCCAGGTTGAATCTCTCCTTGTTCAGTTTCCATCCATTGTTCCTTGTCTGGCCTTCGGGTGCTTTGGAAAATAGCTTGACCTCCTCCTCTCAGTGGCAGCCCCTTAAGTATTGGAAGGCTGCTATCCTGTCTCCCCTGGTCCTTCTCTTCACTAGACTAGCTGTGCCCAGTTCCTGCAACCGTTCATCGCATGTTTTAGCCTCCGGTCCCCTCATCATCCCGGTTGCTCTTCTCTGCACTCTTTCCAGAGTCGCAACCTCTTTTTTATAGATGAATGGAGTAGAGTAGACACACAAGGAATTTGTCTCTGGTGCAGAAGCTCCCCATGTACATGCAGAGCAACAGAATAATACAGGTAGTCCTCAATTTACAACAGTTCATTTAGTGATCGTTCAAAGTTACAACGGCACTGAAAAAGTGCCGTTATGACAGTTTTCACACTTATGACCGTTGCAGCATCCCCATGGCCATATGATCAAAATTCAGACGCTTGGTAGCTGACTCGTATTTATGATGGTCACAGTCTCCTGGGGTCACGTGACGACCTTTTGTGACCTTCTGACAAGTAAAGTCAATGGGGAAGCCAGATTCACTTAACAACCACGCTACTAACTTAACAACTGCACTGAGACCCTGTACCATTTCAAACAAGTGGCTGTCCAGTCACTTCTTAAAAGCCTCCAGTGATGAAGCTCCCATAACTTCTTGTGGCAAGCTGTTCCACTGGTTAATTGTCTTTAATGTTAGGAAGTGGCTCCTTAATTCCAGGTTGCTTATCTCCTTGATTAGTTTCCATCCATTGTTTCTTGTCTTGCCTTCTCATTCTTTGGAAAATAATTTGACCCCCTCTTCTTTGTGGCAGCCCCTCAAATACTGGAATACTGCTATCATGTCACCCTTCCTTTCTCTAGACTGGCCAAACCCAAATCCTGCAGCCATTCTTCATATGGTTTAGTCTCCAGGCCTTTAATCATCTCCGTTGTTCTTGTTTTCACCCTGTTTGTTCCCTTAACTTTGAGTATTTGTATATAGGCATTTGAGTCCTTTACGGATCTTGGGTATGTTTCTTATATCTCCTACTTTGTATCTGGGTTTTCCACCCTTTCCATCACTCTCTACTTCACTGTGTTTTCTTCTTCTTCTTCTTCTTCTTCTTCTTCTTCTTCTTCTTCTTCTTCTTCTTCTTCTTCTTCTTCTTCTTCTTTCTCTTTACTCTTAGCCTCCTTATATGATTGGTTATCTAGTGGTTTTTGCTTGGAATTAGGTTCTAAAGGTCTTGGAGATTGGCCCCCGTCCCCCCTCAATTGTAATTTAAAGCCCTTTTGATGAGACAGTTGTTTTCTGAATATATTCCTTCCAGTTCTTGTGAGGTGCAGTCCATCCCTTGCTAGTAGCCCTTAATGTAAGTAATGCAGACCATGGTCTAGGAAGCCGAAGTTCTGTTGACGAAACCAGTTTTTAATCCAGTGGTTCGTTTCTAAAATCCTTTGCTCCCTCATTGGATGTTGTCCTTTTGTCAGAAGTATAAATGAAAACACCACTTGTACTCCTAATTCTTTAACTTTCTTTCCTAGCTGTTCATAATCTCTTGTTATTGTTTTCAGATTCATTGTTGTGTCATTGGTCCCCATGTGTTAGGAGAAGAAAGGGGTAGTAATCCATGGGGTTGATTATTTTAGTAAGGTATTCAGCTACATCTTTGATTTTTGCTCCAGGGTTATATACCTCCCTAGATTGACTGCCTATAGTTTCTGTTCCCCTAAGAATTGAATCTCCTATCAGCAATATTTGCCTTTTTTTCCCTAGTGAAGTCTGGGATACTTTTCTTCCTGTTGCAGGAATGCTGGGCTGTGTCTCCTTTTTAGAAACTATAGATGAATGCTCTGTATATTTTCTTCCAGGGGGAGGCTAGGAAAGGGATTGTTCAGTTCCAGAGGGGCTTCACTGGAATGGTCTAAGGGTCTACAGTAGGGGCTGTATACCCTTTTGGTTGTTATTTTCTTCTAAAAGTGACATGTTTCCATCAGTTTTCCTTTTTAGGTTCATATATAGGGTTATTTTTTTCAGAAGCTGTTTCCTGCGGTGTTCAATTTGAGTGTATCGGTTTCTTCTTTTTGTTCATATATGGGGTCATTTTTTAAAAGAAGCTGTTTGCTCTGTATTGTGTTTAATTTTGGTGTAGTCTTCTTGTTTAGGTTGGGATTTCTCGCTTTGTTCATTGAGTTTCAGAGTAGCTAGAGTTGTTTCTAGACCCTTTACTTTTTCTTCTAGTAATTCATAGGAATTCCATTTAATACAAATGTGGTTTGGGTCTCCTGTGGGTATAAACTCAAACATATGTCATATTTTGCAAGTCACTATCATATCAGTCTCTATGTCCTGATTTTTGTTTGTTTCTTTAAAAATTATAAATTACTAAAGTAAAGTGGCAATTGAAAAGAAGGGTAGGGGGTTGCACGTGTGTGTGTAAGGTAGAGAGGAATGCCAGTGGTCATTTAGGACTCCAGTTTTTCATAGCAATAGCACTTAGACTTATATACAGCTTCACGGTGCTTTCCAGCCCTCTCTAAGCGGTTTACAGAGTCAGCCTTTTGCCCCCAACAATCTGGGTCCTCCTTTTACCCACCTCGGAAGGATGGAAGGCTGAGTCGACCTTGAGCCTAGTGAGATTTGAACTGCCAAATTGCAGGCAGCCAGCAGTCAGCAGAAGTAGCCTGCAGTACTGCACTCTGACCACTGCGCCACCAAGGCTCAGAGAGACAGAGAATTGGAACAGGCAGCAGAGATTGCCCAGCATGGTAGGCGTTTTGTGGGTGCTCACTCGACATTTCCTGAAATTCCAGATGCGTGGGAATTCTGGTTTCTTCTCATTCAAAACATTCAGAAAAATGGTGGGATGGGTTCCTCTTTTAAGGGGCGGGGGCTCTGAGATCAGGTGGGGCTCCTGTCATTGTGGTCTGCCTTTTCCCTGCAGGGTGACATCCAGCAACTGCTCATCGTCTCAGACCATCAAGCCGCCTACGATTACTGTGAACACTACAGCCCAGACTGTGACACAGCCGTGCCGGACGTGCCTCACTCTCAGGATCCAAACCCTGACGAATACGTGAGTGGGGAAGGGGCTGGGGGCCGGAGCGGCAGCCAGAGGGGTCTCTCCCAGTCACCCACAGGCACAGGCTGAGTTGGGCAGAGCAGAGTTAGGAAGGGAGGCTGGAGCCAGAAGACACACAGCGGAGGTACGCAGAGAGCACCCTAGTGTATATCTGGTGGTGAAAAACACACACACACACACACACACACACACACACTAACAAACAGAAAGAGTGTGAGAAAGGGAGACAGAAAAGGGTGAGTTTCTATTGTGGTGTTTAACGCAACCCTGTTTAAATAGGCATGGATTGTGTCCCATAAAGAGATTTTTTTAAAAAAATTATTATTTTTTAAAGAATACCAATGATCATAACATTATGAACCATGAATACAGCAATAACTGAAAACAACAACAACCATGCAAAATGTTGTCTAAGCTGACTGTTCTGCCCCAGCTCCGGATTCCCGAGGATATTGACAGACACCAACGGTCCTTATCAAACTTATTAAGTAGCAAGAATAAACCAAAGTCCGGCAAAGGTTGGCAACCAGCCCAGAAAACAAAATACGATAAGACTTTTCCAAAAATGCTCTGATGATAATTACAAGTTGTTTCCAGCAAGAAACTTACTAACCACGTGTGACTTAAATAGGCTAAGGGAGTGGCCAATTATCCTCAAGCCTTACTCTCGAGGAGACCTCCTCCTCCTGAGTAGCCACTCCTGCCTTTTGGCAGCCCTGCGTGCTCGAGCATTGAGAAGAGGCTCCTCCACTTCACTCTCTTCACTTGAAGGAGCCTCTGGAGGTTCTGAAGGCCCTGGCTGAGTCTCGGCCTTTGGCACCACATCCTCTTCAGCCTCCTCGCTGTCCGATGCGAACGCCGGCTGCGCAGGCTGCTGGTGCGACACCACACCAGCCTCCTCGTCATTGGGATCAGCCACGATCCACACAGGCCGCTGGCAGGCCACAACACTGACCTTCCAAAATACACCTACACCCATCTATAAAAAAAAAACAAAAAAACCAGAAGCCCTGGAGTGGTGAGACATTCACAGATACGTGAGTGGATGAAATGCCCAGTGGAAGCAACTGCTTGCTTGGTCCTTTTAGTCGTCTTGATATATGTAAGACAGCATGGTCAGTGTCCGGGTGTAACAGGGAAGCAGCCTCATGCAAGCCGATCCAGCATCTCTTAGGACTTCTGTGGAGAAGTTCAGTTGCGAACTCCCTTAGAAAGCCTACACAGTGATCCTGCCTGTAACCCTAATCCTAACCCCAACCCCGACCCAAACCCCAACCCTAACCCTACACCAGGGGTCAGCAACCTGCGGCTCCAGAGCCGCATGTGGCTCTTTGGGCCCTCTGCTGTGGCTCCCTGTCAGGTGATCCCACCACTGGCTGGCCCCGCCCTTTGCCCTCCGCCCCAGTCACTCCTCGCCTGGCCTCAGAAGGTAAGGGCGACGGTGGGGGATGGAGAAGCGGCCAGGGAAGAGACAGGGAGATACAGAGAGAGGGGGAGAGAGAGAGGGAGGGAGAGAGAGATGTCAAAAGGATTTTGTGGTTCCCTGGGTTTTTTAACAATTGGTTCTCTGCCCTAATGACCGGCTGGGTAGGCATGGCTGGAGGGTGTGTGTCATGTGACTGGTGGAAGTGAGTGACATTGAGTTGGCCACGCCCACCCAGGTTTTGTGGCTCCCGGTGTTTTCTTTTCTGTGGGAAATAGGTCCAAATGGCTCTTTGAGTATTTAAGGTTGCAGACCCCTGCCCTACACAGTGGTCCTGACTGTAACCCTAACCCTGACCCTGAACCCAACCCCAACCCCAACCCTCCCTTAGAAAGCCTACACAGTGATCCTGACTGTAACCCTAAGCCTTGACCCCAATCTACCATCTGTCAGAAATGGTGTAGGGTCTCCTGCTTGGGCAGTGGGGGGTGCACTAGATGACCTCCAAGGTCCCTTCCAATTCTGTTAATCTGAAATATGCTTATCGTTGGAGTTGGGCTCAGGCCAGAAGCACTTGCTAGGCCTGTCCCTTGTGGGTGTAGCCTTTTCCCCTTTAACTGCAGCCAAGCCGGTGGCCTTCCTTCTCCACCTCCTGTGAGTGAATTCCACAGTTTCATGGTGTCCTGTAATGATGCCTGTCGCCGTTTCAATCACTTTCCTTGCTTCACAGTACCCAGATGGGAACGAGAACATGGAAGTGGAAGGAGAAACGTACTATTACGAATACCCCTACTATGAGGATCTCGACGAGACAGGCAAAGCCACCCCGACCACCGCCCAACCTGTGGAAACCAAGGAAGTAGCCACGGAAGTGATTGACACCATCGAGGTAAAGGACAGTGAGAGGGTGGGACTGTCTGCCAGAGAGAGGTGGACCAGTGGGTCTCTGTGGGTCCGGTGGAAGGGAAGGTGCCGTGGAGCCCCTAACACAGGTTGCGCCCCCTAGGGGTGCGAAACGATATTCCAGGGGTGCAAAAAGTTGGGTTTAGCAGTTTCAAAATTATAACGTATATACAGTAGTGGCCAAAATTGTGGAAACCTTTTGGGAAAAGTGTATTTTTGAGGTTTGATGGCTAATAACACCACTTTTTTTTGGAGTAGTACCATAAAATTATATATCAATGGAAAGATAATGTAATCAAAAATGTAACTACTGTATGCATATATTTATTTATTTATTTAAGGGGTGTGAAAACATATCAGAGCGTTTCTAGGGGCGCCGGGTATAGAAATGGTTGGGAGCCCCTGCTCTAACAAATTGGAGGAGAAAACAGGAAAAGATTCCTGAGTCCACAGAAGGAAGGAAGCCCGAGAAAGAGACTCAACGTAATTCTGTCTTTCATTATGCTAGGCATAGGTTGAGCTGCAAATGGTTCTCCAGGCTTTCTAGGTTCCGTGGCATCCGGGCCTTTCCCAAAGTCCAGAGTTCTCCTGTTTTCCGGATTTACTTGCCTCAGAGGGCCTGATGGAAAGGCGAGCCCAGGGCCGGCCCAGGAGCAAGCGAGGTGCTCTGATCTGTCCAGGAACAGCCCCCAGTTGGATTGGCAAATGGATCATCTCTATTTACTTCCATTTTCCTGATTTGTGTGGATTTTATTCTACAAACCTAGGGAGGATGGCTGTTGAATAACTTCATTTAAAAGTCTTTCTTCACAGTAGCTCAAGATACCATAGTTGCCTTGGAAAAGAAGAAACCATATTTGATATTGTTTTGGACGAAGGGAGCTGCAGCTCACAAAAGCTGACGGCTTTTAATAAAACCTGTTCATTGGAACAGGTGCTGCAGACTCCTTAATTTTTGGTTTCTGCGGATTAACATGGCTCTCCCTTTGGCCTCAGAACACAGATAGATGTCTGGTCAAGAGGCAAGCTTTGTCCTCCGAGTCCAATCTTCCATCTCCTAGGAGGGATGGTTTGAGTTAAGGAGGAAGCCAAGAAAGAAGGAGGAAGATCCACAGTTACCAGGTTAATATTTTCCCAGAGGTCTGTAATGTCGCTGTATGTAATGAGCAGAAGGAATAGCTTTGAGAAACAGGAGAAAGAGCTGTGGCCAAGACAGTAGTCTGAGTCCAGGGCTGAACCATAATTCGAAAACCATTCCAGACTGGTCCTCCCTTAGGAGGGAAGGAAGAAGCACATGGAGACTTGCAAGATTGATGTCGTTGCTTCAAGGTAGACCAGAGTAGGAAACCAAGTCAAGAATGCTAGTCCTATTTTTATTATGAGGTTGTTGTTGTTAGTTACGAAGTCGTGTCCGACCCATCGCAACCCCATGGACAACGTTTCCTCTAGGCCATCCTGTACTCCGGAGTCCATTTAAGTTCACGCCTACTGCTTCAGTGACTCCATCCAGCCACCTCTGTTGTCCTCTTCTTCTTCTGCCCTCAATCGTTCCCAGCAGTAGGCTCTTCTCCAGGGAGTCCTTCCTTCTCATTAGGTGGCCAAAGTCTTTGAGTTTTATCTTCAGGATCTGGCCTTCTAAAAAGCAGTCAGGGTTGATCTCCTCTAGGACTGACCGATTGGATCACCTTGCAGTCCAAGGGACTCGCAGGAGTTTTCTCCTGCACAGAGTTCAAAGGCCTTGATTCTTTGGTGCTCAGCCTTCCTTATGATCCAACTTTCACAGCCATCCATTGCAACTGGGAAAGCCATTATGAAGTTACAGTAGTCAATCTTAACATCTGAAGGTGCCTCCTTCCTGGACTGCTCTACTCCATTGAGTCACTCTGGGAGGGGCTTTTTGAAGAAAACAGGGCAGCCCCAGCCATGTGTGTCTTTATGTGAGTGTTCTGTTTGTGCAGCAGAGAATGCTGTGTGGATGGCACAGTCTGCGCCTCTAGGCTGTCCTGGGCAGAGTTTATGACAGCCCACCTGCCTCTCCTCTCTTCTTTCAAACAGAGCCCCACCCCTCTGCCCACCCCGCCACCGGTGGTGGAGAAGACCGAGGAGGAGATTCCCAAGAGAGAGGATGAACTGCTGACAGATGAATACGAGTACGGGACCATGACGGATGAGTACTACACGCCCCTCCCCTACGAAGATCTCAACTATGAAGACCTTGACAATCTCGACAATCTCGACAATCTCGACAATCTCGATAAGCTCCCAGAAGGTGGCACTGAGGCAGAAGTGCCCACCAGCACAGTCCTCACCTACAATGAAACGGAGGTAAGTGGCTTCGCTTCTTCTACAGGAGGCATTTGGGTTATAAAGCCAGATTAAGGGCTTTGAGCAAACAGCCACTTGGGTCTAGCACACGGGTGTCAAACTCAATTTCATTGAAGGTGGCATCGGGGTTGTGTTTGACCTTGGGGTGGTGGTAGTGGGCGTGGCCAGGATGGGTGTGGCCAGCTTGACATCACTTGTGTTGGGGGCACCTGTGGTGGCCAAGTGCTAAGGCAGGACTTCCCTCAGACCTTTCCTCCTTCTCATTATAACCTACCTACCTTCCTTCCTTCCTTCCTTCCTTCCTTCCTTCCTTCCTTCCTTCCTCTCCTTCCTTCCTTCCTTCCTTCCTTCCTTCCTTCCTTCCTTCCTTCCTTCCTTCCTTCCTTCTCCTCTTTCTTTCTTTGTCCTTCCTTCTCTCTTCCCATCTTTTTCTTTGTCTTCCCTCTTTCCCTTTCTCCTTTCCTGTCCCTTCTTGCATGCTCAAATGCAAAAGGGGAAACATTTCTCCTTTTGTTTTGTTTTCAGTTTGTTTTGATAGCCCTCTGCCAGCTAAAATGGAGTTCGGGGGGACCCAGCTCTGTTTTTGCTGGCAGAGGGCTGCAGGAGGCCATCGTGGCCGAAAATGGAGCCCTCCTGAGCTCCGTTTTCGCTGGCAGAGGCACCGCAGGCTGGTCCTTTGCTCTTTCCAGGGCAGCCCCGTGAGCCAGATTTAAACACCCCCTGGGCTGGATTCAGCCCGGGGGCCTTGAGTTTGACACCCCTGGTCTAGCAGGTGAAACGAGACCTTCCTCCGGGCACAGAGGTGGATTGGCCACGGCCAGCCCGACTCAATCCTAGGAAAAGGGCAGCGACAAACCCTTTTTGACGCCACGTAAGGTTTGCCCATGGGGTCCCCAGCAGTCTAGATTGACTCAAAGGAAAACAGGCAAAATGTGGTGGAACATCATAAGCAAATGGGTGGATTTTGAGCTTGGCTGGGATTCTGTGAATCCTTTGATGATTTTTTTTGGTTCTGACTTTGATCGCATTAGTTACCCTGTGCTAAAATGGGCGGCCAATAAATTTAAGAAAGAAAATAAATGAGTTTGAATAGGTTGCTCTTGAGCAACCACAATCAAATCTTCATTGTTTTAAACATTCTAGTTGTAAGTCATTGGCAGAGTTTTATCTTGTATTACTACTACTACTACTACTGTTGTTGTTGTTATTGATCATCGCACAGTCAGCCAGATGTTCAGACTGGGTTTGGCATTTTTGTCTACCTATCGAGTCCTTACCAAGGACCTGGGATAGGCAGAGGTGGAGATTTGATGGTGTTACAGATATTGTCGCAGGATGGAAGCTGTTCCCAGTAAAGCCGCCTTCTGAAATTGACTGATGGCGAATTTGTCAATGCCAATCGTGTGTGATTTTCTTGCAACAGCTTACAGGTGGTCCACTGTTTCTTCAGCTTCTTTGCATAGGTGGCACTTACTATCTGTTGCTGTCTTCTCAATTCTGGCTTGTATACATTTGTCCTTAACTTTCAACTCTTTCAACTTTCCTGCTCTTAGCCATTGCCAGGTCTTGTTATTATCTACTTTCTCTGTTATTTTTTTAATGTACTGACCATGTAGTGCTTTGTCTTCCCATGTCTCCATTGTGCAGTTCATTTGGTCTTTCTCGTAGGCCAGTTTGGTCTCTCCAGCAGTCAGTAAGCCTTCCTGGCATACTAACTTCAGTGCATCTTCTTCATTGTCCTTCAGATATTCTTCCAAAGCCCTTTTTTCTTCTTCAACCATCTGATGTACTTGCAACATCCCACGCCCACCTATACGCCTTGGTAGGTAGAGTCGGTCAATGTTGCTGCGAGGATGAAGGGCATGATTCATTGTCCTTATTTTTCTGGTCTTCCTATCCATTGCTTTTAATTCTGCTTGAGTCCAGTCCACTATTCCTGCTGGGTATCTAATGACTGGAATTGCCCGGGTGTGGATTGCCTTGAGAGTGTTTCCTCCATTGAGTTTGGACTTTTAAGATCTTGTTCGCTCACTTTTAAACATTTTCTTGACTTCAGTGTGCTTGATGTTGTCAGCTTGAAGGATAACCCAGGTATTTGTAGTAATCATCTTCATCCACACTCGTAATGTTATTTTCGTGGGGCATCTCGGTTCTTTCAGTTTTCACTATTTTTCCTTGTTGGTTAGGGAGTGTGGCCAATCCAAACTCCATTGCAGTATCTTGGCTCTATATACGGACAGTGTTGAGGAGCTATTCTATTTCAAGATGGAGTTTTTCCATATGGTTTCAGATCGTCCACGTAAAGGAGATGGGGTAGTTGGCAGATGTTTTTGATGTTTAATAGCCACAGCCTGAGTTATTCAGTATTGTGGACAGAGGAGACGGTGCAATGACAAATAGTAGTGGTGATAGTGAATCTCCTTGAAATATTCCTCTCTTGATATTAACCTCTCACAGTTTCTCACCATTGACCTGCAGCTATGTCTTCCATTGTGCCATCGATCTTTGCACAGAAATTCTGATGTTTCTACTGACTCCTGCTTTTTTCTAGGCATTTGATTATCATGTGGCAGAGAGTCAAATGCCTTTTTGAAGCCAATCCATGCTACATTGAGGTTGGTTTTCCTTCTCTTGCAGTTTTTCAAAATCATTTTGTCAGTTAGGAGTTGAACTTTTGTTGCTCTACTATTGGGGCAGTTTCCTTTCTGCTCGGGTGGAAAGAGATTGTTTTCAACTAGATGCTGTTGGACTGCAGCAGCTGCCACACCAGTTAGCAATTTGAAAGTTGTGGGTAAGCAGGTAATTGGCCCGTAGTTGCCTGGTGCTGCCCTTTTGCTGGATCTTTCATTATCAAGTAGGTTTTGCCAGAAATTGAAGCCACTCTTCAATTTCACCTCCTTTTAGTATGTTGTTAAACTGCTGGGCAATGATTTGGTATAGACCAGTTAGGTGTTTCAACCAAAAACCATGCACTTCATCTTCACCAGTGCTGACCAGTTCTTGATTTTCCTTGCTCTTTTCTCTACCATTTCTGCTGTTATTACTAGTTCTTTCATTTCAACTTCTTTTTTATTCTTATCCATCTCTTTTAACCAAACTGTCTCCTTATTGTATTTCTTTGAGTTATCCCATATCTGCACCCAGAGCTGCACTGTTTCTTCCTTGTCAGGTACCGACTGATTCACTGCAGTTTCTCCATTGATGGATTGGTAGAAACGTTTCTCATTGGATTGAAATTGGAGGTTCTGCCTATAATTTGCAATTTGAGCTTTGTATCTGCTAATCCTCTTGGCTACAGCTGTTATTTGCTGCTTTATTCATTTCCAGTGTGAGGCAGCAGCCAAAAAAGCTAATACAACCCTTGGTTGTATAAACAGGCATAGAATCAAAATCACGTGAAATATTAGTACTGCTTTATAAAGCCTGGGTAAAGGCCACACCTGGAATACGGCATCCGGTTTTGGTCACCACATTACAAAAAGGATGCTGAGACTATGGAAAAAGTTCAGAGAAGAGCAACTAAGATGTTCAAAGGCCTGGAGACTAAAGCATATGAAGAACGGTTGCAGGATTTGGGTTGGTTTGGCCAGTGTAAAGAAAAGAAGGACTGGGGTGTGTGTGTGTGACATGATAGCAGTATTCCAGTATTTGAGGGGCTGCTACAAGGAAGAGGAGATCAACTTATTTTCCAATGCACAAGAAACAATGGGTGGGAACTAATCAAGAAGAGAAGCAGCCTGGAACTGAGGAGAAGCTTCCTAACAGTGAAGACAATTAACCAGTGGAACAGCTGGCCTCCAGAAATCGTGGGTGTTCCATCAATGGAGGTTTTTAAGAAGGGACCGGACAGTCACTTGTCTGAGATGGTATAGATCCATGATGGCAAACCTATGGCACGCATGCCACAGCTGGCACCAGAGCCCTCTCTGCAGGCACGTGAGCCATCGCCCAGCCCAGCTGCAATGCGTGTGCGTGTGCCTATTGGCGGCCAGCTGATTTTTGGAATGCACAGGGGGCAGGGCGCATGCGGGAGATGCGCACGCACGGGGGGGTCACATGCATGTGTGGGGGCGGGGAGGAACATGGGGTGTGTGTGTGCGGCACGCATGTTCCGGAAGTTGGAAATGTGCCCGTTTCTGGTCTCCAGAGGGCCTCCAGAGCCTGGGAGAGGCCATTTTCGCCCACACAGAGCCTCAGGAAAAGCCTCTGGAGCCTGGGGAGGGCGAAAAATGGGCTTACTGGAAGTACCTGAAGTCCAGAAACGGGCCTGTTTCCGGCCTCCGGAGGGCCTCCAGAGCCTGGGGGAGGCCGTTTTTGCCCACCCGGAGGCTCAAAGAAAGCCTCTGGAGTCTGGGGAGTATGAAAACACTTCCTGTGCCGTCGTGCAGGTTGCTAAAATTTTTGAATCCCACCATTGTGTGCATGTGCTGGGTGGGGGTCAGGGGGCGGTTGCAGGGGGGTTGTGTGTGCATGCATGGGGGGTCACACATTGCATTATGGGTGCCAGCACACGCGTGGGCTGTTGCGCACATGCTTTTCACACGAAGAGAAAAAGGTTAGCCATCACTGGTATAGGTTCTCCTGCTTGAGCAGGGGGCTGGACTAGAAGACCTCCAAGATCCCTTCCAGCTCTATTCTGATTCTGATTCAGTGCTTCCTTGAGTCTTCGGAGAGGGGCGGCATATAAATTGAATTAATTACATTCCTTGTTTCTAAGTGGCATTTCTTTGTTTTTTTTTTTATTGAAAAGGTTTTTTCAAATACAAATTTCCCCCCTTTTTTTTTCTCCCCCCCCTCCTCCCTAACCCCCCCTCACCACCCGTCCCCCTGTGGCTTCTTCAAAGTAAAATCCAAATTCATAACAGATTATATAATATTTTACCATCCCCTTACTCCATCCCCCAAATACTGACCCTTTCTTTCTAATAATATTATTACATCCCCCTTTTACCATACATTTCAGAATAACATTCTACTATAACATTGTATAATAACTTCTAATTTAGCATAATAATATTATTATAACTCCCAATTTAGCAATAATCTGCCCTTTTTCTCCTCCCCCATACATATATCTATATATTAATATAACATTTCAAAACAACCTTCCACTTTAAAACTATATAATAAATCCTAATTTAACATTTATTCAACTCTATCCATTTCCTCCACTCCCATAAATGTATGTCTTAAACATCCCTTTTCTTAAACTAAACAATCAATAAACTAGCCTGTCTCCACCCACTTTCCTACAAAATTACCATACATAACAATTCTTAATATCTTTATTCTTCTGCCCACCCTACTAAAAAAAAATATTCCCTTATATAGATAAAATCAATAACTTTAAATTTATAATCCATATAATATCTTCTTTGATGAAGCCAGTTATTTAAAAGCTGACTGAATACATGAAAAGATAGTTGAGGCGAAGTATTGGTCAATATTATCCTGAGGAGAGTGACAGACCTCTGCAATGCTGTAATTTTGGGATGTGAAAAGGGCCTTAAATTGTTGGATTGGAATTATCTATTTTGGACTTTTTTTGATAAATATATCATGTTTATGCTGAGCTACATGGCAAGAGAGCTATGCTGGGGCATGCAGAAGATCTGGCTGTTACCCCATTATGATGGTGGGAATTAATAATCCTGAAGAAATCCACTATTACAGATATTATATGGAATACAATTATAATGTCACTTGGGTGGTTGTTTTCTTTTTTTATATACATGAAGATATTTATTATTGATGGGGGCAGATGATAACTGAGGACTTTGAACATTCTGTTGCAATCAGGATGCTATGTTACCCTAATATGGGGGATGGCGTTAACAATCCAGTGGAGAGACTTCTAAGTGGCATTTCTTGATTAGGTCTTCTTTGGTCTTCTTGTTCTTCAGCCTCTTTTCTTTCATGTGTTCTAGCTTGCTTGCATCTGATCCCAACTTGTTGATCTTATTTTCCACTCTAATCTTCCATTTATGTGATGCACTGTTGGGGTTTCCCCCCCCTCGTCTCTGTTGATTTTACACCCCAGTATTTCAGTTATAACTGCAGCTGTGTTGCTTTGTTTCGTGCAGTGAGTTGGTGCTTATACTTGATATTGCAGTAGTTGCACCTTTTAATCTTGTGCTAGTTGTTTCTTTGGAGCAAGCTTCAATGCAGGCAGCCTTATTCTGATGTTTGTGTGCTGTTCTAGATGCTCAGTTATTCTTTGTTTTAGTTCTTTTACTTCTTTAGTTCGAGGGCTTTGTTCTTCCTGAGGCGGAGGAGTGGGTGCCTAGTTTCCAAATGAAGACAACGGTGTCTCTCTCTGCTGGATTCCTCTACTACCAGCTCCCCCTGGTTTGCCTCGACATTCTGAGCTGCTTCTGGCAAGGCTTTGATCTCTTTGCCCTGGGGGAACCTTTGCAGTTCTTCCAATTCTGCTTCTGTGAATACTTTATTTCGTATTATACATCGATGTTGATCTGCTAGCCTCTGTCCCGTTATTTCTGATTCTGGATGTTGTTCTTTCCGGAACTGGTGCATTTGTTTCAAATATCCTCTTCTTGTTGGACTTGATCTGTAATAAAAGATCATTTCTTTGTTTTCAATTACTGTATATTTGTGATGGGTAAACACCTTTATTTCCAGTAGTTCTGCAGCTGCTGGCCCTGATTGCTCAGCCATCAGTCCTGAGTCCTGTAGCCCATTTATCACATCATCATCATCATCATCATCATCATCATCATCATTATTATTATTATTATTATTATTATTATTATCTCTTTTATTCATTAAACATGAAACTCAGTCAACTGAGCTGGTATCAACCAATTATTATTATTATTATTATTATTAATTATTATTATTTATTTTATTAGTTCGATTTATATGCTGCCCTTCTCCAGAGACTCAGGGCGGCTTACAATGCGTTAAGCAATAGCCTCCATACTTTTGTATATACCTGCTTAGTAGGGCTTTCGGCCCCCCCAAGCGGTGTTCTTTTTTTTATACAAAGTCAGGTTATTGCCCCCACAATCCGGGTCCTCATTTTACCTACCTTAGAAAGGATGGAAGGCTGAGTCAACCTTGAGCCTGGTGAGATTTGAACTCGCAGTAATTGCAGGCAGCTGGCAGCTAAGTACTACTTTAAAGCACTTAGTCCACTGCGCCACCAGGCTCTATTATTATTATTATTATTATTATTATTATTATTATTATTATTAATTATCTCTTTTATTCATTAAACATGAAACTCAGTCAACTGAACATTCAAAAATGCATCACAAATACGATTGACTGGTGTTAATGGTTGATATGGGTTGCTGCCAGCATCCTAGGTATCAACCAAGTATCTTCTTAAATCATCATCATCATCATCATCATCATCATCATCATCATCATCATCGCACAGTCAGCCAGATGTTCAGACTGGGTTTGGCATTTTTGTCTACCTCTCGAATCCTTACCAAGGATCTGGGATAGACAAATCTGGATGTTTGATGGTGTTACAGATATTGACACAGGATGGAAACTCTTCCAAGTCACGCTGCCTTCTGCAATTGACTGATGGCGAATTTGTCAATGTCGATTGTGTTCAAGTGGTGCTCCAGTTGTTTTGGGATTGCACCCAAGGCATCTATTACTATTGGTACTACCTTGGCTTGCCTTTGCCATAGTCAGTCTATTTCTATTTGTAAGTCTTTGTATTTTGTTATCTTCTCTGTTATTATTATCCTTTTATTCATTAAACATGAAACTCATGTTTATTATTATTATTATTATTTACTTTATTCATTAAACATGAAACTCAGTCAACTGAATATTTAAAAGTGTGTCACAAATATGACTGACTGGTGCTAATGGTTGATGTGGGTTGCTGCCAGCGTCCTAGGTATCAACCAAGTATCTTCTTAAAATATATGATGTTCCGAGTAGCGCAGTTTTTTGCAGTTCTGCTGGTGTTATTACAGGAAGCTGCAATTTCTTGATGTGTTTTATAAAATACTTGGACATGGTACCAAGTGCCCCGATGGCAATGGGTATCACTGTTACATGTTTCACCCATAATCACATAGTTTTGATGGCCAGGTTGCGATATTTCGTGATTTTTTCCAGTTCTTTTTCTTCGACTCTGGCGTCTCCTGGTAGAGCGATAGCAATAAATTGTACGCTTTGGTTTTTGACAACTGTGATATTATTATTATTATTATTATTATTATTATTATTATTATTATTATTATCTCAGAGCACAGGAAGAGTAAGTGAAGGTGGAGAAGATCCCGACAAAGATTTCTCCGTTATTGATTATGGAGAAGGATATTATGACGGCTATTTCGACAGGACCGACTCCCCTGACATTGGACCTGGAATGCCTGCTAACCAGGATACCATTTACGAAGGGGTGAGGAAGGACTCTGTCTGTGTGTGAGAATTAGACTCAGATCCTGGGCACATGCAGCCCACATCATGGCTGGGCCAGAGCTGATGGGATCTCATGCTGAGAATTCTGGCCGTGGCCTGCAAAAATGTAGGTGTTCCAGGTTAAATGGAAGGTTCCAATGAACCCCCAAGTGAAACTGACACAACCTCTCCAGGATGGGAGGCTAACCACAATGTCTTTCTGCCAATTTTAATGCATTCTTGCCATCTCTTGCAATTGTTACAGATTCCAAAGAAGCAACCAGTGAATCTTGTTCACTGGTTGAGACTCTAGAAAGAGGGCAGAGAAGAGCAGCAAAGATGGTTAGGGGACTGGAGGCTAAAACATATAAAGAATGGTTGTGGGAATTGGGTATGTCTAGTCTGATGAAAAGCAGGACTAGGGGAGACATGATAGCAGTCTTCCACTATCTCAGGGGCTGCCACAAAGAAGAGGGAGTCAAGCTATTCTCCAAAGCACCTTCAAAGGGCAGGACAAGAAGCAATGGGTGGAAACTAATCAAGGAGAGAAGCAACTTAGAACTAAGGAGAAATTTCCTGACAGAGCAATTAACCAGTGGAACAACTTGCCTCCAAAAGTTGTAAATGCTCCAACACTGGAAGTTTTTAAGAAGAGGTTGGATAACCATTTGCCTGAAGTGGTGTAGGGTTTCCTGCCTAAGCAGGGGGTTGGACTAGAAGATCTCCAAGGTCCCTTCCGACTCCCTTATTCTAATCTCATTGAAACATAATGTTTGACTGGGGAAGTCTATATTTGTGCATATAACTGGATAGACCCCAACAGACAATGGAAGATGAAGTCCCAATACTTGGAATTGTGGTGTGGCATTATTTAAAAGCTTTCTATGAAAATGCAGAGCAAATTCCAAGTTTGGGTTTGCAGCTCAATTTGCCTTTATACCAAAATTAACACGGACTATATAGCGCCTTTGGGTCACAGTAAGAGAAGCCGCCAGGGTTTGGGGGGGGATGGATTCAGGCTGGTGAGGTGAGCTTCTCGTTAAAGAAACTGTCCCAAGATGAATCGTGCATTCACCAAGCATCAAAAATCAGTCAGCCTGCAAAGGTAAAAAATACTGGTGCTTCGCATTTATTTCTGGGTTTTATGTCCCTACTTGCATTTTTTATCCCACACGTATGACTTGCTTTCTCTTCCTCTGGTGCAGATCGGTGGACCTCGAGGTGAAAAGGGGCAGAAGGGGGAGCCGGCGATCGTTGAGCCAGTGAGTGTTCTTGCTTTGTAGGTAAAAGTGTGCTGCAGAACCTCATAGTTGTGGCCTCCACGTTTCCTGTGGAACCTCCAGTGACCAGATCCAGGGTATATAGTTTGTGAACCTTAATGGTTGCCTTGCCTGGCCTTGTATCCTGTTGCTTCCTGACGGAGTCACAGAGAGACGCCTGAAATGGCAGATGGAAATCCAGAGTCCCGGATCACGTGGAAGGGTTGGAGGTCTCTTATGTGGAGGTTGGGATTCTTGCACACGTGGGAGTAGGCTGGCCAAGGACTCCGGAGTACTCTGAAAATGGCCATTTCTGCCCCGTGATCAGCTGTGTGTCGAGGCCTCCTTGGAAGCCCCGGCCATCTCTCCTTGCTCCAGTAGAATTTGAACGTGGAAATGAGCTGCGGCTGAGGGGATGGGAGAGGAGAAAAGGCTCGGCTTCCTCCAGCCTCATCTCATGCCAGGACTCTCTTGCACTGATTGTTGAGAAGATGCACAATGTAGGTGTCAGTAGCACCACAGTGTGACTGAGCAGCATAGAGTCTGGAGCTTTGCATGGCGTCTCTCAGTAACGTTTCATCTCGAGGCTCTTTCAGCACTGAGAGAAAAAGCTCCACCGGCCATTGAACCAACACAAGCATAAAAGTCCCCATTGGCGATCCCTGCCCTGCCTCAGGCATGGCCCCTTCAGAAGGCCCCGTCCTTATTTGTACGGAGCCCAGAGAAGAGGGATTGCTGGGGTCTCCTGCGTGTGCTCTGTCCGCCCCCCCCACCATTAAATGCCACCATCCAGTGGAAGACATCTGCCAGTTAACTGCCCTCTGCCAATATTTCCTTTGCTTTTGCCCAGGTGCTTTGTGTGGGTGTGTCAGCTGGTATCAGTTGGGCTCCTTATAGACAAGGGTTTGGCTCTACTTCAGAGAACATTCAGCTCTGGGCCAGAAGCAGCCTGAGTGACAGAGCGCAGGGCACAAAGAGCAACCACCTCCCTCTGTCCTGCTTCACTGTACAGCCCCAGTACAGTCGCTGTTCTCACCCAAATACGACAAAGCCTCTGATGTGAACTCAAAAGATTCCTTTATTAGGAATGCTGGCAGCCCTGGCAAAAAGTTTCTCTCACAGGCTAACAAGTCTGTCTGTCCGGAAGTTGAATAGTTGTCTGCCACACCTATTCACCTCCGCCCCCTGCCTTTTATCGCCAGAGTTAGGGTGGGACTCTGCTAGCAGCGATGGCTCTTCCATCCCAAAGACTGGCCCATGGATTTCCGCTGCTCTCCTCTCCTCTGCCTTCTGTGCATCTGTGCATCAGGCACTGGACCCAGCTGTTCCTCTTCTTCCTCATCAGCCACCTCCGGATCTGGGAGCTGTTGACTCTCCATCTGAGGGCTGACGGATGTGCCAGGCTCCACCTCTGTCTCCATCTCTGACAGCTCCATTCCCTCTTCCCCCTCCGAGCTCTCAGCTTGCCCTGATACTGACCCTGACTCCCACGCCTCCTCTTCCTCTGATTTGGCTGCTGGAGGGGTTGCCAGCCGACAGGCCACAATTGCCACCAACCCCAGCCAGCCTGGGACGATGGGTATCATAGTCCAGCAGACTCTGGAAAGACAGCTTTGATCCATGGCTGAGACTGGGCGCTGGAAGCTTGTCTCCCCACCTGAGCCTCTGTTTTCTCTGCACCTGCCTGTAGAGATGCCCGGGAATTCCAGGTGTACTTCAGTCCAGGCCTTATCCCACCTTTCCCATCATCTCTTTGGTAGCCGGAACATGTTTTTGTGAGCCTCATGTGTTGGTGTGTTTGTTCAAGGAATGGATCATTTTCAACTCACTAACATTCATTTTAAGCAACTTCTCCACCCTCCTCTGTTTTAGCCATATAAAACACATTTGGACCTCTGAAGGCATAATCGATCTTGGCTGCAGAAATCCAGATAACCACTGGATTGTTTTTTTTTTTCTCGTGCAAATGTTTAGACTTTGATAGAAAGTGCTTTAATCTTTTGTGCAGATAGACAAAAGGTTTGTGTTGCCTTAAAAATCATTAAGCACGAGGGCACTAATTCCAGTCTTAATGATTTTAAGATCATTCCGTTCCCAAACCCTCCCTTGGCTTCAGAGCTTTTGTTTTCTGCTGGTTTTTTGTGAGTGTTTGGGGGTTTTTTTGGACAAGGCAAACAAAATCCTCACTTTCCAGGAGTCCTGCAATGCGCTGCCCACTTTATTATGCCAGAAAGTTGGCAGCCGAGAGTTCTCACTGAACGCTGAAACGAATTTTATTTGATTGACTATTCATTTCTACTTCTTTGATGCTGTATGTCCAGAAAATTTGAATGGCTACAGTATTAATATAATATAATATAATATAATATAATATAATATAATATAATATAATATAATATAATATAATATAATATAATATAATATAATATAATAAATATAATATAATATAATAATATAATATAATATAATATAATATAATATAATATAATATAATATAATATAATATAATATAATATAATATAAAGATGAAATGCAAAAATCAAATGATACACTTATAAACAATCAATGCTCTCTACATGGGGCTCCCCTTGAGGAGCACCCGGAGGCTCCAACTGGTGCAGAATGCGGCCGCGCGGGGGATTATGGGAGCGGGGGGGGCGCTCCCATGTGACGCCTCTCCTGCGTGAGCTGCATTGGCTTCCAGTGGTCTTCCGGGTGCGCTTCAAGGTGTTGGTTACCACCTTTAAAGCGCTCCATGGCATAGGACCTGGGTATTTGCGGGACCGCCTTCTGCCGCCGATAGCCTCCCACCGACCAGTACGCTCCCACAGAGAGGGTCTCCTCAGGGTGCCGTCAGCCAGGCAATGTCAGCTGGCGACCCCCAGGGGGAGGGCCTTCTCTGTGGCAGCCCCCGCCCTCTGGAACGATTTGCCCCCAGAGATAAGAAGGATATCGGACCTCCGGATCTTTCGCCGTGCCCTGAAAACTTTTCTTTTCCATCAAGCAGGGCTGGCGTGAACCCCCTCCCCCTTTTTAGTCTTTTTTTAGTTTTGTAGTTTTAAAATCGTCATTGGGTTTTAATTGAATTGTTTTAAATTGGGCCAGTTATGTAATTCTTTTAATAATTTTAAATTTTGTATTGGCATGTGTTTTAGTTCTGGCTGTGCACTGCCTTGAGTCCCCTAGGAGAAGGGCGGTATACAAATTTAAATAAATAAATAAATAAATAAACAAACAAACAAACAAACAAATAAATAAATAAAGCAAGCGAAGCTGCAGCCTTCCTCGTGATTTGTCCCACTATGCCTTTTGGAAGAGCTCTTCAAAAATATAGCAGTCTAGGATTAAAATGGTCATAATTGAGAAGGTCCAAATCCAGGGTCCCTGGAGATGAAATTTTGTCAGTGGTGGGACCCTCAGGAAGCCCGTTCTGCCAGATCTTCCTGGATTCCTCATCCAGGAGATAAAACAGAATTTATTTATTTATTTATCTCATGTATTTATATGCCGCCCTTCTCCAGAAGGACTCAGGGCGGCGAACACAAGTTAAAAACATGTACAACAAAATCCCATTTTAAACCAAATTAACTAATAAATAATAAATAATAAAACCCAGAATCAGAATTGATCCCTGGATGCGCGTATCGCAGCCCACCCATTTTGTTTGACACGTCAGTGCCTCCCATCTTTCTTTAGGAGCTCAAGACAGCATAGATATGCCTCCTCCTATATTTCCCAACAACAACCTGGCAAGGTAGGCTGGGCTGAGAAAGGGTGAGTGGCCAGACTTTGCCGAGGAGATGCAACAGCTGGGGGTGGCTCTTCCTGCCCCTATTGCCTCCTTTGTCTCAATGCCCCCCTGGCTGCCGGTCTGGCTTAGCCTTTGCATTGTCCTCCCAAAGTCCTCCAAAAGGCTGCCCCCAATTGGGAGCCCTGGCAGGGGAGCTGCTGCCTTCCCATGAGGGGCTTAACCAGGCCAGGGAGTGCCTGAGCAGCCACACTCCCACAACCGACAGTCTTTGCCCGGGTTTACTGCTCATTCATCCTAATCCGGCCCCTTTCGGCTCATTGATGAATTGTGATATTGTGCCAACCCAAAATTCAGGAAGCAGCTAAAGTGAAACCAGAAATTCTCTGGCGGTTGGTTGTTTCTGGAAATGGTCCCTTCCTCTGTCCTTAGTCTTGTTGGAGAACAAGATTTACAAGTGGGGGGGGGGAGGTGGAGGGAAAAAACCTCCCCTGAGACCCCTGAGCTTTCCTCCACTAAGTATGGAGAGGACTGCGAGGCAGGTGCCTATGCTTCTCCCTGCCAGAGGTTGCCCAGAGAGGGAGACACACCCTCATCATCAGGCAAACATCTGGCAGCTCCTTGCCAAGCTTCGGCCTGCAGAATTGCTGGCAGAAAGTAAAGAAGACCAAATGCTGGCCTGTTCGACCTCTTCCCCCAAAGACCCCTCTGTTATGGACAGTTGGAGGAGGAGGACCTGCCCTCAAAAGGCAACCCCATCTGTGTTTAGTGAGCGGCGAGAGTGGCCTCCCATTGTGTCCTTGGAGGAGCTTCTGCCATCAGCAAACCATCCCTTTCCTGGAATGGACCACTGGGAACAGGGCGGCTGCCTGGACTTTGGAGGAAGGCCGTCATTGCTTCTCTCTAACCTTGGTAGTGCTAGAAGCCAGAGTGGACCAGGGTCTCCCCATAGGGGACCTATGTAAAGCTCTTTGTCCGGCAAAGATGAGGTGTGTCTACTGGTTGTGTTTGTGAAGGGTGAGGTAGAAATATGGGTGGCATCAGTTGTTGTCTTACGGTTCAAGGATCCTGAGGGGGCCAGTACAGGATCTGCCAGGTGGTGGTCATTCCTGGTCCACCTCTGCCTTGGGCCTCTGCCTGGCTCCCTGTCCTGCCTGGCTGCTTCACTTGAGACCCTTTGGCAGTTAAACCACAATTAAATGGGAAGGCATCCCTCTTCCCCATCTTTATTCCCAAGAACATTTGAGGCCTCATGGAGCTGGAGACCTTTTTGGAAATAGGAATCTGGCCTCAGTTTGGCAGGGCACCCAATTTTTCTTCCGAAGCAGCTCTGTTTCTGTTCAGTTCTTGTTGGCCTTCGTTCATTTCCTGAAAGGCAGCAGCCCCTGGACGGTCTCAGGACCCTCCGAATCCCACCAGATTCTTGGGAAATGAAAGGGGGAGAGGAGCCCCCCAGTCCTTCGTTGTGACGGGTGGCAAGTGAAGAGGCTCCCAACAGCATCGCCATTGGAGGAACAGGCCTTTCCTGAGGGCACCATCAAGGCTTCCTTGGTTCCCCCAAAGGGGGTCTGTCCATGTCCTGGGATCCATCAGCTGGCCTTGACGTAGCCAGAGAAAGAGATGGGGGGTGGGAGACCCTGGACCGTCTTTTCAAATTGCTCTGGAGTTGCTATGCAGATGTGCTTCCTCAGCCATTTCGGGGTAGGGTCCCTGGCATCTCCCGCTCTTCAGCTTCCGTCCTGCAATGCAGAAGCCAAAACTGTTAAGTTCTCACATTGTTGGAATTCACGAAGGGGAAGCCTGAAAAACCACCTGGCCAGATCTGTGGGGGAGGAGGACCAGGGCCTTCCTGGTTAGTGGTCGGGAATTCCTGGTTGTTGTTGTTTTTTTAGGGAAAAAATATTTTTATTTTTAAACAAACAATTCATCATTAATCGATCAGTGCAACATCTCTGAATTCCTGGTTGTTGGAGGGCCCATAATGTCAGCTCGTTTCATGTATTATTTCCACCAGCACCCTATATGACCCCAGTCCATGAAAGCTGGATTGGGGGTAAGCACACAAAACGGGAATTTAGCTCAGTTGTGATGCTTGTCTTTCCCTCCCTCCCTCCCGCTTTTTGCTCTCACACCTGGGACGCTTGTAGGCAAAGGGGGTGGGGGGTGGGGGTGGGGTAAGGCTGAGTGGGGTTTCCTGGAGGGATTCAGCCATGCACAAGGCAACTGGTGCCGATATTTGGAACGGGGCGTGTCCGGTGCTGTTCTGTGCTTTTCATCCCGTCCTCCTTCTCTTTCAGGGCATGCTTCTCGAAGGGCCGCCTGGCTCAGAAGGCCCAGCCGTAAGTTGCTTGCCTCTCTTTGCCTTTTGGCCCCAGGGATGTGGATGGGTCTCCTCCGCTGTGGCTGGAGCAAGTCTGCAGAAGGCAGCTGCTCTCGCCTGCAGCTGCTTCCGTGGGTGAACGTGGTGCTCCGTGGCTTCCCTCCCAGGTCAATTCGACCGTGCAGAAGTAAACCGGTCCCTCTTGTGCTTCTCCCCTCCAGGAGGAGGGTGAGAACTTCCTCCCTTCCTTCCCTCGGAGCTGACTTTCCTTCTTTCTCTCCTCCATCAGGGGCTTCCAGGCCCTCCGGGAACAACGGGGCCAGCGGGGCCAATGGGAGATCCTGGAGAAAGGGTAAGTTCTCTTGCAGGTAGGCTTACCTGGAGTGGAGGGCACCGCTGCATTCCCAGACTTCTGGCTGGGGGAGATGGCAAGCCATTTGGGGGCATGTTATCCACAAGCCAGGCCTGGTGCTGATAGAAGGCACAAGGGGGGTGGGGAGACCCTGACTCTTCCTTGCTAGAGAAAGAGAGGGGGGGGAGGGAGGGAGGGAAGGAAGAGAGAGAGGAAAAGAAAGAGAAAGAAAAAGAAAGAAAGAAAGAAAGAAAGAAAGAAAGAAAGAAAGAAAGAAAGAAAGAAAGAAAGAAAGAGCCTCCTATTTTTAAGGGCCTCTTCTGAGGTGCAATCACCTGGAATTATGAAGCACAGGAACAGCTGGCCAAAGCTGCTTCACACACACCCCAGGCCAGTCAATAAATAAAAGGTTGTGAGGTATGTTGATTAGTATATTTTCTTGATCATGTCCATTTCATAGTGTGGACAATAAGTAGATACGATCTGCAATGACCCATTATCCCAAAATCTAACTGCTTAGACTGGTTAGTCCTTGAAATTCTCCATATTTTTTTCCTGAAGAATAACAAAACTTTTCTAATCAATATTATTATTATTATTATTATTATGGTTCATTGCACAGTCAGCCAGATGTTTGGACTGTATTTGACATTTTTACCCACCTCCTGAGTCCGTCCCAAAGTCCTGGGAAAGGCAGATGTTGTGGTCTGATGGTGTTAGGATGTGAGCTGTAAAGCTGCCTTTTGCAATTGACTCGTAATGATTTTGTCAAGGCTGACAGTGTTCAAGGGATGCCCCAATTGTTTTTGGGATTGCACCCAAGGCATCTATTGCAGGATACAGAAACAAGAGTTGGAAGGGACCTTGGAGGTCATCTAATCCAACCCCTTCTCTAGCAGGAGATCTATACTATTCCGGGCAAATGGCGGTCCAGTCTCTTCTTAAAAGCCTCCAGTGTTGGACCCACAACTTCTGGAGGGAAGCTGTTCCACTGGTTAAGTGTTCTCACTGTCAGGAAATGTCTCCTCAATTCTAGGTTGGATATCTCATTGATAATTTTCCAATTTGTGGGTGCTCCACCCCTGAGGTTTTTAGAAGAGATTGGAGAGCCATTTGTCTGAAATGGTCTAGGGTCTCTAGCTTGGGCAGAGGGTTGAAGGCCTCCAAGCTCTGTCCCAGCACTCCGATTCCATAGTTTATCTCTACATTCTTATCAACAGGGGCTAAGTCTGGCGTGTTGCATGGCTGCAATTCTAACGTTCCAGAGCTTCTCCGTTCTCGATTCCTTTGTTCTTACTGAAGGGTGGGCAGATGCTGCCCAACTCCCATTGATATGAAACTTCCCCCTTCATCTGGGGGTAAAAATAGGTGCGTGGAAGGCAGATGGTCCTGGGAAGGCAGAAATCTCCAGTGTTTCTCCTTCCAAGAGGCTGTTTCCAGCGGTGGGGCCAGCATGGAGGAAAGAGGACGACATATTAGCTGCTCATGAGATGATGGCAGGAAGCCAGAATCTGCTTTTCTGCACACCTGCTGGCCCTTGGAGCACACCTGCCAGACCCACATGGTCCTTAGCACAGTGCAGGATAAAATTATGCCCCCCCCCAACCTTTTCCTGAATGTCTCTTGCGAAGAAGATCTCAGCACTTCCTAGCAGAGTCCACTGCTGAGCGGTTCTTGTTGTTGGGACTGATTTTAGCATCCTCATTTTCCTACTGCAAATTCATTTCAGTGTATTTGAGCCAAGGTGGCGCAGTGGTTAGAGTGCAGTACTGTAGCTACTTCAGCTGACTGCTAGATCAGTGGATCAAATCTCACCGGCTCAAGGTTGACTCAGCCTTCCATCCTTCCGAGGTGGGTAAAATGAGGACCCAGATTGTTGGGGGCAATATGCTATTTAGTATACTGTCTTTGGTGTAACCCGCCCAGAGTCCTCGGAGAGTGGGTGGCATAGAAATATGACTAATAAATAAATAAATAAATAAATATTTCCATCAGCTGGCAATTTTGGGGTGAGGATGGGAAGTCAGAAAACCCCCCATCTGTAGCCACGGGGTTCTCGTCATTCTGAACCAGGTTATTTGCACACAAAGCTTCCTTAATTAGGTTGTGCTGTTCTCAGACTGTTTGCAAATCCAGTTCCTTTCATTAGCCTGTCCCACAGGTGCTTTTTTTTCCAAGAGGCAACTGGACTTTTTGGTTTTTTTCTTTGAAGATATTTCGCTTCTCATCCAAGAAGCTTCTTCAACTCTGACTGGATGGTGGGGAATTCCCTACATTGTGTGTTTGGGTGTGTTTGTTCCCTCGTGGATGCATTCCAATCTCCCCTCCTTGGGTTGTGAGATAGGCTGCAGCCTTATGGAAGAAGTTCAAGCCAGTGGTGGGTTGCTACCGGTTCAACCCAGATCGGGCAAACTGGTAGCGGCAGCAGGAGGCTCTGCCTCCTCTGCTCTGCCTGGATGCTTCTATGCAAGCACGAGCATGCGCGCGCCCATGAGTGAACCGGGATTTGAAACCCACTACTGGCTCAAGCACATTGTTGCATCATTTCACATCATTCGGACAGCCTAAATGAGGCAACTTTACATTTAAAAAGCAAATCGTACGGGACAACTTTCTCCTCCATGCCTACATTTAGTGTTTAGGTGAAATGCAGTCCTCTACCCTGGACCCCCCCCCCTTTCGCTCCTCATTCTGCCATCTGGACCCGGAGATAATTGCTGTGTTGGTCCTGCAAGGCAAATGGAGGGTTGGAAGCTTTTGATTCCATCTAAGGTATAATTGCTTTCTAAGAGGGCTTTACTGGGAGCGGAAGCCAAAGCGAACACACCCGCCCCGTCTCCAGACGAAATGCAGAACCCTGATTTTAGGCCTCCGCTTTGGAGTGGGCTGCCCTGAGACTCCCTGGGGCCTTGATATCTCTTAGCTATAAGCCTTAGTCAAGGCTTTGTCGGGCTCCCAGGAAAATATGCCTGAGATGGTATAAGTCTCCTGCTTGAGCAGAGGGCTGGACTCCCTTCCAACCCTGTTATTCTATGTTAAATGTGTTTGTTTCCCTGTTTAGGCTCTTTAATTAGGCATTGATGACTAATTTATTAATTATCATGAACGCTAAAAGGACAGATTTAATCTGATTCTGCTATAATCAGAATATTCAGCTCCATTTATGATGAGTTTCAATTGCACAAAATTCACCGGGGCATTTCAGCATTGGAATAAATGTGCTAGATTTTCTGAAATGCATCATCTTCCCCGGGAGGATGAATAGTTTACCAGATCCGAATGGATGATGAAGGATTGTCTGGTTCCATCGGAGTCCCTGCAGTCTTCACAGTAACCAGCAGAAGGCGCTGCAGGGTATGAAATGGCCCTTGAAAAGCCATTTGTTTTATTCCCCCCAAGAACAGCAGGGGGCTTGGGGGGTTTTCTGGGCTGCCCATTTCCTCTTTCGATGCTAAAGGAGATCTGAATTCCTTGTCAGGCTATTATTATTATTATTATTATTATTTATTGAATTTGTATACTGCCCTATTCCTGAAGGACTCTGGGTGGTGAACAGCCAAATAAAATACATATAATACAAATGTTAAAAAACCATTAAAATACAATTAAATAATTGGCCCGGAAAACGAAATTTAAAACACCCCAAATTCATAAGAATTTAAGTTTAATATTTAAGTTTCTTGATGCTCTTGGAGATGTTTTTGTTAGGAAAATAGAACGTTTTTTCCCCTTCCCCTAAATGAATGTCAAAGTGGATTAGACCAGGGGTGTCAAACTGGATTTCACTGAGGGCCGCATCAGGGTTGTGTTTGACCTCAGAGGGCCGGGTGGGCATGGCCATGGTGGGGGTGACACAGGGCTCGTGTCGGGGGCATCTGTGGTGGCCAAATGCTAAGGTAGGGCTTCCCTGAGCCTGCCTGCCTGCCTGCCTCCCTTCCCTCCTTCCTTCCTACCTGCCTGCCTGCCTGCCTGCCTGCCTCCCTCCCTCCCTCCCTCCCTTCCTTCCTTCCTTCCTTCCTCCCTTCCTTCCTTCCTCCCTCCCTCCCTCCCTCCCTCCCTTCCTTCCTTCCTTCCTTCCTTTCTGTCTGCCTGCCTGCCTCCTTCCTCCCTCCCTCCCTCCCTTCCTTCCTTCCTTCCTTCCTTCCTTCCTTCCTTCCTCCCTCCCTCCCTCCCTCCCTCCCTTCCTTCCTTCCTTCCTTCCTTTCTGTCTGCCTGCCTGCCTCCTTCCTCCCTCCCTCCCTCCCTTCCTTCCTTCCTTCCTTCCTTCCTTCCTCCCTCCCTCCCTCCCTCCCTCCCTCCCTTCCTTCCTTCCTTCCTTCCTTTCTGTCTGCCTGCCTGCCTCCTTCCTCCCTCCCTTCCTGCCTGCCTGCCTGCCTTTTTGCCTTTTCCCTTCCCTCTTCATTCTCCTTTCTTCTTCCTTCCCCTTTCCTTATTTTTCCTTCCTTGCTCTCTTCCCATCTTTTTCTTTGTCTTCCCTCTTTCCCTTCCTCCTTTCCTGTCCCTTCTTGCATGTTCAAATATAAAAAGGGAAACATTTCTCCTTTTGCTTTGTTTTTAGTTTGTTTTGATAGCCCTTTGCCAGCGAAAATGGAGCCTGCGGCCTCCCTGAGCTCTGTTTTCGCTGGCAGAGGCACTGCGGGCTGGTCCTTTCCTGTTTCCAGGCCAGATCTAAGCACCCCACAGGCAGGATTTGGCCCATGGGCCTTGAGTTTGACACCCATGGATTAGACCCTACACTGCAAGTACGCACGGAGCTGCTGCGGGGCTGAACAAGGGCTCCAGGACCTGGCAGTGGCCGAGCCCTCGACTGCCTTTTCCCAGCAGGCTTTTGGGGGCTTCGTCTCTCCAGGGACTGGAGAGTCCCTCCATGCTGTGGAAGCGTGGACTCAGCCCGGGAGCCACAATCGTCCCTCCACATGCCACACTCCGGTCTTCAAAGCCGCCTCTCCTGCCCTTCCTACTCGGAGTGGTCCACACACCATCGTTTGGGGTTCTACTCAAGGGTCTTTGGAACCTTTGAAAATGGCATTTTCGTTACGCCCCGGGACCTCTGAGGGCAGCACCCCTCCGTTTTGAAGGCCGTGGGTTGCTCAGCGTGGTGGGTGGCTCGAAGGAAGAGATCCGGCTTCTTCAAAGCATAGCAGGTCCTGTTTGCGGATGCTGGCTTCTCTCGAGATCCGGGATACGGTTTCTCAATATGCCTTCCTTTGTAAACAAAAGCTCCCCATGGCTTGATAAAACCTGCATCAAGCCGGCATGTTGTACAAACACACCTGGTCCTTCGCCTGCAGAGCTGGTGTAAAAGTTATTTCTGCCGGTGGAAGCAACCAAAACAGCATTTCTCTCTCTTGTGGGCTGTTCGCATTGATATTGTATTTTTCTGATGTTTTAATTCATGTGCCGTGTTTTGAACAAATTAATTTTGGGCCCCAGATTTACTTTCAAAAATTGAACCGGGCCAGGCTGAGCTCCAGTGAAGCATTAAAAAGTGGTTTACAGAAGGAAGAATGTCTGCCCCAGAGGATGCCAGTCTGGAAGCAGAAAAGCAGAAAAGCTTTGGGCCTGGACTCCGCTTCTCGCCAAGGGCAGCAGAAGAAGCTCTTGGTCTGCTTAGCGGTGGACACGCTCCAGATTTGTTCTGGGGTGATCACCTTCGTCCCAGGCCAGTCTGTCTCACAAGCTGCCTGCCACATCTAATGAACAGCTGCAGGATTTGGGTTTGGCTGGTCTAAAGAAAAGAAGGATTGGGGGGAGACACGATAGCCGTCTTCCGGTATTTGAGGGGCTGCCACAAAGAAGAGGGGGGCAAATTATTTTGCAGAGCACCAGAAGGCAGGACAAGAAATGATGGATGGAAACTAATCAAGGAGAGAAGCAACCTGGAATTAAGGAGAAACTTCCTAACGGGAATGACTTGCCTCCACAAGTTGTGGGTGCTCCCATCACTGGTGGTTTTTAAGAAGAGACTGGGCAGCCACCTATCTGAAATGGTACAGGGTCTCCTGCTTGAGCAGGGGCTGGACTAGAAGACCTCCAAGGTCCCTTCCAGCTCTTCCTCTTCCTCTTCCTCTTCCCATTCCATTCCATTCCATTTCATCTGGGCATGTAGCTCAAGGGTGCCCACCAATGGCAATGCAGAGGCCTGGTGCCTCTTGTCTCCTGCTGCCAACACCAGAATGGCCCCCAGGGACCAAGGAGGAGGGGCGCCCCACTTTTCAGACCGGAAGGGAGAGTTGAAGGGGGCTGCGTCCCTGGCGGGAGGGGGGAAATGAATGGAGGGTCACCTTGTGAAGCTGAGTGAGCAACCTTCATGCTGCCCAAAAGGGAGGATGCGCGGAAGGGGTCATTTGAGGCCATGCCATCGTGCATGAATCTACACCCCTTCCCCATAAGAATCTTTCTTCCTCTTCCCCATTCCGCAGGGCCTACGTTTAAATTTGGAAATATAAGTACTTTTGTTTATACATGGAGACCCCTTCTGAACTTCGTGCTTGACATAGAGAAGAATGAAACTCTGACTTTGGGTTTTTCCAATTAGGCTGATAGATCTTTACGGAAATGGCTTGTTCATATTATTATGAAAAAGCAAAAAAGTTGTGATTTGATGCCAGTGCCTTGTTTTATTGTAACAGAGAGAGTCGGAAGTCAGTGCTGCTTTTTCTTTTTTTCTTATCTTTTCTCACTTTTCTTTCCCTTTCCCCCCCACTGCTTTTCTATTTACTTTTGTATTTTATAATACTTTATAATTCAATTAAAAAAAATTGGAAGTCCAGTGAAATAGGAAGGAAGAGCTTGTATTTAAGTCATTTAAAGAGCATCGATGATACCAAGATCCGTTACTGTTTTATATTTTATTGACTGCTTTTTGAAGCCTTGCCTGAGCTATTGCTCCCAGCAACTGCCTCTCCTTTACAGCAGGGGTCCCCAACTTTCCGGCTTTATCGACTGTTTGGGGTGTGAGTGGGGGATGGTTCTGCGTGAGTGATGGGCAAGCACGCACCTGCACCAGCGGTGGGATTCACATTATGTTACTACCGGTTCGCCCTGCGCGCACATGCTCACTTCGTGCATGCACGCATGCGCCTGGTTTGTACTCGCGCCTGCCTTCCACACTTGCGCCTGGCCTTCTGCACATGTGCTTTGCTCGCATGCGCACCCTCTGCGCTTGCACCCTGCCTCAAAAATGTGCCTAAATAGGATGGCATAGGGTGGGCGGACCCACCCGTGATTTCCACTACCGGTTCAGACGAACCGGCGCGAACCGGCTGAATTCCACCTCTGATGTGCACGTAGCTCCATTTGCACGAGCGGCAGGCACGCACGCCCACCACTTGTGCAAATAGAGCATGCACACACGAGCTTGCCTACTGCTCGCGCAAGTGCGGGTGTGTGCGCTCACACTCTCACCCGCCACTTCCACGGCCTGGTATGGAAGGGCTAAAGGCCCGATAGTGGGCTGTGGCCCAGAGATTGGGCACCCCTGCCTTACAGTCAGAGCCTCTTTCTTCTGGAATTAAGATCCATGGAAGGCTAGGCTTCGTTCAGGGCCATCCTGGTGGTGCACTGAGCATGGATGTGGCATCTCTCTGGTGCGTAGCCTGCCCTTTTACCCAGGCAGCTGGCTTATGGACCAAGAGTCCCCAGGCGGCGTCACACACCACACACCCTCCCTGCTGGCTGCATTCCCACTAGGCCCCCTCCCCTGGATTTCACACTGTGCCCCACAGCCTAAAAGCCCCAGGAGAACTGGGTTGGGGCAGTGTGTGCCCTCCGTTAGGCACTGGGCACAGGTTTAAATAGCGATAGCAGATATTCTTTCCGTTCATGACAGATATCAAGTAGGAGGGCTAACATGTTTTTAAGGAAATCCACTTTTTATCGTTTACTTTCTTCCCCACTTCTCAGTGCAACCTTTCCTGAAGGATCCAAAACCTGGCAGGTATTTTGGTTCAAAGGTTTGGCAGCCCTCGGCTTTGTGAAAGGTGGCAGGGCTGGCAGAGCTCCCAGCCCAGGGCATTGATGGGTCTCTTGGCAGGCAATGGTTGAAGAAGGACCTCCCGGGGGTAATTTTCCCAGCACTCTCAGTTCCAATGGCCCCTTTTGGACCCAGTGCTAAGATTCATTCGTGGCCAGGTCAACCAAGCCGAATTCCAGATCAAATCAACCAGATTTTGACTGCCTGCCTAGAATTCAGATAGGGACGGAGGGGCCGTGGTGCTATCTCAGCTCAGCCTGACTTTTTTTTGTGCCAACCTTGCTGTGTCCAATGATGTCCTTCTTGCTCTCCTTTGCCAGGGTCCACCCGGACGTGCAGGGCTTCCTGGTGCTGATGGTTTGCCAGGCCCGCCTGGGACAATGCTGATGCTGCCGGTGAGTACAACTGAGCCACAAAGCCTTTCCAGGGCTTGCTTCTTCCCTTGAGTAGAGACTGCAGACCCATTGAGAGCCGCGGTGGCGCAGTGGTTAGAGTGCAGTACTGCAGGCTCCTTCTGCTGACTGCCAGCTGCCTGCAATTTGGCAGTTTGAGTCTCACCAGGCTCAAGGTTGACTCAGCCTTCTGTCCTTCCGAAGTGGGTAAAATGAGGACCCAGATTGTTGGGGGCAAGAGGCTGACTCTGTAAACCACTTAGAGAGTTTAAAGCACTGTGAAGTGGTATATAAGTCTAAGGGCTATGGCTACAGAGGAAGGAGTGGGAAGGAGTCACCCATGAAGGAGGCTCATTCCTGCCTCAGTGGCTGTGCAGACAAGGGGTTTGTCTCTGCTGTGGCTTGGCAGCACTTCAGAATCCAAGAGGGAAAAGCTACCTTTCCCCCCTCAAGTCCAAAGCTCTGCCCAGCCCTACAGCCACTATTCTGGTGGGGGGGGGGAGGGGGGGAGTCCAGAAGCAGAGGTCCACCTCCAAAGGCTGCTGGTTAGTGGGATCTGGTTAGCCTCCCTCTGTGGCCAATGATGCTGTAAGAGCAAGGGAGCCACTTGCCCTGTGGGATCCTCTTCACCTCTGGGTCTTCCGTGTCCTCCAGCCCCTGATTTGTCTCCATGTGTTCCTCTTGAACATTCAGATGAAATCGTTTTTAAAAACTGCATTCGTCCTGCGTAGTGGAAGTGGCAGGCGCATCAGCTACTAGTCCTCTCCATTCAGGCCTCCGTCTTCTGACTTGACTACGCCGTTTCTAGGACTGTATCTCCTCCATCTACATGTGGACTCTGCTCTATTCCCATTTCCATTATTTGAAAATAGTGGTTGAAACCATCGCATAAAAGGGTGAATGCTTGAAACATTTTGAAAGGAAATGTTTCAGGGAGGCCTGATAGCTTTCTTCCAACACTCAAAGGGCTGTCACAGGGAAGAGGAGGGGTTGACTTAATTCTCCAAAGCAGCAGAGGGCAGGACAAGAAGCAGTGGGGGGAAGCTCATTAAAGAGAGATCCAACATGGAACTAAGGAGAAATATTCTGACAGAACAATTAAGCAACGGAACAGCTTCCCTCCCAGAGTTGTGGATGCCCCATTGTTATGAAGAAGAGATTGGACAACCGTTTGCCCAGGATGGACAAGACCAGGATGGCACTTTGGAATTCTACGTTGTATGACTGTATTTCTCCTAAAAGCCAATTTTATGTACGTTAACCATAAAGGCACTCCATTTTTTGAGATGTCTGAATATTTTCTTGGCTTCACGACATTCAGAGACGTGGAACTGCGGGATCCCCAAATTCAACCAGAACCTCCGTCCAGGAAACAGGGATCGGAATGAGGGGATTGCAAATCCCGAGGCTGCTTCGGAAGGCTCAGGGTCAGCCGTGGGCAGCCAAATGGTTCTGTGCCCTCCTTGTGCCAGAGGGAGAGCCTGACAATTGAGTGGCCGCTGCAGTTTGCAGAACCAGAAGCCAGCAAACAAACGGGAAGAAAACTCGGGAAATGAAATGCTCTGGACAGGGAGAGATTAAACTGACTAATGCTCCTGTCAAGGCTTTGGCTCCTTCGGGGGAGTTGAGGAGGAGAAAGACAAGGAAGGCCACCTCCATTTGGGAGAATACAGCTCAGGTCTCGGCCCTCCAGAATGAGTGTGGTTGGGACTCTCTCAGGCCCCCTTGTCAGCCTCACAACCAGGGGGCAGTTGCCCTGCACGAAGAGATCCCCAAGGCCCAATTCTGTGGATCAACCCCCAAGACCCCCTGTTTCTTCCTCTCCTGGCAAGTGCTGTTGGGGGGCCTTTCCCGCCTCCTGCCCCCTCCGTGACTGTTGGGTTGAGAGAGTCTTCAAGGCTCCGTTGTGCCATTGGAGGAACATGAGGCGCATGAGGGAGGGTCTCCAAGGGTCTCTGGAATCAGACCTCAGCAGTTGACTGCCAGCCCTCCTTCTCTCTGCCCCTTTTATGGGTGCCTGGCCATAGGTGGGCCGCATGGGAGCTGACACGGATCTGGGGTGGAGGCTCCCTCCCTTCTTGTTTTGTGTGGGGCTGGGGGCCTTGAGAAGTGCCAGAAGAGGAAACCGTCTCTGACAGCAAGATGGCTGAGTAATTGTGATTTGCAAAAGTGCTTTCTTTTCTTTTGTGCATGGTTGTGTTTTGTCCGGTTGCTCAGCTGAGCTTTGACTCTCTGCTCTTCTTCCCTGGCAGTTCCGGTTCACTGGGGGTGGAGACGGGGGCTCCAAAGGACCCTTAATCTCTGCCCAGGAGTCCCAAGCACAAGCCATCCTGCAGCAGGCCAGGGTGAGTACCCAGGGAGGGCCCCACGGGTTCTCCGTGGCCCCGTGGCCCCAGCAGTATTCACTTAACAACGTGGCAAGAAAGGTTTTAAAATGGGGAAAACTCACTTAACTGTGTTGCTAAGCAATGGAAATGTTGGGTTGTTACTGGAAGGCTGTTTTCCTCTCAATTCCATGCAGAGTCAGCAACCCATGGCTGGTTCAGCATCCCAGACCCTGCCACGTGTGAACAGTTCTGACTTGCCCAGGTTCCCCCCTAACAGTTCCAGCTCAGAGTGATTTGCTCTTTTTCTGGAGGTCCAGCATCAAAACGCCCCATGGCAGCTTTGAGTCGAGCCCCTTCCTTCTGCCACCACCATTGAGGTTCACTGCCCACTTCATCATGTGGGACACTCCACTGCAGGCAGGACAAGGAAGTGTGTGTGTGGGTGTGTGTGGTAGGCAAATGGTACAGCTGAAGCCAGGGTCAGTTCAGTTGTGAATCCTGCCTTTTGCTCCCTGGCCCCTGGTGGCCCCAGAGGCTGCCTTGCGGTGGGTCCTGGCTGGATATGGAGGAATAAGATCCAAGCTGGTGTCTGCATTCATAGGGCAGGTTTAACCTGGTTTGCCTAACCAGGCTAGGTTCCTACAAGGCAATAAAAAAAAACCTAACCAATTGGGTTAGTTTTGGGGGATGACCTGTCTAGAGAAAAGAAGGATTAGGGGTGACGTGATAGCAGTATTCCAGTATTTGAGGAGCTGCCACAAAGAAGGAGGGGGTCAACTTATTTTCCAAAGCACCAGAAGGCAGGACAAGAAACAATGGATGGAAACTAACCAAGGAGAGAAGCAACCTAGAAATAAGAAGAAATTCCTGAACGTGGGAACAATTAATCTCTGGAATGGCTTGCCGTCAGAGATTGTAGGTGCTTCATCATTGGAGGCTTTTAAGAAAAGACTGGACAGCCACTTCTCTGAAATGGTATAGAGCCTCCTGCTTGAGCAGAGGGTTGGACTAGAAGACCTCCAAGGTCCCTTCAAGCATTATTCTGATTGTTTGATTGAAACCGAGATGAGCACAACACCCTAGAGTTGAACACAACTGGTCAGGGAAAGCTTTAGGTGTTTTGTGACTGGCCATAGAAAAGAATGATTTGAGCTGCATCGCAACACCCTGAATCCTCACCAGATGGCAGTAGAGAGATTGACTTTCCTATGTCGTGGCTGCCACCTAGTGGGCATCTCAATATTACTCATAGACCTCACAAGGCAGCCATTTATACACAGGAACCTCCTCATTTAGGAATGTGCCCACTGTGTTTTCTACATTTCAGTGGTTTTCCCCTTAGCCCAAAAAGCTGGTTTGCCCTATGCTGGTGCATCTTGCAGCCATTGGGCCAAAAGTGGTTGGTGTCCAAGTAATAGTTCCACATCAAGCAAACCTCCAAGGCGAGTAGATTCCTCAAAGAATAACTTTATTGGAAATACCATATTGGGACAGATCTGGTGAAAACCGACTCTGAAGGTTCCTGCGGTTTTCACCTAGTTAAAAGAGAAAGTTTTCCCACAACCTCAAACAATCAGTCACATGGTCCAATCAAGATGCTGTCTGGTTGCCTGGCGACCTCCTCCTTCCACGGTCCAGGTGTGAGAATGTCCTTGGTTCTCAAGAGAGAGTATTTTGTTTTGGCTACACAAACCCTCTATCTCTAATCCCCAGACTCCCTATCCCTCAGCTCCAGTGTGGCAATACTGAAGCTCCAAGATGGCTCCGGTCAGCTCAGCTTCAGGGTTGACAGTCAGGCTCCTTCTCCCCCAACATACATGTGGTCCTACCAAGGGCTCCCTGCTCCTTGAGGGACAGTCCTCACATGCAGATTGGACGTGCCCAGTTTAAAGACCCACCTGCGCCTTCTGGCCTGATTGTGGGGCTGCTTGGGATTTTAAATCTGGCTTTAAGCCTTGCAGCCTTTTGGGAAATGATGCATTGCCTTGAATTTTGCTCTGGAAGCCGAGGTATTTTTTTCTCTTCTTCTAGCTTCCTCCTTTAATTGGGCAGCAGTTAAAGACTCAACTCCCCTTCACTTGCTAATCTGTGTTCCTAGGACTTCCTGACTCTTCTAGTTGCAGGGCTGGGTGGGTTTTAATTACAGAAGGAGATAATCACAAGTCTTTTAAGGTATTGAATTCGAGCAATGGAACAAATTTGTCCCTGCAAGGTTATAAAATGTGGACAGCCCCATTACCTACCCAAAGATTTATTGACTCTCGTGGAGCTACATGACTTTTTAATTAGTGGGGTTTTTAAAAAAATAAAAAATAAAAATAAAACACGACAGTGACATTTTAAGCTCTTCGTGTAGCAATATAAAGTTGTTGTTAAATCATTCCAGATTGTCCGACTTCTCACCTCCTACCTCTCTATCTGGATCTGGGAGATATATATGTATATGTATATGTATATGTATATATATATATATATGTATGTATTTCTCTTTAGCCAGGTTCTTCCTACGTAAACCAAGATTTACGAAGAACCTGGCTAAAGAGAAATACACATAAAGGCCTACGAAAAGAAAAGAAAACATGTATACATACATACACACACACACACACACACACACACACACACACACACACACACATGTTAAGAATTGTCCTAAAGACCTGTTACACGCGCAATGACCAAATTGATCAGCATTGCATAAAAGCAAGCAGCTCTTCAATGGTGATTTTATACTCTGACGAAGTCGTTAGGGGCCGACAAAAGCTTAGCACAAGTTTTAAAATAAAATTTTTAAACTTTTAAACGTTCCGGAGATCGTGATGTCTATCGCTTCTTCTATACATATATATGTGTGTGTGTATATATATATATATATATATATATATACATATATATATATATATATATATATATATATATATATATATATATATATATATATTCCTGGAAGCACGAAGCCGAGAACACCAGCCTGAAGATGACGAATGAGACTTCGTCGAAACGTCACCAAGACACTTCCAATTTTACGTGGGAGAAGACCCGAATAACCAAAGACCTACATATATATATATATATATATATACACACACACATAAAGATATACATATACATATATACACATACATATCTATCTATCTATCTATCTATCTTACTGATTATTTTGGTGCACTGAGAATATGACTGTACTTTCCTTAGGGAGAAGCGCAGGTGAGGCCCTTAACCCTCTTGCACTTCAGAAGTAAATCTCACGAGTAACACATTTGTCTGCCCCGGTTTTCTTGGGAGGAAATCCCCACAAAGATTCCTTTGCCTCTTTCGGTTGTGACACTTGGCCCAATTCTTAGTGCTGAGCTTGCAAAATGCACTGATTCTGGTTACAGAATGGATTTGATCCTCTTTCTGGGTGAAATAGTTTCACTTCACAGGATGGGTTTGCAGCTGCCTCCATCCTCAAAGAAACTAACCAAGGTTGCCTGTTACCTGTAGTGTGAATGCTTTTAAGTGGCCTGTGTCACACATGTGAATGCAGTGTGGGTGTTTATATGCTAGTTGGTTTCCTTCAGTTCTGAAGAGCCTTGCACAAAATGCATAGCCAAAGAGCCACCTGAGGCACTGGACTCCCCTGGACAAAGTCCAGTCCTAGTACGTCAGCCCTCTCCTCTCCTCTTCTCCCCCCTCCTCTCCTCTCTCCCTCTCTCCTCCTCTCCTCTCCCCTCCTCTCCTCTCCTCCCCTTCCTCTCCTCCTCCCTCTCTCCTCCTTTCCCCTCTCCTCCTCCCCTTCCTCTCCTCTCCCCCTCTCTCCCCTCTCCCTCTCTCCTGTCCTCCCCTCTCTCCTCCCCTCTCTCCTCCTCTCCCCTCTCTCCTCTCCTCTTCTCCTCCTTCTTCCCTCCCCTCCCCTCCCCTCTTGCCCTGGGTTTCCCTCCCTGACCCTGAACCCCTATCTAGCTTCCTGCCTGTTTCTTCCAGCATCCTAGGTAAAGATGGCTTCAATGCTTCCTCATGTGCACAAATTGTGGGGAACTGCTGAACCTCCCCCCTTCCACCCCCAGCTATAAGCCAGAAGCATTTGAGCCAGATGCTTATAACCACCAGTGGGGCTGTTGACTCTGCCAAGAGGGGCTTTCAAAGGCCTTGCACCCCCTGGATGGCTCTCCAGACCCTGGCAGGGTCCCTCATGCTGTTTCTCTCTTTCCCTGCAGCTGGCTTTGAGGGGACCAGCCGGCCCAATGGGGCTGACCGGAAGACCAGGCCCCATGGTGAGTAAATCCCCTTCCCCAGAGTGCTGGGCACCACTTCCCATAACTTTGAGACGAATGAATGCATAGCACCTCACTTGGTCATACCCCAATGAGGAAGGCTTGGGTTCTGGCTCTGCATAGGCCTGGGATAAATGTCTATAACTACTGAAACATTTTGAAATGTGCTTTCTATTCTGGGAGGCCTGGGGTACAACCTGAGCCCAGGGCCTGAAGGCTTTGGGTCATTGGAAGGTAGCAAAAATTGCATCATTGTGTCATTCATACTTTTGGGGGGCTGGGTGGGCGAGATGTTATGGATTACCTGCCTGGAGTGTAGTAACATTTTAACTGTTTCATGTAAGTGAAACAACAAATAAATGTGGGTCGTATTATTCTGGTGTCAAGGGACATCCGTTTCCCAAAGGCTCTGCAAACACTCTTGCACGATGCAACCACACTGTCCAAGAATGATGGGTTTTGTAAGAAATAGCCATTTGGTTCAGTTCCAAGCGGGGAGAAAGACACTGGAAATATGGAGGCTGATTGGAAAGATGGTTTGTTAATGAACATGGGTTTGAGGTCCCGGGCAGCTGAACACATGGAGTGGAGAGCCTTGCCCTTGAGCTTCCTGTTCCTGTGGCAAGGACATGTATTCTATGGGTTGCTGTCAGACTCCCATGGGGCCATGTGGGGTCATGTTAGTCTGAATCAAGTTTGATTGAAGCCTGGAGGGTGATGCAATGTCCCCAGGTGATTTTGCAATGCAATGAGCCCTGCTGCTTGATAATCCTATTATGTCCTGGAGGTTCTCAATCCCATCACCCTAAAGATGAAGGTCTTTTGTCTTGTATTTAGGCTGGCCCAGTCCTGCTGGGGCTATTAACAAAAGTGGGGGCTGCTTTCCAAGAGCACGTTTCTCCTTTAGGGAAATATAACATTCTGCCTTTTTAAATATTTCTCAAAATATTTCATTCTTCTAGCAGGGGTGACTTCCCTCATGGTCTACTCACATCAAAGGAACCATGGTTCGACTGTTCACACCAATTCAAACTTTATCCCAGTTTGTTAAATGGTTTGCTAGGATGGAAGGGAGATGTAGAAGCAGGCAGCACCAGCAGGCGCCCGTTAGCAGAGAGCCAGGAGTGGGGCAACCCTGGAATCCGTGAACTCACGTGTGTTTGGAAGGATGATGCACAAGGTTTTGTCACTGACAAAGTGGTGCCAGGTTCTCACTGCTTTGTGTTTTTTTGTTACCCAAACTTCTTTGCAAGAGCGCAAAGGGGCTTCACCCCACTGGTCACAGGGGATATAATGCGATCCTGTCCTTGCAAAAGATATGGAGGGAAACAGTCCCAAGCTGGAGTCGATTCACGTATTTGCTTTCTGTAGTTCATGTCAGCGTTCGGCAGAAATGTTTACATTCTGCCACATTATGCAAGATGTTGAATTCTTTAAGAACTGGATCTGATTTGTCTTGGATAAAACAGCCTCATTCCCTGACTTTGGACTGCAGTTTTCATTGCTGACAAACTTAGTGAAGGAGTCAGGGAAAAAAAGTAGTTTTGGGGGCAGGAGTTGGAAAATGGAATAAACTCTTACTCTGAGAAAAATCACACTCCGAGGGCAGATTCCATTGAAGGTTAGGTAGGAAGGGCCCAACCCCTTCCTAGGCGGGGATGCAGCGTTACTTGACACGTGGCTACTAGTCTCTGTTTAAAGACCCCCCCAGCCTATGGTGCCCCCCCCCCTGGGCAGGATGTCTTAGTGTTGCTAAGCCTTAATCAGCTTTCTGGTCATTTAATTGCCTGTTTCTCCTCTTGTCTCTTGGAACAACAACCGTTATCACATGGAAGGCAATTATTCAGCCCTTTAGATACTTGAAGCACCTATCGTGCCTTCCATTCCAGCCTCCTGTTGACTCTCATTACTCGTCAATAGTCATTATTTAGCAGCTTGAATCCTATTGAGTTAATTTCCTTAATGCCTGTTGAGAACAGAACTTAAAAGGGTAGATTCAGCAGCACATCTTCAAGATGGCTTTTAAAACTGAAATGGTGTGGGCTAGGTGAGTCTTGGGATTGCTCCCCATTCTTAAATCCATATCTGCACCCTGCTTCTCCTGCCTGGATGCAGCTGGGCCCTTGTAGACCCTTCGGAAAGCGACTGTTTTCTATTGGTTAAAGATTTGCATGGGGGAAAGTGCTCCTTGGTGCTCAAGGCCAAGTCTTTTTATTAGGTGCCTGACCACTAGAGCAGCTTTCTTGGGCTGGGTCCTTTGCACCTGTTCCTCCCTCCTCCCCCTCTTGGCCTTCGGACTCCCAAGGATTGTTTTCCTGATGTGCCTTGTTAACAGTGTTTCTTTTCACCCAGGGACCCCCAGGTGGTGGAGGAATCAAAGGTGAATCAGGAGACATGGGACCTCAGGTAGGAATGATTTGTAAGGTGGACGTGGTCTTTTTGCGGCCAGTCTTTATTATTTATTTTATTATTCATATTTCTATGCCGCCCACTCTCCGAGGACTCTGGGCGGCTTACAACAATCGACAGTATACTAAATAGCATCTTGCCCCCAACAATCTGGGTCCTCATTTTACCCACCTCGGAAGGATGGAAGGCTGAGTCAACCTTGAGCCGCTGATCTGCTGACCTTCCTGTCGCCAATGCAGAGTTTTGTTCAGCAGATATATTCTCATTGTGCCCAGAGAGAGAAATATCTGCCTCTACCTAGGATCTAATCCACAGCCTCCTCATTGTGAGGCGAGAGCTCCACCTCTAGGCCACTCGCTCTTGAATTTTGCAGTCTCCCAAATAATTATTCTGCGGAGACGCATCAACACGATGTCAAGCTCTCTCCCCCAGGTGCATGCTGTCAATGCACCTAGTAACAGGCTCCTCCTGAGCCTCCTTGCCTACCTCTCCATCCTGTGGTCCTGTTTGGTAGAGGGCCTGGGGTCTCATGGGAGGTGAGGGTCCTTTGGCCTTTCCTCCAAGCCCTCTTGGGCAAAAAAAAAGAACCAGGTTTTCCCCAAAACTTCAGCTTCTGACTCTCCTTTGGTTCAATTTATTCCAGGGTCCACGAGGGGTTCAAGGCCCTCCAGGTCCATCAGGGAAACCAGGACGGCGGGTAGGTAAACGCTTAGCAAGGCCTGGGCAATCCTGGCACGCTCAAATGTTCCATTGGTCTTGGCCAAAAGACCCTGGTAGGTCACCCATGCCAGTCATTGGCAGGCGCCCCAAGGCAGAATGAGAAGCCTGTCTGGCAGGAGCCCAAAGGAAACCACTTCCTTTATTCAAATTTTGCTTGTGCTCTGATCAAAGCTCCTTCACGGCTCTGAAGTGCTTTGCTCGAAATTCTGAGTGGTGGTTCTTGAAGATGAACTTAAGTAAATATCAACAACCTCAGGTAAGTGGGTGATAGAACCTCATTTGCCGTGGGAGCAGGGAAGATTCAGGAATCTGTTCTTGGAGGTGAAAAAAGGAAGTGTGAAAGTGCAGGTTTGATGTTAGGAAAATCCCAGCAAGTGTGTCATTTGCATCATTAGTAAGGCTGAACAAAAGAAATCGGGATGCCAGATTGGAAGCGTGAATATCCAAGCTAAACTTTGGATGTTTGGAACACATCATGCAAAGGGAAGAGCCATTCAGGAGGACTCAAAGCTTGGGACAATCAAAGACAACGGAAAAAGAGGCTGACAGAAGACAAGCAGAGAAGTCCGATCTCTGGCAATACAAAGTAGGAGCTTATGAGAACTTCGATGATGGAGAGACAGTCCTGGAGAACTGATGTCCGTTGCGTCACAAGGACTCACAAGTGACTAAGCAACTGAACGAGGAAAAGTTGTCCTCTGAGGGGGAATCTTGCAACAGCTTCAAGAATGGCGAAAGCTTCCTTTTTAGTCTGTCTTGAGAAGGAATTCTGTGGACTCTACATATTTGCTTTCAGTGTTTTTCACTCTGGGGGAAGTCCAGCCTCGGTGGCTGCATCACTTTCTCTCCCTGGTTCGTTCTTGCTCAGCAGCAGACGAGAAGAACACAGAGAGCCAATTGTTGCTTCAAAAGAGGGTGCAAGAACAACAGTAGCAGTTTGAAATCAGGTTTATTCAAGTTAACAAGCAGCCCTTGCTTGTTTAATTGAAATATGAAGCCACTTAGCAAATCTTTGATCTCAGCATCTTACCGTAATCTCGTCAGGGAAGGGCTCCGTATGCTTTTGAACAGCTGCCTCTCCAAATATTTTGAGAGAATACACTCACTTGGCCTCCCCCCCACCCATCTGCAAATGAAGGCAGGGAGATTTTCATCCATGCTCTTGAAATAGGGCTGGTGACTCCTGCAAGATTCAGGATTCCCTAATTCAGGATCTTGCTTTCGAATGAGTTGCCGTAAAGAACAAGCAGTCTGGTGGCATCTTAAGGAAGGGTAGATGAAATGCTGCGTATGTTTTTGCAGTAATAGCATTATACCCAGAGCTGCTGGGGGGAAGGGAGGGTGAACGGGGAAGAGGAAGAGGGGAGGGGAGGAGGAAGACACTGACGCTTCTCTCCATCCTTCACAGTGGTGGGAAACAAATAATTTAACAATCGGTTCTCTACCCTAATGACCAGCTGGGTGGGTGTGGCCATGGTGGGCGTGGCCAGGAGGTGTGACAGGCAGCACTCAGCCTCCTGCACCCCCCTGGGAGCAAAAACGGGCTGCGGGGGTGGGGGACCTCCCCCCCCCATGCCTCATTTTGGGCCTAGTAGGCTTCCCTGCAGGCTCCTTGGAGCAAAAATGGGCCGCGGGGGCCTGCACTGCACCCCCCATGCCCCATTTTGGGCCTAGTAGGCCTCCCTGCTCTTACCTGGGAGCCAAAACGGGGCACGTGTGGACTTCTGGAAGTGGCGGGGCTGGGCCAGCTAACAATTTAATAACCAGTTCGGCCGAAGTGGTGCGAACCGGTTGAATCCCATCACTGCTCCTTCATTAACTGGGGGAAATAAGAGGAGCATCTAAACCACAAGATCAGAACAATCAAGTCAGTTCTTGTGCAGGGGAACCTTTTTAGCTAGAAGCCATGGAATAGACCCATGGAGAAGTAATTTACGTAAGTTCATTTTATGTGACAACTGTACCCGTTGCTAGGCTTGAGTTGAGCATGGGCCCTATCCAACAAAACGAATTTCAGTGTGGAGAAAAGCAAAGTTTTACATTAAAGGTATAAGTAGAGATTAGGTGAGACCTGGCTCAAAATTGTAATTGTGAGAGGGACCTTGGAGTCCTAGTGAACAATTACTTGAATATGAGCCAGCAATGTGCAGCAGCAGCCAAAAAAGCTGATACAATCAGCTATTTATTTTATTTATTTTATTGTCATATTTATATGCCGCCCTTCTCCCGAGGGACTCGGGGCGGCTCACAGAATAAAACAACCCAACAATAAATAGAATTAAAATGTTAAAATCCGATTTAAAAAACCCCAAATCCCCAAATTAAAATGCACGGCAGATCAGGGAATTTGCTGAAAGAGCCATGTCTTTAGGTCGGCGTGGAAGGTGCAGAGGTCAGGGGCCATCCGGAGCCCAGTGGGTAAACCATTCCAGAGGGTCGGTGCGACCACAGAGAACACCCTCATCCTGGGGGCCGCCAGCCGACACTGTCTGGCCGATGGGACCCGGAGGAGGGCAGTCCTATGTGAGCTCACTGTCAGGTTTTCAGGCTGTCTTCAAATAAATTGCATCGCAAACAAAGTCTTTTATAAAACAAATTTCCATTTTATTAAGCACAGTACTTTTTACACCAACTCGTTGCAGCCGGCACTGATGTGCTGCCCCAAAACCCCTCCTCTTCCTTCCTCCACTCCTCTGCATTCATTGGCCATCTTCCCAATCATTCACCCCTAATCTACTGCTCCAATTCAAAGAATTTCCCCCCTCCCATCCATCTCCTAGGGGACATTATCTCCAGAGGAAATAAGTAGGTGAAAGGCAACTGTCCCATTGCAGACGCCTGCATTCTCCTTCTTATGTCAGCACTAGGATAAATGCATCTTGACGTGCTGACATCACTGGGCGGTGGGAGGCCGGTAGGAGGTAGTCCTGCAAGTACCCTGGGCCCATGCCATGAAGGGCTTTATAGGTGAGCACCAGCACCTTGAAGCGGATCTGGAGGACCACCGGCTATGCCAGAGGCATAGAATCAAGATCATGTGAAGTATTAGTAGCTCTTTATAAAATCCTAGTAAGGCCACAACTGGAATCCTGCAGCCAATTTTGGTCACCATACTACAAAGAAGATGTTGAGACTTTGGAAAAAGTTCAAAGAAGAGCCACTAAGATGATCAAAGGCCTGGAGACAAAAACATATAAAGAACAGTTGCTGGAAGTGGGTCTGTCTAGTCTGATGAAAAGAAGAATTAGGGGTGACATGAGAGCAGTCTTCTAATATTTGAGCGGCTGCCACAAAGGAGAGGGAGTCAAATTATTCTCCAGAGCACCTGAAGGACAAGAAACAATGGATGGAAACTCATCAAGAAGAGAAGCAACCTGGAATTAAGGGTTAACAGGGAGGACAGTTAACCAGTGGAATGGCTTGCCACCAGAAATCATGGGCGCTCCATCAATGGATGTTTTTAAGAAGAGTCTCGATAGTCACCTACCTGAAATAGTACTATAGGTTCTCCTGCTTGAGCAAGACCGCCAAGGTCCCTTCCAGTTTCTGTTTCTGTTTCTGTTTCTGTTTCTGTTTCTGTTTCTTTTCTTTTCTTTTCTTTTCTTTTCTTTTCTTTTCTTTTCTTCTTTTCTACTCTACTCTACTCTACTCTACTCTACTCTACTCTACTCTACTCTACTCTACGCTACTCTACGCTACTCTATTATTCTATTCTATTCTGTTGCTCATGATCACTCATGCATTTGTCTCACTCACAAACAGATCACACAAATATGGATGACTACAATGCACTCTACATGGGGCTGCCCTTGAAGAAACTGCAACTAGTCCCAATTGGAGTGGTATGTACAGTTTTGCACAATGCACCCGAGTGGCGCCAGAGGTGCGTGAGCTGCCCCATCCCCGCTAGTCTGCTAGGAAGAAGACAGACAGGCCTGCAAGAATTCACATCCTCTGATAACTGCAGTGCTCACAGAAAGCCTCCCCAAAAGACGTTCTTGCTCTTATGGAGAGGAAAGTTGTATGCAGTCCTGGGTGTATCTTTCCAGAAGCATATTCTCCCTGGTCTTCTGGAGGTTGTGTGAAGCTCATCTTCGGGTATTTCACCCATCTGGAATCCTAGGATGGTTGGCCTTGACGGGGTGTAAACAACTCCACTCAGCAGCGCAGTAATTCTGGAGAGCAAACCTCCCATTTAGTTCACACGGGACTTCTCCAACCCAAATAACATGTCCCCCCTCCCTGTTATCTTGGCAGCCGATAGCAAGCCTGCAGCAAACTCGAACCCCATGCTGGAGATCCAGCTGACACAAGGCACCCAGTAACCAGAGAACTGGATAAGTTACTGCAATGACCGGCAGGAATGGCGTCAAAGAACAGGAGGAAGAGCCACTACCAAGACAATGGTCAGATAAGAGAAATCTGATACCTGGACAGAAATGTAATCTGAGGAAGCATCTCCGACAAGACCCTCCGTGGTTCTCAGGAGGATAAGGGGAGTGAAGCGGGAGGCACATTCAGATTTGTAAGGTTCTGCTATCGTAACCTTATAATAAAAGTAGTACGAGGACGTGTTGGAAGAAAAATCCATCTGGTTCAGTTCCAAACTGGGAGAAAGAGGCTGGAAACAACATGGAGGCTGATTGGAAAGAAAGTTTCTTGATGAGGCAGAACCTCACACAAAGACAGCGTGCAGTTCTGGGTCAGCTGAACAACAACTGAGGAAGAGGAAGGAGTCTTAATATGGTTCTATGGTTTTGAAGTTTTGGGATTTGTGCAATACGGGTTTTGTGTTTCTAAAAGGGTGTCGGGCAGTTCCTAGGGAGGCTTTCGTCCTGTGTTGGATCTTGGGTGAGGAGCTGCTTGTTCTAATCCTACCACTCTGGTTTTGTTAGCTGTTAAACTTTACTGCAAGGGGTTTTGAAATATCATGTCTTGAATGGATTTCTGCCTGCAGTATTTGCTTTGCTTATGAATGGAGCCATCTAGATACTTGGCTTCCTCTTTCAATAAGCTCTTTATCTCCTTAAGTGCTGGCATCTGCTGTGGGCTGTTAAGAAAGACTGGGGGGTGCTTTCTGCCTCTAAAAACATGTTTCTCCATTTCTCCTTTAGGGAAATATAATATTCTGCCTTTTTTTTTTTAACATTTCCCAAAATATTTCATTCTTCTGGAGGAGGAAGGGCTTCCCCCCCCACACATGACTTTGGTTCCCCAGTCTGATCTGCCTACTACTGAACCTTGGCAGAATTTCCTGGGCCAGTACCTGATTAAACTACAATTCTGGGGCTAGCAGGGAGGGTGTGCAACCATGGCTTAGGGCAGGTCAGCTCTTGCAAGCACAAGATCGAAGCCAAGGTCCATTGTGATTTGGGGCTAGACAGATGCCTTGTGAAGAATACATGGGGGAAGAAGGGAAGGGATAGATGGTGGAGTGGATGGATTGTCCGATGATTTGGCCTCAGCTCCAGGGCAAATTTTGTTGCTCTTTGATCTAGTTTGGCTGCTTAATTTCCTTTTTCTGCTCTCATTTTAGGGACGGGCTGGCAGCGATGGTGCTCGGGGGATGCCAGGCCAAACGGGACCGAAGGTAACTGGGCCAAACCATTCCGTCTCTCGCCCCTGCCATTCTTTCACCATCCCAGATGTTCTTTCCCAGGACACCTGCAGCATCCAGGGGGGAATTCCACGCTGAGCGGCAAAACAATTAGCCTTCTTTCCAAGGCCTCACTCGGCTTTCATCAAAAGAGACAAGCAGTAATGCCGAATCTGAATGCAGGGACATTTGCCTGGAAGTTGTATATTAGCAGGTTTAAGTGGCTGATTATGTAGGTACTTAACGTGGAAAGAGATGTGGGGAGGGAATTGTTAAAGAGAAGGAGGGCTGCAAATCATTTGCTTCTTCTCCGAGGCTCTTGGTCTCTGAAGCCTGAGATTCTGGGAGGAGGGAGAGAGCTGGCAGGAGCATAATTTATGGCCGGAGAGGTGAGAACTAATTCCAACAGGCGAGGTTGTGCAAGCGTGACTCAGGAGAATTCCCCATCCATCAGCTTTCTCCTCATAGATCCTACAAGGACAGCTTAAACTGCTTTCGGAAAGGTCCAGGCCATCCGTTTGTTGGAAGAAATAGCCATCCGGTTCAGTTCCAAGCCAGGGAAAAAGGCACTGGAGACAAAATGGAGGCTGGAGGCTGATTGGAAAGATGGTTTAATGATGAAGCAGAAGCACATGGGTGGTTCTGGTGCAGCTGACCGCATGGAGTTGAGAGTGGGGGGTGGGGGGGGTTATACCTTCTCTTGGGCTTTGCACTTGAGCTTCCTGTTCCTGTGCAAGAACACGTATTCTATTGGCTGTTGTCAAACTCCCACAGTGCCATGTAGGGGTTATGTAGGGGTCATAGCTGGCTCCATAGCTTGTCTGAGCTAAGTTTGGTTGAAGTTTGGTCTGCTCTGAGATGATGCAACGAAGGGTGCATCACCCTTCTGAAAGGGTGTTGGGCAATTCCTATTATGTCTTCATGGCTGTGTCCTGCTTTGGATCTTGGGTGAGGGCCAATCTGCCTTTGTTCAGACTTTGCTGCAGGGAGTAATGGATTACCAAACCTGCATTTCTAAAAGCTGCCCCAGCTCAGTAACTGCTTGGGGACAGGGGGCTGGGGCTCTGAGTTTCTGTCTCCCTTGAGATTTTTTATTTCTCTTTTAGGGGAAATATTATATTCTGCCTTTTTAAATATTTCCTAAAACATTTCATTCTTCTAGGAGAGGGGTGGGTGCTAACTTTCTACACATTCTTCCAAGCCTCCCCTTTCTCGTGGGCAGCACCAGGGGACTTTGGGCAATTGCACACGGAGAGAACATGCGTGTCTGTGCGTGTCAGAGAGGCAGGCAATCCTCGGTCAGAGCAGAGGGAGCAGCACTCTGAAGAAAAGGCTGGGATTGGGAGAAATGTAGGTGGAGATTCTGCTTGCAGGAATAAAGAATAACATCACCGAAGAGAAAGGTTAAAAATAGAGGCTGGCAAAGCATCTGCTACCGGTAGTTATCTACAAAAGATGTATATTTCAGGAGAGATGAGGAATGAGAGGCAGCGTGGATTTTTTACAAATTTTAAAATAAAGAACTGCATAAAAAGCAAAAACAAATTGAACCCCTTCCTCCTTCACCTCCAGGGAGCTTCTGACCTCTCTTTCGCTCCAAGGAGGATGGGGGTGGGGGTGGGGCAGTAGCGTGAGGCTGCCTGGTGCTTTGGCCCGTCTCTGGGGTGGGAAGCAAGTCCCACCTAGCAGGAATAGTCAGGGGGGCCAGCAAGTCCTGGGTGCCCGAAATCAGATGCTGCCTGCAACTGGAGATCTCCGGGTCTCCTAAGGCTTCCCAGGCCTTCCAGTAATTGCCATTTTTAATGTGATTCTTTGGGAAGTCATCCTATTTAAATTTCACTGCAATTAAACAAAACCTAATTGAGCTTTTGCCCAGCTCTTTGTTCTGGCTCACCTCCAGAGATGCCTCTCTGATGCCAAATTGGCCTAAAAACGTTGCACCTTTTTTTAAAAAAAAATAAATCCTGTTCTGAGTCAAGAGTGTGAATGCCTGAAACGGGGAAATGAGCACAAAATGGACTCAGGAGGGAGACGGGAGACCTGTTATTGCAAGTGAATGGAGGGGGTGTTCCAAGTCTCTCTGAGGGCCCCCATCTTCCACCCCACTTTAGCCAACACCCTTTCCCTCCCCTCCCCTATCCTCCCCTCCCCTTTCCCTCTTCCCTCTTCCCTGTCTCTTCTCTCTGCCCTTCCCTCCATGCAGGGGTGCTCCATGCTTGACCCTCAGAAAGAGAAGGTGGGAGCCGTCCAGGTCCTTGCAGGGTCAGCTTAGCCAGAGGGAGGACTGGGGCTTAAAGAGTCAGGGCAGAGCAGAGAGCAGAGCCAGGGCTGATGTTCCCAAGGAGGCTTTTGCAGTTGAGGGCTGAGCAGGCACAGGAGCTCCTCCAATATAGGAAGCTGCCAGCATTTGCCTGGATGGACATGAACACCGGTTGACCCGGATTCCCAGGCTGCCTGAGCCCGCTCCCTTCTGCCAAGCAGACCCAAAAGCAGACCAGGCGCTCCTCCACACATCAGACCCTCCTCTGTCCATCTTCTCCAACCCTCTTTGGAGCTGGGACTCCCTGAGGGCTTGGCTGTTTTCGTGGGGAACTCCTGCGAGTTTGGTCACCATCCGCCACCTCCTTCTGGGTCTGGAAGCCACTCTCCCTCTGAATTTTCTTGCAGGGCGACCGAGGTTTCGATGGCCTGGCTGGGATCCCTGGAGAAAAGGGGAACAGGGTAAGTCCTGCTTACGTTTCTGCTTCGTTCTGTTTTTCCCGAAGGTTGCTAAGGAGAAGGTGGCCTCTGTTGGCTTTTGTTTTTGCTGCCAGCCGTTGATTTTGACCGACCAATTTCTCAGAGCAGATTGGAGAGGATCTTCTGATATTACTGGTGGTCTTTCCCTGTCACCTGGAAGGATCTGGGGGCTTGAGCGGCAGGCTCGGTCATTTGTGACTTGGCCAAGGACTTTTCCCTGCCTCAGTTATGGGTGAGGAGAGTCATCCATGACGTTTTTCAGCAAGGGAAGAGAAGGAGGGAGGGAGAATTTAAGGGCAGGAGTGTCCCAAAGGTCCTTTTATTTTTTCAGGAGGCAACTGGACTTTCTTGTGTTTTTTTTCCTTTTGAAGACGTTTTGCTTCTCATCCAAAAGAAGCTTCTTCAGCTCTGACTGGATGGTGGGAAATGGAAGGATTTATATTCCTTGCAGACAGCTGGTCCTTTGCATCCTTTTAGAGGGTCATTGAGGCCACTTGGAGGCTTATCTGTGTCCTCAAGGTCCACCTGAGCGGTGCAAATGGTTCCTGTAGTCTGCAACATTTTTCCTCTGGAAATCCATTCCAAGGGTCTTCATCCCAAATTGTATAGCTAAAAGTCTGTAGATCTTCTCAGTCATCTAGGTCATGGCTGTCCCAAAGGGGCTTTTTCAGAGCTGAAGAAGCTTCTTGGATGAGAAGCGAAATGTCTTCAAAAGAAAAAACAAGGAAGTCCAGTTGCCTCTTGAAAAAAAAAGCACCTTTGGGACAACCACGACCTGGAGGACTGAGAATCTCTACAGACATTTAGCTATACAATTTGGGATGAAGACCCTTGGAATGGGGTGGGAGTAGGAATGGATTTCCAGAGGGAAAAATGGCAGACCACATAAATCAGGAGCACCACTCAGGACCCGGATGACTGAGCATCTCTACAGACTTAAGGCCAGGACAGGATTTTTTTTAAATTAAATGCCACATTTTTCTTAACTTTCAGCCATTGCCGCAGAATTTTACGTGTGCTGTTAAAAAAAAAAAGGGTTTTTTTAAAAAAACATTGAAGACGGACGTTAGCGGTGAAACGAATGTCCGGGACCAAGCCTGAAATCTCCAGTGCAGCTGTGCGTTGCAGTGGAAGATTTTAATGATGTGCTTGTTCAGGAATTGAGGAAGCTTCTGAGGTTTTTCCCCCAACGCTGCTTGAAAACTTTAACAATGACACATCCAGGCCAACCTGAGGGAGGAAGTCAGTGAGAAAACTGAAAGTGATTTGCAGATAATGGTCTTACAAAGAATTCCGGGTGTTTTGAAGCATCCAGGCACAAAACACTCCCAGGAGGCAGCTGGGTCTGTGGGCTTTGACCATTGTTCTTTTTGAGACCTCCCGTGGCCAATAGCTTGGGCAGCTCTTTACTGCTCCCCAATAAAAAATGGCCATCTGGGGTGCCGCATTAATCCCCTTTCTTTCCTGCTGGTACCTCGGAGATCTTTACGTTGGCATTTGATCACCTTGGTGCCCCCTTTCCCTCCTGTTTTCCTCATTCCTAACAGCATTGCTATTTTTATTTGACTTCAAATTTGACTCTGTCTGCCAACTGCCTGTGCAGAGGAATCGGCTGGTGCCTTGCAGGAGGTTTGACTTCTATGCCAAGAGTTCTAAGAGGAGCACAGGTGGCTGGAAGGGACCTTGGAGGTCTTCTAGCAGGTCCCCCTGCTCAAGGAGAACCCTAACCCTAACCCTAACCTCCAATGATGAAACACCCACAACTTCTGGAGGCAAGCTGTTCCGCTGGTTAATTGTCCTCACTGTTCAGGAAGGTTCTCCTCAATTCCAGGTTGCCTCTCTCCTTGATTAGTTTCCATCCATTGTTTTTTGTCCTGCCTTCTGGTACTTTGGAGAATAATTTGACCCCCCTCTTCTTTGTGGCAGCCCCTCAAATATTGGAATGCTGCTATCATGTCCCCTTTTCTCTAGACTAAGCAAACCCAAATCCTGCAACCGTCCTTCATATGTTTTAGCTCCCAGGCCTTTAATCCTCTTGGCTGCTCTTCTTTGCACTTTTTCCAAAGTCTCAACATCTTTTTTGTAATGTGGTGACCAAAACTAGAAGCAGCTATTACTAAGGATTCTGTCAGGATTCGGTGTCGTCTCAAATAAACTGCATTTCAAACAAATAGTCCTTGATCAAAATCTTTCATTTATTAGGCACAACAATCGAAACTCCGATTCAGTTGCAGCCAACACTGACTTCCTGGTCCAAACCCTCCCTTTCCTTTCCCCACTGCTCTGCTTCTCATTGGCCATCTTCCAAGTCACTCTGCTGTTATCTACTACTTCAGCTCAAAGGAATTTCCCCCCTCCCAATCCATCTCCTAGGGGATAGTATCTCCAGGGAAAATAAGTAGGTGAAAAGTCAAGCGTCCTCTTGCCAGATGCCCCCACCTTCTCCTTCCTATGTCAGCACTGGAGTGAATGCAGCTTGGAGTGCTGACAGTGGTACTAATATTTGCCTGGCCCTTCACCCGTACACCCAGTGGGACCTTTAGAAGGGTGCACAGTCCACAGGGACTTCCAAGAAGATCTAGAAGAACAGGTGAGAGACCTTCCTCATCCACACAGAGCCTCCTGGTCTCCTCCAATGGCATTCAGTGCGTAGTTATGGAAGACTCTGCCAGCCTTTGGCTCTTAAGATTTTTTGGGGGGGAGGGGGCATCAAAACATGACTAATGCTGGCCTTTTTCCCCCTTCAGGGTGATCCTGGCCCCTCGGGTCCCCCAGGAGCCCCAGGTGAAGATGGTGACCGGGTGAGTTCTGTCAAGTGTCCTTGTGAACCTTAAATGATTTGGGGGTCTGTCTATCATTCACTGAGCTCCCCTGTGGGAACGAAGCCGCTGTGAATCAATCACTACCCTCCAGGCACATGGACACCAAGTCATGCCTCCAGAGTGATAGGATATAGGATCCCACCCTATATATGGGATATATAAATATAGGTAGGCTTACAGACAAAGGATTCTTGTAAATCCTTCAGCTGGTGACTCGATCCATCCCTGATTGTCCTCCTTGGGTCAAATGTAGTCACCCAACTTTCATCTTTTGTTTAAGCAATTCAGCTAGATTTGTTCCAGCCTTTGGAGTCCTTGTCTTCAGAACAGAACAGAACAGAACAGGACAGGACAGGACAGGACAGGACAGGACAGAACAGAACAGAACAGAACAGATCAGATCAGATCAGATCAGATCAGATCAGATCAGATCAGATCAGAACAGAACAGAACAGAACAGAACATCAGAGTTGGAATGGACCTTGGAGGTCTTCTAGTCCAACCCCCTGCTCAAGCAGGAGAACCTATACCATTTCAGACAAGTGGCTGTCCAGTCTCTTCTTAAAAACCTCCAGTGATGGAGCACCCACGATTTCTGGAGGCAAGCTGTTCCACTGGTTAATTGTCCTCACTGTCAGGAAATGTCTCCCTAGTTCTAGGCTGCTTCTCTTCTTGATTAGTTTCCATCCATTGTTTCTTGTCTCACCTTCTAGTGAATGAAGCTGCCTCGCTTTCCCTCCCCAAATGGTTTGTCCCATCCTATTATGGTTTAACAAGAGGGGCCCTATTGGGCTCCGGCTCTTACTCCCCTTTTTCTTTCTCCTGCCAAACAGGGTGACGATGGAGAAGTTGGGCCCAGAGGTCTACCTGGCGAACCGGTAAGTTTCTGGAAAACGGAGGCAACTCCTTTCCTTTGAACAATGGGGGAGGCATATAAGGCACACGTCCAGGAGTGGTGCGGTGGCCTAGAGGTGGAGCTCTCGTCTCACAATCAGGAGGCTGCGAGTTCGGTAGAGGCAGATATTTCTCTCTCTGGGCACAATCTCTCTGAACAAAACTCTGCACTGGCGACAGGAAGGGCATCTGGCCATTAAAACACTCTGCTAGCTCCATTCAGTTGTCCAGACTCCACCCTGCAAGGGATTATGGGGTCGTTAAATGATGATGATGATGACTTAAGGCAGACATGTATGAATTGATGGGGACCAGGGGAGGGTGCTTGGGAATCAGCTGAGATGGCCAGAGGTCCCTACGGGGGCTCCAGATGTAATGTGTAGAAACAGCCCAGCCGATGTCGTCGTTCAGCTGCTCCTGCCACAAACTCTCCTGAGATCCTTCGTTGAAGGCGACTGTAGGGCTTTTGTCTCTTGTAGCCTTAAACACCGCCAGAATAAATGTTCTCCCCATTCCAGAATTTAAAATGTGCATTTTGAGGTTCAGATTCAAATTCAGGGAAAGCCGGTTATGCAGGCAGAGATGTGAGTCTGTTACTTTGAAATGCTTCCTTGTTCTGACGGGACAACCTGGGCGGGTGGAGAGTGGCTCTCTGCCCCAGAGGCCTTCAGTTGGAAGACCGTCTCCCAGAGGGGGCCTGGATGCTTGGGGGAGTCACAGCATTGGGAACATTGCAGAGAAGAGCCTGCCGGGAACCTCTGGGCTGCAGACAGAGGCTGAAGGAAACGATACCTGTGAAGATCAAGGGTGGCCCTTTGCTCTGTGGCCGGGAGAATCACACAGAGGCCACCTGGTCAGGCTAGATCCACTTTTATTTACTCGGCTGGGGGCAAATCCTCCCTCCCAAAGCTACGTGTCCTACGATTATAGGGAAATTGACCCACAAAGGCAAGAAAGGAAAGCCCCTTTGGAATTTGGAAATGGCTTCTTCGTTCTTCCCTGCATAATTCCTGGCAATGCTTCTTCCGCAATGCTTGGAGAAGTTTAAAGCCCTTCCCTTAGGCCAGCTCGGTCAACCAGGCTCCTCCTCTCATCTTGGCCATGAGCATGTGGATGGGCCTTGTGGGCAAAACACCTGGCGAAGGAGGAAGGGAGCCCTGTGATTACAGCACAGCTGCCCAGGTGCTGCTGAGGAGGGGACCAGGCCTAAGAAAAAGAAGGCTTGAACCTCTTGGTGGACTCTCAGGGGCATCAGTCAACCACCTGTCTGGGGGGCTTCAGAGGTTCTTTGCAGATGGAGATACAAACCCCTCTTTCTTGCCCATACAGAGACAGATTCTACAGATTAACAGAGTTGGAAGGGACCTTGTAGGTCATCTAGTCCAATCCCCTACCCAAGCAGGAGACCCTAGACCATTTCTGAGAGATGGCAGCCCAATCTCTTCTTGAAAGCCTCCAGTCGTGAAGCTCCCACAAATTCTGAAGGCAACTTCTGTTCCATGGATTGATTGTTCTCACGGTCAGAAAATGTCTCCTTATTTCCATCATAGCCCTTAAGAGAACTTGACAATGTGGAAATAAAGGCTACTGTTATAATCACAAGCCTATCCGTCCAGCACCTTTTGTCATGGATTTGCAGAGAACAGCACTGACTTGTCTTGTTCAAATCCCTCCAGCCTTCCTGTTTTTTCAACCTGCTTCTCCACAATGAAATCAAAGCTGCTGATTGCTCTGAAACAGCCAGGTGCAACTGGAAAAGCTTTTAGAGGAGGCGTCTCTTGCTGACAGATGGAGAGAGAAAGCGGGGGGGGGGGGAGCAGGAGGAGTGCAATAATCTCATCCTGACTGCAGCCAGATTTGCTCCCTGACCTTTCGCACTTCTGAATTTGTCACTCTTCCAGTTCCAGACACTCAGATGTGGATGAAACTAAAACGGGTTTGGCCAGTTGGTGGTGGGTGCTCAGCCATACCATCGAGACAGGAGTCTGTAGAGATTCTCCGTCATCTGGGTCCTGGTTGTCCCAAAGGTGCTTTTTCAAGAGGCAACTGGACTTTCTGGTTTTTCTTGGAAGACATTTCGCTTCTCACCCAAGAAGCTTCTTCAGCTCTGACTGGTCATTTGCATCCTTGTAGAGGGTCGTTGAAGCAAGAAAGTCCAGCTGCCTCCTGAAAAAGCCCCTTTGGGACAACCATGACCCGGATGATGGAGAATCTCTACAGACTTTTAGCTATACAATTTGGGATGAAGACCCTTGGAATGGGGTGGGAGTAGGAATGGATTTCCAGAGGGAAAAATTGCAGACTACAGGAACCAAGAGCACTAACTCAGGTGACCCTGAGGACACAGATAAACCTCCAAGTCCTTCAAGGACCCTCTAAAAGGATGCCAATGACCAGCTGTCTGCAAGGAGTATAAATCCTTCCATTCCCCACTATCCTGTCAGAGCTGAAGAAGCTTCTTGGATGAGAAGCGAAACATCTTCAAAAAGAAAACACAAGAAAGTCCAGTTGCCTCCTGAAAAAAGTGCCTCTGGGACATGGAGACAGGATTTGGCATTTAAGCAGAGCATATGATCTGAAGATGCGCGTTGTGCGTGTGTGAACACAGTCAGAGAGTGTGGGGCATGATGTTGAGTTCCACTTTGGGGTGCTCTGCGCGTCTTTTATTTGTTCTGCTTGGCCGTCACTTGTGCTCAGGGAATTATCAATGCGACATTAGCCTTTCGCAGAGGAAGGGCAGTTGTTATCCCAGCAGCTGCTCTGACTGACAAGGAGAAGGGAAGCTACAAATTGGCTGCAGAAGTTGTCACTCACCTTTTCTGGCTGAGGAAACAGCCCTTTCCTCCGCTTCTGCCAGTCTCCTCGGGTTTTGTTGCCTCTGCCCATAAGACCGTCTGAGCATCTGCACTTCTCACCAGGGATGATGAAGTCCTTGGTGCTCCCCGAGCTCGTTGGTTTGCTTGCCGATGTTTCATCACCCGACTTATCAGTGCACTGATGATGTTACCCAGTTGGGTAATGAAATGTTGGCAAGCAGATCACCAAGCTCAGAGAGCACCAGGGACTCCCCTGTGCAAAGCCGAGCTAAATTTTTCTTCTATTCAAGAGGATGAAGTTCCTTGAATGGAGTGGCTGGGGAGAGGAGCTATGGAGGCTGATGTGGCAGCTCCTTCAATGTCAGGGTAATGATGATTTAATAGCTGACCAGCTGCTGTAAGGCTATAATACTGAAATGATGATGCAATGAGAATGAGTCAGCAGGGTTATTTAACTGTTATCATTTTAAGAGGCTGTATATATAGGAGAGGCTCTGTGAGGGCGCTCTCTGCCTCTGTGTGTGCTTCTGTGCTAGAGTTGATCATTGATTGCCTGACTTTGCCTAGTACGTGTATGTATATAGCCCTCGTAGATAAACCACTGTTTGAAAGACAAACTTCTGTTTACTGTATTTTGCTCCTGGGTTGTCTCAAAATAGTCATACTGTGTGCACTCTTGACATTCAAACTGTTTCTTCTGCAATTGAGAGCCAATTGATACCAATTCCACCCTCTTCTTGGATGGGTCAGCGAGAGCTGTATTAAGAAAGTTGAAATTGGCATTGTGGAAGTTTGTTGGTGGCCCAGATAACTCTCACATCATTGGACTTCAGGAGGCTTTCCAACCAGTAGAAGAAGCTGCCCAATCTGCAGTCACCAAAGGCCTTTCTCCATCAATGTATAACAGGGTGGGGAGGGACCTCAGAGGTCTTCTAGTCCAACCCATCCTGGACAAATGTTTCCAGACAGATGGTTTCTAGTACAGGTAGTCCTCGACTTACAACCTCAATGGAGCCCAAAATTTCTGTTGTTTAGCAAAACATTTGTTAAATGAGTTTTGCTCCATTTTACGATCTTTCTTGCCACAGTTGTTAAGTGTATCATTGCAGTTGTTAATTAGTAAGAGAGTTGTTAAGTGAATCTGGTTTTCCCATTGACTTTGCTTGTCAGAAGCTCACAACCAGTGATCACCTGACCCTGGGACACTGCAACCGTCATAAATATAGGTCAGTTGCCAAGTGTCTGAATTTTGATCATGTGACCAGGGGGATGCTGCAACAGTCATAAGTGTGAAAAACAGTCATAAGTCACTTTTTTCAGTGCCTTTGTAACTTCAAATGGTCAAATGAACTGTTGTAAGAACAGGACTATATGTATTAGAATAGAGAAGAGAAGAGAAGAGAAGAGAAGAGAAGAGAAGAGAAGAGAAGAGTAGAACAGAACAGAACAGAAAATAGGAATCGAATAGAATAGAATTGAATCTGGAAGGGATCTTGGAGGTCTTCTATGGTTTTGTCCAGTCTTTTCTTGAAACCCTCCAGTGGAGGAACAAATAATGCATACTAGGATCTTTTCACTTGAGGTATCAGCCCCACAAAATGCCTTTGTGCTGTTAGGCTTCAGACAATAGGCTGAAATTAGGGTCCTTTTTGGTCAAGTTTATTTTTGCCCATATATTGTTCAGAATACTGAATGGACTTCTCTCTGCTGGTTGCCAAAAAACTGTCAGTGTTTTATTTTTGAATTATTCGGTGGATGCTAAACTCAAGTTTTGCTGATCTGTAAAACGGTTGTTTCAGCTGATGAAAAGGCAGGCAGCTGTTCTCTCACCTGACGGCTTAAGAGGCTGCTTAAGCCCCCCCCCCCAAATAATAAAGGTGGGATACAAGTAAATAAATAAATTGCGCCTCCCTGTAATGGAGGCCACCTTTGGTCTTGGCTGCTGGGTCCTTGGGTCACGGCCAGTGTGGTCACACAGAACTGGGTCTTCTTCTCAGGTTGCCAACTGCTGGTGCTCATGAAGCAGCATTCCCCCTCAACATGGTCCATTGCCTTTTCCAGTGCAAAGTTTATAGCGCAGCACAAGCTGAATCTTCTCGGCTCCTCGTGGACACTTTCAAATTAAACTTGTTTCTTCTTGCAGGGTCCCCGTGGTTTGCTTGGACCGAAGGGACCTCCGGGGCCACCAGGACCTCCGGTGAGTAGAATGAAATATTTTGGTAGGAAGCCGGGACGCCTCTCTGCCACCCATGACCACCTCCTGTCCTTCAACTCTCAAGGGCACTTTCTTGCACCATTGCAGTAACAAAAAGCACACTTTCCACTTTGCTTCCATGATTTTGCATTGAAATATTTTTCCACCCTCCAATGTGCCGCACAAATGCTGATCAGAAGGAAGAGTTTTCAGGGCCGATTGCAGGAAAGATGCAGGCCGTCTGGGGAAAGATGAGTTTAGGTGTCCCGTTCCCCCCCTTCATTCCTCCTCCCAGGCCAGGCAGGGCTTCCCTGGGTGCAACCATGGTGTCTTTGCCACCAGACCTGCAGAGTGGGTGAACGGGACCATCCATTTGGCCTATGGGAGCCCCGGGGCCGGTTCTCGGGGCCCATGGGCTCGATCCCACATCACCATTCCCTGGGAGCAGGACAAAGCTGAGCACGAGGGATTGTGCCTACAGCAGAATAAGTGGAAAGGGTGGAAACACTGAGCAAGGAGAGGGGGAGGTTTAGCCCAGTTCTTCTCCCTGCAGAGGATTTTGGCAAGAAAATTTCAGGCCATCAATTTTGGGGCCAGGATGAGCCCACTTTTAGTCTCCTTCTTTCACTCACCAAGGTATGATATGAGGGCCAAACCTGCCGAGGATTTTGCTTGGGGGATAAAGCAAAACAGGCGAGTGGTGCGGTGGCCTAGAAGTGGAGCTCTCACCTCACAATCAGGAGGTCTGTGAGTTTGATCCTAGGTAGAGGCAGATATTTCTCTGTCTGGGCACAATGAGAATGTATCTGCTGAGAAAAAACTCTGCATTGGCAACGGGAAGGGCATCCGGCCAGTAAACACTCAGCTCCATTCAGTTGCCCAGACTCCACCCCGCAGGGGATTATGGGGCCGTTAAAAGATGATGATGATAAAGCAAAAAAGGCCTTTTTATTGTTTTTAAAGATGCCAACATTTTTCCTATTGAAAATCTTTGTTTCACCGCTGTGTTTCAGCACAGGGATGTGAAATGGGGAGGGGACGCTTGGGAGCCCCCTGGGGAACTGCTGCTTTGTGGCGGAGCTGAGCGTTGCCCAACCTTTGCTCCTCCTAGAGTTTTCCTAGCAGGCTTCACTTTGGGAGTCCGGGTTAGACAGCTGGGAATAGGACTGGGGGAGGCTTCCATCCGTGCTAACTGTGGTTCACGTTGTGCCTCTGCCTTTTTTGAATCTTCCCGCCAGGGCATTGCTGGGATGGATGGACAGTCCGGCCCTAAGGGGAATGTGGTAAGTGCCTGCCCACCACGGGTGAGCTCCCTTACTTGTGCTGCATGAATTAAATCCACTAATTACTTTTCAGACCGTCTTCATTTCAAAGCTGGTGGACATCGCTTTGCTAAAGTAAATGGCGCTAATTAATTTTACATTTCAGATTGATTTTCCTGGGTAGCATATTGCATTTTCTTGAATAAAGAACTCGCTGGAGTAATCAGTGGCCATCAAATATCCCAGCATTGAGGGCTGTGTGTCTCTGTGTGTATCATGAGGCACTTAGGTACATAATTAGTTGCACACGGAGCTTACTCTGGAAGCCAGGAGGAGGAAAGGACCTGGAGACAGAGATGGTCCCGTTCTTGAAGGACCGTCCCAAGGAGGATGGCTGGATTATTCTCCATGGTGCCCAAAGGACCTTCTGGGTGGGAGCCTTGCTGAGGAAGACCTCAACTCGAAAGTAGGAGGCTGGTCCTGCTGTCTACGTCCTCTCTGTTGCTTTCACCTTTCTCTTCTGTCTTCTCTTTTGCAGCTCTATCCAGACCCAGAGTTCTTCCTCATGGGTTCTCGTTTCCAGAGCCCCTCATCGTCCCTTCCGTCAACTTACTCCACTTTCATAGACTCCTAGGGATGGAAGGGGCCTCAGAGGTCTTCTAGTGAAACCCCCTGCCCAAGGCAGTTCTTATACCATCCTGGACAAACGGGTGCCCAATCTTCCCTTGAAAACCTCCAGCGATGGAGCACCCACAACTCTGGGAGGCAAGCTGTCCCCTTGGATTAATTGCTTGGAGTCCATTTTGAATTACGATGCCCAGAACTCCAAAGGGGGTCTGACTGGGCCAGAAGTGAATGGGAGAGTCAGTTCTGAGAGGTCCTTGGTGCTCTCCGAGCTTGGCTGTTTTCTTGCAGAGGTTTCATTATCCAAACTAAGTAACATCATCAGTGCTAGTAAGGAGTGGGATTTGCTGTCAGTTTTTGTTCTAGTGCAGGGGTGCCAAACTCGATTTCATTCAGGGCCGCATCACGGTTGTGTTTGACCTCGGGGGGCCGGGGTGGGCATAGCCGACTGGCTGGGCATGGCCAGCTTGACGTCACTTGTGTTGGGGGCGCCTGTGGTGGCCTGAGCACTCTGCCAGCGAAAATGGGCTCCCGAGCTCCATTTTCGGCTGGGATGGCCTCCTACAACCCCCTGCCAACAAAAATGGAGCATGTGGCCCTCCTGAGCTCCATTTTTGCTGGCAGAGGCACTGCGGGCCGGTCCTTAGCTGTTTCCCGGACAGCCCCATGGCCAGATCTAAGCACCCCGCAGGTCGGATCTGTCCCTGGGGCCTTGAATTTGACATTCCTGTTCTAGTGGCTTGCCCTGTCAGTGTTGGTGGGGGTGGTGCTAACGGTTCTTTGGTTGAGCTGTTTGCTGTTTGGCAGTTCCTTAATTTGAAGTATTTACTTCTTGAATGTTGGTCATTTTTCTTAATCTGGGCTGGACTTCTGTTAGTGGCCCTCAAAATAGCCCTTTTCTTGAAGCAGTTGCTTCCCTCTTCTGCCATACATGTCCCACTTGGTTGAGGAGGAGACCCAGGCCCCCTTCGTGTCCCACTGCCAGGACTCAGATCCTGTCCATGGGTCCTTTATTTTCCCACCCAAATCTCTTCCTTTACATTTTCTCGCTCCTAAATTCCCTGCTACTCATTTCGGCTCCAGGTCTTTTCGAACCTCCTCTTTCTCCTTTGGTCACTCCTGCTAGTTTTGTGTCCTCTACGTCAGGGGTCTCCAACCTTGGCAACTTTAAGGCTTGTGGACTTCAACTCTCAAGAGTTCCTCAGGAAGTTGAAGCCCACAAGTGTTAAAGTTGCCAAGGCTGGAGACCCCTGCTCTACATCTCAACCCTCAAGGAAGAGCGGGAGCCCTTCGCTTCCCTTCCCTCCCACTCCACCTCCACTTAGGAGAAGGGTAGTATCTTTCCTACAAGGAAGGAAGTCCTGTGCTTGAAGAAGGGCCACTTTCCAGGCCAAGGTGATCAATGGTGGGGTAAGAGGCACCATGGTTGGTGGGTGATCAGTGTCTTGCATCACATTGTGTATGTGTGTTGGGTCTCTGAACTCGGAGCTCTCTCAGAAGAACACCCACAGAAGAAGTGATAATTGAAAAAAAACCATTAGACTGTGCAGAAATGGACAGACTAATAATGAAGATAAAAGAAAAAGAAGACGCAGAATATTTTCAAATTTGGAACGCATTTTATCAATGGTTGGAGAATAGAAGTAGATATTAGGAGTTTAATATTGCTATGTAAACAGACTGACCCAGACAGTACGCTGTCCACTAAGCATTTATTGTATACAAAGAGAAAATATATAAATAAAATTTAAAAAAATAAGGGCTATGTGAGAAGCAGCCTCAGGTTTGTAGTCCCATATTTCACTGGACTCAGAAACAAGAAAATGTTTTGGCTGCCGGATACCTGATCTGAAATTTCAATGCTTTTTGAGGTTTTTTTTTTCAACCATAAAAATCATTATTAGCACCCAAAAATGACAAAACCAGGTAAAACGGGATGTTTCAGGGTGTTTTTCATTAGCACGTTAGAGGTTTTCTAAATAATCGTAGTCAGCGGTATTATACTGCTAGGAGTCATATTCCTGGCAACTACAGCAAGGAGTTTTGCTTGTTATTTTTTGCAGCGTTACTGATAAAAAGTATAATTGGTTATAGCCCAAGGTCTCCATGAGGGTTTTTCCTTTTGGTTTCTCTCAAGTGAAATCCAGCCAGCCTTGCTGAATATGCTCTTTATGCTTTCTTTTTCAGGGTCCTCAAGGTGAGCCTGGACCCCCAGGTCAACAGGGAAGTCCAGGCGCTCAGGTGAGAAGGCGCAATTCCATTGGGGGGTGGGGAGTGATGGGGGATCGGTCGCCCCTTTCGCTCTGGGGTTAGAATAGGGTTTGGGATGAATGTTCCTAATGTCGGTCAGTTGATTTATTTGAGGCATGTAACCATTCACTTCTTACCACTGTTGGAAAAAATATCCATCTGGTTCAGTTCCAAGCCGGGAGAAAGACACTGGAAAAAATGGAGGCTGATTGGAAAGATGGTTTAATGATGAAGCAGAAGCACAGGGGTTCTGGGCAGCGGACCACATGGAGTTGAGAGGGGGGTATTTATACCTTTTCTTGGGTTTTGCACTTGAGCTTCCTGTTCTTGTGCAGGAACATGTATTCTGTTGGTTGTTGTCAGACTCCCTGGTGTCATGTACAAATAGGAGTTTGTCTGAGCTAAGCTAGGTTGAAAAGTATGGCTAATGTGATGTCCTTAGGAGATTGTGCAACGCGGTGGGCTCTGTGTCTTCTACTACATGGTCCTATTATGTCCTGAAGGGCCATGTCTCAATCCCATCACCCTGGAGCTGAAGGCCTTTGGTCTTGTAGATAGGCTGGCCCAGTCCTGCTGGGGCTATTACGAAAGGTGGGGGCTGCTCTCCAAGAGCATGTTTCTCCTTTAGGGAAATATAATATTCTGCCTTTTGTAATATTTCCCAGAATATTTCATTCTTCTAAGAGAGGGGTGGGTGCTAACTTTGTACACCACCTTCAGGTAAAGTAGGAGAATTCCAGCCTAGAGATCTGGAAAGACAAACCACATTGGGGGGCCCAAAGATCCACGTCCACCAGGGCCACTTCTTCCTCTGTGGAAGAAGACTTCAGTGTATAAGATATCTTCCCTGTGTAAGCTCCACAGCAGCCTCTCTTGACTGAGCACGTGGGGCGGGGGGGGTTTGCACCTGGCAGCAGCAGAGTCTTCCTGCCTGGTACCTTCCAAGCCAGCATGGAGAGAGACTTGGTGTGATGGTCTCAGCACTCTGGAAGACGCCATGCTGGGAAAACTCCAGAAGACTTCCCTCCCCCCTTTTCCTCGAGGATGGGAGTCCCAGAGACCCTCCTTTGCAAGCCTCATTACCGAGAATCTAGGAGAGTTGCAAGAGTGCCAGAGAGTTGAACATGTCTGGGTGCATTTTGGGGGGGAGGTTTTCGGAGCCTCTTGCCACAGCTTTCCAACGCAGAAGGGAGGAGGAGGAGGAGGTTGGTCTCCTGTGGGACACTGGAATCCCTTTTAGACTGAAAACCAACCCTGCTGTTGCTGGCTACTGTTGGCATTTGTGAAACACACAAAGATGCGTGTTTCATTTTTTTGTGCAGCCTTGGCACCCGCAGGCTGGAAGTCTTCCCCTGGCTGAGTGAGGGTTGGAGTTAGGGAAGGATGCGGCCCTGTGGGGTTCCCCTGGTGCCCTCTTTGTCTCTCACCTCCCCCTCCCCTTCTCTTTCTAGGGTCTTCCTGGCCCTCAAGGCCCCATTGGAGCCCCCGGAGATAAGGTAGGTGGATGGCAAACACGCTTTCTTTAGAAGAGACTGGTGGAGTTCCTGCTCTTGTGCTCAAATGCCTGCCTGTATATTCCTTTTACTTTCTGTGCTGGGGAGTTTTTTTCCTTTGTGGAAATAGATCAGACCTCCAGCCTCTTTATTACAGGTTTCCAACACTTGCACCCTCTGCAAAGAGAGTGGGTGAAAACAGGAGTGGGTGCTGGAACTGCTCAGGGCCAGTTCGGGCATTTGAGTTGGGCACATTCAGGCCGTCCAGCAAAGCCTCGTCATCTGGGCAAAGCAACTGAATCTCTTTCGGAAGCCCCCACGGGTGGCTTTGAGTGGGCAGAGGGCAGAGAAGTGCCCAGGCGGCTTCTCCTCTCCTGCTCTGCCCATCTCAAGTTGAACTGAAAGGCCCCTGCAAACAGATCAATAAACGTCAGAGAACCTTACCTAACGGGCACCTGAGCCAACCTCAGCTCAGCTCCTGCAGTATGCGATCGAGAGCACTGGCTTATTCTGAGCACTCCCTTAGGTCACCGGAGGTAACGGAGAAGCCTTTGCAGTGTGAATGGGCTCCATGGGAGGGACAGCAGGGGACGTAGAAAGGCAGGACAAACGTTGTACTTGATCCAGAGGGCTGATTCCTGGGAAGGAGGGAGTGCCCAGGTCAGCTCCTGCCTCCTACAGTAAGAGGAGTTTCTGACAGCCGAGAGCATAATTGGCAAACCAGTAAGCTCACTGCTGTTGCCATTCTGCACGTTGGTTGCAAACATGACTTTTTCTTCCTTAGGGTCCCCTGGGAAAACCCGGCCTCCCTGGCATGCCTGGAGCAGATGGTCCCCCGGTAAGCTCTGTTGAGAACCCTACAGGAATCCTTCCTTCCTTCCTTCCTTCCTTCCTTCCTTCCTTCCTTCCTTCCTTCCTCCCTCCCTCCCTCCCTCCCTCCCTCCCTCCCTCCCTCCCTCCCTCCACTGGATTCCTGCAGTGGGCAGGGGGTGTGCAAGATGATCTCCAAGGTCCCTTCCAACCCTTCCATTATATTAGCTTATGAACAAACCAGCATTGCTTGCAAAGAGCTGCAAGCATCGTTCTCAATAAAGAAAGCTAGATGGCTGTAAAATTCCACCCAGATGCCAGTAATCCTTGGTTTGCAGAGAGATGTCCTTGGGAACCTGCCCTTCTCCAGTTTTGGCTTCTGCAAGGAAGATTTGTTGGTTGTGCACCTCTTGCATCTGCCTACATTAATCAGAGATCTGAATGGATGCCTGGTTGAATCCCTCAGAGAGAGGAAAGCTTTGGGGGGGGGGAGGGAGCAGGAAAATACCCTCAGTGCTTCCCCTGCACACTGGTGAACCCGGTACGTTGACCTCCGTTCTTTTGGGCCAGCCTGCAGAAATGGCCCTGGAAAGACAGCAAGGGGTTTGCAGATGCAGTTCCGTCTCTTCGCTTCTGCTCTTTGTGGATAATTGGGAGAAGCAGCAGCTGGAAGGCTGCCAGGAGGGCTGGGGGCAGCACTGGTTTCTGGCAGGGGCAGCCCTTGGCAGGTGCTCAGCCAAGCTGATTCCTAGAGATGCCGAGCTTTCTGCCGAGAGATGCATTCCCAAGGCTTGATTTGTGGTGCCCATCCATGCCTGGCTGTCTTGACCAAGATGGAGTATCCCGTAACCTAGAAGAATCCCACCCCCCCTTCCTGTCCTTTACTGGGCCTTAGGAGTGTTGGTGACCAGAGCGCTTTCTGTCTACCTGGCTGGTGAATAGGACAGCCGAGGCTGTTTGACTCTCCAAGAGACGCTTGTAGCCCAGAGTGCTCGGTCTGCTGGAGCCCCCTGAGAGTGAAGGGCACACACGGCTGGCCGGCTGGGAGGCTGAAGAGAAGCTTGGCCAGCAGGCCCAAAGCGGGAAGGACAGGCAGCCCAGCCTTACACTTAGGCAAGAAAAACCAAAAGTACACATCTAAACTGGGTGAAACCAGGCTTACTACCCTCTTTCCCCCAAAATAAGACCTCCCCTGATAATAAGCCCAATCGGGCTTTTGAGCGCATGTGCTAAAATAAGCCTCCCCCACACCCCGAAAATAAGCCTTCCCCAAAAATATTTAAATGCAGAGCTGGAAATCTGGTAAAACAGCAAGAGGAGCCCCATCTTGTTCCACACGCCCCAAAATAATAAGACCTCCCCGAAAATAAGGCCAAGCGCTTATTTCGGGGTTCAAAAAAATATAAGACAGGCTCTTATTTTGGGGGAAATACGGTAGCAGTAATTGTGAGAGGGATCTTGGAGTCTTGGTGGACAACCAGCTAAATTTGAGCCAAGAGTGTGCCGCGGCAGCCAAAAAAGCCAAGGCAGTCCTAAAATGCATTAACAGAGGGATACAATCAGGATCAAGGGAGGTACTAATACCACTCTATAAAGCCTTAGTAAAACCAAACCTAGAGTACTGCATCCAGTTTTGGTCACCACACTATAAAAAAGAGGTTGAGACTCTAGAAAAAGTGCAGAGAAGAGCAGCCAGGATGATTTGGGGACTGGAGGCTAAAAACATACAATTGCCCAGTTGCAGGAACTGGGCCTGGCTAGTCTAGGGAAGAGGAGGACCAGGGGAGACAGGAGAGCATCTTCCAGTACTTGAGGGGCTGCCACAGAGAGGAGGGGCTCAACCTATTCTCCAAAGCACCTGAAGGCCAGACAAGGAACAATGGATGGAAACTGATCCTGGAGAGATTCAACCTGGAAATAAGGAGAAATTTCCTGACAGTGAGAGCAATCAACCCATGGAACAGAAGTTGCCTTCGGAAGTTGTGGGAGCTTCATCCCTGGAAACTTTCAAGAAGAGACTGGACTGCCATCTGTCAGAAATGGTGGAGGGTCTCCTGCTTGGGTGGGGGGTTGGACTAGATGACCTCCCAGGTCCCTTCCACCTCTGTTCATTTGTTCAACAGCTTCTCTTGCTTTCCTTGCTTACAGGGCCATCCTGGCAAAGAAGGGCCTCCTGGCGAGAAGGGCAGCCAGGTAGGTAGACGTCAACCCCGCCATTCCTCTGAGTTCATCCACCTGCCGTCATTAGAAAGGGGGTTGCAGGAAAAAGCATGATCAGAGGTCCTCCGACCTGGGCGTGTGGGGTGGGGAAACACAGCCAGACGCTGCAACCGGGGGTTCTTCTGCAGACTTGAGAGGGCAGAGACGGGGGAGGAGGAGGCCTCAGGAGACCACAGCAACAAACGAGTCGGAAGGGAACCTGATGGGGAACCATTTGGACACTGGTTTAGAGGTCTCTACACTCCCCTCACCAGTGGGGTGGGGGCGAGGGGGAAGTGCCACTGAAAGATGTAGTTGCTGGTTTCTTCCAGCTGAAGGACTTCCCTTAAGCCAGCTTCTCAAACCTTTGCAAAGACAGTCATGCCTAGTGGCGTTTGCCTACTGACGTTGACATTCACCAAGGCGGTGTGTGCTGGGAAGAGACGGGATTGGGAGAAATCGCAGCTGCCTCTCTGCTTGGGGCGATCCCCTCCTGGTTGTCTTGGCTTTGCACAAGGACCAGAGTTTGCGAGGGTCTGTGCTCCACAGAATTGAGAAAAGGGCCATCTATCACAACGTCCGTAGCTGTTACAGAAGTCATTTAGCAAGCAGCAGGGAGTTTCCAGCTGCCTGTGGATTCCCAGGTGGCCGCCTTCTCTACCAATTTCATCCAGAGTCATCCTGAGCTCTGTACAGGGGGCTCCCCAATCTCTTCTGGCTCCAGAGGAGGCTGGAGACCTCTGGGCCGCAAGGCTTAAATCCCCCTCCCCCCCCAGCATGTGTGGGATCACACAAGGATGGTGTAGGTATGTTAGTGGTAGCTGAGAGGGAGGGGTAGGAGTAGGACCTGCACGTCTCCCCCACCCCACCCAAATGGTGTCAACCCCCTCCTCCCTTCTGAGCTGGGGGGGTCCTTCACTGGAACAGGTACCCTGTTTAAAGAATATGTGTATCTTCTTAAAACATGCAGTTGAAGATATGACAACGTAACCCTAGTAATTTTAGTTTACTGAATTCAGAAGAGGCCTCCCTTATTTAAAAAATTAATTCGTGCATTATCTTTTAACCATTCAAATTGGACAAACTGCAGCTGGAATCCAGCACAGAACAGAATTCACAGAGACAGCAAAATAAAATATTCATGGAATGCCCAGCCTTTGTGATTTAGTGGTGCAGCTTCCAAGCAGCCCTGACTACGGCCGTGGTGTCCTCTGGTTGGGTTAGAAGAGCAGATGAAAGCCTAATGGAGCCTCTTGGAAGCCGTGGCGCTGAGTCCGGTTAAATTCTGCCTTAAGATAGTAAGGCTGAACACTCGTGCTAAAATAATTACACCAACATTTTATGACAAAGCATCCCAGGTTATAGAGGAAAACGATGGGGCAACTCAGATGTTTTCTGCTGGGAAGTCTGGCCGTTATCAGAACAAGCCTTTCCAGCAGGCACTGAAATTGATGGGTCCCTTTTGAGACAAAGCATGGAGGACGAATGCAGGCTTGGGGGTGGGTGGGGGGGATCATTGTTAAAACATACGATGTGAAGCACATTACCTGGTGGCACATCTTTTCTGTAGCCCCTCAGCCAATGGGAGTCAGAGTCTTCTGGACTTGAACCTTCCCTTCCCGGAGGGTGAAGTTAGACCTCCCAGGAATAGGTCAAGCAATGGAAAGGGTCTCTCCTCTCTTTGCATTTCTTTATCACGAGGGGATCCGGCAGAACCACCTCAAACCTGCAAGCTCGTATCTTGAATTTAAGGAGGTGATGTGGACAGTGTAGGAGTAGGCAGTGAGTTCCCACACCTGCATTTCTTGCTGCAGATGTTCTTTCCGTAGGGTGGCATTTGTGAAAGAGCTCCAGCAAAAGCTCTCCTTCTGGCTTCTAAAACTACAGTCACATCGAGGTCACAACTTGCCCAGAGTTAGTTCTCTCTGTGCCTAAAGGGTTGTGTAACCCGTAACCCTAACTGCTGCTTTTAGCAGCTGAGCCACTGTTTGTTCGGGGTGTGTGAAGCAGGCCCTCGAGTACCAACGTATAACATGGGTGTTGGTTTTGGCATAATGTTGTATGCCCAACCTGGGTAATTTGTTTATCTGCAAACTGATTTGCTGGCAGGAAGGGGCATAAACGTCATGTTTTGTCTCAAAGAGCATTTCACGATGGCTGACTTCTCTTCCCCCTCCCCCTTCTCCCCCGATCACAGGGTCCAGCTGGCCCTCAGGGCCCACTTGGGTATCCCGGCCCCCGTGGAGTGAAGGTGAGCAAGCGGAGCCTCGTCTCGGGGCCCTTCGGAATGCTGAGCTATAGCTGAGCCTTAATGGCGTCCCCCATCTCTTCCTCTCGTAGAGGCGTGTGAAGGTTTGATGGGGGTCTTGAAATGAGTCTTTTCGAGCCTGGCTGTGACTCTGAACGCTGACCCACTTCATGAGAACCGGTCTTGACAACCAGGAATCCAGTTGGGACACTGGGGACTGGTCTGCCTTCTGTGCCGTTAAAAGACCTGTGGCCTCCTGCCCTGGTTGGGCGGAGATCTAGTCTTCACTTTTTAAAAAGGCCTGCTGGCTATTAAGATGCGGTGTGTGTATGTGTGTGTGTGTGTGTTCATCTAGGTCTCCTCCATGACCAGAACACGCTTTAGGGATGTTTGCAGCAAGTCCTAAAGGCTGTGGCCCCTAGTATCGGGAGACACGAATTGCCAAAGTGTCAGCGTTCTGAGTAAGGCACCCGTTGAAAGCAGAACTCCAAGGCAGGTAGATTCCTCAAAGGACGTGTTTATTGGATACATCATATCGGCCCAGCAGGTGAAAATCAACTCTGTAAATTCCTGTGGTTTTCACCTAATTAAAACCGGAAAAGTCCCCCCCGTCCTTATGTTTGTTTGTTTTTTAATTTGATTTATATGCCGCCCTTCTCTGGAGACTCAGGGCGGCTTACAGTGCGTTAAGCAATAGCCTTCATACTTTTGTATATTTTATACAAAGTCAGCTTATTGCCCCCACAATCTGGGTCCTCAATTTACCCACCTTAGAAAGGATGGAAGGCTGAGTCGACCTTGAGCCTGGCGAGATTCGAACTTACAGTAATTGCAGGCAGCTGGATGTTAAATGCTGCCTTAGGAGGCATTAGCCTCCTACGCCACTCAGGCTCCTGTTACCAGTCACATTGTCCAATTGAGGTGCTGGCAGTTTGCTTGGTCACTCCTCTCTTCCTCTCCCAACCACCTGTCCATATGACTTTGGCTCCGACAGGAAAAAAAATTGTTTTGGCTACCCAGCTGGTCTATCTCCTTTCCCACCCACCCCCTCCCTTTCCCCTCTCAGAGCTGGTGGCAACTATGAGTGAGGAAAAAAATGGTTTCAGCCAGGTTCACTTCAGAGTTGACCCAAAGGAGCAGAGTCCCACCAGCTGCACCTCTATTGAAGTGGCCAATTTGACACCAACCCCCCGCTCCCCTTCCCCGCCATTAATCAAAATGTCTTCCATGCCATTTGAGCCCTGAGATCTTCCTCGCTTCATTTGGTTCTCTCTGTGGCCAGAGTGGATGGTGCAAAAGGGCCCACCAAGTATAAGTGGAGGAACATCTCTGAAGTGGCCTCTGAGCGAATATAGAGTTTCTCACGTCAACATCTAAGCTTTAACCATGGCTGAACTCTTCATGGCTGTTGTTGTGGCCTGTCAGCCCCGGCCCCTCCAGCAGCCAGCAGAGGAGGAGGAGGAGGAGGAAGAGGAAGAGGAGGAGGAGGAGGCGTGGGAGTCAGGGTCAGCATCAGGGCAACCTGAGAGGTCTGAGGGGGAAGAGGGAGTGGAGCTATCAGAGAGAGAGACAGAGGCAGAGCCTGGGCCGTTCGTCAGCTCTCAGATGGAGAGTCAACAGCCCCCAGGTCTGGAGGTGGCTGATGAGGAAGAGGAGGAACAGCTGGGTCCAGTGCCTGACACACAGTTGCACAGAAGGCAGAGGAGAGGAGAGCAGCAGAAATCCATGGGCCAGTCCTTGGGACGGAAGAGCCACCGCTGCTAGCAAAGCCCCACCCTAGCTCTGGGATAAAAGGCAGGGGGCGGAGATGAATAGGTGTGGCAGACAACTATTCATCTTCCGGCTGGACTTGTTAGCCTGTGAGAGAAACTTTTTGCTGGGGCTTCCGGCGCTCCTAATAAAGGAATATTTCACGTCGGAGGGTTTGTCGTGTTTGGGGAGCTGGGTGAGAAGAGCTGTTAACGAGGGATCAGAACTTTGGATCTGGTGAGAGGATGCCTTCCTGGGCTGCCCAGCTGTTGCCACCCTGGGATGTTGAATGAAGGTGTATTGGGTGCCTCAAACTTCAAGCCTTTCTTGCTTGTTGTATTGGGGGAGAAGCCCCACTTGGCTGTCACACGCTGACGGCCCTTTGGCTGAAAGCTTTTCTCCGCCAGAGTTTTGGCCCAGGAAGTCTTTGGCACTCTCCTTGGCATGAAAAGGGCAGGGTAGAGCAGATCCAACCAAGGCTGAAAAAGGCCGTTGGGGGAGTGAGGTAGGTCCCCAGCTGTTCTCTCTCCCCACAATCTTCCCTGCCTGCTGTTCCCTCTTCAGCTCCGGTCAGAAGCCTCGGCTCCCCTTGCCTGCCCCGTCGGCCTCCCCAATTCCCGGGGATTTGTTCAGGGAGCAGCATCTGGGAGTGACCAGATGGATCCTTCCTGCTGTTCTGCGCCTGGGTTCCTGCAAACATTTCCCTCTCCAGGTCAATTCTGACTTAATTGGAAGAATGCCTAAAACTGATTCTAGCAGATTCTACAAACGGAACATCTCAGCCTTCAAATCATTAGGAACCTCCTCTCCCCACCCACCCATAAAAATCCACATTGATGCTGCAAGAAGCCATTTAAAGGCTGCCATGGAGGCCCTGTTGTTTACTGACAGGCAGATGTGTGTGTGGGGGTGGGTGAGAGGCTGCATGTGAAGGATTTGTTTTCAAGGCATTTCACCAGCAGCCACTCCTCCCACCACACCTGTTTAGCCACTTAGAGTCAAATAAAGGTGTTCTTTTTTTCTTTCTGTGCGATTTTAAAATCCCTCCCTCCCAGCGCACTCTGAATGAGATTACACATAGAAATTGCCTCAGTGTTGCCTTTTTGCAATATTTATCAATGTGCATAATGTTGATAGCTACGGAAGAAAGAGGAAAATGTGAGAAACCGACAGCAGTGGCTGAACATGCAATCTGAACAATCTTCTGCACTAAATTCAGATATGAAAAATAGGTAATTTAGAACTGCTGGATAAAAGAAAGGCAACTTTCCTGATATTGCCCGCTTTTGCATCAAATCTGCTACTGGTTTAAAAAATGTTTCCTAAAAATATACCTTTGACTTTTCTCTACTTATTCCTTCTGGGGGGTGCAACAGAAGTCTCCTCCCCCCACCACTCCCATTTCTGTAGTATCACTTGACATGTTTGTCTGAATCCAGTTTGGTGGAACCTTGCTGGGTGATGTAATGAAGGGGCTTGGTTTTGCCATGGGGTGAGCTTTGCTGATAGATAATCCTATTATGTCCTGGAGGATCATGTCTTAATCCCATCACCCTGGAGCTGCAGGTCTAATTGTCTTGTAGATAGGCTGGCCCAGTCTTTCTCAATGTGCACCAAATATCTGCTGGGAGCAGGGAGCTGCTTTGTCTTTAAAAACATGTTTCTCCTTTTCTCACCCAGGGAAATATAATATTCTGCCTTTTTAATACTTCCTAAAATATTTCATTCTTCTAAGAGGGGTGGGTGCTAACTTTCTTCATGCCTTTATGGGCCAATCGACTTGGCCTGCCCTCCTGATCCTGGGAATGCTAAAGGAATAGCAGCTGGCGAGGGGTTCAGCTCCACCTGCAAACCGAGGCCAGGTTGCCTCTTGAGTTCTTGCAGACTTGGGACCCCCTGCCAGCCATCAAGAGCAACTAGAAACAAGGAACACCAAATGACTCACAGCCAAACTCCACTCAGGGAAGATTTCCCTCGGCCAGTTTCTTGGTTGGACGGAAGCCATCTTCAGTTCTTGGCATTGCTATGGAAACTGGCCAGTTCTGGGGCCCCATAAAGATAATCTCAAATGAATCGCAGCTTCTCCGGAAGATTCAAGATGGACCGCTGCCTCTAGATCACCTCCACTAGCTGAGACCAGCTGGTCCTTCCCAGCTGGAGGTCTGGAATCAGAACGTTCTTTGCTTCCTACTGTTGGTCCTGAAGGCTGTCATGTTTTTAAGAAGTTTCTATGTCTGCAGCCTTTTTCATATCTTGGCACCAGGCAGAACTTCATTGTGCCACAAAAGGTGTTCCCCAAAGCAGCTCTCTGCCAACACCAGTAGAGAAAGATGCCTGTTAGGGAACACAGGAGGAGAAAATAAGGTTGCATTCTCCTATCCAGCCTAGAGTGGCCTGAAGAACCTCAGACATCACTTTAAGGGATATTCCCTTAAACTCCACTGAAGATGTTACCTAGCCTGGTAACGAAACATTTGGAAGCCAGCTGTTCTGACCCAGCTCCCCAAACACGACAAACCCTCTGAAGTTCACTCAAAGATTTCTTTATTAGGAGCACCAGCAGCCCCGGCAAAACGTCTCTCTCTTTCTCTCACAGCAGGCTAACAAGTCCATCTGTCAGGGAGATGAATAGTTGTCTGCCACACCTATTCATCTCCGCCCCCTGCCTTTTATCCCCAGAGCTAGGGTGGCACTTCATAGCAACGCTGGTTCTTCCGCCCAAGAACCAGCTCATAGATTTCCACTGCTCTCCTCTCCTCTGCCTTCTACACAGCCAAGCATCAGGCACTGGACCCAGCTGTTCCTCCTCTTCCTCATCAGCCACCTCCAGACCTGGGGGCTGTTGACTCTCCATCGGAGGGCTGACGGGCGGCCCAGACTCTGCCTCTGTCCCTCTCCCTCTCCCTCTCCCTCTCTCTCTCTCTCTCTCTCTCTCTCTCTGCCAGCTCCATTCCCTCTCCCCTCTCGGAGCTCTCAGGTTGCCATGATGCTGGCCCTGACTCCCACGCCTCCTCCTCCTGTGATTTGGCTGCTGGAGGGGCCGGCGGCCGATATGCCACAACATCCGCCCACAAGGTCAGAGAATGAACCTTCACCCTCATATACCTCCCTGTTGCCTTTAGGACCACTGCAGGCACGGACCCTACGCCAGTCACAGCCTTCCTTCATCTAGTTGGGCTTGGGCTTCAAAGAGACCAGACAATTCCCTTGAGCCAAGGACAGTCCCTAACCAGGCATGGATTTGGAGGGGGGTGTTGACCTAAGACTAGCAGTCTCCTGTGTGGCCAAGAGTCCAGTTAAAGCAAAAGAGGAATATCTCCACTGTCCAGCTGGCAGCCTCCTCTGTCAAACTCCTCTCATTCTATCTCTTAATTTTCAACCCAAATCCAACCCCCCTTTGCATCTAAGCCTGGATAGGAGCCTGGATAGCTCTGCAGACAAGGCACTGTAATTTAACACCAGCTGTCTGCAATTAAAGTAAGTTCGAATCTTGCCAGGCTCAAGATTGACTCAGCCTTCCATCCTTTCTAAGGTAGGTAAATTGAGGACCCAGTTTATGGGGGCAATAAGCTGACTTTGTATAAATATACAAAAGTATGAAGGCTATTGATTAACGTGTAAGCCGCCCTGAGTCTCCGGAGAAGGGCGGCATATAAAAAAAAAAAAAAGCCCACCCTCTTGGGTACTGGAAGATGAGGTACTGTCTTCTTTGGAGGAAGGCTGTTCCAGTTTCTGAAAACATCACCGTACATTGTTCATTGCACACATGTGCTTCCTCTTGATGGCCACAGGCAGGCGAGCCTCCTTGTACCCGATCCCCACCCCTCTCACTGTTGCTCCCTGATGCCAGGCCAGTCTGGGCATAGCTTCTCTCTGGTGCCCTGGAAGGCAAAACAGGGAGGGCTTCTACTCTCACCCCAATTTCTGCTCCCCCACAAAGGATCTCTAGATACTACCTCTAGAAGAGAGAGTGCAGAGAGTAGTTCACACAGCTGTGGTTGTCAGATCCACCAGATCCACTGGATCTGTCTCTGGCCAAGAGGAATCCAAGCTGGGCAGTTGGTGCCACTTGGCAGCTTCCCCTTTGCCCAATATCCAGATCAGGCTCCGTGTGATCGTCACATCCTCTCTAGCTGAGATCCTTGAGTAGACAACCTGCCAGTCTCACGGTCACCCGCAATGTGCCAGGTGATATTAATGCCTTTTGTTGTTGTCTTTGCGGTTAAGGGCGCTGACGGCATCCGTGGCTTGAAAGGAACGAAGGGCGAGAAGGTGAGTGAGCTTCGGTTTGAATTCCCGTCTTTTCCCTCCTCTGGTTTCTCTGCCTTCCCTGAAGGTCCCAGCTCTCCGTCTTTGCCCTGTGAGGTTCAGACTGTTTGCAGCTGCATGACAGGCAGAAATTCCACAGGAAATTCCACAGGATTTCTGGTACTGCCTCCGTCTCTGTAGCTCCATCACTGGAGAAAGTGCGGAATCTTGCAAAACAGGTAGCCTTGTCCCACGACTGGCTCTGCTTTAATGATGCTTAGAATTTGCCTCGTAGGGGATTCGCTTCATTTCATAGGTTGCCAAACTGCAGTTTTAGATTTATGGAAACAAAGTACAAAAAAAAAAGGCAGTCTCCATGGGAAAACCGCTTGCATACATTAGGAAAAAGATGCATGTTTTTGGATATGCATATGCATAAAGATCTTTTTTTAAAAAGTTCAAAGAGAAACAGGGCAAAATAAAATGAAATCTACAAAGCTAAAGAACAAAGAGACGGAAACCAGCTTTCTGGTGCTTCTCATGCCCTTGTCACACCTTTGTGCCACTGAAAAGTCTCCAATTCCTCATGTACAGAGTTCCCCAGAAAAAAATGCAACCCTCTCGACCCCTTAAAAAAGTGCAAAGGCCTGATGGAAGCTCCTAACCATCAATACATAAATGGCCTCTAACACAGAGCCCCCCCCCATGCCCTCCCCCCTCAGGCCTTTTGGACAGCCCCTTGTCCCATGTTCAGTTGCAAAACAAATGATTTTTGGTCTCCTTTGTATCGGGAGACTGTGAGTTCAGTTCTGTAAATAGATGCCTTTGATTTGCAGCTTTTGGACTGTCCAGGAAACGGTCAGCAGCGGCGTTCAGAGCTGCTCTTACAACCAGGGTGGATTTGATTTAAATCAAGTTGATTTAAATCATGATTTAAATCACTAGAAAAAAGGTTTGATTTAAATCAACTCAATTTAAATCATAATTTTTAAAGAGCAACTGTCATCTCTGTCCCGCAGCGGCTCTTCCTCTGACCCACTGTTGACTCACCAACAGTCCTAATATTGCAGAATATACAGCCTCATATAACTATATAACTAAGCTCCATTTCATGCTGAATAAACTAAATTAGTAATGCATCTTAAATGGAAAACTATCTTTAGATAGATTTTTACTCCAAAAGCATTTTATTAAAATAAATTTGATAAAAATAAATCTGATTGAAATAAAAAAAATCTGATTTGTTTGGTTTTAAAAAAAAATCATTGATTTTTATCGACTCTGCTTACAACCTGGCTGTAAGTGAATTTGGAGAGGCAGTGGTGTCAGACCTTGCCTCTCCTCTCTCCTCAAGAAAGCAGAACAGAATATTTACTTCAACAGAAAACTTTTATTGAGGGAAAGCGATAGCAAGGAAAGCAAGGCAGGATCTGAAATTCCTGCGCAGAACTGTTAGGTTAAATGTTGCAAAAACCCCTCCCCTATGGCAAGTCCAAAGCGAGCCGAGCCAATCCGCAGGTGCAGAGTTGTTGTGAGAACTTGGGCTGAGAAGGTGATAAGAAGCTGTTCTCCATCGGAGCTGAGACAAAAAAGATGTCCAGATAACAGATGGACCCAGGCCAATCCCTCCCTTTCCCTTTCCCAAGCAGGCACATCAAAGTGGCAGAAAGCCAGAAACAGGAAAGGGGTCACATCCTCCTCACCAGAATGGCAATGTCCTGATAGGGTTCTATGGGACCTGACAAACAGGCCATCATGTCCTCCCCAAGAGGAGCAACGTTGAGTAGCATTTTGCTCTTGCTCCGGCCTTCAGTCTCCCGCCCTGCCTTCTCCAGGCCCACAGCCCATCATCCAAGGAGCTGACAATAGGACCAGGCAGCAGCTACCAGGGGCCTGCGGAAGGAACAAAGGCCCAATGTTGTTCTTGGGCTCCCTGCATCCACCTTCTGGTCCCTGACAGGCCAGCTTTAGGCCTTGATGCTCCATCGATTGAAATGCAACAGTTAAAAACCTTTGCTGACTGGAAGAAATATTATTGCTGGCCCGGAGTCCTTTCTGAAAAGTCTGGTGTGGAATGGGCTGACGGGAGAATAATTTGTGGCTGGCCCTGGGACCTTCTCCGTGTTTTTATCAGTTCAGCTGACAGGCTTGACTCCTGATGGAAGAAAAGCAGGAGGCCTCTGAGTTTTCGCTGGATTTGCGGGAGGGGATGGGAGGTTTTGAAAGACCTTGAACAGGATGTCCTCCAGGGACATTAAGGTCTTCTCCAAAGAACTGATTGATTGTTCATCCCATTCGGTTCTTCTGCTCCACTGAAAATGACTTTTCCCTCCTTCCTGTTGGGCGATTGCCCAAATGTTACCTGCCTCACCTCAGGGTGACAAACCCTTTGAGAACTAGACGGGGAATCCATTTTATTTAGCAATGGTCTTTAAAGCTAGGAACTTTCCAGAACCTTCTTAAGAAGGTAGGGTGTCTTCAGTGAAGAAAGGTAGAATGATGAGCCAAATATCTCAGAAAAATGGCTTGTCCTATAAACAGAGTTTAAGGATGAAGAAAGCTAATCAGAGAGCATCTATTCAGTCCACCTTCCCTTCAACTCTCAAAGCCGAGAGGTTCGGATGCTGCATCATGTCATGTCCCCTGAATACGATTGTGCATCTCCCCCTTCCTGGGGGAATTTATCTATTTTTACGCAGGGTATACCCAGTGGTGGGATTCAAATAATTTAACCATCGGTTCTCTGCCCTAATGACCGGCTGGGTGGGCGTGGCCATGGTGGGTGTGGCCAGGGGGTGTGACAGGCAGCACTCGATCTCCTGCACCCCCCTGGGAGCAAAAACGCCCCCTCCCGTGCCCTCAGTTTTGGGCCTAGTAAGCCTCCCTGCAGCCTGCTGGGAGCAAAAACAGGCCATGGGGGAGGGGAAGGTGCTGCACTCCCCCACACCCCGTTTTTGGCCTAGTAGGCTTCCCTGCACTTACCTGGGAGCCAAAATGGGGACTCCTGGAAGGGGCGAGGCAGGGAGGGGCAGGGCCAGCCAGCAATTTAACAATTGGTTCACCCGAACTATCCCGAACCGGCTGAATCCCACCACTGGGTATATCCTATGTGGTGTTTCTTACAACTGCAGCTCCTTTCCCGTCAGTTATTTTGTCTGGCAATTATAAGGTTGGAAGCCAGTCCATTGGGAAACCTGCACTAGGTATTCTCTGGGCCCATGAACTGACAATCCCAAAGGGCCCTCTGTTCATGATTCCACCCGGATAGAGTCCCCTAACTCAGAAGCCAACTATTGACCAAATTAAAGTACTACTAGCAGTGACTGAAGTTACTAAAACATTGCAAGACCTCACCAAAAGTTGGCAAGATTTAATTTTTTGCATGAGATCTCATGGGTTCATGACAACTTTTATTTCCCAGAAGTTTTGTGAAATCACAAAGGCCAGAATTTGCAAATGGGAGAACTGGAAGTCTGGGGGAAAAAACTGTCCATCCTTGCTCTGAATGTTGAAATGCTTGGCTGGGAACTGTTTGGTTGGAGGGTGAAAGCAGAGATGCTTCTGCCACATACAGAAAAAAGGGCTGGCAGTCAATGCCCTGTGAAGGAGGGTTGAAGTTGTTGAAGGGTTGGTAGGCATGCACCGTCCCCGTCTCTAACAAGGTCTCTCTGATCTTCCTGCAGGGCGAAGATGGCTTCCCAGGGTTCAAAGGCGACATGGGCATTAAAGGTGACAGGGTGAGTGCTGGGAGTTCTTCTCCATGGTCAGAAATAAAAACTCTTGTCAAGTGTTGTTTGATTGCAAAGCTCTCTGGTTGGTCCTCATACTGGGCTTCTGAGCTGATAACTGTTCCCCTTTCCTATCCTCCTGGAACTCTTCCAAAGTCTTCCTTGTCATCATCTTCATTTAACGACCCCATAATCCCTTGCGGGGTGGAGTCTGGGCAACTGAATGGAGCTAGCAGAGGGTATTAATGGCTGGATGCCCTTCCTGTCGCCAGTGCAGAGTTTTGTTCAGAGAGATTGTGCCCAGAGAGAGAAATATCTGCCTCTACCTAGGATCGAACTCACAGCCTCCAGATTGTGAGACGAGAGCTCCACCTCTAGGCCACTGCACCACTCCTTTCCAAAGTCTCCCTTGTGCAGTGACCAAATTTATGCTTGGCACAGGATTTGGAAATGGGCGAGTCGGAAATGCAAGCAGCCTCCCCCAGAAGTGTTCTTTCAGCTGCCTTACCTCCCATTCATTAATTGTGGGTTTGGTATCTATCATTTGGGGGGGGGGGTTCAATTAGTAACTTTTAATAAAAGAATCACTTCCCTGTTCAGTCTTAGCCACCCACACCTGATATTGCAACATGCTCCCTTCGTACCAAAGTGGTCTGTTCTTGGCCTGGGATCGGGAAGAGGGTCACTTAGCCAGCTCCAAGCAAACGTTTTTTTTAAAAAAAACCCCAGAGATTAATTAATTCATTAATTAATTATTGGTGGGTCCCGTAAAGTGACTGCTTGATTGCTCACACCAGAATAGTTCCTTTCTGTATGGGGGGAAAAAAACAAAAAACACAGCCACAGCAGAAAATTACCAAATTTTCATTTCGGGGAAAATGAGATTGTACAGCTTTTCTGGAAAAACACATGTGCAATGCAAAACAACACCAGCACATAAATTATTCAAGTGCCTTCTAAACAAAACCCAATGGTATGTTTTTTGGGCTGTTGAAGAAGCAGATATTAGCCCTGCATATTTCTCTCTCCCTCTCCCTCTAATTCCCTCCTTCTCTCTCGCTCTCCCTCTTCCTCTCCCTCTCTCTTTCCCTCTTCCTCTTCCTCTCCTCCCTCCCTCTCTCCCTCTCCCTCTCCCTCTCCCTCTTTCTCTCCCTCTCCTCCCTCCCTCCCTCTCTCCCTCTCCCTCTCTCTTTTTCTCTCCCTCTCCTCCCTCCCTCCCTCCCTCCCTCTGTCATAGAAACAATGCTGTTTCTACCTGGGCATTGGGCCTGACAATATGGCATGGTGCCTTGTGCCTTGAGAAGATTTCTGCAATAGATTGGCCTCTGGCAAAGGGCAGGAGCTGCTGTGGAAGGGCTGTTGACGGAAATTGGAGGAGCGTGCCAGGCATGGGCAAAAGTGCAACGAACCTTTGGGTTAACAGGCTTTAAAAGTCATCCTTCTCCCGCACACGGCCAAATCTTCTACCTCTGCCCCCAAACTACTCTTAACTTTGACCGTCTCCTGAGACATGCCAAGCATTCCCTCAGGGGTGGGCAAAATGTGCTGGGATTCATTGCAGGCTTCAGTGATCTTCCATTACTCGGAAGATTAGAAATCAGGTAATTAGGGGAAAAAAAAGTTGCCTAGGCAGAAAAATCAAGGGGGAAAAGGCAGCCCGGATCTCTAGGCATAACACAAAGCCAGTTTTGTCCATCTGATCCCGGCCGGCTCTTCACTAAAGGAAGTCTTTTAAAATGGTGAGTTTGCCTTCAAATGACTTCCTTCGAAATGCAGCAGGAGCCTTGAGAGTGTCTTCAGCTCTTCCCAAAAAGAAATCCAGAGCAGACAAGGACCGATGATGTTGGCCATCATTCAACTTGTCTGAAACTCAGCATGAATCTTTTCTCTAGGTCCCAGAAAGCAAATTGTGGGATGCTGCCTGGAAAATTTAGCTACTCTGAGGCTTTGTTCACACAGCACACAGGTTAAAATTAACTTTGATTAGGGTTTTTTTTTTTGGTTCAGCCTGTTCTGCAAACCCAGCTTGTTTGATGAGCGCCTGGCTCACAGCACTGTGTGAACCCAGAGAGCTCAGGAGCCAAGCTAAGCCGAATCAGCCTTTTCATCTCCAATCCTTTCTCGTCCTTCACGATTCTTGGTGGATGCCATCTTCTCCGTTGATTCTGGCGGTTTGTTATCGGTGTCTTCTAATACCGACACAGGAAGGTTTTTTAAAAAAGGGCAGAAATAATAATCTCGTTTTCGATTTTTGCTAGGGTGAAATTGGCCCTCCTGGTCCACGGGGCGAGGATGGGCCGGAAGGCCCGAAAGGTCGCAGCGGCCCCAATGGAGAGCCAGGCCCACTAGGTCCATCTGGAGAAAAGGTAGGTGCTCCTAATGCTGCCCATCCTTCCTCAACCTCCACATGCCTCATCCAGCTTTCCCTTAGCTGCAGAATGCAATCATCTCTAGGGAAATCTTGCTCAGGTTTTGGTTAATGACTCTCGATCTACCTGCAGGCTTGCCCCAGTGCAAGGACGATGCAAATGGGAGTTCACTTGGAGACGCTGTCCCTTGTTGCTTTGGGATGGAAATGCATTCCCAGAGTCTGGAAGATTTCTCAAGAGTCTAGGGATTTATTTATTTATTTATTTGTCATATTTCTATGCCACCCACTCTCTCAGGACTCTGGGCGGCTTACACCAAAGACAGTATACTAAATAGCATATTGCCCCCTAACAATCTGGGCCCTCATTTTACCCACCTCGGAAGGATGGAAGGCTGAGTCAACCTTGAGCCGGTGAGATTTGATCCGCTGATCTGCTGAACTAGCAGTCAGCTGAAGTAGCTGCAGTACTGCACCCTAACCACTGCGCCACCTCGGCTCTCTTGGGATGAATTTATATTCCTTTCAACTTTTCTATTTGCTAAATCATAGGATTAACTTGGATAGGATAGAGAACACAGAACAGGTTACAGAATAAAATACATTACAGGAATAGAATAGAATAGAATAGAATAGAATAGAAGAGAAGAGAAGAGAAGAGAAGAGAAGAGAAGAGAAGAGAAGAGAAGAGAATAGAGAAGAGAAGAGAAGAGAAGAGAAGAGAAGAGTTCTTTATTTTTTTATTTTTTTTTATTTTTTTATTTGATTTATATGCCTCCCTTCTCCGAAGACTCAGGGCGGCTTACAATGTGCTCAGCAATAGCCTTCATCCTTTTGTATATCTATACAAAGTCATCTTATTGCCCCCACAACTGGGTCCTCAATTTACCTACCTTAGAAAGGATGGAAGGCTGAGTCAACCTTGAGCCTTGGCGAGATTCGAACCTGCAGTAATTGCAGGCAGCTGGTCTTAATAACCAGCTTAATAACAGGGTACCTTAGACCACTGTACTACCAAGGCTCTTTATTGGCCAAGTATGACTGGACACACAAGGAATTTGTCTTCGGTGCATAAGCTCTCATTGTACATAAAAGCTATAAGTAATAAATCATAAATTTAGTGATGAATCTCCAAAAACAACGTACTGCATTCTCTCCATCTTCCTTCTCCTCCCTCATCCTCATCCTCATCCTCTGTTTGTCTTCACAGGGGAAGCTTGGCATTCCTGGTTTGCCTGGGTACCCTGGAAGACTTGGCCCCAAGGTAACGTTTGCCCTTTTCGTAAATAAATTTCCATTTCAGTGTGCAAGTTAGAACCACGTGAGCCGCTGGGCGAGTTTACCGAGACCCTGTGCAACCAGCCAGGTGGAATGGGGAGGGGTTGTGTGTTTTTGCAGTGCGAAGTAGGTCAGGGGGCCCAGGGTTAGGGAGAAAGGCAGACTGGTCCATGCTCCAGAAGAGACGGACTCCGCGTCCATCGTTATTCTGGGAGTCTCTGAGCGAGTCCCTGCAGCTCAGAGAAGGAAGCTGCAATCGTTTCAGTTTCTGTTCTGCAATTTGAATTTGCTGCAGAAAAAATTATACTTCGAGTTGCTGTCAGTCATGTAAAAGAACTAAAATGATTTTTTTCTTCTTTGCTGAGCAGAAAAGAGGTTTTGCTCCAAAGACAGTCAGCTAGACACCAGTTCGTGGAACCCTTAAACCCCACTGGTGGGTAAAAGGCTCCATCCTCCTCCCAGGGACTGACCCTGCAGCCCCTGACCCCCAGCCTTTGTTCAGCAGCATGGGCATTGGTTCTCCTGCTTCACTCAAGCCAGAGTCTCTGAGTTCACCCCTGTAGAAAACCCAATGCAGGCATCATAAAAGCTCATCTTAGGAAGAAGCAGCGCTGGTGTGAAGCAGGTTCATCAGCCACAGGCTCCAAGGGGATGAAAGAGCAAAGCAACCTCCATGGGCAGTCCTGACCCTCTCAGGACAGAGTCCTTTGCTGTCCGCATTGTCCATCCTGTCCTGGGCTTCCACTGCCCCCGGGGGTGTGTGTGTCTGTCCTCCTTTGGGACCCTTCTAGTCCTCCAACCATCCTGGTGCCAAAGTTATAGCAATGTGAAGACTTGCACTTCCTTCTGCCTCGCTGATTCTCCACACATGGCTGGTAGGCCATGAATTGTGGAAAACTGATAACACGAGTATCTGCATAAGAAGATGTGCCTTATTTGAGGATGTACCTGATATTCGCTCAACTGGCAAAAGAAGGGGTTGTCACTGCGTTTTTGTATTTACCAGATGAGCTATTATTTTTGGACTTTCAGACTTACCATAGCTTGCCAAGTTTCTTATCAGTAAGCTAACTGCACATGTCTACATTCCTTCATTTTCTTCTTTTTTTTTTTTTTTTTGTTCTCTGGCCAGGAGAGGTCCGGCCAGGGAAAGCTTTGCCAAGATGTAACTAATTAGATCAGTAAGATGTTTTATTTTCTTTATAACAAATAAATGAGTTTTTCTTAGAAAATATATCTTCGGGTTTATTTTCTTAACGTATACTTCAAGGAAAGGTCACGATCCAGTTCTCTAAATCAAGGTGCAATTGCCCAAAAGCAGAATCGGATTAATTAGCACCCTGACGTCCCTTTCCAGATGCCTCCGCCTCTCCTTCTTATGTCAGCACTAGAGTAAATGCAGCTTGAAGTGCTGACAGCAGATCTATAAAGTAAGGGCCCAGTTTGCAGGATGAACTGTTTCATTGGAGCAAGTGTCCTGTATTTTCTCTCCTTAAAGAGAAGAGAGGGAGAGGAGGAGGAGGATCCATTGACTAAGGCTCATCTCAGGGCCCTCTGAGCCAGAGAAGGCTGTCACCAAGCACCAAGCCACTAATGGCCATTGACTCCCTCTCCCTCCCAATCTTCTGCAGAAGGACCTTAATATCATCTTCATTTCTTCTTTAACCCAAGTCTTGCCATACAAACCATCTCCAAAGGCTCAGTGACCGGCCAGAATGGTTTGCCCAGCTCCGGTTGGCCCCTTCAGCCTGCTGCAGCCTGGCCCCCTCCCCCACCATCTCTTCCGCCATTTGGCTGTGAGGGAGAGTGGACAATCTGACCTGGGATGAGTGCAGAGTCCAGGGGATGGAAGGAAGGCCGGGCATCCAGATATTTCTTCCTTCCAGGCATGAGGCTCACTAGCCAAGGATGACTGTGGCTTAATCTGGGAGTTCTGTTTTGAACCATCCACCCTAAAGAGCTAGCCGTGGTTCCAGGGAACTGAGTTCTCCAACTGTCCCCTCCAGTTGCGTCTCCATCTCCTTTCTTCTCTGCTTCCTTTTCCTCTAGGGTTCGATTGGATTTCCGGGGTTCCTGGGAGCCAATGGAGAGAAAGGAGGAAGGGTAAGTGCGGGGCGTTGTCTGGGGCTTCCGGTGGGAGAACTCTTCCACTGGCCGTTGCTCACAGGGTTTCACATTTTCTGCAGTGATTATTTCTGCCGTTGAAGACAGGCTATGGAGAGGTTTGGAGGCGGCATAGATTTGCCTCCACGAAACAAGATGAAAACAAAACAAACAAAAAAGACCCACAAAGCAACACGACACTCATTTAACTAAAACACATTTTCCTTCTGGTTAATGCTTCAAAAGGGGAAAAGGGTAACTCAGCCACTGGGTGCAAAAGTTAACAGGGTTTCAGAGAGCACCACAAAGGTTTGCAGAGGGTCTCCCAAGCTTCATGGCAGAGGCCGTCCCTTCTGGAATTCCCACCCTCACCCACCCATAAAATAGACCTGGATTCCACTCCAGAATCTCAGCATTTGCTCCCTTTTCTCTTTCTCTTTAACTCCTGCAATAAAAATGCCTTGTCTTCGTGCGTCAGAATGAATCAATGTCAGAATCTGCCGGAGGGGCACAGAACGAAGGGATAGCTGGCCAATTTTGCAAGACTGAATAGTTTCTTCCAGAATATTAACAACTTTGAAAGGAAAAAAAAATCAGTAAGAACATATTCAGAATAAAGGTCATGTTTCACCAGTGCCCAGGAGTGCCCCAGGATGGGGCTGGCAGAGCGGAGGGTGTAAGAATGATAAAGGACAAGGTGTACCCGAACTGGCCACTTCTGGGGGCTTCGGGAAGGGATGCTGTGTTCCCTGGGTCTTCTAAGCGAGATCTGCGTATCCTGGCAATTAGAGAAGTTCAGTCAGAATCGGAATAGAGTGGTGCGGTGGCCTAGATGTGGAGCTCTCACCTCACAATCGGGAGGCTGTGAGTTCGATCCTAGGTAGAGGCAGATATTTCTGTCTCTGGGTACAATGAGATATATCTGCTGCAAAGTCCGCATTGGCGACAGGAAGGGCATCTGGCCAGTAAACACTCAGCTCCATTCAGTTGCCCTGACTCCACCCCATTGCAAGGGATTACGTGGGTCATTAAACGCCAAAAAATAAAATAAAAATAAAATCAGAATCAGAATAATAGAGTTGAAAGGGATCTTAGAGGTCTTCTACTCCAACCCCTATGCCATTCCATTCTCTTCTTGTAAACCCTCCAGTGATGAAGAGAGCCACAACTTCTGGAGGGAAGCCGTCCTTATCAACCAAGATCAAAGGCTCCGGCAAGTTGCTTGCACAATTATCAACTGCAGAGCAAACCCAAATTCTGACAGTGAATATTCGGTTAGAGGGAGAGCAGGAACGGCATCAAAGTTCCTTTTGTTCGTCTCATTTAAGTACAGATTGCTTCTAACAGGTCTGCTTGGTAGGCCTGCTGGAGACAGTTTTGCTGCCTTGATTTCATTGACGGGGATTGAGAACAGAGGCTCTGCTTTCCTTCTTTCATCCCCCCCTAATTTTTTTCCCCGCTGCCTAGTTTTTGTTTCTTGCGCATGAGCCACGCAGGGTCTCTCCCACCGGTTGTGAGGGTGGGGGTGGGATGGTGGTATTGGGGGACTGGCTGCAACCAAGCCAGCATGAAGTGATCGGTCTAACGTAGGGGGATCCTTAGGAGGATCCTTAGGGGGATCCTTGTGGGGCAGGCCGAAGATCAGGAAGTAGCCCCACGTGGTGGGCCACATCAGAGTGAGGGAGTTACTGAATAAAATGCTGGAAAAATCGAATGAAGTTTTACAGCTAGCTTGGTCTGGTACAAGTAGTTCTCAACTTACAGCAGTTTGTTTAGTGACCAAAGTTACAACGGCACTGAAAAATGTGATTTATGGCCGTTTTTCACACTTACAACCTTAGCAGCTCCCCATGATCAGGTGATCAGAATTCAGGCGCTTGGCCACTGGTTCACATTTATGACGGTTGCTGTGTCCTAAGGTCACATGATCCCCGTTTGCGACGTTCTGACAAGCAAAAGTCAATGGGGAAGACAGATTCACTTAACAACTAGGTTACTCACTTATCGACTGCAGTGGTTCACTTAAAAATGTGGCGAGAAAAGTCGTAAAATGGGGCAAACACACTTCTCACTTAGCAACAGAACTTGGGGGCTCAATTGTGGTCGTAAGTCGAGGACCACCTGTAGTTAAGCCACTGGATTAGCTGAGTTCTAGTCCTATCTGAGGCAGGTTCCCAGCTCCTTTTTCTCTCTGTTCACAGGGCACCGCTGGCAAACCAGGGCCAAGAGGACAGCGAGGGCCCACGGTAAGAAATATTTCCTTTTCCTCCTCCTGGCTCCAGAATTGCTGCCTGAAGCCCCAGGCGGTCTGAATCATGTGGACAGCTGTGGTGGTGGGAACGACAAATATTCATAGATCACTTTTAAAGAAAACTTGCCCACTTCAAATTCCTGACCCTTTGCAGATGTAATGACACATCTACAAAGTGAGTTCCATAGCCTTCCAAATCTGGCAATATACTCCTCAAGTATACTAGGAGGGGGCATATTGGGTTAAAATGAGCAGAAATTGCATAAACCCAGAAATTCCATGAGAGAATATTGCCTACAAAAATAGAATAACAGAGTTGGAAGGGACCTTGGAGGTCATCTAGTCTAACCCCCCTGCCCAAGCAGGAGACCCTACACCATTTCTGACAGTCCAGTCTCTTCTTGAAAGCCTCCAGTGGTGAAGCTCCCACAACTTCTGAAGGCAACTTCTGTTCCGTGGGTTGTTGATCCTCACTTTTCTCATTTGTATATGCATGAAAATATATTCAAACTTACACACAGATTTCCATGCTATGCTGAATGTCCCCTGAGACAAAAGGAGGCCAAAGGAATGTCAAGTTAGGCAGGGAAGAGCTGTTGAATGCGTCCCATTTCCTCCTCCTTCCACACTGACGTCTCCTTCTCCTTGTCTCTTCTCAAGGGCCCCCGAGGAGAACGCGGCCAGCGAGGCATCACAGGGAAGCCTGGTCCAAAGGTACTGAAAAGCCTTCCGAACACTCTCTTCCCGGTGCCAGTTCAGTGCTGGGACCAGTCCTGAACTTCCCTTTCCTTGCAAAAGGAGACTGGGGGAGGGTGGCTCAGCTTGGAGAATGTGGTTCCCCCATTGCTGGTCACTTTCGCTTGAATTGGAAGGGTTTCAATATAATAGTAACTTGGAGACAGCAGAAGAGAAGAGGAAGAACTGGGGGAAACCACAAAATACAAAGACCTACAAGTAGAACGACTGTGGCAAAAGTAACATGGACCTTGGGTGCAATCCCAAAACATCGGGAGCGCCACTGGAACACTGTGGGCATTGACAAAATCGCTATGAGTCAATTGCAAAAGGCAGCTTTGCTCAGAAGAGTTTACATCCTCCAACAATACTTTTAATGTCAACAAAAGAACACCTGCCTATACTGGGTCCTTTGGAAGGATAATTGGATTAAAAATGCCAAATCCAGTCTGAACATTCGGCTGACTCTGCAATCAACCATAACCGGTTAAATTGATGTGTTGCCTGACACCCAGTGACTCCCCCCATGCTCACCAGGGTGTCGTTTTTATGTAATCACTGGGTCTTGGAAGAGACGTTAATCATAGAATATAGAATAACAGACTTGGAAGGGACCTTGGAGGTCATCTAGTCCAACCCACACACCCAAGCAGGAGACCCTTCACCATTTCTGACAGATGGCAGCCCAGTCTCTTCTTGAAAGCCTCCAGGGATGAAGCTGCCACAACTTCTGAAGGCAACTTCTGCTCCATTGGTGGATTGTCCTCCCCAGAGAATAATCTTTGCCAGTTCCCAGTGTTTTTTCCCCCTAATCAACCAAAACGCCTGTTTTTTCCTCTGCTTAGAAGGGAAGGGGCGAGCAGGGATAGAACAAGCCTCATCTGTGTATTTGGTGGGTGGGCTGAGGGCGTGAGGCATCCTGCAGGGGCTCAGAAAACTCCACTCTTGCTTCCCAGCCATGCCTGCATCTCCTTGGGAGGGCTGTGGAAAATACAGCTGACCTTGACAATAGAATAGAATAGAATAGAATAGAATAGAATAGAATAGAATAGAATAGAATAGAATAGAATAGAATAGAATAGAATAGAATAGAATAGAATGAGCTGGAAGGGACTTTGGAGGTCTTCTAGTCCAGCCCTCTGTTCAAGCAGGACAACCAATACAATCTCAGACAAGTGACTGTCCAGTCTCTTCTTAAAAACCTCCAGTCATGGAGCGCCCATGATTTCCCAAGGCAATCTGTTCCACTGGTTAATTGTTCTCACTGTTAGGAAGTTTCTCCGTAATTCCAGGTTGCTTCTGTCTTTGATGAGTTTCCATCCATTGTTTCTTGTCCTGCCCTCTGGGTGCTTTGGGGAATAATTTGGCCCCCTCTTCTCTAGAGAACTTCCACATGGCAAACCTCCAGTCCTAGACAGCGCAGCTGGGCTCCCTTTCCTGATTTGAGGGTCCCAGGATAATTTTGTTTTGCAAGCTGCCCAGAGTCATTGGATACGAAATGAGTGGAAAATGAATTTTATAAATAAATAAATAAATAATAAGTACCATCACAGTTGGGGGGGGGGCTGCTTCCTTCTTCTCCCCCAGGGTCTCTGAAGCAATGTTCTACAGAATCCCAGAGCTCCATGGGAATTGGATGGAATTCCCTGAGGAGGGGAAAGTTTCCTCCTCCGCAGCTGGACATTCCCAGGAACCAAGTCCAGGTGGAAGACCCAGAGAAGGGCTTGTCAAGCTCACGACAGCTCATTGTCCTGACAGGGCCTGAGAGGCAGCAGTGGGGCTTCTGGGAGGCATTTTTGGTCCTAACTGGTCCTGTGGCCTGAAAAAGTTTATGAACCCATGACCTGATGCCACACAGGAGCTTAGTGCAAGACAATTCAGTGCAAGACTGAAAATTATTTTAATTATTTTAATTTTCATATAGTATGTATTTTAATCTTGGCTGTTCACCGCCCTGAGTCCTTCGGAAGAAGGGCAGTATAAAAATTTAATAAATAAATAAATAAAATAAATAAGACGACAACTGTCCGAGCGATGGACAGCTCTGGAGTTGCAGAAGCCAAATGAAGAGCCGAAGCCATTATCCTCAGATTTTGACCACAAATCATACTAGTGCCAGTGTTTTGTCTGAAGGGGTTGCAGGTTACTCTCGCTTTTGCCTGCTCCTGTGTGAATATTTTTCTGACAAAGGATGCCTCAACTCCAGACCTCTGCTGGGAGGGGTCTGGCTGAGTATTAGAAAAGCTGGACCTTCACAGACATTGCAGTCAACCTCCCCACCTGGTGAAATTTGCCCCCGAAATAAGGGGCCAGGAATAAACCTGTCCCAAATGATTCTAAGCATCTGCCGGTCTCAACCTTTTAGTGCCGAGGATGACCGGAGGGTAATGGCTTATTGATACTCAACTGATAATTTATGGTTTTAATTCTCTCTCTCTCTTTGCCTTCCAAGGGCAATTCTGGTGGGGACGGACCTCCAGGACCGCCAGGTGAAAGGGTAAGATCAAGCAAGCTGCAACTGAACAGATGGGCCACAATTTATGCTTCCGATAGAAAGATGGGGCGGGACTTCTTGGCTGGCATCAATCCTGCCAAGGCAGAAGAATTAACCTGGCCGGATCCTTAGGAAGGAGAATTGCTCCCTCCGTTCAAGGTAGCAGCACTAACCCTCGTGTCGCTTTGTTCCTAAGGGACCTTCAGGGCCTCAAGGACCAACAGGCTTTCCTGGACCAAAAGGCCCTCCGGTAAGTTCAGCCAAGAGAGCCGGCCAAGGAGACAGATTTGCCTCTCTTTATCCAGGTCTCTCCGGGCTAAAATGGGCCTCAAGAAATCTCAGTGCGGAATTTGTTCTGCTGCATGCGAGGACATCATTGCCTTGAATACGTTCAGTTTCACTGAAGCTCCTGTTTCCTTCTCTAGGGGCCTCCAGGAAAAGATGGATTGCCAGGCCATCCTGGGCAGAGAGGGGAAACGGTCAGTGCCTTGATGTTTTCATCATTTCGGTTGATGTAGGAAGAGCATTTTCTGTCTTTTGTTTTGCAGAGGCAGGTTCTTCTTAGCTCTGCATCTGACCAAGCAAGACTTTCCCTTCCCCTTCTTGCGCCAACCTCCTTGCCCCCTTCTGCCCCCTCGGTTAGGACCAGGCAAGCAGAGCAATCTGGTCAAGTGACCCTTGGTGACAATCTCGGCCTCCAGAGAAACCTCCAAGTTACGGAGGCCGGACAATCTAGAGAGAAAGAGAAAAAAAGTAATAGATGCGGAGATTTCTTCTCAAGCAACATCCAGCTCCATATTCATTTCATGTGTTCCTTGTCCCTGGAAACGTTCAAGAAAGTGCAGATTTCAGTGGATGGCAGTGCTTCAAATTGTGCATTGATTCAGGAAGTGCTAAATTCATAGTGAAATACAACTCCAAAGATCCCAAGTCCCTGGTCAGATTATTCCAAGGGACTCGTCTTTAGAAAAGAGAAAGCTGCTGAAAGGAAAAGGCCACCTAAACCTTGTTTTTCTCCCCTCTCCCTCCCCCCCAACACTAAGGTGTTTTTTTAGAAGTTTCCAGAAATCGTTAAGAGTTGGGGAACCAGCACAAGGATGCTGCTGGATCCTGGAGCCTTCCCATATCCCCAAACATCCTGGCCTCCTTCGCCAAGTATCTGATGTAGCTCATCCAGAGTCTTGGAGAGAAAGGGCCAGAAAGGCCCAGTGCAAGAAATTTAAAGAAGAGCATAAACCTCTTTTTGATGGCGGCTTCATACGTGTGAGCCGTGGTGGCTCAGTGGTTAGAATGCAGTATTGCAGGTTAATTCTGCCAATTGCCAGCAGTTCAATCCTGACTGGCTCAAGGTTGACTCAGCCTTCCATCCTTCCGAGGTGGGTAAAATGAGGACCCAGATAGTTGGGGGCAAGAGGCTGACTCTGTAAACCACTTAGAGAGTTTAAAGCTCTGTGAAGCAGTATATAAGTCTAAGTGCTATTGCTCTTTCTCTCCAGGCCTTCAGAGGTATTCAATGTGTCTCTGACCACCCTCATATTCAGCCCAAAGCAGCCGTGCTTTGACCCTCATCCTTTGAACCAAGGACTTTTTTCTGCCTTGGAGGGTGGCCCTCCTTTGAGCCCAAAAGGGCAAAGTTAAATTGAATTCACTTTCAATTTATTACATGAATTAATAAATTCATTACATATGGATAACCATTTCTTTCATTGGAAATTAAATAGACAGTTAGGGAGCAGCTGTTGGAGGCTGCATTTAGGACTTGTGGGGCAGACATGGGGGGGGGGAGAAAGAGCTTCAATCAGTTGTTAAAATGTGGCTGAAGTTGGGCTTCCGTTCCTCTCAGTGAAATCCTCCAAATTCGACAAATATTTACTTCCGAGGAAAGCCTTTCCCAGCCTCCGGCATCTTGTGACATCTGACATGAACATTTCCTGACGACAAAAGTCTATCAAACGTGTCAAGCACGTTTTCTTGGCATGCTTTGTGCTTGTTCTGCTTCTGAAGTCAATATGGCAGCTCTTCTCCAAGGGCATTGTGTGGGATTGATCTGGTGGTTCTTGCTGTGAAAGGGAGCAGCAGGAGACAACAGGAGAGAGAAGCTCCTCGGCTGACATCCTGCTGGATGAATTGATCGGCATATATCCTGTTGGCTGTGCAATCTCTCCGCCTAAAGCCATCGGAGGAGTTCCTGGAGAGATCTGGGATTAGGCTTCTTCCCTCAACCAGGAACTCCCATCGTTCTAGAGTCAACGGAGATCCCCGCCTGCTCTCTCAAGTGGGGCCACTGAACCACTCGGCTTCCCCCCACCCAGACCAGGCAGAGAGCATCACTTCAACCTGTGTGGGAGGAAGCTCCTATTGTCAGGGTTCCAAGTAATACATCCATAGCAAGCAAGGTAGATTCCAGGTAGCAAGGTAGGCAGGTAGATTCCTCAAAGAATATTTTCATTTGGAATTATCATATTGGCACATATCTGGTGAAAATCGACTCTGAAGTCTCCCGCAGTTTTCACCTGATTAAAAGTAAAAGTTTTCCCACTTTCTCAAAACAGTTAAGTCACATGGTCCAATCACAGAACAGGCTGGCAGCCGGGTGACATCACTCTGCCTTTTTCTGACCAGGTGTGAGAATGTCCTTGGTTCCCAAGAGAAAATATGTTGTTTTAGCTATAGGTTCCCCTCTATGTCAATTTCACCCCCTCCCTAGTCCTCAGCTCCAGCGTGGCAACACTGAAGCGGCCAAAAATGGCTTCAAGTCAGCTTCAGGGTTGACACCTATCTTAAGGGCTTCCTTCTTCTCTTGGGCTTCACAGTGCAGGGGACGTCACAGAAGCCTGCCTGGGCTATGGCATCCAGGAACCTCCAGGAAGCAAGACTGGGCCAAATTGGGTGGAAAAAGGACTTGGGCTTCAGGTTTTTTTACCCTTAGACCCCTGTAGGCGCTGTTCCCTCATTATATCCCCTTCCAAATAGTTGGATCTTTGCATGTTGAGGGACCTACTGAAGGGTTTGTCTGTGTGCTCCAAGGGACTGTCAGTCCTTTCTCCTTGCAGCTGTAGTTTCGCCCAGCAAAATCATTTTCAAATGAATCCGGCAACATTGGTTGCCTTTAGGGGACCAGGGATGTCCGTCTCCTCTCTCCAGAATGTCAGCTGGGACTCCTGGCTCCTCCAGGACAGGATTAGTGGTCCAGAGGTTGTCCAGGCAGACGGGCAGCTACACACGTAATAAACAAGCTCCCTGATCTCACCAGACAAACCTTCACGCCTTCTAGTAACTGCCTTCCTTCGCTTTTAACATTTCCGCTTTAAGCCTTTGGTAACCTCTTGGCTGGCTTTTGAATATCCAGCTTCTATCTCTGTCGTGGTTTCTTTCTTCCTTCCTTCATTGCCCTTGGCAGTATTCACTCTTCCAGAGGTGGTAAGTGAGCTTATCAAAAGAGATCCTGTCCTTATTTGTTTCTATACATGGCCTGCTGCTTTTTGCCCTTTAATTGACCCTTCCTTCTTTTCCCAGGGCTTCCAAGGGAAGACGGGTCCACCTGGACCTCCAGGTGTTGTTGGTCCGCAGGTGAGTCATTCCCAGAGTCTCTGGTCAAAATTCTTTTTTTTTCCAGCTTCGTAGGAGGTCCGTTGTCTCTCTAATTACTTTCTAATTCCTAGAAACTCTGTCAGGTTAATGACAGTTTAAATTCTGTATCACAGGATAAATAACATTTCTGAGGTATAAAAGTCTACTGCCTGCTAATTACTGTATGTTTGGAAATGCTAAAACATAATTAGTGTGATTTCCAGAAACAATGGCATTACCAAAGTTTACTAAGTGAGAAGCTTTATGCCCTGGCTTACAATTCAGGTGTCAGCACTTCAAACTACATTCGTTCCAGTGCTGACATAAGGAGGAGAAGAGGGGGCAGCTGGCAAGAGGACGCTTGACTTTTCAACTACTTATTTTCCCTGAAGATAATATCCCCTAGGAGATGGGTTGGGAAGGGGGACATTCCTGGGAGCTGAAGTAGTAGATATGGGGAGAGTGATTTGGAAGATGGCCAATGAGACGCAGAGAATTGGGGAACGGAAAGGGAAGGTTTGGGGTCAGGAAGTCAATGTTGGCTTCGACATAATCGGGGACAGATTGTCGTGCTTAATAAATGAAAGATTTCATCAAAGACTGTCTGTTTAGAAATGCAATTTATTTGAGACGACATCAAAACCTGACATCAGGGTGCAGGACCTCAGGCTTCTAGGGTGGCCACAGCAGAGTGGAGGGCAGTGGCAGAAAAAAGGGTGGGGGGATATCTATTTCCAGTGTTGTGCTGTAAGGAAACTTACAGGATTTTGAGCAACAATACAGAACAGTAAAAACTCAATAAAAGCCACCCTACTGAAAAAAAAAGAGCATTAAAGAGAATTACTGTTATCTAATACAGGTCCCCGACTCCTGGACCACGGCTTATTCTGAACCAGATCGGTGGACTGATGCACACGCACATGTGTGCACAGCTCAACGTGGCCTGGTTTCCCTCTTTCTCTCCCCCGGACAGGTCGCTAAGCTGAAGAGGTTGGGCACCACTGATCTAATAGACAGTGCATGGTAGATTACGAACCAACATTAGGTAGACCAAATTGATAGCTCAACCAGGAAAGTCAAGATGAAGTTGACATGGTCAAGATGAAGGGGAAAGAGTGGGAAGCTTCTGGACAAGACAGCCAGTCTCAAAAGGCTCCTAGAGCAAATCTGGAAAGCAGCTGCTAAGAATACTGGCACCTAAAGCCTTAAATGCATAACACTCCAAGCCACCAAAACCAGAATAATTAAAAAGTACTAACCAAGCTTAGCATGGTATACATAGCATTGTTAATAAGGCTGGCAGAGCTTTGGCCTCAGCAGGGGAAGCCCGCTCTCAGAAGCAGACCCAGGCCTGCCCAGTTTCAGCCAACTGATACAAAAGGCTCCGGCCACTATCGCATGATTTTGAAAATAGCCACAGCAGGCATTGTGTTGGTCTCTTCTGGTTGTCAGGGTTCCAAGTAATAGCACCCCCCCCCAACGAAAAAAGACTCCAAGGCTAGAAGCTCCTCAAAGTTCCACTTTATTAGAGATGTCATATTGGCACATCTGGGAAAACCCAAATCTGAAAGCTTCCAGGTTTTCCCCGCCCAAAAGAAAGTCCAAGTCCCTTCCCCTGCACCCACATGGCCATCACATGGCCCAATTAATGCACCGTCCCAACTGGAGATGCCTCCCAGTCATGCCACTTCAAGTGCAGGGCTGAACGACCTTGACTCCCAGAGAAAAGAATGTTGTTATGGCTAAATATCTCTACCACTCCATGCAATCCCCCCTCCCAGTTTCCCACAGCACTAAGTGTGGCAGCCCTGAAGAGCCAAAGAGAAAGATGGCCTCCAGGGCTGACACTGCTCTTGCAAAGCAGTTCTTCTTCCCCGGGTCTTCTGACCCAGCCTTCACGAGCCCCACTCAACAGCCTACTCGTGAGGAGAAACCTCATGAGAAAGGCAGGAACACACGACATTCACTGGCAAAGCGCCAGGTCACACATCCAAAACTGAGCTTGCCTAAGACTATCCCAGATCACCCCAGGATTCCAGAATGTGTGGTGAAGGCTCCTCTGGCAAGATGGGGCCAACTCTCGCTTGTTCAGAGAGAACCTGGTGCTGCAAATGGAGCCCACAAGCAGGCTAGGAAGAGGGAAGCAGGAAGGCTCTTCAGCTCTGGAGGTTAATGTGGCCCTTTCCAGACGCCCTGCGTTTCTGAGACCAGAGATTCCTGTGCTGTCAGAAGTTAGAAAATGGGTGATTTCCGGCCTCTGGAGGGCCTCCCGGGGGATGGGGAAGGCCGTTTTTGCCTTCCCCAGGCTCCTAGAAAGCCTCTGGAGCCTGGGGAGATCGAAAAATGGGCCATTGCGTGCCAAAAGTGGGGGGAGCATGGGGGGGTCACGCACGCATGTGCGGGGGCGCATTGAATTATGGGTGTGAGCACGTGCATGTGCAACCCCCCTCCCCCCCACGCTGCCCCTGCTTTTGGAACACGATGGCAAAAAGGTTAGCCATCTCTGGTCTAGACTCTTGTGGGTCTCTTGTGGATACTGAGTTGTTGTCTTTGGTTGGTGGTGTGAATCAGGCTTTCGCATTAAACTATTAGATGGTTTATTTGTTTAGACATGACATAATATGCATTGCAAACTCACTTGGCTTGTTATGTGAATTAGACAATTGAGTGTCTGTGGAGATTCTCCGTCATCCAAGTCACGGTTGTCCCAAAGGTGCTTTTCTCAAGAGGCAACTGGACTGTCTGGTTTTTCTCGGAAGACGTTTCGCTTCTCATCCAAGACGCTTCTTCAGCTCTGACTCCCACCATGCAGTCAGAGCTGAAGAATCTTCTTGGATGAGAAGCAAAATGTCTTCAAAGAAAAACCAGAAAGTCCAGTTGCCTCTTGAGAAAAGCACTTTTGGGATAGGCAATTGAGACGACAAGAGGATTCAAGGTGTGGAAAGAGACTAATATCCCACTGACAGAATTATGCTTGATTTGGGGGACAACAAATTGGCTGTTTTGCACATCCATCTGAGGTGGACGCTGTGACTTGCCTCTTGTCTGATTACAGGTTTGTGTATCCCTCCTGGGCTTTTCCCCCTGCTTTCCCCCAGCTTCCATCCCCTGAAATGCCCCCAGATCCCCTCTTTTGATGGAATTAGATATCCGGATGCCTGTCTTGAAGGTGCCTCCCCATTTCTTTCAGGGCCCCACAGGAGAAACAGGCCCGATGGGTGAACGGGGCCATCCGGGACCTCCCGGGCCTCCTGGTGAACAGGGACTTCCTGGCTTGGCTGGAAAAGAAGGAACGAAGGTATGACCTCCATTGGACCAAGAAGGCATCCAGTCTGGAAGAAACCTTCATTTTAGAAAGTTAAAGTTCTATGTCTGGAGGGATTTAAGAGTGAAGTGTGGGTGAGGCTTGCTCTTTCTTGGGGAGAAAAATGTAGAACAAGAATTCCTGAATATCAGTTGCTTTGCTCTTAAGAGTGGTGCGGTGGCCTAGAGGTGGAGCTCTCGCCTCACAATCAGGAGGCTGTGAGTTCGATCCTAAGTAGATGCAGATATTTCTCTCTCTGGACACAATGAGGATATATCTGCTGAAAAAAACTGCACATTGGCGACAGGAAGGGCATCCGGCCAGTAAACACTCAGCTCCCTTCAGTTGCCCAGACTCCGTCCTGCAAGGGATTATTTATTTATTTATTTATTTATTTGTTTAAATTTCTATACCGCCCTTCTCCAAATAGGACTCAGGGCGGTGCACAGCCTAAGTAAAAGTATTATGGGGTCATTAAAAGAAGATGATGATGGTTGGTTTGTTCTTAAGAGAACCTTTTATGTCCCATGGAGGCTGTGGGTCTTCATTGCTGGCTGTCTTCATGCAGAGCCTAGGCTGCCTCTCCCTGGGGGCTCAGCCAGAGTTCCTGCGCTGGGCAGGGGTGGGTGGCATGGCCTTGAGGACCATTCCCCCCATAGGATTCTAAGCAAAGCCCTCAAGGTCTGGAGAAATAATGCCAGTGGTGTCGCAGCTATCCTGCCTCAAAGCCTTCCATGCACAGGTTTGCAGTGGAAAAGCTCTGTGACGTCAGGGGCAGGTGCTGGGCTGGCCTCCTGATCCAGTGCAGAGTCCCTTCTTCCCAAAGACAGATTCCCTTTATGGGTTAGATCTGTTTCCAGATCTATACTCATCGCAGACAAGACTACCAGAAGGATCAGGAGGGGAAGGGGTTCTCCTGGCATTGCCTCTTCCAACATCAAAGCTTGCAAAACATCATCATGCCAGACTTGGAAGGGGATCCATCCCTTCAGATACCATCTGGGACCGCCAGTCAGAATTGAAAACACGCAGCCTCCTCCTTCTGGGTTGGCCCTGGGGGACGCGGGAGGCTTGGTTTCTAGCTGTTCTGACCCATGTTCCTGCTTGCAGGGTGACCCAGGCCCCGCCGGTTTACCTGGGAAAGATGGCCCAGCAGGATTCAGAGGCTTCCCCGGAGACCGAGGACTCCCCGGCCCAATTGTGAGTTGAGAGCTTTCCCCCCCCCCCCATCCCTCCTGATGACCACCGTCATCTTTGAGACGCCTTTGCAAGTGAGTGACGCTGCCTTCCTCCCCTGCAGGGACCTGTGGGGCTGAAGGGCAACGAAGGCCCACCGGGGCCTCCTGGACCGGCAGTAAGTACCACCTTTCTCTGGCTGGGCGGAGGGTCGGGTGGCTTTGGGCTGTTCCCAGGTGGCTGGAGGAGAAAAGGAGGGGCCCCTTTTGGGAACCTCCCCCTGGAAGGTGGGAGAAGGTGGGCTGGGCTGCCTGCTTGCACACATCTGCCCTGCTGCTGTTGCTGCTTCAGAGAAGATGTGGACCTGATCTTGGAGCTCATCTCCTGCCCTGGTTCCTGCCTGGGCTCAGTGGGGCAGAGGGGTCTCTCCTGCCATGAGCTGCTGTCCTTGCCATTGACAGGATTCAGAGGTTTATCAATTTCTCTTACTCCACCTGGCAGTGTCCTCATACGCTTCTTTGGCTCTTGGGAGTGCATCCTTTGGTGTTTGTCCTTTCTCTTAAGTCTCAATCCTCTCCTTTTCTCTGGTAGCCAAAGTGGCCCACCCTCTACTCAGCCCCCTTCCTCGGGGTGCTTGCCTTCTGCTAGAGCTTTCACTAACTCCCTTCTTCCTCCCTTAGGGCTCTCCAGGGGAGCGAGGTCCTGCAGGAACAGCTGGCCCAATTGGACTGCCAGGACGGCCTGGACCTCAAGGGCCCACTGGCCCTGCGGGTGAGAAAGGGACCCCGGTAAGTGGTGTGTGTGTGTGTGTGTGTGTGTGTGTGTGTGTGTGAGAGAGAGAGAGAGAGAGAGAGAGAGAGAGAGACGGAGATGAGGGAGAGAGGGAGGGAGGGAGGGAGAGAGAGGGAGAGACTCCTAAACATCGGCTGGAGCAGATTCATCAGTTGACTTGGCAAGGCTACTATCATTTCTCTCCTTAGATGTCTCTTCTCTTGCATGCACCTCCCCAAATTCCACATGCTTTCGCCACCCATAAATATTTTTGCCTCTGTGTCATGGTCCACTTGCCATTGGCCAGTTCTTCAACCCAGGAACCAAAGAAGGTAGCAAGAAGGCTAAGACAGACAGTGGTTTACTCACAAAGACACACCTGGTCACAGTTTCTCTGTGCCCAGAGCGGCACTGAGAAGGGAGGCAGCCCTGCCAGGTCCGTGGACAGAAGGGCAGCCCTGCCAAGGGTCAAAGGCCTAAGACCAGCGCCCAGGGAGGGAAGAAGGCAGTGTCCTTATTACAGGGATGGGATTAATGGTGGCTGATCCAGTGGGTGTGACCTGATCTAATAAAGCAAATCTCGCATTGCCTTTTTCTGCCTGGAAGCAGAAACTTCCTTGCTCTCTTCCTGGAGCTAGCAGCCCTCTGCTTTCCCCTCCTATCAATTCCACAGACCCTGGAGAGGAGACCAGCCTCATGATTTTGCATTAAGCAGACAGGCCACTGATACGGATCCGTGCGCCCCACCTTCCACCACCATCCCTGCGACTGATGCACTGGGAGGGGGGTTGAAATCTGCAGCTGGGCCTGTCGTGCTGATCTCCCTGAGCTCCATTAGGGAGCTTTGCGCTACAGCCCTGGCATCGCATCTGCTGAAGCCTCCTCAGCCTCGGCTGCCTCAGATGCCAACGGTGAAGGAAGGGGCTCTCCTGGATCCCCCACCACCACTACCAAGCACTCTCTCGTACTCCTCCTGGGATGATGAGACAGGGAACGGGGTTCAGTAGGTTCGCCCTACTTTGATTAAATGGTTGAAGGAACTGGCTGGGTGGAACCTGAAAGGGTGCCAGCGTGTGGCTGAGATGGTCTTGCAGGAGGCATCGAGTGTCCTTGGGAATCTCTGTGAGGCCAGAAGACCAGCACAGCACAGCCTCAAGGTTGACTCAGCCTTCCGTCCTTCCGAGGTGGGTCAAATGAGGACCCAGATTGTTGGGGGCAAGAGGCTGACTCTGTAAACCGCTTAGAGAGGGCTGGAAAGCACTGTGAAGCGGTGTATAAGTCTCAGGGCTATGGCTATTGCTAAATGTGGGATGTGTGGGTGACCCTGGGGGAGGAGAGGCTGCCTAGGGAAGCTTCAGAAGAGGGTCGGGAGCCCCCCAGTCAGAGGAAGAAACTAAGGAAGGCCCCAGCCCTGGAAGGAGCAAGCAGTTAAAAGCAGCATCCCAAAGTTTGTATGTTCAGACTTGCAAAATCCTGTTAATGCAGCCGTACAATAAGGTAGAATTAGCTCATCTGGTTGCGTTTCCTATCTGGTTTAGCCGGGAGGGCTGACACTACATTTATTGAAATAATATATGAAGGAATGAAAACAGGAAAACCTATTAAAATATCCATCAGGATTGATGTTAAATTCTTTCTGATCTTATTTATGCTAGCCAAATAATGTGCTTCCGGCCTAGATGAGGGGTTCAAATTTGCAGCCCGCCAGATTTAATCAACTAGAATTAGCTCCTCTATTCCTGTTTCCTTCTGGCTTTCCCTGGAGGGCTGACATGGGGTCAGTCCCCAGCAGTGTCTCTTGGACCTTCTCTTTCCTGAATTCCTGGAGCATCGCAGGGGGGGTTTGAGCTAATTCAAAGGAGGGTCTGGCTCAGGAGAGCTTCTGGAAAGAAGGAGATGCAATGAAAGCCCAACTGCTTTGCATGCAAAGTTCACAACCTTCGGATCTGGCAGAGGAAATGCTTCCTGCCATAAGTCCCTCGAACTCAGGGCTCAGGATGGGCTGAAGGCTGCTTCCCTAGCCCAAATGAAACCGTGTTTATTGCAGTCAGGCCACGGGGCAGAGCCTCCATCCCCCCTCCCCATCGTTCTCCTGTTTGTCCAGCTCACAAATCCCGTATTATCCCAAGGAAGAGAGCTTTAAAATACCGCCTGTCCTGAGAAGTGACCGATGGCTTCTGGGTTGTGAGGTTCTGAGAAGACTTTGATTTTCTCCTTGGGCTTAGGGTGAGAAAGGCCCTCAAGGACCAGCTGGACGAGATGGCATCCAAGGACCAGTTGGGCTTCCAGGTCCTGCCGGCCCGGTTGGCCCCCCAGGAGAAGATGGAGACAAGGTAGGCAGCTTCCATGCCAGGCAAACCTTCTGGCTTTTTTCCGTTGAATGGGTTGCTTTGCATGTAGGGCGAGAAAACCCCTGGCAACAAGATAGTTTTCCTCCAGTACTTTCAAATGGGAAGCAGTGAAACTGTGCCCACTTCAGAATCGGCTGTTCTGTTTCCTGTATATCTTTATCTCTCTTTTCACTTGGGGTATCTTAAGTTTTTCGGTATCTGGGATCCCACCTACAAGGCAATGGTGACATCAATGGTGAGGTGCGAGCAAGGGTGAATGCAGCCTGGATGCATTGGCGAGGACTCACCGGTGTGTTCCGTGACAGACAAAATCCAAGATTTACAAGACAACCGTCCACCCTGTTGCACTATATGGCACTGAGTGCTGGGCAGCAACAACAGGGACCGAAAGCTCTCTCCGTGCCAGGGAAATGCAAAGGCTCTGTTGGATATTGGGCACCCCCCTTCTTTTTTTAAATTTTTTTTTATTATAGTTCAAAAAACAAAACAAAAACAAAAACAAATGTACAATAGTTTTTCTAGCATGGTGTAACATCACCAAAATATCCATGTATATATACACCAATAGTCAGAAAGTAAAAATAGAAATTATTTACATATTCTTATATACAAATTTACATTTCTAATATTTATTGATTACCATAATTATACCATCATCTATAATTATAATCCAACATTATCCTTTATCTCTCTCCCATCGTTTCTGGATCCAATCATACCACATGTTCCAACTACTATTCCATCCCCCTTCTTGACCACATCACAAATGACACCATTCAACAACATTTTGGTGCGGCACTATTTACAGAGAAGATGAGAGATGGCCGGCTCTGCTGGTATGGACACGTCCAGAGAGCAGCACCTTCCACCATGGCCAAGTCTGCCTATCAACTAGAAGTCAATGGCCGGCACTCTCACGGGCGCCCAAAACAGAAATGGCAAGATACCATCAACAAAGATATGCAAGCTGAGGGCCTGTGCACTGTGCAAAGTGGTGTTGGATGATCCGAAAAGCAGACCCTGCACCTGCGGGAGTAAACTAGGGAGAAGAAGATTTGGGGTATCTTAAGGGGGGGGGATCAGTCTTCCCTCCAAGTGAAACTGCCGTTTTCTAAGGGCAGCTGAGGATCCAAGGCTATGCGTGTCCATAAACTGAAGGCTACTAAAATACAAGATGGCCTTGCACGTATTGGCACCGTTTGACCTAAATCTGCTCAGTGGTTACACCGTGACTTTGCCGAATGTCCTGCCACAGTGCATAAAGTAGTTTTACCTGTTCAGAGATGGATGGCAACAGAATATATATATACACACACACACGAAGTGACAGGGGCTCTTTAGGCCATTAATTGTAAGGCTGTCACAATGCAGAAATTGGAGTCCAAGCTCTGTGGAGGAATGGCTTGTCCATTCATCCCCTGAAGCTTCCCTCGGAGTCCGGCTGTTCTTAGTGTTAGGAAGGCTTTTTTAAATAAAAGCAGAAACTTTATTCAGGCACCATTTCTGCAATGCTGGTCATATTTCACGCACGGTTTTCCTCCAATAAATTTCTCAACGCCCCAAAATGATTTTAATTTTGCAATTTTTTTTCTGGAAGTGCAGCTTTGACCTGAAAAAAAAAATCTACCCAGAGGTGTAGTCATTCTTCATTTTTTAGGATCAGACCAAACCACCAACAAACATTATTAATTTGTTAAGAATGTATAAGATATGGAGCAAATCCAGGAATCTTCCTTTCTTAGGTTCTGGTTGGTTGTTGCATATGACAGTTCTGCTTGTGTTACAGAATGATATTCTCCATTTATTAGGGTGAAATTGGTGAACCAGGACAGAAAGGAAGCAGAGGGGACAAAGGAGAACAGGTGAGCTTTGACTTTCCCACGTGGAGGCAAGGGAGGATGTCCTGAGGCATCCCAGCACCCCTTTTCTACTCATTCTCATGGGCAACTATGAATTTGGAGCTGCTTTGGTGTGAGCATTCATGACTCAAAGTTCCTTTTCCAGCCTCTCCATCTTCAGGGTGGCCCAGAGGCTCCAGGAAGGAGTGTGGCCACCCAAATCTTAAGGTGGTAGTGGAGTCCATCCCACCACTTCTGAATAAAGAGAGACAGTCACTCAACAAAGTACCCTGTTTCCCCAAAAATAAGTCCTATCCTGAAAATAAGCCCTAACATATCTTTTACATATGCACCTAATATAAGCCCTATATTGTGGCCACGGCACGGGTGCATCGCTTGGCCTCCTGTTCTGTTGCGGCCGTGAGCAAGCAGAAGTGGGTCAGTGGCCATGCAGGGTCCTACTGGACTGGACTGTTGGAGCCGCTGCCATAAGGCGATAATATAGGTGACCCTGAGGTAAGCTGGTGCAGGGTGTGTGGAGCAGCTCCACACCCCCACCTCGTGGGCGCAGTCTCCTGCCCTGCTACGAGCAAGCAGAAGTGGGCATCCCATACCTGAAAATAAAATAAGACACCCGCCAAAATAAGCCCTAGTGCTTATTTGGGGACCCAAAAGAAAATAAGACCCGGTCTTATTTTCGGTGAAACACGGGTACATTCCTTGGGATGCGCCTCGTTACTTCTCCAGCAAAGTTTTGAATTGCAAGGGTCCATATTTTAGCCCTCTCCTCTGAGCATCCATCCATCACTGTGGTTGGAGGACTCTGGCAGAATCCAGAGGAGTGGGGGGGGGGCAAATTTAGCCAAATCCAGCCAGGTATCAATGCGACTTGAGAGCATCATTCCACATTGCATTGGTCTCCTTAGGTTGATTTCAACTGTTTTGCCATTTCCTTGACCACATGTCTTTGTTTCTTGCTAGGGTCCACCAGGTCCTATTGGTCCACAGGGCCCCATTGGCCAGCCCGGTCCAGCCGTAAGTAATCCTCCTGTACATAAACATTCTCTGTACTTAAAATATAAGCTAAAAAGTCCATCGCTCCATGGCTTTAGAGGGAGCAAGAGAAAGGCAGGGCTAGTCTAGTGAAGAGAAGGACCAGGGGAGATATGATAGCAGTCTTCCAATATTTGAGGGGCTGCCACAGAGAGGAGGGGGCCAAGCACCAGAAGGCCAGACAAGGAACAATGGATGGAAACTGAACAAGGAGAGATTCAACCTGGAAATAAGGAGAAACTTTCTGACAGTGAGGACAATCAACCCGTGGAACAGAAGCTTTATTCAAGAAGAGATTGGACTAGATGACCTCCAAGGTCCCTTCCAACTCTGTTAATCTAATCTGAACTAAAAAGGAAAGGTTCTGCCTGTGTCTCATTTCCTCTTAGGTTCTCCCATTGCTTATTATATATCCTTTTAACTCCCAATGCAGTGTGTAGTCCTGGGAGTGTAAATAGATCAAACTTGTCAAATAAAAGGCCTCTCAAGTTGAATTGCTTGGTTTAAGGAACTCTGTAGAATTGAGTTCCTTAAATTCTTGGATGGATGCCTGTATGGCTATAATCTTTGATGGCCTAATGCATATCGGAGAGCTTGGTCTTCCTTCTGCCTGAAATTCAGAGAGCTCACAGCATTTCATGTGCCTTTAGCTGTAAATTTTTCTCTTTCCTTCCAAGGGAGCCGATGGGGAGCCCGGCCCACGAGGACAACAAGGGCTTTTCGGACAGAAGGGCGATGAAGGGCCGAGAGGATTTCCTGGCCCTCCAGGGCCAGTTGGGTTGCAGGTAACTGCCAAAATGAACCAACTCTGGGATCGATTCATCATTTAGAGCACTGGATGATTCCAGCCAAGACAGAAAAAAACAGAAATTAGGAGGGCCTGTTGAACTGGATGTCAAATAACTTCGGCAGTTATAATTCCTTCTTTTTTTGTGTGCACGTCGACTGTCCCTTTGCACTACCCTAAATTATTTGGGCTGGATTGTAGGACTCTAAAAAATCTAAAAGGACTTGGAGGGTTTCTTCCGTAGGTTGAGTTCCAGTTTTGTGATGGGGGTGGGATGTGTGAAATATCTGTAAAATGTGTGAAATGCCCTCTGAAATGAGGTTCCCTCCCACCCCCCATCTGTATGCCCCCCCCCAATGTTGTTTAGAAGAGCAGTGAAGACCTGGCCCTCCATCCAGGGCTTCCGTGGGAGGCTTATCTTCTCCATCCCACCTGCCAGTTTTTATCTTTCCTCTTCATGTTTGATTGATTTTGTTCTGATCTCTTGTCTGAAGTGAGCAGCCCAGCATTATTGAGAATCAGGGAGCGTACAAGTTTCACATATTATTAGCATTATTGTCATTATTTGCAAAATGTGTGAAATATTTGCAACGTGCAAGTATTTTGTCAAAGTACTTTATTTTGGTTACAGAGTAACAGAGCAAATAAGATTAATAAAATAATAGCAATAGTAATTAGACTTATATACCATATTACAGCCCTTTCTAAAAGGATTACAATGTCAGCCTCTTGCCTCCAATAATCTGGGTCCACCTTTTACCCACCTCAGAAGGCTGGAAGGCTGAGTCAACCTTGAGCCTGGTGAGATTCGAACTGCCAAATTGCAGGCAGCCAACAGTCAACAGAAGTAGCCTGCAGTACTGCACTCTAACCACTGCACCACCACGGCTCAGTTGTGAATGCTATAAAATATAATTAAAAGTAGAATGAAGAAAATAAAGTTCAATTAAAAATACAAGTCTAACTGTTTCTAGCAAGATCCTTGCTAGAAGGAGACTATTTTTAGCCTTTTTAGCTAGGATCAAATGTGGAATTTGCAAAAAGATGGCAAAGTTTAATTGGATACGTTTGACAGCCACAACTTGTAGTAAATAAAGGCCAAGCCTTTCCATACAACTGGCCCAGGCAATGAACCGGAGCACACAGTTCCAGGAGAATATTTGGCCCTCAGAATTACCAAAGGGAGGTTGTGAGCTCTCTATCTTTTAGCCAGGTGAGGAAACAGGCATCCCTTTGGTATCGCTTGACAGCTGATCAGCACCAACAATTTCTTATCATCCTGCCTGTCAACAGCAGAGAACTCCTGTGATGGCTGGTTGTGTCACCTGGCTTCTCACATCATGTGGGTCGTGCGGATTTGTGAGATGTGTTGCATAAACACAGTCGTGGTGTTTGCAAAATGCAAGCTTCCGTTTACTTTATCTCTTCAAGTAAAATGTTTTATCTTTTCAAAAGATAAAGCCAAATAAAATGAAAAACCCACCACCTTTCTAATTCTTTCAACAGGGCTTGCCTGGTCCTCCAGGTGACAAGGGAGAAACTGGGGATGTCGGCCAAATGGTAAATTATTTTCTCTCAAATGTTAATTTTACTGTGTATGTTTTGGACAAAAGCTTCGTCTTTCCATCGACTGAAAGATTGTTTTCTCTCCCTTCCCCAGGGTCCTCCAGGTCCCCCTGGACCGAGGGGCCCAGGTGGACCGCCTGGAGCTGATGGGCCACAAGGTCCAGCAGGAGGGATTGGAAATCCAGGAGCTGTTGGTGAAAAGGTAATGCCATTTTGCCGGGGAATCTTGGAAGGGGAAGACAGAACATTAAAATGCTGCAGTTAAGAAAGGGGGGCAGGAAAATCCAGTTGTGGGGGGAGGCCTTTGGCTGAAAGTCTCAGCTGGGTTTTAAGGATGGGGAGGGTGTTGCTTACCAAATCTCTTCTGTTACCTGTCGGGTACAAATGAAGAGCAACTGGACCGACTTACAGATTGGGGTGGAGGGTTGGAGAAATTATAGGAAACCTGGAGAAAGGTCTTGACTCCATCCTACCACTCTGAGCATCAGTGGCCAGACCAAAGTACCCCAGAGCTGAGAGGGGTTTGCCTATAGCAATAGGAATAGCACTTAGACTTAGTGCTTTTACAGCCCTCTCTAAGCAGCTTACAGAGTCAGCCTATTGCCTCCAACAATTTGGGTCCTCATTTTACCAACCTCGGAAGGACGGAAGGCTGAGTCAACCTTGAGCCAGGCAGGATCGAACAGCTGGCAGTGGGCAGAATTAGCCTGCAATACGGCATTCTAACCACTAAGCCACCACAGCTGATAGATAGATAGATAGATAGATAGATAGATAGATAGATAGATAGATAGATAGATAGATAGAAGATAGACAGACAGACAGACAGACAGACAGAATTTATATACCACTTTACGGTGCTTTCCAGCCCTCTCTAAGTGGTTTACAGAGTCAGCCTCTTGCCCCCAACAATCTGGGTCCTCATTTTACCCACCTCGGAAGGAGGGAAGACTGAGTCAACCTTGAGCCTGGTGAGATTCGAACTGCCAAATTGCAGGCAGTTGGCAGTCAGCAGAAGTAGCCTGCAGTACTGCACTCTGACTACTGGGCCACCGTGGCTATAGCACCTGAATTGTCTTGCCTTTTGCAGGGAGAACCTGGAGAATCAGGAGAGCCTGGCCTTCCCGGAGACTCTGGACCACCAGTAAGATTTAAAACCTTTTTTTTTTTAAGTATCCGTCTGGAATTGAGATGAAATGGAGTAAGATTGGTACTCAGGAATGGTTACAAAGCCTGAGGCAAAGATTTCCAAAATGGAGTTCATAACACCATTTCCAGTTCTGTCCTTTTTCTGACCCTCCCACAAATAATCTCTTCTGGAGCAATATTCTACTAGATGGATTGACAAGATGATTCACAACCACTGTTGTGCTTCCCATCTCAGCCGTCTTTCAGACCCGAATTCTTCTGCATATCCACAATTCACCAACTTATCTATTTATTGGACTAGCTTCCTACAGTTGGTCCCTTGAAATCCACTCCCACAGAAACCAGCTGCTTAATCAAGGCAGGAGAAGTCAGAAAACACATCCCACCACATTCCAGTGTAGGAAGTGGGCTCTTATGAGAAAACAAGTGTCTGGAGAACCCAGATTCACAACCGCATTCTCACTCGGTGTTCACTTTGTCCTTATAAGAACCATGCAAGAAAAATCCATGTTATTTTTATTGTGCAAATGGGAAACCAAGTATAACTCTCCAAGTATAGGTGAGACAAAAACACAACACTCAGACTTCCTGAAATTCATATAGCTCATTGTTTAGGTTAACTTCAAAACTGAAATTTCAGCAAGTGGGCATTATCTGTTGTCCTAACTGTCTTCTTCAAGAAACAGTGGCTAAAAGTGAACCCATACTTTATTCCAAAACATATTACACCTGTACAAAATGTTCCTAGCTGGTTGATTTGTATACCAAAAATTTATGTAGCTCAATCAAAGGTGTGATGTAAACGGCTCGCCAACTGATAATTGTGATTCCTTCAGAAGTTGTGGTTCTAAAGACGTTCCTTCATAGCTGTGATTGCCTTCAGAAGTCGTGGATGCTCCATCACTGGAGGCTTTTAAGAAGAGACTGGACCTGTCTGAAATGGTCTAGGTCTCCTGCTTGATCAGGGGGTTGGACTAGAAGACCCTTCAAGGTCCCTCCCAACTCTGTTCTTCTGATTCTGATTCCTCTGTGTCCCATGAAGAGAGAGCAGTGGAGGAGGTCTTGGTGACTGAGCATCAGAAAACAAGCAAATGCTGGTCATTTTTTGATTTCCTCTAAGTGCTGATTGGACCTTTAATTGGTTTTTGTCCCCATTATTTAATCTGTTGTTGAAACAACTCAAACCTTCTAACAAGCATCTTCCTTTGACAGGGTCCTAAAGGAGAAAGAGGGGAAAAGGGGGAAGCAGGCCCCTCTGGGTCTGCTGGCCCCCCAGGCCCCAAAGGCCCCCCAGGAGATGATGGCCCCAAAGGGAGCCCGGTAAGTAACCCCCTCCTCTCTTTTGCCCGCTTCTAGAAGGAGATTGCCCCCTTATGATGCCCCCCTTCCCCATTGTTCTCTGGGCTGGGCTGCTGGTTCCTTCCAGAGAGCGAATGGCCTTCTCTGCTTTTCTCCTGTTCCTTGAGAATCTTGCTTTAGGTGCCTTGGTTCTCACGTGCTTCTTCAGACTGACTTTGGAGGTAGACTGTAGGGCCTCTCCCTACCATAGGGACAGCCCAGTTGCCTTTGCTTCCCTACAGTGATAGATACCCCATGTCACAGAGCTCTTCAGGAAGATATCGGGGGGAGGGGGCATTAGGAACTTGCTTCCTTGGGCCTTTTTAATTTCCATAACAAGTTTATAATTGTGGTTATAAATAATAGACTGCCCAACTCCTAAACAATTCTGAGCAGCTTGCATCTAAAAAAAAAACCCAGCTCATTAAAAGGAAAATACAAAAGAGCAAAATACAAAGAGCCTTGTGGTGAGATGGGCCAGAAATAAATTTAATTAATAAATAAAAGCCAAGCAAAACAAAAGAAAACAAAAGCAAAAAGTGGGCTCCTCAGTCACTCTGTCCCCAAAGCCTTGGTGAATAACCAAGTCTTCAACAAACTCCCAGCAAATAAATAAAATAAGTAAACTTTTTAAAATTTTATGATGACTATGATCATGATTTATCACTTATAGCTTTTATGTACAATGAGAGCTAATGCACCGAAGACAAATTCCTTATGTGTCTGATCACACTTGCCCATAAACTCTTCTCTTCTCTTCTCTTCTCTTCTCTTCTCTTCTCTTCTCTTCTCTTCTCTTCTCTTCTCTTCTCTTCTCTTCTCTCTACTACGCTACCCTACCCTACCCTACCCTACCCTACTCTACTCTACTCTAAACAAATAAATGACATAAGGTTGGGAGTTGCATACATCCGTGCAGGAAGGTTTGAGATTGGATGATAATTGGCCAGGAACATGGTGTCCGTTTTCTTTCTTTCACTACATGTAGCTCCTTCAAGGCTCAGGGGACCATTCCCTCCCTCAAGGATCATGATACCCCCACTCAAGATCACCTGGGCAGCGTTAACCATCTAGGATCTAACAGGCAGATGGCTGCCTCTATAGACTAAAACACTCTCTCCATTTGCATAAGAGTCACAGAATCGAAGTCATTCCCCAGGGACCTCAACTTGGCCCAGGCAGCCAAGGGACCCTCTGACTGCAAGTTGAGGGACCATCAGACAAATAACAGGATATTCCTGATAGTGGTCTGTCAGTCCTGAGGCTCTTTCCTCCACAGCAACGACCAGAGCTTTGAACAGAGCATCAAGTGGCCACTGGTAGATGCAAAAAATAGAAACAACGTTTTGTTGTCCTGCTGTAATCCCTAATGTGGGTTTTATCTATGCTTGATTGGCTTCCTCCAGTGGGGCTCCAGGTATCTCTTCTTCCCTTCATTTCCTGGAGCTCCTCAGAAAATGGAGGGTTTTGTTCCTGTCTTTTCCTTAAATATATTTTTGACCGAGCTCAGCTTGCAAACTTCTCTCTCAGTATTCTGCCTGAGATCATGAAGTCGTTCCATTTCACGGGAACGGATTTTCTAATGTCCCCTTGACCTAACTATCATGGTCAGAGTATTGCCCATTTCTCTCTTCTGCTGAATGTAAGGTTTCATGGGAATCCAGTCATGTTCTTTCTTTCCCTACCTTTCCAGGGTCCGGTTGGCTTTCCAGGTGATCCAGGCCCCCCAGGTGAACCTGGTCCAGCTGTAAGTACCAAGATGGAAAGCAGAGACATCATTTCTTTCTCAAACGTGTCTAAGAATTTTCACCAGAAGAAAATTCTGGGGAGCTGCTCTCCAGATCTTTCGGAAATATTTCAGTTTGGATTGAAATAGGGAATTTGGACATTTAAAATGGTGTATTTCCCCTTAAGATTTCAAATACATATTTCTAAGGCACATACATATGTTTTTTACTTTTATAGCCTACTTATTAATTTTCTGATAAAAGCAAAGAGTGCAGAGAAGAGCAACCAGGAGGATTAGGGGACCGGAGGCTAAAACGTATGATGAATGGTTGCAGTAACCAGGCATGGCTAGTCTAGTGAAGAGAAGGACCAGGGGAGACATGAGAGCATCTTCCAATATTTTGAGGGGCTGCCACAGAGAGGAGGAAGGAGTCAAGCTATTTTCCAAAGCACCCGAAGGCCAGACTAGGAATAATGGATGGAAACTGAACAAGGAGAGATTCAACCTGGAAATAAGGAGAAATTTTCTGACAGTGAGAACAATCAACCCATGGAACAGAAGCTGCCTTCGGAAGTTATGGGAGCTTCATCACTGGAGGCTTTGAAGGGGAGACTGGACTGCCATCTGTCAGAAATGGTGGAGGGTCTCCTGCTTGGGCTGGGGGTTGGACTAGATGACCTACAAGGTCGGTCCTTTCCGACTCTGTTAATCTATCTATGATGACAGATAGTTCTGTCATCATTGTAATCATCTAGTATGTCTATTCTTTTTACAATGGTTTCATTTTTCTTTGACATTATTGAATGTTAGAAATTTTTAATCAAGGGGGAATTTTGACCTTTTGAAACCTGAATCTTACATTGAACTTGTTAGAAATGTGCTCCACATTTCATTAAGAATATTAATATATTCATCATGTATTACAAGAGCCAGTTTGGTGCTATGGCATGAGGTAGAGCATGAGACCTTGGGTTTTAACCCTGCCAGAAGCAAACCACTTCTGAAATTTTTCCAAGAAAATTGTAGGACCTAGTCTAGGAGCCAACACTGACTCAAAGCCACACAAATATATTAAAATGTAATAAATTATATATAAGATATCTACAGTTCCTGTGTCACCCCTTGCATTTAGCCATTAATAACTTCCTTTTTATTAGGAAATTCCTCAGGAATTGTGCCCTTCCAAAGGCATGAAATAGTAATGGGAAAGTAAAGAATTCCTTTTCTATTCTCTTCTAGGGTCAGGATGGCCCAACAGGTGATAAGGGCGATGATGGGGAACCTGGCCAAACAGTAAGTACCCTGACTGGATTCACATGGCATGCATTTCTTAGGGGCAAAGGATGCCTCTCTTCATTTAGTACCAAAAATACGATACGGATGAGTTAGCCACTGAGTAGAGATGGCCACCAAGAGAGAGCTAAGGACTGGTAGGGAGCCATTAGTCAGAATCTGGGATCAATGGGTGTTTCCAGAATGTGTCAGCCTAGAAGTCTTTATTTGGAGGAAAGCCCATCCCGAGACTAAGCACCCCTTTCTTCTTATTTTAAAAATGTCCTAGATGGTACTCCTGGTGCTTCTCTGCAGAAGATAGTTTGGCACGGCTCTCTTTTTCCACAAGTGTGGAAATAGCAAATTCCTGGTGCAAACCGTCCGTAGGTGACCAGCTAGAGTCATGTGCCAAGATGAATTTAATGGGCAAGGGGATAAAGAAGCCTATAAGCAGTGGTGGAATTCAGTTTTTTTTACTACTGGTTCTGTGGGTGTGGCTTGGTGGGCATGGCGTGGTGGGTGTGGCTTGGTGGGTGTGGTAGAGGAAGAATACTGCAAAATCCCCATTCCCTCCCCACTCTGGGGCCAGCCAGAGGTGGTATTTGCCGGTTCTACAAACTACTCAAAATTTCTGCTACCGGTCTCCAGAACCTGTCAGAACCTGCTGATTGGCACCCCTGCCTATGAGACAGAAAGATATTCAAGGATGCTCTTTTGAGCTTGTGACCCCAAAACCTCATAAAAGGACACTGTCAGGCTTCTCCCAACTTGGGCATCAGGAAAGAAAGACCCTTGACTCCATTTGTAGTGAAAGGTATACTTTTACTGAAGCCAAGTGATTACTAGCGTAGCGAAGCCAGATCTGAGGATTCCCTGTGTGATTCCCCCCTTGTCCAGGCCCTCCCCCACTTTGTCATCTTGATGGTGTCCAATAATGTCCAAATTAGGTGGTTTGGTAGCAGTTCCACATTTTTGTGCGTCTTTGGTGGGTGTTTGTACTGTTCCCAGGCTGTCCCAGGCTGATGTCCTTGAATCTCTCAACCATTGTCTCTGGTTGGCACCGCTGCTTCCTGTCATTCCCCCTCTCTATATCCTCCGATTCGCCCTCCCCATGACAGGCTGGCATCAAAGCAAAGCGAAGCTGGGTTGAAGCGGTTTGATGGCAGATCTGACAGATATAAAATGGAGCAAAAACCACTTAACAATTCTTGTCTATGGAGGTTCTCCATCATCCGAGTCATGGTTGTCCCAAAGGTGCATTTTTCAAGAGGCAACTGGATTTTCTTGTTTTTTTTCTTGAAGACGTTTCGCTTCTCATCCAAGAAGCTTCTTCAGCTCTGACTGGATAGTGGGGAATGGAAGGATTTATACTCCTTGCAGACAGCTGGTCCTTTGCATCCTTTTAGAGGGTCCTTGAAGCACTTGGAGGTTTATCTGTGTCCTCAGGGTCACCTGAGTGGTGCTCCTGGTTCCTGTAGTCTGCATTTTTTCCTCTGGAAATCCATTCCTACTCCCACACCATTCCAAGGGTGCTCATCCCAAATTATATAGCTAAACGTCTGTAGAGATTCTCAATCCTCCAGGTCATGGTTGTCCCAAAGGTGCTTTTTTCAGGAGGCAACTGGACTTTCTGGTTTTTTTCTTTTGAAGACGTTTCACTTCTCATCCAAGAAGCTTCTTCAGCTCTGACTGGATGGTGGGGAAGGGAAGGGTTCATACTCCTTACAGACAGCTGGTTATTTTCATTAACAACTCCTGCTTAGCAACATAAATTGGGGATTCAGTTGAAGACCACCTGTAACCAAATCAGGGTTTAGCCTATCCCGTCGGTTCTTGTGTTAGAGCTCAAAGGATAAACATTGTTTTTTCTCTCTCCTTTTGTTCTCAGGGGTCCCCTGGTCCAACCGGAGAGCCGGGTCCTTCTGGCCCTCCAGGCAAGAGAGTAAGTTGCCTTTTCAGTCTTTCATCTCCCAGTTTTTAGCCAAATATCTCAGAAAATGTCACTGACCCCTCAGCATTAAAGAGGGCGCAGCCGAATGGATGGGTGTCATGATGCAGAGAGGGGGTCAACACTGTCCCTGCCTCTGCAGGGTGGGTTGGTGTGTGGATGCACGAATCTTATAAACAATTCATCACAGACCAATTTCTGCAAGTCTGCAAAGAAAACAGCAGGAGGAACATCAGAGGTGGCAATTATTGAAAATATAATGTATCACCATAACAACAAATCTCTGACATATTTGGAAAGCCTGGCGTGAATAAAGGCAGATTCTATGTTGCTCTTAGGAAGAAATGATTATCGTTCTTGCCATAACAACATGTTAGTTTGCATCCCGTTTGCAAAACAGGAAAGCCAGGATAAGAACAGTTGCCAGATGCTTTGGAGAAGGCACATCCCCACCGGAAACAGGGTGTGGCCTTCCAGATTTTTCTGGCTCTCCTCCAGCCAGATTTCAAATATCCCATAGCTACCATTTCAAGGTTATATATTTGCTCTTTGGGTAAAAATCATCCGTTGTTTGCTTTGAAACTTGTTTCCACTTAAGAAGAAGGTTAGATGGAAGTAAAAGAAATAAAGAAGCCCCATCACTGGAGGTTTTTAAGTGTTTAGAAAGAGACTGGACAACCATTTGTCCGGAATGGTCCAGGTTCTCTTGGCTGAGCAAGATGTTGGATTAGAAGACCTCCGAGGTCCATTCCAACTCTGTTGCTCTGTATTCAAAAAGCAATTATGGATTTGTTATCTGAGGGAATCTCAGACAACTCCTGACATTTAATTAAAGGAAGATATTGTTTTAACAACAAAAATGTTGGATAAAAGAAATATTCATGAAAGATAAAAGTTTTTTTTTTAAATGACCAAACATCTGAAGAGTTAGCATCTTGGTTGATGCTGGAGATGGATGTTGGGGCTTCCTTTGGTTGAGCTGTTGTTAGACCTGGCGGGAGGTTCAAAAGAGGGGAAGTTGCTATGACCATCAGGGTTTAATCTCACTGCACGGTGTCTCCCAATCTTTTTAGGGGCCACCTGGACCAGCAGGACCTGAAGGCCGTCAAGGAGAGAAAGGTGCCAAGGTAAAAAAAAACAAAACACTGAGCTGCCACCAGACAAGGCAGCATTTCTGGTTTCAGCCATGTTCTCCCTGTAACGTCTTGCTTCTCTTTAGGGTGAATCTGGATTGGAAGGACCTCCTGGGAAGACAGGACCTGTTGGTCCTCAGGGGCCTCCAGGAAAGCCAGGTCCAGATGGACTTCGGGGAATACCTGGCCCAGTGGTAAGTGTTGGCCAACCAAGGTCAACTCCATCTCTAGGAGAGCACTGGTCCCATTAAGAAACCAAAGCCATGTTAGTCAGGGCTACTTATATTGCCACAGCTATGGGACGCGGTGGCTCAGTGGCTAAGATGCTGAGCTTGTCGATCAGAAGGTCGGCGATTCAGCGGTTTGAATCCCTAGTGTGTACTATGTGTAGAGGCAAACTAGAGTGTGTTTTTTTCTAATGCCCCACAAGAAAAGGGGCATTGCAGCCAATCCTAACAACATCATTCAATGAACCAACAGAGGTTTGCAAACTTCAGTAGCACTCAAGTAGAGTGGTGACTTGCCATCTGCTTCAGTTGACCCAATTCTGGATGATATTTCCAGCATTTTCAAGGGAATAAAAAATCCAGTATAGGTAGTCCTCCACTTACAAAAGTTCACTTAGTGAGCATTCAAAGTTACAACGGCACGGGGGGAAAAAAGTGACTTACAAGAGTTTTTCACAGTTACGAATGTTTCAGCATCCCCAGGGTCACGTCATTTATATTCGGATGCTTGACAACTGGCTCACATTGATGATGCTTGCAGGGCCCCGAGGTCACGTGATCAGCCTCTGCAACCTTCTGAAAAGCCACATCAATGGGGAAGCCAGATTCACGTAACAATCGGGTTTCTAACTTAACAACTGCAATGATTCACTTAACAACTGTGGCAGGAAAAGTTGTAAAATGGGGCAAAACTCACTTAACAAATGTCTCCCTTAGCAACATAAATTTTGGGCTCAGTTGTGTTTGTAAGTTGAGCAATATCTGTACCACAAACATCCAGACCAACCAGTGTCCTTCCCCATGAAGACTGGCTGGTTTTCTTCATTGGAACTTAAAACCTGCAACATCAGATCAGAAGTATGAGAGATGGAAACCTAGAACTAGATTTGGTGCAAATGATATGATGATCGGGGGCGGGGGGGTGCTGGAAGGCCCAAGACCTTGGGCAAACATTTCCCTCTTCCTTCTGAGAAGAAAAGCGTCCATTCTGACATACGTAAAATTAGTTAGGGTTACGATATTAGGCTGTGATATCATCCCTCCGCTATCAGTTTGGAGCTGCTGTCAAGGTTTTTAGGGTGATGGATACAGATATGACAACTGAAGACATGTATCCATGCAAGATTAATTGGAGTTTAGTCCATGGAAGCTGAGGCCAGCCTGTATTTGTTGGCATGAAAGGTGCCACAAGTGTGTCTGTTGACTGTTGTGATGGATGTTAATCTCATTAAAGTGGCGTCACTGACTGAGAGCAGCCTCCCCGGAGACCTGACCAAAGGCTCTTGTCAAGACATCGGATAACTGCAACTGAGTGATTGAATAGATTTTGTTCCAAATCACTTAATAAACTAAAAATCAAGGCATCCTGGTTTATGGTATGGGTCAAAGCTCACCAGCTGGTTGAGAAGAGCGGTGGGGGGGGCACTCTTCAATAGTTTGCACGGAGAGCAGAAAGAGAGTTGATAGAAAAGGAATCTGGGTCTCCTTGAGAAGCAAACATGTTTCAGATGGTTTTCAGTCATCAGCACAAATTAGTCGAACCAAAAAGCTGCTGGATCCATGGACCGCAAGAATCTTCAGATGGGATTTTTTCCCCTCTCTCTCTGATGTCTGGTATCAGTCAGAGACACTGAGCTGGATGCTGGAAAGCCTTGAGAGGAGATGCCTTCATGGAATGGAAGGGAAGGGAAGGGAAGGGAAGGGAAGAGAAGAGAAGAGAAGAGAAGAGAAGAGAAGAGAAGAGAAGAGTTGAAAGGGTCCTTGGAGGTCTTCTAGTCCAACCCCCTACTCAGGCAGGAAACCTTGTACCATTTCAGACAAATGGTTATCCAATTTCTTCTTAAAAACTTCCAGTGTTGGAGCATTCACAACTTCTGGAGGCAAGTTGTTCCACTGATTCATTGTTCTCACTGTCAGGGAATTTCTCCTTAGTTCTAAGTTGCTTCTCTCCTTGATGAGTTTCCACCCATTGCTTCTTGTCCTGCCCTCAGGGGCTTTGGAGAATAGCTTGACTCCCTCTTCTTTGGGGCAGCCCCTGAGATATTGGAAGACTGCTATCATGTCTCCCCTAGTCCTTTTCATCAAACTAGACATACCCAGTTCCTGCAAATGTTCTTTATATCTTTTAGCCTCCAGTCTTGTTCTCTTCTTTTGGCCTTATTGATGACTTATTTTATATTTTATGAGGCCTTAGTTTGGCCTTACTCTTTACTCTTCCTTTCCCTCTGACCATACACTGTGATACTGTAGAGTCCTTCAGAACTTTTCATTTTGCTGGCCTCCAGAAAAACGCCAGTTGATATAATAAGGTTTGTGACTCAATCGGTGGAGTCGGCCACTGCAGCAGATTCGAGGAGATGAGATTTCTGAAGCCCGGCTTCCAGAAAAGCTCCATGTAATGGGGTCTGTGACACCATTCACAGACTTTGCTACTGCAGCAAATTCTAGGAGATGGGTTTCTGAGGGCGAATCCCAGGAAGCAGAGCGCCCTTCAACTACCTGGGAGGAAAATCAGAATTCTATCAGGCCTGTAAATGTGTACCCTGGTGGAGGTTAAGGGCAGGCTGAATATTACTCAGCAATATTCCTCTAGATCAGCGGTTCTCAACCTGGGGGTCGCGACCCCTTTGGGGGTCGAACGGCCATTTCACAGGGGTCGCCAAAGCCCTCTCTCGCCCCCCCCCACGCCTTCACTCCCCCTCCCCCTCTGCCTCTGCTGGATCGCCCGGTCACCGTTCTCTTACCCCGCCCACTCCTAGAGGGAAAAAAACTTTAAATTCTTGCCCTGGGGCTTCAAAGAGGCGCCCTACTCTCAGCTGTTTTGCGGAGGGCTCTGTTGCTAGCTAGCTGCAAAGAGGTAAATTCCTGGAGCAGATTTTTTTTCCCCTAGCTATGCTGAAAAAGCGAAATTGAAAGTAAGCAGGGTCTTTGGTGCAACGTGACAAAATGAGGCAGAGAGATTTCTTTTTCTTTTTCCTCACCAAAAAAGGTAGGTGCAAAACTGCAAACAATGGGAAATTTAGGGCAAGAGGAGGTTCAAGATTTTAAAACACAGAAGAAAAAAAGCTCTATTTAACTAGGGAATTGTAATAATTGAGATACTATTAATTGCATATTGTGTTGAAAGCAGAAATGGTTAAGTTGTGGTTTGGAGGAATATCTGGGGGAAATTATTTGGTTTATTATTATTGGTAAATATAATTAATTGATTTGTAAGAAATTGGATTGCATGGAAATAATTGGAATATTCATGTTCATATTGATTAAAATACAAAAAAGGTAGTTATATAACTAATTGATTTATATTAAAATGTTGAATTTGTATTAAACAACTGTATTACATAATTAACCAATGTGAGGATGGATATAAAAATAGATGACAATGGGAAGGGGTAAAATATAGAATAGAAGGGAAAAATTGAATTTGATTAAGATTAGAGATGAGGATGAAGGGTAATATTGGTTTTTTAAAAAAATAGATGAGGAATAAATATGGTAAAAAGGAAATATAGAAATCGTAAATTTAATTGAAGTGACTAAACACTGTGTTGGAAGAAATATCCTTCTGGGTTCTGCTCCAAGTGGGGAAAAAGACACTGGAAACATGGAGACTGCTTGGAAAGATGGTTTAATGGTGGACAGAATCACATGGCTTGATGGGGCCCATTGTGTTAGTTTCTGTTGCTATTGTGTTGCAAATGTCCTTTGACAAAGGATTGACTTTCTGCCTCTGGCCCATTAACAAAGGGTGGGGGGCAGGAAAGTGGGAGCTGCTTTGTCTGTAAAATATGCTTCTCCATTTCTCATCCAGGGAAATAAAATATTCTGCCTTTTTAATATTTCCCAAAATATTTCATTCTTCTAGGAAAGGGGTGGGTGCTAACCCCCTACAACTGTTTAAATTTGTGAACCGGCCAAATACTCTGTTCAAAGAAAATACATTGTATGTTTTTATGTGTGTTTCTAATTATTGTTATTTATTCATATTTGTTCTCTTTTATTCTTTAAAGTTTAACAATTCATTCTTTATCTTAATATCTTAATATTTGTTTGGGGTTGGCTTTCTTCCCTTTCATCTTTTTTATTGTACAGCAATCTTTCTCCTCAAACCTACCATCCCTCTCTTTTCTTTCCTTCTTACTTTCTCTCCCCCACTCTTCTTCTCCTCCCTACTTCCTCTTCCTTTCTCCTTCTCCTCCTCTCTTCCTCCCTCTCTTACCCTCACTCCTACTCTAATTTCCCTTCCCTTCCTTCATCCCTCTCTATTGCTGTATCCTTTTATGCATATGGACTACTCAGAGGGCTGAAAAAGTTATTTTTGACTGGTCCTCGCACTTTTGACCAGTCCTTGAACTTACGACTGTCCTCACAATTTACGTTTTTGCCCTATCTTGTCACCATGGTGAAGAGAAGCAGTTGTGAAATGAGTGACACGGTTGTTAAGAATGGTACAATGGGCATAAATGATGACCATGATATGGGCATAAATGATGATAACTGCGAAGACCGGTCAAAAGTGCGAGGACCTGTCAGAAATCACATTTTTCAGCCCTCTGGGTAGTCCTTTTGTGCACAGGGACTACTCAGAGGGCTGAAAAAGTTATTTTTGACTGGTCCTCGCACTTTTGACCAGTCCTCGAATTTACGACTGTCCTCACATTTTACATTTTTTGCCCTATCTTATACCATGTTGAAGAGAAGCACTTGTGAAATGAGTGACATGGTTGTTAAGAATGCTGCACAGGCATAAATGTGAGGATGGTCATAAGTGTGAGGACCAGTCAAAAGTGCGAGGACCTGTCAGAAATGACTTTTTTCAGCCCTCTGAGTAGTCCCTATACACATAGCCATGGCCACCCGCTCACATGACCAGCTAGCCACGCCCACCCAGTCACATGACCTCCAAGCCACACCCACAAAATAAGCCACGCCCACAGAACCGGTAGTAAGAAAATTTAGAACCCACCCCTGGTTGGGGGTCACCACAACATGAGGAACTGTATTAAAGGGTCGCGGCACTAGGAAGGTTGAGAACCGCTGGCCTAGATAGTCTGGACTAGGAATGCTAAACCCACAGATTATTTCCCCTTCATGTCACTTCCACTACTTTATCCATAGTTATATGTTTAGATTTTACATCTGGTCAAAACAGGTAGCCCTCAACTTACAATTATTTATTTAAACGACTTATGTTTATGCTATGTTATGCCATCAGTTATGATGGCACCGAAAAAGAGACAATAGAATAGAATAGAATAGAATTGTTTTTATGTTTTGTTTTTGTTTTAAAATAAAAAAAATGTTTAAAAAAGAATAGGATGGAATAGAATAGAATAGAATAGAATAGAATAGAATAGAATAGAATAGAATAGAATAGAACAGAACAGAACAGAACAGAACAGAACAGAACAGAACAGAACAGAATAGAATAGAATAGAACTGGAAGGGACCTTGGAGGTCTTCTAGTCCAGCCCCCTGCTCAAGCAGGAGACCCTGTACCATTTCAGACAAGTGGCTGTCCAGTCTCTTCTTAAAAACCTCCAGTGATGGAGCACCCACGATTTCTATGGCAGGCTGTTCCACTGGTTAATTGTCCTCACTGTTAGGAAGTTTCGCCTTAATTCCAGGTTGCTGCTTCTTTGATCAGTTTCCAACCATTGTTTCTTGTCCTGCCCTCTTGTGCTTTGGGGAATAATTTGGCCCCCTCTTCTTTGTGGCAGCTCCTCAAATACTGTCACCCCACATTCTTCTTTTCTTTAGACTAGCCAAACCCAAATCTTGCAGCCGTTCTTCAGACATTTTAGTCTCCAGGCCTTTGATCATCTTAGTTGCTCTTCTCTGAATTTTTTTCCAAAGTCTCAACATCTTTTTTGTAGTATGGTAACCAAAACTGGTTGCAGTATTCCAGGTGTGCCCTTACTAGGATAAGACTCACAACTTACTAGGGACTCAGACTCACAACTGTTGCAGCATCCCCACGGTCACATGACTGGGCACTTGGCAACTGGCATGTATTTACAGCTGTTGCAACATTACAGGATCAGGTCATTCCCATTAGAGCCTTCCTTGCTGGCTTCCAACGAGCAAAGTCCTTGGGGGAAGCTGAATTGATGTAATAATTGTTAACTCATTTGGTCAATAACGTCGAGATTCCCTTCATCAGTTAATGACTGCAGGAAAAAAGGGCCCATAACTGGGTGAGACTCACTTAACAACTGCATCGCTTAGTGACAAACGTTCTGGTTCCAATTGTTGTAAGTCAAGGACTACCCATAGCGCTTTTAGTAGTGGCATCCTGCTGCTCCCCTGGCAGGCCCTCCATCCCTGGAAGAGCTGACTTTTTCCCAGAGAAAGGAAATGCACCTGGTGGGAAACGGCATGGAGCTTGTGGGGGACAGTCAATACTGTATTAATCCTGGGGATGAAGGCTACCACCCTCTTTGAAACAAATATGTGGGGTAGAAATTTAACCTAAAAACGCCACTCTCCATGCCTTGCTTGATTCTTCTAGATGTACGAGTATCTCCCATCTTAGTTATCAGTTTCTCCTACTAACCCAGAATGTACCATAATAGCTAAAGGTGTCCATTGTTTTCTAGGGCGAGCAAGGGCTTCCAGGTTCACCAGGCCCAGATGGACCTCCTGGCCCGATGGTATGTCTTGACATTTTGGGAATTGTGCTTTACCTCCCTTGGGGCTGAAAGCAAAGGTCGGCCCCATCCCAGCCCCCACCCCTTCAGCTCTCCTGGTTCAAGCACGAAGATCTGCGTCTCAATGGGGGTGGCAGGATGGGGTGTGTGGCTGCATCCCCAGTTCCAGAGCAGTCTCTTTCCTCCACTGACCATCTTGGCTGGCCAATCCCTCCCTCCCAAAAGAGCTTATGTCCTTACCTTTATATGGTTCCCCTTGGATGTAGCTAGAGGGCAGATTGAAAATGACCACGCTTTAGCAGTCTGAAAAATGAAGACTCAAAATTAGAATTGTGTTAACGTCGGTCCAAATTCACTTTTCCTTTCCCAAATTAATTTGGCTCCTGTAAATCTAAAAAAAACAAAGTGTCTGAACAAGATGCCTGATTTTTAGTACCCATCTTCTCATTCTCTTCAAAGGGTCCACCTGGTTTACCTGGCCTGAAAGGGGATTCGGGTCCAAAGGGAGAAAAGGTGAGTTTTCAGCATTAAGATTTGGGTGCGGTCCAGAATCAAGGCAAAAAGCATCCTCCAAACAAGCCGGTGAATTTGAAGCACCTGGCTTAACTCTTAATTCTGGGAAGAGAATTCCTGAAGCCAGCTGGGAATTGCAGTTCTTGGCCATGGCTGGCTTCTCTCATCCTGGCACAAAGAGCCTTTGCAATGCGGCCCTTGCCTTTTCTAGGGTCATCCTGGACTGATTGGTCTCATTGGGCCTCCCGGTGAGCAAGGAGAAAAGGGAGACCGGGGACTGCCAGGACCTCAAGGAGGATCAGGGCCTAAAGGAGAACAGGTAGACTATCAAGAGCATTGCTGCAAAATCCCTTAGTTCTTCTTGATTGCCAAATCTTAAGATCCCCCCCTCCCCCCCGGGTGAGGATGGGTCTGAAGCTTCCGAATTGGAAAGAACTCCTCCACTGAAGCTGCGGATTAAGGAGGCATTGCAAGCACTGATTTTCTTCTTTGTCTCTTTCCTTCCTCAAGGGTATTCAAGGTCCATCTGGCCCTCTTGGCCCACCTGGTCCTCCAGGGTTGTCGGTGAGTAGCAAAGAGGCAGGGACTTCGGTCTATTAGATGAACACGTGGTTCCCCCCTCCCCATATAATAGCAGTAGCCCTTAGACTTATATACTGCTTCTCAGTGCTTTACTGCCCTCTCTAGGCAGTTTACAGAGTCAGCCTCTTGCCCCCAACAATCTGGGCCTTCCTTTTACTGACCTCGGAAGCATGGAAGGCTAAGTCAACCTTGAGCTGGTGAGAATCGAACTGCTGGCAGTCGGCAGAGTTAACCTGCAATACTGCATTCTAAGTCACTGTGCAATCACAGCAGATAGATAGAAAGATAGATAGATACCTCTTCACTGTGCTTTATAGCCCTCTCTAAGCGGTTTACAGAGTCAGCCTCTTGCCCCCAACAATCTCCTCATTTTACCCACCATGGAAGGATGGAAGGCTGAGTCAACCTTAAGCCAGTGAGATTCGAACTTCTGGCAGCCGGCGGTCAGCAGAAGTAGCCTGCAGTACTGCAGAATAATAGAACATAATTTGACATTTCAGTGATTTCAGAAAGATAATTATGTTTATTCTGAAGTATAATAAGAATTGTGAGTGTACAAAAGAAACGGCTGTTTCAGCCTCAGACTGACGTGCTGAACCCGTTAATTAGTAGACAACTTGTGACAATCTTCGTTCTGCTAATCAGCACCGGCCTGGGGTCTGGGCTACTTAGTTATTTTTAATGGGCGCTTTGCTAACAGGCTCTTCTGTCTTTCAACTAGGGGCCCCCTGGACCAAAAGGTGCTAAAGGATCTTCCGTAAGTACAAGTATCAAATCCATCACAGGAGGAAAATTGTTTTATTGCTATTAATCGTAGTATTGCAGTCCACATGGTCCCGTGGGGAGGGGGGAGGGGAGCAAGGCTCTTTGTCCCTTTCCTGTCTGTTGAGCTTCTTTCATGTCTTTGTCCCTCCCATCATCCACATCTCCCCCTGTGATTACTTTTGAGATAATGTGATATCATCCCCTGGAGCAGGCGTCTCAAACTGGATTTCTTTGAGGACCAGATCAGCAGGCTGCGGGGGCAGGGCGGGGCGGGGGGGGGAGAGAGGACGGATCCCTCCTGCAGCACCCTGCTGCCCAAAATGGGGTGTGGGTGGCTTGCGTGCAGCCCTCTTCCCCGCACCCCGGTTTTGGCCTCCATGGCCTCCAGCAACACTCTGCCGGCCAAAAACAGGCTGCGCAGAGGCCCCGCGAGGCTGCAGGGGAGCCGCACTCAGCCTGTTTTGGCCGGCAGAGGCACCGCAGGCTGGTCCTTTGATATTTTCAGGGTGGGATTTAAGTACCTCATGGGCCGGATCCAGCCCGCAGGCCTTGAGTTTGAAACCCCTGCCCTAGAGGAATGAATAATGACGCTCATGTTTCCTCTTGCTACCCTGAATCTACTTCATTCCTGGGAAAGAAAGGAAAAGTAGCCCTAACACAGAGCACAGGGACAGAAGACAGGGGGCTTGGGGGGGGGGTGTCTGTGAGTACTAGGGAGACTGTCCTTCTGCATCTCTTCTTCCAACGAATGTCCTTGGGAGAAAAGTCACAGGTGAGAGGATGAGTCCCTGATTGCTCCCCACGGAGACTTGCCCATTACTGGCCAGGGATTGTAGCCTTTGTTTAACCCTTTTACTGCTGCCCAGAAGGGAACGCGGAGATATAGGAAGGGGGAATTGGGTGCCCCTCCCTGGTCCAAGAAAACTGTAGAGGTTGGAAGGAACTGAGCTAGTCAAGCTCAACAGAGGAGACTGTTCCATGGAGATTGTCAACTGTCCCACTCAGTCATCTGTTTATGTTTATGTTTTATGTTTATGTTTTATTTGATTTGTATACCGCCCTACTCCCGAAGGACTAAGGGCGGTGAACAGCCAAGCAATAAAATACATAAATACAAAAATTTAAAAAACCAGTTAAAATCAAATTAAATCATTTTGGCCCAGACAAATTAAAACACCCCAATAATTTAAGAACAGATTTAAAATTTATATATTAAAAAAGGGAGGAGATTAGGCCAAGCCTGCTTGATGGAATAAAAGAGTCTTCACAGCGCGGCGGAAGGTGCGCAGATCCGGGATCCTCTGTATCTCCGGGGGGAGCTCATTCCAGACGGTAGGTGCCCCCACAGAGAAGGCTCTCCCCCTAGGGGTCGCCAGCCGACATTGTTTGGCTGACAGCACCCGGAAGAGTCCCTCTCTATGAGAGCGTACTGGCCGGTGGGAGGCTATTGGTGGTAGTAGGCGGTCCCGTAGATAACCAGGTCCTAAGCCATCTGGCTCTTTGCTAGATGATTGAGTGGGATGGTTGAAATCTCCGTGGAATATATTCTTCCTTTAAGACTCCTGGCCATTTGTTTTGCCAAGAGTATACTTTACTGAAGCTTAAATGGTTATAGAAGTAGCGTAAGCTGAATCTGAGGTTTTCTTGTGCAAACAACACAAAGGAAAGGAAAGTCCCGTCCCCACTGCCATCTCAGTCTCCCAGTTATCTGCAATGGTCCAATCAGGTGCTTGTATATCATTCAGGAAACAGGTAACAGGTGCTCAGTTCCCAGCTCCGCATATCATCAATGACCTTGGCTTCCATTCCCCACTTTCTTCACATTCCAATCCTCCCTTCCTGGCTGTCAGCTCATGAAGCTTGGTTAGGTGAGATGCAGCCATGGCAGAGATGTTCAGAGGCCCCTGCAGGTTGCAATTCTCACCTTGCAATTTCCACTTGGGTTTCAAGGAGACAACCTCTTGCCTCTTGAGCCAACCTCCCTTCCACGTTTGTCTTCTTGAAACCCACTAGGAAATTGTAAGGTGAAAGTTACAATGGTCAGGCTTACTTTAAAGGCTGTGGTGGGCTGCAGTTGTGCTGTGGCATCTCCTTGACTGGCCGTGTCTTTTCTGCTTCTCCTTCTTCCCAGGGGCCAACAGGTCCGAAGGGCGAAACTGGTCATCCCGGCCTACCAGGACCTCCTGTAAGTGCTGCGACTAAGACGTTTTCCAGGTTGTCACAAGTTTGAGTCTGCTTCTCTGGTGTGGCATCACTCAAGCCAAGTTCTTGTTCTTCTCCCATCATCCAGGGTCCTCCAGGAGAGGTAATCCAACCTCTTCCCATCCAGTCCTCCCAGCGGACTCGGAGAAACATTGATGCCAGCCAGCTGATGGATGATGTCAATTCAGACAATTATGTGGACTATGCTGATGGCATGGAGGAGATCTTTGGCTCCTTGAACTCTCTGAAACTGGAAATCGAGCAGATGAAACACCCCTTGGGCACCCAGCACAACCCAGCTCGGACTTGCAAAGACCTGCAGCTTTGTCACCCGGACTTCCCAGATGGTAGGCAGCAGCCATGGATGGGGAGAGGGAATAGAAAAGGGCAGTTGATCCTCTTTTCAAATGTTCATAGATATCCAATTCTGTCCCATTGATCAGACTGGTTAGGTCCAAGATTTCAATCTAATGTTAAAAAGTTGTGTAAATATCATGGTTGGCATGACAGAAACACAGTTAATCCAGGTGGGCTCTAGGTTTTAATTCTAGAGCTCCATAGGGCTCCCACCCTGACTGGCTTTAAAACTCAGAGTCAACTGGAATCAGGCAGCACCCAAGTTTAGATAGATAGATAGATAGATAGATAGATAGATAGATAGATAGATAGATAGAGACAGACAGACAGATGTGTAGGTGTAGGTAGAGGTAGATAGATGTGCTGGAGCTGGCTTGTACTGGTTTGCAAGAGACAATTGTTACATCTTCTGGAGATTTGCAAGTTAGCAGGGAGAAGAGCTGACACACCAACAGTGTTTGTTTATTTATTCATTTATTGGTTCGATTTATATGCCGCCCTTCTCCGGAGACTCAGGGCGGCTTACAATGCGTTAAGCAACAGCCTTCATCCTTTTGTATATACCTGCTTAGTAGGGCTTTCGGCCTCCCCAAGCGGTGTTCTTTTTTTTGTACAAAGTCAGCTTATTGCCCCCACAATCCGGGTCCTCATTTTACCTACCTCGGAAGGATGGAAGGCTGAGTCAACCTTGAGCCTGGTGAGATTTGAACTTGCAGTAATTGCAGGCAGCTGGTGCTACTTAACAGCACTTTAGTGTGCTGCGCCACCAAGGTTTGACACCATAACAGTGTTATTGCTTACAGATGTCTCATTACCCAACTAGGGAACACCATCAGTGCAAGTGGTGTCAGAGGTATACAGTATTCAATTATATACAGTTTGAGTTGTGTGGCGGCCTAGAAGGGGAACTGTCGCCTCACAATCAGAAGGCCGTGAGTTCGATCCTAGGTAGAGGCAGATATTTCTCTCTCTGGGCACAATGAGAATGTATCTGCTGAACAAAACTCCGCACGATCTCTCAGTGTCTCTGGAAAAAGCTGGAGTTCTTCTGAAGGGCTTTTGAAGCCGATGCCAGAGTTCGTGTTTGGGCTTTATAATTTCTAGCCATTGCTTTTCTCCCAACTCTAGGAGAATATTGGGTAGACCCGAATCAAGGCTGCTCCCGGGATTCCTTCAAAGTTTACTGTAATTTTACTGCTGGTGGGGAAACTTGCATCTTCCCAGATAAGAAGTCTGAGGGGGTAAGTAACTCTTTTTTGCTGACCCTTTAGAAGATATTTTGCCAAATTTTCACTGTCTGCACGTTGATTTTATTTTGCTTTCAACGACATAGTTCCCATCAGGAAAAGACTGAAAAGAAGCGAGCAAAAGAGCAAAAGGCTCAGGGGCTCAGCCTATTCTCTAAAGAAAGCCCCAGAGGCAGGAGTGGGTTCCTCTTACCTTCACTACCGGATTGGAACCGGGAGCATGCGGGTGCACAGAGCGTCCGTGAGGACATCCAGGCGGGTGGGCGGAGCCTCCTGAACCGGTAGAAACCCACCAGTACCCTGAGGGCAGGACAAGAAGTAATGGGTGGAAGCTTATCAAGGAGAGATTCAACCTAGAACTAAGGAGGAATTTCCTGACAGTGAAAACTGTCAATCAGCGGAACGGCTTGCCTTCCGAAGTTGTGGGTGCTCCATCACTGTAGTGTTTAAAGAAGAGATTGGACATCCACTTGTCTAGGATGGGATGAGAACTCAGGCCTTGGGCAGGGGTTGGACTAGAAGATCTCCAAGGTCCCTTCCGTCTGTTCTGACCCGGCTCCCAAACACGACAAACTCTCTGAAGTTAAATCAATGATTTCTTTATTAGGAGCGCCAGCAGCCCCGGCAAAAAGTCCCTCTCTCCCTCACAGCAGGCTATCTGTCCAGCAGGGAGATGAATAGTTGTCTGCCACACCTATTCATCTCCACCCCCTGCCTTTAATCCCCAGAGCTAGGGTGGCACTTCATAGCAACGCTGGTTCTTCCTTCCCAAGGATCGGCCCATAGATTTCCACTGCTCTCCTCTCCACCTTCTGCACATCCGCGCCTTAGGCACTGGGCCCAGCAGTTCCTCCTCTTCCTCATCAGCCACCTCCAGACCTGGGGGTTGTTGACTCTCCATCTGAAGGCTGATGGATGTCCCAGGCTCTGGGTCTCTGTCTCTCTCTCTGACAGCTCCATTCCCTCTTCCCCCTCGGAACTCCCAGGCTGCCTCATCTGATTTGGCTGCTGGAGGGGCTGGCGGCCGACAGGCCACAACACCGTCCTTAATGATTTTACGATTCTATGAATTAGAGGCAGGGAAAAAAGAGCAAAGAAAATGAAGTTGAACAAATCTACTTCAGCTGCAACCCTGTTCTTTCTCCATCCCTTTCCCTCCTTGCAAGCCACCCTTTCTTCTGACATGTCTGAACGTTCATTCAGGTGCTGGGTTTTGTCCTTTGAGCTTCTCACTTCTGCCTGGCACATCATTTAATGTTTCTCGTTTATTGATAGACGTCTGACAACAACTTGCATTGTTAATAAGCTGCCAAAGAAGCTGAAATGTGACAATTTCTGCAGATTCATACATGCAAATGCATCATGTCATTTCCTCTGTACTAAATTATTGGTAGGTCAAGTGCATCATTAGTTGGAGTGAAAAATATGGCGTTGGAAGTGGGAACAAGTGTCCTCCCTGTGGTTGTCGTCCATTCACACTTCCACTCCCTCTATGATGCCCTGTAATTAACAGATCACACATGGACATGTCTGAACATGTCTTTATAGTGACCACCCAATCTGCTTCCAGAGCGAGATCTAGCAAGCGGCCCAATCTGCTTGTGATTGTTCTTGGGGGGACGGGAGGAGGTCTAGGCCAAATCCATCTCCAGGTCAGAAGTTCCCTCCCCCATTTCATTGAAGAGGAAAACTAGAAACAAACTCTTGATCCTATTTTTTTCTATGTTATCAAGACAAAATCTACCGTAACTTTAGAGTGTTGTAAGCAATGGGGTTTTTGCAAAATTGGAAATGGACGCAGAAGCTGCTGAGCAACATTGCTTTTAAAACGTTGCCCTTTTAAATGTGGCCACTGCTTTTTTTTTTTTTTTTCTTCAGAATATGATGACATTTCCAGGAAAGCTGGATTGATGTTAGTGGATGAAATGTGTGATACCGTGTAAAAATCAATGCAGAGGTTTTCAAACTGCCATACGCTTTTCTATTTCCAATTTTAGTGTTGTAAAATGTTCATAACTCTTGTTTTGGATCTAATGTAAAGAAATTTGCAGGAAGATGTGAAATATTAGCGTAGATTTCAGCAACTAAGTTCCTGAAGAAACTGGTGAGAAATAATATTCCCCTCCATCAGTGAATTGGAGCCGAACAGTGGCTAGTGAGAAGGATAGGAGTTTAACTTCCCTTTTTCATAAAAGAAAATGGTCTTTCAGCTAGTCAAAAAGATAAGACCACTGCAAAATTAGGCAGGAAAAATCAAAGATAAAAGTACAGATTAGGCAAGACCTGGTTACTCAAAAACAGAAACTGAGAGAGGGGCCTTGGAATCCTAGTGGACCATCACTTAAATATAAGCCAGCAGCCAAAAAAGCTAATACAATCAAGAGAGGCACAGAATCAAGATCACGTGAAGTATTAGTACCACTTTATAAAACCCCCTAGTAAGACCACACCTGGAATACTGCAACCAATTTTGGTCAGCATACTACAAAGACTTTGGAAAAAGTTCAGAGAAGAGCAACTAAGGTGATTCAAGGCCTGGAGACTAAAACATATGAAGAACTGCTGCAGGATTTGGGTTTGGCTAGTCTAAAGAAAAGAAGAATTAAGTATTGGGCAATTCCTATTGTGGCTGAGGGCTAATCCTACCTTTGTTGGATCTAGGGTGAGGGTATTTGCTTATGAATAGAGCTATCTATCTCTTGATCTCTAAAGTGCTGACATCTGTTGTGGGCTATTAAGGAAGGTGGGGGCTGCTTTCCAAGAGCATGTTTCTCCATTTCTGATCCAGGGAAATATAATATTCTGCCTTTTTAATATTTCTCAAAATATTTCATTCTTCTAAGAAAGGGGCGGGTGCTAACTTTTTACATTTTTATTAGAGATCAAGTGTATTGCAGTAATGCATAGACAGAACGGAGATTTGCGTGCCAAAATCCCTGTGTTATATTTTCTCCTCCTTTCCCCTTCTTAACTTTCATTTCCCATCCAAAGGTAACCAAATAAAGTCTTGCAGTTCAGTTCAGTTCAAGCATGCTCTGGAATGCAGCTCCCTCCCCTTTCCAGATGGGTGATCTTGAAGCAGCTTCTCTAGTCAGCACAACACCTACTTTCGGTTTCCCAAACTTGTCCCCCTTCGCCCCCTTCTCTATAATTCATGGCAGAGGGTCACCGCATACCAGTAAAGCACATGCAAGCATGAGGTAGCAGCTGACAATCAGATTTTTTCTGATTTTTGCCTACCATGACTGACATAGTTCTCCTACTACAATATCTGGAACTCTTTGGAGATTCATTGATAGCAGGCAATTAAGCAAGCATACAAGCTTTCAAGAAGGAGAGTGATTGTTGATTTTTGATCTGGCCCAGACTGTTGGGAATTGTTGGATGTCTTGGGTTTTAGCCATGGTGTCAGCAGGGTAAAGATCTCTTGCTTACTGTGCAGTGCTCTAAAACTGGATGAGCCTTAGATGCCTTTAGATGGCACTTCTCTCATCCATTATTGGCCGTGCTGACTAAAACTCATGGAAACGGGATTCAACAACTTCTGGTGGCTCAGAGGCTGCCCTAAAATTCACCATGCACCATGTTGATGGCAACACTGAAGCCTAGAAAATGGCCTCAGTGAGGCCATCTGTCAGGGTTCCAAGTAATACACCTCAACAAACAGGACTCTGAGGCAAGCAAGTTCCTCAAAGAATTGATTTATTGGACATATCATATTGGCACAGTCTGGTGAAAACTGACTCTGAAAGTTTCCGCAGTTTTCACCTAATTAAAAGTAAAAGTTTTCCCCCTTTCCCAAACAATCAGTCACATGGTCCAATCAAGGTGCCTTCTGGTTGCCTGGTAACTTCACTCCTCTTTTCTCTGACCACCTGTGGGAATGTCCTTGGTTTTCAGGAGAAAGTATTTTGTTTTGGCTACAAAACCCCAGCTATCTCTATTCCCCACTCCCTCTCCCTCAGCTCCAGTGTGGCAACACAGAAGCTGACAAGATGGCTTTGGTAAGGTCAGCTTCAGGGTTGACAGGCGGTCCCCCTTAATTGAAAAGGACTTCCTGCAAAGAAAAGAAACTGGAGAGAGGTTAGTCAAGGTTCAGCCTAATACAGCTTGGAACGCTGACAGTTGAGTTTTGACACCAGAACCATGAACATTTCTTGGCAATGTGAATAAAGACAATAGATGACTCCTCTGATTATAAAAGTGGCTTCTACTACTTCTCCTCCTAGAATGGCTTCTGGCTGAGGCTATTGGGAGTTGGTATATGAAACATCTGGAGGGCCACCAGTTCCTCAACTGGAGATTTCACCTATCCAAAACCAGGTGTGGCAGTGAGTCACCATGAAATGAAACGAGGAATAGGAGAGCACTAGGCTTCACAATTAGGGCAATATATTTGAACACACTAATAAGCATTCAGAGAAGCAGATCTCTCCTTGGAAGCAGAACCATCTTCTTTGGCTTTTTAAACTGGGGGGGGGAGTCAACCCTCCCCCTTGCCAGGATGGCCTTAGCAGGCCCATTTCTTTCTTGGTTTCCTCCCCACCAACCGCCAACCATCCAGGCTCCGGGAAATAATATTGGCCTTCTGGGTGCTCTTTCAACAGTGTCAGAGGTTGCATTGTCGGTGTTTGGTTTTGCTTAAAAAGAAAGACTCAAGTGATTTCCGCGGGAACCTTTCATTCCAGAGTGTAACTCTCCTTTTTGTCTTGTCTCTGTCCTTCTCTTCCCCAACGTGCCTCTTCCACCGTTTTCAGGCTAGAATTACTTCATGGCCAAAGGAAACCCCGGGCTCCTGGTTCAGTGAATTCAAGCGCGGTAAACTGGTAAGAAGAACCCACACTCGGCTTTCTGTTTGGCTTTAACCCCTCTCATATTTTGCAGAGCAAAATGGCCCGTTGGCCCAAAGAGCAGCCAGCCACCTGGTATAGTCGCTACAAGCGAGGGTCATTGGTAAGTGGTAAAGCTTCTGGCCCCCTCCGCCCTCCATCTGGAGCACGCCAGCCATGTCCGCTTTCCACGCCTGGCCCCAAACTAATTTCACTCTATATGCTGAACTAATGAGCAGCGCTAGAAGAGTCCAAGGATGGCCGAGGAGCAATTGCCGAGGGAGTTTGAAGGCTCCGTTGGGGCCCTCACCACAACCGACGTCTCCTTGGCCTTTCTGAGGTGAAGCTGGTCCTTTGACCTGCTCAGGAGATTCTTGTGGATACAAAGGACAGGACAGGACAGGGTTTGAATCAGAACTTGATTTAGAACTGGAATTCTGTCTTGGAGAATTCACAACTTATGAAAAAAAATTAAGAACATGAATATTCATGGAAATAATATATACATAAATGGTGTTATATTAATGAACTACTTTACAGAAACTATGTAAGAAGATGTAATTCTAAGAATTTCATGTGAAAATATTTGTGTTTGGAGAAAAATGCTCCAAAATACGCTGAAAATATTATATTTAAATTATTGAACTGGAAAATTGGAAGATTCTCAAAACGGAGAAAATGGAATGGAAACATTTTCAAAGTTAGAATAACTGAAGTCAACTGGTTTGCCTCCTTCTGCCGAAATTCATTCCCACTTGACACCTACTGGAATTCAACCTCAATTTCCAATTCACTTTTGAAGCCAACACAGATCTGAGTTACCAAGATCACAGGAACCTTTGGAAAACTTACCGCATAACCTGATGCCAAAGCTCAGAGTGTTGCCCTGATTAGAGCAACAGAAGCACAAGGGGATCTTCCTTAACATTGGGAAGATGGTGGAATTGCGATGATAGTCTCTTCAACGCTTGCCTTGAATGGTGGGCCATTGCTGAAGGACTGAAACATGAGGAGAAAACAAGGCCGTGTCTTTTTTGGGGTGGTGATTAAGAAAAGCCAAGAAGGTGACAAAAGATGTAGAATTCATTTCTCTCAGCTTTCTTTGTTCAGAAAAGAACTTTCCAGCCTGACAGTATCTGTGCAAGTTTTCTATAGTCTCAGAACATCAAAATAAGGAGAATGTAATGTAATGTTAGAATTCCATATTCCACAATTCCATATTCCAATATCTGGAAGGCTGGGGTACAAAACAGTTTTAGATGAAGTTAGGTGTGTAAAACGTCCTCTCTTTGTGAGGGAAATGTTGGAAAAACATTTGGAAGCATACTAAAGAAGATCAGTGCAAGATTCTGAAAATGTTGAAGTTCTGTCACAATTATTCCCAATGATATTCTTTGCCGTGCAAGCAATTCCCTCTTGAGCAAGGGAATTCATGTATTAATTCTAAACAACAATAGTGACAGCTTTTGAGAACCTCTTGAAATACCCTTACAAAGTTTTCTCCGGCAGCTTTTATTTTATTTTAATTTCTTTAAAAAAATACATCTTCCTCTTCTCTCTGAAGTCAATGTCAACTGTGCACGGAGAGCTCCTGAATGAGATGCACAAAAGCTTTTCCAGCTAGGCAGCACTGCTACCTCACAGAAAAGGCAGCTGTCACGTGTGTTTGTGTTTGTCAAGAGCTTTTTCCCTGCTCAATGTTCCCAGACTCACCACACTGTACTAACTGGAGAAGTCAGGTCCACTCTGGCTCTGGCCGGCCAACCCCACCGGTCTTGTGCAAATCATTTTGTTGTGGGGGAAAGGAAGGGTTTTGTTTGCAGCAGCTGGTTTTTGCTCATCCCCTCAAATGTTGCCTTCCCTCTTGTTTTCTTGCTCTCGTTATCTTGCTGGTCATTAGGATTGTTTCTTGAACTGGCAATGAGCCACCAGGAACTAAAAGACTTCCAAAGGCAACCGTACCACATTTGCTCATGCGGTGGGAATTCTGGATCTATCTGAGAAATTTTAGCGTTCCTATGAAAACTCTTACTAAATTCCTCTGATGTATTAGATGACAGAAATTGAAAATTAGTCCTAATATTCACTTTGGTTTATAGCAATAGCACTTAGACTTATATACCGCTTTACAGTGCTTTACAGCCTTCTCTAAGCGGTTTACAGAGTCAGTCACTTGCCCCCAACAATCTGGGTCCTCATTTTATCCACCTCGGAAGGATGGAAGGCTGAGTCAACCTTGAGCCTGCTGAGATTTGAACTGCCAAATTGCAGGCAGCTGGCAGGCAGCAGAAGGAGCCTGCAGTACTGCACTCTAACCACTGGGCCACCGCGGCTCAATATATTGTTGTGATTACCCATTTAGATAATATTGCGTTTTGATTTGGAGAGCAGCTCTGGATGTGGTCCCAGGGCCTTTAAAGGCCACCTGCAGCTCTGGATCTCAGATGGTGGATTTGGGGTTCCATCTCTGTCATGCTATTTTCCCCTCACCTGGAGAGCTCCTTTTAGCATCTCAGAGGCTTCAGCGCCTGTTTGCGCTCACTCTGGTTTGGATGCCAGATGGTTTCCATCATAAACGCTTCATCATGAGTCCTTGGAAGGGCCTGTTGCTCCGTTGGCTTGGCTTGAAGCGTTCTTAAGGAGAGGTTGCCAACTAACAGATTTTTGGAGGTAAGATCTTGTTCCCTTGTACACACACTGAATGATATAGGATTGATTAATGGGATGGCTTAACCTTCATGGTTCCAATTAGCATTTCTAAAATTCTAAAAAATTATTTATTTATGAAATCTATTTGCTGCCCTTCTCGTATCCAACGATTCTGAATGACTTACAGCTTTAAAGCATTAAAAACATTAAAATCCATCACTCATAGAAACACAGCTGATAAAATAATTAACAAATAAAATCATTAACAGCAGATGGCAAGGGAGGGAGCCGGACACACAAAGGGGGGGGAGGGGGAGAGATGGGATTAAGTTTTAATTAGCCCAACACCTCCAGTATGAAGCTCCAGTATGAAATATTAATTATTTCCATAATAAATGCAAATTAGGCACCACCTCCAAAAAGGGATTTTCAAATCTGTTAAATGTGGGTGCACTGGGGTTGTGTGCATGGCAGGGAGGGAGAGAAAAGGGTTTTCAGAAAGGCTTTTCATTAAAAAAAATTAATCAATTAATTTAATCGACTGGTTAACTAAACATTGCTGATAAACATCAGTTTAATTTGCATATGTAATTCCAAGAAGTAGTTGAATCCTACATACACACACACATGTAATATTCCTTGAGGTAAAAATATGTAGTAAAATATTTGGAGATCTCTTAATCTCGTTCCAAATTCAGAGGATGAATTTAAAAGACGATGTCGTAACAATTGACCTGGCATTTCGCCAATGGATTACTGCAATGAGTTCCACATGGGACCTCTCCTTGAAGACGATCAGAGGTGCAGCTGGACCAGAAGGCAGCTGGGTAGAAATGCCTCAATATGTCCTCCTGTCACTACTGCTCGTACAGCTGCAGTTGCTTCCAGGCCCTGGTGTCTCCGCTCAAGAGATAGGACCTAGTTCTGAGGGACCCCCATGGCTGATAGTTTCTGCCCATCCTAGAAGAACAGGCCGAGGAGATGTAATCCAGGCCCAGGAAGGAGGCCATCTCGGTTGCTGCAACTGGTACAGCCTCCTTCCAGGACTTGGCTCCTCTCCTGAGCATCAGAAGGTGCTAAAAACCTGGCTTTTCCCTGAGCCAAAGATGGGGTGGAGCCCCTCAGGAATTTTATCTGAAATTTCTTCCAGTGAAGTGTTCTGCCCAGAGTCTAATGGTGCTAGGCGACCTCTGAAATTGAATGAATTATATGAGGGGTCTCCAACCTTGGCCACATTAAGACTTGTGGACTTCAACTCCCAAAATTCCTCAGCCAGCATGCTGGCTGAGGAATTCTGGGAGTTGAAGTCCACAAGTCTTAATGTGGCCAAGGTTGGAGACCCCTGAGTTAGATGGCCACTCACTCCTAATTGGAATAACTGGAAATAAGTTGCTTTTAGAGGATCATCTATCTGCATCAGAAGAATTTAGGAGATGATAAGACGAGTTAGTAAGAGTTAGTAAGATTTTCATTTTTTTTAAAAAAAGAGCTTTTTTCAAAAGAGACCTGTTCAGCCTTGGAAGGAAGGAATAAGCAATCTCTCAGAGGTTCCAAGCATAGAAGATCTTCCATCGGTCCATCCTCACTGGTGTAAATTCAGATTACATATGCTTTAAACAATGGAAGAATCAGTTGCCATCCGTAAATCTCTTGTGAACAGGTCCTTATCCAGGGTAATCCACTGTCATCTTCTAGTTCCTGGTTGCTCTTTTAGCTTGTCGTCTAGCATGCTTCTGCTTGCCTCAGTCAGTCATTTTGACCTCTCTCAAGACAATCATGGACAGGAGTCCAAGTAACTGGTTGGTAAAACCTTTGTTTCTTCTTATCAATTGTGTGTATGTGTGTGAAATTGACTGATTCTGAGCATGTGTGGACACGGTCCCATTCCCTGCTGGCCCACTCAGTCTTTTCCCACAATATCTAATGAGCACCAGGGTCTTCTCTGGAGGTTGTGTAACTTTGGCATGCAATACCAAGATATAAAGTGAGCATCGGATGCATCGGGTAACCTAATCTCAGACACAAACACACAGATTTTCAGACAAATCCATGGAGGAAAAAATCCAAAATTCCAACGTGGCTGAGATGTCTACGGTTAACCCAACATTTCAAGTTCTTTAAACGTCTTGAGTCTTTTCTGACTGTGGTCCTAATTCTTATGTGTCTACGTAATGATCCTTTTAATTCCACGCTTGGTTATTCTGCCAATTGAAGGGTTTTTAATTATTTCCTGGATAATTAAATCCTGAATGTTGTAGAAATGAGACCTATTTCTCATTTCTAGGATTTGCCCAGCCCGAAACTCAAATCCCGTTTATTTTTTAGAAACAATGGTGGTTGTGTGCTTCTTCAAACGTAATTGTAAAGAATTCTCTCTGACCATCCCTCAAAGGGTCCAAGAATACCGTGAAACACTTTGTGGCACTTGGGTGTAAACTTTCTGCCGAGTGGCTTCCCTCTCGCCTGCCCACCACGTCTTGCCTAGCCTACCTGGTCTGCCTCTTCCTTGTCTCCTTTTCCACTTCCCTTTAGCTCTCCTATGTGGATGCCGACAGCAACCCCATTGGAGTGGTACAGATGACCTTCCTGCGGCTCCTGAGTGCATCCGCGCACCAAAACGTCACCTACAACTGCTTCCAGTCCGTGGCGTGGCATGACGCCACCGTGGGCAACTACGAGAAGGCCATGCGCTTCCTGGGCTCCAACGACGAAGAGATGTCGTACGACAACAGTCCTTTCATCAGGGCGGTCTTCGACGGCTGTGCAGTGAGTAGTGATTGTGATCGTGTAGTAGTGATTGTGCAAAGGAGAGACCTTTAGTTGGGGGGTGGGGGAGCAGGGGTTGGCTCACAGCCCTCTCAGGCAACCTCCTAGGCCTGTTATGGCGAACCTCTTTGGCACTGAGCGCCCAAATTGGAACGCGTGCTGGAGCACCGGAAACCCAAAGACGAGCTGGCCAGAGCTCATGCGTGCACCGGCCACCTGGTCCGTGGGTTTCCAGTGCTCCGGCGCACGCAAAGACCAGCTAGCTGGTGCGCATGCCAGAAACCAAAAGAGCAGCTGGCAACAGCGCACGTTCCGACAGAGAGGGCTCTGCGTGCCACCTCTGGCACACGTGCCATCGGTTCACCATCACGGTCCTAGGCTGTTCGTGTTGACAGCGGAACCTCCTTTTCATGGGCGTGATTGAGAAGAGGAGGGCAAAAAATAAGAGGCAATAGATTATTTTTTGACTAATGTCTGAAAATAATCATTACTGCATATATTAGCTTATCAACAAAAAGAGTTTTAATTAAGTATAATATAATAATGCGTTTATTGTGGACAGTGACCAGAATTAATTAAGTGTAACAATCGGTACTGGATTTCTCGCGTAAAAGTACGACTTTAAGCAGAGAATGTTACATTCTTCTTCCACTAATAGAGATTAGAGTGGTTTGAATGGTTGAATGAATGATCCACTTAATTTGGGGGCAGAGGAAGTGGTGAGACCAGGAGCCTCTGGTGGGTACCTGTGCTAAGAAACCACAGGATCTCAGAACAAGGCAAGGTTTTCAGGTTTTCAGGTTCTCTAGACCAGGAATCAGAGACTGTGCTCTGAACAGCATCCTATACAAAGAGTGATGATTTTAGGTGCCCCTGAGCTTGTTTAGCCTAAAGAAGGGAAGATGAATGAGACACATAAGAAGAGTCTTCCAAGAGCCAAGAGGTTTTACAGGGAGAGAACTAAAGTTGAGATCAGGAGGAATCTCCTGACTGTGAGAGAACTAAGCAGTGGCACGGCTGCCTTCTGGAGTCGTGGGAGCTTCATGGATGGAAGCTCTTAAAGGAAGGTTGGATGGCCTGAGTTTCTTATCTTGGGGTGGACTAAAAGACCTCTGAGGTCTCCTCCCATCCTACCGTTTGGAGGAAAAGATGGAAGATTTTCATAACTGATGTGAACTTATTAACTTTACGTTTCAAAATTAATACTTCAATGGAAATGCAGAATTCACCTCCCAAACGTTTGTAATGTGGTTTGTCCATAAGTAAAGATGGAGATGTACATTCGGACACAAGGTCAGTGCAGGGCTGTCCGTTCCAGCCTCCAGAAGACACTGCAGAGCACACGGACGCACGAAAACAGCATCTTCAATTCAAATCTTTATTGTCAGTGCAACACATATGTACAATTATGTACTTAAAGCTCTGGCCTGGGCCAAGGGTTGCAGGGTGGCTTAGCCTGGCGTAGAAGCCAGTCAGAGCCAGACGCGAGCAATGGACTTTCGCAAAACTTTTACTGAAGCGTTTCGGCAAAAGGGTCCCAGCCGCTAAAGGAGCTGAAACCCTGAACAACAGCAAAGTACAATCTTTTATACAATTGATTTTCAGAAATAGGGAAGTAAAATTTCACAGCTATTTATTACCTTTTTGGGAGTTCTACCTTGCTTTTAGTCTATGTGTCCACTTGTCTGTGGAGTTACGCCTTGCCTAAGCATACATGCCATTCTGCCCCTATAGAGCCAGACCTTCTTAAGCCCTGCTTGTGGTTTCTGCAGCTTATTTTCTTATTGCCAAATCTTATAGCTATCTAATTTCGAGTAGGTGTTGTTGCATTTCCTCAATTTCAAACTGACATGTTATATGGTTACATTCCTCATTTAAGTTTTCACTCTTTCCTAGGATGGAGGTGTACTGCTTCTTAATAGGGGATCCATCAGGTGCAGCTGGTAGCCATGTGATGCTGAGAAAAGGAGGGAGGGGCTATTAGACCCCCCCCCCAGGGCCCTGGAGCACCTTTTGGAGACTACCTGCAAAGTCTTCTTAGACTACAGAGAGGGAAAGAGGGAGGGAGAAGAGAGAGAGAAGGAGAGGGAAAGAGGGAGGGAGGGAGAGAGACCGCCAGCTACACAAAAAGTCATATATAGATTCATACACTTGTGCAAAAATGCCTTATATCAAGGGGAACTATTGGCAAAAGCAGTGTGCATTAGGCAGTATTTTGAACAAAATGTATATATTTTAGAAATATGAACAAAAAGATATAAACCTTAATGGGAATTTTTAAAAAAATATCAAAGTTAAAGCAGATCAAACTTGATATGCAGTAAAAAAAAAAAATACCCAAACCGCCCAGGTTTCCCATCCCAGAGTTCAGTTGGCAGGAACCGTGGTTTGCAGTATGCTGCGCATTCAGCCCAAGCCAGATTTTTTTTTTTAAATCTAACTCAGCATAATTTCCTGTTGTCGAACAACAGAGCGCTTGGCTACTCAAGCAGCAGAAGGAGTGAGAAAATGTAATGAAGGGTAAATGAAATAAAATAAAATGGAAAGAAGGAAAGGAAGGGAAGGGAAGGGAAGGAAAGAAGAAAGGAAAAGAAAGAAGAAAGGAAAGAGGAAAGGAAAGGAAAAGAAAGAGGAAAGGAAAAGAAAGAAGAAAGGAAAGAGGAAAGGAAAGGAAAAGAAAGAGGAAAGGAAAAGAAAGAAGAAAGGAAGGAGGAAAGGAAAGGAAAAGAAAGAGGAAAGGAAAAGAAAGAAGAAAGGAAAGAGGAAAGGAAAGGAAAAGAAAGAGGAAAGGAAAGAAGAAAGGAAAGGAAAGGAAAGGAAAGGAAAGGAAAGGAAAGGAAAGGAAAGGAAAGGAAAGGAATCTGTCCACCTGAACGGCCTCTTGTCCTGCCTTCTTCCCTTGCAGGCAAAGAAGGGCTACCAGAAGACGGTCTTGGAAATCAGCACCCCCAAAGTGGAGCAGGTCCCCATTGTTGACATCATGTTCAACGACTTCGGCGAAGCGTCTCAGAAGTTCGGATTCGAGGTGGGACCGGCGTGCTTCCTGGGCTGAGGGCTGCTCAGAAGACTCTCTCCAAAAGGGCAACTTCGTAACCTCATTGTGCCTTCTCTTTTTGGCTACTTCCTCTTTTTTTGTTTTTGGTCATCGTTCTGAAACTGGACAGTTTGATGGGTTTGTTTTTAAATCACTCTCCTATTTACCCCGACATCAATTTTGCTGCAAGACACTCCTCCCCAACCCCAGTCAAAATCCGGACCCTGCTCACCACCGACTCCAGAATCACATGACCTAGGGGCTCTCCGACTGGCCAGAGCAAGCTTTTCCTCCTTTGCTGCGCCTCTTCGTGGAGACCGTCAAAGGGCTCCGCTCTCACGCTTGAATGTGTTCCCTTTTCCTCGAAACCAGAACATTTCCGGCAGGAAAGATGCCATTCCTGCCGTCTTTGCCTTCCTTTCAGCAGCTTCTCTGCATCTGATGGAAAACTGTCCAGGGATCGCCAGTTTCCCATCACTGGATAGTCCTCGAAACGCCATCAAAAGCCATCAGCCGGGCGATGCAGTCAACGCCTGATCTCTGTACAGAAACAAGGACGAAGGACTCCGAAACCCCCTCCTCACTTGGATTCTCTTCTCTGCTGGGGTTTCTCTCAGAACCTAGATGGAACTCGGCCACCCACCAGAGGCGTTTCTCTGGTTAGTTCACACAAGAAACATCGGAAAGCCACGGCCTTTCAAAGTGCCAGGTTCTGACTGCTTATCCCATATGATAAAGGTGCTTCTATTTTTGTATTTTGTAAGTAAATATTTGTATATTATTATATTAAATATTAAATGTTTCTGGGTTCAAAACATGCATGTGAGTCACCCGTGCTCCACTGGGCAGCCTCCTCGTCCCCAGCATCCAATGTCTTTGCTAAGACCAAAGTAGGAATCAGCAGGGAACCGTGTGCTCCCCCCCAGACTCAGGAAGCAGGTTCCCGGAGCCCCCCCACCCCCTTAGGAGCAATATGCCTCAGCCTTACAGACACCCAAGCAAATGGGATTAAAATTAAGCATTGCTGAACTTTGGGGGAACTGAGGCAGGCATGTCTCTGGACAAAGGAAAACAGCTGCCGTCTTTGCACCAAGTGTACCAGCAGTGTTGATATTTGTCACCTCTGACAGGCAATAAAGATTTATGGCCAGCTCCCTCCCACCCCCATTCTTCAGGCTTTACCTAGTGCAATGTAGAGGTTTTTTAAAAAATATCTTTTTCCAAGAAAATCTTTTCCCCCTCAGTGTTATCTTCATTCCATTTTGTTGGTGCTATAGCTGTCGGAGGAACCTTCCAGACAACCCCGGCTGAGCCCTACCAGGGGTCCCTCCCAGTTCTCCCCTCATTTCAGCCCAGTGATACATCACCTGTCTTCCCCCCCCATGACCTTGTATCATGTGACCCATCGGCCTGTCAATGATGCGTCTGATGAGCGAGTTAATTTGACTGTTCTGGAGCTCTGGGTTTTTCTTTGGTAGCAATAGGCTATTCATGCAACGCCTACCAGGGTAAACATGCCAGATTTGTACTCAGTTGCTGAATATTTGTGGTGCTAATTTATGACTTTATTCAATGTACTGAAGCCAAGGCCAGACTTGACCTGTCTCTACAACTCCCCTCCTCTGTCTTTCCAGAGCAAAACTGAACAGTGCAATTGTGTGTGTCTTTCTCCAGTGGGGGGCTTGCAGCCACCGCCCGCCCTCCACCCCTCCAGCTCACTGCTCCCACATTTAGAAAGGGAAAGAGCACCCCACGCCTGGCCCTCAGCCTCGGGGCCAAAGGGACGGGCACTGCTGTGACTGAACGGGAGCTTTTGTGGGATGTCTCTTCCCATGGCATTCCTGACCCGGGGAAGCTCCGGGTGTGAGAGTAACTAGCCAGCATCTGTCTGCATCTGTAGACTCCCCTCCTGGGCTGGCTGACTTTCCTTCTGCTGTTACCGGGGACCCTCACCCCTCCTGCCTTCCTTTCCCACCAAAGGAGCAGGAGCCTCTGAGAGTGGCTGTCAGAATATCGCTTGGGAGGCCAGGAAGTGACGCATTTCTGATTGAAAACAGCCATGGCCCACTTTGGCTTCTAAACAGCCCTGTTTGGCCAGTCTTTGCCTTTGTCTCTAGAAGGGGGTGGGAGGCCTTCCCTGTAGCCCACTCCCACTCTTCATTGACAGACAGCAATGAACTGTCCCACTCCTGACAGGTTTGTTCCAGGGGACAAGCCTCGCGAGGCGCACAGAGTCTTCGAGGATCAGTGAGCTGGAGATCCTAAACTGGAGCAGCTCTCCAGAACAGATTCCCTGAAAGTCAACGGTTCAGAAGCTGCCCTGCACTGCATTCCCTAACCTAGGCACAACATTCATGGTGCTCTTTCCCTTTTGGGGAATTTGGGGGGAATCACCGCATGGAGGGTGGAGAGCCAAGACACGCTCTCTTAGGTCATGTGATTCTGATCTGATTTTTTCATCTCCCTCCCTCCTTCCTTCCTTCCTTCCTTCCTTCCTTCCTTCCTTCCTTCCTTCCTTCCTTCCTGTTTTGGTGCTTCTATCAAAATCCTACAGAGTGTTGTAAAACTGTACTGTTGTGTCTTTCATTCCTGTTCCATTTTTTCCTTCCCTCCCAGAACACTTAGTTACCGTATATTGCAATAAAATTTGCTTCTTGTATTTGCAGACATATCTTTCTGTGTAATTTTATCCCCTAATATATATCATGACTTGAACAAATGTTGATAAAAAAAAGTATGAAAACAAAGATTTAAATACATAGAGCCCCCTCCCCCTTTGAAGTGAGCACGTGTGGGTATGAATCTCTGCATGTATGTACATGTGTACATACACACACACACACACACACACACACTCGCGTATGATCAGGTGACCCTATTCGTACAGGTTTCCAAATTCCAACAGATCAATGCCCATTAGAGGTATTTTTAAGAAGAAAAAAATTGAACCTGTGTAATAAAGGAATAAGTGTAATCGATATTTTTCAATAAACCAAGTTTACTGTTTCCACCTAACCCCCGTGACGTGAATGCTTCTTTGGCCTGTAGGTCCAAAGCTCCTCCCTTCCCCCACTTTTCCTGATTTCCCCAAACCAGCCCAGCTTTGGGGGGAGGCACAGAAACTTCACCAGCCAGGCAGCGGAGAGTCTTGAAAGGAAAGCAGTGAGGGGGGAGCACAGCAATGAGGGCAAGGGCTGCCGTGGAATGGGGGAAGAAAGATGCGTTAGCTGAAACCATGGCTGCCTCTTGCTCCATTTCATCTGCCAGGCAGCCTTAAATCTTGGGCTGTCGTGTTGTGTCCTCTTCCAGGGGATGCTGGCACCCCTCAAAGAGAGGAGGCTCAGTTTTCTGACTCCTGCCCTGCTGAGGAGCCAACCTTTTCCATGCTGAGGGCCAGAGATACGATGCCAGATCCCCACATTCAGGGACACTCCGACCTTTCAACAAATTCTGCCTTTTCTGGGAGAAACAATGCCACAGGTACAGCTGGCATCTTAGTGGAAGTTCAGCCCTTTTCTACCCAATGCCTCCTTTTCAAGGAATCCTAACCCAGGTCAGCCTATCTAACCAAGAGAAGGACTGATAGCAGCTCACAGGGAGTTGAGGGGGTCAACCTATTGTCCAAAGCCCCCGAGGGCAGGACAAGAAGTAATGGGTGGAAGATTATTAAAGAGAGATCCAACCCAGAACAAGGAGAAGCCCACGGAGACTTCAGTTCTGATCTCATCTTAAGAAAACTGTGATGGTCACAAGGAAAGCTTTGGATTTGGACAGGAGAGCTTCATGTCCACCACAGGGTGGGTGTGGGCCAGTCTCTCTGTGCCACACACAACCTGGCACAGTCGTTGTAGAGAAGAAATGGCCTTGGAACATTGCCTTGAGCTCCCAGGGGGAAGATGGGAAATAAATGTCAGATGCACATAGCGCTCAGCGTCCAGGGCCTCTAGAGGGGGGAAATGGGCTTAATGGGCCCTCCCATTTGGACCACAACCAAGGCCCGCCCTCCCCCAGGGTCTGCCAGGGTCATTCTGCCTTGAGTAACAAGAGAGCAGGTTGTGGCTGGCCTTGAAGGTTTCCTGAACCACCAGGTGCCAAGCAAGGCTAGTGGGATTGCAAGAAGTAGCAGACGGGGCATCCTTCCTCCATGCTTGTCACCTGTTATCTGGGTCCCATTGGAGCAAGGCTCCGTCACTCCTGAAAGTGCTGAACCTGAGCTTAGCAATAACTTATCATACTAGCCAGGGTTTCACATATCCTTACCACCGGTTCGCACGGGCGCCTTCCGTACATGCGCCCGGCCTTAAAAACATGGCTAAATAGGACGGCATTACACGGGGGAAGGCCCACCTGCAGTTGCCGCTACCAGTTCGCCTGACCCAGTACGAACCGGCTGAATGCCACCTCTGATACTAGCGGTCAGGCCTGGGGGAGGAAGGTTGTTTTGTAGTGAAAGAGTCACTGCGTAGAACCCGGAGAGCGTTTTGACCGTAGGCTGCATCTCCTTCTGTGCTTCTCTTCTCCTCCTCAGCCTGAGAGCTTCACTCGGTACACTTGACTAGGCTAAGGGAGGTTTGTTAGTTGGAGTTCAGCTTTTGACATGAATACAGGGTAAACAGGCGAAGAGGTCATTGTGTTAACCCATAAGGTGGCGTGTCTGGTTTTGGGACCTAACATGATATGGAAGCCCACCGAGTGGTGCGGTGGCCTAGAGATGGAGCTCTTGCCTCACAATCGGGAGGTTGTGAGTTCGATCCTAGGTAGAGGCAGATATTTCTCTCTCTGGGCACAATGAGAATATATCTGCTGGAAAAAGCCTCCACATTGGCGACAGGAAGGGCATCCGGCCAGTAAACGCTCAGCTCCATTCTGTTGCCCAGACTACACCCTGCAAGGGATTATGGGGTTATTAAAAGAAGATGATCATGATATGGAAGCCCACCCCCAGTTTTGGGATTACAGGGACTTCCTATCTGGACTTGTCTATCTAAATCAAAAGGTTATAAAATTCTTCAAACCACCAAATGAGTCAAGGTAAGATTGGTTGTCCCAAAGGTGCTTTTTCCACAGCTAGATGCGCATCCAGATGTAAAGGAGAAATTAACTGCCCTGAAGCTCCTAAACCAGCCTGCTCAATGTCCCCCCTCCCGCCATCTTCTCCACTGAGGGAGGAAGGCATTAAACCTAACTCCACCCTGGCCCAGGTGGCCAGTTCCATCCCTAAAAGGGCCATATTTCCACAAGTTGTCATATCTCCTCTTCCTCTTCCTGCCCCTTTTTGAATTTCCCAAAAGTGGTAATATCTGTTTAAATGTGGGAGGAGGGAACTGGAAGACGGGTGCTTGCTGTTTGCACAGTAATAGTTTGTGTCACTCTAAATTGAAATTTATCTTCCGCTAGGTGTTATAATCCCATCACTGGGCTGGTGGTGCTACCAAGGGCCGCTCCACTCGTCCTGCGGCTTTACATAAACTGCCCCAGCTTTTCAATTTGCTTCTGGCCTTCCTCACCTTCTGGAAAAGCAATATTGGAGGCTGCAGAAAGAGAGAAAGCAGGCAGCCTGTTGGTGGTGGGGCTTGACAGGTGAAGTAGAAGAGGCTGGCATACAGCTAGAGAGAGGAAATTAAATGAGACTTCATCTTTTTAAAAAAATAAAAGGAAATATGGAAATGAGTCATGAATCTAAAAGGAATCAGACCCAGGAAACTGCGTATCAGTCTTCCATTGTACACAGGAGAATAATTCCACATATGCTCTTTCAAATAATTTCTGTTGTGCTTCTCTGTTAAAAAATAACAGGATTTAAAGGTACATTTATTTTGTTGCGTTATTTGCAATAAACATAGAGGTGGGACAATAAGGACGAATGTGCAAAAGATACTAGAGAAGATCTGTGGCAGACACTCAACAGCTGCATTAATGCCACCAATGCAGGGGATCCGGGGTTTTGGGGCGACAGTTGGGGGCTGACGATTCATGTCAGCCTCCTCCTGCCCGGCTTCCCCCTTCAGCCACCCAGGAGTCCTGTCCGAAGATGCTGGTGCCAATGGGACTCTCTCATCCAGAAGATGCAAGTGGGGCCAAGCTCGGCCATGACCCACCTGTTTGGAAGAGAGATTTGCCTTGCAAGGGGGCTCCTGGGGGACAGGGGCTGGAGCAGCTGCAGGCCTGCGGGCTTAGTCAGTTTGCCATGAGAGCTGGGCTGCTTCTTTCATTCTCTCTGGCACAATGGCCTACAACGCCCTCCATTTTGTGATTGACATGATGCTGTGGCTCAAAGAAGCAGTCCACATCAACCCAGCAACTGAGCCAAAGGCCCCCCTCCCTCCTGTCATCTTCCCCAGATAATTTTGGCTGGGAGTGACTCTGCCATCTTGACTTCCTTGACACCTTGCCAAGCGGGAACCAGGGGCGTCCCCCAGTGTCCCCAAGGCATCAGGTAATAATTTCATGGTTCCGAGTCAATTCAGGACTCTGGATGGACATCCAAACCCATCACTTTACCTGGCTTTTCTCAAAGATCCGTTTTATTGGGTACATCATATCAGCACATTCAAATGTGAAAACAACTCTAAATATTTCCTGCGTTTCGTTATAATAAAAAAAATAGACATCCCCCACCCACCCCTTAGTATTACAAGTCACGTTAGCCAAGCAGGTAGATGGCAGTTATGAGCTCTTGTTGAGATGACCTTGGTTCCCACAGGCCTTATCCAGTGGTGGGATTCAAATAATTTAACAACCGGTTCTCTGCCCTAATGATTTCTTCCAACAACCAGTTCGCCAAACTGCTGAGAAAGTTAACAACCGGTTCTCCCGAAGTGGTGCGAACTGGCTGAATCCCACCACGGGCCTTATCGCTGTTAAGTCTGGCACACGGAAGAAAAATATCCCACGCCCTGTAGTTCCACTCCCCCCCCCCCCATATTTATGGCAACCTAAAAACAAAGTAAAAAAAAATATGACATCAGCTAAAGTTGTTTTGAGAGTTGACAACTTGAAATTCAGCTGCTGTTTCTCGGTGGGGGGGGAAGAAGGGAGGGGCCTGGAGCAGGGGTGAAATCTAAATTTTTTTGCTACCGGTTCTGTGGGCGTGGCTTAATTAGTGGGCAGGGCTTGATGGTCAGGTGACTGGGTGGCATGGCTTGTTGGTCAGGTGGGCGTGGCCAAGTCAATGTCACTTTTTTCCCTCCCTTTTAACCTACAAAACACAACACAACACAACTGGCTCACCCACTATATAAAAGCAGCTGTGCTAGACCCAAAATGATCCCTGCAACAAGCAGGAACCTCACACAGGCACAAAAAGCCCATAAAACCAACTTTCACACTTTACACACACAAAATTCCACATACAGCTTTGTGAGATTTTGTGTGTTTGTGTAGTTAGACACTACAGAAAGCTGTACAAATATTATTTTATTTTATTTTATTTTTATTTTTATATAAAAGCAGCTAAATTCAAAACTTCCTAAACTTTAAATGGCTAGGTCTAAAAAAAGAACAACTAAAAAAAAAACCCCAATTAACTATTTTTTTTAAAGCTCCCAAAGTGGGGAAAAACTTACCCAATTGAAGGGATAAGGCAGGCAGGCAGGCAGGCAGATAGAGCTGCTCACCGATGAGCTTGATTGCAGGCAGGGAGATTCAGTTGCTTGCTGATGCAATGGATTGCAGGGATTACAGCAAGTGAAGCAAGGCAGGCATTGCAACCAGCGGCTCAGGATTCAGTTTGAAGAGCGAAGGTAAGCAAGCTGGAGGCTGTGGGGGGAAGGGATTTTTGCCCACCGCCATTGCTACCTACTCGCCCGAGCCGGTCCGAACCGGGAGCATTTCACCCCTACCCTGGGGGCTCTGAGCCTGACATCTATGGAGCTTCTCAGTCATCCAGGACATGGTTGTCCCAAATTTGCTTTTCCAAAAGCCAACTGGACTTTCTTTCCTTGAAGACGTTTCGCTTCTCATCCAAACCCATTCTTTTATCTGAGGCCGCAGCCATCATTGCAGAGCCATGCTGAAGGACCCCACTTAGCGGTGCAGTTTTTATTAAAAGACATGGCCAAAAGTAAAAAATAATAATAAATAAGGTGATGCTCAAAGTTGCCTTATATTAAACGGAAGATCCCAGACATGGGGATGAAAGCAGGACTCGCGCATCATGTGAAGGCCAAACGGACTGGCCAATCCCATTTTGACACGCTGCTCCTGCAGAAGACTGGTGTGCCAATCATCTCGGTTTCTCTCAGGGGGGGTGGTATAGAACAGAATAAAATAATAGTGTTGGAAGGGACCTTGGAGGTCTTCTAGTCGTACCCCCTGTTCTGGCAGGAAACCCATTTTAGACACATGGTTGTCAATCTCTTCTTAAAAATTCTCAGTGTTGGAGAATTCACAACTTCTGGAGGCTAAGTTGTTCCACGGGTTAATTTTTCTAGCTGTCGGGACAATTGGCAACTGGATCTCCCAGGACTTTCCTAGGGAGGTTTTTGTTGTTTTTTTTTTAAATTAAGGCAGCAAGGCTAGAACCAAAACTGTTTTTCCTGCAAGGGATGTGCTATTGCTGAATGATATTAGTGACCAGCTCTTTGCAAACTCTTCCTCAAACAAAATGTTCCCAGCTGTCAAAAAGAGAAGACATCTATTCAGAGTGAACAGTCAGTGCCAGCATGATAGGCGCCGATCTCTCTTCTCTCATTTCCTTGATTTTCTTTTAAATTTTAACCAAAATTTAGCCAAATGGCATTCTGCCACACAGCACCAGGGAGACAGGAAGCAACATCAACAGAGTTTTGCACACCCCAAACCTTCCTGGGCTTGCCTGTCCCAGAGGCAGAGGAGGAACGGCAGGCAATCCGTGTGTCAGGGCTGCCATTCTGCCATGTCATGCTTTGCCTGCTGCCTGCCTGCCGTACGAAACAGGGTGGGAAGATCGGTGGGATAAGGGGAGGGTCAGTACGAGGAATCAAAACTATGCATCGTGCGTCCACGAGATTCACCAGCAGTTCCAGAGGTGCTATTAAGCCAGTTCAAATTGGTTCAGGTGAACTGGTAGCGGGTGGCCCCCGCCCACTCACCCACCTTCCCCGCTGTAATGCTGTCTTATTTATTTATTTATTTATTTATTTATTTATTTATTTATTTATTTATTTATTAATAAATTTATATACCACCCTACTCCCAAAGGATTCAGGGCGGTGAACAGCCAAAAAAGTAAAATACACATAATACAAACGTTAAAAACCATTTAAAATACATTAAATACTTTGCCACGATTTAAAACACCCCAATCTATAAAACAAATTTAAAAGCAATTAGAAGGGAGGTTAGGCCAGACCAGCCTGCTGGAATAAGAATGTTTTGAGGGCGCGGTGGAAAGTGCGCAAATCCGGGATCCTCCGTATTTAGCCACATTTTCACATTTTATGCATGCGTGGAAGGCCGGATGCATGCGGGGAAGGTGCGTGTGTGAAATGAGCTTACGTGTGCGTGGCAAACTGGTGGTAAGAATATGTGAAACCCACCACTGGGCGGTTCCAAGGTCACACAAAGAAATGCCGAACCATCCTGCCCGCAAAAACGGACTGTTACCCAAACAATTTGTTGGCATCTAATTGGACACTCTTTGGTAACCAGGGGGGTGGATGAGAACAAAGGAAAGTTATCCATACGCTTTGGGGGCATGAAAATCCCAGATCCAGCGTTGCTTCTTCTGTAACCACTTGGCTTTAGTAAAGCGTACCTTTGGCTAACCATGCACCTGGGAGTCTTTCTTTTCTAATGGACCAAGTTGATATTGTGTTCCATTCCCGCAGCAGAGCGTTGTCCAAGGAAAGCCAGAGAGGGCTTCAGGAATGTTCAGGAGGAGGCCATGCCAAATCCAGGAGCTTTTAAGAGGCTCCTCCAACCACTGAGCACTCAACCGAAGGCACAGCTGATGCTAAGGCCTGTGGAAGGCCTGTGTCAACATCTCCACCGCTCTGGAAAACTGCAATGTTAGCAGAGCCTCTCATTTGCCCAAGTTGCTGGAGTAGCGGAGCTTCTTCGTGGAACGCGCATCACACTTGGTTTGCTTTGGGGATAATCAAATCTACCCTCCCATAAATAAAACATCTCTTTAAACAAAATTAGCAAATCTCTCTGGGATGCCCAACTGTCAGTTAAGCCTGATATTTACAGGCTGCTTGATAGATTGGAGGGGAGGGGTGGGAGCAGAGGAGTCTGAGCCCTCCCCTCCTTCCCCCAATTTCAGCAAAGGTCAGCACTGCAGGTCTGAGCAGGTGGGCATCTGGGGGCCCCGGTTCCTTCTGCTTTAATGATCCAATTGTCTGGGAAAAAACTGACTCAGCCCTGGGAGAGGATGGCTAATTGGCCCCAGAACCAGGTAATTCGTTTGGTCTTGAGGAAGGAAAGGGAAAGCCTTCAGCTGATTAAGAAACCTCTAAAATGTGTTAATGGTGTGGAGGGGCGGGAATCTCACCAAACTCTCCTGTGGGCATATTTCTGAGAAGATTCTCCAGGGTTCCTGGGCTTGAGGAGAGCAGGGAAGGACAATTGGTGCGTTCCTAAAAATAAAGTAGAAGCAAAACTCACCTATGAGCCACACTCTCTGGAGGGTCTTCGGAATGCAAGGCAGCAACTGGGGGCAGGTGGGGGGGGCGCACAGTTTTTCAAAAGCAACTGAGCTCACTGAGCCCCACACAGTCCATCTGAGCCAGGTCAGGGCAAGAGACGGCAGGCCAGGAGGCTGCGTGTTTGGGGGACATCCGAACTCCTGCTGTGCTCCCCACAGTTCTTCCATACAGCTGCATGGGGTGTGGGAGGGGAAATGAGGCAAAGGGGCTTGTTCCACTAGGGATGGGACGGGAGGGCAACTGTGAAGGGAAAACCGGAAGCATTTTCATACTCTGGAGCTACAAGGGATTACGACAATGCCCTGCATTGCTCTACGTTGAAATTCCTACATTTAAATTTAACAGATTAACAGAGTTGGAAGGGACCTTGTAGGTCATCTAGTCCAACCCCCCACCCAGGCAGGAGACCCTATGCCATTTCTGACACATGGTAATGCAATCTCTTCTTGAAAGCCTCCAGTGATGAAGCTTCTACAACTTCTGAAGGCAACTTCTGTTCCATGGGTTGGTTGTTCTCACTTGTCCAATTCCTCCTTATTTCCAGATTGAACAGCTCCTTCTTCAGTTTCCATCCATTGTTCCTTGTCTGGCATTCAGGTGCTTTGGAGAATAGCTTGAGCCCCTTCCTCCTCTCTGTGGCAGCCCCTCAAATACTGGAAGATGCTCTCCTGTCTCCTCTGGTCCTTCTCTTCCCTAGACTAGCCAGGCCCAGTTCCTGCAACCGTTCATTGTATGTTTGAGCCTCCAGTCCTCTAATCCTCCTGGTTGCTCTTCTCTGCACTCTTTCTAGAGTCTCAACCTCTTTTTTATAGTGTGGTGACCAAAACTGGATGCAGTACTCTAAGTGTGGTCTTACTAAGGCTTTAAAGTGGTATTAATATTTCACTAGATCTTGATTGTATCTCTCTGTTAATGCAACAATGCCATTTAGCTTCCTTCAGAGGAAATCTCTTCAACCTTTTCATTATTTCACTAATTTCCCCCCCCCCTTTTCTAATGCAACATATTTGAGGCAGCTTTCTACAATTCCAGGCTAAAGCCTTCCAACTGGACAGGTAAGGTGGGCACGTAAGAAATATTTCCACTTAGCCCCTACCCCACACACTTCCTCAGCCTCATCGTCTGGAATCCTGTTTCTACCCACAACACCCCAGCTCTGCTTTGAAAGCCAAGGCCAGTTACTTCAACTTGAGTCTTTGCCAATTTGGGGGAGGGCGGGGAGGTTGACGGCAGGCTGGAATGTAACAGTAACAGAGTTGGAAGGGACCTCGGAGGTCACCTAGTCCAATCCTGGTGGACTAGATGACCTGGTGGCCTGGAGGCTCAGCAGACTGATAGCATTGTGATTAACACCAGCTGTCTGCAATTACTGTAAGTTCGAATCTCACCAGGCTCAAGGTTGACTCAGCCTTCCATCCTTTCTAAGGTAGGTGAAATGAGGACCCAGTTTGTGGGGGCAATAAGCTGACTTTGTATAAATATACAAAAGAATGAAGGCTATTGCTTAACGCCTTGTAAGCCGCCCTGAGTCCCCGGAGAAGGGCGGCATATAAATCAAATTAAAAAAAAAAAAAACCCTGCTCACGCAGGAGACCTATACTTGAGATTCGAACCGCCGACCTTTCTGATCGACAAGCTCAGCGTCTTAGCCACTGAGCCACCTAGAGAGTCGAATGAAAGGAGGTCATGGGTGTTCCCCCAAATTGAGGGCTGGCCAAGACCCAAAATGGTGGGCTTGGTTTCCTAACCAGTTTTAGGAAGAAAGGATGGGAAGGGAGGAAACTAGTGAGTTTCCCCCAAGCATTTCCTTTAACCCTTCCAGATGTTCCCTCCCATATCAATTTGCTTTTGGGTTTTTTGGGACGCATTCATACCTGTCTAACTCTCCCATCCTGGTTTCAGGAGTGCCTAAAGAAGAAAGATGAAGTCAGAATCTCAGCTTGGTATCTAGCCATCTTCCATCACGGATGCTTAAATTAGTTTTCCTGCACTGGGCTAGAAGATCCAACTATGCAAAGATTCAGGTGCTTGGTCCAATTTCATTTACATTTCAAGGCATATTTTTCTAAAATAAGATGAGAGGGTTTTTTTTTTCCTGCTAAGGGGTGCAACACTTTGAGGGATGCCTACTTTGATAAGGCTTCAAGTCAAGCCCCCTTCAGAGCTACAAAGCCCCACCAGTTCTCAAAGGGAAGGGAAGAAGCTGCATGGTTCTGCAGGGCCTCTTCCTCTTCTGATGCTCTTCCAGCACCATCTGCTCCAGCCCACGGAGCGGCTGCAAGGCTGCATCCAGGCAAATCATCCAGCTTCATCCGAAGAGGGGAGGGGCACGTCCTGAACGCCACCAGAGGCCTGGTCAAGCTCAAACCAAGCCAGGCTCCTCTCCATAGATCCGTGAGGGGCAGAAGAATATTCTTTAAGCTGGCTTCTGCAGGATTTCTGTTTGTTAAGTCCTGAAAAACAACTTTTAAAAATGTACTGAAGAATAATTTTTCCCACACCTGGTACAGTGTTGTCTGTACCAAGTAAGAAAAAGTGTAGTAAAAAACGCTTCCTTCCTTCCTTCCTTCCTTCCTTCCTTCCTTCCTTCCTTCCTTCCTTCCTTCCTGTATCCTTCTTTCCTTCCTTCCTCTATCCTTCCTCCTTTCCTTTCCTTTCCTTTCCTGCCAAGATGGAGCACCCACAACTCATGGAGGTCATCAATTAATCATTCTCACTGGAATTTTCACCATTTCAAAGTTGAATCTCCTTCTGAAGAACTTCTGGTTTTGCCCTTGTGCTATGGATTGGATAAAAGGACAGGGCCGATGCTTAAGAGACAAGGAATGCTTGTTTAAGTAGCCAGAATTTAAATATCTAGAGCCAAATACAGTTGCATCCTTGGGTGCGGAAACCATGTGCATTATCTTCAAGAAATCCTAAGTAACTGCTGACATCAAATAACGGAGGAGAGCAAATTATGTTTGTTCAAAAAAGGGGGAAATGGGGATGGAAGAGACACTGCCTCAGTCTGCTGATATCAATTCCTGGAAAGTTTGCAGAGAAATCCATAAAGAGTCTGCAAGCAACTGCAATAACGATCAAAAGTCACCATGCCTTGGTCAGAAATAATTCTTACCAAACAATGTTTGGTTTTAATGGGTTCACTTCCTTTATAGAATGTGGGTATGTTGTAGAGTAATATAACTTGTTACCTGCAAATGATTCCACAAAGTGTTCTGTGACGTGTGATTAGCATGCTAGTTAAATATGGGCTGGGATAGTATGACTATTAAATCAGTACATATTCAGGTCTTATGTCTTTACTCAGCGGCTGAACAGGCCTGCCCAGTTTGGTATAAATCAGGGCCTGCTGGGAAGGTGGATGCTGCTCTGAATGAAGCTAGCAGAATTATTATCAGATATCTTCTCCTCTCAATAAGATCTACCACCGAGCCAGCATTGCCCCACCGGCTGTTTGCAGAGAAAAAGTAACATACAGACTTAAATAGCTGGACAACACCCTCACCCGCCTACAACCAGATCATCAGAGATTAAAATCCAGGAAAAGCTTCCTTCGTCAGAGCGGATCTATGGCAGGGGTGTCAAACTCAAGGCCCAGGTTGTGGTTGGATTCACACTCAGTGTGAAGAGGAAAGATCAGGCCAGCATAGCTTCGGCCTTGTCTACCCAATGCAAAGAGGAAATATGCCAGCAGTTTGGGGAATGGCGCCAAGATGGCCACGCCCACCCAGTCGGCAACACCCACCCAGTTGGCCACGCCCCTCTCCCCCGAGGTCAACCACAGCCCTGATGCGACCATCAATGAAATTGAGTTTGACACCTATGGAAAGCTACAAAGAAGCAACACTGGGTGGAAGCAACGGAGGAGCTGGGCAGTGTGGAAATAATTGAACAGACTGCGCACGGATACAAGATCCAGAGACACCCTGAAGAAATGGGGCTATCCAGTGGCTTCCGTTCTTTGTGGTTGCGGTGACATGCAGACAACAACACATACGTATACCGTCCTTTGTGTCCTGATCAGTGTACACTTAAGGACCTCATGGCAGTGCAACAGAACATAATTGATGTTGCTAGTTTCTGGGCAAGATCTGTTTAACTTGTGGATGTTATAATCTGGTATTTTGGAGTGGTGCAGTGGCCTAGAGGTGGAGCTCTCGCCTCACAATCGGGAGGCAGATATTTCTCTCTCTGGGCACGTTGGGAATATATCTGCTGAACAAAACTCCGCATTGGCAACAGGAAGGGCATCCGGCCATTAAAACATTCTGCTACCTCCATTTAGTTGCCCAGACTCCACCCCGCAAGGGATTATGGGGTTGTTAAAAGAAGATGATGGTTTTAATCTGGTATTTTATGTCACATAGCATGCCTTATTTTAACTGTGATGCGTCAGACATAATAAACAAAGCTCAGAGAATGGTCATCAGTGGTTGGTTCATTATCCAATTGGATGGTGGCATTAAATGGGGGCTCACAGGATTCAAACCCCAAAGCCTCTGCGTCTGCTAACCTCTTTCTAACATCAAAGCCTTTAACGTTCACTTGTATGGGATGTAATGACATCCAGAGATGAAGAGGTGGGGGTGATGGTAATAGGATCCACTCATCACGAAGATCCCGGTGATCAACTCAGATTGGATCCTGCAACATTATCCCGGGACACGTATATTCGCCTTCAGCCTTTCCTCCAGTCGCTTTATGCTGCCTTAGCCACTGACATTTACAAAACTATTGCCATACCACTAGCCTGTTCTCCAAGATTAAAAGGGTCTCTCCCTTCCTTTTGTCCTCTGGGTGGAATGAGACTGCACACACACACATACACATACCCCACACACCACACACGCATACACGCACACAATTTTAGACAGCATTTGGAGAGATTGCCTTAGTCTAAGATAAGGTCTTAGGTCTGCCTGTGTTGTGCAGTGCATTGAGTAATGTCCATTATTGCAACGATTTCTACTTTTTCCTATGTAATCCCATGATTTGCATTTCTTTTCTAAATGTTTTGCACCGGATCAGCTTAGCTTTCATTTCCTTCCAGTTAATACGCTACCTTGATAGCACAGTATCAAAAGCTTTTTTGAAGTTGATATAGTTCATTAGCCTACAGGCATTGAAATGGGATGTGCTGATTTAATGAAGTGGCATGATGTGAAGATTTGCATGGAGAAAACCTGCTTGTTGTTCCCTTAACCTTTTACCTGGTACGCTCAACAGTTACCTGGAATGCAAAAGCTCTTCCCAGGGATTGAGGGGAGCAGGACGCCCCTCCAGTTGCTACAAAAAATGGGGTTGTCTTTCTTTGTAGCTTGATGATCACCTCTTTTCTCTGCTCACCTTGGACGCATTCTATTTGCCAGCAATCATTCATCAACTTGTGTGCACTTCACAATCAATCACAATCAGAATAGAGCTGGAAGGGAACCTTGGAGGTCTTCTAGTCCAACCCCTTGCTCAAGCAGGAGACCCTATACCATTCTAGATGATTGGCTGCCCAGTCTCTTGAAAGCCTCCAGGGATGAAGCATCTGCAACTTCTGAAGGCAATTAATTGTTCTCCCTGTTAGGAAATTTAGTGTACATTCAAAGTGACAATACAGTTATTCTATTCTATTCTATTCTATTCTATTCTATTCTATTCTATTCTATTCTATTCTATTCTATTCTATTCTATTCTATTCTATTCTTTCTCCTTAATTCCAGGTTGCTTCTCTCTTTGATTAGTTTCCATCCATTGTTTCTTGTCCTGCCTTCTGGTGCTTTGGAAAATAAGTTGGCCCCCTCCTCTTTGCGGCAGCTCCTCAAATACTGGAATAGTGCTGTCATGTCACCCCTAGTCCTTCCTTTCACTAGACCAGCCTTGCCAAGTTCCTGCAGCCGTTCTTCATATGTTTTAGTCTCCAGCCCCCTAATCCACTTAGTTCCTCTTCTTGGCATTTTTTCCAAAGTCTCAACACTTTTTTTGTAATGTGGTGACCAAAACCTGGATGCAATATTCCAAGTGTGGCCTTCCTAAGGTTTTGTAAAGCCTTATAAAGATCTTGAAGCATGGCTGTCCCAGCAAGCTTCAGCAGCTCAGTTTGGATTTGCCCTAAACTGGCAAAGGGATTACTCTTGTGACCACATCCAGATTTGCTGGATGTCGAGAAGTCCAAGCCCGTGTCTGGGCTTGGCTGTTTCAGGGTGCCTTTGAGGGGCTCTGCGGTTCTTTTCTTAGCTGTATTCTCCCACTCATTTCTTGTCCTTACTGCACTACTCCTTCCTGTTAAAACCGGCATGAAACAATACCGCATCTTGGGGTCTTTCCATATTACGAAGACTTATCATAGAATTGGGATAATTGGGACCGGCAACTCTGTTGCTAAGCAGTAGCAGTCATCAAGCACCATGTCTTATGTCACCACCGAGATTTACAACGGCAGTTCCAGTTGCCATCGTTAAATGAACCCAGCGTAGCCGGGCTTCCCCATGAACGTTGCATGTCAGAAGCCAGCAGGGAAGGTCCCCAAAAGGGACCAAGGGTTGCTGTGACATCGCTCTTGTGAGTCAGTTGCCAAGCACAATCCTGTGGCTGCAACTATGAGAAGCCATTGCAAATTTCCCCCCATTCAGCACCATTGTAACTGTGAATAGCAATAGCAATAGCAATAGCCCTTAGACCAGGGGTGAAATCTCCCAGTTCCAACCGGATCACCTGATGCCACCCCCCCATGCCCAGCTGAGCCATGCAATCATCAGAGGCTTTTTTTAATTTTTAAAAGCATTTTTTCTACAACCTCTTTGGCCGAAAAAATGCTTTTAAAAGTAAAAAAAAAAAAAAAGCCTCTGATGATCGTGCTGAGATCGTCAGAGGCTTTTAAAAGCATTTTTTACAACCTCTTCAGCCGAGTTGGCCATGCCCACCCAGTCACATTACCCACCACCAAGCCACACCCACAGAACTGGTAGTAACAAATTTTACATTTCACCACTGCCTTAGTGCTTTACCCTCTTGAAGTTTGTTTACAGAGTCAGCAGCCTGTCCCCAACAATCTGGTCCTCATTTGACCCACCTCGGAAGGATGGAAGGCTGAGTCAACATGGAATTGCCAAACTGCTGGCAGCCAGCAGTCAGTAGAAGTAGCCTGCAGAACTGCATTCTAACCACTGCGACACCAAGGCTCATTATTTTTAAATATTTTATTATATTTATTTTATTATAATATTATTATATTTAAATATAAATATATCTCATATTTTACATTTTAGGTCATAAAATGCCTTATTTTAATTGTGATGCTTCTGACGTGAATAAACAATAAACAAACCTGTATTATTATTTATGGTTCATCGCACAGCAGCCAGACGTTCGGACTGGATTTGACATTTTTAGCCAACTATAGAGCCTTCCCAAGGACCTGGGATGGGCATATGTTGCTGTTTTTGTTTGTGTTAAAGGTTCTGCAACAGAATGTCAGCACTTCCGAGTGAAGCTGCCTTTTGCAATTGACTGGTGATGATTTTTGTCAATGCCGATGATCTTCTGGGATGGCATTCAACGATTCTTCCACTATTGGTTCTCTCTCTGATTTCTTTTGCCACCGTTGTTCTAATTATTATGTGTGGATATCTACACTTAGATGCACAGTTTAAGATTGCTGGAAGTCCAAACCAAGGACCTAAGAATTATTAAGGTAGCATCTAAGAATATTTTTTCCTGACAGAACAATTAATCAGCGGAATGGCTGGCCTCCAGAAATTGTGGGTGTTCCAACATTGGAGGTTTTTAAGAAAAGTCTGGACAGCCATTTGTCTGAAATGGTCTAGGGCAGGGGTGTCAAACTCAATTTCATTGTGGGCTGCATCAGGGTTGTATTTGATCTTGGCGGGGGCCTGGGGTGGCCGTGGCCAGCTCAATGTCACTCATGTCGGGCCACCTGTGCTGGCCAAGTGCTAAGGCAGGACGTCCCTCAGACCCTCCCTCCCTCTCATTATAATCTCTTTCCTTCCTTCCTTCCTTCCTTCCTTCCTTCCTTCCTTCCTTCCTTCCTTCCTTCCTTCCTTTTCTTCTTTTTCTTCCATCTTCATTCTCCTTTCTTCTTCCTTCCCTCTTTCCTTCTTTTTCCTTCCTTCCCATCTTTCCTTCTTTTTCTTTGTCTTCCCTCTTTCCCTTTCTCCTTTCCTGTCCCTTCTTGCATGCGCAAATGCAAAAGGGGAAAAAATTTCTCCTTTTGTTTTGTTTTTAGTTTGTTTGGATAGCCCTCTACCAGCAAAAACGGAGCTCAGAGGGGCCATGTGTAGCACCCAAAGCTCCGTTTTCGCTGGTAGAGGCACTGCGGGTCAGTCCTTTCCTGTTTCCAGGGCAGCCCCATGGGCCAGATCTAAGCACCCCATGGACCAGATTCGGCCCGCGGGCCTTGAGTTTGACACCCCTGGTCTAGGGTTTCCTGCTTGAACAGAAGGTTGGACTGGAAGACCCTCAAGGTCCTTTCCAACTCTGTTATTCTGTTAGTATAAGGAGCTCCAAGAAGGGTGTTCTGTCCCCGTCTCACACACAAACAGACAGTCGGGGGTTAAATAAACTGGCAGACAACCAATTCTTCCGATAAGAAGCTTGGCAGCAACCCAGTAGCTGCTTGCCAAGAACTTTACTCATAAAACAAAATACACACAGTCAAGAATTGTCCAGTTCGTAAAATAAATCCAAGGCCAATAATGTTGTTTCCAAAGATGCAATGTGACTCAATAGTAGTTAGTTTTGTCCGTCACAGAGTCTGAATGGCCACCTCACCCCCTTTTATACCCTGTGGGGGTGGTCCAGTGACTCAGCCTAATCTCTGGCACACCTTTTCTTCTGTTGCGCACGCTTATCTCTGCGACGCTGCCGAAGATCCAGCCAAGACTCATTTCCCTCATCACTGTCCACCTGTGGCTGCATGGACATGCTTGGCCCCGGCCCTATCTCTTGCCCTTCGGCGGACACCGAAGGCATTGCCAGAGAGGAGGATCCTGGAGAGGGAGGCCTTGCCAACTCCTCTCCTTCATTCTCAGAGTCCTCTCCTGCCGATGACACAGGCTCAGGTAATGGAGCCACAACAAAAGGTGGGATTTTGCCAAATTCAGATGTTTGGGTCTGATAAATTCAGTATTTCCAGATATTGAGGAAGTGCTTTAGGTATCACTCCAAGGGCTCCAATAATGACTCATATAACAACTGTGTCAGGGTTCCGACAGAAGCCCTAATAAAATCATGAGCCTCGAGCCAAGCTTCAAAAGAAATCCAGTTAGGAGCTTCATGTCTGCATGTTCCAGGTGAAGCCAATTCCAACCCCACATAATTTACATGACCCTGTTTCCCCCCTCCCCCCAGGGTGTGTCATCAATCACATTCGTCAAAGGAGCAATTTCGCAAGCTGTAGAGATCACTCCCCTCCGACTGCTGTGGGTAACCCTGGGAGACAGCCTTGAGAGAGATATGTCTGGAATGTACTTCTGTTTTTGGCTGCCATGCTGCTTTGTCGGTTTCCCATCCCTCTTGCCTACTCAAGAGCAACTCAAGAGCAGGCTTTGCCCCCCCCCATGAGCTTTCAACTTTCATCTGGGAGTCCCAATATTTTGTAATTTTTTCCAGTGGTTTTTCTCAATCCTAGCACCATCCGAAATACCAACATCAATGAACCAGACTTTCATCTTTTCAATTACTGTTATATTAGGCACATTATGAACAAGATGCCTGTCTCTTCAGATTTTAAAGTCCCATAAGATCTTAACACATTCATTACTCAAAACCTTCTCATCCTGAGCATCCCCGGTCATTTTTACCACATTAAAATCCAAACCTCTGGCAAAGTTTCCAATGAATAATTCTTGTAATTGCATGTCATCAATTGGTGAAAATGTGCTGCGTCCATTAATCAAACGGTCAATCGTTTCATCCTCTTTACTACAAAGATGACATTTGCTGTTGTTTGTTACATGTTGAATTTTTGCCTTCGTGTAATTGGTTGGAAAAGCTCCAACTGCTAAAATAAAGCCTTCGTGTTCATTTTTTTTAGCATTCTTGATCTTAACCAACTCCACCTGGATTTTTTTTATCAGCTTTTCCTTCTATATCCTTCAAGCATTGACCGTGTATTGGCTTGTCCTTCCAATTAAGACATTGACTTCCAATTGTTTCTTTTCTATGTTCAGCTTTCACCTTTGTTGTTTCAAGACCTTTCCTTGATTAACTTCCTTCATTGAGAGACCTTGTTCTTTTCTTAAAGTAGTCAATCAGGCCACAATTTTCTTCCTCCACATTTTGCTTCTACCCATGTTTCCCCCAAAATAAGACCCTGTTTTATAATTTTTTGAACCCCGAAATAAGTGTGTGGCCTTATTTTCGGGGAGGTCTTATTATTTGGGGTGCGTGGAGCAAGACGGGGATCCTCTTGCCGTTTTGCCTGATTTCCAGCTCTGTCTCCCTAACCCTAAACAGAGGAAACAATGGAGACCGGCTGCGCGTGTGTTTAAATATTTTCAGGGGGGGCTTATTTTAGCATATGCGCTCAAAAGCCGGATTGGGCTTATTATCTGGGAAGGTCTTATTTTTGGGAAAACATGGTATCCCATTCACCTCTTGGCACATCCACAGTAGGTCAACATCACTTTTTGGGTACAAAGCATAGCACGTTGTCATTAGTTGCCACAAAGAAGAGGGGGTCAATTTATTCTCCAAAGCACCAGAGGGCAGAACAAGAAATAATGGTTGGAAACTGATCAAAGAGAGAAGCAACCTGAAATTAAGGAGAAATTTCCTAAAAGTGAGAACAATTAACCAGGGGAACAGCTTGCCAGCAGAAATTATGGGTGCTCCATCACTGGAGGTTTTTAAGAAGAGACTGGATAGTCAGTTATCTGAAATGGTATAAGTTCTCCTGCTTGAGCAGAGATGGACTAGAAGACCTTCTGTTCTATTCTGTTCTGTTCCGTTCTGTTCCGTTCAACTTTACACTACTCTATTTGTTTTCTACTCTTCTGATCCAATGATCGAGCTCCGCCTGAGTGCAGTCAACTATTCCTGCTGTAGATCAAATAACATGGATTGCTCAGATATTGACTACCAGTAGTCCTCAATGTATGACCACAATGGAGGCCAAAATGCCTGTTGTTAAGCGAGATATTTGTTAAGTGAGTTTTGCCCCATTTTATTACTTTTCTTGCCACAATTGTTAAGTGAATCACTGCAGTTGATAAGTTAGTAACACTGTTGTTAAGTGAATCAGCTTTCCCCCATTGATTTTGCTTGTCATTTCATCGTATTTTATTTATCCATACATTAAATTATAGTATTTTGTTCCAATCTCATTTTAAATTGTATTTTAGTCCGATTTCATTTTAAATTGTATTTTATTCCGATTCTACTTTAAATGGTTTTTATCGGATTTTAGTAATAATGTGTGTTCGGAACTCTGCACTTTGATATGGCCCATGGGCCAATCAATAAACTAAATCATGAGTTCCAACCATTTGCCAAGTATCTGAATTTTGATCACGTGATCATGGGACTGCTACAAAGGTCACAAGTGTGAAAACTGGTCATAAATCACTTTTTTCAGTGCCGTTGTAACTTTGAACGGTCACTAAATGAACTGTTGTAAGTATGAGGACTACCTGTACTTGAATGATGTTCCTTCTGTTTAGCTTTGAGTTCAAATTTCTAAACAGTGTGTTGGAGGTCATTCGGATCTCAGGGTAAACCTGAGAGATAGTCAATATTCCAAATATTATTTCTTGTCATCTGGTTTTTTGATTCTGTGGCCTATGACTGGTCCATTTTTCCATAGTTTCTGATTTCTCACTTAGTGACTCTGTTGATCCTTTCGCCACTTTGTAAGTTTCTGTTCCTCAACCAGCTGCCAGTTCTTGTCTCAGCCTACTTTCCGTGTTCCTCTCCTTCAGCCAATGGTTCTTCAGATACTGTGATGACCCAGGGCAAGGCACAGAGCCAACACAGGCAGTTCAAACCGCCCCTTTATTGCTCCAAATTTTCCCCAAAATGCTCCCACGTTTCTGGCAGGTCCCAGAGCAAAGTGATAACACACACACACATACACACACCTCCAGCAGCCTCTGGCTGCAAACAATCCAGCACAACGCTGTGAGCACAACGGCTGCAAAGCAAGAAAGCCAGCAGGACAAGGGAGTAAATCAAGGAGTCCAGGGAGCCAAAAGAACAAGGCAATTAATCCAGGAAACATCCAACTTCAGCAAAAGCACACAACACTCAATGAGTTCAGTGTTTGTTCCTGACAAATGACCCTCCCCACAGTGTCTTCTTAAGTCTAAGCCCCCAGGTGTGCCTTGAGAAGAGGAGCGAGCTGCTTCCTCCTGAGTAGTCGGGTCAGTCTGTGCTGTTCTCGCCTTCTCTCCACTCTCCATGCTCGAGGATCAGGAGGGGGCGGTCCTTGCTCATTGCCTGAGCTCTGTCTCTCATGTTCATTGCTTAGCCTCTCTTGTTCATCCTGTCCCTGTTCCTCCCTGCCTACAAGTCGTCCCAATCCTGAAAAGCCCTGGCCTGACTGGGCCTGCTCCTCCCCACCTTCTTCCAAAGCCAAGGATGCTGCCCCCTCGATCGCTGTCGGTTCCAGTTCTGGCCCGTCTTCCTCCTTAGATTCAGGCTCTGATGGGGGCATGACATACTGCTTGTTTGAAGCATCCCCACTGATTTTCAAGCTCAGTGTTCATATTGTGGTTGCTGAGTTTGTGCCGTTCTGTTCTACCACGACAGGATCCCTTAGCTTCTCAACAGCACAGGGTGCGTGGTAGATCATTTTGCTTCACAGCAAAAACTTTAGTGTGGAGCCACCTGAAGATGATAGTCTGATCCCACATTTGCTTCACAGATACTCTGGGAACTACGAGTGCTGATCACCATCATTTGCTGACACAGATGTAGTCAATTTCATTGTTAGTGGCTCCATCCAGTCATCATCCTTTTGGTGAGGAATATTTTTATGTGCAAAGTTGGGGCTTCCTAACACAAATGTTAGGTTACAGAATAATAGCAACCGTTCTCCACTTTTGCTAATCATGAGTTCCTATTGTTGCCTATTATGAATGGATTCCTATTGTCAATAAGCCATATAATGTCATGTTTGGGCATGTTGCTGATGGAGTCTTGTAATTCTTCACAGAACGTGCACTTTTCAGCTCCATTTGCATCCTGAGTTGTGTGTAGGTTTGCATGATGGTTGTCTTTGTGTGCTTTGATTGGAGACTTGCTGTGATCATGTTTCTTCCCCAGCTTCCATCAATCAAAGGCATTGTTACCTCCTTGTTCTGCACCAGGTTAAGAGCTCAATGAACACCGTGCTCAGTTCTTGATGCAGCCCTTTAACAACTGCAAGTCCTTTTTATTGATGGAGATGATGGGGCAATGCTCCCCTGAAGAAAGAGGCAAGAGAAACTAGTGTAATGCCTCTGCAGAAAGAATGAAGGAGATGAATGTATTTATTTTGAGCAAATGAGGAGGGAAATGGTAGCAGATATTCTTGAATATCTGAAAAATGTCCCCTTGAAAATGCCCAAGACTTGTTCTTTCTTTTCCAAACTGAAGGATTTCATTTGTTTATTTAGCAATAGCAATGCAATTTAGACTTAGACAGTGCTTTGCAGCCCTCTCTAAGCGGTTTACAGAGTCAGCCTCTTGGCCCCAACAATCTGGGTCCTCATTTTACCTACCTCGGAAGGATGGAAGGCTGAGTCAACCGTGAGCCTGGTGAGATTTGAACTGCCAAACTGCAGACAGAACTTGAACTCATGGTCTCCTGCTTTTTCGGCGGGCCTTAAACATTAGATCAAGCTAGTTGAGTTCAAGCAGAGGCATCAGCTTGGCAGAGCCTCAGATTCTTGCAGTTGTCAGAGTCGGACTCGTCCCACGATTTTGCAGGTCAACATTTGAGAAGCAAGAGATGATTAGGCCAGAACAAAAGTATTTTTTTTTCACCTGAGTCATTGAAGTCACTGTTACAAGACACTTCAGCAATTGGCTATATGTAAAAGAAGATTAGACCATGTTATAGATGATTTAACTCTCTAAAGTTATTTGTCATATTAATCATGTGTGATGATCCGGGACAAGGCACGAAGGTCACACAGCCAGCTGAGAGTTCAAACTCCCATTTAATGCTCCAACTTTCCCCTCAGATGCTCCCACGTCCTTGGCAAGTCCCAGAGCAAAGCACGCGCACACACACGACAGCCTCTGGCTACACCCGGTCCAGCAAAACAAGGGAACAGGAAAAGTAGTCCATGAACCAAGGAACAAACAATGAGTTCACAAAGTCAGTTACAAGATACCGAGTTCACAAAGTCAGGAAGAAGCAAGCAGTCCTGCAAACTCCAAATGTCTGGTACCGGCACACCAAACGCTACCAATTCAGTGTTTGTTCCTGACAAATGCCCCTCCCCACAGCGTCTCCTTAAGTCTTAGTCCTCCAGGTATACCTTGTGAAGAGGGGCGGGGCGCTCTCCTCCCAAGTCGTCGGGTCGGCCTGCGCTGTTCCTGCATTATCTCCACTCTCCGCGCTCGAGGATCAGGAGGGGGCAGTCCTTGCTCATCGCCTGAGCTCTGTCACTCCTCATGGCAGCAAGAGCTTGATTACATTTTAAGTAGATGATGACTGTTGGATCTTAAATGGGGAGGGCAGGTTAGTCTAGACTGGTTTGGCCTGGTGCTGAAGGTACTGATCTAGAAACTAGGGGATATTCTAGTCCTGCCTTGGACACAGAGGCAGATGTCTATCACTCTCTCTCGGCCAACCTACCTCACAGGATTGTTGTGGGAAAATAGAAGGAGGAAGGAGTACTATGTATATCCTCCACCTTGAGTTATTTATAAAGTAATAAAGGTAGGATAAAAAAAAACTAAAATGTTAGGAGAAAATAATCCAAGGATTATTCTGAGGAACTTTCACAATCCCTTGGAAAACCAGCCAGGTGACTAGAGGTGCAGGGGATGGAGCTGCCCTGCCAGCTTCCCTTCGGCCAGGTGTTCTCAGCCAGGGTCCCCTCAGGTAACAACAGCCCTTTTTACCTTGGAGCTTCTCCAAGCAAATGCCACCGAGTGGCTAAATGTCAACCCCGAATTGTTAAATTCAAACAGGAAGGAAGAAAAAGGGAGAACTGTGGTAAATGCCCACCAGGAATTTTGTAAACCATAAACCGTGAACCATCCTTGCTGTTTTGCTTCGTTATTTCATTTATGACAATCCAATGTACTTCAAAACCTCAAAAGCTTTCAGCTCTGTGGGCTGTTAAATTATTAATCTTCCAAAGCTAAGATGTGAGAAGGGAGGCTTAGGCATTGTCCCTTTTGGCTCAGCTGAGTCTGGGGGAGGGGGGGAGAGAACCTGCCTCTCGCCCACCCCCTCCAAGTGGCAAAAAAACACCTGGGCCTTGATAGCGACTGACGTCAATGGGCCAAGATCACAAGAGTTAATTGCACCGTTTCCATCACTCTTCTCTCCAAGGCTGGCCAGGAAGCTGCTAACAAAGTGGAAAGTTCTGATTCCTCCTAAAATAACAGTCTCACTTAAAGTGCAGAAGGGGGATAATCGGCTGCAGAGAAAGGGGAGACTAAGGGAGAGAGGGGGGCTGCTGGCAGGAGCCCTTCCCCACTTGCCTTGCCCAGCCCAGGAGGTGGGTTAGGGTTAGAGAAAGAGGAGGAGGGGGGAGAGGGGCCTCCCTGCCTGTTTTCTGGAAATGAGGCTGGGGTCTCGGGAGCCTAAGGCCTGCTCTCCAGATTCCTTACCCCACTTTGCAGAATCTGGGAAAGTTGCTATGGCAACGGCACAGCAGCACATTTTGCGGCTTCACACATACCCACACAAACGCACATACCACCACACAGCCGTGAAATTTCACAGGCTTTTGGGGCACAAAATAAGGGCCTGAACCCACCTGATGACTTTTGTTAGGGGGGAGGGGGGAGAGCATGCAAACATCCCAGGTTGTCCCAGAATAAATGGTCAGGCACAAGAAATCAGGGAGAAGGAGAAATGAACAAATGCTAACAAGAATCTGAACTAAGAGGCCAGGCAAATTGGCAGTAGATAAGGGTCAAGCGAATTCAAGAGGGGCTGGAGTTAGGTCTCTAGGGACTCGAGACTAATGGTACACTTGATCCCTCCCTTGGCCTCAGCCTGGTCATCTTTGCACAGGAACAGGAAGCTCAAGTTCAAAGCCCAAGAGAGGGTATAAATCAGAGGTGGGTTCTACTTACCTTTACTACCGGTTCCCAACAGGAGCACACGCATGTGCTCGCTTCGCTCGTGAGCAATCAATTGTGGATTAGCAATCAAAGACTTTTTAAGTATCAGGCTATGTTACTTGAAAACCCCCATATCCATTTAGTAGTTTCAAACCGATTAAACCCGGCTACTCTATTACCAATTGATACAGAATCAATAGTCCACGATTGTTTACATGTGTTGGAGTCCCAATATTCGTGTCATGCTGATCTTAAAGATCAACCGATTAAAGATGCCACTTTTCACTGGTTCACAGATGGGTCCAGTTATAACCAAGATGGCTCACGGGTTGCGGGATATGCAATTGTAACTCAGGACCATGTGATAGAAAGTGGACCACTAGGAACCGGCTGCAGTGCCCAACTGGCAGAATTGTGGGCATTGCTCCGATAGTAAATATGCTTTTCTCACTCTGCATGCTCATGCTGCCTTACACCGAGAGCGAGGGTATCGAGATTCTAATGGTAAAGATATCCAACATGCTCATATCATACAGAGACTTATTCAGGCTGTGATGAAACCTGCCAAGGTAGCTGTTATTCATTGTAAGGGACATCAAAAGGGACTCGATCCGGTGGCAGTGGGGAACAGGAAAGCTGATGCTGAGGCTCGCCAAGCAGCCTTAACGGAAGAACCGATACCGGATCTAAGTATCTGTATGGCACTCGATCTGGGAGTGACCCCTTCACAACTTACCCCAGCATATACAGAACAGGAGAATACAAGGGCTGTCCATGATCTCAAAGCCTCAAAACAAGAAGGTTGGTACATTTTGCCAGATGGGAGACCATATGTCCCACAACGACTGGCTGGACACTGGTAGATGATGCCCACCATGTACCTCACCTCGGGAAAACTGGGTTGGCAGAGGCCATATTGAAGGAATACTATTTAGACGGTGTCCATGCATTATCAGCAAAAGCTTCCCTTCAATGCAACACATTGATCTGTCCCCGTCCACACACACACACAAACACAGCCAGCCGAGGGTTAAGGAAACACTTTGGAACGCACCCAGTTTCTTTATCTCCGACTTGGCAGCGATAGACACACCGTCTGCCAAGTGCCTTTATTTTCACAGAAAAACAGGCAGATAAAATACTCAGCTTCCAAATGTCCGACAACAATAATTATTTCTCTCCGCAGTTCCGAACGAGGCTTTAGTGACTATCCAAGGTTAGTTTTGTTCGTCACAAGGATCACTGACCACTACCCTCTATTATATAGTCTCTGGGGTGTGGTCCAGTGACTCAGTTCTAATCCCTAGCACGCCTCCTAAGTTGCTGCAATTGTTTATCACGCCTTCGGAGGCGTGCGTCCAGGAATGATGTTTCTTCGTCACTCTGATCTGAGCCACCTGTCTCCCTGCTAATCTCCTCTCCCTCGGCCGGCACCTGAGACAATGCCAGAGGGGAGGGGCCTGGAGAGGGAGGCCTGGCTGACTCCTCTTCCTCATGCTCGGAGCTTTCTTCCTCCAATGGGACAGGCTCAGAGGGCGGGGCCACAACACTATCCCCCACCGCAGGGCCCTTCCCCCAGGTCTGACGGTCGGGATGGGGTCGGGACGGGAACTGTTCGTGGAAAGCCTGCACCAGGTCAGGGGCCTGAACGGCAGACGCGTCCACCCAGGTGAAATCCTCGGGCCCGTACCCCTTCCAGGCGATGAGGTATTGGAAGCACCCCTTCAGCCAACGGGAGTCCCGGATACTGTCCACCTCGTACGTCGAGGCGTCATCCTCGTCGGCTGCGGCTGGGGGGGCAGGCGTCAGCGGGCAGCGGAGATGGCTCGCGGGGGCCTCAGGGACCAGGAGGGACCGATGAAAAACAGGGTGGAGCCGCATGGAGCGGGGTAGAGTCAACCGGTAGGCCACCGGATTGATGACCGCCTCGATAGGGAAGGGACCGATAAAACGGTGGGCCAGTTTCCTCACCGGCCGGTCCGTGGGGAGGTGTTTCGTGGACAACCACACCTGATCTCCTACTTCCAGCGGTGGCGCGATCGGCGAACCGTTTATAATCCTCTTTCGCCCGGATCAGCTGCTGCCGCACCAGTTGCTGCACCGCCTGCAGCTCCGAGAGGAAGTCCCGGGTCTCGGGAACAGGGGAGTCCATGATGGTCAACGGGAAAAGCCGTGGATGGTATCCGACGTTGGCATGGAACGGGGTCATCTGGGTGGAGGTGTGTTGGGAGTTATTAAAAGCGAACTCCGCCAGGGGAAGGTACTCGGCCCAGTTGTCCTGCTGCTGGTTGACAAAACAGCGGAGATACTGCTCCAGTATGCCGATGACCTTCTCCGTGCCCCCGTCAGTCTCCGGATGGTGCGACGATGACAGGCACACCTGCACCTCCAGCACGGCCATCAGGCTTTTCCAGAAGCGGGCCGTGAACTGGGCCCCGCGGTCCGAAACCACCCGGTCCGCAAGGCCGTGGAGGTGGAAGATATGTTGCAGGAACAGGCGAGCCGTGGTGCGGGCCGAGGGCAGGCCGCGGCACGGGATGAAATGTGCCATCTTCGTGAGTGCATCCACCACCACGAGGACGGTCGTGTACGTAGCGGACAGGGGCAGGTCTGTCAGGAAGTCCATGGAGATGGCTCCCCACGGTCTCTCCAGTGTCGGCAGCGGCTGGAGGAGTCCAGGAGGGGGGCCGGATGCGGCTTTGGCCTGTCGGCACGTCACACAGGACGTCACGTAGGCGTGCACATCGTGCCGTACCCGAGGCCACCAAAAAGTCCGCGTCATCAAGTTCAAAGTCTTAAAGAAGCCGAAGTGCCCCGCCGCGGGATTGTCATGGCACTGGTTCATGACCCGGGCTCGGAGCGGACTCGTGGGCACGTACAGCCGACCCCGGTGCCTGAGCAAGCCCTCCTCCACGGTCCATGGGGACGCGGGGCCGACGTCCGCTCTCCACTGCTGAGACCAGTCATCCCATCGCTGCGCTTCCAGCACCTGAGCCCGCAGGTCCACCGGTTCCTGGACCGCGGCCAAGGAGTCCGCTGGCAGCACCGTCCGGGGGGGAAGGGAGTCCTTGGGGCAAAAGTATTCCGGCTTACGGGATAGCGCGTCTGCCCTCTGGTTGAGGTTGCTCGGAATGTATGTGACGTGGAAGTTGAACCGGGCGAAAAACAACGACCACCGGATCTGCCGCTGGTTCAACTTCCTGGCCGTGGTGAGGTGCTCCAGGTTCCGATGGTCCGTCCGCACCTCCACCTGGTGTCGGCCCCCCTCGAGGTGATGTTGCCAAGCCTCGAACGCGGCCTTGATGGCCAGCAACTCCTTTTCCCAGATGGTGTAGTTGCGCTCGGAAGGGTTGAGTTTCCGGGAGTAGTATGCGCAGGGAAAAAGAGTGCCGCCATCCACCGGAGCCTGTAGCAGCACCGCCCCAATCGCCACGTTGGACGCGTCCGTCTCCACCACGAACGGACGGTGTGGATTGGGGTGCCTCAGGACTGGCTCCGTGAGGAAGGCCTGCTTGAGGACCTCGAAGGCCTGCTGCTGCGGGAGCCCCCACTGGAACGGGACCTTCTTCTGAAGGAGCTGGGTCAACGGCAAGGTCAGGGTGGCGAAGCCCGGGATGAAGGTCCGATAGTAGTTGGCGAATCCCAACAGACACTGGACGTCCTTCACCCGACGCGGGGGTTCCCAACTGGGCAAGGCCTCCACCTTGCGTGGGTCCATCGCGATGCCCTCGGGGGTGATGATGTGCCTGAGGAACTCTATGGAAGTCTGGAAGAAGTAGCATTTCTCCAACTTCGCATAGAGCTGGTGCTCCCTCAGGCGCTGCAGGACCTAGCGGACATGCTGGAGGTGACTTTCCGGGGTCCGGGAATAGATCAAAATGTCATCCAAGTAGATCACCACGAACCGATCCAGCATGTCCCGGAACACGTCGTTCATCAAGTGCTGGAAGACCGCGGGGGCGTTGGTCAATCCGAACGGCATGACGGTATACTCAAAGTGTCCGTACCGAGTGCCAAACGCCGTCTTCCACTCATCCCCCTCTCGCACGCGCACCCGGTTGTAGGCCCCTCGGAGATAGAGCTTACTGAAGATCGAGGCCTCCCGCAACCTCTCCATCAGCTCCGGGATCAGCGGCAGGGGGTAGCAATTTCGCACTGTAATGGCATTCAAGCGCCGGTAGTCGCAACACAGGCGCAAGTCCCCCATCTTCTTTTTAACGAAGAGGACCGGGGCTGAGAGCGGGGAGGTCGAAGGCCGGATGAACCCACGGGCCAGGTTCTTTTCCAGAAAGTCCCGTAAGGCGGCCAGCTCGGGCTCCGACATGGAGTACAGGCATCCTGAGGGCAGGGGCGCATTGGGCATCAGGTCCACTGCGCAGTTGTAGGGTCGGTGCGGGGGCAAGCGGTCCACCTCCTCGCTGAACACGTCTGCGAAGGGCGTCAGCTCCGGAGGCAAGGAGACGTTCGGGGCAGAGACGTCCTGGCCGGCACAGGTGTGGCGAAGGTGGTCGACACACTGCAGGCTCGGGAACGAGATGGCGTTTCTCGACCATGCCACCTGAGGGTCGTGCGCCCGAAGCCAGGCCATCCCCAGGACCAAGGGAAAGTGCAGATCCGCCGTTATGTAAAACTGGATCGCCTCCTCGTGGTTCCCAATGGCGAGGCTCAAGGGCTGGGTAGCGAATTTGATGGGCCCCACTACGAGTTCCCGCCCATCGATAGTCTCGACCCTCAACGGAGGGTCCAGTGGAACCAAGGGGACTTTGTAATGGGCCACAAAGGCCTGGTTCATAAAGTTCGTGGTGGCCCCCGAGTCCACCAGCGCGTGTGCCTGGAGCCCCTCCGACCGGTTAGCCAACAACACCCGGGTGTTCAAAATCAGGTGCCGAGGGGGCTCACAGTCCACAGCCGCCGACTCCGGCGGGGCATGGTCACGTGCCTGACCCAGAGTTTCCCCTAGGTCAGGCCTGGCCCGTTTCCCGGCTGGTCACGCTGAGACTCCGGAACAGGCTGGAGCGGTCCACTCCGCTTCCGGGGACACGAGGCGGCAAAATGTCCCGCCTCGCCGCAATAGAGGCACAACCCCCTTGACATCTCCGCATCCGCTCCTGGGCCGTCAGTTGAGGTCTGGCTGCTCCAAGCTCCATGGGCTCCTCAGCCGTCGCCACAAAACGCTGTGCGGTCCGGAGCGCTGTCGGTGCGAAAAGCGGGGGTGCCGACGCTGTCGGTGGTTCCGGAAGAGCCCGACGGGGCCGTCGCCATTGCAGGCGGGCGTCGATGCGCAGGCATTGGGTCACCAGCGCGTCGAGGGTCGGTGGCGCCTCCACATGAACCAGCTCGTCCTGCATCTCGTCGGAAAGGCCGTCCTGGAAGGCGTCCATCAGCGCCACCTCATTCCAAGCCGAATCCTGGCCTACCAGTCGGAACTCTGCAATATAGTCCTGCAGGGGGCACTTGCCTTGGCGGAGGTCTTTGATGCGCCTCGCTGCCGTCTGCACCTGGAGGGGGTCCTCAAACATGGTGCGCAGGTGTTGTAAAAAGCCCTGAAAGTCCAGGAGCAAGGGGCTATCTTGCAACAACAGGGGCGTGGCCCATCGGGCGGCAGTGCCAGAGAGGGGGCTGATAACAAATGCCACCCGAGCCTGGTCATCCGGAAAATCCTCCGGCCTCATCGCCATGAACAGTTGGCATTGTCCCAAGAAGGCCGGGAACATCTCCTGCTGCCCAGAAAACCTATCTGGCACATTCACTGGGCATCTCGGACGGGGAGGGGGAGGAGGTGGAGCTGCAGGAGCATTTCCCAAAGCAAGTTGGGCAGTTAGCTGTGCTACTTGCTGTTGCAGAAGCTGATTGGCCTGCAGTATTTGCTGTAACTGCTGCTGCAGCTGTTGGTCCATCATGGGTTAACGATGGAGTATGGGGTGACGAACAAGATGATCTGTCCCCGTCCACACACACACACAAACACAGCCAGCCGAGGGTTAAGGAAACACTTTGGAACGCACCCAGTTTCTTTATCTCTGACTTGGCAGCGATAGACACACCGTCTGCCAAGTGCCTTTATTTTCACAGAAAAACAGACAGATAAAATACTCAGCTTCCAAATGTCCGACAACAATAATTATTTCTCTCCGCAGTTCCGAATGAGGCTTTAGTGACTATCCAAGGTTAGTTTTGTTCGTCACAAGGATCACTGACCACTACCCTCTATTATATAGTCTCTGGGGTGTGGTCCAGTGACTCAGTTCTAATCCCTAGCACGCCTCCTAAGCTGCTGCAATCGTTTATCACGCCTTCGGAGGCGTGCGTCCAGGAATGATGTTTCTTCGTCACTCTGATCTGAGCCACCTGTCTCCCTGCTAATCTCCTCTCTCTCGGCCGGCACCTGAGACAATGCCAGAGGGGAGGGGCCTGGAGAGGGAGGCCTGGCTGACTTCTCTTCCTCATGCTCGGAGCTTTCTTCCTCCAATGGGACAGGCTTAGAGGGCGGGGCCACAACACACGTGTGCTCAGGCGAACCCTCTGCAGGGCCCAACTTTGCCCTCAGGAATGCAGCCGATAGGTTATTCACCTATGGACATTGTGACTGTTGACTTTACTGATATGCCCCATAGCAGCCAATATCGAGCTAAGTTAGTTATTGTAGATTCTTTCTCAGGATGGCCTGAAGCCTTCCTCACTAAGCAGGCAAAAGAAGGCGCTAGGACTTTTCTGAAAGTTATCATACCTAGGTTTGGGTGCCCATCAGTAATTACATCTGACAATGGCCCAGAATTTGTCCATAAAATAAACAAGATCTTAGTCCAGGCCAGAGGGGCGACTTGGCGGTTTCATTGTTCTTTTCACCCCCAGTCAGGTTAGAAAGTGGAACGCATGAACCGCACCTTAAAAGATAAGCTTACCAAAATTTGTATTGAAACCCACCTTAAATGGCCTGATGCATTGCCTTTAGCTCTCTACACTGTCCGTATTGCATCCAGAGCAAAATATCACCTTTCCCCATTTGAGATGATGTATGGGAGACCCCCCACGATTTTACGAAGAGACGTGGTGGGCTGGCCAGACTTGTCCCATAAGGGGGGAATAGGGAGTAGGGAATTAATTAAGCAATTCCAAGGATTGGATACATATACAGGCTATAAGGACATATGTAGGAGAACAAACATCACCTTTATTAAGTACAAAATGCCATTCCCTTTAAACCAGGGGATAGAGTGTGGGTAAAGCACTGGAAAAATGAACCTCTTAAACCGCAGTGGAAAGGGCCAGATACCGTAGTGATGTGTTCTCCCCTTGCAGTAAATACTGTGGAATCCAAATCGTGGATCCATTGGACCAGACTGAAAGGTCCTGCTAATAGTGACCAGGTCCAGTGGGAGGCACAACCCACCGAGAAACCATTGGTCCTTAAGCTCAAACGTAAATGAATTGGAGATATATAAACTTTTAATTGCAACAGTGACATTGGTAGTGGTTTTAGTCGTCTGCATCCTGAAAAGGACACTCTGTTGAACCTTACCAGCAATAGGTTCCCTGCACACAGTGTTGAAGAGCTTTGCTGGGTCACACCGGAAGCTGACCCTCTACGCACAGCAGAAGAATGGAACTTGTATTCCTAATCATGGTATCTGGGTATTATGCACGAGGGGAAAGTACTGTAGCGTATATTGAAAATGTAAGCAAGTGGGGCTCTAGGCGAAGCATTATTTTTAGTAAGCAGATAGGAAGGAGGGGTGTGTGGAAAATTTAACCTTTCTAATTGTTGCTTACCAATTGATGAAACAGGGAAAGTTATCAAGCAATTAAACACTGAAACGAGACATTCACCCACAATGCTGACCAGGAATGGAATAGATTTAATTTCAAAGAAATCTTTAGTGGCTGTTTCCCTAAACTGCCAGGATTACAAGCGATCGTGGCATTAATAGGTTTAATTGTGACCGGATGTATCATCTTACCAGGTGTTCAGCCTGTTTTTGTTAAAAATTATGTCAAATAGCTTGTCTGTATTGGCAAAAAGGGAGGCAGTCACCCAGGTCATGGCTATATGGGAATATCAGAGAATTGTTGACATTGACAATTATGAAACTCCTCTTGAGAAGTCAGAAGAGCTCCAGAGGGGGGAATAAAGTAGAATGATGGGATTAAGTCCTTGCTTGCAATGCCTACGTGACATTGTAGAATGAGAGGACTGATGGGATTAAGCCCCCGCTCATGGTGTACGTGACATCTCACCTGTGCTGAGCGACCCCGGCAGGACCAAGGAAGTGGGCATGTCATATCCATATGTGGTAATCATGTGTACATCCGGAAATGAATATACTGACTGAAAAGAATATATAAACTTGTATGTAACAACCCTTCGGGGTTCAGACTTCGCTTGAGCTATCGCTGCTGAACCTTGCGCAATAAACCTTTCCTTTTGATAAAGAGCTGGTGTGATCTCTTTTCTATAACAATGTGGTCCTGTTGGCCATTAAAACCATCCTTCCAAGCAGTCTCAATGTTTCCAGTGTCTTTCGCCCCACTTGGTATTAAACCTAGATGGACATTTCTTCCAACAGTTCTATGTATGCTCTGCCAGTCATTAGCTACCCATTTGGTAGAGTGAGTTGGCCAAAGCAGGACTGTGGAGTTGGGATCGTAGAAATACCCAGGAGCATAGAAGAGTTCAGAGGCAGATGCATAAATAAATGTCTTAAACGTATTTATTCATATGATAAATCATATTAACTATGTACAACAGAGATCAAGTCTCATGAGGAACAAACATGAAAAGAGAGAGATGGAGAGAGCGAGGTGGAAAAGGTTGGAGGGGGTTTTATACTCAGGGTAAACCCCTCCTTTCCATGTAGGGGTGGAGACACTCTCTGCCTCCACTGGTGTCTATATGACACATGTGCCAATGGCTTGCAAATACTTGACAAGGACATAGAAGCTGCTGATGTTAAGAAGCTCTTAGTGGATGTTTTCACCCTAAATTCAACACCCAGAGACTCTACATAAGCCAGAAAGAAGGCAGGCAGGGTCTGGAGAGTGTCAAAGCAGGATTAAAGATTTTGATCATAGCAGCACAAGAGTAGGCACTAACCACCGGAGCTATAGAAGCCAAGTCTACCACACTAGACCAGACCCAGGCCTGATGTGCCAAATGACAGCAACATCAAGAAAAAAGAGAACGAGAAGCTAGAGAAGGACCAGGGTCTGAAGGAGGAACTGGAGAGGATGTGGAAAGTCAAGGCCAAAGTGGTCCCGATGACGGTTGCTGGTAACCACAATAACCCAGTAATCCAGAGTAAAAGTGTGGCACTCAAAAAGGCATTTCTAGTAGGCAGGGTCAACTGATGCCAAGAAAAATGGCAGGGACTTGTCCAGGCAGTCTCTGAGACTCAGGCACAATTGAATGGAAGGAAGAAAGAAAAAGAAAAAAACACCTTTCTGTGCTTCCTTCCTTGGTGATTCCTAGTAGATCACCAAGCTTGTTGAAATTGGGTCTGATTAAATCTAGTATGTATGTACAATAATGTCCTGGTTTCTCCTTTTGAGATAGAGTTAGTTCAATAGAAAAAAAGAAAAAAACACAAATTGATTTATAATCTGAGAGGCTGGAAAACTTATTAGATGGATTCACCTTTGAATCCCTGTAATTTATAAGTACCCTATAATATGTCATTAGTGGCAATTGTTCTGGGAATAACAGTATTTCCTAGCTAATTGCAATAAAGATTGATTGGTATGTTTTTATAGGTTATGAAAAAGTATAATGAAGTTTCATTAATATTAGTTAATAGGACCACATACATTTTGACAATTATGCAGGAATGCTTCATACCTTGGCCAAACCTTCCTCAGCTCCATTGAAAAAACTGACATTTTCTGGCTATTTGTGAGCCTGGACAAAGGTGCTTCTACTTTAAATATTGCTTGCTCTAATGAGTACATTCCTCTTCTTCAGGCAGAAACTATCATCAAAACAAACAAAATTCCATATGCAATTTTCCTTGTGCACTAAGGATGCTATTTATATATGCTATATTAAACTTTGCATCAGGAAATTAAAGTCAAGCCTTCCTCCCCCTCCCAGATGATTAGGGGACTGGAGGCTCAAACATACGATGAACAGTTCTAGGAACCAGGCCTGGCTGGTCTAGTGAAGAGAAGGACCAGGGGAGACATGAGAGCATCTTCCAATATTTGAGGGGCTGCCACAGAGAGGAGGGGCTCAAGCTATTTTCCAAAGCACCCAAAGGCCAGACAAGGAACAATGGATGGAAGCAAGGAGAGATTCAACCTAGAAATAAGGAGAAACCTTCTGACAGTGAGAACAATCAACCCATGGAACAGAAGTTGCCTTCAGAAGTTGTGGGAGCTTCATCCCTGGAAGCTTTCAAGAAGAGACTGGACTACTATCAAGCATGTGGTTGCCCCCCTCACCTCCCACCCCCCCATGCATAAGCTTGTAAGCATTTATGTATGCTTACAAGCTTTCATAAATGTAAGCTATTCACTTTGTAGGCTGTCTGTGTCCCAGGCTTAGTTGAATCTTGCTGGGTGATACAATGAAGGGCAATTTCCTATTGTGGCTGAATGGTTTTGCCCTGAAGGATATTTTATTTTATTTTATTTTATTTTATTAAATTTCTATACCGCCCTTCTCCCGAAGGACTCAGGGCGGTGAACAGCCAGAGGATAAAACACAGAATTACAAAATTTAAAATAGATTAAAACAAATTAAATAATTTAGGCTGAATTTTAAAATACCCCATAATTAAACAGATTAAAATTTGTGTTTAAAATTTAAATTTAAAAAAGGAGAAGATTTAGGCCAGGCCAGCTTGATGAAATAAAAACGTTTTAAGCGCGCGATGGAAGGTGAGAAGATCCGGGATCCTCCGTATCTCCGGGGGGAGCTCGTTCCAGATTGTAGGTACCCTCACAAAGAAGGCTCTCCCCCTAGGGGCCGCCAGTCGACATTGTTTGGCCGACGGCACCCTGAGGAGCCCCTCTCTATGGGAGCGTACTGGCCGGTGAGAGGCTATTGGTGGTAGCAGGCGGTCCCGTAGATAACCAGGTCCTAAGCCATGGAGTGCTTTAAAGGTGGTAACCAAAACCTTGAAGCGCACTCGGAAGACCACCAGGAGCCAGTGCAGCTCGCGCAGGAGAGGTGTTACATGGGAGCTCCACGTTGCTCCCATCACCACCCGCGCGGCTGCACTCTGCGCCAGTTCGAGCCTCCGAGTGCACCTCAAGGGGAGCCCCATGTAGAGAGCGTTACAATAGTCCAGACGAGAGGTGACGAGGGCATGAGTGACTGTGTGTAGGGAGTCCCGATCTAGAAAGGGACGCAACTGGCGAATCAGGCGAACCTGATGAAAAATCCTCTCGGTCACAGCCGTCAAATGCTCTTCTAAAGACAGCCGTGAATCCAGGAGGACGCCCAAGTTGCGACTCCTTTCTGTGGGGGCCAATGATTCGCCCCCAATAGTCAGTGATGGCACCAGCTGACTATATTGGGACGTCGGAAACCACAGCCACTCAGTCTTGGATGGGTTGAGCCTGAGCCTGTTCCTCCCCATCCAGATCCGTACGGCCTCCAGGCACCGGGAGCATCGTTGGGGTGGTCCGGGGTGGAGATGTACAGCTGGGTGTCGTCAGCGTACTGATGGTACTTCACCCCGAAACCACGGATGATCTCGCCCAGCGGCTTTACATAAATGTTGAACAAAAGGGGCGAGAGGACCGACCCTTGCGGCACCCCACATATGAGGGCCTCGGGGTCGACCTCTGCCCCCCTGTCAACACAGACTGCGACTGGTCGGAGAGAAAGGAGGAGAACCACCGTAGTACGGTGCCTCCCACCCCCAACTCTACCAACCGGTGCAGCATGATACCATGGTCGATGGTATCAAAAGCCGCTGAGAGATCTAACAGGACCAAGACAGAGGAGCAACCCCTGTCCCGAGCCCTCCAGAGATCATCAACCAACGTGACCAATGCCGTTTCCGTGCTGTACCCAGGCCTGAAGCCCGACTGGAAGGGATCTAGATACGACATTTCATCCAGGTACTGGGGAAGCTGTCGTGCAACCACACTCTCAACAACCTTCGCAACGAAGCAAAGGTTGGAGACTGGACGATAATTAGCCAATACTGCCGGGTCCAGGGAAGGTTCTTGAGGAGAGGCCTCACCACCGCCTCCTTCAAGGTGGCAGGGAAGGTACCCTCACCCAATGAAGCATTTATAATCCCCTGGAGCCAGCCTCGCGTCACCTCCCGGGAAGCCAGTACTAACCAGGAGCGACACGGGTCCAACAAACATGTGGTCGCGTTCAGTCTACCCAGAATCCTGTCCACATCATCTGGGGTCACAGGATCAAACTCATCCCAGATAACATTCTCAAGACCTGCCTCCGTCACCCTCGCTGAACCTACCCAGTCGGAGTCCAGACCTTCCTGAATCTGAGTGATTTTGTCATGCAGATATTGAACAAAGTCCTCAGCTCTTCCCTCCAAGGGGTCCTCCTGCGCTTCCTGGTGGAGCAGGGAGTGGGTCACCCTAAATAGGGCGGCCGGGCGATTATCTGATGACACAATAAGAGCAGCAAAATGAGTACATTTTGCTGCTTTTATCACCACTAGGTAATTCTTAATATGAGATCTTACCAGTGTCCGGTCTGATTCAGAAAGACTAGCCCTCCAACTACTCTCTAGGCATCTTTTCCGGCACTTCATCTCCCTCAGCTCCTCGGTAAACCAAGGAGCCAGGTGAGAACGGCGCCGGGTCAGAGGCTGCAAAGGCATGACTCGATCCAGAGCTCCAGTGGCCGCTGTATCCCAGGCGGCCACTAGGTCTCCAGTTGAGGCGTGTGCAAGATCCTCAGGGATTGGCCCAAGCTCCATCTGGAACCTATCAGGTTCCATCAGGCGCCTGGGGCGGTACCATCTTACTGGTTCCTCCTCCCTCCGGCGGGGTATCGCGGTTCGAAGGTCAAGGCGAAGGAGAGAGTGATCCGACCATGACAAGGGCTCAATGACTATGTCCCCTATCTCAAGATCACTCAACCACTGTCCAGAGACAAAAACCAGGTCCAGTGTGTTTCCCCCCCTGTGCGTAGGGCCATGAATTAGCTGGGTCAGGTCCATGGCCGTCATGGAAGCCATGAACTCCCGAGCCATCTCAGATGCCTCACCCGCAGACGGCAGATTAAAATCCCCCATGACCATAAGTCTGGGGGTATCAACCGCCACCGCGGCGATAACATTGAGTAGCTCGGGCAGGGCTGCAGCCACGTGGCAGGGAGCCAGGTACGTGATCAACAAGCCCATCTGAACCCCATGACCCCACTTAACAAGGAGGGACTCACAACCGGCCGTCTGAGGAACAGTGGCCTCCCTCTGTTAATCCCATCCTCCTGGAGCTGGGGTCTTTTGTTTCTGTTTCCTTTAAGATTTTTATTTCTATTTTAAGGGAAATATTCTGCCTTTTTAATATTCCCTAGACTATTTCATTCTTCTAGGAGAGGGGTGGGTGCTAACTTTCTACAGAACGTAGAATAATAGGGTCGGAAAAGACTCTTAGGGGCTATTAGATGCATACTTTTTTACAGCCTCTCTACTGACTGCAGGATGACAAGTAAGGAGCTTCCCTTACTTGGGTTTTCCTAATCACATCTGTAAATCTTTTCCTGCGTTTCCCCCCCTCTTTCCCCTTTAACTGGTGTTACAACAGAAGGAACAGATTGGTCTAAACTGGGGAGGTCAGTGTAAGAAGTGAGTTGGGGCTGGGACACTATGCAGGAGAAATTCGGTTCACAATCCGTTGGCTCAGTGGTGGTTGGTGATTGAAACCCATAAGGGAATATCTCTCCAGCCGCCTTGAGTTGTGAAGCCGTTCCATAGGCGTAGACATTTTGATGAGATAGGGACGTTTATTACTGTAAGGAGCCCCAGACAGCCCCAGAGTGAAGGAGTGGAAGGTCTGCCACTTTGGACTGAGGTAACGGAATGTGAGGCAAGTGGCAGTTGGAACTTTTCAGGTGGGGAAGGCGAGTAGAATGTCTAACTCCTTAGTATCAGCGAGTGTGAATATACTGTATATGAAATACTAATGATGTAATGGTCATTTCGAAAAATCCTTTCTTAGCAGGCACCTAGAAGTCAAGAGGAATGTACGTGCCAAATTTCAAGTTTGTAGGCTTTACCATTCTGGAGATTTCATGATGAATGAGTGGGGTTCGCTTTTATATATATAACATAACATAACATAACATAACATAACATAACATAACATAACATTACATTACATTACATTACATTACATTACATTACATTACATTACATTACATTACATTACACTATCCAGTCCCTATATATTAAACAAAAGATAAAAACAAACAATATAACATGAAAAAATACAAAAGAAAGAAGGAACAAAAAGAAAACCATACCTTCCTTTTTTTTTAAAAAAAAACAGCAATTATAAGAACAAATACAAAGTTGCCTCTTATTCTAGGATTACAAAAAGCTCTTTTTTCCTTTATCTATTTTTTCTAATAATCCATAACATATTGTGAGTACATTTCTTCCAGTTTCACACAAAAGGCCTATAGTATAAGGGGCTTCCAGCCAGCAGAGCCTTTTTGATGTGGAATCAAAGCGGTTAGCTTAACTTTTCTCTCTCTCTCTCTCTCTCTCTCTCTCTCTCACACACACACACACACACACACACACACACACACACACACACAGAGAGCACAGATGTCCCAGGCAGTGGTGGGATTCAATTTTTTTAACAACAGGTTCTGTGGGCGTGGCTTAGTTGGGGGTGTGGCTTGGCAACCATGTGACTGGGTGGGCGTGGCTAGCTGATCATGTGACTGTGTAGGCATGGCTAACTGGTCATGTGACTGTGTAGGCGTGGCTAGCTGGTCATGTGACTGGGTGGGCTTGGCTATGTGCATAAGGACTACTCAGAGGGCTGAAAAAAGTCATTTCTGACTGGGCCTCGCACTTTTGACCAGTCTTCGCACTTATGACCATCCTCACATTTATGCCCGTGCAGCTTTCTTAACAACCATGTCACTCATTTCACAACTGCTTCTCTTCACCATGGTGACAAGATAGGGCAAAAACGTAAAATGTGAGGACAGTCGTAAGTTCGAGGACTGGTCAAAAGTGCGAGGACCAGTCAAAAATAACTTTTTCAGCCCTCTGAGTAGTCCCTGTGCACAAAAGGACTACCCAGAGGGCTGAAAAAAGTGATTTCTGACAGGTCCTCTCACTTTTGACCAGTCTTTGCACTTATTTATTTTATTTATTTATTTTTCATATTTGTATACCGCCCTACTCCCAAAGGACTCAGGGCGGTGAACAGCCATAATAAATACAAATACATATAGAAGTTAAAAACTATTAAGAAACAGATTAAGTAATTTAGGCTCAAAGATTAAAAACATCCAAATTTATCTAAAGAGGTTTAAAACCCAATTTAAAAGCCAGTTTAAAAGCCAATTAAAAAGGGAGAGTTAGGCCAGACCAGCTTGTTGGAATAGAAATGTTTTCAGGGCTCGGCGGAAAATGCGTAAGTCTTGGATGTTTCGTAACTCCGGGGGAAGCCCGTTCCAGATGGTAGGTGCCCCCACAGAAAAGGCTCTCCCCCTGGGGGCCGTCAGTCGACATTGTTTGGCCGACGGCACCCTGAGGAGTCCCTCTCTATGGGAGCGAACTGGTCGGTGAGAGGCTATTGGTGGCAGGAGGTGGTCTCGTAAGTACCCTGGTCCTGAGCCATGGAGCGCTCTAAAGATAGTAACCAAAACCTTGAAGCGCACCCGGAAGACCACTGGGAGCCAGTGCAGCTCGCCCAGGAGGGGAGTTACATGAGAGCGCCACATTGCTCCCATTACTACCCGCGCGGCCGCATTCTGTACCAGTTGGAGCCTTCGGGTGCACCTCAAGGGGAGCCCCATGTAGAGAGCATTACAATAATCCAGGCGTGAGGTGACAAGGGCGTGAGTGACCGTGCGTAACGAGTCCCGATCCAGAAAGGGATGCAACTGGCGAATCAGACGAACCTGATAAAAAGTCCTCCTGGCTACGGCCATCATATGCTCTTCAAAAGACAGCCGTGAGTCCAGGAGGATGCCCAAGTTGCGAACCCTATCTGTGGGGGCCAACGACTCGCCCCCAATAGTCAGAGATGGCGCCAACTGACTATATCGGGACGACGGAAACCATAGCCACTCGGTCTTTGATGGGTTGAGTCTGAGTTTGTTCCTCCCCATCCAGATCCGTACGGCCTCCAGGCACCGGGACATCACCTCGAGGGCATCATTGGGGTGGTCTGAGGTGGAGATGTACAGCTGGGTATCATCAGCGTACTGATGGTACTTCACCCCAAAACCATGGATGATCTCACCCAGCGGCTTCACATAAATGTTGAATAGAAGGGGCGAGAGGACCGATCCTTGTGGCACCCCACATATAAGGGGCCTCGGGGTCGACCCCTGTCAACACAGACTGCGACCGGTCAGAGAGAAAGGAGGAGAACCACTGTAGAACAGTGCCCCCCACCCCCACCCCTTCCAACCGGTGCAGCATGATATCATGATCGATGGTATCAAAAGCCGCTGAGAGGTCTAGTAGGACCAGGACAGAGGAGCAACCCCTGTCCCGAGCCCTCCAGAGATCATCAACCAATGCGACCAATGCTGTCTCTGTGCTGTACCCGGGCCTGAATCCCGACTGGAACGGATCTAGATAATTCGATTCATCCAGGTACTGAGGCAATTGTCATGCAACCACACTCTCAACAACCTTTGCAACAAAGCGAAGGTTGGAGACAGGACGATAATTTGCTAATACAGCTGGATCCAGGGAGGGCTTCTTGAGGAGGGGCCTCACCACCGCCTCTTTCAAGATGGTGGGAAAGACACCCTCACTCAAAGAAGCATTTATAATCTCCTGGAGCCAGCCTCGCGTCACCTCCCGGGAGGCCAGTACCAACCAGGATGGACACGGGTCCAATAAACATGTGGTCGCATTTAGTCTGTTCAGTATCCTGTCCATGTTTTCGGGAGTCACAGGATCAAACTCTTCCCAAATAATATTCTCAGGACCTGCCCCTGTCATCTCCTCTGGATCAATCCAGTCAGAGTCTAGCTGTTCACGAATCTGAGCAATTTTGTCATATAGATATTGTACAAAATCCTCAGCTCTACCCTCCAAGGGGTCTTCCCGCGTCTCTTGATGGAGCAGAGAACGGGTCACCCTAAACAGGGCGGCTGGGCGATTATCTGATGACGCAATAAGAGTAGAAAAATAGTTACTCTTCTCTACTCTTATCGCCACTAGGTAATTCTTAATATGAGATCTTACCAGTGTTCGGTTGGATTCAGAACGACTAGCCCTCCAACTGCTCTCTAGGCGTCTTTTCCGGCGCTTCATCTCCCTCAGCTCCTCAGTATACCAAGGAGCCAGGTGAGACCGGTGCCGGGTCAGAGGCCGCAAAGGCACGACTCGGTCTAAAGCATCAGCCGCCGCCCTATCCCAGGCGGCCACTAAGTCCTCAGCCGAGTCGTGTGCTAGAACCTCAGGAAATGGCCCAAGCTCCATCTGGAATCTCTCAGGATCCATCAGGCGCCTGGGGCGAACTGATGACTGGTCATCATTTATGCCCATTGTAGCATTCTTAACAACCATGTCACTCATTTCACAACTGCTTCTCTTCACCATGGTGACAAGATAGGGCAAAAACGTAAAATGTGAGGACAGTCGTAAGTTCGAGGACTGGTCAAAAGTGCGAGGATCAGTCAGAAATAACTTTTTCAGCCCTCTGAGTAGTCCATATGCATTAAAGGATACAGCAATAGAGAGGGATGAAGGAAGGGAAGGGAAATTAGAGTAGGAGGGAGGGTAAGAGAGGGAGGAAGAGAGGAGGAGAAGGAGAAAGGAAGAGGAAGTAGGGAGGAGAAGAAGAGGGGGAGGAAGAGAAAGTAAGAAGGAAAGAAAAGAAAAGAGAGAGGTGGTAGGTTTGAGGAGAAAGATTGCTGTACAATAAAAAAGATGAAAGGGAAGAAAGCCAGCCCCAAACAAATATAAAGATATTAAGATAAAGAATGAATTGTTAAACTTTAAAGAATAAAAGAGAACAAATATGAATAAATAACAATAATTAGAAACACACATACAAACATACAATGTATTTTCTTTGAACAGAGTATTTGGCCGGTTCACAAATTTAAACAGTGTTTAGTCATTTCAATTAAATTTACAATTTCTATATTTCCTTTTTGCCATATTTATTCCTCATCTGTTTTTGTAAAAAACCAATATTACCCTTCATCCTCATCTCCAATCTTAATCAAATTCAATTTTTCCCTTCTATTCTATATTATACCCCTTCCCATTGTCATCTATTTTTATATCCATCCTCACATTGGTTAATTATGTAATATTACAGTTGTTTAATATAAATTCAACATTTTAATATAAATCAATTAGTTATATAACTACCTTTTTTATATATTAATCAATCTGAACATGAATATTCAAATTATTTCCATGCAATCCAATTTCTTACAAATCAATTAATTATATTTACCAATAATAATAAACCAAATAATTTCCCCCATATATTCCTCCAAACCACAACTTAACCATTTCTGCTTTCAACACAATATACAATTAATAGTATCTCAATTATTACAATTCCCTAGTTAAATAGAGCTTTTTTTCTTTTGTGTTTTAAAATCCTGAACTCTCCTCTTTTTCCCTAAATTTCCCATTGTTTGCACCTACCTTTTTTGGTGAGGAAAAAGAAAAGAAATCTGCCTGCCTAATTATCCAACCTTGCAGCAATAGCAAAGCAGTTTCAGTTTCGTTTTTCAGGATAGCTAGGGGAAAAAAAAAATTGCTCCAGCAAGCAGCAGAGCCCTGAGCAAAACAGCTGAGACAAATCAGCTGAGAGCCGGGAGGCCAATTAGCCTATGCTGAAGCTCCAGGGCCAATAAAATTACAAAAAAACACCGAACCCTTTGTTAAATTGCTGGCTCCCCCGCCCCTCGCCCACCACTATTTATTGGCAATAAATAGTGGTGCGGAGGGGCGGGGCAAGCCAGCAATTTAACAAAGGGTTCGGCTGCATCACTGGCTATAGGGCGGCCCTTTGAAGCCCCGCAGCAAGAATTTGAAGTTTTTTTTCCTCTAGCCATCGGAGGCAGCAATAGATGGGGAGTGGGCGGGGTAAACGAAAGGCCTGCGATCCAACAGAGCAGAGAGTGAGGGTGAGTGAAGGCATGGAAGCTGCTTTCTCCATCCTGCTCTCTTGCGTCTGGCAGCCCACATGGATCCCAGGCAGCGGAACTCAGGCTAGGGAAGGGGTGGGCAATTGTGGCTCTTTTACAATCTGTGGCCTTCAACTCCCAGAATTCCTGAGAGAGCCAAGCTGGAAGTTGAAGTCCTCAGGTTGTAAAAGAGCCACAATTGCCTACCCCTGGCTACGGTAGGCTGGTGCCGCGCGGGTGGGAGGCGAGGGGTGGGCGAGCCAGCAATTTAACAAACGGTTCGGTGTGCTGCGGGACCAATAAATTACAAAAAAACACTGAACCGTTTGTTAAATTGCTGGCTCGCTCGCCCCATTTATTGGCAATAAATAGTAGTGCGGAGGGGCGGGGCAAGGGGCGGGGCGAGCAATTTAACAAAGGGTTCGGCCGAACCCCCTAGAACCCCCAGAATCCCACCACTGGTCCCAGGACGTTTTGGTATCCCCGTGGGATTAAAAATGCAGACCATCATTTTTCCCCCAGTTGAGAATGATTCCGCCACGGAAATAGGAGAAGCCCCCCTTTTAGGAGGTGTAGCCGTGGTCCATGATTTGGCTTCTTCCCAGCGTGAAACTCATTTTATCCGGTTCTAAATACTGGCCTGACACTGAATCAGCATGCAGGACTGTCCTATTAAATGAAATTTAGATCAGTTACCTGAGATGCTCGGCAGCAAATGATTTTTTTTTCCTCCCCAAAGGGTAAAAATGCTCAGGACTTCATTAGATTCACCGTCTGTCTCTTTCTCTTCCCACCTTTCGCTCTCCATCTATCCTTCAACTTGACTTATTGCTCAAATTGCTTCTGGCAAGGGAAATGAATGGTAGCAAGGAAACAATTGATGAACAGGGACTAGAGGGGAGGGCATGAGTCGGAGGGGGTAGGGGACGTCTTTGCAACCAACCGAGTTGCTGGGATCTCTAGTCGTGGTCTGTGGTTTGCCTGAAGGCAGCTCCCACCCATCTTCCGGGAAGGCAGCCCGAGACAGATGGGCCGGGATCCTTCTGGAGGCGAACTTCCAAGCTTCTGGCACTTTGGGGCAGGCAAGTCAGAGGGAGGCCCTGCAATCTTTGGACCAGCAGGACACTTGCCTGCACAGCATTTCCATCCTGCCCCAGGCGCCATGCTGTCCTTCTCTATCAGGCTCAAGGTGCATTAACAAGAATCACAATGGTATAGTTTGGAATGGAATGAAATGGAAGGGAAGGAACTAGAATAGAATAGAATAGAATAGAATAGAATAGAATAGAATAGAATAGAATAGAATAGAATAGAATAGAATAGAATAGAATAGAATAACAGAGTTGGAAGGGACCTTGGAGATCTTCTAGTCCAGCCCCCTGTAGCATTTCAAATAAATGGCTTGTCAGGGCGTTGATTAATCCCATTCTGCTTTTGGGATAATCGCACCTGATTACGAGGGGTGGATCGCGAGTATACTTTAAGAAAACAAAACCCGAAGATATTTTCTAAGAAAACTCATTTATTTGTTATAAAGAAAATAAAACACCTAACTGATCTAATAAGTTACATTTTAAATAAAAGTTCGTGCCGGCTGCTTCTCAGCTGGACTTCTGGCAAGAGAACAAAGGAAAAGAGTGTGGATGGAGGACTCATGCGCAGTTTAGCTTACTGATAAGGATTCTTGGAAAGCTACGGAAAGTCTGACAGTCCAGAAATAATGAGCTCAGCTGGTAAATACAAAAACGCAGTGACATGGCTGCCCAGTCTCTTCTTAAAAACCTCCAGTGATGGGAGCACCCACAACTTTTGGAGGCAAGCCGTTCCACGGGTTGATTGCTCTCACTGTTAGGAAGTTTCTCCTTAATCCCAGGTTGCTTCTCCCCTTGATTAGTTTCCATCCATTGTTTCTTGTCCTGCCCTTTGGTGCTCTGGAGAATAATTTGACCCCCTCCTTCTTTGCGGCAGCCCCTCAAATACCGGAAGACTGCTATCATGTCACCCCTAATTCTTCTTTTCTTTAGCCAAACCCAAATCCTGCAGCCGTTCTTCGTATGTTTTAGGTCTTTGATCATCTTAGTTGCTCTTATCTGAACTTTTTCCAAAGTCTTAACATCTTTTTTGTAGTATGGTGACCAAAATTGGCTGCAGTATTCCAGGTGTGGTCTTACTAGGGTTTTGTAAAGCAGCACAAATACTTCACATGTTAGTGTTTAAGGCGCTGAGCTAGAAACCAGAAGCCAGTGAGTTCTAGTCCTCCCGTGGACATGGAAGGCATCTAGGTGATTTTATTTCCTCTGCCTCCAACTAACCCACCTCACAGGATTGTTGTGGGAGGGGAATAGGATGTTAACCATCCGACTAGTGAACCCAGGAAAAGTAGGTACTTTCAGTAACTTTGAAATGCCCAAAGTAAAACTTTATTGGAGACACTATTTCAGGATTGAAGGATCAAAACCAACTCTGGTTTTTCCTGTGCAATGCATGTATAGTTAAACAATAGCTTCTTTTCTCTTCACCCTTGGTTGGTCACATTGTCCAATTATGAATCATCCTTTTGTTTTGAGAACTGTCCACTTTTCTGTCAGACACCGGCAATCCGTGGCCTTGGTGGGTTCTTGGCTCTCACGGTCCGTCTCTGGCACTTTGGCATTCTTTCTCCCTTTCCCTCCCTCCAGTTTATTTATTTATTTATTTATTTAATTTATATACCACCCTTCTCCCAAAGGGACTCAGGGCGGTGTACAGCCAGCATAAAACACACAAATATAAAATTTAATTTTTTTAAAAAAAATATTAAATAATTTGGCCCATATCTAATTAAAATAAAAACTGCCTGATTTAAATGTTTAAAAATTAAGAATTGACGATTAAAAAAATTAAAAAATTAGGCCAGCCTGGCTTGTTGAAATAAAAGCGTCTTGAGGGCCCGGCAGAAGGTGCATAAATCGGGAATCCTCCGCATCTCGGGGGGCAATTCGTTCTAGAGGGCAGGAGCCCCCACAGAGTTCTTTGGCGAGTTGAATAGCTAAATGTTTCAAAAGTGGTTCAATCTTGACATAGGAGGTAAGAGCACAATTTATTCCACTTTGAGTTGTACGAGATAAAGGCAATAGAGAAATAAAACATAAATAAAACATAAAATAAAGGGCAGGGATTGATGGAGCCATCAAACATCCAGAGTCTCTATCTGCTAACCCCCCCAAGTCTTTCCACCACCGGAATAGAATAGAATAACAGAGTTGGTCCAACCCCCTGCTTAGGCAGGAAACTCTACACCACTTCAGACAAATGGTTATTCAATCTCAAGTTGGCTTTTGGTTATTACTTTGTTTGCTTCTAGGTGTTCGTTGATTTGTTGCTTGATTATCTTTTCCCTCATCTTCCCTGGTATTGAGGTCAGGCTGATGGATCTGAATCTATTTTTTTCCCCTTTTTTGAATATGGAAACTACAGCAGCTCTTCCATCCTTCCGAGGTAGGTAAAATGAGGACCCGGATTGTGGGGGCAATAAGCTGACTTTGTATAAAAAAGAACACCGCTTGGGCGGGGGCGAAAGCTCTACTAAGCAGGTCTATACAAAAAGTATGAAGGCTATTGCTTAACGCATTGTAAGCCGCCCTGAGTCTCCGGAGAAGGGCGGCATATAAATCTAACTAACTAACTAACTAACTAACTAACTAACTAACTAACTAACAAACAAACAAACAAACAAATAAATAAATAAAGTCTTAAAGTTACCAAGGTTGGAGACCTCTGATCTAGGCCACTAGATATTCCATACTTAAGGTGACCAGATTTTAACATTGGTAAAGAGGGACAATGTGGGCGTGGCTTATTTTGTGGGCGTGGCTAGCTGGTCACGTGACTGGGTGGGCGTGGCTAGCTGGTCATGTGACTGGGTGGGCGTGGCTAGCTGGTCATGTGACCGGGTGGCCATGGCTATGTGTATAGGGTAAGGTGAACAGATTTTAACATTGGTAAGAAGGACACCATTGTGGGCGTGACTTATTGTGTGGGCGTGGCTTGGAGGCCATGTGACTGGGCGGGCGTGGCTAGCTGGTCATGTGACTGGGTGGCCATGGCTATGTGTATAGGGACTACTCAGAAGACTGAAAAGTCATTTCTGACAGGTCCTCACACTTTTGACTGGTCCTCACACTTATGACCATCCTCACATTTATGCCCGTGCAGCATTCTTAACAACCATGTCACTCATTTCACAACTGCTTCTCTTCACCATGGTGACAAGATAGGGCAAAAACGTAAAATGTGAGGACAGTCATAAGTTCGAGGACTGGTCAAAAGTGCGAGGACCAGTCAAAAATAACTTTTTCAGCCCTCCGAGTAGTCCATATGCACAAAAGGACTACCCAGAGGGCTGAAAAAAGTGATTTCTGACAGGTCCTCGCACTTTTGACTGGTCCTCACACTTATGACCGTCCTCACATTTATGCCCGTGCAGCATTCTTAACAACCATGTCACTCATTTCACAACTGCTTCTCTTCACCATGGTGACAAGATAGGGCAAAAACGTAAAATGTGAGGACAGTCATAAGTTCGAGGACTGGTCAAAAGTGCGAGGACCAGTCAAAAATAACTTTTTCAGCCCTCCGAGTAGTCCATATGCACAAAAGGACTAACCAGAGGGCTGAAAAAAGTCATTTCTGACTGGGCCTCGCACTTTTGACTGGTCCTCACACTTATGACCATCCTCACATTTATGCCCGTGCAGCATTCTTAACAACCATGTCACTCATTTCACAACTGCTTCTCTTCACCATGGTGACAAGATAGGGCAAAAACGTAAAATGTGAGGACAGTCGTAAGTTTGAGGACTGGTCAAAAGTGCGAGGACCAGTCAAAAATAACTTTTTCAGCCCTCCGAGTAGTCCATATGCACAAAAGGACTAACCAGAGGGCTGAAAAAAGTCATTTCTGACAGGTCCTCGCACTTTTGACTGGTCCTCACACTTATGACCGTCCTCACATTTATGCCCATGCAGCATTCTTAACAACCATGTCACTCATTTCACAACTGCTTCTCTTCACCATGATGACAAGATAGGGCAAAAATGTAAAATGTGAGGACAGTCGTAAGTTCGAGGACTGGTCAAAAGTGTGAGGACCAGTCAAAAATAACTTTTTCAGCCCTCTGAGTAGTCCATATGCATTAAAGGATACAGCAATAGAGAGGGATGAAGGAATGGAAATTAGAGTAGGAGTGAGGGTAAGAGAGGGAGGAAGAGAGGAGGAGAAGGAGAAAGGAAGAGGAAGTAGGGAGGAGAAAAAGAGGGTGGGGGAAGAGAAAGTAAGAAGGAAAGAAAAGAGAGAGGTGGTAGGTTTGAGGAGAAAGATTGCTGTACAATAAATAAGATGAAAGGGAAGAAAGCCAACCCCAAGCAAATATAAAGATATTAAGATAAAGAATGAATTGTTAAACTGTTGGAAGAAACATCCTTCTGGGTTCTGCTCCAAGTGGGGAAAACAGACACTGGAAACATGGAGACTGCTTGGAAAGATGGTTTAATGGTGAACAGGATCACATGGCTTGAGTTCCTGAACAGAAAAGGGCAGATACAGTAAATCCTCGGGTTTTTATGCTCTCTCTGGCTCTGCATTTCTTGGGGCCACAAAAGAGTATCCTGATTGGTTGTCAGACTCCCAGGGGGTGGGGGTCTTGCTGGCTGATGCAATCTTCCCAGGTGCCATGTGGTGAGCCTCGTCTAGATGGGTCCCATTGTGTTAGTTTCTGTTGCTATTGTGTAGAGGGCTAATCCTATCTTTCGCAATTCCTACTATGGCTCTGCCTGAAGGAGGCAGATCTTTGTTATGTAGAATAGACTGGCCCAGGCCTTAATGGCCCATTGACAAAGGGTGGGGGGCAGGAAGGTGGCAGCTGCTTTGTCTGTAAAATATGCTTCTCATATTTCTGCCTTTTTCATATTTCCTAAAATATTTCACTCTTCCAGGAAAGGGGTGGGTGCTAACTTCCTACAATCCCTACTCTTTTTTTTTTCAAAACGTGAGTTTTGAAACAAGTTCTTGGCAAAAGATTAAAATTGATCAGATCAGGGAGCCTTAATGGGTGCTTTTAATTTTTCTAATGCAAAGGGGAGGCATTGATAGAGGCAACAGAAAAGGATTCCTTCAGTGGCTTCCAAAAGCTTTCAACCATGAAGGTCTAGCAGGCAGGAAAAAATTTCTGGTAAGAATTTTACAGTATCCAATTTTCCATGCCAATTAATTTCAGACTTCAGATATTACTTTCTGTGAGCTTCCAGTCAGGTTTCAAGCAAACACATGTCCCAAAATTTTTCACAGCCATGATTTTCCTTTAAATTGCAGGCTGCCCATTTCCAAGGGTTGGTTACTGAACCTGCCCTAGCTCTTTATTGCATCCAGGATTTGTGAGTCCAAATTGAGGTTAGCCAGTGTACAATATCCATTCCTTTTTTTTTTTTTTTTTTTGGTGTTACACATAAGCCCTGGGATTTCTACTCATGAGACCACCAGTGCAATATATCTTCCTTTACTGGGCAACTAGGCAGCATCATTTGTGAGTAACAGTCAGGGCTTGGGTTTTGGAGATCACTTTTCTGCTATCTCTTCAAGTGAGGGAATTGCCTGAGGGGTATTGCTTCCTCCCCTTGGAATTAGCAGGGAGATATGACTTCTTGGGCTTTTAGTGCTACAGAGCAAAAATCAACCTAGGAGAAACTTTGTGTGGAGGTAAGGGAAGGGAATAGTTGCAGTCTAATTCTGAATAATGTGTGTCTCTCTGTGTGTGCATATATATGCAGCTACTTTTACAATACAGGCAATACAAACATTTTGGACATATTTCTCCTCTCCACCAGACAGAAATCTAGAGTGTACATAACTTGCTGTGGCAATCACTCCCAAATACAATTTTTACAATAAACTGATTACAATATAAATGAGACAAGAAAGAAAACCTTACAATGAATTTCCACCCTCCCCCATAGTCTTTCCAGCTGTCTTCTGAGGATTGAAAAGAGTCTTTTGGTCTTTACTTGTACATCTCAGGGTCTTTTCTTTCATGTCTGCTGGGTAGCATGCTTGGTGGTAAGGCTGGTCAGTCAGGCTTGGGAAGGTCTGCTCCACTCTGGTTGCTGTGCTGACTTTCAGTGGAGGCTGGATTCAAACCCAATTCCTGGTTCAAACAGATGGAGGGTCTCCTTTGGAGGCAGCATCTGGATCCATGTGCTCTGCTTCCACAGGTTGCAGAGTCCTTTGTGCAGGGCTGAAAGACATTAGAACAGGGTCCCCTCCCCCTTTTGTGGGTAATCTTCACAGGAAAGGCATTGTAACAGGATTAAAGATGGGGGGGGGGTAGATAGCTTGCAGAGTTTGAAAAGAAAGAACACAACAGTATTGCAGTTACTAAACAGATGATACAGTTTCAACAAAATGGAGACACAACAGATAAGAAAAAAACTGGATTCACATGCTTCAGGAAAGAGATGAACAGGTAAAACCCATTTAAACACATACAGTAAATGCAGGACTGATTTTTTTTCTTGTAAACAAACTTAAAACGTTTCCTCATAAACTTGAGTTGTTACTTTAAGATACAGAGAGGGAAGGAGAGAAAAAAACCAGAAATGAAATGAAATGCTCTCTTTAATCTGTGTTTGTTGGCCAGACAAACACAGGGCAAAGGCTCTTTCTTTCTTTTTTTCTCTCTCTCCCCCATTTTCATTGCTTCAACCTTTTTTTTTCCTTTTCTAACAATTTAAAATTCTTGTCTCTAGAGATCAGATACATTTTACAGTTACAATTACCTTGAGGGTGCACAAAGACTTAGACACACACACATAAAACAAGGAAGACAAAGAGAAGAAAACAGAACTCTGAGATTTCACACACACTGATCATTCCCACATAAATCTCAGTTAAATTAGGGAAGGCACAAATCTTAAACATACCACGTGGTTGCATAGAAGACAGAGACAAACAAACAAACAAAACAAACAAACAAAACAAACAAAATCCCCAACATTCCTATTTATATATTTCCCTTTTCTTTTAAGTACCTTTATTTAGCCAAATTTGTCTCCCGGTGTTGTCTCTTAGCAAAGCCCATTTTTGACACAATTTTCCTAATTTCCTTTTATCCATGCCCCTCAATATGGGCACCCGCCTGGCGTCCCAGGCCGCGAGCACTTCATCTACTGGGGTCCCCGCCACCCGCGAACTATCGCTACCCATGACCCTTTCCTTTTCTCCGGAAGGATCACTTCGACTTAGCCGGGTGGCACGCTCTCAGTTTTCAGAGGAAAAAGCTCTGGGAAGGACTTCGATTCCCTTGCGAAGTATGGGCCCCTTCCTCTAGGGAATCACCACAACTTTTCGGATCCAAAAAGGGGATCCGCGAGGACCTGCTGACCCCTGCAGCCAGGTGTGGGCACCTCCTCTTACACAAACACACGCTCGCTCCGTGTCTGGGCTGGACAAAACCGGGTTTCCCTTTCACAATTTATTAATCCCCCCTTTTTCACACGCTTGGCTTTCGCTTGGCTTCCATTCCTTTTAAACACAAAGTTCCACATTTGGTGACCCCCCCTTGCTTTCTCTGTTCTACCGGTCATGGCTCGGTGGAGCTAGCAGTAGGCAGAGGTGCGGCTAGAGGTCGCTCAAAGAGGTGAAATCAGACTGTTTTCCAGGTGGAATCCCACACACACACTTCCTCCTTCCCTAACAGAAGGCCCTGTGCTCTGGCAAAACCCCCATGCTCTCCAGACCGTTAGTCTTTCTGCGGCTAGGAAATGCACAGAGGAAGCAAGATCCAACTGTGATTGGGAGAAGGGCCTTCACTCACACACATGCAAGCATACACAAATTTCCCATGCTTTTCCATACTTCAAAATTAAAATTTAGAGGTACTCACCTTCTTTCCAAGCAGCCTTTGAGCACAAACTCAAAACCCCTTTAAAACCTAGTTCCCAATGGCCAAGGTCCACGAAAACATACCCACAGACTCAATGGGTCTGCTGCTAGCAAGGGAGGCTTACCTGGGCCTGGTCCATTGGTTAGGTTAGCTTGGAGTCCCACTGGCTCGCCAATTGTTGGAAGAAATATCCTTCTGGGTTCTGCTCCAAGTGGGGAAACAGACACTGGAAACATGGAGACTGCTTGGAAAGATGGTTTAATGGTGGACAGGATCACATGGCTTGAGTTCCTGAACAGAAAAGGGCAGATACAGTAAATCCTCGGGTTTTTATGCTCTCTCTGGCTCTGCATTTCTTGGGGCCACAAAAGAGTATCCTGATTGGTTGTCAGACTCCCAGGGGGTGGGGGTCTTGCTGGCTGATGCAATCTTCCCAGGTGCCATGTGGTGAGCCTCGTCTAGATGGGTCCCATTGTGTTAGTTTCTGTTGCTATTGTGTAGAGGGCTAATCCTATCTTTCGCAATTCCTACTATGGCTCTGCCTGAAGGAGGCAGATCTTTGTTATGTAGAATAGACTGGCCCAGGCCTTAATGGCCCATTGACAAAGGGTGGGGGGCAGGAAGGTGGCAGCTGCTTTGTCTGTAAAATATGCTTCTCATATTTCTGCCTTTTTCATATTTCCTAAAATATTTCACTCTTCCAGGAAAGGGGTGGGTGCTAACTTCCTACAAAACTTTAAAGAATAAAAGAGAACAAATATGAATAAATAGCAATAATTAGAAACACATATACAAACATACAATGTATTTTCTTTGAACAGAATATTTGGCTGGTTCACAAATTTAAACAGTGTTTAGTCATTTCAATTAAATTTACAATTTCTATATTTCCTTTTTGCCATATTTATTCATCTATTTTTTTAAAAAAACAATATTACCCTTCATCCTCATCTCTAATCTTAATCAAATTCAATTTTTCCCTTCTATTCTATATTATACCCCTTCCCATTGTCATCTATTTTTATATCCATCCTCACATTGTTTAATTATGTAATTATGTAATACAGTTGTTTAATACAAATTCAACATTTTAATATAAATCAATTAGTTATAAAACTATCTTTTTGTATATTAATCAATATGAACATGAATATTCCAATTATTTCCATGCAATCCAATTTCTTAAAAATCAATTAATTAATTATATTTACCAATAATAATAAACCAAATAATTTCCCCCATATATTCCTCTGAACCACAACTTAACCATTTCTGCTTTCAACACAATATACAATTAATAGTATCTCAATTATTACAATTCCCTAGTTAAATACAGCTTTTTTTTCTTTTGTGTTTTAAAATCTTGAACTCTCCTCCTAAATTTCCCATTGTTTGCAGTTTTTCACCTACCTTTTTTGGGGAGGAAAAATAAAAATAAAAATAAATCTCTCTGCCTCTTTTTGTCACGTTGCACCAAAGATCCTGGTTTCGGTTTCGTTTCTGCAGCTTAGCTAGGGGGAAAAAAAACTGCTTCAGGAACTCTTTACACTGATTGCCTGTAGGGCGGCCCTTTGAAGCCCCGGGCAAGAGTTTAAACAGTTTTTTTTTCTTCTAGCCATCAGCTGGGGCTCAAGAGGCAGCGGGACTGAGGAGGCAGAATGAAAAATCGGGACTTTTTTGAAATGCCGCGGGACGCGGGACAAATTGCTAAAAAGCGGGACTGTCCCGCCAAAAGCGGGACGTCTGGTCACCTTATCCATACTGCCTCAGTTCACAGTCATCTTTGAGAGACAGGTGAGCAAACTCCCTCCCTCCCTCCCCTCCTTCCTCCCCTTTTCTCCATCTGCAATTGTAGTGTAGCACACACTCCCTAAACATCTTTTTTTTTTTTAAATTTGATTTATATGCCGCCCTTCTCCGGAGACTCAGGGCGGCTTACAATGCGTTAAGCAATAGCCTTCATTCTTTTGTATATTTTATACAAAGTCAGCTTATTGCCCCCACAATCTGGGTCCTCATTTCACCTACCTTAGAAAGGATGGAAGGCTGAGTCGACCTTGAGCCTTGGAGAGATTCGAACCAGCAGAAATCTTCAAGCCAAGCGTCCCCAAGCTTTGCAAAGTGTCTCCCAGGCCTGTGCAGCCTTCTCAGCCCACCCTAGAGAGAAACAAAAGAGAAGGTGGACACCACCCCCTCCAGACTCTTGCCCCTGTCGGGCTGCTGCTCAGGGGACATGGTGAGACTGGCATTCAGGGGAGGGAATGGTGCCCTGGGGTCCTCTCGCTCTCAATGGCCTCCTGACATTCTGCTTAAATATTCATCCTGACCTTTTGGGCCTGGAAGAGCCCCTGTGGTTTAGCCACCAGGCAACTCCAGCACCAGCCTAGATTGGTGCAAGGAAGCCCATCTCTCGTTCGCTTTGAACGTGTTATTGGGCACACGTACCCATGCCAACCACGGGGCCCTGATCAATTTTTCATGGAATGATAATTGCTCTTCCTCCCTGCCATGAGACACAATGCTCACAATCTCCTCCCCTGATGCTGAATTGGATCCTGCACTAATGAGGGGGAACTGAGGAGATGGTTGGCATTGCCAGCACCTGGGAGGACAGGGCCCACGATTGGCATACAAGAGCTGAAAGGAAAAGGGTCTTAGCCAGTCTGGCCTTTATGCGGGGCCGTAATGTGAGAAACAGACTCACCAGTCAGAAATTTGACAGAGTCATGAAGTGAAACTGCAAGCAGTTTATTGCATATAAAATACGTTCTTGCAAGAAAGGGTGGCCAGCTATGTGGGCGCACAGAGGAATACATTTCTCCAGCTTTTTATTCCCTTCACCCGAACCAGAAATCCCTCCCTGCAGCCCCCTTTGACAAAGACCACAGGGTTGCAATCTTCCTGGAACGCCTGTTTCTCCCTGAATTTCCCCCATGTGTAAACTGTTTCCCCACCTTTTGCCCAGTTCCCCCTTTTCCAGACTACCTTTTGTCCCTTTTTTTTATTTCTTAACCTATATTTCTTGTTTCCTTACAATCCTTGCAGCATAAGCATAATAAATTAAGGCAAGCAGTTAATTAATTTCTCCACTATATACCAGGCTGTGTGGTTAAAACTGTTGACTAGTCTGCTTGCCCAAGCTGACTCGCTTATCGGAATAGCAGACCCTTCCTGTTTTCCATTCTTGGCGTTTTTACCTTTAACATCCCAATGTCCCACTGAACTTTTAAACCCACATCTCTCAAAAATTGCTTTCTTTACAAAAACAGCACTATCACCATCAGTTTCTTACAATAACAAGGAATTGATGACACACCCTGGGGGGAGGGGGGGAAACTGGGTCATGATTGGGGCATAAAATATGTGGGGTCAGAGTTGGCTTGCTGTCAGGGTTCAGATGGATGCCCTAATTAAATCATGAGCCTCGAGCCAAGCTTCAGAAGAAATCCAGTTATTTATTAGGAGTTTCATGTTGGCACGTTCCAGGTGAAGCCAACTCTGACCCCACGTAATTTACACCCCAATTATGACCCCTTTCCCCCCCTGCCCCCATAGTGTGTCATCAATCACATTCACCAACGGAGCAATTTCATGGGCTGTAGAGATCACTCCCCTCCGGCTGCTGTAGGTGACCCTGGGAGACAGCCTTGAGAGAGATATGGGCTCCTGTCTTTGGCTGCCGGGATGCTTCATCGGTTTCCCATTGCCCTTGTCTATGGCAACTCGAGAGCAGGCCAGGGATCTTTGCGAGTTGACAGAATATGGAGCATGGACAAACTTTTTCTAACTGATGTTGAAAGCATTTTATGTACAATTCACATTTTATACTGCCATGTATTTGATTTCTTTATTTAAGGAATTGATTACATAGAGCATTTCTAAGCTTAAAACCAAATTAGGTCAACACCCAGTTTAACAAAATTAAACATTTTGTTCGGGCAAGAAACAAATCACCTACAGCTCAGGGAATCCCTCTGAAATTAAAAATAGATATTTATAATGTCTTGTTTCACCATGTTCCAGGTCTTTATAAATGAAGCTTTAAGAAAGTTAATTGGAGAGGGGTCTTCATGAGTTGGCATGACATATTCTTGCAGAGAAAAATGGGGAGGGGGAGATAAATATTCCTTTGTGACTATTCCAGAAGAGTTTACTTCTGCTGAACTTCAGATGGGCACCATCCATTTTTGAGAAGGGGGATATTTTCAGATTTGGGAAAGTTCCACAGTTGTTCATCATCCCCTGTAAAACAAAAAAATGCAAAGAGCCAATAGCATCTAGTAGAATTTCAGAAGGATAATCCAGAGCCATAAAATGTGTCCCCCAAGGAGTCTTAACCCTAACCCTAACCCTCACGAAAGCCTATTAATGGCCTGTAATGGGAGAAGGCGAATGGCTGAAACAGACACCAACGGTGTGAAAAAGTAATGTTGTTGCTGGCACAAATCAAAGGCCCTTTTGTGCCAGAAACTCAGCTGGGACAACCGGGCTGGCATTGCACAACATACGTTGCCTTAAAGATGTGCCAGGATCAGCAGGCCACACTCGGCTCCTTTGTTGTGTAAACCCAAACTATGGACTTCTTTCTCAATTAGCTCCATAATTATGTATGTTGTATGACCAGCACTGTCCCTCTCTGTTTTTGTGTGTATGTTGGCACAAGGGTGCATGATCTTTCCTCTACTCAAAGTCTACTCAAAGTCACAGTCACAATTCCATTTTGACTTCTTTGACCATACTCTGAGGACACCCTGCCAAGCAAAAACCAGAGGTGTCCTGGTCAAGTAGGAACATCAAATAGGAACTTGAAATGAAGCTTCTGTTTCTCAGGGTGGGGTGGGGGGCAAGGAGGGAGGGGCCCAGAGGCTCTGAGCCTGATATCTATGGAGCTTCTCAGTCATCCAGGTCATGGTTGTCCTAAAGGTGTTCTTTCAAAAGGCAACTGGACTTTCTTGTTCTTTTTCCTTGAAGAGGTTTCACTTCTCATCCAGGAAGCTTCTTTAGTTCTGATTGAACAGTGGCGAATGGAAGGATTTATATTCCTTGCAGTCATCTGATCGTTAGCACTTTCTTTGAGAGACGTTGAGGCCACTTGGAGCTTTATCTGTGTCCTCAGGGTCACCTGAATAGTGCAAATGGGTGTGGAGCCTTCTTGCAACTGTTGAAAGGAACCCCCCCCCCCTCAGTTTGAATGTAGATGCCCTCTTTGAACCAGTGGTGAAATGTAAAATTTGTTACTACCAAGTTCTGTGGGCGTGGCTTGGTGGTGGGGCAATGTGACTGGGTGGACATGGCCAACTTTTTTTTTTTTACTTTTAAAAGCATTTTTTCTACAACCTCTTCAGTAAAAAAAAATGCTTTTAAAAGGCTCTGCCGATCAGGCAACTCAGCTGGGATCGTCAGAGCCTTTTAAAAGCTTTCTACAACCTCTTCGGCTGAAGAGGTTGTAGAAAAAATGCTTTTAAAAGGCTCTGACGATCCCAGCTGAGCCGTGCGATCATCAGAGGCTTTTTTTTTACTTTTAAAAACATTTTTTCTGCCGAAGAAGAAATGCTTTTAAAAGTTAAAAAAAAAAGCCTCTGATGATTGTGCGGCTCAGCTGGGCATGGGGGAGTGCGGCAGAGATTTTTGCTACCGGTTGTCCGAACCACTCACCGCCATCGCTACTGGATCAGGCGATCCGGTCCGAACCGGGAGCATTTAACCCCTTCTTTGAACCCTCTTTCAAACCTCTGTGTCCAAATTGTGGATCTTGCTGTCTTCAAAAGAGAGGCCTTTGTCTTTTATATGCAGATTGACTGCTGAATCTTGTCCTGATGGGTTTGTTCTGCTATGTTGTACTATGTATTTGTGAAATGGTTGTTTTGTTTCCCCAATGTACAGATCTGCACATGGCTCACTGCATTGTACTGCATATACCACGTTGCTCAGTTTACAGTATGTCTGGGTGTTTTATCCTTGGGGCTGACAAGCTTCTGCCTTAGTGTATTCTTGGGTTAGAAGTATGCATGTATGTTGTGTTGGTTGAAAATACTCCTGATCTTTTCAGATATTCCTGCAGCGTATAGAAATGATAACGTTGCTTTGTTTAGTGTCTCTTCTTTGTCTGTTATGGAGGAGCTCCTGCTGGGTCTTTTTCTGGGGATTTGATGAAGGCCCAGTTGGGATAGCCAGAAGTTCTGAGGGCATCCTTGATGTGTTTTAGTTCTTTTTCCCCTCCTCTTTGCTAGTAGGCAAACCTTCAGCCCAGTGGTGTAGGGTTCTGATCACCCCCATTTTGTGCTCCAGTGGGTGATGGGAATCAAAATGGAAATACTGTGGGGGAGGGGGGTTTCTGTATACCTCGATGTTGAGGCTTCTGTCTTCCTTAATGTGCGCTGCACAGTCCAGGAAAGCTGAGCTGTTTTCCTTAACATCTTCCTGTGTGTCCACAGAGTTGATATGTTTGGTGAAGGCTTCCAACTTCCAATCAAGAACAAGGGAGATACTAATACCACTCTACAAAGCCTTAAGTAAGACCATTGGTGAAATCCAATTTTTTTTACTACCGGTTCTGTGGGCGTGGCTTGGTGGGCGTGGTGTGGCTTGGTGGGAATGGCTTAGTGGGTGGCAGGGGAAGGATACTGCAAAATTTCCATTCCCACCTAATAATAATAATATCTTTTAACATCAAAATCTTGTTTGTAATTTTAACCCAGGACTTCTTGTTCTGTTTTCTGGAATATTTAGTTTAATTCAGAATAGAGTTGGAAGGGACCTTGGAGGTCTTCTAGTCCACCACCCCCACCCCCGCTTAAGCAGGAGAACCTATACCATGTCAGACAAGTGACTGTCCAGTCTCTTCTTAAAAGCCTCCAGTGATAGAGCACCCAGGATTTCTGGTGGCGGGCTGTTCCACTGGTTAATTGTCCCCCTTACACATCCAGTATCTGTGGGACAGGGCAGGAAAGAGCAGCTCCAGGCATACTTGCAGCTGGAAGGAAACTGGCCCCAGAGGTCTCCTGCAAGCCAGCCCCCCCTCTTTCAGAAGGGAGGAGCACCCATTGGGGAGGACTTCCCAGAGAGCCCCAGAGGGAAGGAGACATGGAGAAAAATGAGAGGAGGAACAGTGGTGGAATTCAAATTTTTTTACTACTGGTTCTGTGGGTGTGACTTGGTGGTGTGGCTTGGTGGGCGTGGCAGGGGTAGGATCCTGCAAAATCTCCATTCCCATCCCACTCCTGGGGGAAGGATATTGCAAAATCCCCATTCCCATCCCACTCTGGGGCCAGCCAAAGGTGGTATTTGCCGGTTCTCCAAACTACTCAAAATTTCTGCTATTGGTTCTCCAGAAGGTTGTCAGAACCTGCTGGATTTCACCCGATTAAGACCACACCTAGAGTACTGCATCCAGTTTTGGTCACCACACTATAAAAAAGAGGTTGAGACTCTAGATAGAGTGCAGAGAAGAGCAACCAGGAGGATTAGGGGACCGGAGGATAAAACATATGATGAACCGTTGCAGAAACTGGGCAACCATTCCCAATCTAGGGAGGAGAAGGTCCAGGGGAGACAGGAAAGCAGTCTTCCAAAATTTGAGGGGCTGTCACAAGAGGAAGTGGGGGTTAAGCTATTCTCCAAAGCACCCGAAGGCCAGACAAGGAACAATGGATGGAATCTGAACAAGGAGAGATTCAACCTGGAAATAAGGAGAAATTTTCTGACAGCGAGGACAATCAACCCATGGAACAGAAGTTGCCTTCAGAAGTTGTGGGAGCTTCATCCCTGGAGGCTTTCAAGAAGAGACTGGACTGCCATCGGTCAGAAACTGTGAGGGATCTTGCTGGAACCTCCTGGCATCTTGCTTCTGCTGGCTTGGAAGTGCTGCCTCAAATCATCCTCTGCTACCATTTTGTGAGGGATCTCATGAAGAACGATGGTTCGTTGAGGGCACTTCCAAGAAAAGGTCAGCACGCAAGAATGCAATCAAATTAAGTCTTTATTTAGAAGTAAATGTAGAGTAAAATAAGTTCCCAGGCATGGGTCAGTCCCATAGGAGAGTAGAACAAAAGCAGGGAAAAGGGGAAAAAGCAGGGAGCAGCCCCTGTGCAGGGGTTCTTATAGGGGCCCCTGGCCCCTCCCTTACCCATGTGTGTGAGGGGGCTGGAGGGCCATTAACTCTCCCCAATGGGGCTGCAGGGGCTGGAGCCCCTTGACCCACCAGTGGGATCAAAGGTGCCTCTTTGCCCCCATCTGGTGGCCTTTGAAGAGACTGCCATGGCTAGCACAAAACATCTAACAGAAACGGTGTAAGGATAAGGATAATTTTTATTTCTATAGGGTCTCCTGCTTGGACTAGATGACCTACAAGGTGCCTTCCAACTCTCTTAATCTGTTATTATTATCTGTTGTTGTTGTTGTTGTTGTTATTTCCTGTGTTTTGATCTTGACCCAAGTATCATCCACATAACTATACCAGTGAGTGGGTGGAATTCCTGGAAAGGAATCTAGGGCTTTGGTTTCTACCTCTTCCATGTAGAGATTGGCTATGATGGGGAACACAGGTGAACCCATGTAACAGCCGTGTTTTTGCCTGTAGAAACCTTCATTGTATTTAAATCTTCACTGTATTTAAATATAACCTTCATTGTATTTATCTGAGTCTGACCCTCCTCATCCAGCCCCAACCCCTGTAGCCTTGGGGCTGGCCTCACTTCTGATTTTTCTGGCTTGAAACCACGAGATTTCCCCCCTCCCTGGCATAAGCCAGCCCCTCAGAGGCTTTTAGCCAAGGGGGCCTGAGGGCTTCTGGAGACCCCCTCCCCCCCGAGTCCTCATTCCGGGAAGCAGCCACGGGGCTCAGATAGCTTGCAGCCCCCAAGACCATCTCTCCCAAAAATGTAGGTCAGGTCTTAATCAAAGAGAAGAGGAATTTGGGGCAGGAGAGATGATTGCAGCAGAGCTCGACTTCCCCTTTAACGTTAATTAAAGTACCGTTTTGGATGAAAAGTATGGAAACCAGCAAACCTTGCGGAAAATGTGTGCGTGCAAACCAGGTGCCATTGTGCCGCAGGGCCAGAGTGTCCCACTTTCCTCCTTTCTTGCCCTCTCCTCACTTTGCCTGCTGCTGCTGCTGCTGCTTCTGCTCCCTCCGTGGCTGAGACCCCAGGACCAGCCCAGGGCTGGCCGAGGGGGCTCAGTGGGGGAGAAGCGGGATGGAGTTCGGCTGCCCTTTCGGGCTTCCAAAGGCCCTGCCACCTGCCTCCTCGCAGTTCACTCACCAAGGAAGAATTTTATGCCATTCGTTATCATTTAATTTTAAAAGATTTCACTTAATTAAACGGATTTATGAAAACCCCCAGAGGCAAATATGGGATGATTTGCAGGTGGCTCCTTGGAATGTCAGGCAGGAAATTTATTAGTGGTTTTGATTAATTGCCCAACGCTCCGACTTCCATTTCCCGTCTTTTGGTTCTTTTAGAGAAAAGCAGGAAACACAAAAGGCAGAGGGGAGGGGAATGCCAAATCTCCAGACTGGCTCCCCCCTCTTCTTTCTTGTTGGATAGGGCCTAACACACCCAGAAAAGCAGAAAGATTGCCTTGCTTTTCTCCACATTAAATTTCATGTGGTGGGATGGGGCCCATTGGTCAAGTCTATCAAGAAATTTTGGATCCTGAGCTTGTCTTCCGGGGTGTTGGCTGTCCCTGCCAGCTTAAGTGCCATCTGCAAATTTGATGAGTTCTATTCACTCATCTACGCAATGGCTGAAACAACGTCTGCCCTAAGCCCCCTAGCGCCCCTAACTTGAGGACTGTTGCAATATTTTAAGGATCAGACTCAATAATTGACTTCATGTTCTTCATGTCCTCCGAAGCTGTTTGGGTAGTTCTGCACATGCGCGTTGTTCATTTCGCTCCTGGAGCTGTCGGGAGAGGTTCTCGCTGCTGCAGCCCCCTCGTAGCGTTCTTCTTCTGACGAATCGGTCTCCGGCTCGATCTTGGGAGTCCAGGTGACAGCAGGCGCTCGTTTTCTTTCGTTGAGATGATTCTTGTTGAGATCGATGGTTCCTGGGATCGTTTGTGGTGTGGGGTGGTATCTGCAGGGCTCTCTGGGTTCAGGCGTCGGTGCTCTCGTCGTTTGGATAGACGCGGGTAGATCCTGAGACTTTTGCTCGCTTGTTTGCTTTTTCTTTATTTTTCGACTGCTATCTTCTGTTGATTCTTTTGTGATTTTCAATTTTGGACCGAATGCTGCAAAAAGCGTTTTCATTGCTGACTTTATTTGCATTTCTATTGAAGTTTCTTCAATGTCTGTGTCTGATTCTTCTGAGGAGTAAATTTTCTCCTTTTTGTTTTTTGCATCGTGTAAGGCTTTTCGCGCCAGATATTTTGAATCCTGCTTTCTGATTGGCTCTGCTTCGCTCATCTTAGTGGTCTGTTGGAACCAAGATGGCTGCCATTCAAAATTTTGCGTGGGACTGTTAATCTTCTTTTTTGTTATATTTTTATCTGCAGGCAGTTCGCTCACCATTTTTGAATCTTTAGGTTCATCTGTTACGATGTGTTTCTCTCTCGCTGCTCCGTTGTTTCTTATTATGTCTTGGAGGTTCGCGATGAGATTTTCGTCATTCTTTTGACTTTTTAAGAGTCTCAGTATCTCTGACCTGAGTTCGTTGTTTTCTATCTCGTTTTCTTCTTGGTCATCAGTTTCATCCATTATTTCTTCGTTGTCTGTAGTGTAGTCTTCAGATTCTCTCGATATTACAGTTGTGTATTCATCGATCATTTCTTGATCTGCTTCCATTTCTTTACTGTATGCCCTGGTGTTGGGTCTTTCTCTCTTGTTTCTGGAGTTTTCTCTCTTAGACATATTTAAAGTTTTATTGAGTCAATTCAACCATCCTCTGCTACCAGATTGTTGCAATATTTTAAGGATCAGACTCAATAATTGACTTGAGAATAAAGTATTCAAACAAAACACTATTTATTTACAGTAGGCATTCTATATTCACTGAATAATCACAGATAGGAGAGGAGGGCTGGGTCACCCTCTGCCGGACCGAAACAGCATTTTACTCCCGCCATTGCCGTGAGAGGGCACTGAGGTCTCACATGCTCCATTGGAACTCTATTGAAGCCTGGCATTTCACTCCTTCTGACTGTGATAACATCAAATTGGCCCCTGGTTATTGGCCATGGACTATCACCTCCCTTTGATCTTTGATGTACTCGGTGAATGACCTTCGTGCCCTGCGAGACTCCCCCCTCTCGCAGGTCTGGCCCTCTTCGTTATCGAGGGCCTATCTTGATGACGGGCGTTGGAGCCCCGAGAGATGGCATGCGGCTAAGAAGAGTTTGAGGGGTTTTTTAAGTGGGTTTTTTAGTGAGTTTTTAACAAAAATTTTAAGGGGTTCGGGGGGGATTAGGGTGGGTTCTGGGGGAAATCCACCGGGTTCAAGACCAGCCTCAGCGAAGGGCTGCGACATTAGGGACGTAGAACCGGAGGTCGGGGAGGGGGTTGGAGTTCGATTTGAAGAGGGCTGTTCCATCAGCACAGTGAGTGGGAGGGGCAGATATGGCGGAAGCTGGGGACCATATCATGTGCGGGGAATGCGCACTCGCTATCTTAGAGCGATTGCGCATTCCGGTCCCCAATGCTTTTCTTGTTCCCCAGGTTGTTCAGATTCTCAGGGCCAGAGCCTCCGGCTGATGTTGTGCAACGCCAGGTCCGTTGTTAATAAAGCCCCCCTCATTCACGATCTTATTCAGGAGGGGGAGGCGGACCTGGCGGGCATTACGGAGACCTGGTTGGGCCAGGAAGGGGGAGTCCCCCTCGTGGATATATGCCCACCAGGCTTCCGTGCATTTCATCAGCCGAGGGCTCAGGGCAGGGGCGGGGGGGTGGCGGTTATTATAAAGGAAGGTCTGGATCCAAGGGAGACCACTGTTCCACAGATAGCCGGATGTGAGTCCCTCTTTGTGAAGTGGGGTCGTGGAGTACAGATGGGCCTGTTGGTCACGTACCTGGCTCCCTGCCACGTGGCAACGGCCCTGCCCGAGCTCCTTAACGTTATAGCCGAGGTGGCGGTGGGCACCCCCAGACTTGCCATCATGGGGGATTTCAACCTGCCATCTATCGGTGAAACGTCTGAGGTGGCTCGAGAGTTCATGGCTTCCATGACGGCCATGGACCTTACTCAGTTAATTCATGACCCCACTCACACAGGAGGACACACTCTGGACTTAGTTTTCGTCTCTGGTCAGTGGTTGAGTGGCCTTGATATAGGGGATATAGCCATCGAACCCTTGTCATGGTCTGACCACTCGCTCCTTCGACTGGACTTTCTAACCGCTGCACCCTGCTGCAGGGAGGTGGGACCGACCAGGTGGTTCCGCCCCAGGCGCCTGATGGACCCTGATAGGTTCCAGATGGAGCTTGGGCCATTTCCTGAGATTCTGGCTCATGACTCGGCTGAAGACCTGGTGGCCGCCTGGGATAGTGCGGCTGCCGGGGCCTTGGACCGAGTCGTGCCTTTGCGGCCTCTGACCCGGCACCGAACTCACCTAGCTCCTTGGTTTTCCGAGGAGTTTAGGGAGATGAAGTGCCGAAAAAGACGCCTGGAGAGTAGTTGGAGGACCAGCCGCTCCGAACCTGACCGAACACTGGTGAGGTCTCATATTAAGACCTACCTAGTGGCGATAAAAGCGGCGAAAACTAACTATTTTGCCGCTCTTATCGCGTCATCAGATAATCGCCCGGCCGCCCTGTTTAGGGTGACCCGCTCCCTCCTCCATCTGGAAGTGCGGGATGACCCCTTGCAGGGTCGAGCTGAGGATTTTGTGCAGTATCTGTATGACAAAATCGCTCAGATTCGGGAAGGGCTGGCCTCTGACTGGGTATGTCCAGACGGGATGACTGAGGCAGGTCTTGAGAGTGTTATCTGGGGGGAGTTCGATCCTGTGGCTCCCGAGGACATGGACAGGGTCCTGGGACGGCTGAACGTGACCACATGTTTATTGGACCCGTGTCCCTCCTGGTTGGTACTGGCTTCCCGGGAGGTGACACGAGGCTGGCTCCAGAAGATTGTTAACGCTTCTTTGAGTGAGGGGGTCCTGCCGGCCGCTTTGAAAGAAGCGGTGGTGAGGCCCCTCCTCAAGAAGCCTTCTCTGGATCCGGCTGTTTTGGCTAACTATCGTCCAGTCTCCAACCTTCGCTTCATTGCGAAGGTTGTTGAGAGTGTGGTGGCGCAACAGCTTCTCCGGTACCTGGATGAAGCTGTCTATCTAGACCCGCTCCAGTCCGGCTTCCAGCCTGGGCACAGCACGGAAACGGCATTGGTCGCATTGGTGGATGATCTCTGGAGGGCCCGGGATAGGGGTTGCTCCTCTATCCTGGTCCTGTTAGACCTCTCAGCGGCTTTTGATACCATCGACCATGGTATCATGTTGCACCGGTTGGCGGGGTTGGGGGTGGGAGGCACCGTTTTGCGGTGGTTCTCCTCCTACCTCTCTGACCGGTCGCAATCTGTGTTGACAGGGGGGCAGCGGTCGACCCCGAGGCACCTTGCTTGTGGGGTGCCACAAGGGTCGGTCCTCTCGCCCCTTCTGTTCAACATTTATGTAAAGCCGCTGGGTGAGATCATCCGTGGCTTCGGGGTGGAGTTCCATCAGTACGCTGATGACACCCAGCTGTACATCTCCACCCCAGGCCACCCCAATGATGCCCTTAAAGTGATGTCCCAGTGCCTGGAGGCCGTGCGGGCCTGGATGGGGAGAAACAGGCTCCAGCTCAACCCCTCCAAGACCGAGTGGCTGTGGCTTCCGGCGTCCCGATATAGCCAGCTGACGCCATCGCTGGCTATTGGGGGCGAATCACTCGCCCCCACGGAGAGGGCTCGTAACTTGGGCGTCCTCCTGGACGCACGGCTGTCGTTAGAAGATCATTTGGCGGCCGTGGCCAGGGGGGCTTTTTATCAGGTCCGCCTGATACGCCAGTTGCGCCCCTTTCTAGATCGGGACTCCCTACGCACAGTCACTCAGGCACTCGTCACTTCCCGCCTGGACTACTGCAACGCTCTCTACATGGGGCTCCCCCTGGGGTGCACCCGGAGGCTCCAGCTGGTCCAGAACGCGGCCGCGCGGGGGATTTTGGGGGCGACGAGGCGCTCCCACGTGACACCTCTCCTGCGCGAGCTGCACTGGCTCCCGGTGGTCTTCCGGGTGCGCTTCAAGGTGCTGGTGACCACCTTTAAAGCGCTCCATGGCTTAGGGCCGGGGTACTTACGAGACCGCCTTCTGCCACCAATAGCCTCCCACCGGCCAGTATGCTCCCACAGAGTGGGCCTCCTCAGGGTGCCGTCCGCCAGACAATGTCGGCGGGCGACCCCCAGGGGGAGAGCCTTCTCTGTGGCGGCGCCCGCCCTCTGGAACAACCTCCCCCCAGAGCTACGTACAATAACAGACCTCCGGATTTTTCGTCGGGCCCTAAAAACCCATTTATTTCAACTAGCTGGGCTGGCTTGAGTCAAATTTTAAACGGATTTTAAATTGGAATGTTTTAATTACGGCCAAAATTATTTAATTATTTTAGACAGATTTTAGATTTTGTATGTTTTGTATGTATGTCTTGTTTTTACTTTGGCTGTTCACCGCCCTGAGTCCTACATTGGAGAAGGGCGGTATAGAAATTTAAACAAATAAAATAAAAATAAATAAGATAGAAGCAAGGAGGAGGTGCATACATCTCCTTTTATATACACAAGGCGGAGCAAGATGTGGGAGTGGTTAAATATGAATATATTAAATGATGAAGAATAAGTTAACCCCTAATACTCTGGTTATACACTATTTACATATTGGAGAATAAGGCATTTACTTGTAACAAGGACTATCTGCATCTGCAGATGTTTGTTGGTAAATATTTAGCAGGTGGTTCTGCTGTCTTCATTGCCACCATCGCTCTGCACTGCTGATTGCCAAACACTGTTGGTGTGTTAGATGGCTCAGCACTTCTCTCTGCTGACTTGCAAATCTCCAGAAGATGGAACAATTGTCTCTTGCAAGCCAGTACAAGCCACCTTCATCTATCTACCTCCATCTCCATCTCCATCTCTCTGTCTCTCTCGTCTCTCTCTCTCTCTATCATCTATCTCTATCATCTCTATCTATCTATCTATCTATCTATCTATCTATCTATCTATCTATCTATCATCTATCTCTCTCTCATCTCTATCTATCTATCTACCTACCTACCTACCTATCTATCTATCTATCTATCTATCTATCTATCTATCTATCTATCATCTCTTTCTCTCTCTCTCTCATCTATCTATCTATCTCTATCTATCTATCTATCTATCTATCTATCTATCTATCTATCTCTATCATATCTATCTATCATCTATCTCTATCATATCTATCTATCTATCTATCTATCATCTTTCTCTCTCTTATCTATCTATCTATCTATCTATCTCTATCATATCTATCTATCTATCTATCTATCTCTATCATATCTATCTATCTATCTATCTATCATCTCTTTTCTCTCTCTCTCATCTATCTATCTATCTATCTCTATCTATCTATCTATCTATCTCTATCATATCTATCTATCTATCTATCATCTATCTATCATCTATCTCTATCATCTCTATCTATCTCTATCTATCATCTCTTTCTCTCTCTCTCTCATCTATCTATCTATCTATCTATCTATCTATCTCTATCTATCTATCTATATCATATCTATCTATCTATCTATCTATCATCTATCTATCATCTATCTATCTCTATCATATCTATCTCTCTATCTCTCTATCTCTCTATCTCTCTATCTATCTATCTATCTATTTATCTATCTATCTATCTATCTATCTATCTATCATCTCTTTCTCTCTCTCTCTTATCTATCTATCTATCTATCTCTATCTCTATCTATCTCTATCCTATCTATCTATCTATCTATCTATCTATCTATCTATCTATCATCTCTTTCCCTCTCTCTCATCTATCTATCTATCTATCTATCTATCTATCTATCTATCATCTCTTTCTCTCTCTCATCTATCCATCTGTCTCTATCTATCTATCTATCTATCTATCTATCTATCTATCTCTATCATATCTATCTATCTATCTATCATCTATCTATCATCTATCTATCTCTATCATATCTATCTATCTATCTATCTGTCTATCTATCTATCTATCTATCTATCTATCATCTCTTTCTCTCTCTCTCTCATCTATCTATCTATCTATCTATCTATCTATCTATCTATCTATCTATCTATCTATCTATCTATCTATCATCTATGCCGTGGAGGTGCAGTGGCTAAAGTGCATCATTGCATGCTAATTCTGCCCACAGCCAGGAGTTCAATCCTGACCGGCTCAAGATTGACTCACCCTTCCATCTGTCCGAGGTCAGTAAAATGAGGATCCAGATTGCTGGGGGCAAATTGCTGACCCTGTAAACCATTCAGATAATGCCATAAAACACTATGGTGGTGCTATTCACTAGGAAGTGCTATCCATCCAGAGACTGTAGCCGTCTACTATAATGCTGGGAAAGGTGGAAGAAAAGAGAAGAGCAAGATGGATGGACTCAATTACAGCAATTCTGGATGGACCATTGGAAGACCCAAAAGGGAGTTGGGGACAGATTGTCCTGGTGAAAGTATATCTAAGGGGCCATCAAATTACTGTGTGTGTGTGTGTGTGTGTGTGTGTGTGTGTGATATTTGGAGCTGGGAATCCAAGGCAGTCCGGGCTCTCTATCTGGCCTGCAAACTCTGGATGTCCACCAGGGGAACACAACAAGGCACAATGCTGCTGTCCGTACTGCCCTCTAGGGGCTGTGCGGAGTGCTGCAACCCATATCAGGCAACCTGAGCACGTAGCAGCCTGAACTGTCCCCCCAGAGCTTGCGCTGACATCTGGGCGCCAGGGTGATTTAGAAGAAAGACAAGCATAACAAAGCTGTAAACCTTTCAGCCTGGAGTTATAGCAAACACCCGTCTTTTCTGTACTTTTATTTCCTCCACATACTCTCTGCTTTCCTGTTATAGCCACAGTAAATCTGGATGTTTCTGGGGCTGTTTGTGGGGAGAGAAAAAAAAACACACAAAACACCCTGGGATTGTAGTTCCAGCTCCAAACAATTGAACTATAAATCTTATCCTGCTCTGTCTCAGTGGACATCACAGCTTCCAGGCCAATCACTGAGGTGAACTCTCTCATTGGTCCGATCCAAAAAGAAGGTGGGAGCGGGTTTGTTTTTTCAACCAGTGGCAAGACAGAGTGCTTCCTGTATGCATTGGTTTGTCTCTCTAGAAATGTTGAGGACTAGCTACTTGTTTTGGTGACTTAAAGTTAAATCAGAGGATCTAGTTCATTCAGTTGTCAAAAATGTGGTAGCCAAAATCTGGATATGACATGAAACCTGGATAAGAAATTGTTGGAAAAAATATCCATCTGGTTCAGTTCCAAGCTGGGAGAAAGACAGACATGGAGGCTGATTGGAAAGATAGTTTAATGATGAAGCAGAACCACCAAGCACATGGTTCTCTGGTGCAGCTGACCACATGGAGTTGAGAGTTGGGGTTTTTTATACCTTCTCTTGGGTTTTGAACTTGAGCTTCCTGTCCCTGTGCAAGAACATGTATTCTATTGGCTGCTATCAGGGTCATAGCTGGCTCTGTAAGTTGTCTGAGCTCTCAGGTTTGGTTGAAGTTTGGACTCTGATGCAACGTCCTTAGGAGATTGTGCAATGTGGTGAACTCTGCTGCTAATCTTATTACGTCCTGGAGGGTGATGTCTTAATCCCATCATCCTAGAGCTGGAAGTCTTTTGTTTTGTAGATAGGATGGCCCAGTCTTTCTTAATGGGCAAAAAATATCTGATGGGGGCTATTAAGAAAAGTGGTCATGGCTGTCTCTTTCTGTCTCCAAAAGCATGTTTCTCCCTTCCTCCTTTAGGGAAATATAATATTCTGCCTTTTCAATATTTCTCAAAATATCTCATTCTCTCTCTCTCTACATGGGGCTCCCCTTGGGGTGCACCCGGAGGCTGCAGTTGGTCCAGAATGCGGCCGCGCAGGGGATTATGGGAGCGACAGGGCGCTCACATATGACACCTCTCCTGCACGAGCTGCACTGGCTTCCTGTGGTCTTCTGGGTGCGCTTCAAGGTGTTGGTGACCACCTTTAAAGCGCTCCATGGCTTAGGGCCGGGGTATTTGCAAGACCGCCTTCTGCCACCAATAGCCTCCCACCGACCGGTTCGCTCGCACAGAGAGGGCCTCCTCAGTGTGCCGTCGGCCAGACAATGTCGGCTGCTGACCCCCAGGGGGAGAGCCTTCTCTGTGGCGGCACCTGCCCTCTGGAACGACCTACCCCCTGAGATACGCACGATATCAGACCTCCGGACTTTTCGTCGGGCCCTGAAAACACACCTATTCCATCTAGCTGGGCTGGCTTGATCCCATCCTCTCAGTTTTTAATTGAATTCGGTTTTAATTGGGTTGTTTTAAACTTGGGCCAAAATTATTTAATTGTTTTTTAAATCGTTTTTTAAATTTTATATGCTATGTTTTATCTTGGCTGTACACTGCCCTGAGTTCCGCAGGAGAAGGGCAGTATAGAAATTAAATAAAATAAATAAATAAATAAATTCTTCCAGGAGAAGGGGGTCCTCCCTCAATAGGATATGATATGTAAGTTTAATTTACATACAAAATGCATTGTAAATGAAAGATGCAGATTGAGAAGCATGAAAAGAAGGGGGCGAGACCAGGTCACAGTTCAAGTGGCTGGTTCTTACAACCCTGAATAAAACTAAGACAACTCCAGAGGAAGCAGATTGTTCTCCTGGGTTATTTTGTTTTTAAAAGGCCAGGTATTGATCAGGGTCAATAAATCCATTGATGGATCAATGGCGGCTGGATTAGAAGAAAAATAATATCTTTTTTCCCCTGTATTTCCCTCTTTTATTACCACGAACAAATATAAAACCTGTCACATCATTTCAAGTCAAACAAACTGAAAAAAAAGGAAAGATACTTGCAAAATTCCAAGGGAGACTATTTTCCAGGGGAAAAGAGAAGAAAGGGATGGTTGAAAGACCGTAATCAACGTGCATTTCCAGGATGCTCCTATTTTTCCAGATTTGAAAAGAAAAGAGGAAATTGCAGAAGCATCATTTTTCTGTAATATTTATGGCTTTAATCCCAGATACATGTTCAGTAGCCCTTTGAGCACGAGCCAAGTATCTGCAGACCAACGTACTCCCCAACAGCTCCCACATCTTCTCCCTCAAGATGTTGTCTACAAACCTTATTTTATCTTTCTTAAATCTTTTTTTTTTCCTGGGCTCTCTTCCAAGCTTAGATCTGAGTTCAGCCCACAGCCCTTTTATCTTCTAAGAAACCTTCGGAGGCTGCTTGGATCCGGAGGGAGTTTTAATGCTGGAGGTGGGGCTGGTTTCCCTCTGTAGCAGCTCAGACCCCGTTTTTGAGTATAAAATATGGGGGTGGGGTGGGAGGAAGTTAACCAGGTCTGTTGCGAGCCTAAAAACTGCATTTATAGTAACTGAACTCGATTTTTTTCTGTGGCTTAACAGGATAGGAGCCTTGGTAGTACAGAGGTTTAATGCACCCTGTTATTAACACAGCTGCCTGCAATTACTGCAGGGTTCGAATCTCGCCAAGGCTCAAGGTTGACTCAGCCTTCCATCCTTTCTAAGGTAGGTTAAATGAGGACCCAGTTGTGGGGGCAATAAGCTGACTTTGTATAAATATACAAAAGGATGAAGGCTATTGCTTAACGCATTGTAAGCCACCCTGAGTCTCCGGAGAAGGGCAGCATATAAATCAAATTTAAAAAAAAAAAAAATTGTGTGAATCCCTCCTGTTTCAACTAAATTTGGGGAGCAATTTATTGGGGAAATCTAGAAGATGGGTGAATTCACTCACTAAGAGTTTAATGCCTTCGATGCACCCAGGTACGAAGGGGTCACTCAGGACCCTCCTCCCCCTTTGGAATCTGGGAGAGGAAGTGGTGGGTTCAAGTTTTCCCAGACTCTTTAGCCCCCATCCATAAGGGCAATTCCAGGAACCCAAAATGTTACTCCAAGTAGGCAGAGTCCTGGCTAAAATTAAATGTGGTTTGATTTTACTTTTATTTATCGATTAGTTATTATTTATCCCAAAGGTGCTTTTTTCAAGAGGCAACTGGACTTTCTGGTTTTTCTTTGAAGACATTTCGTTTCTCGTCCAAGAAGCTTCTTCAGCTGTAGGAAGAAATATCCTTCTGGGTTCGGCTCCAAGTGGGGAAGAAGACACTGGAAACATGGAGACTGCTTGGAAAGATGGTTTAATGGTGGACAGGATCACATGGCTTGAGTTCCTGAACAGAACAGGGCAGATACAGCGAGTCTCCGGGTTTTATGCTCTCTCTCTGGCTTTGAACTTCCTGGGGCCCAGAAAGAGTATCCTGATTGGTTGTCAGACTTCCAGGGGGTGGGGGTCTTAGCTAGCCCTGCTGGCTAATGTAATCTTCCCAGGTGCCATGTGGTGAGTTTTTGTCCTAGATGGGTCCCATTGTCTTGCAGATGAGATCCATTGACAAAGATTCTGTTTCTGCCTCTGGCCCATTAACAAAAGGGTGGGGGCAGGAAGATGGGAGCTGCTTTATCTGTAAAATATGCTTCTCCATTTCTCATCCAGGGAAACATAATATTCTGCCTTTTTAATTATTTCCCAAAATATTTCATTCCTCTAGGAAAGGGGTGGGTGCTAATCTCCTACACAGCCACTCAAAAAAGCACCTTTGGGACAACCATGACACGGATGACTGAGAATCTCCTTAGACGTTTAGTTATTATTTCCTTATTACATTTGTTTGCTTCCATAAGGCAACTCTTCATTCAGGGCAGAGTTCTAGCCAGAGGTTCTAGCCAGAGGTTCTAGCCAGAGGTGGGCGGCACATGGATTAACAACTTGTTCACCCAGCACCGAAAATGTGAGTGTGCATGCCTTCCACGGATGCACTTTGCTCACGCAGATAGCTTGCACGCGGCTTAAAAAAACGTGGCTAAATAGGATGGCATAACACTGGGGCGGGTGAGCGAGCCCACCCGAAGGTCACAATTATTGGTTCACCCAAACTGGTCTGAACCGACAGCAGCCCACCACTGGTTCTAGCCCCCTTCCCAGAGGTGAGTTTCAGCAGGTTCTGACCAGTTCTGGAGAACCCGTAGCGGAAATTTTGAGTAGTTCGGAGAACTGGTAAATACCATCTCTGACTGGCCCCGCCCCCATCTATTCTCTGCCTTCTGAGTCCCAGCTGATCGGGAGGAAATGGGGATTTTGCAGTATCCTTCCCCTGCCACGCCCACCAAGCCACACCCACCAAGCCACACCCACAGAACCAGTAGTAAAATTTTTTGAATTCCACCACTCATTTTTCTCCATGTCTCCAGTCACATTCAAGGTTCTAACTTGGGAGCCCCCCTGGGGGGGGGGTCTTCTGAGCCTGCCTGGGAAGTCCTCCCCAATGGGTGCTCCTCCCTTCCGAAAGAGGGGGGGCTGGCTTGCAGGAGACCTCTGGGGCCAGTTTCCTTCCAGCTGCAAGTATGCCTGGAGCTGCTCTTTCCTGCCCTGTCCCACAGATACTGGATGTGTAAGATGTTTGTGGGGGACAATTAACCAGTGGAACAGCCTGCCACCAGAAATCCTGGGTGCTCTATCACTGGAGGCTTTTAAGAAGAGACTGGACAGTCACTTGTCTGAAATAGTATAGGTTCTCCTGCTTAAGCGGGGGTGGGGGTGGTGGACTAGAAGACCTCCAAGGTCCCTTCCAACTCTATTCTGAATTAAACTAAATATTCCAGAAAACAGAACAAGAAGTCCTGGGTTAAAATTACAAACAAGATTTTGATGTTAAAAGATTTTCTTTCATCATCATCATCATCATCATCATCATCATCATCATCATTATTATTATTATTATTATTATTATACAATATGACAAATACAAAACACACAACACTTTTAACGGCTATTTCGTGGTAGTCATCTTCTAATATTTACATTCTCCCCCGTTTCCCTTTATACTATTCCATTTTCTTCTTGTCCTTTTCTCTTTTAATTACCTTGTACTTCTTAACAATACTATTGATTTTATACATTCTATACATTGTCATATTCATTCTTTCCATTTTCGAATTTCTTGTTGGCAGGAGCTGTTCATCACTCGAACAGAAGCCTTGGGAGGTGGTGAATTTTCTCCGATCCCGTCCCTAACCATTCCCAACCTTTCATTCTATGTTAGATTATATTACAAATATATTTTAATTCCATCTTAAATTTTGTTCATTGCCTTTGAACTCATTAAATTGAATTGATTCATTGATTAATTGAAACATCCCATGATTCTAACTTTAGGAGTTACTTTGTTTACAACTGTTCAATTGCAACATTAACAATATAAACTTAATTCTGCTCAAATTCCAGTATTTGAGTGGAATTCAAGATATGCAGACACATAATCACTACTTTTCGATTACTTTTACATACATACTATTTCATTTCTTTCTAATACATTGCTAATTTTGCTGAATGAATTCACTTTTTTCTAAGCCAATCTCCTTTCTTATATCTTTCAATCATTGGTAAAATTATTCTTGCAATGAGTATGGTAGCATATTGGAAAAAATGAGTTTCTGCTATGTTTTAGTGGGTAACTGAAAGGCATTGAAAAGCATAGAATAAAAGAGCTGGAATCAATACAACTGAATTTTTACCATCTTTTCCCATAATTGTTGTGTTATACAGCACCAGTTTTGATTTAAAAAATCTACTGAGGGAGATGAACAGCAATGACCTTTCCCCAGGTCTGTTGATTTAAAAATTTCTGCTGGGGAGTCACAAGCCACTGCATCAGGGGTGAAATCCAGCAGGTTCTGACGGGTTCTGGAGAACCGGTAGCGGAATTTTTGAGCAGTTCGGAGAACCAACAAATACCACCCGTGGCTGGCCCCAGAGTGGGGTGGGAATGGGGATTTTGCAATATCCTTCACCCAGGAGTGGGGGGGAATGGGGATTTTGCAGTATCCTTCCCCTGCCATGCCAACCAAGCCCCGCCCACAAAACCGGTAGGATTTCAGAAATGATTTACCATTGTCTCCTTCTTAGGGCTGAGAGAAAGTGACTGGCCCAAAATCCTCCCACTGGTTTTATGCCTCAGGCAGGAGATTCTGCCAGGTTTTTTTTAATTTGCCAGCTTAATTACCAGCCAAATTGGCTCTTAATTTATTGACTATAATTGATATGGTGCCTACTCGAGCAACTTCAGTTAACTCGCAGGCTGCAAATTTAAAATTTTTAAAAAGAGAAACTTTGTCAAATTAAAGCCTTTTTTTTAAAAAAAACCCCTTTATTGCTGTCTTCAGCTCACATCTTCCTGGCTGAATGCCTTGTGAAAGAGGACAGTTTTAACGTATTGTATGAATCACATCATGATTCTGAGAAAAAAACTCCTGTGTACTTTTGCCTCTTCTATTACTCCAGCTTGAAGAAAACTCAAAGTTAAGGGGGGAAAGTGGGCCAACCCTGGGCCATGGCAAATCCAATGTCTTCTAAAATAGTCCAGCACCCCAAGATCTGTGTATCAGTGCGTAGTGTGTAGATTAGTGTAGCTCAGTGGTGGGTTTCACATTATGTTATTACTTGTTTGCTTGCTTCATGCGTGTGCGCGCCAAGTTCGTGCACACGCCTGCCTTCCATGCATGCGCCCAGCCCCAAAAAGGGGCCTAAGTAGGATGGCATAGAGCTGGGGTGGGGTGGGGGCAGGCCCACCCGTGATTTCCGCTACCGGTTCGGGCAAACCGGTTCAAACCAGCTGAATATCGCCTCTGTTCGCCTCTGTAGCCCGGCCATGTAGTAGCATCCAGGCAATAGATAATCAGTATTATAATTGTGGCTTTTCTTTTAGTTATAAAGCATGATTCCCACCCAAAACAAATTATTATTATTTAAACTGTGAATATATCAAATCGGGTCTTTATTTTGATCATAGAAGAGCATACAATAACTTCAATAAACATTGCTGCTATTTCCGTGAAGCCTATAAAAAGAGATCTAACAGTTAATGCTGCCAACACAATGGTGTGATATTAAAATGCTAAGAACCTTATATAAGCATTCTTAATATTAGGACTACAAACTCAATGGTGGGAACACAATGTACAGTATAAATTGAATAAGATTATGGGGAAATAATTACATTTTTACATACTTTTACATGTAGCTACATAATTACAGGTTGTCCTCAATTTATGATCACAATTGAACCCAAAACTTCCGTTATTGTGGGAGACGTTTATGAAGTGAGTTTTGCCCCATTTTATGACCTTTCTTGCCACAGTTATTAAGCGAACCACTGCAGTTGGTAAGTTAGTAGCCCGGTTGTTAAGTGAATCTGGGTTCCCCATTGACTTTGCTTGTGAGATAGTCACAAAAAGGGGATCATGTGACCCCGGGACACTGCGACCGTCATAAATATGAACCAGCTGCCAAGCATCTGAATTTTGATCATAGGACCATGGGGATGGGGCAAAGGTCGTGAAAAACAGCCATAAATCACTTTGCATCCTTTTAGAGGGTCCTTGAGGCCACTTGGAGGCTTATCTGTGTCCTCAGGGTCACCTGAGTGGTGCAAATGGTTCCTGTAGTCTGCAGTTTTTTCCTCTGGAAATCCATTCCTACCAGTGGTGGAATTCTACTGGTTCGGACCGGTTTGGCTGAATCGATAGTTCCCATTTCCTGCTGAGACCGAACCGGTTCTCTGTTGCTGTGAAAGTGCCCCCCCCACCCCCAGGTTATACTGACCTTTATTTCTGCTTCTGAAGCCCAGCTGATCAGGGGTGGCAGATTGAATTGTGCCTCCTCAGCTTGCTCCTTTCCTTGTTTGCAACGCGGAAGTCCAATTTTATGGAAATTGTGCATGCACGCAACCTCAACAAACTAGTTGTTCAACCGGTAGGATCTCATCCCTGATTCCTACTCCCACCCCATTCCAAAGGTCTCCATCCCAAAGTGTATAGCTAAAAGTCTGTAGAGATTCTCAGTCCTCCAGGTCATGGTTGTCCCAAAGGTGCTTTTTCAGGAGGCAACTGGACTTTCTGGTTTTTTCTTTTGAAGATGTTTCGCTTCTCATCCAAGAAGCTTCTTCAGATGAGAAATGAAACGTCTTCAAAGAAAAACCAGAAAGTCCAGTTGCCTCCTGAAAAAGCACCTTTGGGACTATCTTCCAAAATGTTAGCATTCCTAGAACTTGTCCTTTTTGGGACCTGGTCTACCTGCCTCATGCCTCGGAGATTGAAAGGAGAGGATTGTCTATTGGGTTCTTACATGCAGTTCTGCTTTTGATTAAAAACAGGAGCTGAAAACAATTGCAGAAAAGGTCCCTGAAGAATTGCCAGGGGACCTACGGCTGTTGACTTATTGTTTACCTTATTACTTGGCAAGTCAGTCTAATTAGCAGAGCAGAAAGCCAGCTGAGAGGCATTTTGAATAGAGCAGCCCTTCACGCTCATCTCTACCTCCTGCACACATGTGCGTGCGCACACACACACACACACACACACACACACAGAGGAGATAATTGGAGACTGATTGGATAGTAAAGTTAAATAGTTACTGATGTGCTTTATGAAGATATAAAATGGTTTTAAACAATTTTATAGGGTTTGGTAGATGGAAGAAGACTCTAAAACCCAAAAGATGCTGTATTGTGTGATTTACACCCAAAGCAGACCCTGTCACAGAAGTGAACCAAGACAGATTGTTGCTCATTTCTCCTCCAGATGCAAAAAAAAATATTCTCCTAGGTGTTAGGGGACAGACACTGGGTTCATCTTCCCCTTGAATGTACCAAAGGTGCTTTTTCAGGAGGCAACTGGACTTTCTGGTTTTTCTTTGAAGACATTTCACTTCTCATCCAAGAAGCTTCTTCAGCTCTGACTGGATGATGGGGAAGGGAAGGATTTATACTCCTTGTAGACAGCTGGTCATTTGCATCCTTTTAGAGGGTCCTTGAAGCACTTCCCCTTGAATGTTGCTTATCTGCTGGGAAAAATTGGTTTTCCCAAATAAAAGTATATCAGATGGGCAAAGAATCGCTTTCCCAGACCAAAGTGGGATACTTTCCCACTGCTGTTTGCAAAGAACTGCATCATAATTTGGAAGGGTTGGAAGAGACCTTGGAGATAATTTAGCCACTGACTCCTATTGGATTAGTCCTCATGTGTGTGTGTGTTCCTGGGAGGGATGAGGGAAGAATGTCAGGCATGTATCCTGTTATGTATGTAGATTTGGGCGGGCAGTTTGAATTAACTGACCGTCAGCTGATTGGCTGACCACCACTGCTGCAAGGTATATAAAGGGAGCTGTTTTCCCAGGTCAGTTGCTGGGTTCTCACCCTACAATAAAGAGCTGTTATCACTCACTGCCTGGCTTGCTGTGTCCTCATTCACCCAACTTAACATTGGCGACGAAGGTGGGATTTTGAGGCCAGAAGCCACGGAAAAAGCTAAAGCCACGAGCCGATGAGAGAGCTACAAACCTGAATCCAGCCAGGCGAGCGAGCGGAGTACTTGGAGAATCTATCGACAATGTCTGCCTACGTACCGCCAGCGCCTTTCAACCCAATGGAAAAGAAGTGGGGATTCTACATGTCCCGCTTCGAATGCTTCCTAGTGGCCAGCGACCTACAGGGGCTACCCGACGTATGGAAGAAAGCCCTGTTCCTGAGCCATTGTGGACTCAAGGTGTTCGATATGGCCGAGGCCCTGACCGAACTCGGTCCACATCATCTCATGGCAAATGATTCAGACACTGCTGAAGGACCACTACACCCCAACGCCATCGAAGTACGTCCAGCGGTACGAGTTCTGGCAACGGCTGCAGCATGGGGGAGAATCGATCAGCGAGTACGTCGCTGCCCTGCGCAAAGCTGCAAACCAGTGCAAGTACTGAGATCTCGATGAGATGCTGCTAGAGCAACTAATCTGTGGAGTGAGAGATATTCGTTTGCAGAGAAGGTTGCTTGCAAAAACAAATCTCACATTACACATCGCACTGGATGAGGTGAGGGCTCACAAATCCTCCTCCAAGGCAGCCGAAAGACTACAGGGGACAACACAAGGCAGAACAGCACAGAAATCAGCCCCGCTTCATCAGGAAACCGTAGGCATGGGCAGCGAGGAAGAGTCGGACGAGGAGGTCTGCTGAACCGAGCAGGACCGGCAGGACCGGCGAGGTCACCGAGATGCCTGTGTGAGCTGTGGGGGACCCCATCCGCACCAGACCTACAAGTTCCAAGTCGCCATTTGCCGGCAATGCAAGCGGAAGGGGCACATCACTGCAGTCTGCAGATCCAAGCAGAATCCCCATTACAAGCCGTGGGGCAATGCTAGCCAATCAGAGATGACACAGCGGACGAAAACCAACCTGAAGGGTGGCTACCAGAAAAGCGCAAAATCCGAGGACCTTGAAGCCTGCACCATTCGAATTGGCCAGACCTGCACATCCCACCTACAGGACGGTCGAAATCGAGGGGCATGAGTGCGTTATGGAGATCGACACTGGATCTCCAATAACCATCATGTCCTGGGACAAGCTACGGAAGGCTGTCTCCAGCGTCCAGAAACGGCACCTACGGCACCAGCGGCTTGGACTGCGCAATTACCAGGGGAACCGCATCCCCGTGAAAGGAATCGGCGACTTTCAGATGGAGTACGGGGAATTCTGGGAGAAGCTTCCCCTCATCGTAGTCAGCGGAAAGCTCCCAAGCCTCCTGGGCATGGACTGGTTCAGGGCCCTGGGCATGGGATTCACCGGAGTCCGCAACATGCGAAGCACCCTGAAGGACGACCTGATGCAGGAGTTCCAGGACATGTTCAACGAGCGACTTGGCAAGTATGTGGGGACCCCTATTTCATTCAACCTTGACCCCAATATTGCCCCCATCCGGTTGAAGCCCAGGAGGATACCATTCGCCCTAAAGCCCAAGATAGATGTGGAACTGGACAAGTTGATTAAGCAAGGGGTGCTAATGCCAGTCGATCATGCCCGGTGGGAGACCCCGTTAAGCCTGATGGGTCTGTGCACATCTGCGCGGACTATAAGTGTACAATCAATAAGGCTCTCCAGCAGAGCGCTTACCCGGTTCTGATCGTACACCATCTGCTGCATTCCCTGGGGCCCGGCAAGATATTCGCGAAACTCAATCTGGCGCAGGCGTATCAGCAGTTGCTGTAGATGGTGCTACCACAGAGGTACAGACTATAGTTACGCATAGAGGTGCCTTTAAGTGTACCTGGCTCCAATTCGGAGTCAGCATAACTCCCAGACTGTTCCAGAGCACCATGGAGAGACTGCTACAGGGGATCCCCGGGGTGGTCCCATACTTTGATGACGTTCTCATCACCGCAGAAGACGAGCAAGAGCTAGGGGAGAGACTTAGACAAGTCCTAGGGAAGTTCAGAAGTGCCGGACTCAGGGTCAAACGCAACAAGTGCATGATCGCAGTCCCTTCTGTGGAATTCTTGGGGTATCGGGTAGACGGAACCGGCATACAACCCACCGAGAGCAAGATTAGGGTGATCCAAGAGGCCCCCACCCCCAAAGACAAGGAGGAACTACAAGCGTTCCTGGGACTGTTGAATTTCTACATCATTTTTCTAAGGGACAAGGCAACAGTAGCAGAGCCCCTGCACAGACTGTTGGCCAAGAAGTCCACATGGGTTTGGGGGAAAGCTGAGGCTACTGCGTTTGCAGCCGTAAAGAAACTTCTGTCGGCCAAGAGTTTTCTAATTCAGTACAACTCTACGCTTCCCCTTGTTCTAGTCTGTGATGCGTCCCCATTCGGCATGGGGGCTGTCCTGAGCCATAGACTACCAAATGGTCTAGAGGCACCCATCGCCTACTACTCCCGGATTCTTTCGAGCACCAAAAGGAACTACAGTCAACTTGACAAGGAGGCCCTGGCAGCGGTCTCAGGAGTCAAGATGTTCCATGAATACTTGTTCAGCAGAGACTTCAACCTCATCACAGACCATTGCCCCCTCCTGGGTCTCATCGCAGGGGACCGACCCACACCGGCAGCCCTGTCTCCCAGGATGACACGCTGGACTATCTTCCTGGCAGCATACTCATATTGCCTGGTACATCGACCAGGGGTGAGCATGGGCAACGCTGACGCCCTCAGCCGTTGCCCATTACCAGACAAAATAGAAGACCCCACACCCGGAGTCCCAGTCCTGCTGATTGACGTCTTGGACTTGGGACCCATCACTTCAACAGAGATGGCGAGGGCTTCAACGAAAGACCATGTGATTTGTAAAGACACGAGTTGGGTCACGAGGGGGTGGCCGGAAAAGACTGAGGGCAGGGAATTCAAACACTTCGCTAACAAAAGCGGTGAGCTGACAATGCAAGGGGGTTGTCTATTGTGGGGTGATCGGGTCATTATTCCCTTGTGCCTAAGGGAGAAAGTGTTGAATCTGTTGCATGAGGGACACCCCGGGATCATAAGGATGAAGGGATTAGCTAGGAGCTACGTCTGGTGGCCTCTCATGGATAAGGACATCACTGAATGGGTGGGGAAGTGTCAGCCCTGCCAAGAGTCTAAGCCAGACCCCCCGACAGCACCGGTAAGGGAGTGGGAGCGGCCTCAGGGTCCCTGGTCTAGGATCCACATAGATTTTGCTGGCCCGTTCCATGGACAGGTATTTATGGTCATCGTGGATGCCTTCTCAAAGTGGCTGGAGATTAGATTTATGAAAGCCACTACCACCGACGCAGTCATTAGGGAGCTAAGGCAGTTGTTCGCCACCCACGGCCTACTAGACACCTTAGTTTCAGACAACAGGCCCCAGTTCATGGCCACGCAGTTTGAGGGGTACTTGGTGGAGTTGGGGATCAGACACGTACTTTTCGCCCCGTTTCATCCGGCTAGCAATGGATTGGCGGAGAGATTTGTGAGAACGGCTAAGGAAGCCATCTCACGCCTAGGCCCCAGGGACTGGCAGGAACGGATAGACAAATTCTTAACGGCCCAACACGCCACACCATGCACTGCCATAGGCTGGAGCCCGGCGGAACTTCTCATGGAGAGGAAGCTCCGAGGAGTCCTAGACAGGCTACACCCCAGCTATTCCCCTGACAACTTCAGAGGGGCAGAGAAAAGGCTTAGAGAGTTCACAGTAGGGACACCAGTGTTCACAAAGAATTACGGGAATGGGCCCCTCTGGGAAACCAGGATAATCATGCAGGTAACCGGGCCCAAGTCTTATAGGGTAGACATGGGAGATGGGAGGATTTGGCGCCGGCACATTGATCAGTTACGGAAGCGTTTAACCGCCAACACAGAAGACATCTTCGACGAACCGCTCCCTAACTTCCAACAGAACTCCCGATCTAACTCAAGCCTGAGTCAAGCGGAGGACTTAGCTGTCGGCCCCGAGATCCAGTGGCACCCCATCGCGGAAGATCGACCAGCCGAAGAAGTCGCCGCCCACAATGAATTCTCGGAGGTTCCATTGGCGGAGCAGGGAGAAACAGGGAGTTCCTCCAACCTGCTCGACGCCACACCTCCGACTGAACTGCGCAGGTCAACTAGGCTGCGGACACACCCTGGTCACCTGAGGGACTATGTATGTATCTGGGAGGGGAGAAGTGTTATGTATGTAGATTTGGGTGGGCAGTTTGAATTAACTGACCATCAGCTGATTGGCTGACCACCACCGCTGCAAGGTATATAAGGGGAACTGTTTCCCCAGGTCAGTTGCTGGGTTCTCACCCTACAATAAAGAGCTGTTGTCACTCACTGCCTGGCTTGCTGTGTCCTCATTCACCCAACTTAACATATCCCATGGGCAGGCCCCGGGATGAACGAAGGAAGTTGCTGGAGGAAGACGGTCACTTGAGGGACAATGGCTGTTGGAAGACACATCCATCTGGTTCAGTTCCAAGTGGGGAGAAAGACAGTGGAAACATGGAGGCTGATTGGAAAGATGGCTTATTGATGGACAGGACCTGGGCAGCTGACCACATGGAGTGGAGAGTGAATGTTATTTATAACCTCTCTTGGGCCTTGCCCTTGAGCTTCCTGTTGCTGTGCAAGAAATGTATTCTATTGGTTGTCAGCCTCTCAGGGGGCTATACGGGGGTCATAGTTAACTTTGTAGGTTTTCTGAGTCAAGCTTGGTTGAAACTTGGGCTGATGCAAGGCAGTTCCTATTGTGGCTGAATGGCTTTGTCCTGGTTTGGATCTTGAGTGAGGGCTAATCCCATCACCCTGGAGCTGAGGGCCTTTTGTCTTCTAGATAGGCTGGCCCAGTCCTGCTGGGGCTATTAAGAAAGATGGGGGCTGCTCTCCAAGAACATGTTTCTCCTTTAGGGAAATACAATATTCTGCCTTTTTAATATTTCCCAAAATATTTCATTCTTCTAGGAGAGGGGTGGGTGCTAACTTTCTACATGGCAAATGCATCCCTGCACACTGCCCAGGAGAAGGCCATGGCAAACACTACTGTATTTCTACCAAGAGAGCCATATGGTTAGAAGATGATAAAACCTGATTGCCCATAGACTGCCAGACGATGGCACTAAACCAGGCTACTGAGACATGCTGAGGCATTTCAGAAAGCTAATGATGGTTGGAAACTGATCAAAAAGGGAAGCAACCTGGAAGTAAGGAGAAACTTCCTAACAGTGAGAACAAATTAACCAGTGGAACAGCTTGCCACCAGAAATCGTGGGCGATTTCATCAATCCCTGGAGGTTTTTAAGAAGAGACTGGACAGTCACTTGTCTGAGATGGTATAGGGCCTTGATGGTGAATCTATGGCACATGTGCTAGAGGTGCCATGCAGAGCCCTCTCTGGGAGCATGCATGCGGGGGCCAGCTGATCTTCCGGGTTCTGTTGTGCACACATGCGTGCCGGCTAGCTGCTCTTCCAGCCAGCTGCTCTTCCAACTGGCCAGTGCGCATGACGTGCCAAAACCCGAAAGGGAGCAGCTGCCCAGCTCGCATGCATGCAATGGAACCCGGAAGAACAGCTGGCCACTGCACACATGCACACCAGCCAGCTGCTCTCCGTTCTGCGGCTCCAGTGCACGCATGCTCCAGTTTTGGCACTCGGTGCTGAAAAGGTTAACCATCACTGGTATAGGGTCTCCTGCAGTGGTGGGTTTCAAAAAATTTTACTACCGGTTCTGTGGGTGTGGCTTGTTGGGCGTGGCTTGTTGGGCGTGTCAGGGGAAGCATACTGTAAAATCTCCATTCCCTCCCCACTCCAGGGGCAGGATCAGAGGTGGGTTTCAGCAGGTTCTGACCAGTTCTGGAGAACCGGTAGCGGAAATTTTGAGTAGTTCGGAGAACCGGTAGTTCTCCGAAAATTTGAAATATGATTTTGGTATTAATTATAAAGAAACTTTCCTGTGGGAAAGTTGACGTATTTTGAAATTTTTCTAAGTCAAGAAAACAATAAACATCTTTTTTTTAAAAATTGTACACTAGAGGGAACTAAATATTTTAATTAAAGGAGAAGAATACAACATAAACCCAATTAATAGCTACAGAATGGTGCAAAATATTATAACGTTGGAAATACTAAAGGATACCAGACGTCAGAACAAACCGTAGAAATTGCCAAGAAGAGAAGAGAAGACAAGTATTTCAGAAAAAAAAAGAGTTTTCAGAAAGTGTTAGGAAAGACAAGAAGTAGCACTGTCACAACATCTACAAAGACACAGAGATGGAAACACAGAAAAACAAGGAAAGTCTTTTAAAAAACAAATAGCATCCTGCAAGTTCAGCTATCTTCTTCAGCTGTCTTCTCTCCTTCTGGGCTGTCTTTCCTCACATAGACGGATCAAAGGGCTGAAGGCGTCTTAGCCTTTCTGCACTGCAGGTCCTGTTTGATGTGGGGTGCAGTGAAGAAAGGAAGTGAAGTGAAGTGAAGAGTAAGATCAGTCGCGTCCTCATTATCAGTGCAAAATGGATTGAAAACTCCATTTTCCCCTGATGCTATCTTGGACAGCATTCCTGATATTATGCAGAATCAATTTATTATACTAAATACCACAAATTCATTTATAATTAGGAAAACCTGGAAATCCCTTTATCTGGGCAGCTCAGGCTTAAAACAGGGTGCAAACTTTGGAGTTCCAAAAATGTTCACCGAGCGAAATGTTTTCAAACATTTCAAGAGGTGGAATTGATTGGTGCAACTGCAGGTTGGCCATTTTCCGTAGCTCTTTGTTGAAGATCAAAGGTTCATGTGGACAAAAGAACTCCAGAGGTCATGAGATTCTTTGCACAAGTCAGTAAAGAAATCCAGTTAATCTGCAAGGGCTGCAAAGAGAGAGAGAGAGAGGGAGGGAGGGCGGGAGGGAGAGGGAGAGAGGGAGGGGGAGCGGGGCGGGAGGGAGAGAGAGAGCGCCACAGGCACTGATGGGGCAGGGCCCTACTGAAAATGGGGCCAGGACTGTCCCCGCAGAAGCCCACTCAGGAATATCACCCACTCAGCAGTTCCTGCAATGCTGGGAGAAGAGGAATGAATGTCTGTAGATCATTGCTTAACATGGATGATGACCATTCACAAGTGAGTCCGGATTCGGAGCAGATCTGGTTTGGCTGCTGCCAACTCCATGCTAAGGGACCGTCTTCATGAAAAAGGAAGACTGTCCCATCAACAGGAGGCATAATCCGGCCCCCTTTTCTTCTGGGATTTCCCTTTAGGCCATGACCTTGGTACTTAAGCCACCTACGTGTTGGTGGGTACAGAGTGTTTGAAGCCAAGCCCCAGGGAAAAAATACCATGTTTGTTTAAGTCAAGTTGAGAAGTTTCCTATTAGCATGTGAAGCTGATCAGAAGGACGACTACATTGATTAAATGAGATTCCCCTATAATAGCAGGTTTGAAAACTGACCAGAGGAACAGCACACTAAGGGGACAATAAAGACGTTGGAAGGAAAGTCCATCTGATTCAGTTCCAATCTGGGAGAAAGAAGATGCTGGAAACAAAATGGAGGCTGGAGCCTGATTGGAAAGAAGGTCCATTTATTGATGAAGCAGAACCACCAGGGTTTGTGGTTCTGGGCAGCTGACAAAATGGAGTTTAGAGTGGGTGGGTTTTTATACCTTCTGGATTCCTATGGGGGTCATGTAGGGCTCATAGGCAAAGGGGAAATGCAAATCCTAGGTGTTTGTCTGAGCTAATTTTGTCAACCTTTTGTTTGTTGCTTATCTGGAGTTTCCATCTGGCCCAGTCTTTCTTAATGGGTTACCAAATCTGCATTTCTAACAGCTGGCCTCCTCAGTTTCTGCTTGGGGCAGGGAAACTGGGGCTGGTTTCTGCCTCCCTTAAGATTTTTTGTATTTCTTCTTTAGGGGAAATATTTTATCCTGCCTTTTTAATATTTCCCAAAATATTTCATTCTTCTAGGAGTGGGGCTTCCCACAAAGGCATGCTTGATAACCTCTTTCCTGAGCAGATTGATGAGCAAAACAATAAAAAGACTGGTAAAATCAGAAAGGCGGATTCAGATTCACTCGGAGCACAGAAAGTAATGCTCCAAACCTTTTGCATGTTCACAGAAGGAACTTGGCAAAAATGTCAGTAAGTGAGAAGAGGCAGGTCTGTTTGCTCTCTCCCCATCCACCCATTTCACAGGAAGGTAGAGTGTCTCCATGGCAGCTCCGGGGCTCATAACAGCCCCACTTTCGCCCAGGGCCTCTCCTGCTGCGGGTCAAATATTTATTTCCGTCATTCTCATTCTTCACCCAACTTCTCTCCCCACCCACAGCCTAAAAAAAGGGAAGCTGCACGGAAGCCCTGCCACTTGATTTAGTACTAATAAATGGGCCAATATCAAAGTTTCAGCACAGGCCAACTTTAATTAAAATGACAAAGGAAGCAGATCTATAGGAATGATTTACTGAAGTAGAAAATGTTTTATTTGCCTCCAGCTAGTTTTAATTAAAAAAAGAGAGAGAGAGTGAGAGAGAGATCAGCCTGGGCACCATGCAAAAAAGCTGGCTTGGTGGAATCGGGGGGGGGGGGGGAGGCAGCAGAATGCTGAGTCTTGAGATTGATATGGGTCTGTGAAGGGTTTGAGGTTTGGGACCTCTCTGCCACTCTAATGGAGACAAGAAGCCACATAGCAGTAAATACGCCTTTGAGAGCAGAATAAACTTTGTCCATCTTCCCAGTGAGGTGGCCTCAGGGTTAACAGGTGGAGTTTCCGCAGGTGGAGGGCCTTTGGAAACTGGATGCTCAGGAATTGGGATTTTATTATTTTTATTATTATTTATTAAATTTTTATACCGCCCTTCTTCCGAAGGACTCAGGGTGGTGAACAGCCAAGATTAAAATACATACAATATGAAAATTAAAATAATTTAAAACATGATTAAATTAATTTGGCTTCCCCAATTTAAAACCCCTTACCCATAACATTAACCAGTTAAAACTTTTAAGCCAGCCCAGCTTGCTGAAATAGAAAAGTCTTCAGGGCCCTGTGGAAAGTACGGAGGTCCGGGATCAGTCGTATCCCTGGAGGTAGCTCATTCCAGAGGGCGGGTGCCCCCACAGAGAAGGCTCTCCCCCTGGGGGCCACCAGTTGACATTGCTTGACCGACGGCACCCTGAGGAGACCCTCTCTGTGGGAGCGTATTGGCTGGTGGGAGAAGGTGGTCTCATAGATACCTGGGCCCTAAGCCATGGAGCGCTCTAAAGGTGAGAACCAATACCTTGAAGCGCACCCGGAAGACCACCGGGAGCCAGTGCAGCTCGCACAGGAGAGGTGTTACATGGGAGCGCCATGTCGCCCTCACAATCTACCCGCGCAGCCGCATTCTGAAGGTTTTCCTATTGTTGGAAGAAATGTCCATCTGGTTCAGGTCCAAGTGGAAAGACAGTGGAAACATGGAGGCTGATTGGAAAGATGCTTTATTGATGGACAGGACCACATGGGTTTGAGGTCCTGGGCAGCTGACCACATGGAGTGGAGAGTGGGGGTTTTCTATACCTTCTTGAGCTCCCTGTTCCTGTGCAAGAGCATGTCTTCTATTGGCCATTGTAGGGGTTATGTAGGGGTCATAGCTGGCTCTATAGGTTGTCTGAGCTCTCAGGTTTGGTTGAGGTTTGCTGGGGGTGATGCAATGTCCTTAGGAGATTGTGCAATGTAGTGGGCTCTGCAGATAAGTGGTAGTGGGTTAATCCTATTATGTCCTGAAGGGTCATGTCTTCATCCCATCACCCTGGAGCTGAAGGTCTTTTGTTTTGTAGATAGGCTGGCTCAGTCTTTCTTAACGAGCACAAAATATTTGCTGGGGGCTCTGAGTTTCTGTCTCCCTTCAGATTTTTTATTTCTCTTTTAGGGGAAATATTTTATCCTGCCTTTTAAAATATTTCTCAAAATATTTCATTCTTCTGGGGTGGGGGGCTTCCTTCACAGGAGAAGCTAAGGAAAGGCAGCAATTGGATTATAGGCCGTCTGCTTCTCCCGCTGGTTTGTGAGATTGGATTGCACTCTTTCATCTCTCAACCCTCAGGGATCCTTGGTGTGCTAAAGTAATGATGCCCCAAGAAAGCAAATTTAATGGAGGCTTTCCTGAGCTCCTTGGAGCTACCGGGAGCCTCATCCTTAGCTGGGGTTCCAATAAGAGTGTTGGGGAGGCAGCTGGTGTTGCCTAGAAACTCAGACATTGGAGTTTGGTTGGAACTGATAAGAACTTAATCCCTGGATTTGAGCGAGTCTTTTATCTTTGCAAGGGAGCTTCTTTGCCCATCCAAAAATATGAATCACCAAATAATTCGAGCAAAGCGGAAAAAAAAAGAAAAAGGGAGGTCAAATACAGGGTACAGAAACAAGTTATACCTACGTTTAGGGCAGGGGTGGTATTCATTTACTTTCCCTACCAGTTTGCAAATGTTCGCTTTGCTCGCACACGCCACTTCCACGCATGCACACAGCTTTCCGTGCATGTGCTTTGCTTGGACGCGAGCCTTACACGCATGCCCCTAGCCTCAAAATGTGCCTAAATAGGACGGCATAGAGCCGAAGTGGGTGGGTGGGTGATTTCCGCTACCGGTTCAGGCGAACCAGTCTGAACTGGCTGAATGCAGATGTGATACATCAGAAAGCACGACATCAAACAAAGGACAAAGATTCATAACAACCACAAGCCACCTGCAAGCCACTGCACAACACCTGTGGCAAGAAAGGTCATAAAGTGAGGCAAAAACTCAGTTAACAACTATCTCACTTAGCAACAGAAATGTTGGCCTCAATTGTACTCATAAGTGGAGGATTACCTGTATTCATCAACTAAAGAAATGCATTCTAGAATCCTTGAGTGCTATAAGAATAGAATAGAATAGAATAGGAATAGAATAGAATAGGAATAGAATAGAATAGAATAGAATAGAATAGAATAGAATAGAATAGAATAGAATAGAATAGAATAGAATAGAATAGAAATCTTTATCTGGCCAAGCGTGATTGGACAGAGAGAAGTGCAAAGAAGAGCAACCAAGATGATTGGGGGACTGGAGGCTAAAACATATAAAGAACGGTTGCAGGAACTGGGTATGTCTAATTTAATGGAAAGAAGGACTAGGGGAGACATGATAGCAGTCTTCCAATATCTCAGGGGCTGCCCCAAAGAAGAGGGAGTCAAGCTATTCTCCAAAGCCCCTGAGGGCAGGACAAGAAGCAATGGGTGGAAACTCATCAAGGAGAGAAGCAACTTAGAACTAAGGAGGAATTCCCTGACAGTCAAAACAATGAATCAGTGAAACAACTTGCCACCAGAAGTTGTAAATGCTCCAACACTGGAAGTTTTTAAGAAGAGATTGGATAACCATTTGTCTGAAGTGGTTTTCCTGCCTAAGCAGGGGGTTGGACTAGAAGACCTCCAAGGTGCCTTCCAGCTTCTGTTATTCTAATATACCTCCAAGACCACTTCTTTCACGGCTCTCTCACTCTGAGAAGCATTCTGAGTAAAAAAGCAATTCTCTTCTTGGCTTCGAATGGATTGAAAACTTCTTGCTCCTGTATGTACCTTTGAAAAAGGCAAGCAGGAGCCAGAGTGTTTTGCTAATGAAGGAAGGCTCAGTTTTGAAAGGAAAAAAAGGAAAGGAAGAAAAAAAAAAGGCATCTGAATGCAATTACTGCCAAAACCCAACCGCTCTGTGAGGAAGACAGACGGAGGCTTCAAAAGCTCCTAAATGCAGCTGCTTGAGTGCATCAGCTAGTATATATGTCACTGGTGGGTTTGGGTACAAGCCCCCCCCTTTTTTTAATTAGCTTCTTGAAGGCTACCTGGCTGACCTTAACCAACCAGTTTATCAGAAAGTTCTTTATACCAGTGGTCCCCAACCTTTTTATCGCCGCGGCCCGCTGAGCGCGCGCAGGGGTGGGGGCACGGCCCAGGAGCTTTTGCGCACGGCCCATTGCGCACGGCCCAGGAGCCTTTGCGTTGCAGCGTTCATGTCCCCCGGCCGCTGCGCGGCCCGGTGCCAGGTACTCCACGGCCCGGCACCGGTCCGTGGACCGGGGGTTGGGGACCACTGCTTTATACAGCCATGCTGGCTTCATCTTGGGTCTCCTGTTTCTCTTTTTTCTGTATGTTATTGTGGCGAACTGGGCTTTTATAATCTCATCTTTCAGAGTTTCCCAAGTCTCTTGAGTTGTTTTCCCTTTTAGGAGTTCCATCCATGGAATCCTTCCTAAACTTTGTCTTAGGTTATTGTAATCAGCTCTCTGAAAGTCTAATACACTAATTCGTCTTTTTTTCAGATGAACAGATTAACAGAGTTGGAAGGGACCTTGTAGGTCATCTAGTCTGACCCCCTGCCCAAGCAGGAGACCCTACACCATTTCTGACAGATGGCAGCCCAGTCTCTTCTTGAAAGCCTCCAGTGATGAAGCTCCCACAACTTCTGAAGGGAACTTCTGTTCCATGGGTTGATTGTTCTCACTGTCGGGAAATTTCTCCTTATTTCCAGGTTGAATCTCTCCTTTGCTCAGTTTCCATCCGTTGTTCCTTGTCTGGCCTTCCGGTGCTTTGGAAAATAACTTGACCCCCTCTTCTCTGTGGCAGCCCCTCAAGTACTGGAAGTCTGCTATCCTGTCTCCCCTGGTCCTTCTCTTCACTAGACTAGCCAGGCCTGGTTCCTGTAACCGTTCATTGTATGTTTTAAGCTGCCACATCATCCTGGTTGCTCTTCTCTGCACTTTTTCTAGAGTCTCAACCTCTTTTTTATAGTGTGGTGACCAAAACTGGATGCAGGATTCTAAGTGTGGTCTTACTAAGGCTTTATAGAGTGGTAGTAGTAGTGATTCTATTGCTTGTGCCTGCATTATGTTGAATTCCACCTCACCCTCTCTATTGTTTCATCTCTGTTAGTAAGAGTTAATTCCAATATCTCCTCTACCTTTTGGGAGACAAAGTTGTCTGACGGGTTCATCAGGAATCTGTTTGATCTCCCACTTGATGTCCCACAGGAGTGGACGGGAGCATCTTGGCACCTTCCTATCTCAGGTCATTGATTCCGCCCCCCCCTCCCTTCTTTCCAATCCAGAGGGATTCCTTTGCTGCCAAAGAGGAGAATGTTTTTCAGCTGAGGTCTTAGCCCATTAATCTGAAGAAGATTGTAATACACTAGTTGTAACCCCCCCCCCCATTTTAAACATGGTCCTATTTAGATAGATTTTGTGGGGGTGGGGAGGTAATGTTTGCATTGAATGCTGCCCTTTATCAGTTGTGTAGCTGGGAGTGAGCAAAACCAGGGAGGGGGTCAATAGGGGTCCATGGAGATGAGCTTGATCCGATCTCTTCCCAAGGCAGCATCTCTGACAGATGCCCATCCAATCTCTGAAGATCTCCAGTGAAGGAGAGCTCATTTCCTAGTCCTTTTCAGTGACTGACAGCTCCTACAGTCCTGATCTTTGTCAGCCCCTTACAACGTCTAGCCTGATCCACCCATTTGCTGATGACATTCTTTTCTCTCCCTCCCTCCCTCTCCCCCCTTCAATGACACTCGTGGTTTCTTGTAGTTTTAGCCCTTGGTTCTCTTCCTCCAGAAAAATCCAATCCCTGCAGATATTGGAAGTTTGCTAGTCTCTCTCCCCTCAGACATCACGTTCCCATCACCGGATGAGGAAGGCAAGTTGCAAGGAGAGCCTCACAGGGGGCAAATGGTTTGACCCTTGGAGACCTCAGCTCTTGACTGGGCTCTGTGCTTGGATGACCAAACTCATGCAAATGCTGTTGGGGTTGAGAGTGAAAAGGGCTACAAAGCAAAAACAGACTGGTTCTAAGAGGATAGAGTTGAATCATAGAATCCACAGGGACCTTGGAGGTCTTCTAGTCCAACAGCTACTGTTAAAGGTAGTATTTAGCTTCCAGCTGCCTGCAATTACTGCAAGTTCAAATCTCACCAGGCTCAAGGTTGACTCAGCCTTCCATCCTTTCTAAGGTAGGTGAAATGAGGACCCGGTTTGTGGGGGCAATAAGATGACTTTGTATAAAATATACAAAAGGATGAAGGCTATTGCTTAACGCATTGTAAGCCACCCTGAGTCTCCGGAGAAGGGCGGCATATAAATCAAATTAAAATAAAATAAATAAATAAACTCCCTGCTCAAGCTGGAGAGCCTAAATCATTTCAGACAAATGGATGTCCAATCTCTTCTTAAAAACCTCCAATGATGGGGCACCCACAACTCAGGGGGGAAATGCTACCGGTTCAGTCCAGTTTGCCCGAACTGGTAGTTAAAAAATGTTTTAAAAACATTTTTTTTTTAAATTTTGATTTATATGCCACCCTTCTCCGGAAACTCAGGGCGGCTTACAAGGTGTTAAGCAATAGCCTTCATACTTTTGTATATTTTATACAAAGTCAGCTTATTGAGCCTGGTGAGATTTGAACTTGCAGTAATCACAGGCAGCTGGAAGCTAAATACTACCTTTAACAGTAGCATTAATCCATGCGCCATTCAGGCTCCTTTCAGGCACTCAGGCTCCTTTCAGCTGATCATCAGTTCAGACGATCAGCTGAGCAACCCACGATCCTCAGAACTTTTAAAAAAAAACTTTTTTAGCATTTTTTAAAAAAACTTTTTTAGCTTTAAAAAATTTTTTTAAAAGTTCCAACGATCACGGGTTGCTCAGCTGATTGTTGGAACTTTTTTTTTATGTTTTAAGCATTTTTTTACTACCGGCTCTGGTGAATAGGTTGTAAAAAAATGCTTTAAAAAAATTTTAAAAAGGGCTCTGATGATCACAGCTGGGGTGTGCGATCATTGGAACCTTTTTTTATGGGGGTGGGGATCCGTTTTTGCTCTCAGCAGGCTTCCCTGAAGCCTGCTAGGCCAAAAGTGGGGGGTGTAGGCAAAAAACGGGGGGGGAGGGTCCGTTTTTGAGAGAGAGAGAGAGAGAGAGAAAGGAAGGAAGGAAGGAAGGAAGGAAGGAAGGAAGGAAGGAAGGAAGAAGAAAGAAAGAAAGAAAGAAAGAAAGAAAGAAAGAAAGAAAGAGGGAAGGAAAAAGGAGAGGAAGGAAGGACTACAAACCTGGCACTAGATGCAGCTTCAGAGGATAATCCAGGGCTGGAAGGGATCTGGAGGTCATCTAGTCCGACCCTGCTCCAGCAGGACATTGTTAGTGAAAAAAAAAATTTTTTTTGCTTTAATTTATATGCCGCCCTTCTCCGGAGACTCAGGGCGGCTTACAAGGCGTTAAGCAATAGCCTTCATCCTTTTTTGTATATTTATACAAAGTCAGCTTATTGCCCCCACAAACTGGGTCCTCATTTCACCTACCTTAGAAAGGATGGAAGGCTGAGTCAACCTTGAGCCTGGTGAGATTCGAACCTGCAGTAATTGCAGGCAGCTGTGTTAATAACAGGGTGCTTTAGACGACTGTACTACCAGGCTCTTTTGTCTTTTGATCCCCAGTTTTTGTCTTTTGATCCCCCGTCACATGGCTACATAGCCATGCCCACCCAGTCACATGACCCCACCAAGCCACACCCACCAAGCGACACCCACAGAACCGGTAGGAAAGAAATTTAGATTTCACTGCCACAACTTCTGAAGGCAAGCCATTCTTCTCACTGTCAGGAAATTTCTCCTTAGTTCTAGGTTGCTTCTCTCCTTGAGTAGTTTCCATCCGTTACTTCTTGTCCTGCCCTCAGGGGCTTTGGAGAATAAGTGACAGCCCCTATCAATAGATTGATGAATTAAGCCCCTTTGATTTAATTGTTAATTAATAGATTAATTAATAGATTATTAATATTTATTTATATTAATGGAGAAATATTAATCAATTAATTAATGTAATTGCTTTGAATTAATCCAGTAACCTAATCAGGATTAAAGAAGGCTGGTTGTGATGGTTGGCAGCCTTCATAAAAGCTAGTAGCTACAGGCACACCCCCAAGACACCTCTCTCTGGTTTCCTTGTTGGTTTCTGTGCTTGGAATTCTAGGTGCCCCTGAAGATCTTCCCTGGGCCTGGACTGCCACTGAATCTGGACCCCTCCCAGGCAGAGCCCCATGGTTTAGCCTGAGTCTTGACCTTTTATCTGGGTGTGCAGGTCTGAATTGGCCTCTCCACACGGCATCCTTAGTGAAGCATGCAAAGTAGCATCTGCATTTCCTGCATCTGATGAGGGGAGCACCTCTTTCTCCTTCTGTCCTGGCCACTTTTTACAGAGGCACAATGGAGAGCATTTTAACAAACTGCATCCCTGTTTGGTTTGGTGGCAGCAGTACCTCAGATAAAAAGTCCCTACAGAGAGTGGTGAGGACAGTGGAGAAGATCATATTCAGGATGCTGCTTATATGCTCTATGTGCTTAGAGCTCAAAGCATCGTTAGAGACCCCACACACCCGCTTTATGGTCTGTTTCTGTTGCTCTCCTCTGGGAGGAGGTTTCAAAGTATTTCTAGCAGGACTACCAGATTCTGGAACAGCTTTGTTCCCCATGCCATCCGTCTGGTAAACTTGCAAGATTTTTTTTTTCTTGCCATAAACATGTATAGATCCGAACTAGACTGTGTTGTTTCTCTGTGTCATGTAATAGATGTGGGTATATTCATAATTTTGTATTTATTTATTTATCTTGTCATCTTTATGTAGTGTAAAATTGGAGGTGGCGACCCTTTAAGAGCTCCCTAAGTCACTTCTGCCCCACTACGGAGTATGAGATTCCAGGGCTTCCAAATCCTGGCCCCAGAGAATGCACATGCACACACACACGCACACACACACACCAATCTGCACACACTTCCCAGTGCCCACCTGTGGCCCTTGCCAGCTCCCTTTCAGCCCTGCCACCCCACTGCACTTCCTAGCGCTTGCCCATTGTGCCTGCACCATTGTGTGGGACTCCTCCCTCATCCCATCTTATGACCTGCCCAGTCCTGGGGTTATAATGGCAACAAATCTGCAGCGATGACCACCATTAAGTGATTGCGATCACATGACATCACACTTCCGTGGTGCCAATTGCCATCATAACCTGAGAACTACCTATATTTCTTTTATTATACATAATCACATAAACCTGGGAGTCTGAATGCACTCCTCCCTCCCTTTCTCTTTGTGACAGCTAGGGAGGGTCTTTTCTTAGAGTACATTTCTTTGCAATTTTCTCTGACCTGCTAGAGGCTGTTTCTCCTGTCCCTCAAGGCCACCCCCTCTGCCCACTGCAAATAAAGAATGGCCCCTCCACCAAAGCAGGAATCTGGACAAGAAGGTTGCAGACAGTCCCATTCCCTGGCTTGTCCTCATAACTGGGAGGTAGTGCCAAGAATGAATAATCACCTCGTTATGACCTTTAAATCTTGATGGCTCTCAGGAGAGAAATATGAAGCTGCCATTAACTGAGGCGGCACTTGGTTTCATCCCATCCAGTCCCTGATTTGGGCTCTTCACAGACTCTGGGGAGAGGTGCTCTTCTTTGGGACCTGGATGTGGGTGACTCCTTGGAACAGACCATGTCAGTTTTCCAACAAGCCAACTCCCTCTAGGTATAATAAGGCATCACAGCTTCTATGCAAGACCACTGGAGAAGCCCCATTTGTCAGGTCGCCCCATAGTTTTGCCCCAGAGACAGCAAGCCTTGGCAAGGAGGAGCCCCTTGGTGGCAAAGCAGGAGTCTTTTGCCAAAGACCCAGATAAAAAGCAGCGAAATGAGAAGTTGACTCAAGCCAGGACAGCTGAAGACGCTGAAGAGACTGGATCCCAAGGCTGAGGGGCTTGAAAAGCCTAAGGCTGTGGGAATTCATTTGTAATCTGACAGACTTCCGGGCTGCTGGGTGGAAAAGCTTTGTACTAAGGGGGGAAAAAACAGGGAAATGCCTTTTGAGAAGTGTGAAGAACCAAATTAAAATAGGACAGAATGAGAAGAGGGTCTAAACACTAAATCCACAGAAGAGCAACGAAGATGATTAGGGGTCTGGAGGCTAAACCGTGATGGAAGGTTGGGAGAATTAGGTACAGTATGTATAATCTAACAAAGAAAAGGAACATTAGAATGTTAATTCACAAAGCATCCCTGGCCTGCTCTTGAGTTGCCATAAGCAAGGGGGATGGGAAACCGATGAAACAGCACGGCAGCCAAAGACAGATGCACATTCCAGACTTATCTCTCTCAGGGTTGTCTCCCAGAGTTACCCACAGCGGTCAGAGGGGAATGATCTCTACAACCCGCGAAATTGCTCCGTTGGCGAATGTGATTGATGACACACCCTGGGGGGGAGGGGGGAAACAGGGTCATGATTGGGGCCTAAATTACTTAGGGTCAGAGCTAGCTTCACTTGGGAACATGCCGACATAAAGCTCCTAATAAATAACTGGATTTCTTTTGAAGCTTGGGTCGAGGCTCATGATTTAATTAGGGTATCTGTGGGAGCCCTGACATAGAGGTGACATTATAGCAGCCTTCTATTACTTGAGGAGCTGCCACAAAGAAGAGGAGAAGTCAACCTATTCTCCAACGCATTTGAGGGGCAGGCAAGAAGTAACAGGTGGGAGCTTGTTAAAGGGAGATTCACCTCTCTTTAAGGAGAGATTTCCTGAGATTGAGAACAATTAAGCCTAAGCAAGCATTTGTGCAGGAAAACCAGAGCTGGTTTTGATTCTTCAGTACAAAATGGTGTATCCAATAAAGTTTTATTTTTGGGAATTCAAAACTCCTGAGAGTTTTCCTAGTTGGACAGTTGTAGGCGTATGTATACGTGCAGGAATGTTCCTATCTTGGATGGCAAACCTCAGATAAGGAAGGTTACATGCATGGTAGTAGGCGCCAGGAAATAGCATTAGAAAATAAGACCCTAAATCTTTAGATAAGAGGAACAGGAGAAGAGGACATAGGACATATGTTAGATAAACATTATAAGTGCTTAAGCAAGCAGTAGTAATGGTCAACCACGGATCTTATGGCTTTAGTTGCTTGAAAGACTTTGTGAACCAATAAGATGCTGACAAGTACGCTGTGGCTGAAGGTAACAAACTATATAATGTCACTCTGTAAAGCAATAAACACCACATATATCCTCAACCTTTCTGTGTATGGTCATTTGATTGCAACAGACAGTGGACATGAGAGAAGGAACTGCTCTCATTTGAAGAAAGGAGCTGAAATTCCTTAAGATTGGAACTTTCATACAAACCAGAACTTAGAAACACTAACTTTTGACACTGATGTATTCCAAAGCCCGAACAATTGCCCCTTTCGACCTTGGGATTCCTGTCAAAGTAGGAGACACTGAGCTCCTCGTGGCACCTCAGAGAAGATTCATAGACATGTTGCAGTTCAAAAAAACCTCCCACTCCCTTAATTCTGGGAAGCGTTTTATGCATCTAGCTTTAAAATGGACTAAATATCCTGACAGCATCATTGCATTAACCGAGTGCACAGATGGCTCCATTTTAAGCACCAACAGCCGCTTCCTACATGAATGCAAATAAAACGAGGCCTTGGGGAACAGCTTGCATGGATGGCGTCTGTGCAGTTACCCACTCACACACCTCGGACGACTCTTTCCCAAGATGGGGACAACACGACATGACAGTTGCTGTCACTGTTTTGTTCTGCTTTTGGTCACAAAACCCAAACCCTGTGGGGGATCAATGCTGTTCAGGAAAGAGGCTGACGGGGGTGGGCTGGGGGGGTGCTGGAAGAGGGGTTCACATCCTCTCAAGAGTTTTTCATCACCACAAAGTTGAGCCATGCTGGATCCTGTAGGACGGCCCCATGCCACCTGCCCTGCACGGTCCCTGACCAACCTCATTCTTGGAATTTCAAAGGATGTGAACGTTATCCGCCCTCTTAGTCTCGAGCAGGGGTGTCAAACTCAATTTCATTGAGGGCCACATCAGGGTTGTGTTTGACCTCGGGGGCTGGGGAGATGGGGGTGTGTGGCCAGGGGGGGCATGGCCAATTTGACGTCACTCATGTGATCAAAGGCCACTTTTGTTAGTAGTTTGTTTTGCTAGCATTCTGTCATGCCTCCATCTTCTGCAGAGGAAGATGAGCTGGAACTGGAGCCGATGGAGATCGAGGGGGCGGCTTCGTTGGCTTTGGAAGAAGGTGGGGAGGAGCAGGCCAGGGCCCTTCAGAATGGGGACACTTTGTAGGCAGGGAGGAACAGGGACAGGATGACCAAGAGAGGCTAAGCAGTGAAAATGAGAGACAGAACTCAGGCAACGAGCAAGGACCTCCTGATCCTCGAGCATGGAGAGTGGAGAAAAGATGGGAACAGTGTGGGTGTCAGGTTACGATGTCGTCTCAAATAAATTGCATTTCCAAACAAATAGTCTTTGATGAAATATTTCATTTATTGAGCACAACAATCTGTCCCCGACTCCATCGTAATCAGCACGGACCTTCTGACTCCAAACCCTCCCTTTCCATTCCCCAATTCTCTGCATCTCATTGGCCATCTTCCAAGTCACTCTCCCCATATCTACTACTTAAGCTCCCAGGAATGTCCCCCCTCCCATCCCATCTCCTAGGGGATAATATCTTCAGGGAAAATAAGTAGGTGAAGAGTCAAGCGTCTTCTTCTCTTCCTTATGTCAGCACTGGAGTGCTGACAGTGGGATGACCCAACTACTTGGGAGGAAAGCGCCCCTCTCCACAAGGCACACCTGGGGATTGAGATTTAAGGAGATGCTGTGGGGGAGGGGCATTTGTCGGGAACAAATGCTGAATTCATAGAGAGTTGTGTGTTGTTGCTGATGTTGGACGTTTCTTGGACTTCTTGCTTTGTTCCTTTGCTTCCTAGATTAATCGACTTATTCCCTTGCTCTGCTGGATTTCTTGTTTGTAGCCGTTGTGCTCACAGTGTTGTGCCGGACTACTTGCGGCCAGAGGCTGCTGGAGGTGTGTGTATGTGTGTGTCATCACTTTGCTCTGGGACTTGCCAGAAATGTGGGGGTGTTTGGGGAACATTTTGAAAAATAAAGGGGCGGTTTGAACTGTCAGCTGACTGTGTTACCTCTGTGCCGTGTCCTGGGTCATCACACACCCTGCCAGCGAAACAGAGCTCTTGAGGGCTGCGGGTGGCCCTCCCGGGCTCTGTTTTCAGCTGCGACAGCCTCCTGAAGCCCTCTGCCAGCGAAAACGGAGCCTAGGGGCATGTCAGGGGTGCCTGTGGTGGCCCGAGCGATCTGTCAGCGAAAATGGAGCTTGGGAAGAGACCTCCCGAGCTCAGTTTTTGCTAGAAGAGGCACTGAGGGCCAGTCCTTCGCTGTTTCCAGGGTGGCCCCAGGGGCCAAATCTAAGCACCCCACAGGCCAGCTCAGGCCCAGGGGCCTTGAGTTTGACTCCCCTGGCCTAGAGGAAGGGAACCACTAAGGCCGAGCAGGAGGCCTGTTTCTCAGAAGCCTCTGAGGGAGGCAGGACGGCAGACGAGGCTGGATTTTCAAGGTCAGAGAAGTACCCTAAACTCGATGCCAAAAGGCCCTCAAAGGGGCCTTTTGGGGCAGAAGACGCAGATCACAGCCCCTTGAGAGAAAGCTGGAGGGCAGGAGAAGGACGGGAGTGCCGATGGGAAGGAAACCAGCCTTGATTTGGGAACATGGGTGACATTTCAAACCAAGGTTTTTTTTTTCTTCACAGCTCAGTGTTTCTGAGGACAAGCAGCTAATTTGAATTTTGAGCCGCTTCTTTATTTTATAGAAAAGCACTTGTACGAAAGCAAATGACATTTGAATTGACTCATTTATTACATTTCTCAATTACAAAGCAGCAGCTGCTAGATAAAAGAAGGGAGAAAATACTTGTTTTGCATTAACGTACAGAGGGGCCAAATGTAGTTGCTAGTTAAATAAAGCCAACACCCCCATAGATATAGGATGCAATGCCTGCTGAATACCAAGAAACCAAGGGTATTTCTGCCATTTCCCTTTCAAAAACGCTTGAAATCTTTAATTTGCAACTGCCCAACCAATCTTCCGTTGTTTGGAAGGAGCCAGGAGTATTGCGTAGTTACCTTCTGGATATTTATTCAGGGAATAGACACACAAAAGAAGAGATTTTTTTTTAAAAAAAAAGAACCTTTTTTGACAATTTTACATTTACCTTATTGGTTGGAAAGAAACATTCTCCATCAATATTTCTCAATAACCTTGCCTCATTCATTCCCTTGAAGTAAAGCACAAAAGAAATTGTCAGATAAAATAATTGAAGAATCTTGATTAAAACGCCTTCCTCCTATAAAAAGTTAATTTAGCAAAATTCATCCCAGGTGGGAAGGAAAGGATTAAGAGAAAACCAGGATTTTAAATCAAGGAAGAATTTCTTCCGTTGGAGTCCTCTCTGACCAGCCTTCTCAACCCACGTCTTCTGTTGATTTCTCAGTTGGCTGCCTTCTGTCTAAGAAGGCTTGGGACTCAATTGGCCTGTGGCTCTAAATCAGCTTTGCTGGCTGGGGAATTCTGGGAGTTGAAGTCTGCCAGGCTTAAAGTTGCCAAGGTTGGAGACCCCTGCTCTAAATCAACAGTTCTTGGAGAAACTCCTGGGGTCAGCTTCCCTTAACACAAAGCAATCCCATTTTTGCTCCTAGGAACCTTGATTGAGATCCAAGTGGCAAGGTCAACTTTTCTGGGGTTGCTCCCTTGCTCAGCTACTCTGTCCCCAGCCAGCAATTTTTTCCTTGTGTTTCTCTGACCTATTTCCTGTCATCTCCTTTGGGTTCTTCCTAAAGCCCTTGGAAGAATTTTCTAAAGAATCTGGCAGCGTTCGGCCGTACGTCCTCGCCAAGCAGCGAGGTGAAGTGCTGTGCTGTTTTTAATTGAGTTTGTCATTTTAATTGTTTTTACGGTATTTTTATGATACGGGTGATGATATCGGAGCTGCTTGGCAGTTTGGCAGCATTGGCCAGGTTACAAATCATGTAAGGAGATAAACACGGGGTAGAGATCTCAAAGGAAAGACAGGGCCCCACAGAAAACCCTGACTGTTGAGTCTGTGTGGTGGTGTCAGCCTCCCCAAGAAAGAGAGGGTCCCTCCTGCCTTGAAGCCTGCAGTGGGGCAGATCTCTCTCTCTCTCTCTCTCTCTCTCTCTCTCTCTCTCACACACACACACACACACACACACACACACACACAGAGAGAGAGAGAGAGAGAGAGAGAGAGAGAGAGAGAGAGAGAGAGAGAGAGAGAGAGAAAAGTTATTGCCAATCCCAATAAGTTTGAACAATTGTCATCTAGACTCAAACCTTCCCTTTCTGGAGAAGGTTATTGGGAAGGTAATTAGGCAACAACCACACAGAAAATGATCTGCATGGCTTTCAATTGGATTCCAGACCAGGATTTAGCTCAAAAGTAACTTGCAGGACTCTTGAATTTCGATGGAGTCTGGACTGTGGGGGTGGGGGTGGGGTGGGGTGGAGGGGGGTGCATTCATTCTTAAGCTCCTTAATCCCTCCCACAGTGGCTTCAGGTACTATCAATCATTCCATCCTTCAGGACTGCCTGTTGGGATTGGCAGTTACAATCATTTCTCCTACTTTCTCAACAACTGGTTCTGGTTGCTGTTGGCAGTAGGGGGAGGTGGGTCCTTGGCCCTTCATTTGTGGGGTGCCTCCAGGCTTGGGCCCCCTCAACCCCCCATTCAAGATCTATGCAAAACTGCCGAGTGATCTTGAGATCCAGTATCATAGAACCATCAGTTGTATCTCTCCACCTCCAAAGGTTTTGGAAAACCAAGCTTTTTTTCCCAGGCCTTGGATCAATACAAGACCTCTGCAGAGCTAAGTTCCAAACTATAAGATTCCTGCCACACCCATCCTCAAGGCTGGTGAACCTGCCCCTGTACAGGTTCCACATAATGGCCCCTAGGAAATCAAAACTCCAAGGCAGGATTCCTCAAAGTATAGATGTATGAGGCATGTCATATTGGCACATTGGTGAAAATCCGACTCTGAAGTCCCCCAAATTTTCCCCACCCAATTCGAAGTCCAAAGTTCTTTTCCCACCCCCTCCCCCCATTGCACACAATCATCACATGCCCCAATCAGGTCACACTCCCCCTCCCGGGTGACTCCCATCCACGCCCCTCCAGGTGCTGGGGAGAGTGTCCTTGGTTCCCAGAAGAAAGAATGTTATTTTATTTATTTATTTATTTATTTATTTATTTATTTTTGAATTTGTATTTTGGCTACATATTCCCCTCAGCTATCTCTACTCCCTTTCCCACAGCTCCAGAAAGCCTCACTGTGGCAACCCTGAAGATGCTCCAAGATGGCTTCCAGAGTTGACAGCCCCAGCTTGACAGCTTTCCTAAAACCTACAAAATTGGCATTGGCTGAATTTCAGGGTGGATGCTGGTATAGAGAACGGGGTAGCAATTGAAGTGGCCCATTTCTTTCTGCATACTACAGAGGCGAACTGTAGCAGCAAGTCCAAACATAGAATTATCCCATTAACCATTTCGGATTCCGCCTCAACATTAAGACAACTGGGATTCTTAGAGACTATCACCACCTCTGGAACGCTTCAAATCAATGGAGAAAACCTAAAGAAGGGGGACATTTTTCGGTTTCTGGGATCCCACCTACAAGGCAAAGGAGCCATCAATGGTGAGGTGCGAGCAAGGGTGGATGCAGCCTGGATGCGTTGGCGAGGACTCACTGGTGTGTTATGGGGCAGACAAATGCCAACCCGTCTTAAATCCAAGATTTACAAGACAACCGTCCACCCTGTTGCACTGTATGGCACTGAGTGCTGGGCAGCAACAACAGGGACCGAAAGCTCTCTCCATGCCATGGAAATGCAAAGGCTCTGTTGGATATCAGGCACCCCCCTTCTTGACCACATCACAAATGACACCATTCGACAACATTTTGATGTGGCACCAATTAGAGAAGATGAGAGAAGGCCGACTCCACCAATAAGGACACGTCCAGAGAGCAGCACCTTCCACTGTGGCCAAGGCTGCCTACTAGAAGTCAATGGCCGGTGACCTTGTGGGCGACCAAAACAGAGATGGCAAAACAGAGGCACCATCAACAAAGACATGCAAACCACGGGCCTGCGCCCTGGAGATGCAGCTGACCGTGCAAAGTGGCATTCAATGATCCCAAAAGTGGACCCTGCACCTGCGGGAAAAGGAGGAGGAGGAGAGAGAGAGAAAAATGGGGAGAGAGTCCTGCCTGCCTGATCCTAGAAGGGACGGCTTAGATGGCCGTGGCAGTCCACATCCAGTGATGCACGTGGAAAGGTCCATTGTTTTGATGATAGCCCTATGACTCTACCCTGTTTCCCCCAAAACAAGACATCCCCTGATAATAAGCCCAATCAGGCTTTTGAGCACATGGCAATAAGGCCAAGCGCTTATTTCAGGGTTCAAAAAAATATACAGGATTTTATTATAACTTTGCAAAGTGACTTTCTCTCACAGGAAGAGGAAACAATTAAGCCTTCTTCTTACAGATCTTATATACAATTTTCAGGATACACAGGTCTGATACAACACGATACAACAGGATGTAAGTATGTCCATAGAGCCCAGTTTCAGATCTTATATAACATATTTAGCATATGGTTTTGCCCCCTGGAAAATCCCCACCTTTCCAGTAAAAAATATGTGACACAAAAATATTGCTTATGCTTGTGATATCATTATATGCGTACTTCCCCTTATTAATGAGGGCACGTTGACCCAGAAGAAGATTTCCTGCAAAACAAGCAGATTTTAAGAACATACATCAGCATTTAAGAACATACACAGGAATTACACAGTTCCTTCTCTCATGTTCCTAAGTCTTATTATGTCCTTTTAGCTAAATTATATAATCAGGTTATACAAGGTAAAATAAGGCACTTAAAATGGCGTAGCTCAGGTTATACTTTTTACAGGAATAATCCTTATTTCTCTCAGACAGGGTCTTATTTTCAGGGAAACACATTATACATTGCTTTCATTCACACAACCCATTTAGCCAGCTTAGTTACAGTTGTTCCATCGAATGAGCATTAAGCTTCAATGTTGATGTGATGTGATTCCAATATTTGAGGGGCTGCCCCAGAGAGGAAGAGGTCAACCTGTTTTCCAAGGCACCTGAAGGTCAGACAAGGAACAAGGGATGGAAACTGACCAAGGAGAGATTCAACCTGGAAATAAGGAGAAACTTTCTGACAGTGAGAACAATCCACCCATGGAACAGAAGTTGTGGGAGCTTCATCACTGGAGGCTTTGAAGGGGAGACTGGATGGCCATTGCCTGGGCATTGGGGGGGGGTTGGACTAGATGACCTACAAGGTCCCTTCCAACTCTGTTAATCTCATCTGATGTGCTGTGCAAAGGTGGACATTTGGTAGGTTTGTGAATTAATACATTGTGCAAATTAACCCAATAACTGCTTTAAATGTATTGTATGGCAGCAGCTCTTTGCTGGGGAGAAGGAAGCAGGTAGCAGGAAAGAGACCCTCCGGCAAGAGCAGAAGGGGAGCTCCAGGTGTTTCCCCAGATGTTTTCCAACCCAGCCTGCCTTTCAAAGGCTCAGAAAAGCCCTGAGGCTGTTCACCTATCACACTGATAAGCCAGGTTTCTTTTAAAGTAGGTTTTGGACAAGCCAGCATCAGTCTTGCAACCAAGAAACAAAAATAAAAAAATAAAAAAATTGCAATTTGTTGCTTCAATGCCTGGTTTACATTTCTTCTTTTTATTTATGTTTGCATTGCATTTATGCTTTAATAGGGTGAATTTTTAAAGCAGAATTAAGCCAGGAGAAATAGCACTGCCTCTCTCTTTTCATCTCACTAAACAACAACTTTAAAGAATAATCTATTTGCAAACCAAGAGGATGACTTAATGCTCTATTCAGGTTGACTCAGCCTTCCATCCTTCCGAGGTGGGTAAAATGAGGACCCAGATTGTTGGGGGCCAGAGGCTGTCTCTGTAAACCGCTTAGAGAGGGCTGTGAAGTACTGTGAAGTGGTATAGAGGTCTAAGTGCTATTGCTGTTGCCCTTCCTTCCTTCCTTCCTTCCTTCCTTCCTTCCTTCCTTCCTTCCTTCCTTCCTTCTTTCCTTCTTTCCTTGGTGCGCAGTTAGAATGCAATATTGCAGGCTAACTCTGCACTGCCAGGAGTTCGATTCTGCCCCGCTCAAGGTTGACTCAGCCTTCCGTCCTTCCGAGGTGGGTAAAATGAGGACCCAGATTGTTGGGGACAATAGGCTGACTCTGTAAAGCGCTTAGAGAGGGCTGTAAAACACTGTGAAGCGGTGTATAAGTCTAAGGGCTATTGCTATCGCTACTCAAGCTGTGCTTTCTTCATTCAGGTGCTCTACTAAACAAAGAAACCCTAGAAGAGTTAGGATGAACGGATGGACAGTCTGTGGGGTTCCCTAGAGCTAAGGTGCCCCAAGGAGACATGTGAGGTGGTGTGGGATGCATTTTAAAGCAGCCATCTGGAAGACTCATTTGACCCCTCCGGATCCAGTTCAGATCCTCCAATTCTGCACCTGAGCCACACAACATCTTGGCAGACTTGGTTCTTGCAAGAAATGCCAGATAAAAATGCTTCATTCCCCCTTCCATGTTCCAAGTATTTCTATTCCTACTTCAAACATGAAATTTCGCAATTAGGATTTGAGAAGCAAAATAGAAACACTCCTTTCTTTGGCCTTGTTTATTCCCATTCCAATCCTTCACCAGGCCAGAACCAGCAAACTGATGTTGGGGCCACAAAGGGAGAGGCCCAAAGGGCTTCAGAGAGACCTGGTCGGCCTCACTGGATGTGTAGGTCGTGGTCAGTGTTCCAATATTCTTTCCACTGGTTCGCCACATGTGCGCACACTCACTTTGCATGTGTGCCTTTCGCACATGCGCCCGGCCTTCTGTGCATGCGCTTTGCTCACTCGCACACCTTCCACGCATGCACCCAGCCTCGAATACCTGCCTAAACAGGACGGCATAGAGCCTGGCGGGTTGCCTGAACCAGTACGAACCGGCTGAATAGCACCGCTGGTCATGGTATATATTTATATATATTTATATTTATTATATTTTTTTTATTTCTATACCGCCCTTCTCCCGAAGGACTCAGGGCGGTGTACAGCCAGTTTAAAAACACAAGACACAACAATAATTAAAAATTAAAATAATTAAATAAATTTGGCCGATTTAAAACCCTAAAAATTAAAATACCCCAATTTAAAATTATTATATTGACAGCCCTGCCTGGCGGAATAACAGGGTCTTCAGTGCGCTGAATGGTAGATGGGGAGCTGGCTGCAGCTATCTAAAAACTCTTTGAGGTGAAAAGAGGCAGTGAGTCCATGAAGGCAACTCCTTGCACAGATGGGTCAACCCTTCCAGACAGATGACTGTCCAGCCCCTGCTTGAATGAAGGGGAGCCCTGAGCCCCCCTCCCCCAGTCTCTGGTTCCACTGTCCAATCATTCTTAAGGAAGGATTTTCTAACATTCAGTTGGAATCCTCTTTCCTCTAAGTGAAGCACGTCAATCTGGGTCAGAATAAGAGTTGGGTCCCTGGAGGTCTTCTAGTCGAACCGCCTGCTCAAGCAGGACACCCATTATCATTTTGGACAAATGGCTGTTCAGTCTTTTCTTAAAGCATCCAATGATGGTGCACCTACAACATCTGGATTTAATCCATTCCACTACTTAATTGTTCTGTCAGGAATTCCAACAACTGTTCTTCGCATGTTTTAGCCTCCAGACCCCTAATCATCTTTGTTGCTCTTCTCTGCACTCTTTCTAGAGTCTCCACATCTTTTTTGGTGTTTTGTGGTGACCAGAAGTGTAGGTAACATTCCAAGGGTGGCCTTACCAAGGCCTTATAAAGTGGTAGTGATACTTCGCCTGATCTTGATTCCATCCCTCTGTTAATGCAGCCTAGACTTGCATTGGCTTTTTTGGCAGCTGCAGCACACGGCTGGCTCATATTGAATTATATTTATATATATTAAATTTTTATATCGCCCTTCTCCCAAAGGACTCAGGGCGGTGTGCAGCCAAGATAAAAAAAACAATATAAAAGTTAAAAACAATTTAAAATTATTAAATAATTTGGCCAACAATCTAAAATAAAATAATCCATTAAAAATATTTTAGGCCAGCCCTGCTTGATGGAATAATAGTGTTTTAAGGGCGCAGCGAAAGGTATGAAGGTCGGGAATCCGACGAATCTCCGGGGGCAGCTCGTTCCAGAGGGCAGGTGCCCCCACAGAGAAGGCTCTCCCCCAGAGGGTCGCCAGTCGACACTGTCTAACTGATGGCACCCTGAGGAGTCCCTCTCTGTGGGAGCGTACTGGTCGATGGGAGGCTATCGGAGGCAGAAGGCGGTCTCGTAAGTTTGATTGTCCAGTAGGATACCAAGATCCCTCTCACAGTTACTGCTGTTGAGCCAAGTTTCGCCTATTCTGTATCTGTACATTTGATTTTTCTTGCCTAAGTGTAAAACCTTACTTTTCTCTCTAACTGAATTTCATTCTGTTCAACAGAGCCCAGTGTCCAAGTCAGTCCAGATCCATCTGGAGCTTGAGCCTATCTTCTGGGGTGTTGGCTATTCCTGCTAAATTTGGTGAGTTTCCCTTCTAGTCCCTCATCTAAATCATTTATGAAGAGACTCCAGGTACAGATTGTTCCCCATGTGAGACTGTTTCAAATCAAGACATCACTCAGATCTAGTACATGGGTAGGTGTGGGGTAGGAAGGAGACTTAATGGCTGCCCAAAGGCTTTCCTTCCACAGAGAGCAGAGAGGGTCCTGCACAGTGGTGGGCTGCAACCAGTTTAACAACCGGTTCTGTGAGCATGCGCTTCGCGCGAGTGCGGGCTTTGTGTGCACACCTAACACGCTTGCGCACAGTGTTCAAAATACAGCAATTTGAAGCTCAGCTGCTTACCTCCTAAGGCAGCCCTGGTCAATAGAACAGCGGAGGTGTGGAAATCAGCTGTTCTGCCCCAGCTCCGGATTCCCGAGGTTATTGACAGACACCAACGGTCCTTATCAAACTTATTAAGTAGCAAGAATAAACCAAAGTCCGGCAAAGGTTGGCAACCAGCCCAGAAAGCAAGATACGATAAGACTTTTCCAAAAATGCTCTGATGATAATTACAAGTTGTTTCCAGCAAGAAACTTACTAACCGCGTGTGACTTAAATAGGCTAAGGCAATGGCCAATTATCCTCAAGCCTTACTCTCGAGGAGACCTCCTCCTCCTGAGTAGCCACTCCTGCCTTTTGGCAGCCCTGCGTGCTCGAGCATTGAGGAGAGGCTCCTCCACTTCGCTCTCTGCACTTGAAGGAGCCTCTGGAGGTTCTGAAGGCCCAGGCTGAGTCTCCGCCTCTGGCACCACATCCTCTTCAGCCTCCTCGCTGTCCGACGCGAACGCCGGCTGCGCAGGTTGCTGGCCTGACACCACACCAGCCTCCTCCTCGTCGAGATCAGCCACGATCCGCACAGGCTGCTGGCGGGCCACAACACCAGCTGAGCCAGAAAGAAGGAACTATAGGACAGGATAGGGCAGGTGCAGGTGGGCGGGGCCAGCTAATCATCGGAACTACCGGTTTGCCCAAACCGGTCCAAACTGTCAGCAACCCACCACTGGTCCTGTACACAAGGGATGTCTTGACTTCCTTCTGCAGGATTTCAAAGAGCCCCTCAATTGCTCATTCGGTCTTCTCTTCTTAAAGCTGGGTGTTTCCTTCAGTCTCTCTGCACTGGATGTACTTTCTGGTTCCTGTCCTCCTCCTTGTCCTCTGAACCCCAGAACAGCCTCTACAGTGCCGGAAGCTGCAGACGGGACTGGATTGGCCAATGTATTGTCTGCTCTCTGTGGAAGGAAAGCCTTTTCAACATGGAAACAAGGAGAAATTTCCTGACACTGAGAACAATCATCCCATGGAACAGAAGTTGTGGGAGCTTCATCACTGGAGGCTTTCAAGAAGAGACTGGACTGCCATCTGTCAGAAATGGTGTAGGGTCTCCTGCTTTATTTATTATTTATTTATTTATTTGATTTGATTTCTATACCGCCCTACTCCCAAAGGACTCAGGGCGGTGCACAGCCAAACAATAAAATACATACATATAAAATTTAAAAGTAGAATTAAAATCAAATTAAATAGTTTTGGCCCAGACAAATTAAAACCCCAATCAATTTAAAACCAATTTTAAAATTTGAATATATAAAATACCAAAAGATATTAAAAATTAAAAATCTTTTATAAAAGAGGGAGAAAATTTAGGCCAGGCCCGCCTGGTGAAATAATAAGGTCTTTAGAGCGCAGCGGAAGGTGCGCAGATCCGGGATCCTCCGTATCTCTGGGGGGAGCTCGTTCCAGATAGTAGGTGCCCCCACAGAGAAGGCCCTCCCCCTGGGGGCCGCCAGTCGGCATTGTTTGGCCGACGGCACCCGGAAGAGCCCCTCTCTATGAGAGCGTACCGGCCGGTGGGAGGCTATTGGTGGTAGTAGGCGGTCCCGCAAGTACCCAGGTCCTGAGCCATGGAGCGCTTTAAAGGTGGTAACCAAACCTTGAAGCGCACCCGGAAGACCACTGGGAGCCAGTGCAGCTCGCGCAGGAGAGGTGTTACATGGGAACGCCATGTCGCTCCCATTACCACCCGTGCGGCCGCACTCTGCGCCAGTTGGAGCCTCTGGGTGCTGTTCAAGGGGAGCCCCATGTAGAGAGCGTTACAATAATCCAGGCGGGAGGTGATGAAGGCATGAGTGACCGTGCGTAAGGAGTCCCGATCCAGAAAGGGACGCAACCTGCTTGGGTGGGGAGTTGGATTAGATGACCTACAAGATCCCTTTCAACTCTGTTAATCTGTTCATCTTTTAGCAGCCTTTAAGTCTCCTTTCTCACCGATTCTCCTCCCTACCTCACACCTACCCGACACAGCTCATGTACTAGATCTGAGTGATGGGGCAGCCACGTCTTGCTCTGACACCGTCTCACATGGGGGAACAATTTGTCCCTGGAGTCAGGCTCTGCCTGGAACAAGAAGAGGCTCTGCTAACCAACTAATAGCTCCCAGGTCAACCAAGAGGGCAGCGGCCACCAAACTCTGTCTTGGAAAGCAGCTTGGAATTCATCGATCAGACAGGCAGCGCTGATGTGTCCAGGCACGAGAAGCAATGACAGTATAGGGCATTCTGGGGTGTACATGCACGTGTGAACACATGCACACACACACACACACATATACTTGTGGATCACAGAGATGTTTTCTTTTGAAAGGAAATGCCATCTCTTTGACACATGGAATCCATCGGCAATATTGACACCATCTCTGTGACATCCTGGGTGAGTTTCTCTGAAGGACACCCGCTTGCTTGCTTTCTTCTCTCCCCCTTGTTTCCGGGAGAGAAGTTGGTGCTGTTACTGTGGCAACTGCCTGATTGCCTTGGCTTCTGCCTGCGCCGCTCTTAAAGGAGCAAGGAGGCTGCCGAAAGCCTCGGGGGGGGGGGCAGGGCGGAGGAGAAGCAAGTTTCCCCCACCTCCACATCCCAGGAAGAAGGCCCAGCACTGGGCATGGAAGGAGGGACACATATTGAAAGTCTCTCTCTCTCTCTCTCTCTCTCTCTCTCTCTCCCCTCTCTCGCTCTCCTCTTTCTCTCTTACTCTCTCTCCTCTTTTTTCTCTCTTCTCTCTCCTCTTTTCTCTCTCCCCCCACTTTTTTCTCTCTCCCCTTTCTTTTCTTTCTCTCTCCCCTCTTTTCTCTCTCCCTTCTCTCTCTCTGTCTCTCTCTCTCCTCTTTTCTCTCTCTCTCCTCTTTTTTCTCTCTCAGGCAATGAGCAAGGACTGCCACCTCCTGATCCCCGAGCATGGAGAGTGGAGACAAGGTGGGAACAGCACAGGCTGACCTGATGACTTGGGAGGAGAGCACCCCACCCCTCTTCACAAAGCACACCTGGGGACTTGAGACTTAAGGAGACACTGTGGGGAGAGGTGTTTGTTGGGAACAAGTGCTGAATTGGTAGAGTTGGGTGTGCCAGGACAGACATTTGGTGTTTGCAGGACTGCTTGCTTCTTCCTGACTTTGTGGACTCATTGTTTGTTCCTTGGTTTGTGGACTCATATCCCTGTTCCCTTGTTTTGCTGGACTGGGCATAGCTAGAGGCTGCTGTGTATGTGTGTGTGTGTGAGTGAACTTTGCTCTGGGACTTGCCAAGAACGTGGAAGCGTTTGGGGGGAAATTTGGAGCATTAAAGGGGAGTTTGAACTCTCAGCCTGGCTGTGTGACCTTTGTGCCTTGTCCCAGGTCATCACACACACCCTGCCATGCCCCAGATGTGTTCTAGCAGGGAGATTCTTATGGGACTATAGGGGTGAACCAGGAAGCGTAAATTATATGTTTGACAATGATAGATCAAGAAAGCTTCTCCATCTTTAGAAGCCATATCGCAGGTTCTGAAGACATGGAAATGTTGGTTCGTTTCTTCCCCTTTTCCTGGGCCTCCTGGAAACATCTCTTTGTTCCTTAGTTGGATACGTCATATCATAGAAGTCTTTCTCCATTCAGGCTGAGGATTTGCATTCAACAAGGAAATGGCAAGTATTTGATTATGTTAGCTTACACTGAAACACCAATCATTTTAATCTGTTTGAATGTGTCCAACCAGAGAAAAAATTAGCAAACAATTGTGGGGTGTTTTTTGGGGACAGCTGTGACTATCCAGTGTCACTATTGTGACAAAATAACTGGCTTCAGGTAACACTAAAATGCTAAAATGGGGTTGGCATATTGTGGGAACCCAGCCAATACTTTAACATGTGTCATGAACTAAGTTGGTCTGTTTCCTAGGATAAAGCGGATGCAATAATAGTTTAGTTAAGCCGAGTTTAGGATTTAAGGCGCATCAACCTACATGCACTGAAATTGGTTGGACTCAGTGCTAGAACTCCCCAAAGCAGATGGACCACCACACCTCCGAAAGGACAAGCTGTGTGGTGTTAAACCATCCTTATTATAATTTGCAGCATGAAAAATCTCTGTCCCAAAGGGAGGCCTGTTCAGAACGGCCTATTCAAGAAGCCAAATGGCAAATTTCTGGGCAGAATGACTTTCTGAGTAGCTTTAAGAGAAGGAGAAGAAAATCTATAGGACTTCCCTTCTGGGGTATGGATGGGATTGGGGGAGCCAGGGAAGGAGAACATTTATTTATTTATTATTTATTTATTAATTCAATTTGTATGCCGTGCACATGCACATATGCTCTTTGTCTGCCTTGGGATTAAACAAGTGCAAGACACCCCACCCCACCCCAACTCTTTTCTCCTTCCAAAGAAATTCCAAGACAAACTTTCTTTCATGTAACTCAATAGATGAGTTTTTTGGTGCAATCTTAAAAGGTCATTTTGAATTTGCCTCACAAAGCCACTGGATCCCACTGGGGCCCTGCACCCACTGAAGGATCTGGACCTTCTCTCAAGGCTTCCCCAGTCCACTGACCAGAAGAGGTCAAAGAGGAAGGAAGCCATCAAAGGGATCAAAGAGGATCTACAGGAAAGTTGCCACCCCAAGGTAAGGTGGCTCAGTTCTCTCTTTCAAGGATGCTCCTGGGCTGACCTTCCATCATGGAACAGCCTTTTCCCACTCTTGGATTTTTTTAAAAAAGGGTGATTAACAGATGAATGGAGTTGGAAGAGACCTGGGAGGTCATCTAGTCCAACCCCCCCAAAGCAGGAGACCCTACACCATTTCTGACAGATGGCAGTCCAGTCTGTTCTTGAAAGCTTCCAGGGATGAAGCTTCCTCAACTTCTGAAGGCAACTTCTGTTCCATTGGTTGATTGTTCTCACTGTCAGGAAGTTTCTCCTTATTTCCAGGTTGAATTTCTCCTTGCTCAGTTTTCATCCATTGTTCCTTGTCTGGCTTGACTTATAGGTTTGGTTTATAAAAGGGTGGGTGGGCATGCATCACAACTCAGAGGGAATTGTGTTGAGCAACCACCCCTGGTTTCTATTTCTCCAGCCATACAGGGTTGTTAACACATGTTGTGGGCTCCTAGCACATGGATTTTTTTGGGGGGGGGAACCTTGGACTAGTTTCAAGTTCAAATCCAGAGAAATCTGGACAATCACCTGAGCTGATCAGAACCCCACACAACAGCAGGTCAAGGAGGCCAAAGCCAGCACGGGTTTTCTGCACCCACCTGGAGGGAAAACTACCCCAACTACCTGCAATTACTGCGAGTTCGAATCTCACCAAGCTCAAGGTTGACTCAGCCTTCCATCCTTCCGAGGTAGGTAAAATGAGGACCCGGTTTGTGGGGGCAATAAGCTGACTTTGTATAAAATAGAATACCGTTGGGGGGGGGGCAAAAGCCCTACTAAGCAGGTATATACAAAAGTATGAAGGCTATCGCTTAACGCATTGTAAGCCGCCCTGAGTCTCCGGAGAAGGGCGGCATATAAATCGAACCAATCAATCAATCAATCAATAGAGCACATGTAAACTTTTAAGGGGGTGGATGAAGCGGCTTTGCCCGCGAGAGCCAGAGAACGACCCGAAGGCCGCCTTCCAGAAGCTTTTGCCGGCCAGACGGAGCGACCTCAGCTCGGAAGGATCCGAAATCCCAAAGGTGCGGGGGGGGGGGGTTGGGGAGGCAACTGGACTTTCTGGTTTTTCTTTGAAGACGTTTCGCCTCTCACCCAAGAAGCTTCTTCAGGCGGGAGGGGCGGCTACTCTCCCACAGGGGCGGCCGGTGCGTTTGAAGAGCCGGGCTGCCCACGGGGGTTGCTGGGCAGAGGGCGGGCGGGGGGCACCGCTTGCCCCTTCCGTGGCTGCCTCACTTTCCCTCTGTTTAATCAAATGCCCCCCCCGCCCCCGCCTGATGTCACATCCGCTCCCGGCCCTGCTCTCGCGGCGCCCGCCTGCCCGCCCCTCCCCTCCTCCCCTCCCTCCCTCCCTCCCTGCCTTCTCCGCCCGATCCCCCGCGCCCCTCTCCTCCTCCTCCTCCTCCTCCTCCTCCTCCTCCTCCTCCTCCACCTGCTTTCCCAACTTTTGGCAGCGGCGGAGCGGAGACCGCCCTTCCGGGCTCGGCTGGCTCTGCTTCCCGCCAGCCTCTTCCCGGCCTGGGAGCCCCGGCAGGGCAGGCGGGCGACGGAGAGGAAGCCGGGTCGGGGGAGCCGCGCCCGGCAAGGATGCCCTCTGCCTCCAGCCGTCCCGCCTCGGGCTGCTAAACCGCCCGCCGCCGCCGCCGCCGCCGCCACCCGCGAGCCCGCCAGCGCCTCCTCGGCGGGGCTGCGAAGGGAGTCGGGAGCGCCGAGTCGCCTGAAGCGGAGGACGCGGCCGCCGATGCCCGTGGCTGGAGCCGCCCGCCGAAGCCATGCCGCCCGCCCGCAAGCTGCTCAGCCTTCTGGTCCTGCTGCTGATGGGCACCGAGCTCAGCCAAGTAGGTGACCCCGCCGCCCGCCGCCCCGGGGAAGTTGGGGTCCCGCTAGCGCAGCCGGCCGGCCGGAGTAGCCGCGACGCTGTCCGTGGTGCTGAACGGCGGCCCGCCCGGTTTTCCCATTCGAGCAGCTGGGTGGGGTTTGGGGAAAGGGGGCCCGGCCAGGTCGGAGAAGGGGCAGCGCGGGGCGCCCCCTCCCCACCGCCCCAGCCTTCCCCTCGCTGAGTCCCTTCGTGGCCTACGTGGGGAGAGAGGCCGGGGGTCTTCCCGGAGAGCAAGGAAGTCTCTTCCGGGGCCCCGGGCCTCCCCCCTCCCCAAAAGAACCTTCCTTGGACGGTTTCCCTGGGCGAGAGTTTCCTTTCCCGGAGGGAGGGAGGAGCTGGCAAGGAGGGCAGCGTCTCCCAGGCGGGGTGTCTTTGCAAGACCTGCTCTGGCTCGCCCCCAGCCCTCCTCCAGTGGTCCAATGCGGAGGCCGGTCTGGGCGCTCCTTTCCAAGGGGGGGGAGGGGGAGGCTTCAGCATCCTTTGCTCTGCCTGGAAGCCCAAAGTGGCCTCGCAGAGGAGACCGAGCCTTGAGAGCCCTCCGCTTCTTTCCTTGCCCGCCTTTCTTTTGCCCTGGTTGGCCTGAAAGACGAGCGACCCGGAGCCCTCGTGGAACACGGGCTGCTAAATAGGGGCGAGGGGGGAGGGGGAGAAAAGGGAAGGGGTTACTTGCCTTTGTTTTGCTATTTTTGTCATTGGGAGGGCAGGTGAAGCCTGCTGGCTGACTGCAATCACTGTGGGTATTGTGTGTGTGTGTGTGTGTGGTGTGTGTGTGCGCCGCACAAGGAGAGAGGGGGAGAGCAGCTATTACTCCCTGCCCAGAACTGCGCATGGGCCAGAAGTGGACAAAGCCCAGGTGAAATGGACACAGCTTTCTCCTGCTTGCCCTGCAGGTTTGAGGTGCCTTTTAGCCCCCCCTCCCCACCATCCCAGGCTGGAGAAGGGCTCCTTGATGAGGGAGATCATTCCAGGGACCCTCACATTGCCTGGCAGTGTCTCTCCCTCCCCCCACACTTTAAGTGGCCACCTTCCTGCCTGACCAAGGCAGCACCTGCATTCCCCCCTCCCCCCCATATATTTTCCTCAAGGGCAAGAGAGCTGCTTTTGTTCGGCTCTGCTTTTCCACCGGACACACAACAAAGCGAGTTGGGAAGAGCGGCAGTGACAGTGGGGAGGGCTTCAAGACAGAGACCCTCCCTCGGGCTCCCCCCAGAATGTGCCCAGTTGGGTGAGAAGGCTTGGCTGTTGTGGAGGTGAGAAGCCCCCCCCCCACCTTTCAGGCTTCTCACCCGTGGCAGAGAGGACGCTAGCAACACAACCACTGCGGCTGTTTGACAAACCTCTCGCTCCCTGGATGCAGCCAGAGCTGCATCTCCATTGACAAGAGGCTGAGCCAGGCTGAGCTCACCCGAAAGTCCCAAGGGTGCTGTGTGAAAGAGCAGGGGAGCCAGTCCCATTGGGGGAGGGGGCCTTGAAAGCCTGGGTTTTACTGTTTTCCAAGCACGGCCACGTGCTTACAAGAATCTTCATGACAGCCTTGTAAGGTAGACTGTGACGACTCTTTGCCCCGTGAGGGAAGAGCTCTCTTGCCTAGTTCATCTTCTGAGAATTTCCGGCTGAGGCATAACTTGAATTAGGAATTCTTTGTGGGCTCAGGATTCATCCTCTAGTGTAAGGATGCTACTGTGACTGACAAGGACAGTGGAAAAATGGGTTTTACGCAGGTGTGCCTTTGCTTTGCTTCCTTTCTGGAACAAAACAGCCAAATTCCGTTTTCTTTCTTTTAAAAGCCAGTTTGTGAACGTGTCAAAGTTTCTCGGAAGTTGACTGTCTGCAATAGACAATCTGGGGGTTTTACCCCACATGCTCCTGCCTTTATCTTTTCAGAGAAAGAGACGATCCCACATCCTCCAGGAAGTCTGTCATCTTCAGTCAAAATGATTATTATTTTTATTTTTTTGCTTCCTTTGAAATCCCTCAGATTTTTAGGCTAATCATCAATACCCAAATCCACCCAACATTTCACTTGTGGCCAGAATGTTGCTTCTGTAACTACTACATGCCTCAAATAATAAAACCACGATTTGGAAGAGGCTGAACGAATAAATGGGCTTGATGATGGGCAGGGTAGAAGGGAGGGAGGGAGGCAGTGCCTAGAGTGGTTCTGCTTTTGTGCTCCTTCTGATCTTGGCATTCGTTATCAAGCTTTGTTCTGCAGGCAGCAGTTGGAGAAGGCCCATGGGAAGGTGGGGCTGGGGCTGGAGGAAGCTCAGGGGTGAACCCTTTGCTTTGCATGTAAGAAACCCTCACTGGCTCCCCCTTGACAGGTGGTGGGAAAGACCCTTCTACATCCGGGACCCCCATAGGCAAAACTCATCTTTCTACAGTCCAGGTCCTGGACTTGTGCAGCAAAAGGTGCAGAGGTTGACTTAAGAGGGTCCAATCCCCTCTTCCCCATCACTCTCAGGAGCCATCATCTTCATCATCCCCATGACTGGTCAAGTCTGCTTAATTTGGTAATAATCCAGAGGTTGGATGCTTGCAACATCTGGAGGTATTCGGCCTGCTCTGATTATTCATCTCTGGGAATAGTCGCCCCAAGTGGTGGTGGAATAGAAGAACCCAGAGGGGCTCCCCCCTGGTGCCCCTGACTTGGCTTTGATGCTTTGAACTGCCCAGCTTGGACCCTCCCCTCTGGTACCAGGAGTTGGCTGGCATGGTGCCCTTTCTATTCCTGTTCATTGGATTATCTTGACTCGGAGGGACACTCTAAGAGGGGTTATGTTGATCTTTAGATCCTTATTTTATTTCTCCTACTTCTCTCTGCGATCCATTGCTTTGAATTACCATTTTCTGTGGACTGGGCCTCCTTTTGTTTCACTTCAGCTGCTTTCGAGTTGGGACACTTGCAGCATCAATGCACACCTTCCTTCCTATCACAAACATTCAGTAGCAAAGCCCAAATGCACAGAGATTTTAAATCGTGCCCCCAATAGCAGATTGAAGTTACAGCCCGATGCCATGCCATTCCCAGATGGAGGGAGTCCTATTCCCAGATTCATGGTGAAGGCAGAAATAGGATGTAAACAGACACAGAAGGCAACCATGCATATGAAGCCAGCAGAATAAAAACCCCAGGCCGGAGCTGGAAGACAAGCAGTTGCTAAGAAATCAGTGTTGCCCCACAAGGAAGATCTCATCCTTTGCAACCCCAGGATGGGCCGAGGGAAGAGTGGAGAATGTTGGGAGATGGCAAAAGGATGGATATGTGGTTTTTGTCAATAGTGGCAATGCCAATGACGCTTGGAAGGATTGCGAAGCTCCAGTTGGACATCTGACTAGCGGAGGTTACTGGGATTGCAGAATGCCCGTCCTGAAAGATTGGCACTGATTCCAATTACTTTGTGAGATCAGTTGAAGATGTTTAAACCCCTGTTATCTATCCATATCAGGGTCCATTTCCTCCTCACGCCCTTCTCTGGGCCTTCAGATCTGCTTCGAGAGCTCCTTTAAAAGAACCCTTGCTATCCAAACACCCAGCAAGTGCCGAAGCTCCTACAGACCCTGTCTCACTCAGGTGTGGGTTGTGGGCCTCCCATTAGAATGCCTATGAAATGACCTCTTTATTGTGGATTTTGCATGTCAACAACTGTCCTTTTCCTTGCTTTTTAAATCTTACATTGTTTTCTTTATTTTAAAGTATGCACTGCCTTGGGAGTGGTCTGTACAGTTGCTACAGAAAGGTGGGTAATGGACAGATAGAATTTTAGGGTTAGAAAGAACATTGGAGATTTTCTAGCAGACCCTCTGATTGATCACTTACTCTTTTTGCTCACATTTAAACCTGAAATGGTTGTCAGGGCTGTTGAAATAGAAACCTTTGGCAGAAGCTTCTGAAGATGAAAATGTTGGTCTGAGATTGGAATGGTGGGAAATTGCGGAACATTTGCACTCTGGGTTCTTTGTTCTTTGTGGAATTCTGTCCATACTCAGGTTTTGGGTGGTTTCCATACCACCGCAGGGACAGAAGGTGAGATGGCCACTTGGAGGTCTGTGGGACGTCTCTGAAGATCGGACTGGTCTTTAAGTTGCTGGGTTTGGAGGACCTTCCCAGTTTTGAACCCTTTGGCTCAGCCGCAAAGCCCATCCCTTGGTCAGAGGACATTTGCAGTGCACTCTTGAGAGGGCAGGTTCCCTGAGATCCTACGACTGGGATGACTGCATCAGATCAAACAATGGGGCGCACAGCCAGAGCCCTTCTCCAGAATTTCACCTGTGTTGATCTGAGCCCTGAAGGTCAGATTTCTTCATTATGGCTTTAAACACATCCTGGGTCCTTGTTGTCCGAGACATGATTAGACAGGCCTTCCACAGCCCAATTGCTCCAAAAACATCCAGCCATGTTACTCATCAACCTCAGAGGCCATGCCAGTTGGGAATAATGGGCTCTCCAATTCTATGAAGCTGGCATTTGACACCGCCAGAGGAATTTGGGGAAAGCAGGATTAGAAGAATTAGTCATGAGTGAAACACCTCGGCAACTTGTAATTTAGTCTCATGACTTACTATGGACTGGCAGCCTGAAAGCTTAAACTGATTATGTGGGGTTGTAGCAGAAAAAGTTCCTATCAATAGCATTCAAATAGCTTTTGCAAGTATTGGGGCTACATTATTGGGTGTGAATTTTAAAAAAAATCACCAATAACTGAAAGTTTTGCTATAGCGTTATCACCTTCATTTGAAATATGGGAAATAATGTTGGATAAGAGGAAAAAACAAAAAATAGATGGCTACAATGTCCTTTTACCTTAGGACAATCATCTGAAAATCAAAGGTCACCCAACTCTGAAGTCAACAACTTCATGTTTGGTATAAATACGAAAATGTTGACCCTCTGCTGCACTGGCTCATTTATTTGCATTTTCAAAGAAATTCTGTTTTGCCCTTTTGATTTGTTGAGCCAATTCTTCTGACTCTATTAAATTTAATTTATGTTTAATTATCTCCATTTAAGAGTTGTCTTTTGTGGATCTCTTTGAAGTTCTAACTCCAATTTCTTAATTCTTCCCTTAGCATCGTACCCTGTGGTTTTTTCTCTTTATTCTTTTTAGCCATATAGGCAGGGGTGAAATCCAGCAGGTTCTGACAGGTTATATAGGTTATAGCTAATCCTCTGAAATATGACTTCGCTGTATCCCATACGTTCTGAAGAGGTCTTCTCTTTTATTTTCTTTAAAGAAAAATTCCAATTTTTTTTACAGCACTTTCTATAAATTCTTTCTCTTTTAATATAGATTGGTTTAATGTCTGCCTTAAGTTCTTCTTTGTTCCTCTCCAAATCGGCTTTATTGGATTATGGTCTGCCCAGTTTGTCTGTTGTTCTTGTCCCAAGGCTGGAGGAGAAGTCCTTAAGGGCACTTCAGCTAAAGTTGTCCGGACCCAGGCCCAATTCCTTCTCCCTCGGTGCTCTCATCTTGCGGATCAACCGCTGTCTGATTACTGCACAAATATTTATTTATTAATTAAACTTTTATGCCATCCATCTCCCCAACCACTTGACTCTGGGTGGCTTACAACCAGGAGTGGGATTCAAAAATTTTAGCAACCGGTTCTCTGCCTGGTTGCTGGGTGGGCGTAGCCATGGTGGGCGTGGCCTACTTGGCCTCCTGCACCGGGGGGAGGGGGGGCATTTTTACCGTCCCAAGGCTCTGGAGGGCAAAAGTGTCCTTCCCCGGGCTATGGAGGCCCTCCAGAGGCCAGAAATGGGCCCTTCTCCAGACTTCCAGAACTTCCAGGAAGCCCATTTTTCACCCTCCCAGAGCCTCCACGCGGGCCCTGCATCCAAAACGGGCTGCGTGAAGACTCCTGGGAGAGGCGGAGTGGGGTGGGCGGGGCCAGCCAGTCCTTGCAACTACCGGTTCGGCAAACAAGATGTAAAATTAGCATCCGCTTCATCCAAACCAGTCAGAACTGGCTGAATCCCACCCCTGCTTACAGTGTTTCCTTTGCAGTGAGAAGGGAACGTCCTTTTTCCCCAATGTGGCTTTCTGAAACTCTGCAGGGGCTCCTTCCCTCTTTTGTCTTCCCCATCTGGCACATCTCCTTCTTCAACCCAGCTGGATTGCAATTCCTGTCTGGGTCTTTAGACGAATTGCAACCCAAGGCCAAATTAGCCTCTCCAACGCTAACCTTGGATGCTCCCTTCCAACAACAGAAGTTTCACTGAGATATTTCATTGGAGAATGAGAGTTTTTTTGCACATCGGTTCTTGTGACAGCTTCAGAAACATGATTTTGCACATCAATTCTTACTGCACATTGGGGGCAGATAGAAGAGTGCTGCGCTGGCCTAGAGGTGGAGCTCTCGCCTCACAATCAGGAGGTGGTAAATTCAATCCTAGGTAGAGGCAGATATTTCTCTCTCTGGGCACAATCTGCTGAACAAAAACTCTGCATTGGCGACAGGAAGGGCATCCGGCCAGTAAACACTCAGCTCCATTCAGTTGCCTAGACTCCACCCCGCAGGGAATTAATGGGGTTGTTAAAAGAAAATGATGATTGGGGGCAGATAGAACAGGCAGACTGATCGTTTGGGTCTTTCTGATATTAAATAAGGAGCCCCCCTTAATAAAAAGGGAAGGTGGTAAGGGGGGAGCTCCTGACACAGTGTCAGGAATCACTGGGACTCTTCAGAAAAGCCTTGAGGGGTGAAGTCCAGTGGCCGTGCAAATCCTGAGAGAGATCCTGAGAGAGAGATCCTGAGAGAGATCCTGAGAGAGAGGTGAGGATGGTAGCCATTCCTCATGAAATAGTGGGGGACAGAATCACCCCAACAGCCACTTGCCTGTCCAGACTGAAGGATGGTAGGCCGAAAGTTGCCTCCCCTGTAATCTATCATGAGTTTCCCTCCTTCTTCTCCGCCATCTTGGATTGCCATTTGTTAGAAATGGTGTAGAGGGGCGTGGGGGTCAGACTAGATGACCTACAAGGTCCCTTCCAACTGTGTTAACCTGTTAAATATTTTTGGTTGTTACTGTCCCCATCCCCAGCAGGTTGTTTGGGACCCTCACCTCTCAAGTCTCCTCTCTCACTTGTCCTCCCACTCACCATCTTTGGTGTCTGATATTCCCACCACTCTTTACATGGCTGGGGTTTGTGGGGGAGAGCAATTTCTGTTGTTTAGAGCCTCCAATTAGCTAGTGCCTCTTATTGCGCTTCGTAATTCATTAAAGGAATCTGAAATGATATAAAGCCAAGTGAAGTAATCAGGCCTTAATTGTCTGATTTGTTAGATTCATACGGCCTCTTCCCTTCAGGACCATCCGGGGTCTCTTGGGCCATTTTTACACAAAACCAGCTTCTTACTCCCTCCCCACTGGGATGGGGAGGGTGAGGCTGCCCCAGGGTCCCCAGGCAGCTCCTCTGGCTGGGAGGGGTCTTCACTTGGGGGGTTTTGAGGCTGGACAACTCTGCTAAACCTGAGCAGCCAGTCAGCAAGTGTCAGGCTGGTCTCTTTTCCGCTGACCCAAGGATGGCTGCAAGGCAAACCCCCCACCCCCAGCGCTGTGCTTCCTTTCTAAAGCTTCCTCTCCAGATAGAGTTTTTCTCCTTTGTTCTTTATTTTTAGGAGCAACATGCATCTGTGATCAGACTAAAATGAGACCAAAAAAATAACACCTCAAAGGAGGGTGTTGCATAAATCAAAAGCACAGGTGGGAACTCTTAAGAAGGAAGTGGGAGAAAGAATATACAGTGGTCTCCACGGAAGGGGCCCGAAATGTCAAAGCTTTGTCCCTGACCCTTTTCTTCCACTCAATTGTGTCTGATTCAGATTAACAGAGTTGGAAGGGACCATGTAGGTCATCTAGTCCAACCCCTCGCATAAGCAGGAGACCCTACATCATTCTGAGAGGCCACTTGCATAAGTCCCTGCAGTTTTCTTGGCAAGGATTTTCAGAAGGGTCCTTCTTGGGGCTGAGAGCGAGGACCGGCCCAAGGTCGCTCAGTTGGCTTCATGGCAGAACTAGAACTCAGGGTCTCCTGTTCTCTAGCCTGATGTCTTCACCACGACACCAAAGCTGTTCTTGTCTCCTCTTTAAATCTCTTACTAGAGCTGGGCGAGACAATCTGGCCCAAAGTTATCCCACATTTTTTTACTACCTATTTGCCCGAATCGGTAGTAAAAAAATGGTTTTAAAAGGTAAAAAAAGGTTCTGATGATTGAGCGGCACAGCTGTGATTGTCAGAGCCTCTTTTTTTTACCTTTTAAAAGCATTACTTTACTACCGGCTCGGGCGAATAGGTAGTAAAAAATGTTTTAAAAAAGTAAAAAAAAAGGCTCCGACGATCACAGCTGTGCCGCACGATCGTTGGAACTTTTTTTTTTACTGTTTTAAAGCATTTTTACTACCTATTTGCCTGAGCCGGTAGTAAAAAATGCTTTTAAAAAGTTTTTTAAAAGGTTCCCACGCACGCCACAGCTGATCACCTCCCCCCACATGCTGTTCTACTTACCTTCCCAAGCCTCCTTTTGGTGCGTACTGCATGTGCATGCACGCTGCTCGTGTTTGGTGTACACTGTGCATGTGTGCACACAGCGCGCATTTGGTGCATGGCGCACATGCACGGCCAGCGAACTGGTAGTAAACCAGTTCGGAATTCACCACTGGTTTCAACAGGCAAAGTTGAGAAATAGGAAGCCAGGAAAAGATGCGCCTACATCAAGGTTAACGCACTGTAAGCCGCCCTGAGTCTCCGGAGAAGGGCGGCATATAAATCAAATTAAAAAAAAAAAAAAAAAGGTGTTCCTGGCAGGAGCAAATTGTTGCCTCCATGCAGATTCTGAATCCCATTTGCCCTGCAAATCTTGGTAGTCCAATTAAATTCATTTAAAATGAGCACAGTGCCTTTGGTAGAGGAGTATCCATATACGTCTGACAAATAAATTAATTAATCCAGTTCAGCATCCTAGAATAAATACCACACAAATGTAACTATTCATGTCACCCAAATATTTACGGATCCAGTTCTGGTTGACTTATTAAAAAAAAACAAACTGCCTTTGTTTTCTTAGAGAATAATTTGGAGCCACAAGTGTACTGTAATTTAAAAAAAAAATTCCAAACAAGCATCATGCATTTGTTTAAAAAGGTCTTACCAGGAATGCAAAGTGCTCAAAATGGAAAACTGATCGATTGTGGGAGGCTCTTGGCTGGAGTATCATTGTTAGAAACAAAGAGATTTTAAAGCCGGAGTAACCCATTTAATAGTACATTAGGAAGAGAAGGAAAAAGAGATCATTTTATTTTTTTAAATTAATTATTTTCTTATGATTCCACAAAATTGGGCCCACAACAAAACAGATTAGAATGGATGTTTAAAAACAAAAAAGTAAGCAGGATTTCCTTCTGTGGGGCTTATTGGGAATAGAGAGGGGCAGAGTCATTAAGAGAGCCCCCGCCCCCAGGATTTAGTTCAACTTTCCAATCTCAACCACAAAATATTGCCTGTCGGCCTCCCATCGAAGCCCTGAGCTTCCAGGTCCAAAGGCACCAGGGGGCGAGGTCCTTTTTAACTAGCATGGTTTTTTTAAAAAATAATTAAATGTGTTTAACTTATCCTGCCTTTATTTTTTTTAATCAGCACAAGGCAGTGCACACACCCAATTTATTTATTTGTATCCCACTTTTATTATTTACTCAATGCAGGGAACATATCCAACACACCTTCCTATTTTCCCCACAAGAACCCTGAGAGGTAAATTGGGCTGAAGGGATAGTCGGTCCAAAGTCACCCAGCTGGCTTTCATGCCTAAAGCAGGACTAGAACTCACAGTCTCCTGGTTTTTAGGCCGGTGCCTTAGATGCTACACCAAACTGGCAATAATGTTTCTGTGAGTGCATAGGAGCCTAATGCATTTGCGCGCAGCGTTCAAAATACAGCAATTTGAAGCTCAGCTGCTTACCTTCTCTTTTTACTGTATTTTTTGAATAAACTAGCCAAACTTGCAATATTCTTATGAAAACCAACCCAACCCAATAATCTCCAAATAAAAGTGCTGGATGTTTGCATTCTAACTGTCCCCTAAATCAGTGGTGAAATCTAAAATTTGTTACTACCGGTTCTGTAGGCGTGGCTTGGTGTGTGTGGGGGGGGTAATGTGACTGGGTGGGCGTGGCCTTTTTCTTTTTTTTTACTTTTTTTACTTTTAAAACCATTTTTTCTACAACCTCTTCGGCGAAGAGGTTGTAAAAAAATGCTTTCAAAAGGCTCTGACAATCCCAGCTGAGTTGCCTGATCATCAGAGGCTTTGACGATCAGGCAACTCAGCTGGGATCGTCAGAGGCTTTTAAAAGCATTTTTTCTGAAGAGGTTGTAGAAAAAATGCTTTTAAAAGCCTTTGACGGTCCTAGCTGAGCCGCGCGATCATCAGAGGCTTTTTTTTTAACTTTTAAAAGCATTTTTTTGGCTGAAGAGGTTGTAGAAAAAATGCTTTTAAAAGTTAAAAAAAAGCCTCTGATGATTGTGCGGCTCAGTTGGGCATGGGGGGGGCAGGGATTTTTGCTACCGGTTCTCCGAACCACCCGCCGCCATTGCTACCAGATCAGGCAATCTGGTCCAAACCGGGAGCATTTCACCCCTGCCCTAAATGCCCCCAAAATAATCAAGATGCTCTGGGAAGTGAGTGGAGACCCTCCAGGCTCTGGGCATTTGGGACTAGCCGTAATGCAGATGTCCCTTCAAAGTTGCAAACAGGCTCCCCCACAGACACTTCCCAAATAAAAGGCTTGACACACAAACACACCCATCCCACCCTGGCCAAATCGCTCTGAATTAGGCAATGCGAACAGTTCTTTAGACTCAAAGGAAGCCCCTTTGAGGCAAAGCCTGTTATGAAGAAATTACAAGGTGGGCGTAGTTTGATTCACAGAAATGCTAAGCCCCTGCTCACATACGCACCCCATCTTTGATCCAAACCACAGTTTTGCTTAATGAAAGCTCTGGCCACAATAGCAATAGCACTTATACATTGCTTCACAGTGCTTTTACAGCCCTCTCTAAGCGGTTTAGAGTCAGCCTGTTGCCCACAACAATCTGGGTCCTCATTTTACCCATCTCGGAAGGACGGAAGGCTGAGTCAACCGTGAGTCTGGTGAGATTCGAACTGCCAAATTGTAGGCAGCCGGCAGTCAGCAGAAGTAGCCTGCAGTACTGCGCTCTAACCACTGTGTCACCAGGGCTTAGGTTCCCACATCACTCTGAGCCATTCCATCCCAGCAACTCTGGTTTATAAACTGGCAAGCACTAAGCATCTTGGTCACACCTGGGTGTGCAAGAACTCCATCCCTATAGCCCTCCTAACTCATTATCTGCAACTCCCAGAGTCCTGCCTCTTCTGGCTGCAGCTGCTCAGAGGTGTAATTCAAGAGCACCTGGAAAGGAACAGCTCAGAGCCACAAAGGAAAGCCAGCTCAGGTCTTTGGGGCTCAGAGAAAAGGGAAGAGGGACTCCTTGTTTTCTTCTTGAAGTGGAAGCTACAAAGGCTAAGAAGAGTCAGGAACCCCCCTTGGCAGTGGCTGCTTGCAGACCAAATCGCCTTGCCTGGAGCTTGTGTCTCTTGAGAAGGAGGGCAGCTTCCCCGACCTCTTGCTGGGGCTCCGAGATCTCATCTGCCCTCCCCCCTCCCCCAATTCTCTCTGGACTTTTCTAGCTGCCTTGGGAAACAGGGTTTTTGTTTTTTTTGCTGAGTGAGGAACAAGAGAGACTGGGGTTAGTCTCGGGCCAGAGCCAGAGCCAGAGCCAGAGCCCCCGTATCAAGGAGATAACCATGCAGCATTTCACTAGCATCAGTTTTCAGCATGGAAAAAAAATTGGAGGAGGGGGCGTAATTTTCAGCCTTGGGTCATTGTTTGCAGGAGTTCTCTGTCTGTCATCAGGCTTAGTACCCTCGTGCAAAGGAATGTGAGGCTAGCTGGCATCTGGACCAACGAGGAAGGGAAGAGAAATGCCTGGGTGGCCAAAGGGGACCTTTTAAGATGGGTGGGGGGGAAGCCTCCCCTCCCATGCTGAGTCAAGGATGCAAAGTTTCCTTGGGGTCCCTTGCCATACAAGGGACATAGGCAGCATCCCGTTCAAACATGGGACCTGCGGAGTGTGGCCCTTCCAACATCTGGCTGTCCCTGAGTCCAGCAAGTTGGAGAACCTGACTCCTGCCAGAGCCTTACTCACATGGGGGCTACATGGGGTCCTTATTGAGCAAGAATTACTATAACAGAATAACGAGGTCCCTTCCAACTCTGTTATTGTTATTCAACAGTGTTGGAAGGGACCTTGGAGGTCTTCTAGTCCAACCCCCTGCTTAGGCAGGAAACCCTCCATCACTTGAGACAAATGGTTATCCAATCTCTTCTTAAAAACTTCCGGTGTTCAAGCATTTACAATTTCTGGTGGCAAGCTGTTCCACTGATTAATTGTTCTAACTGTCAGGGAGTTCTAAGTTGCTTCTCTCCTTGATGAGTTTCCACCCATTGCTTCTTGTCCTGCCCTCAGGGGCTTTGGAGAATAGCTTGACTCCCTCTTCTTTGGGGCAGCCCCTGAGATATTGGAAGACTGCTATCATGTCCTTCTTTTCATTAATAGCAATAGAACCTAGACTTCTATACCGCTTCACAGTGCTTTCCAGCCCTCTCTAAGCGGTTTAGAGATTCAGCCTATCACCTCCAACAATCTGGGTCTTCATTTTACCCACCTCTGTGTTGCTCTTCTCTTTGTAGAGTCTCAACATCTTTTTCGGCTCTACAAGATTTTTGGCTCTACAAGTTTCATTGGAGAGTTTGAAAACTTGTCCTGACAATGTAGCTGCACATGTGGAGGCAAACGTGTTTTGGGGATCCCCCCCCCACAGGCAATTCCTGGGTCTGTTCTGTAGTCACCTCCCTGTTCTGGAGCCTGTGTGTGTGTGTGTGTGTGTAGCGGCATTCCTGGAAGTGAAAAGCATACTGGCAGGGTGGCATTTTGTTTGCAATGCCCGCTGTAAATTTATTTTTTAAATTAAATTAATTTGTGTGACTTAAATTAATTAATGTATTAATTAACATCAGGTAAGACAGGTACCAGGAAGGTACCAGCTCTGTTGCAACCACAGCATCACATAAATTAATTTCACCTTCAGGACAGGAAAATTTGTGCAGATATTTGGAATGAAAAAGGTCTGAAGTCCATTTTCCTCCACATCTGGCTCTTTCAGGAGCTGAAAATCCTCACCTCCTCTGAATACAAGGGAAGAGATTTTTCCATATATTTTTTAGGAAAAAAAAAACCTAAGCTGGAATGTTTTGCCTTCCTCGCTTCTGTCCATCCAGCGCAGTTGCCTCCTCCTGAGGCCGACCCAATCCCAGGGCTTCTCTGCCCTTTGAAAACCAGGAGGCACCCAGGGCTCCACTCCTACCAGAAGAAAAATGACTCCTGAAGCTCAGAATTACAGGAGGAAAACTTAATATGAAGGAGAGGAAATCTCAATCTTTCCAGCTGAGGAAGCATTGAGAGAAACAGGGCACTGAGGAGAGCAGTTCAGACGTGTCAGGAATGACCCCGAATGGAGTTTCTCAGCTTCAACAACCTTTTAGTGGGTGGACTTCAACTCCCAGAATTCCCCAGCAGGAGTTGAAACCGTCTCACGTTTGAATTCCTGGGGTTGAGAAACGCTGACCTATAACCTTGTCACAGGTGCCCACTGAACCCCCGTGTATTTTTTGACCACTGAAATCCCCTCTCTTGACAAGAGACATTGGTGGCCAAACTGCTGGATGCCCCCCCCAAAAAGAAGCAAGTGACATCAACTGGTTAATTTTCAGAGAAACATAATGCCCCTTTTAGTTAAAATATCCATGTGGGAATAGCTATTTTGAAGAGTCCTGCCTAATGGCGCAGTGGTCAGAATGCAGTATTGCAGGCTAATTCTGCCAGCAGTTCGATCCTGACCGGCTCAAGCTTGACTCAGCCTTCTACCCTTCTGAGGTTGGTAAAATAAGAATCCAGATTGTCGAGGGCGCATTATGCTGACTCTGTAAACTGCTTAGAGAGAGCTGCAAATCACGGTGAAGTGGTACACACTGTAAATCTAAGTGCTATTGCTATTTTTGGGGACAGTTTGTGCCCAGACAAAAACGGAAAGAAAAAGACAAAGGGGTGCCACCTGAGCAAAGAATGGAGAGGAGAATAATGGTGGGAAAGACGGGGGGTGGGGAGGGAAAAAGTCAGAGATGCCCTAAACCTGCCTTTGAATCCAGAGTCATTGCCACCTCACAGGGACAGCTCCCTTCTGTCTCCCAAAGGAGTTCAAAGCTGCAGGTCCAATTTATCTCCCCGATCAATTCCCTGAAGGGGAACGGGAAAAAAGGAACAAGGAACAGGCTGCCTTGGCTACTGAGAAATGGGGACAGGCTGTCTGCTGGCTCCGTGTTTGCAAATTAGACTAAAGCAGGCATATTCTAATGGCATTTCAAACGCCTAACAGAGAGCCACCTGTTCTCATTTAAAATAAATTGTCATTTCCCGAAAAAGAGGGAGGGAGGGAGGGAGAAACGTATCCACCCACTCTGCTTTCTTGTGCGGCCATCCGTGGGCAGCCCACACGGATGCAACTGCCGGTGGATGAAACCATCACAGATTCAGGCCCAGAAAATGTTGTCCACACAAAACCAGGACATATACAAAGTGCAAAGGCGGCTCTGAGGTGTGTTTGTGTGTGTGTGGTGGTGGTGGGGAATGAAGTTTTCCAAGAGGCCCCAGGAAGCATGGGGAGAAGGGAGGGCTGGAGGAAGAGTCTGTCAAGCTGTCTCCCATTCTGAGCAGAAGCTAAGGGAGCCCCTGAATCCGCTCAGCCTCCCCGCTTTCATTCTGGACCAGTCCTGGTTTCCTGGAGGGGGACCCAGACTCCCAACTGCCCAAATGACCCTGCTCTTTGACCAAGAGTCAGGCACTCCAAGTTCCTCTGCTTTCCATATGAGCCATGGTGGGGCAGTGGTTAGAGTGCAGTACTGCAGGCTGTTTCTGCTGACTGCCTGCAATTTGGCAGTTCAAATCTCACCAGGCTCAAGGTTGACTCCATCCTTCTGAGGTGGGTCAAATGAGGCCCCAGATTGTTGGGGGCAATAAGCTGACTCTGTAAACTGCTTAGAGAGCGCTGTAAAGCACTGTAAAGCAGTACATAAGTCTAAGTGATATTGGTATTGCTATACAGCTGGCCTCTGTTCACACTGGCTGCCGGATGAGCCCCTCCCTCACAAGCTTCCTTCCAGCCCTGCTCCAACAAGGGGCAGCAGGTGTGTGACTAGAGGAGGGGGTCAGTAGGGAAGGGATTAGGACGAGGGTTCAAGTCCTCCCTCCCTGGGGCTTCAGGCCTGCCATAGTCTCTGCCTAACCCACTTCACAGAAGGCAAGGGGATTGCACACCTGGAGCAAAAGCAGGTTATAAATCAACAGATGAGCTAAAAAGGAAAATAACTCTATTGTTTCCTAATTAAACCAACCAGGTAGATTCTAATAGGTGAGCTAAGTGATGAGGTAGCTGTCACAATTTTTCTTTTTTGTATTTTAACTCATGTTTGGTAGCTGGAAAGGTATAGTCACTTGTGTCCTATTTGACTTCTGTAACTTTGAAAATCCCTAATTTTCTTGGCAGTCTTTGAATAAAAAAGATTATTCTAGTACCTGGGATATTGGGGGGCATCTTCCTACCTCTTGGGTCCCCACAGTTTCAATCCATAAATGAATGAGAGAGAAGAATCCACCTCTCGGCCAGATATGCAATGTCACACAATGAGCTAGACCAGGGGTGGGCAAATGTGGCCCTTTTACAACCTGTGGACTTCAACTCCCATAATTCCTGAGACAGCCAAGTTGGCTCAGGAATTTTGGGAGTTGAAGTCCACAGGTCATAAAGGGGCCATATTTGCCCACCCCTGAGCTAGACAAATGCAATGGGTAGTTTGTGTTTCTCCTGATGTGAGAACTCAAACCTAATTGGAGCAGTTTGTCTGAATCCAACCATTATCTTAAGCCAGAAGACTGCTGGATATGGTGTGCTATGTGCACATACCAATAATCCCAAAGGTGCTTTTTCAGGAGGCAACTGGACTTCCTTCTTTTTTCTTTTGAAGACGTTTCGCTTCTCATCCAAGAAGCTTCTTCAGCTCTGACTGTATGATGGTGGGGAATGGAAGGATTTATACTCCTTGCAGACAGCTGGTCATTTGCATCCTTTTAGAGGGTCCTTGAAGGACTTGGAGGCTTATATCTGTGTCCTCAGGGTCACCTGAGTGGTGCAAATGGTTCAATTTTTCCCTCTGGAAATCCATTCCCACTCCCACACCATTCCAAGGGTGTTGATCCCAAACTGTATAGTTAAAAGTCTGTAGAGATTCTCAGTCATCCAGGTCAGGGTTGTCCCAAAGGGGCTTTTTCAGGAGGCAACTGGACTTTCTGGTTTTTTTCTTTTGAAGATGTTTTTCTTCTCATCCAAGATCCCCACTATCTTGTCAGAGTTGAAGAAGCTTCTTGGATGAGAAGCGAAATGTCTTCAAAAGAAAAAAAACAGAAAGTCCAGTTGCCTCGTGAAAAAGCACCTTTGGGACAACCATAACCTGGGTGATTGAGAATCTCTACAGACTTTCCACATACCAATCATGTTTCACTATCCCAGATTTAGTTAGATTCACCTAGGTTCACATGTGGTGTGAATCCAGCCAACACACGCTTAATGAAACAGAACAGAAAGGAGAAGCTCCTGAGCAAACGGAAGGATCTTTCTCAGAGACCCAGGAGAAGAGGCTGAACCATTCGCGGTCAAGGAGATCTCCCCCAACCAAGTGGACAGGGCCCAAAGAGAGAAGCACACTGGTACCCCAGCTGTATCCTATGTTTAACCTGGTTATTGAAGTGATCCCTTTTCTGGGTCAAAGTGCTGAATCATGATCTAACCCAGGAGTCTGGATTAGTACAATGCTACAAAAAACAATCCCCAGTCAAACAGCTTTCCCCTTGAGTGAACACAGCTGTCTTCTCCCTGACCAGAATCAGTGAATGAGAGACTGAAGAGGCTCAGAAACCGAAGATGAGGCTTCTCCATCCAGAGACCCTCTGGCCTGCAGCGTTATTTCCCAGTTCCTTTCCCGAGATTGATCAGTGTGGAGGTCTCATCGGTACCTCCCTCACAAAAGAAGCCAACGTGGGGATGCCCACAAAGGGCTCTTAGCTTAGAGAAGCTGAGAATCACTTCTCTGCTGCTTCTAGGACAGGCAAAAAGGATTCCGTGTCCCAAAAAGTGTCAGGACTTCATTTTCCATCCATTGCTGGAATGGCCGCAGAGGTCATGTTCTCACACCCACTACTCAGTACACCATCTGTGCTCTAAGAGTAAAGAACACATGACTTCCTGTTGCAACCTGTTTCCCTGGCCAAGGACTTCCTGAGGTCCAGCTAAACCTCTCACCTGCCCAGTCATCTTGTCTCAGGGTGGGGAGGGGCTTCCCTAGTTGCATTAACAGAGGGATACAATCAAGATCAAGGGAGGTACTACTACCACTCTATAAAGCCTGAGTAAGACCATGCCTAGAATACTGCATCCAGTTTTGGTCAAGAGAGGTTGAGACTCTAGAAAGAGTGCAGAGAAGAGCAACCAGGATGATGAGGGGACTGGAGGCTAAAACATGCAATGAACGGTTGCAGGAACTGGGCCTGGCTAGTCTAGCGAAGAGAAGGACCAGGGGAGACAGGAGAGCACCTTCCAATATTTGAGGGGCTGCCACAGAGAGGAGGAAGGGGGTCAAGCTGTTTTCCAAAGCACCCGAAGACCAGACAAGGAATAATGGACGGAAACTGATCAAGGAGAGATTGAACCTGGAAATAAGGAGAAATTTCCTGACAATGAGAACAATCCATGGAACAGAAGTTGTGGAAGTTTCATCACTGGAAGCTTTCAAGAAGAGATTGGACTGCCATTTGTCAGAAATGGTGTAGGGTCTCCTGCTTGGGCGGGGGTTGGACTAGATGACCTCCAACGTCCCTTCCAACTCTGTTAATCTGTTAATATTACATGGATGTGATTTTGCTGTCCTCCCAGCTGTGGGCCTGCAGTAGCAGTATTGGCTGGGAGATGGCACCAAAGCCCCACCAATCCATCCTGAAGCACCAAGTCAGCCCCTGCCTAACAGCAGCTGGCCTGCAAAGATGATTCTTAAGCTTCCTTCACCAAACACGCCTATCTTGGTTAAGGAATGAAACAGGGTCTGCGAAATACGTTGAACAGATTCTGGTTGCCCAGAATCACCAAGCCACGAAAAGCATCATCATTATCATCATCATCATCAAGCACCATCAAAGTTAAAAGCAAACATGTGTGAATTCAGTCACCGTTCCTTTAACATTTATTTATTTATTTATTGGTTCGATTTATATGCCGCCCTTCTCTGGAGACTCAGGGCGGCTTACAATGCGTTAAGCAATAGCCTTCATACTTTTGTATATACCTGCTTAGTAGGGCTTTCAGCCCCCCCAAGCAGTGTTCTTTTTTATACAAAGTCAGCTTATTGCCCCCACAATCCGGGTCCTCATTTTACCTACCTCGAAAGGATGGAAGGCTGAGTCAACCTTGAGCCTGGTGAGACTTGAACTTGCAGTAATTGCAGGCAGCTGGTGCTACTTAACAGCACTTTAGTCCGCTGCGCCACTAAGGCTCCTTGGTGAAGCAGAAAGGTGAACATCTTGCCAAGATCTTCTGAACTGGTTTCTTAAAGATGGCAGGAAACATTTCTAGGACCAACCCTCTACGACGCTTAGTTTTTTTGGGGGAAATTTGGACGGAACCTCTTGTCTTTGACAACTGCTGTGTTTGGAGTAACTCAGTGGTTCTTTAAATATTCAGGTTTTGTTGTCATTGAGGTTGGTACGAATCCTTCCCCAGTATTGTGGGTGGATTGCCGCTTGTTTCTTTGATTCTTGGAATAACATGGAGGGGACCCGAAGGTGCTTTTTTCAAGAGGCAACCGGACTTTCTGGTGAACAAAAAAATCCAGTTGCCTCTTGAAAAAGCAGCTTTGGGAGAAGCCTGACCTGGATGACGGAGAATCTCCATAGATTTCTCCCCACTCACCTGTCAGGGCCCCAGTGATGGTTTGCTTGAAACGCAAAGGGGACCTTGTCAAGGTTGAACCAGGCAGAAAAAAAAGGTCGGGATCATTTTGGGGGTGTCAGAGGAGGAACACCAGTCATGAATATCAATGGCTGAATTTTCTCCTCAGGCAAACAGCAGCCAGAGCTGCTCCTTCACTGCAGGCCTCTAACCGTGGCCAGGAGCTGGAGGCTTCGCAGGGAAACCCGGCCTGGTGCTGGACCTTTTCCCCGGCAGGAGACCTCGTCCGCCAGGCCCCGGGCTCTCTGGAGGCCCACTTGCTAAGGAGGCGGAGGGGGAAGAGAGGCTGCCTGAGGGGCCACCGGCACAATGGCGGTGAGGGCAGAGCCCACTCTGGGGTGCTTCGGCTTCTGGCGGGGCTCCTCACGGCCGGTTGGGCGCAGACGCTGTGGTGTGATGTGGTGGGTCCATCTTTTTTTTTTTTTTTTTTTTATTGAAAAGGTTTTCAAATACAAATTTTTCCCCCTTTTTCCCCCCCCTCCCCCCCCTCCCTAACCCCCCCTCCCCCACCCTTCCCCCCCTGTGACTTCTTCGTAACAAAAAAAAACCCTAATTCATAACAGATTACTTACTCCCTCCTCAAAATACTGACCTTTACTTACTAAAAGTATTATAAATCCCCCTTTATCCATACATTTCAGAAAAGAAGAAGAGAAAAAAAAAACAAAACAAAAAAAAACAAACACATTATACTATAACTATTATAAAATAACTCTAATTTAGCATAATAGTGTTTTATATCTATGCATTATTGCAACAATTCAAAACCACCTTCCACTTTAAAACTATACAATAAGTCCTACTTTAATAACATTTCAAAGCGGGCTCCCCATAAAATCTAATTTAACATTTATTCCACTCTATCCATTTCCTCCACTCCCCTAAATGTATCACTTAAAAATCCCTTTTCTTAAACTAATCAGTCTGTAGCTAGCTTATTCACCCACTGTCTTACAAATTTACCATACACAACAATTCTTGATATCTTTAATTCACTGCCCACACTACTTAAAAATATATATATATATATATTCCATTGTATCTAAATAAAAAAAAGAAAAGACAATAACTTTAAATTTATAGTCCATATAATATCTTCTTGAAGTCTTTCCACTGGATTGTTAAAACCAACATCCATAATAGGGTGACATAGCTTGCGGATGCAACAGTTTATTCAAGATCTCCAATCATATCTGCCCCCATCAGTAGTAAACATCTTCTTATATATATAAAAGTAAAAACAACCACCCGAGTGACATTATAATTGTATTCCATATAATAATAATTGTGGGTTTCATCAGGATTATTAATTTCCATCATCGTATTGGGTAACAACCCGATCTTCTGCATGTCCCAATGTGATTCTCTTGCCTTATAATTCAAGATAATTATAATATATTTATCAACACAAAAAGAAATTTCAAAATAGATAATTCAAAACCATCAATTTGAGGCTCTTTCCATGTCCCAAAATTACGGCAATGCAGAGATCTGCCACTATCCTCAGGATGATATTGACCAATATGTCGCCTCCTCTATGTTTTCACATAATCATTCATATTTTAAAATCACTGGCTTCACTGTTGCTTGGGTTAGAAATTTCTATTTTTGTACAACCTATTTCTTTTTTTGTTTTCTTTTTGTGGGTTTGACCTCCATCCTAATTTTTTGTGTCTCGCATTTCTTTTTTATCCCTTGTATATCCTCTAATTGGTTTCCATGCTTGTCCTTGCCTTGATAAGTCATCACATTAAAATCAGATGGCACTTCTCTCAAATTTGTAGATAATCCAGCTGGGGTATCCGATAAATCCAAAGGCAATTTATCTGGTACAGTCTCTGTCTTTAGTTCCAGCTCCTTCTGCTTATCCTGTATTATATCTGAAGACGTTAAATTCATTTTCAACCTATTTTGATAAAATTCTTCCGCCCTTTCAACAGTATTTAACTGGTATCTTTCTCCTTGATATCTCAATATAATACCAACTGGGACGTCCCACCGGAATTGAATATTTCTCCTTTTTAACTCAGACACCAGAAAGCCAAATTTCTTCCTTTCCATTAATATCTTAGGTGGGAGTTCCTTGTAAATCCAAATCTTTCTTCCATACAATTGCAAATTAGAATTGAAGGAATTTTGCACAATTTTATTCCTAATTTCTTTATCTGAAAAATAGATTACCACATCTCTAGGCAATTGCCTTTGCTTGGCAGTCCAAGAGTTTATTCGATAAGCTCTGTCAATCCTACAAAACACTTCCTCAGGTTGAATCTTTAAAATCCCAGCTAGAAATTCAGAAGATATTTTCCTTAAGTCATCTCTGTTATTTTCCTGCAAACCTCTAAGTCTTATTGCATATTCTGTGAAATTATATTGTATCTTTAGAACCTCTTTTTGAATCCTCTGTTCCAGATATTCTACATTACCAGACTTTTGGTCAGCATCCATTTTAAATTTTTCTTCTGAACTATAATCCTGAATATTTAACAAATCATTTTCAATTTTTTGAAATCTATTGTCCAATTTATCTTGAATTTCATCCATTTTTGACTCTAGTAAATTAGTATTTGTATCCAACCGAATCATGAATTCTGGCAATTTTAAAATTTTTTGCTGCAAAAAGTCAAACTTGGATTTCACCAATTCCTTAGTTTCCTGCTTAAATTTTTCAAGTTGCTGATTCACAATCTCATCCCTTCTTTCAATCTCCTCTAAGAGAAATTCTATTATATTAAAATCAGGTTTCTGGGACTGAAGAGTTAAAACATATTGCTTTAAATTCTTGGTGGGGGAATCCCCCCCACCTATTTGTTTGTCTGACTTCACAAACCTCAGTGCCATGTTTCCGCCTAAGCAGGCTTTGTTAGAAGAAGAAAAAAAAAAAAACAAGACAAAAGACTTCCAGCCAGCAACACTCAAGCCTCCAGGGAAAAAAGGAGAAAAACAAAAACAGGAGCGGAGTTTTGTCTACAAATGTAGCCAGTGGTATTTATTCCGCTACATTGTAATAATAAAAAACGGAAGAACTTTCCCTCTCAAACTCTTCTCCAGCCGCGGCAGACGCCATTTTAAAAAGAAACTTTTTTCCTCTTTCTCTTCCTCTATTCTCTTAAGTAATTTTTAAAAGATAAGTAAAATACTTGCGCTTCAGTATTACAGGTCCAGCTCACATTTTCTTTGAGTAATCTGTCAAATTCGCAAGCTTGCTTTTGACGCCTGGCTCTGCATTAGCAGAGGTCTCCCAAAGCCCGGAGCAGCGGCTGGGGATATGGGGCATCTCATCCGCTCCATCCCAAAAGTAAAAGAAAAACTTTTGGGACTCTGCAGAGAGTTCTACCCACCCCTGCCGGCTCTATCTCCGTTTCCTCATGGGAACGGAGTTTTTTCGAGCCGCCGTTCCGTTGTGAAGGCGGCTCTAACAGGCAGTGGAAGCTGACGATCCCTAAGGAACGTCTGGCGGCGGCCAGCAGCAAACAGGAAGTCCCTCGTGGTGGGTCCATCTTAACAGCATCATGGGCCCCAGGGCAAAGCAGTGTCCTGGGGCCCCTATGACAACTCCTCACAGGAATAAAAATGTAAATGGTTGATTAAAATTAAAGATATATTTGCATGTTAGCATTAATAAAAAAAATGCAGTAAAATGTAATCAATATGTTGCTGTATTTATATGATACAAGGCGCATCGAAGGGTCGTGTGGGGCCCCTCAGGCCCAGGCGTCCATTTCCAGGCGGGGCTCTCGGGGCCCCCGCCCGGCTCGCCCGCCAGAGGGCAGCAAGGAAGCGCGCGAGGCGGCGGGGGCTCCGGCTGGCCTGACATCAGCAGCCGCGCAGCTGGCTGGCCGCCCCGGCTGGGCTCCGCCTCTCAGTCCCGCGCGCGCTGCCGGCGGGTCGGCGGGGATTCGGGGCGGAGCGGGCGCGCGGAGCCGCCGGCTGCCAGATCGCCCATTCCGCTCGGTGCAGCGCTCCCGGCCTCGGGAAAGAGCTCCGGGGAGGCGCGGGCAGCGCTCAGGCGGCGGCCCCGGAGAGGCGGACGGAGCGGACGGCCATGGGCCAGCAGCGGCGGAGCGGCGCTCCGGGCGACCGGCGGGGCGCAGCGTCCGGCCCCGCGGGGCGCAGGCAGCCCGGCTGGGAATGAAGGCGGCGGCGGCGGGCGGAGCGCCCCAGCGGCGGCGAGGAAGGGGCGGGCGCGCCCTGCCGGGACCATGTCGGTGCCGCTGCTGAAGATCGGCGTGGTGCTGAGCACGATGGCCATGATCACCAACTGGATGTCGCAGACGCTGCCCTCGCTCGTGGGGCTCAACACCACCAAGCTCAGCGCCGCCTCGGGGGGCACCTTGGACCGCAGCACCGGCGTGAGTCACGCGCCGCTCCCGGGAAGGGAAGGGAAGGGAAGGGGGAGCCGCCGCCGGCCCTCCGCAGCCATCCGTCAAGGGCCGCCGGCCGCAGCCGCAGACCCCCGCGCGGGGCGGGCGGGCGAGGTCCGCGCCGGGAGCGGCGATGCGGGGGAGACGCCGGGCGGGCGGGCGGGCGGGCGGCAGCGGGGAAGGGGGCTCCTTCGGGCGGGGAGGAAAGTGGGGCCGGGCCGCCTCCCGCCTGCGGCCGCAAAGTTTGAGCGCGGGTCGCGTCCTCCGGTCCCCGGACACCCAGCCTGTCGGGCACCGGCGGGCGTCCCCTCCAATCCAATCCAAGGGGTCGTGAGGGAAGCTCCGCGGTGAAGGGAAGCGGGGGGGGGGCGCAGCAAAGGCCAGGGGAGGGGAGGGGGAGACGCCCCCGGGGCAGTTTCAGCCTCCAAGGGCGGGAATCAAGGCCGAGGTGAACCTAAGTGGGGGGGGGACGAGGATTGGGGGCTGGGGGGGCGGATGTGCAGGGGGGGCGGATTCCGGGCTGCGGGTTTGTGTACCTGAGGCCGGCTGGGAGGAGGAGAAATCAAAGGGTCACAGACTTGAGTGTGCATTAAACAAACAAACAGAAAGAAAGAAAAAGAGAAGAAAAAATCTAAGGGGCTTTTCACAGATGTCAGATCAATGTGGGGGGGGGAGACACATGGCACCCTTGTGCTTTTCCAGGCTTCTGCTAAGGTCCAGTCTCCTCCACCCAGGGAGATGCCCTGTTTTTCATCCCTTGCTTAAGTGGGAGTTATTCATCTATAATTCCTCCAAGGGCTCTTTAGAGGATTTCAGAGGAAAAGGCGCCGGTTTGGGTGGAGAAGAAGTCTTTTCAGCTACAAGTCATGTATATCTTTATAAACCTCTTACCGGTTGGTTTAGAAAATAATTTCTTTTCAACAGTTTAACATTCAGGCTGTATTTTGCCTCCCGCTCCTTCCCAAGGATGCCAAAGTGAGTTTAACCATATAAAGCTGTTTGGTGTCTTTAGGCAAGTGGGAAAGAGGGAGAAAGGTTTTGGGTGGGCATGAAGAATGACGGGGGTGCCAAAAGGAGCCCCCCCTCCGGGCACTGAGGGCAGACGTTGGTTTGGGTGATCTGTTCGGACGCCTTTGGCCTCCTGGGTTGAGCTCTGTCTCTGGAGCTGAGGGGAGCTGTCCGGCCAGCAGGATGGACGTTGCATGTGGCTGAATCTTCACCCCCACCCCTTCCTCTTGCCTTCGCAAATGACCCTCCGTACACCATGGAGCCATGCTCGGAAACAGAAGGCCGTGGCTATTCACATTTTTGACTCTTGAGGCCACAGTCCTGTAGAGATTGAGGGACATGAAAGGAACCACTGACCGGTTGCTTTCTGGGTCCTGAGCAGAGACATGGCTGTAGCTTGGCACTCTTTGATGGCAAAAGCTCTCCCCCCTCCCCCATTTGTGCGTGAGACTCCTGGCAACTGACAGGAGTGGCCCCTGCAATTTTCTTGGAAAGCTTTTCTGGAAGCAGTTTACCGTTGCCTGCTTCCTAGGGCTGAGACAGTGACTGGCCCAGGATCACCAAGCTGGCTTTGTGCCTAAGGTAGGACAGGAACTCAGCAGCTCTTGTCTTTTGCCTGGGGCCTTCACCACGACACCAAACCAGCTCTCAAGGAATCGGTGGGACTTAAAGAGGTTGGGCAATTTGCCTCTTCTCTTCTCTTGAATACGGTTTATGATCCAAAGTGGACTGCGTGTCTGTGTGTGGTGTCAATGGTCCCCCTTGGAAAGCCTGCCAGTTCCGCTGTGGAACACCACTCCAGGGAGACCCCCCCCATGGGCAGCAGGGGCACAGGTGGGATTGGCAAGGCGGGCACCCAGCAGCAGGCTGAGAGCTGGCAGATGTGGCTTCCCCTGCCCCAAAGACCTTGCAAAGCCAACGGCTTCCTATTTTGGCTGAACTGTGAGATGGCCTGAGCGGGCAAAGACCCTTTTGTGGCTCCATCCCAAATGAAGAAGAGATCTGCATCCTTCAGAAGCTTGCCCCACTCCCCTCCTGCAGTGTCAATAGCAGGAAATTGCAGCTTTACGTAACAACTCAGGGGGAGTGAAAGTTCCGATGTACTCCGTGATCACTGCGGAGTAAGGAACCCTCCGCAAAGGGGATGCTTCAGTTTGCCCAAAGACAACCTGTGAGCCCCAACTTTGCCCCAGCTGTTACGGAGCGGCCCCTCCCAGCAATGAGATCCGGGGGGGGGAGAAGCTGTGGGAAGCTGCTGCTTGCCTGCTTGTGCATTGGACATTTGGAGGCACAGATGGAGGTCTGCAGCCCCCACGTAAACACCGTGTGGGTGTTTTTCATAATTGGCTGAGTGTTTGAAAGAAAAAAACACGCTCGTATCATGTGCCTCTCTGACAGTAGCGTCTGTCCCTAAAAATCTCCCCGTGTCTCTCACGACTGCATCAATTTGGGAGTTTCATAGAACCATAGCATGGGAGGGCATCATCCAGTCCAGCCTCTGCCACTCGGGCATTCCTGAGAGATGGTGCCCCTCCAGTCGAGGGAGCCCCCCCCCCAATCTCTCTAATCCTAATCCTACCCTGGCCTTTGTTTTTCCTTGCCAGCTGCCTTTAGTGAAATGCTTCCTCAAGCCATTTTCTGCCCAACATTTCAATTTATCAAGATCCTTCTGAAATCAATCCTCCCGGGTAGGATTGTCTCCCTCCAATATTTGCATCACTGCTGAACTTGAATATCCTGTTTCCTAACCAAGTCATGTGTTGTATAAATGTAATTTCAGGGCCCACCGTTCCCCCTCTGCCCTCCCCTCTCCCTGGATGGCTTTGACCCTCGCTAGTTATGACTGTCCCACCGGCTCTGCCCATCTCATGATTGCAGGCCCCTGGCCCACATTTCACTCCCTTCTTTGAACCTCCTGGCCACTTAGTCACAGGCTTTGCTGAAGACAAGGTATCTTCCATCAGACACATTCTGCTTGGTCAGCTGAGGCCAGCCTTTCAAAAAAGGAGATCAGGTTGAGCTTGGAATATTTTTTTTTTTAATTTGATTTTTTTTTAAAATTTGATTTATATGCCACCCTTCTCCGGAGACTCAGGGCGGCTTACAATGCGCTAAGCAATTTTATTCCCAAGTAATCCATGTTGCATTTTACCAAGCAGCGCATTCTTTTCCAAGTGCTCAGGGGGAAAAAATCGTATTTCATAACCTTTTCCAAAATTTTGCCTGATGTTGGTTGCATCAGGAATAATGGAATAATGGATGGAAACTGATCAAGGAGAGATTCAACCTGGAAATAAGGAGAAACTTCCTAACAGTGAGAACAATCAACCAGTGGAACAGAAGTTGCCTTTGGAAGTTGGGGGAGCTTCATCACTGGAGGCTTTCAAGGGGAGACTGGACTGCCATCTGTCAGAAATGGTGGAGGGTCTGCTTGGCAGAGGGTTGGACTAGATGACCTACAAGCTCCCTTCCAACTCTGTTCACCTGTATCTGCATGCTGACTGGTTTGTGGTTGCCCAGGCCCTCTTTTCCCCCTTTTTGAAGAGGAGACCAAAACTGACCATTCTCCATTCTCTGGCACTATTCTAATCCTCCATGATTTCTTGGAGATGACGTCCCGCTTGCAGCCCTTTCAAGATTCATCGGTCTCATCCTGAAGACTTCAACTTGCTCGTGCCAGCCATTCCCCCACAACCCCTGTTGCTTCTCTCCACTGCCCCTCCCTTCAGTTCTGCTTAGATCTTTCTGGACAAGGGCCCCCTCTGGAGAAGAGATGGAGGAACTCTGCCACCACTTCACCAACTCTGCCCATCACCATCCTGCTCTCCTCTGTTGCAGTGGCCCACCTGGCTCGGTCTGTTCAAGTCTGCCCAGGAGAATGAAGGAGTTATCTGAGCTGAAGCAAACCAAGATAACAGCAACAGTATTTAAAGCCTTTTGCCAGACCGAGGCGTTTGATGGGACCCAGAGTGGTCCACACCCCGTTCAGAGATTGCTTTGTGTTTTGGAAACTTGGGGGGTTCAGAACAGGCACATCACGGAGTTAGCCAGCTTTATCCTCACCAGAGATCTTGTGGGGCAGGTGGCCGAATGAACAGTGGTAAGCAAAGAGGCACCCTGGCCAGGTCAGAAGACTTGCCTCCCAATCCAGTCAGAGCGGCTGAATAAGATCAAGTCAGGAGGTGGAATTTACTGCCTTCTGGTGGGGAGCCAGCCAGCCAGTCAAGCGAATTCACCAATTTGGGTTGATTTATGGTCATCTTAGCTGTGCCACTGAGCAGGGCATGATCACCAGAAGGAAGGACCGTGATTTTGAGCAAAGGAAGATTCTGAGCAAAGGAAGAGAGCTCTGGGATCATCAGCCCATTCCTCTTGCAGCAACGTGTTTCTGACCCAACATTCGGCTGGGATTGACACATGGATTGTCCCCAGTTGGGACAATGTCCTTTCTTTCTTGGAGTTACTTTCCCGGATTTTTATATCCTCCAATGGAAGAATTCCTCGCGATGCCTTCCTGTGCCCCAAACTCCTGATGAAACTGAAGCAGCGTGAATTCTCCGACATCACCAAGATGGCTTCTCCTGGAACCGGTTCTCCTTTTGATAACGTTTTGCCTGAGGAAGAGCCCTGTGGAGATGGTGGGAGCCGCTCCCTTCGTCTGTGTGTCTCGGGGGGCTTCAGAAGACCCTGCCTGGCCTGGACAGATGATGCCCCCCAAGAGCCATGATTGGAAACTTCACCTCTGAAACCTCTCAGCATCTCAGCCAAAGGAAATGTTTTCTTCCGTGCTTATTGTCCTCCTCTTCCTCTTCTTCCTGGGAACAGACTAGCCATAAAGATGCTTTTAACGCAGTTAATTATTTATGTGGCTAGCAAAAATAGGCCCTGCAGCCATTCTTTGGAACACAAAGTGCTTGGAAAAACCTGAGCAGCCTCCAAGCTCTTTTAAACAGCCATGTTAGAGAGTCCTGCAGCGATCTGGCAGATGGGGGTGGGGGGTCGGCATTGCCCGTTTCTCTGAAGGGGGTCTTGAAAGGGGAGAAGGTGGGCATCCTTGCATCGCGCCTCCATGGCTGAGTAGAATCTCAGTTGGCCAAGGGCTGCTTCAGGTTTGCCCTTGTCGGATTCTGCTTGCCAGCAAGGTCTGTTTGCGGGGGAGGAGCAGCGTTGAGCCTTCTTTCTTGCTGCAGTTGTGGGGAATCAGCTTGGTCTCAGACAAGCCAGGATGAATTCACACGGTGGTCGCAATGGGCGACCGCATGGAGGGGGACGCAGAGCCCCCAGCCTCGTCGGAGCCCCTCTGCTTTCCAGAGTTGAAGCTCCTCATTAACCACTAGGATATATAGCTTGCAAGTCCTCCCCATGTCTGGTCACTTGGGGGCTGTGAAGTCAAATCGATGTCAGGAGAAGCCGAGAAGAGAAACCCCCCCCCACCAAGCAGTGGGTAAAGAGCCACCAGCAGTTCTGGAAGGTGCATGGAGGTGGCACAGCACTTGGGTGCCAGAGCTTCTTGATGTACTTGCA